>NC_087402.1:11490000-12980000 GCF_031307605.1 Tribolium castaneum
CGAAGTAGGTAAGATGACGAATTGCAAATTCCTACTAAACTTATAAACTAAAGGTTTTAAAATCGAGAAATTGCTACAGTACGTCCTCACTGAGTAGAGCAGTATGGTATACAGGCTGTTCGCGAAGTTGAGGCGTTCCTTTTAACACGAGATACTATGTTATTTTTAATTATTTTTAGCCTAAATCGTCTCAATAAAATGTTTTTAATAACGGAGATAATTTTAAGTTTTTCTAAAATTTTGAGTCCGGTCCTGTCTAACTGCCGTTTTGAGATGAGAGCTTCAAAATAATCTACCTCATTATTGTGAATACCAGATTTTCAATAATGTTCCTTTTAGTCCACTTTGAATGCCGCAGCTGCATTCTGATAGCATTGCCCATACAATTTCATGAAATCTGTAACATTGTTATAGTGATAGTAAGCTTTTCCGACTAACTAGATGACAATTGTAACAGTTTTTGTTGATTACGCCAATGGTCCTTTGATTTTTTATGATCTGAACAGGGTCGGCTTCCAAAATAAAAAAAATTAAAAATCTTTGTTATCATCAACATTTTACTAAAGTGTTTTAGGCTAAAACTCTTAAGAACAATGCATGCTAGCACCTCTTAAAAGAAACACCTCCAACTTCGCGAAAATCTTGTATACAAACTATTTATAAAAAAGTGTAGGATCTCAGGTGGTTCTGGAATTTGAATTTGCCGCATTTAATTACTTTATTTCTATAAAATTTCTGAAAAGTACCAATTTTTATCTAACCAGGCATCTAGTAAAACCACTTTTTTCATATACTAACATTGTTCGTTTTTACTTGAAATAAGTAGCAAACTTTTAATACCTACTACGATCATACATTCATTTATAGACAGACTGTATTTTCCAGTCGTAGATTGGACGTTTTTAAATACCCTGGAAACACTGAGATGAGCGGGGTGTTTAGTGCGGGCTGTTAAGTTGGTAGTATTCCCGCGCTTGTAATCCTCCGCCGATTTTGCACCTGTCATGTCTTGTGGTCTTGTCTAATTTAAATTCAAAACGTGTTGTGCTAAAGATTTAGAATTGATTTTGTTTAACAACGTTTGTAAAGTGTTAATTAATAATAATCGTTTATAGTTTGTGTTCTAGTAAATATTTATTGTTCATAGTGGATTGGTTTTTGATCATTTGAACACATTCACAAGACGAAGATTTTGTCTTCAAAAATGGTTGTTCATCAAGTCACCTTTGAAATTTGAACTTAATGTGCCGCCTAATTTAATTTGTGAATGCCGTCAAAGTGACTGATCCGTCAAAATAATGGTCATTTCAACGAAGCGACACATTAATTATGAGTTCCATAGTCGACTTAATAAACAACCATTTTTGAACACATTGTATTATTAGTTGATTATTAATAGGGGTTTAATCCTAAATATTGTTATTCATCAACACGAAAAATAAATTTTAAAGAAAAAACTAAACTTTGGTCCGTTAATTCTTTAAAAAGCGGAGTGTTAGTAACTTGTTTTTCATTTAATTATGGACTGGAAATAGTATTAGCTTCGATATTTAGGTCGCAGAGCAGGCTAATTTGAAGTTAAACGTTGATAAGTGGTATTGGCGCATGGGATTACAATTAGTGACGTTACTGAAATAAGGAATTTTGACCGGCGGATAACAAAAAGAGTTAATCAAGGATTTTTTCGTTTTTAAAATTGGGTCTCCTAAGTGAGTTGATCTTAAACGTTACTGATTTGCATCAGCTATTAAAAATACTTTATTTACGTTTATTTACGTATTTACGTTTATTTACAAATATTGCTTGGTGGTAAGTTGACGAACAACACATGAAACTAAAATTGTAATTACAAAACTATCCTAAAGATAGTATGAAAATTTGGTCTTTCAGCCTTATCTCGGGAATGACACAAAAGCCAACCACAACAAATTTTCTTAAAGTGTGGATTTGTGAGCTATGTGCTTAATATACTTTCTGTAATAAATTGATTTTAAATTTTGGTTTAAGATTTTTTAATACGTCACTTAAAACATTACTCAGTAATTCGTCAAGTTATTAGCAATGAGTGATAAGATCACGAACGGGTTATTTTTTTAATTTCAATATTTTTTTGGTAAAATATCTTTTTTGTTATATGTTTTCTTGTCAGTCATTTCAAATATGTTCTAACTCGCAACTGTAATAGAGTACATAACTTTTTTTTCTAAATAACAAATTTACTACCCAAAAAGTCTTAAATTCAATAGTAATCTATGACATGTTTTAATATGCAACCAAAAAATACTAATTGCACTTACCAGTTGGATACTTCGATTGATTTTTAAAAGCATTATTTCAATCAACACTACCCAGAACAATGAAATCGTGGATTAAATTTAATTTTTTTTAACGATTACCGATCTGGTCAGTTGGAATCAATATTATTTGTTGCATATTTATAGAAATTCAAAAATAACCCACTATTCACTCATCTTGTACTACCACCCTTTGAAATACAGTGGAATTCGGTTATAACGGCCCCGGATTGATTGATTGATACGAAGGGACTAATAAAAGTTGGCTTAGTCAGCAGTGATTTATAATTTTTTGAAAAATTAATTTTGTCATTCGATTCGTTGTAGTTTTAAGTTAAACTGATAAAATGAACATAAGAAAACAAAAATTAAATAGAAAGAACTCTGAAATGTTTTGCCACCTGCACAAGAAAAAAACGAAAACCTAAAGAAATGTTCGATGAATGCAAAATTGCTTTTGGTGTAAACGCCCCATCTCTTGTAACTGTTGTAAGTAGTACAGAATATTCCAAACCAAATTTTTTATTTATCACTTTTTTATACACTCCTTTCTTTTCAAAACTGACCAGTTTCAACAACTTTTTAAATTGGGTGGTAAATACAGTGTGAGTGAGTATGCTAAAAGAATATTTTCTCTGTAACTCATAAAACAGAAAACGAGCGTTTGCTACAATGTGTTCACCTATGAAATTTAAACGTAACATGCCGCCTAAATTGTGAATGCTGTCAAAGAGACAGATCCGTCAAATTAATGCAAAAAGGCTTCGAATATAAAACATAAAGAATACACAACGTTAAAAATTTCGGAAATATAAAACAATCAAAACAAAACCTACACCTGAAATAATTTTGCCGAAAAAAAAATAAAGACAAGTCTAAGATTTAACAGAGATGATAATTCTCAGAAACTACAAAAGTCATTTGTATGAAGCGGCTTTATAAACAACCATTTTTGAACTTACTGTAGGTATTAAATATTTTATTTTTTTCTCTTTGAATGCGAATTTTTTCCTACAATTTTTTAGACATAATTAAAATTTATTATTTAATTAAAAATGTACTTGCTAACTTCAAAAAAGCCCCCTAAAAATTTATTAGTTGTGTAGTTCATGTTTAATAGCATTAACATTTAATAACAAACGGTGATTTCTGGATGATTATTATTAGGTTTTGAGACATTTAGGATCGGTTTATAGAAGCGTCATTATTTTAATTTGTAATTAAATGCGTGATTAATTGATCACATGACCAAATTGAACAATTGTGATTGGTCCATTCGCGTTGTTAACCTTTAACAACAAATTAAATTTTAACAAAGCTTTCTATAAACCGCCCCTAAAAATATTATTTTAATTGATATGCTGACTTATCCATCTTTTAATTTAAAATTATAAGTAACACCATCTATTTTTAGAAACATTTTTATATCATTTTTTAAGCATATTGTCAAATAGTAACGTAAAGGAATGTCGTCTATTTTTAAATATTATTTAAATTTGTTGTAGGTACCATAATGTACTGCTTAATGAACATATTGCAAGTATTGGCAGCAGTGGATGACGCCTCGGTTTAATCTAGAAATGAAGCCACAAATTTCAAGTTTTGATGACTGTTGTTTTGCATAACAATCCCTCAAATCTTCAAATAAATCATTGTTTGAACGGTTTGCATTTAAATGAATTAATTTCAAGCGCTTGCATTGTTCAAAATGATCATTAGTGGAGTGCACTAACGAAATATAAAACTCTCAAAGAAAGTTCATCCCTTTTATGTCGGAGATTTATTTGCAGGCGTATAGACTTACAGCTTCGAGAAATTCGGCCTGGTTTTATCACCAATTGAAATCTGAATCTTTAGTTGGGTTGGGAATACAGTTGAGTTATTCAAAGTGTGAATTTTTTATTCGAAAAAGTCAAAAGTAATAATTTCCCTACATCTATTGCAGTGTTATTGAATTTTCTCGACGATAAAAACAAAAAGAGATTCCTGAATGAGCTACAAATATCACCCCTTTTACTTTTCACGGAATTTTCTCTCTTCCTTCGTCACAAACATCCCTAATCCCGGAAGAGCAAACAGGCTTTTATCCGTCAAGAAAATAAAACCTTGTTTAGTTTACCGAGGTTGAGCGGGAATCCTAATAAAATAAGACGAAACTCAACTTTCACAAAAATTATTTCAAACATTTTGTTTGGAGGAAGGCAATTTAGTAAATTACTATAACGAAAGTACGAAAGTACTTCCTTCAGGCATTATTTATGCAGAGATATGCTTGAATCTTCGAATAAAGAATTCAATGGCGAAACTGGCTTATTGTTTGGCGAAAACTTGCTAATTTAAAAAACATTAATAGATATCACAGTAGAAGTCCCTTTGTTAATAAGCCTTAGTTTTAACAAGAATCAGAAAAACTTTACGAGTAATTTGTATAAAATATGCCAAAAAATTCATTAACGCCTTTAAAAACTGACTGTCGATTCACTGTTTCTTTGCAGTCGAAGTCCCCTTTGAATCAGTTTTGGTTTCAGGAAATATCAAGAAAATGATACAGATGATTCGGCTAAAAACGAACAGAGTTAAATTGAAAACACTTAATTTTTGAAGAGTGAACCAGAAACAAACAGTAACGATCTATAGATTAACTTGGTTAAAATTAGTTGATTTTACACATTTCCTCACTTAAAATTCATCCACACATGGTTTAAAATGGCTCAAATTATCTTATTTTGATCTAAAACAACGAATTTCTTACTAGTGAAAAACTTTTTTTTAAACGAAGATTTTTGGATCATTTATTGGAAAATTCTGATTTGGGACAATGTCTTGCTTCAAAATGAAAAAAATCGTTTTAGAAAGGCTGAAATTACCAATTATGTCAGAAAACGGCGACATGCGGATCATTTGTGTTGAAAATCTTTTACTCCGAACGATTCGGTGGTTAGTAAAAAAATTGCTTTCAAAACTTTAAAATGGCTTTATTCTGCCACGAAACAACGATTTACTCTCTAATTTAGCTGAAAAAGCTTGATTTTCAATGATGTGACCGAAAATACCGAACTACATATTGTTAATAAATTAATATTTTCACTCTTAAAAACATGGCACAAATGCTTTGAAATGGCACAGATCGACTTATTTTTTACCTAAAACGACGACTTTAGTGCTATAATTCTCGAATAACTTGTTTTTCGTTTATAGTTGGCTTAGAAAATGACTAAATCGTTTTGAAATGGCTAATTCTGAGCGAAATCAGAAACTTAAAACATTTTAAATTTTTTCGATCAATTTTTGATTCTCTCAAAACCTTGCCAAACCCAAAATATGATTGCAAAATATAAAAAACACGGTCTTTGTAGAAATGATTATCAATTCGCTTTTATTTTTACAACGTAGGGTCATGAATAAATTTTAAATGTTTCAAGTTGTTTCAAGTTAAGGCTGAAAACGATATATTTTTTAATTTTTTTAAAATAATACTAACTTGACTTTTGCCGATTCCTAGCTGGCTTTAAAGACAGCGAAACCGCTTTGAGATAGCTCACAACTTTTTATTCGAGTCAGGTGTTGAAAATTTTGATTTAAAAATATCTTGCAAAAAATAGTTTAGAAAGGCTGCATTCGTCTTATGCTGACCGGAAACACAAATCTACCTATTAATTTTGTTAAAATATATTGTTTCCTAACATTTTCTCGCTTAAAAAGTTAACATAAATACACTCTGCCAATAACACCGATCTAATTTCGTTAAATTAAATAATTAATAAAATTAAATTATAGTTAATAGTACGACCGCGAAAACACAATCTTAAAGTTCGAAGGCTGTCGTTATGCAACGAGCGTATGCGAGTTGCATACGTAGACACCCGAGAACTTTAAGTGTTTTCGCATAAATGTTATTCAAAAATTTTTTTGTTGGAACATTTTAATTTAAAACACGTTACTATAGAAAGCGTGTTTTAAAATAGTGAAAACACGTTGCTATCGGAAACGTGTTTTAAAATAGTGTTTATAATCTAGAATTCAGATTGAAAAAAAGAGGCTTAAAAGTGCTTATAATTTAGGATTCAGATTGTAAAAAGAGGCATAAAATGTTACCAACAAAAAATAAACACTTTCACGCTTAAAAACTTTCTACAATATTTTAAGATGGCCCAAAATGACATACTTTTTACTTAAAAAGAGGTTTCCTTATCAGGTTCTTTAAATAACATGCTTTTCGCCAATTCCTAACTTAAAAAACGGCCAAATTTTTTTTAAATGGCTTGTTCTTGTCGCATCAGTTCTAGATTTTATTTTATTTTTTTAATCAATCTTATTTGGAAAAAGGTCTAAACTTTTCAATTAACTGATTTTTTTCAATTTATGTCAAGTGCACAAGATTGCTTCCATATCATTTGAAGAGGTGAAGCTTCTCACAAACCTAATAGTAAGTCACACTCTGTACCAACCTTTAATTAACTCGCTTTAATGGAAACCAACTTACCTGACATCATGTGGCATCGGCAATGTGGCTCCTCTATCCAACAAGATCTTGATAATTTCGTAGTTGTCGCGATGAGCTGACAAGATGAGCGGAGTGATGTCTGGAGTAAAAGTTGCAGTGTCTGGAGGTAAAGCTTCCCAACTCTTTGGAAAAAACATCAATATTAAGATATCTCCCCTGAAGCAAACACGAAACGAAGACGAATTGCTTTATTTTTCCAAATATATTTAAATCAACAATTTGGTTGTTTAAAAAATACGAAAAATAAAATTGGATCGGAAAGCGTTGTCAGCGATATTTCAGAATGATTGATTTTGCAATAGTGGCTGAAAGTATTTCAGTCAATAACAAAGCGTTTTTAAGTGCTGCTTTGTGACGCAAATATTTAAAACCCTTACATGTGGTTCGCCTGGCTTGTGGATGGTCTCTTCATGGTCTAGTAGCACCTCAACAGCTTCAACAAACTCCTCCGAAATGGCATGAAGGAGCGCGTCCTTGGTCTCAACTTTATGTTCGATTAATAGTTCGACCATTTCCAAGTTTTCGTTATCAATGGCCATAAGAAGGGCACTTCGCCCTAATGGATCCACACAGTTGATGTTAATGAAACCAGTTTCTTCAGCCTTCTGCAGCGTCCTACAATACACAAATGCATCCTAGTTTTTACAAAATTGCACCCTCTGCTAACTTAATTATGATGAGAGAGAGGGACTGGTAAGTGCTAATATATCCCAAACTTAAATTGTGTAATATCGAGTTATGCCACAAAATGCTTTCCCGGCTACTAACTTGTCAACTCCCGAGTGCTTAATGTGATTTCAAAGCGAATCTGGAGCGTTAATTAACACGGAGACAAATCGGCTTAAATTTAAAAACAAACCAATTTTTACGTGACACTGAAAACTCATGCATTTTGTAAAGCTTTTGGCGTAGAAAAAGCTTCCTCTCGTCCAAACTTTCTTTATTATTTACTTTAAAGTCGTTGAATCTGGGAAGAGCGCGCCCAGTTTCTATTCCGAATAGGTATTGAAAGGCTTTTCGATGGAAAGAAAACGAATAAATATTAAACACTCTTCGAGGCTAAGTAAGAGTACGAAAAACAGAAATACACACAACAAACGTATCATTATTTCAGAATGGTTCATTTGAGCCACTATCTCAATTGCACTAAGAGGGAATTACTTACGAGGGTAACCCTCATCACGTTTTCACGCGGAAAAATCCTTTAACCCCCAGTTATCCACTCGCTTGTCATTAACCACGTTCCTCAAAGACACGCACCCTTATCATCACCACTTTCAAGAAAAAAATCGTCTTGTGTGTTTGAATATCGTTACGGAAACTGTGTTTACCCGTTTTTGATTAAAATCAATGCAATGCTCGATGAGAAATACTCGCACAAAACATCACACCCCACATCAAGGAAAATGACGTAAATAAGCAACGCGACACTTGAACCAACCCTAAATTTTCTTCGAGCGTATTATTTCATAGTAACAGCTCTCGCCTCGCATTATTTATTGCCTGTCAGGGACATACTCACCGGATAAATGCCGGCTAAAATTTTGGGCATTTTTTGCCTTTACAAGAAATGTGACAAAAATAATAAAAATACAAGTATTAGGCCTTTATTGAAAAAAATACAAACTCTGTGGTGCGAAGTCTAGCCGAAGGTTACTCAACTCAATCCCCAAAATAATAATAAAAAATATTATAAAATAAACAAAAGAGAAAATAAAAAAATAATTACCGAGAAGAACAAAAAAGTGGAAAAAACTTTATGCAGATTTTATTTTGCTGAACATTGGCGTTTTTATAGAACTGTGTGTAAAGCATTGACATGGACTATTAAAAATTGAACTAAGGTTAACACTATTAAGAGTGTTATGTGGGTTGTGATGTTCAACAATCAACAAAATAAACCATATAATACAAAAGATCTAAGATTTCTAGTAATACACTGATATGAATTTTTTTAAATTGAACATAGAATTAATATAGCGTTATGTGTGTTATGTAGTGTTCAGTGAAATAAAACCTCCATTGTACAGGGTGCTCAACCTATCAACGCACAGCCCAAACGGCTAAGTATAGAAACATGAAATTTTCAGAATAGGTAGCTTTTATAACGTAATATGTACTAAGAAAGGATTTTTGGAAAATCACGTCCTAAGAGGGTTAAATGGGGTGTTAAAATTTGAAAAAAAACCGTCATTTTTAATGTTATACAGCGTGCTCAAAAACTGGCGCACCAACTGAATGGTGTGTAGTAGAGAACTGGTTACATATAAAGGTAAAAATAGTAAAAAAAATCTTTGTATTTAAGTTATTGATAAATAACGGATTTTAAATAAATGATATGTGGCAACGTTGTCAAATAGTCGTGATCGCAATAGAATTTGATCAACAAAAAAAATAAATTATTTTTGAAACGGTTTCCTAGGAAATAATTCCCAGTGTTGGCACATCTACACATTGTGATTTTTTTGATAAATTTTAATTTTTTTAAATTAAAAAAACTGCTGAAATTTGATAGTAAATTTAAAAATAATTATTCATCGTTTTATTAGGAAATGATTACTTAGTGTGAAACATAAAAACATTAAAAAATAATGAAAACTAAAGAAGTTAACACAATAAGTTTGTAGCTCCATATTTTTTAAAATATGACTTTAGGAATTTTTTCAACATTTTTCCCGTAATCTGCACTTGCTTCTCAAAAACGTACCACTGAATTGGTGCGCTAGTTTTTGAGCACCCTGTATTCTTGAAAATTAGTATTTAGCTTTCGATTAAAAAAAATCTAAAAATTTTCGAAAAATCAACTCCTAATTAGAGGGTTAAATGGCGTAATAAAATTTGTATACAAATTCGTAACTTTTGAATTCACATTAATTAAAGCTGGTTATTGGGCTTTTAGTAAAAAGTGAAGAAACAAGTGTTTTAGTAGGAAATACTAACCTCAAGGGGGTTGAACAGGGATTTTAATTTGTATAAAAATCTGTAATTTTTAATTTGTATCCATGCAATTTCTACTTGAGCTTTCGGTTAAAGATAAAAAACGTGTGTGTAAGAACATTTGGAATTTTTTGGAATATTAAAATCCGTCATTTTTGACTATAAAAATTGGTATTTAGACATCCGGTGAAAAATAAAGAAACAAGTATTTTATTATTTTTAGAAAATCCACTCCCAAAAAAGATTAAACATATGAAATCGTCATTTTTGAAGCGATATTCATAAAAAATGGTATTTGATCTTTAGATTAAAAATGAAAAAAGACGTGTTTCCGGATTTTGAAAGTTTCACCCCCAAGAGGGTTGAATACAAAAATCGAAGTTATAACCAAGACAATTGGTATTTGAGCGTTCGTCCAAAAATAAAAAAACGCATGTTTTAGGTTTGTTAAAAATTCCACTCCAAAGAGGTTAAACAAAAAATCCTTCATTGTTTAAGTTATACATATAACAAATTCAACAGAGAAAAAGTTTGTTTGCAATTATGAAAAAAAGCAAAATTTACTCGGGTTCGCATTGTCACGGTTTTAAAGTTCAACATAAAATTATGTGTTTCTACTTTTTGATATAAGATTTGCATTGTTTTTCTATCTTTCAAAATGGTTGTGGACATGCGTGCCAAGCCGTGAGCAACTGCTAGTATATACATATGAAGGTAAAGATCCTACGAAAATCTATCTATTAAAGCTATTCATGAATAACGAATTTTAAATAAATGATATGTGGGAATCGTGATCACAACAGAAATCAACAGTCAAAATGAATTAATTTTGAAAGGGTTTTCTACAAAATAGTACCTAGTGTTGGCACAAACAGGTTGTCCCAGCGAGTTGGTAAAGTACATTAGTCATCTCTAAATGTTACAAAAGTAATAATTTTTTCTTCATAAGCCACAGATACTAATCCCCTACCTCACCTAAATTGATACAGGATTTAAGTTTTAACTTTCCTCTTTAAAGTGGTGAAAGTTCGATTTTTAGTTTCTGAGTTACACATGTTAAAAGAAACTTGTTTTTGTTAAAAAATTAAGATATTTCAGAAACTAAGCAAAATCAACCAATAAAAATGCAAAAACATAAAGAATGTTCCATTTAAAAAAAACATATGTTTGTATTGTAGCTTATTTCCAAAACACCCTGTATATTTGAAACTAATTTTAGGTGAGGCAGAGAGTTAGTATCTACGGGTTAGGAAAATAAAATCATACTTTTCCAATATTTAGAAGTGAATAATTGGACTTAACCTACTCGCTGGCGCAACCTGTATGGAAATTTTGATTTTTTGCTAAATTTTATTTTTTTTATAAAAAAAAACTGATAGCACATATTTATAAATAATTATTCATTTTTGTCTTAGGGACCGATTATTTGGTGTGAAACATAAAAACATTAAAAAATAGTAAAAACTGAAGAAGTTCACAAAATAAATTAGTAGGTCCACATTTAAAAAAAAATGATTTTAGGAATTTTTTCAACATTTTTCCCGTAATATACACTTACACATGCTTCTCAACAACGTAAATCGTCAGTGGGCTAATTTTTGAGCACCCGGCGTAACTAATAAAAAACTTAAAACTAAAAAAATTGTAAACAGAATGAAATGTAGGTAAATGATAATGCAGCATGCAATGATGAAAATCATAATTAACAGTTAACCATGTAAGAATAAGAAATGTTTATTAAGTGTACGAAATTTATTCACCGAAAAATTCAACTGAAAAAGTACCGTTGAATTAAATACTTTAACACAATTGTGAACTACGAAGTGTTAAAAGATGGATATACTAAACTAAGGCATAGACATTTTAGTATCAAGACGATAGCTGACAATATAAATTTGAATGTGTAACATATTTAGCAATAGTAGGAGAAGAAAATTTTATCATGTTGGCCGTAATACCGTCTACCCCACAAGCCCTAGATTATGTATTATTTAGAAAACTTTGTCGACAGACAGACGCAAGATTAAACTCAAAACTTAAATTGTTCTTATATTTTTTCCAAGTAGGTTGTTGACAGCGTCAGTGTAATTTTTATCAAGAGGTCTAAACACGGATAGAAAAAATTATTTACAATGTTTGGACTAAAGTTAGATAAGTCTGCGTTGTTTTTACTTTTCTCAACATTTAGTTTAAAAGTGAATAGGGATATTGCTAAACAGACCTTATACCGCATTCTAAGTTTTAATTATTTTTATGCATTATACTTTTTCTTAGTGGTTGCAGAAGCATTCATTTGTAATGCTTTGATGCAATTTATTTTTTAAATAACAAATAAAATCTTAGTTATAACCAATATCCCAATTCATATGTGCGTAGTTTACAAAGTCCAAAGTTCTTGTCAGTAAATTTTTGTTCTTGTTGTGATAGGAACAAAGTTTTTTTCACATCTAATTATTAATACAGTAAAAATCCTAAGTTGTTTATGATAAAGACAGTCGTTCACTTCTTTTGTTTTTTTAGTATCTTTCACAATATGCCTGACTTGGCCATTTAGGCAAGTCGTGTACCTAATTGAAGCATGCAGATCAATGAGGTCATTTACATTTCTAGTTAATTTCTGGATTTTTTTCATCAATGTTATAAATATACAAACTTTTCAAAAATGGTTGTTCATCAAGTCACCTACAAAATTTAACAAAGCCGTCAAAATAATGCAAAAAGGCTCGAAAGAATACAGGACAAAAGTGACAGAAATATAAACACAAATCAACACAAACCCTACACTTGAAAAAACTTTGCGGAAAAATTTAAAAAAGTAAGCAAAAAGCTAATTCAATGATTTCTGACAATACTAAGAAATTACAATAATCATTTGGATGAAGCGGCACATTGAATTTGAATTCCATAGTCGACTTTTGATGATCAATCATTTTTGAACACTTTGTATAAAATATTAGTCCACTGAATAATAATAAATGATCAGGCAGTAAAAATGTACTTAATTTAATATTTAAATTTAAAGTGCTTTTTATCTACACAAGCTTTAATGTGCTATAAAACACGATAGTTTCAAATATTTTTTTTTATCTTACCGTCTGGTCGAGGCAACATCGCCCCTTTCCACAGCCAACAGGAACTTCTTCTCATCGAGGGATAATTGTGCGATCTCCTGGTGCGGCCTGATGACATTTTCCTCCTCCATCATTCCATGTATGCTATGTCTCTGTCCAACAAACATGAATCATTAGTTTTTCGCATTCTCGATCGGATGAATTAATTCCGGTGAAACCGATATGTCAATTAAATTAAATGCCTCCCTAGTAATAGAGGTAATACAAATTTTGCATCTTGTCCTGCGAAAATCCCGCTAAATAATGTTAAAGTAATATTGAATTAGTGAGGGTGATTTATAGACAAAACACGCTAGACAACACGTGGGCGATCGAGAGGGAGCTAATGAATTTGAGGCAATTTGTCTTGTCTGTTTTATTAAGAATGAAAGTCCTGCATTTAACAAAAATTCATTTCAAGGCTAATAAAAGTGACTCGGAGTGAATGAAAGCAAATGATTAAAGAGCCCATCATTATCTGATTAACAATTCAGAGTAAATAACTTGCGTCGGAATGCAGTTTTTGGCGAGCTTGAAACCGATGATTAAAGGAACTGGATGTGTTTGATTACGTTCTTTGTCAACAGTTAAATCCGGCACTTACTGAAGCAAAAGATAAACAATTTTGAGGTGAATTTCACTGAATTATGTAATTATATAGTTTAATATTTGTGAAGCGAGTTAAATTAAATGCACCAATTTATAATAAGACATAATTAATGCGTTTCGACAATAGCACGCAAACACCGTAGCTTAATAACCATCTATTTACGGAACGTCAAAATCAGTTGTTATTTACGTGTCAATTACTACAATAAATGTCGGTGGACGTGTTTCTTTCCATAAAATAAATCAAGTCCTTTCTCTAATTTCATTCAATCGCTGCTTTGCTCGTGCTAACACACCTAAAACTAGACGCGAATTTTGTCAACAAAATGCCCGGGAAAAGTTTTAATGGGAAACGGAATTCGATACAAGTTTTAGTCTAAAAGAGACAAGTTTAATTTGCTGAATCAATAGATGATTCTTTTCGAATTTGTAGAGGATTTAGTGGTTGATAGATGCGTTAGAGCAGTGATCCATCTTGGAGATGGACATCTTAAGCGGTGGATACCCACAGATCAATGATGGTTATTTGAAGACACGTATTAACATATTTATTTTACGTCGATGGCTGTTTATAGACTGGCACTAAATCAAACATTACACACTCAAAAGAATTCATCTGTGATGATGTTCCACATTCTCATAAATATAAATACACGCTTTACTAAATCTATCCCCCAAGTTCGATAAAAATTTGTTCAAATTTTGTCACAAAAGCGCCTTCAGGACCTTGAGCGCACTGATAAATGTTGTCAATTGTCGGCTGATAAGACTTTCAATTACCTGTGACATTTAACATTTATCACGAGTTTAACATGAAAGAGATGTTTCATAATGTAGAGGAAGCTTTGACGATCGCTCAAAGCAGCTGCTCCTGAAAATTTCACGTCTAATTCAAAATTAATTGAACTGAATTTTAGTTGTATTTCGATTAAAACCCACAACTCCATCAAATTTAATAATTCAATTATCCTGCACCAGGATAACTCCACGCTCCTTGTGTGGCATTAAATCATTTTTGCTGACAACGGAATATTGCTCAAAATACGTTCCTAGCGAAAATATAACGAGATCCTTTTTATTTTTTCAAATGCAGTGTCTACAAGAATTGGAATACGATTAAGCGTCCGTAGCAAACACGATTCCATTAAAAAACAATAATCTCTAATTCGTATTTTAATTTCTTCAGAGAAGTGACAAACGTACGGACTAGAGGAAGAAGAGGTAAAATAGGAACTAGAAAATCGCTGAAAAAACTAATTTTTCAACTATGTACTCTTAGGGCGGATTTTACAATCGTCGGATAATTTTATCCTGGGAATAAATTTTGAAACATACATTGTTGTAACAATTATAACCATAGTAATAATACTAGAAATAACTTATCCATTATGAAAACGTTGAGTACAAGAAAAGAAAAAATAAAAAAGATCGTAAAAATAGTAATAAACTTAAAAATCAAGTTATTATAATTGTACAGAATAAGTTGAAAATTCAAACTAAGATAAGCAGCTTAAAAAAAGATTACGTATAACATGTGCATCATAGAAATGAAAAACAGAGCTGAAACAATTAAGGTTTTTAAAATTTTAATTTAATTTAAGAAATTTAAGATATAGGTAAAGTAGATGCGAAGAATGAAAGAAACAAAATTACCCACAAAAAATTATTTATTAATGGAAGAGAATACAAAAGGAATAAAGAAAATTGTAACTTAGAAGACGTAAACAACACAAATACCATCATAATACAAGAAACAAAAAACTAAATAATTTGACAAAGGAGGATAACTTGAAGACGGTAATGATAAATAACTAAGAACACGAAAAATGGAAAACGTTGGAAGTATAGAAAATAACAAGATGGACTGAAAAAAATTATGTGTGAATATAATAAAATCGACTTGGATATAGTCTATACATATTATAGTAAAGTCTAAACAAAGAAAAAAGAAAGAAGAGAAATAGGACTTATTAGATGGGCATTTATGATATTCAGTGAACATAACAGCTTGAAATTACAGATAAATAAGTGCAGCAAAACAAATTCGTATTAAGATAACTATCTTAGAGCAGGTTTATAGAAAGCTCTGTTAAAATTTAAGAAAATGTTGAAAAAAAAAATCGAAAGCAAGCTTCAAAAGAAATCAAACGGTTTTCTACAAGATACTGAAAAATTTAAGGAAAAGAAAAAGTAAACATTAGATATAAAATACACAGAGAAACATAATTAACATTACTAACCAGACCGATTTCCAAAAACTACTAAACAATCAGACAGAAAGAAATCTAGAAGAAGAAAAATGACAGAAGGTAGAAAAGAAAAAAATTGAGGTGAGAAAATTGACATTACAGAAGAAGGGGTAAATGAAACCATTAAGAAACAAAATTATGGAAAATGAGAGCGGAAATAATCAAGAAAATGGGTAGTGAAGAAAAAAGCCATTTTGGCTGAAGAATAAGAGATGGAACAAATAATACCAATACACAAGAAAGTCAGAGACTTTCGAAAACAAATTAAAAATAATTATTAAACCAATATTATTAAAAGCACAGAGTGGTTTTTGCGCAAGGTCGCATTTTCACTAAATAATACAAATAAATAAACAAATAAAGTAGTTTAATAACTAAACTAACAAAAAAAAGAAAAATGTTATAAACTTATTACTTATTTACTTATTAACTTATTTCATAAAGAAGGAAAGTCTTGAGAAAAACTATGAATCATAGGTGTTATTAAGAGACCGAATGAAATCAAGACAGAATGTAACAGAGAAGAAATAGTAATGAGTAAAGAGTAAAAAAAGTAAGACTGATCGATAAAAAACGAAGAAGTTAAATAAGGAAAGAGCTGGAATAACACAATTGACAGATTTTAAAGGTGGAGATTTTTAAATATATATGTAGAATGACAGAAAACGGAATACTAGTGGGAAGCAAATATTTAAAGGAACAGAAAAAGATATGTAGGTTAGTGCTGTTGAAAAAATACTTACAAGAAAAGATAAAACTTGGGGCGAAGTGAAAACAATATCAAAAAACAGAAATCGCGGCGGGACTTTGAACATTATTAGAGAAACAGTTGATTTAAATTTTATTGTGAAATTGAATTATTTATACAGCGTGTTAGGAAATAGTTTAGCAAAAATTTAAAAGCAAATAGAGAAGTAAGACAAATCGATTAAGAAAAATTTATGTAAATCAAAAATGAATAGTTTTCGCAAAAAATCGTTCTGAAATTAAAGTCCCAAATTTTTAGAACCTTTAAACTAGAAGTATAGAAATTAGCGTAAATTTTAAAATTATTGACAAAACAGCAAAGGTAAATTAACTTCTTGGTCCACTACGTTATTTTTCTATTTCAATTTTTATTTTGTTAATAAATTTTACAAAAAAAAAACAAATTTGTTTTTGCCAGGATCGGGATTCAAACCTCCCACACAAATGAACATAGTCACAATAGTTAGTCACAATTTTAAAAAATCTCAAAACGCCCATGCGCCGCCATCTCCATTTTGTTCAATAAAAAAATTAAATGCTCAAAAATTATCATATCCATCAACCGATGGGTTGACATAAATTTCTAAGAAAGTATGCAATTTTTGAAAAAATGATGTAAGAGTTTTTAACTCGTCTGTATTATTATTAACACCCTGTATTTATAAATCTCTACAGCAACATAGCGAGATCCTCATTATTTTGTCAGATGCACTGTCAACAAGAATTCTAATATACAATTAAGCGTCCGTCGCAAACACGACGCAATTAAAAAACAATAACCTCTAATTCGTATTTTAATTTCTCCAGTTTGTTTTGTAAACCTTTTCAGTCTTCGATCAAAGCTCGCAATTTATTTTAAACTAGTTTGATTAACGTTGGGCTTGTGTTAACAGTAGCATCAAAATCTATGTTATTTTTATCATTGTGAAAGTTATAACATAACACATCAAATCTCCCTTTGTTAGCTACCTAATATTCTCACAACAAAATGTTCCTGTCAGATGTCATGTTCCTAGCATGCAATTTTCTCCAAGTTTGACAACGCCAAATAGGTCATTTTTATTTATAAAAGAGGCCAAATGAATGTAGACGTTTCTTTATTAGTAGATGAAAAGCTGGATAAAAGACTAGCATGTTTTATCCGGAGCTTTGTAGCATTAAAAGAGAATAATAGTTGTGATTGCTGATGAGACGGCAAAGCACAGTTACAATTTCATGTGATTGCATGTAAAAATAGCTTTATTCACTATTTTTACCGTCCAGTACTTCACCACATGATTGAAAAGGCATTTCGGGATGTGGTACAAAAAGCTTTCAAACGCAATGTAATATTAACAACGCAATTGCCCTCCCATCTAATATTTTATTTCACGCTACAGTTTTTACAAAATTGTACAAACATTCCAAATTTTCATGCAATTAAGAAGATATTTATCATTCACGCAGGGCCGAGAACAATTTCGCACATCCGTTCTGATTTATATCGCTCACAAATTCAGAGTTTTCCGTGAAAAACACATGTGTAAAATTCACAGAGTGACTCATTCGTTCAGAACATAAATCTCGCAAAAGTCCAGGCACCACATTTCCTCGTTATCCTTTGTCTTTCGCAAACTTGTTTGAAAATGCTAGTTTTTCGGGGCAAATTCATGCAATTTGGAATTCAAGAGATATTCTGAGCTAAGTCGTGTAGCTCCTTAACGTAATTATCCTTATTTCCATCCCCTGACACGGAGTCGTGTACTACAAACACCTAACTGCTGTCTCGTTTAAAATTTATGTATGGAAATGCAAGTCGGTGAGACACACATTCGGGAAAACGTCCAAGTCTAATCTAAATGGAAATGGAAGCTGAGCCCGCTAAAAAATTCTTAACGGGGCCATAACCTGTCTGATTTACTTGACAATGTTGTTTACAGCTTCTGTGGGCGGAATTTCAACAAACCCTTTTTAAATCCAGACTCCATAATGCAACAAATTAATTTTAGTGGTTTTAATAGTTTGAGACGATGGTGCGAACATTTGCATATTACGTACACGCAGCGTTTGGATCGATACAGTTTAATACCTTCCAAAATACAAATCGAACTTTGCCGTATCTTGAGGCAATAAAAGTGTTTATTCGGGGAAAAGTTTCATAATTTGAATAAAAGCACCCCATGTTGGGACACAAAGTTAAAAATTTCAAAAGGCTTACGTTGGAATTTAATTTATGAATCGATGAGATTCTTTGTGTTCCGCTTAGGTGCAAATGCCCTGTGGAGAAAAAGTTTAAACTCATTTTAAAACAAAACTAATAGGCGTTATTTTACCAAAATAATACAACTACTTTAAAAAACTTGAGCTTTCAAGGAAAGCATCTCTGATGGAATTGTTTTGAAATCCTCTTACGGTATTAGCTTTCGTTTAAGTATTTTTCAACAGTTTCAGTTCCGAGTTACTTAAACAAACTTAATCTAGTTTATCAACCCTCAACGTCAGTTATTCTCAAACCTTGGCTAGTCCATTTAATCTTCAACCCCATGTAACTGTCCGACACCTATTAATTCACGTCATTCCAGCCAACACAGATTAGCAATTTTCAATGATTTTATTCGAGCTTTTTGGGCTTCAATTAAGTGCGTGCAATGTCCCGTAAAATGGAATTTTATTAAGAAAAGATTTATCATCTAAACCAGTCGCCTCGTGTTGTCGATCAATCTTTCCCGTTAAAAATCGCGCCGGAAAAGTATAAATAACAGCACAAGGAATCATTCAGTCGTGTAGAGATTTAGTTTCCTGGTCCAACTTGCCATAACATGTAGCATATGTCACCCCCGAGTGATTCTTTAAAGTCGAGCAAAATACAAATTCAATTGGTTGGAACGTATTTGAGCAAAGAAAATGGGATTTTTAAATGGACTGCGATTTCGCTTCAGTGTGTCATGTTGGATGTGGCTTCACATCGATTAATAAGAGAGCTAAAGCTCTTCAAATCGCCAGAAATGCAATTTTTCGGAGATGAGAGTTTTTACTGTTTTGCTCTGATAACCATTGATGTAATAAGCGACGCTTGCAGCTGCTCCTTTTTGCCAGTGAAGGATCGCATTTTTGGTCGAGATGTGGCAAGCAATTACCCCAAAAGAGGGGAACAAAGGAATGTTTGTCAGACGATTTGAACTCATAAGAGTTGAAACGTTATTAATTAATTCCGTTCTTTTATTTCATAATTCAAAGACAAAATTGGACAAAATAACTTCAAGTTTACTTTGGAACAAAAATGCAACAAAGTGGAGCTGTTGCCAGTTCAGGTCGATATTTTCAGTGATATTCAGTTTTCGCTTCAGTTGCAAGACAAGTTTACACTCGATGACGGTATGTATTTGCATATGCTGAAAGTGAATTGTTGCGGAATATTGTCCTGTCATTACGATTTGGTGGCTGTACAAGCACACCACATGTATGGGTTTGCATATATTGTATATTGGATTTGTTAGTTGGTTGGGAATTTTATTTCAGAGATAAACACATCTAAAGTTTTCATTCTCATATGTTTCAATGAATTTTGTTTCAGCTGGATTTTAAACTTGTAAACTTGGAAAACAATAGCTGTGCAATTTTACTACTATGATACTCAAAGTTTTATAATTCAACAATTTGCATTTTATGAACGGATTTTTAGGTCAAAAACACTTAAATGAATCATTAGAATTTTTTAAACTCATTCTTTTACGATCAATTAACTTTCCTAAAATTATTAATTAAGAAATTATGAAAGTTGTCCTTCACTTGGTCAAAATTTTTACTTACGAACATACCCAATAAAACGGTTATCAAGATCACAATAACAGAAAATTTATGTCTAATTTATTCCTACAAATGACGTAAAATTATCTGAAGAATCTACATTTGTACTTTAATTTTGATCTACGACTTCTTGTTTTGGAGATAATAAACTAAATATAGTCGATTTTAATTTTGCACATGTACCAAAAATAAAGTAAAAATAAAAAAATTAAAACTAATCTAAAACAACTCGTAGTTTTTTTACCTTAGTTAATTATCAAAGCAATTGTGTAGATAATTCAAATGAAACAACTTGGTCAAAATTTTTGTTTACTTATCTATCAATAAACAGTTATCAGTATTACAATAACCAAAAATTATTGTCAAAAGTTAACGTATTTGACGTAAAATTTCTGTTTTACAACTCATAGTTTTGAAGGTATTAGACAAAATGCAGTTGATTTTAATTTATCAATCTAACAATAATAAATAAAATTGATTGACCAAAACAATTTATAGCCTCTTTAGTGAGTGAAATATATATTTCTAAGTAGAATTTTGTGATTGAATCAAAATTAAGCAAATAATATACGGATAAAACAAGTCGGTCAAAATTTTTGTCTAATTATTTCATTCTACCACAAAACAATAATCAAGATCGCTGAAACCACTGATTAGAATACTTTATAATATTTTATAATCAATGCGGTATCTAAAAATTTACGCCAAAAATAAATTGTTTTCATTTTCGCTCTACGATTCGTAATTTCGAAGATTTTAGACAAAATACAGTCAATTTTAATTTTTTCAATCTATCTATCTAATTCTATCAAAAATAAATACTATATCAAAAAATCGAAATTGGTCTAAAAGGATTTGTAACCCCATTAGTTACCTAATCATTTATTTGCGAGCAAAATTTTCTAGCAATCGAGTCAAAATTGTACGAATAATAAGACTAAAACAACTTGGTTAAAATTTTTGTTTACTTATATAAAAAAGTAACAACAGCCAAAACTTTATGTCAAAACCTATTTGACGTAAAAGTGCCTCAAAATTCCAAAACTAGCTACATTTTTAATCTACGACCCATAGTTTTAAAAATATTATCAAAAATAAATAAAATATCAAAATACTGAAATTGATCTAAAAGTATTTGTCGCCTTTTTAGCTAGCTAATTATCTATTTCTAAGTAAAATTTTGTGGTAGTCGAATCAAAAATAAACAACTTGCGCAAAATATTCGTGAAATATATTTTTCTACCAGAAAAAATATCAAGGTCACTGTAAATTCAAATTTACGTCAAAAAATGCTTATTTAGCGTAAATTTGTGTAGTACTCCGAATCTGTTTTTATTTTTGCTCTACGATTCGTAATTATATTAGACAAAAGAGTCGTTTTTAATTTTTCAATGATCAAAAATAAATGAAATATCAAAAAATTGAAATAATTGGTCAAAAATGGTTTGAAACCCTAGCTAGTTAATTATCAATTTGTAAGCAAAATTTTCTAGCAATCGAGACAAAATTGAACAAATAATCTGAACAAAATAACTTGGTTAAAATTTTTGTTTACTAGCAATAAAAAAATATCTAGATCACAATAATCAAAGATTTATGTCAACAGTGTGCTTATTTAACGTAAAGTTGTCTTAGAACTCGAAAACTGTCTTCAGTTTTATTCTATGACTTATAGTTTTGAATATATTAGACAAAACAAAGTCTATTTTAATTTTTCTAATCTATCAATATAAAACAATTAGTAGTCTCTTTAGCTAGTTTAATTATTTTATTTATTATTATATTATTAATTTTTATTTTATAGATTAATTTGCAATCTAGTGCAAATAATCCAAATAAAACAATTTGGTCCAAATTTTTGTTTACTTATGTATAACTCATTTCAGTTCATAGTACAATTTTGCAACAGCGCATTTGCATTTTTTTGAATAAAATGGAGCACAAATTGAAAGTTTTTGTTGGATTTTCTTAGCTCAAAGTGTAGCGCTGGGATTTAGTTTAATACAGAATTCTTTTCTTATACAAAACCTTTCAATCTGTATTTTATTTTTCATTGCAAAAAATTTAAATGCGCTGTTGCAATTCCACTATGAACTGAAATGGGATATACCAATAAAAAATCATCAAAATCACAGTGACTAAAAATTTATGTCAAAAGATGCCTCTCTGGCATAAAATTGTATAAGAATTCCAAATCTGTTTTCATTTGTAAATTGTGCCAATAATAAAACAACTTGGTCAATGATCAAAATGTTTGTTCACATACCCACCAATAAAAAAATATCAGGGGTAGGTAAGAACCAAGAAAGTATTTCAAAAGTGCCTATTTAACGTAAAATTGATTAAGAATTTCAAAATTGTCTCTATTTTTGCTCTACGACTCGTAGTTTTAAAAATATAGTTGATTTTAATTTCTCTAATCTTCTGAAACTAAATATTTCTAACAAAGTATTAAAAAAATAAGGAACATTATTAAACGCGCATAAGAAAAGCATTGAAGCTAAAAGTGTTTGTCTAGCTTCAAGTTCAAGTTCACTGTGTAAAAATTATTTTCTAAAAGTTCAACTAACTGATAAATAAAATACTAAGAAGTTGGTCTCGAAACTTATTAATCCAGACTGATCCAGAAAAATTGAGTCTGTTGACAACAGATTTGAAAGTATTTTTGCTCGTAATTTGCAACACAGCAACCTATTTTGATTTCTCTTCACAATCAATTGACATACAACCCTACAAAATTGTTAAATTGTTGCTAACTGGGAGCGTACTCTATTGGTATTCTTTAAAATTTACATCCAGTGTTCTCAACAGACTCAGCATTTCTGGATCAGCCTGTAGTTATTAATTACAATTATTTTATACTTAGGCACGTTTTCTCTTATATTTTAAATTTTTATATTTGGAGTAACTGCTCTAAATATAAATAGTGCTATTACCTCTAAGCGATTTTCATTAAAAATGTGCTCAATGGAATCATTGTAACATTTTAACTACTTTGCTATAAAATCTCAACATACTTAGATGCGTATAAAAACCACTCCTAAACAATCAAAATTTATTGTTACAGCTGTTGTATAAATTTTTAAACACATTTTTCACCGAAGCCGAAGTTTAAAAATACCTAAAAGCTTCTAAAACCAGCTTGAGTTCATTCATCAAACTAAACCTCGCAACTACAATAAACAATTTTTTGAGACAATGTTTAAACCCACCTTAACTTTTTTATCGATCAATGGCTTCTCCAGGAGATGAGCTGAGGAGAAAGTGGCGATGTTATCGGTCCGGACCATCTCTATACAGGTCTCCGTGGGCCCAGACGAAGGGGCCAGTCCGGACCCCGTTTCTTCCTCATCTTCGCCCGGACTCTCTGGAATTAATAAAATTTGTTAGGGATCTGACGAGGTCTCAAATTTATTTGGAGCCTTCTTGCTGCTAATAAATCGTATTTCAATTTCAACGCCGGTGATTTATTGCCGTCGAATACTTCGTTTTTAATAATATTTCATATGTAATGAAAACATTCTAAAAATACGTTTTATTACTCAGGACTCAATCTCCAACAAGAGTGAAATTAACAGAAAATGGAAGTGCTGCAACAATTAAAAAAGTTTTGCGTAATACATAAATTCCATTTGTTAAAACATAACTGTAATAAAAAACATAAACTCAGTCCTGAAGTTATCCAGACTTTGTGACTATTTAAACAAATATTTTAAAAATACTTTTAAGAGTCTACTTTTAAGATTTTTCCGAATCTGGAAATAAATCAAGGAACTTAACATATAAACTCACAACTTTTTTCTATATAACGAAAACAAGGTTAAAACCCAAGATTTTTTATTTTCTTCTGTAGGATACACATTTAAAATTAATTGATCCTAACTACGCAAAGTTCTGGTTCTTCCACTCTCATAATTAAGATGTTGCAGAAGAAAATTTATTATTAACACCCCCAGTCCTGAATAGACTTGGTAACGAAAGCATTCTGCTCATATTTCCCTTCAAACTTTCAGGCCTTACCCTTAGAACAAAACATGGATCTCATCTGAACACATTTTCAGGCGAAAACTCGACAAAAACGCGCACTCCTTCCCAACACCACTTACCAACTGAAATACCGATCTGGAAATTCGGGAACACTCCTGTTTACATGTTAGCATTCATACTTAAAATAATATACAAAATAAAATATATCGCGAACTAAATTTGAAAACGACAGGGGAATAAAAAACGATTCGGTGAATCCCCAGGAAAGCCGTTCCATCCCGTTTTATTTATTTTTTACATGGGCAAGGTCAACGGCTTGAGGCTTTCCCGAATTGCGTAATGGCCACATTTCCGCTCCAATTGGAGCAATTCAATTTGGGGCCGCTACGGCTCTTGAGGGAGTAAGTGTGATAAGAAACTACCCTTAATAATAACGTGTTATTCAATTTTGCATTGTTTCCACAGCTGCAAAAATTAAATTCAAGTTTTATGAAACGTTCAAAATCGGATAATCGGGCGGCAAAGTGGTTTTGACGCAGTTCTAAATTTTTCTTAATTATTTTTCCGCGAAAATTCGTTTATGCAAACTGTAATTTATCGTATTTTGCTCCAGAAATCGGCCCGATTTGTTTGTATAAATGATATTAAATTTATTAATAAAATTATGTAAATAATCGTTTAGGATTATAAAGTCTCGGGAGATTGAAAAGGGGAATCTAACGGTGATTGAATTTTGTATATGACGCTCGTTCAATTTACTTTATGACTTTTGAACAATATTTCAGCTTTATGATCGGGTTCGAAATATTATTTCATCCCTTGCGAGTTTCAATGATTCAATTTTTGCTCTCAAATAAATTGTCTAGACAAAAATAACCAAATCACAAAAAATACAATAGGTGATCCGTTCGCGCTGTTGTATTTCGAGTTACAAAGCGTAAATTAAATCAAATTGTAGCAGGCAAAGTTTTACACCGCCTCAAATTGTGTCTCGTTTCGTTTCATCACTTTACAACCAAATTTTAAATTGAGCAATTTTCTCTTTCGTACAAATCAATGATGTTTGCATAACCAATCACACCATTAACTTGTCTATCAAAAGTTCCGTGAACTCTGACATTCCAGCTTTATGTGCTGTAATTAAACAATAATTTCCGAAATGAATTGTTACAATACAATCAAAATAACTGTACAATTGAAGAGATAAATCATGACGTGTGTGCAATGGAGCTGCTCGAATTTTTTCAATACAAACAAACCTGGATGAAACCTTCACACTCTACTTATTCCACATTTGAGATTTGAATCACTAACATGAAGGTGACGTACGTAATTCTGGTCCATTTTGTGTTCGTGCTAAAATGTGATTTGGGTGATAGTGATAACAGTACCACCACGGAACCAACTTTTGAGAATAGTACCGACACAGTACCCGAAACAACAACCACCACAATTACCGAAACAACACCCGATTCGAATTTTGGTACTCGGGGTTTTTACGGTGGTTCTTACTACAACCCCAAGGCTTGTAACCCTCAAAACATCCACTACGTTCATGGTACTTACCAACCACCCATCAGAGATTACTACAGGGTTCAAAAATATTTCCGGGACGATGGTTCCGACGAAACTTTCGATTATTACCTAGGCTACGGCATGAGCAAAATGACCAATAATGATTTCCAGTACCGTGACTTCCATTATTACTACCATGACATCAATCGAACCATTTCCGACAACGAGACCATTTTGTCCGACCATGTGAATGACTGTCATCCAAATGCAACGTTTTTGTGTCCCGAAAATACAGAAACGGTTTGTTTGCGCAATGGTACCATTTACTGTATGTCCAAAATAAGTGTGGTGGTACCTTGTGATAATATTACGTGCATTCAAACTACGGTACCTTGTGTACGAGCCTGCATTAATGTAGCATTTAATTTTGAAACCCTGCTTTTGCCGTGTTTAGCCAATATTGTAATAGAAGATGTGTACGAGGACGGGAAAGGGATGAGTTTGAGTAGGGTAGGTGGTACTTTTGTTCTAGTACCAGCCTTGACAAGGATCGAAAGGACTTATTGCGTGGTTGTGGTCCTCGACCCTGAACCAAAAGAAGAAGAGCTGTAATAAATTGTATTCAAGTAAAAAGTAAATGTAATAAATTTAAAAAAATATCTGGTGTTTTAGTACCCTCACATTGCTTGGTAGAAAATTAAAAACATACCTATAACATTATTTTTAAGCATACATACACATTGTTTTAATAATAAGTTACAAGTTATAATTGTCCCAATGAGACACTTTTGTCCAGTGTGAACATGCATTTAAATTTATATAATTTTTAAAATGATTTCTTTGGCAAAAACAGTAAAAGCTTCACTTGAAAACATCAAAATTAAAAACAACATCTAAACATGCTAAAAAATACCAAAATGCCAAATCAACTGAGAATACCGATATTCACCAAATAGCTTTATTTTGACGAAAAACGAAGATTTGCGAATTAGTTTTGTGAAAAACTTTTCTACGATTCATTTTTTCAGAATAAGTTAAATATAGCTTGAACATTGCTCCGACCGTTTGCTATTGGTTAAAAACAATTTTTAGGAACTTGTTGTTGAAATACGTGGATTTTCAGTAATTCTTTGCTTATGATTAGACTGTGAATGGTTTCAAATCCATATTTTTGTCGAGAATTTACGATTTCTTGTTCTAAAAGAAACAAAATTGCTTTATAACGGCCAAAAATTAAAATATTTTGCCCAAAAACGACGATTATACGATTACGTAGTTTTTATAATTTCCAAGCTACTCCACCTTTGAAAAGGAGCCAAATCGCGGTGAAATACCTTAAATCGTTTTTTTTAGCCACAAATAATGATATTTTTACACAATTTTTATTGAAATGTTGGTTTTTGACATGTTTTTTGACATTTTTTTGTTTATAAACGAAACTTCAAATAGCTTAGGTAGCCTTGTTTTGGATCCAAATCACAGAATCCATGTTGGTTCAAAATTAGGGAAATCAAAGAAAATTTTTAAAAATCACAAAAAATTTTTAAAAATTAAGTAAAATTTTGAGAAAATCAGAAGCTATAACAAACCAAAAAAAATCTGCTTTACAAAGTTTGAAGTTCTTTGAAACAATTATAAAAAAGCCAAATAGCCTAGATGTGCCTGAAACCGCTTTAGTTTGGCTTATTATAATGATTTGCTAATTTGCTAATAAATTCTTCTTTTCGAATTTCTTCAAGACTTGTCCTAATTTTTTAAATTATTTTCAGCGATTTCCTCTGCGGTTTCCCATGCTGATGCATAAAACGCATTATTTTTGATAACAGCAATGATTTTTGCACTTGCTTCATTGGAAACTTAAATTTTCCACTATTGCTAGCTAATAAACTAGTCAAAATAGCTTAGGATCATAATACTAGATTATTATAACGCACTGCGACATAACACCTTGTCGCTCATTTAGTCATTTGTGTCATTTGTCTCTAAATAAGAGCAAAAGTTGCTTCGGAGTAAGTACTTTCCTCTCTCATTTTCCTCCCTCGCCCTCGACAGGAAATAATGTTTTGTCTTAGAATATTTGAAAAGTGTAAAACCATATTTTCTGATAAAGCCGTTGAAAAAATCATATACAGGCTGCTCCGTCTAGAAGTATTGGTAGTTTTAATAACGATAGTCATCTGAAAATTTGCATAATATCGTACGTCCTGCTCAATGAAACTATTTTCAAGATGATGACACTTCCGGTTATACCGGAGTTCGCTATCAACTTCCCTATTTTAAATAGAAAGCTATATACTTTTTAATGCGGTTTTGGATTACTAGAGTTATTTGAGAGTAGTTTTCATAACCCTTCCCTATACCTAAATTTAGCCGTTTACGAAATATTTAGGGTTTTTAATTTTCTGTTAATTTACACCTTACAGTTCTAAAATCGATCTCAGCAATTTTTAAAAATTTAAAAAAAAAAATTTTTTAGCTCATTTGAAAGCGGAAGCCTTGATCTGTTGTTTGGTGTTTTCAAATTTGTAAAAAAGAATAACAAACCCCAAATTTTTAAGGATAAGTTTTCTGAACTTTAAGCACCCAAGACTTAATTTTTTCAAATGAAATGCCACAAGATTTTATTTCTGTATTAGTTAGTATTCCCTATAGTCTATACTTATCTGTGTTAATTTTCAAGATACAATAAATTTTTGTTGGAATTGAGAAATTCGTTAGCCATGGGACTTTTCTGATATTTTGCAATGGAAACGAGAAAAAAAATGTAAAAAATTAAAGTTTTTTAAACCAACATTCAATGAATTTATTTTGTTTTCACAATCGGACAACACAATTTTGAACAGAGTATGGCGTTTGTTTAATCAGAAATGTTTTGATGGACAACTATGCAAAGATAGCTCTTAGTAAAAAATTTTCTACTATGTCAAAAAAACCAACATAACTACAAAATTTTCACAGACAGGTATAGAGAATGTTAATACAGATCGATGCAGAAAAAAATTCTTCTCCATCTAGTAAAATAAAAATTGGAACTTGAAAAAATTAAGTTATGGGTACTGAAGTTGTTCAAACTTCAAACCTTAGAATTTTTGAGTTTATTATCCTTTTTCCAATTTTAAACATACTAGAAAACAGATAGACTGTCTCTTTTAATTCTCCAAATATGATCTCGAAATCTCTAAAACTATGAAAATTACCGCTTTTTTAAGTAAAACTAAAATATCTCAAAAACGGTTAAGCTTAGGTATAAGAAAAGCTGATAAAAACGGCTTTAAAATAACTCAGATAATTAAAAAATGCAGTGAAAAACGTAGCTTTCCATTTAAATTGAGAAAGGTGATAGCAACTTCTGGTATAACCGAAAGTGCCGCCACCTTGAAAAAATTTTCATTGAGTAGAACTCAACGGATTATGGCTGAGTACCAATTTTCAAACAAATATCTTTATTAGAACTATCAATAATTCTAATATGGGGTTCAGACGAAACTGATTGTACACAATAACATTGGGGACTTAATTTATTTTTGGATCTTTATGTCTTTCCTCCCTTGCTAAACAAGTAGCTATTTTTCTAATAAGACACTATTTTTTGCATTGCGGATGTACATTTTAAATTCCATTTTTCCATTTTTTTTACTAATCTGGTCGATTTTGATTAGTTTTACTAATTTATTTGAAAAAAATACAATGTTTTGAAACGACGCAATAAAAGCTTTACTTAAAAACATCAAAATTAAAAGCCACATCTAACAATCCAAATCAACTTAGAGTCATCAAATCACTTTATTTTGAGAAAGCACAATACCTTTGTGAAAAACTTCGACTTTCCACGACTATTTTTCTTCAGAAGGGGTTTAATGGTCTGGAAACAGCTCAAACCCTTTGATTTTTGCTGAAAAATTTTTAGACTCAATAATTTTTTGCTTTTAATTATCCTATGCATGACTTAAAATGTCTTTTTTACAATCCTTACTTTTTAAAAATTCTAGCGCTTTAGATGTTCTAAAATTGTCAAGTTTCGCCCATTAACCAGGGAAATTGGTTTCTGATAATTTCTCATTTATAAACAAAACTAGAATGTTTGAGGTCGTTTCATTTGGCTGGAAACATTTTTGTAGTGGATGTGTTAAAGATCCCTTGCCTATAATTTTATAACTTCCCTGTCAATGTAAAATAAAACGAGGAGTAAACCAACAGATCCATTTGCTCATGATTTCCTCTCATTTTCGCAAAAATTTTTATAGATTTGTAATAAATCCTGTGATTTCCTCTGCGGTTTTCCCTGGACTTAAAACCAATGATTTAAAACGCTTTATTTTAGCCACAAGCAACGATTTTTTCACTTGGTTTGGTAAAACTAAAAACTAACAAAACTAATTTTCTACTATTGCTTGCCACTAAACGAATCTGAGAATAACTCAGACCGCTTTATTATTTTTGTGTAAAATTTTCTTAGAGTCTTTAACATTCAATAATAATAGACTAGTCAACTCGAGCAGCACACGCTGCGGTAAAAATTGTTTCAGAGCACAATCCAAAATACTTATTAATCATTGACTCTGATAATGATAACAAATCTAATTTAATGAATACATACATATTTACATATTTTGATTAAAACCAAAAACCTGATAAGTGAATCATTTGTACGTAATATCCGACGTTACCCGAATTGGGAAAATTGTTTGAAGTTAATATCTCTTGTATTCGTCATAAAGTGACCTTTAAGTATCAAACTGAATTCGCAGTACTAACACTGCAGTCTGATATTTAAGTGAGACGTTAAATGGTCGTAATTACACTTAATCCAACATGGAATGTGTAAAAACATGCTTCTTGATATTTGTTCTTTTAACGTTTGTTGAATTGTACCAGTGTGGACGTTATGGGGGATGTAAGTACTTTTTTATTCAAAAACTCTTCTAATAAAATAAACAAAGAGTGACTGTGTGGTGCTTTCTTATTCTTTTCTATTTTTTAACTTCTTATTTGTTGCTACTAAAAATTAAAGACAGGTAAGTAGCTTGCCAATATTTCCTAAAGCATGAGTTGTAGCTACTCTAACTTAAAATTATGTTTTATTAGCTCGTGGAGGTGGTTTTGGTAGAGGGAGCAGCAGTCGTGGGACATACCATTCTCCATCACCTTCATACCATGTCCCATCACCATCATACCATGCCCCGTCCTACCATAGCCCTTCATACTCCCCATCGTACCGCCCAACCTCAAGACCATACCCTCCAGCTTATGCTACTCCAAGATATAGACCCACCCATGGCCCAAGTCCTCCCCCATACAGAGCACCTTCAACCTCTCGACCTTATCAAGCCTCAACTCGCCGACCTATGTCTCCAGCTAGTACTCCAAGACCTTATTTTGGAGGAGGAGTAACAACTCGTCGATCACAATACTCAACTCCAAGACCTTATTTTGGAGGGGCGACCACAAGACGCCCTTATTATCAAACAACTCCAAGAACTGTGGGTGGTAGTGGGTGGAATTTACCTCCACGACCTGGGCAAGGACCCATCGGGCCTCCGAAATATGGGTACAGTCAAGGATCAGGTCAGTAGTTATAAATTTGTACGAAAAGAAAAAAAGTTAACCTATCATTTTTATTCCTAAAAATCTTATTTCCAGTTCTTTTCCAATCTTGATTAATGACTGAGTTTTCAAATAATTTTGTTGATTTACTTGTTTTTAAAATATCTTCAATATAAATCAATAAATGAATCCAACTTTCACTTTTTTTCTTGGATTATAAACAATAAAAATACATAAGCTGTTCCTTTTCTGAATTTAATTTTCAAATATTTCATTCAAATCTTATGTTGCTTCAATTTACAAATCAATTTTTTCTTCTCCTCGTTAATATTACTTTCTCCTTGTTTCATGTAGATTTCTTTTTATAATTCTCCATTTAAAAATGCAGCCTTTATGTATTAATGTTTCACATTCATTTTTTCTTTTCCTGCTAGTACCAGAATATTTTTTTGTCGAAACACAGTTGTTAATATTTAATCCTTGGGAAAAAAATCTTACTTTAAATCGATTGCATCTTACTTTATACATTCTTTTATGAAGTCGGCTCTTCTAAATTTTGTTCAACAGAATTCAGTTTTATTTATTTTTACGTTAAGAAATTCTACTATTTTCAATTTCATTAGTATGATTTATTTCATGATTCTGTTATTCTACAAGTTTCTTTCTTTCTTTCATGTTCATGTTCCTCGACATATTTCTCGATGTCTTCAAAATGCCTTATTTAACCTTCTTTATGAAAAAATTATTTCCACTTCCTTCTTCCTCATTAATTTCTTCAATTCATTAAATTAGGTGAAACTATTTTTTTATTTTAGTATGTTCCACAATTTTAACATTTCTACTAAAATAAATTCATTATTTTAAAATCTATAAGCTTTTGATCCATCTTTACAACCAACAAATACTAATTTTATTTCAAGAATTTTTTATCTCATTTTTGCCTTTTTTTGGAATCCAGATATAAGCTGTACTGCAAAATGTTCTCATGCAAACCTGTTCTTAAGTTTTTCTGTGTAATATTTTATGAATTCAGAAACTTCATTCTTTGCTTCTAACAGATACACTTTTGGATATAGACTAAAATCGTCAATTAATGTTCACACCCGGTGTAAGAATTTGCATTGGTCCAATCAGATCACTGTAAATCACCTCAAGTATATATGATATGTTTTTGTCGATGATTTGTTCGGAAATAATATTTTTTTCATCTTTCCTAGGCACATGTCTCACATATCATTGGCGATTCACATTTGAAACAATTAAACTTGGAAACTCTTGTTACTAAATTTTCTTTAATATCTTTTTTACAGCTTCATAATATCGATGTCCAAATTTTCTGTGCCATAAATAAGCATAAAATGAACTACCTTACATCAAATTTTTATTGAATCTTCAATTTTTAAGATTAAACACAGTTATTCAGTTTGTAAACTTTTTCGTTAATGAACCAATGAACCATGAGCAATTATTCTGCTCCCTTTCTTAATTTCACAAACATTTCTCTTAAAACATACTTGTAGTTACAATTTACTTAATTTTTGCACCGTCAGTAAACTTGTTTCAGGATAAGGGACATTAAGAACATTAAGAATCAAATGTTTTATAGAATGGACAATCAAAATGGTCAAATGTATGTGTATTGTGTATATGTGTTGCTCCAAAGTCAATACACAATGAACCAGTTAAATTAAATCATTTCTAAATATACCAAACAAAATAATTCTTTTCTGCTTCAATATGTTTTTTTTATTTAATTTGATATAATGTGTATTCACCTCTTCACCTAACACTGAGATTCATTAATTCATTATCACATTCAAGTGATTTTCCATATTTCCTTCTTCTACCAAATTCACTCAGCACAAGCTTTTTAGAATAAAAATTCTATTTGTTCGAATAGACCTTCCATGGTAATTCCTTAGAAAATAATGAAAATATATGTTAACTTCAATCTTCTTTTTACAAAGTTAATTGGCGCAGTCAGTAGGATTTGCAAAACTTAATTTTGGTCTTTTAGGACCCCAAAAAATCAAAATTGTGAACAAGTACAACTATCACTATCCCGGGTACTACCACATCCCAGTGCAACAGTACGGATATCCTGGTTATTTCTACACCCCTTCGTACTACCATTACAGCAGTCATGATACCGGTAGTACCGCTTTGGGATTCTTCCTGGGGTACTCTTTAGGGAAATTGACGACACCCACGTTTTCGCACCATTCGTTCTACGATGGATATACGCCACGGTACGACCATTACACCGTCCATCACTACTACCATAACCGCGATGCAATCCCACAAAGTCAAGAAATCCGAGCTAATACCATCGTGGGCTGTGTTGGAGATAGTGTTACCATTTGCCCAGTTAACACCGTATCACTTTGCACTTCGAATGGGGCCCTCATGTGCGTTGCAAGTGCCACTTCGACGGTACCATGTACCGACAATAGGCAAATCAACTGTGTCAGAAGTGTAGTCCCGTGTGTTAATAGCACAGCACCGGAATGCAAAAATTCCAATCAGAATACCACAACGATCAATATTCCGTGCATTTCCAAAGCAGAACTTTACGGAGATTTGAAAACGATTAATAATACGATAATCCCAGCTAATGCCACTTTGTTGAACACAACAGCAGTTAATAATAGTACGGGTACCAACGAGGTGTCAACGCAATACCCTATTACGACAACCCCAGTACCACATTTAAGAAAACGAGATGTAGCCCAAAATTATTGTGTCACGATTGTGGCTTTGCCAGCCAAAAGACAACCAACTGAAGGAGAGCAGTTTTTAAGCGATGCTAAGTTTCTAACAGGGAAGTTCTTCGAATCGGCTTGGAATTTATAGTCATGTATTAATCGTTTAGGTTTAAGAGTATAGGAATATTGTTAAGAAAATAAAACAGTATAAGTTTTTATTGTTTAAGTTTTTTATTTATTAGTTTTATCTTTAATTATTATTAGAAAGATAGAACTATTTTTATGGAAGTGGTGATTAAAATTGAAATGGCACCTTGACACATAACATATAATGCTGACACTGATAACCTTTGATAACAGATGATTTTATAGGAATAAACATCAACAGAACTATGTATTTCAGTTGCTAAAGTTATTAGTATATGATGTAGGTATTTTAGAAGCGACCCTGAACATTATTCGGTCATAGTGCAGATTTCTTTATTTTTTCATAAAGGAATCACTCACGTTTTTAAATTTGAAACGCGGTTTAAATATTGAAATTGACTTAAAAATTCACAAAATTGTATCAAAAATTTGCAGCTTTTATTTTTTTGCGTCCTGATTTAGCTAAGACAGACTTATGTTTTTACTGCCTAATTTTATTTATGTTTATTTCCTGATTTGTCCCGACTTCATGACAAAGAAACCAATTTTAACGCGATTAAAAGTAAATCACACGTAATGAACATATTAAATTGCATTATTCATATTTTTTTATAATATGCTTGCAGAGCTGTTCATAATGCACTTTCAGAATTCATTTTTATCTCAAAGACCAATTATCATACAGAATTTAGTATTTGCATTTATGGTATATTATGATCAGTGTGAGGAAATTTTATGGGATGGCCATGAGGCCACAACCGATCAGTTGACTCGTCGTAGCGCTCTCGCGATGTTCATATTTATCGATGAAATGGTCCGATACAGCGCGTGCATTGGCGTAGTTTACTTGGGGTTTATACAATTAATATTACCGGTCGCTTACAAAAATCTAATTAAAACATAAATATTATTGTTTTATTATAATTACGGAGTACCCAAGAAAAATTGTGGCAATAAAATAGTCGCTAATTTATTAAGACTGCGGTATATTTGTTGAGATTATTTTCTGAACCAATTTTAAAATAGTCGCTAATATCAGCTTCTGCTTGGCTAGTTCAAACCCTGACAAGGCACCTAATTTGACATAATCGTTAAAAAATAACTTCATCATTTCCTCAATCTTACATGGACACCAATAAAGATGTTTAATACAGGGGAGCGTAAGTCACTATTACATTATGAAAATGTTACGTTTTAATTCAGTGGAAATTAAAATTAAAAACTAAATAAAAATATTTTAATCATTTTCTCTGAGAAATACGTTTGAATAACTGTGATTCTTTCTAAATTCTCGAAAACTGATTCCGTTTTGCGGTTAAAATATCTTTGAATTTCGAAAAAGATCTTTCTACATCACAGCTGGTTACAGGAGTAAATAAAAAGTTTGGTGCTAATGCAAAATATGTCGAAGGTGGTACATTATTCGCTATTTGTTTTAAAATCGGGATTTCTAGTAACTGCATCAATTTTTGCATTAAATTTATCTTGTAATGACCATTCTACAGAATTTAACTCTATCAACGTAGACCCAAATTTCTCAACTGTATAATAAACTGGATAATTTAAAATTTTACGTTTCTAGAAATTTGATCGTAGTTGGAATATTTGAAAAATTGTTTTCAATAAAATTAAGTTGAGAAACTAAATTTGTGGTTAAAACTAAAGTTTTACTTTGTTTAATGCTTTGTGCATCATCGTTTAAAGCAATAAACAAATGATTTTAATTGATTAAAATTTTTAGAAATTTGCTTCTAACCAAGTAGTACCCCAGCGTGTAAGTACAATTGTTGATTCGTCAGAAACGTTACGATTTGTATATTTTTTTAAAAAGGACTTTAAAGAAAGATTATTTAGTTATCTACAAAATGTGCTCGGGGTGAAATCGCAACGTATTTCCCTTTGAAACGTGGTGTGGTTGAAAACATTTCAAGGGCTAAAAATGGTAAATAATTAAAAAAATATTAATGTCACACCAAAGAATTCTTTGAAATGAATTACAATTTCGTAATTTAGTTCTACTGGGTCACTTTTATGCTTTTTAAATAAGTACATGAGATAAAAATGTTCTTTTGACTTTTTAGATATTATTAAAATTAACAGAGAGTTAGGGCGGTTAAAAGTAAAGGTATAATATTAATAGATAAGTGACATTAATTATTTTTTAATTATTTACGAATTACGATTTTTAGCTCTCGAAATGTTATCAAAGGCGATGAACACGCTTCAGAGGGAAATACGGTTCGGTTTCACCTCAGGCGCATTTTGCAGTAATTTTAAATTGCAATAACTTGGTGAGTCTTACAGATAACGAAATGATTCTTGCACCAAAAATTTATTTCAAGTATTAGCTTTATTTCGTCTCGATTATGTAGGAGTCTATCTTTTAAATTAAAAAACTTTCTCGCATCTCGAAAATTTCACTACACAATTATGCATCGTTACAAGAAAATGTATTTTTTTTTGGTTTCCCTTTATCAAAACTCTACCTTGTTAAACTACGTATAAATCTGCATTTATTGAAAATTTGTTTGGAAAAAAAACGGAGTTTCTAGCTTTATCCAGAAGGAAGATATGAGTATGTAAACGCAAAATGTGTCCAATTTTAGGTGTTTGCAAATTTTTAGCTAAAACGTCTTTTCAGCCCCTTCGCGAGGGTTGAAACAAAAAATTCTTTGTCTAAACATTTTTTAATACTCTTTCCTAACTTATATCAACAATGCAAGCTGTTCCACAACATTTCGATTTAAAGGTTTATCTGACTGTAAGCGCGCGCCCATGCACTAACCTTCGCCCATAAAATTTCCTCACACTGATTATGATATGATTTTTATAAGACGCATTTTGTCGCACGGACGGATTTAGGAGTAAGTGCGACAAAATGCTTTTTAAACGAGTTGTCATACAGTTTTTTCTACTTCGCACCTTTTTTACCAAAAAAAATAATTTTGAAATTTAATGAATTTTATGACAGTTGACAGCATTTCCTGTGCAATTAAATTAATAATTTGGATCGTCATTAGTTTATTTGTAAAATGTTTTCTGAAAGTGTCCAAAACGTTTTGCAATGTATCCTTTTTAACAAATACGGGCTTTTGTGGCAAATACGTCGAATTTGAAAATTGACCTAAGGATAATGAGATCTCAAGTTGCTTACTTGCACTGGCTTTGGAAGTTATGTTTGTATATTACTCGAAAGGTGTTCGAAGGGATTACATATCAGGGATAGTACAAAAGCCTCTAAAGGTTGGTATTTGATTAAATTAAGCACTTGAAACAGGTGCCGATTTAAACTGACACTTCTCTCAGATAATTGTCAAAAAACTAGATTGTCAACATTATCCACCTAAATTACTCTGATTTTTAGCGTAATTATTATAGCAGTCCCTTGGATATTACGATATGCAAATCGCGTATCGTAATGACCTCAGCACGAAACCAAAGTAGAAAAAATCCTTTTTGTAATTTGCCGCCATTTTGATGCTTTAATAGGCATCTTAAAGCACTCAGCGTCATCAAAAGCGATGGTTGGCGAGAAGCAAATTCAGGCCCGTATTTTTTCGAATTTAACAAATTTCAGAGGGCGTTCGTGCAAAATTACCTCCATTGTCATACAAACTCTTGTTTTTTGACAAAACTTTAAAAAACAAAAATAACAATTTTTGTTTAAAAACGGCAAAAACGGGGCAAATTACAAAAAATAGTATAAAAACTCGTTTCCTAAGACCTCGAAGCACTCATACTTTCAAAAAACTCGTTTTTTAAAATAAGTTCGTGCTTTAAGACTGGTCTTATGAAACTTGTTTTTTAATATAATTAATATATATTTTAATTTAATATAGTTTAGGTAATCAGTAATAACGGATTGTTTAACGGATTTAATGTTTGCCAAAACGAGTGAGCACAGCGAATTGGACATTGGACTGTCATTACGAACATTTTTTTCTTAATTCCGTTGTAAATTAAAAATTTATTTCCTCAATTTTATTTTTTTAAATAGTAAACAAACCAACTTGCCTCGGCCGTTAACGGGTAACGTAACGAAATTTACTAAGTAACTAGTTAAGTAATAAATTTCCTTACATTACTAATTAGGTAATAAGTAACCGTACATCACGTCAAAATTAGACACAAAATCTAAATCAAATTGTGACTAAATAATGTTCCATGCAAATTATACGTTAAAAAAATATTTAAAAAAACCTAATAAAAGTAGCACAATTCTTTATATAGTTTTATCAAAAAGCATCCTTTGTTTTAGACTGAGATAATCATAAAATTTTGATTAATTAAAAGTTTAATATGTACAATTAATTAATATTTATTATAAGGAATTGTAATAAAATTCTGAAAAAAATTACATGTAAGTACTTATATGTAGAAAAAAATATAAAGTATTTAAATAGCAAGCGCTATTTAGTCACATTTCTGTGTGATTTTTAGTCAAAAATTAAACTTTAAGTAAGTAGTTTTTAAGGTAACAGCAAAAATACGTTTAGACCTTATATGCAGGGTGATTTATTTATGAGTTATTTCTGAAATTTTTTTAGATCTTAGATGCAACTAAAAGTGCAACCAAAACTGCAACTTAAAATTAATTCGATTAAACGGAATCGAAAATAGTTTTTACTCCTAAAATGATGATTAGTTAATAACAAAATTTTAGCAAAACTGTCAAAACAAAGACAGAACAATGCAATCCTAAATTAATTTTGTAATTTTTGAACAATGACGTATAGATCTGGCCAGCTAAAAATAAACAGAAGTAACCCATAACTGGCTCAACCTTTATGTGTAAGAGACTTAAAAAAAAATTTGAAATTAAATATCTGGCATCTAGTCATTTGATGAAGAATTATTTAGACAATAATCTGATTACGCTTTTGAAAACTTTGTTAAATTTAAGGTACCAACTACCTTAAACCGACTTGAAAAGTCACTACATTGCTTCAGTTGATTCGCTAATGATATAAAAATTAAAAAATCCAATTATCCAGTTTATGAGCTAAACACAACATAAAACGCTCCAGAAAACACACTGACTCTGAGGAACTGAACAGGGAGCAACAACATCGAAAACACTGGAACAAATTTTGACACTATTTTATCCATTTCAAAACATCAGCAAACTAGTTCAACGCATAAACAATTCGATTGCTTGTAAACAAACAATAAATCTCACATCAAATACCAGTAGTGGCAGTAGTGGCAGCAGTGAGTACTCGATTACTATTGTGCATGTTTCGAGAAAACGGTACAATTTAACGACCTTGCCTATATACCTTGTATTCGAATTAAATAAAAAACATTGAAGGCATCATAAGGTATTGAACTCTCAAATTACGTCTACTGGTACCACCTCCACACCTGTGCACTGACCAATACCAAACAAGTTTCACTTCAGTGTGTGTTAGACCGTGAATCTGTAATCTCCCAAACTAGACAAGTGACGGTTTTCCAAATAACAAGCCTAAAGATGAACAGTTTCAAAATTAGTTTAGTGTTGGTTTTACTGGCAGTGATCGACTTTCACCAATGTGCTCGTTACGGTGGCTGTAAGTACCATTCAAACAGCTAATCTCGAACACAACTTGACCAATTTTTAGCAAGAGGTCGAGGTGGTGGTAGTTACACCCGACGACCCCATCCACCCCCCAGTCGACGCACCACTAGCCGACCTCGTAGCACTGCCCCAACGAGTTCTAGACCACCGAATTACCAATCAACTAGACGTCCATATCCCACCGGAACCACCCCCAGCTCTGGGTGGAACATACCTCCCAGACCCGGCACTTACCCCCAACAAAGTAAGTTATTAGTACCAGTTAGGTTAGGGGAATCATAACGATTTAATTTCAGGTTATCAAGGGCCACAAAAAGTTACGATTAAAAATAAATACAATTATAATTATCCCGGACATTACTCACTCCCAGTGCAGAACCCGAGCCACCCTGGGTACTTCTACACCCCAACTAGTTATCACTACAGTAGTAGTGATACGGGAAGTACCGCTTTGGGATTTTTCCTGGGTTATTCCCTTGCTCGTTTGACAACGCCCACGTTTTCGCATTATTCATTTTACGATGGGTACAGACCTCGGTACGACCATTACACCGTGCATCATTATTACCATAACAAAAACGCAGTGCCACAAAATCAGGAGATTCAATCAAACACAATCGTTGGTTGTGTTGGCGATAGTGTTACTGTTTGCCCATCGAACACTACATCACTTTGCACCTCAAATGGGGCCCTCATGTGTGTTGTTAGTGCAACTTCGACCGTACCATGCACTGACAATCGGCAAGTCAACTGTGTTAAAAGTGTGGTCCCGTGTGTTAATAACACAGCACCGGAATGCAAAAATTCGAACCAAAATGCAACAACTGTGAGCATACCGTGCATTTCCAATGCCAAGGTTTATGGCGATGTTAAAACTGTCAATAATACGATTGTAACAAACTCCACAAATGCGAATTCGACGACTAGTTCCACTCAATATCCGATAACTACAACACCAGTGGCGATTGTAAGTTCAAGTGATGGTACGACATCGACTTATTCAACGAAATATCCTATAACTACTACCCCGGAACCCTCCACGAACCCTCCAGTTCGGAAGAAAAGGGAAACGGCGCAAAATTTCTGTGTTACTATTGTTGCACTCCCTGCTGAGAAGAAACCAACGGAGGGGGAATTATTTTTGAAAGATGCCAAATCGATCGTTGAGAAATTTATTGAATCTGCCTGGAACTTGTAGGTTTTTTTTAACTTAATGTACAGTGTTGTTATTTCATATTTATATGCTCAAAAATAAAAATTATGTTTTATAAATAGTTACCTAAATGCACCCTACTATTTTTACTTTAATAAAGATAAACTAGCAGTTTTTCTTTAATCCCAATTTAATACTATTGCCTCTGCGTCAGTAAAGTGTATTAAAAAGCATCTCGAATATAAGCCAAAAACTCATCAAATTAGAGAGCCTATTTTGAGCCCAAATAAGCTTACTTAGTTTAAAGATTCTGCTAAAACAAGCTGAAAAATCACAAAACTGTGGAAACAAATTGAACGCTACGTAATTTAATAAAACTCGAAGCACATTTACTATGTTTGTATAAATATGTAAGTGGGTAAACGCCACGTATACGCTGTTTCAAAACTATAAAAACGCCAACGTTGCATTTTCTCTCAAAATTAGCTGGTATAAATTATTCATGCATAGCTAATGTAATTTATTCTTTCAATGAGAGATCTAATCAATAATAACTCTTCTAAAATTTTCATCAATTTTATTTAAAAAAAATATTCGATAAAATGCGACGTTGATGTTTCTATTGTTTTCAAACAGCTAATATAGACATAAACACTAGGTGAAAATTATTTTTTTCAAAAGTTTTCTAAACAGGATGATTCTTTTAGGGCCTAAATTAGAAACTTTTTAACTTTTAATTTAGCTAGAGCTTTGAAATTTTTCACATTACCCAAATTGACTATTTCTGATTTAACTAAATTATACAGAGTGTCTCAAAATTGTACAAAATCACTTCAGAAATTCAAATGTAGAAAAAAATTAAGATTGAGAGCTTCCCCACAAAGACACACTAGTTTGAAGATCAAATCCAAGTTAAAAATTCATTCTGTGTTTATGGCGATTTATGGTTTAGATAATTGTGGAGAAAAATAATGTAGAATTTTTTTTTAATTAGTTTCATTTTGGAGTAAATAAATCTTAAATTTTGGTAATTTCCGTCTTATTTAATAAAAATTACAAAAATTTTGAATTTTTTCTTCAAAATAAAGCTAGTTTTTCGAGAAATTGTTTTACATTATTATTTTTTACAATCATCTACACCATAAATAGCAATAAACACTGAAATTTTTTGCCTGCATTTGATGACATCTCAATTCAAAGTGCACCTGAATTGTACCTTCAAACCAACGTATATCTTTGTGGGGAAGCCCAAATCTTTATTTTGTTTCCACATTTGGAGTAGTGAAGTAATTCTCTACAACGCTCTGAACTCGAAATTTGACAAATTTTGAGACACGCTGTATTTTCGAAATGACTGAACTACCAGAACAAAGAAAAATTGTCATTAACTTTGAAATTTTAAATGGTAACGACTTATTTTTATTGCTTCGATAACCGAAGGTTTAAGAGGTCCTCTATGATTTTATGAAAATGATAATCAAAAATTTGTTATAACACCTTGTTTTTTGAATGGCAATCAAAAGAATATAATTTTTTTAAGAAACTTTTATCAACATTTTCTATACCTACTTGCTGTTTTAAAACTATAAAAAAATGGCAACAGTGCACTTACCTACATTTTTTGGAGTCAAACAAGTCGCAAATTAAAACTTTATGTGTTTTTATTTTTAAAATATATAGTGACAAATCTAAAGCCAAGAGATTAAAATAATCAAAAGAGAAAACCAACTGTGAAAAGTCTCACTTGTTTTTATAGTTTTGAAACAGATAGTGTCTCTAATCTTAAACAGATTTTAGCTTACTATTTTCATTTTTAATTGAGTAAACTTTAGAATTCTACGATAAAGTTGTGCAGCTAATTAATAACAATGTTCAATTTGCCCACCATTTTCATTCAAGAAGTTCAAAACTCGAAGGTAGTCTGAGTAAGTTACTTTAAATAATTCACTAAGTTATAACAAGCACTAATTAAATATACTATTGTTTTACTGCTTTTTCAATAATAAAGCAGCTAAAAAATGAATAAAATATTGACGATTTTGCTAAAAAAAACTTAGCAAAAGTAATTATCTCGTAAATGTTGATGCTCTTCAGGTTTCCGTTAAGAAAATAAAGTAGATTGATTTAAAAAACTGAGTTATAGCTTACAACAGTTATTTAAAAAAATACTAGCGTTGTAATTCGACAGTTGACAATTTTAAAAATTTTAGATGACTTTTCGAATCTTCGGTTATCGAATACAAAAAGAATAATTTATTTATCACAAAGGGATTAAGACCAGTAAAGTTTTGAATGAACCTGCAAATAATTTTGTGCCAAAAAATTTGGCATAATATGTTAAAAACTATGACAGATAAGTACATTTTGCTCAGTATGAAAAGGCGGCGAATTCAAAAAACCAATAAAATAGGTGATTACTATTTAAAATTTCAAAGTTACTCGTAGTTTGTGAAGTTCAGCCACTTTTAAAATTATTTAGCTAAATCAGGAATGATGAAGTTGTGGCCAAAATTTTGTAGCTCTATTACCTGTCTCAAAACTATAAAAAACGCCAACGTGGCATTTTTTCTCAATATTAGATATTATAAATTATTCATGCACTTCAAAAAAATAATAGCCGATGTAAGCGACAAATTTTGAGCTAAGAAAACCCAACAGAAGATCTTAATTTGTTCTTTAATTCACTCTAAAATATGCAAATGCGTTGTTGCAAAATTCTAATTAAACTGGCATAGGATATAAAATGCGACGTTGGCGTTTTTGTAATTTGGAACAGCTAATAGATACATTAGAAGTTAAAAAGTTTCCCCTAAGAGAATCAGTCTGTATGTATCACCACTTAGCACTTAGATTATTTCCAATAGGTAATAATTAAACCAATTAAACCCAGGTCTAAAAAAATCAGAAACTAACTGTCATTTCAAGCTTTCCAAAAAAAAACAAAATAAATATTATATCAGAAACAAAAGAACAAAAAAACCTTAAAAATTCAGTCAATTTGGAATGATTAGGTGCGCCTTAAAATCGCAAAAATCGCCCAAATTACGTTACCTTAACTAATTTCAAACAACTTAACTCGTAAATTCTCTAATTGTTGACGTGATATTAACTGTTTTTTGTATTTTAAATTTTTTTGGACCCCAAAATATTTTCAAAGAAAATACTAGCCCGCAAAGAGAAGTTGAACAGTCTGAAGTTTCGTCGAACTAGAATGAAATTTCCTATGTAAATTTAGGCTCTGAAACATAACAAACTCACGGCCCACATCAGCCACATAACAAGGGTGCAATTAGAAACAATTCCCCGAATATAATAAGCACCTTTCTCCCCCAACTCCTAATTAGATAAACATTTCTTGAAACTGTAACAAATTTCTCGTCGAGCGGAAGATTGTGAACTAGTCCGTCGTAAAATGCGTTTTTATTGCAATTATGTTTCAATATTTATCAGTGCAGACGTTGCGGTAACGACATGGTCAATAAACATTGAACGAAAGTAGGACATACGACCTGTGTTTGATTGAATTTTTATTCCCAGCTTACGACGACGAGATTCAATCAACTGTGGGCCCTGATAATTGGGGGTCAGGACTCCAAGCACTTGCTTACCAATCAAAAACCACAAGGAGGAGCAGAACCACACCACGAAGAACAAACCCTCCAACAACACCACAAAGGGTTAGAACTACAGCCCGGAGAACAAACCCTCCAACAACACCACGAAGAACTACCCAACGATGGGTGGAGGTAACAACCAGAAGACCCACAACAACCAGAAGGTCCACAACAACCAGAAGGTCCACAACTCCCAGACGTACCCAACCAACAACAAGGCCTTGGGTAACTGTTACAACAAGAAAGACTACAACTACCAGACGTTGGATAAGTGTTACAACTAGAAAGCCTACAACTACAAGACGTACCCAACCCCCAACTACACCCCGACCTCGACTGACTACCACAACCCCTAGACGAACATACCCAACTCCAACTCCAACCCCTTGGTGGAAAACTAAAAGTACCACCAGATGGACACCACCCACTAGAACCGTTACAACACGAAGGCCTAAAACGACCACTAAACCATATTACAAGAAAGACATGTCTTGGGTTGACTTACCACCTCCTCCTGGATCAAGTCAGTACTCTTTTGTTGCTAACTTGCCAATAATCAATAATTTACAGAAGTTAAACATGGGAAAACAACAATTAAAATCGTCAACAAATACAATTACCACTACCCCGGCTTTTACACAATTCCCGTTCAACACCCACACTACCATGGGTACTACCAAACTTACTCAACCTACCACTACACTACTTCTGATACCGGAAGTGGTATTCTTGGATTTTACTTGGGGTATAAGTTGGGTAAATTATCAACACCCACATACTCACACGAGTCATTCTATGATGGATACCGCCCACGGTATGACCATTACACAATCCATCATTACTACCATAACGCCCAAGCCATTCCTAAAAGACAAGAAATTGTTTCCAATGCTATTATTGGTTGTGTTGGAGATAGTACTACTGTATGTCCAGCTAATACAACATCACTTTGTACCAGCGATGGTACCTTAATGTGTGTGGTGGCTGCTACAGCTCTGATTACTTGTAAAGACGCTAACAATCAAATGGTAAGTTGTACGAGTAGTACCATGTCTTGCGTCAACAATACAGCACCGGAATGTGTTGGTACTAACAAGCCTAATGTCGTGGTGAATATACCATGCTTATCGACGGCCGATATTCACGGTGATATCAAATTTGTCAACAATACCATTGTAAAAAATACGGTACCACCAAATAATACCACCACAGAAAGGATGAGCTATGGTAGTACTTATGGTTCTGTGCCTTTAATTAACAATAATCAAACACTTAATGGTACCACAAATCGTGCAAATCTCAATGGGACTGAAGGAGAAATGAAATATATCAACAACAATGAAACTTTAGCCATAAGTAATGGTACCATAAATGGTACTGAAGTAATTCCAGGAAGCATAAAATATGTTAATAATAACGAAACTCTGGCTACACTTAATGGTACTACAAATCTCAATGGTACTGAAGGCGGTTCAGGAGGAATGAAATATGTTGATAATAACGAAACACTGTCTCTTTCCACAACTCCAAGTAGTACTACTTCGGAGTACTGGAAATGGAAGCGATCAGTACCTCAAGCATCTCAACAGTTTTGTGTCACAATAGTGGCATCACCTGCGAAGAGAGAGCCAACACAAGGAGAAGAATTTTTGGCAGAAGCCAACAGTCTATTGCGAAAATTCATCGAAACTGCTTGGAATCTCTAGTGTGAAAGTTGCTTTAATAAAAATTACCCTCGATTAAGACCAGCTGCTTTACGTTATGAGCTAATTGCATTAAAAATTGATTCTGAACACTTTGCTGAAAGCGAGATAAATTTTCGCTTGCAGACACAAAAATTTTATGTTCGCTGCATTCCAGCAACCGGAATTTATTTCACTTATACGTTTTCTGTTATTCCGGCAAAAATTCCGGTTCGGTGATGTGATTAAGTCAGGATCTGAAATTAATCTCCAAACGCAACCGATGCTCCTTAACGATGATAGTTCCCCCAACTTTAACTAACACTATTGTATAGTTTGTGCCAAATTCAGACTTCGAAGTTGATCTATTAAATTAGCTTTCGAAAAATGCAATGACTTGTCCCTTATTAATTCAATTTAAAACTCGAACCTACCGTTGCAAAAGTTTTGATGAGAATAACTTCTTCCTCTACAAGGGTTTAGCTCGTTAAATGACTAAGAAAATTGGACTAGGGCTTTGCCTCTGAATTAATCACATTGGTTGAGTTAGCACTTAAAAATAGGTTTATCACTCGGCGGAATTTTCAAACGTAAACGCGAATATTTTGTGACCCTGAAACTGGAACAAGGCTGAAAGTCGTGTAATTTCAGCACGACACCCTTGAACGCTAGTTTCATAAACTCAAATGGAATAAACATCTCTCACCACATTTATTTCGCTCCAAGACGATGAAATAAATCCATTACAAATGCGACGCACTTAAATAAAGAGCTAATATTCACCCTTCCGCCCGTTTTATTAATTTATTTTTGCTTCCCATCTTTTCTTATTAAATTCAGTCCAGCGTCGTAAAATGATGGAGAATAAACGTGACACTGTGTGCATAACAAATTCAACTTACCGATATCCGGTGTCTCGTCTTTGTCATGATCCGTCCATTCGGAGAACTGTAACAAATAAATCAATGTTTAATTATAAAATTTTAGAATCGGGGCGTAATTAGGTTGTGCCGAAGAGTGGAGAGAAAGCTCTTGACTTCTCGACGTCTTCCTAGTGGTCGATATTTACGACTTCCGCCACATATCTGCCACGAACGAGTCCGAGAATCTACTTTTCTAGTTTCCTGTACATATTCAAATGACGGTGGGCTTATTGAAATTTATGGCCTTGCTGAAAATAACGCCGAGATGATGCATGAGATGGGAAACCTTCTGCGAGTATATTTGCATAAAAAGCGGCTTTTTTACATATTTTTTCATTAATTGAAGCTACAATTCTCTATTGTTAAATTGTTATTGGAACCTATTTCTGCAATCATACTTAACCCCATATTGCAAGAAATTTATTTCTGAAACGTGTGGTTTTGCACACATAACCGAGGATATTGGGTTTTCTAATCGCATTTATATGGGATTCGCATTATTTTTGCAAAAGGAATAAGACACCAGTTCTCGTCGAAAGCAGTAGCTGGCAATTAAGACTGAAAAACTTGGCTTTGCATTCGTTTTATCCCCTAATTTCCAATTCTATTATCAAATTGAGTGCGGCTTTTATATTTTGAATAAAAATATCATTACAAAAGCAAATTCGCAATGAAATTTTTACGTTGAGTAGGCAAGATTTCTGTCGTAAAAGACACGAAATGAAGTTGTATAAGTTCCATTTCGTTGCAAATTTTATTTTTAAGAGACTTGGAGTTTTTAATAACGTTACAGGAGTAATATACACGGTGTCCCAGCGATTTAAGAAAATCCATTATTGATCTTTAAAGGTTCAATGCTAAATTAATTTTCAGTTAAATATTAACTTTAGGTTAAAAACCTTTTTCCAACTTCGGAATAACCTGACTCTTGAGTTGTCTTTCCTAACTCAGTGTCAAAAGCGATAAAAGCGTTCTAGTTCGGAATATGGATTCGGATGATGTAAATGCCTATAATGGTCATGAGGAAATTCCTAATCGGAAGCAACGATCAAAGATTTTGTTTATCACTTCAGTTATTTGACGAAGTTGAAAATGTAGTAGGAGATATATTAAAAAAAAGTTACCTACATTATTTTGAGTCGCTTTCAACACAGTTGAAAAAGAGTAGAAAATTATGCATTTCCTTTTCCAATATTTCCTCTTCCATTTAATTTATATCAGTAGGTGCCTGAATTTTGCAAAAATCTCCACTAGTTTGTACTATATTGTTTTGTGATCGATTATTTTATATTTATACTTATATCATTTTTTATATCACTTTTTACCTTCTTCATCAACTTTTTCAAAGTTTGTTGTTTTCTTCTGATGTTGCTTCTGACACAATATTTTAATACTGTGTATTTAGCGACTTCAAATTCACATCAAAAAACATTTGCTACACTTTTAATACCAAACAAGTAACAACATAACAGCATTTTTTGACAAAAAAGATAATCAAACCCCAATTATTTAACGTAAATACGTTAAATTAATAATATTTAGGTTGACTCAGAGTTATTTAACTCTAAAGTTAATTCACTATTGAAATAAAGGGCCCTTACTTTATAAAATTACAAAAGCCGTAGATACGAATCCCCTGCATCATCTAAAATTATTTTCAAATATACAGAGTGTTTCAGAAATAATTTACATAACAAGCTTATGTTTTTTTAATGGAACGGTCTAGATTTTTCTGCAATTTTCGACGTAGCTTTCAATACTGATCAGTCATTATTTTGCCTAGTTTTTTAAATAATTTGATTTTTTGACTAATACACATTTGTTTTTAAGTTTATTACACAAAAACTAAGATTCCTTGAAAAATAGGACTTTCACCACTTTAAAGAGCAAAATTCAAAATTTAAATTAGTGTCAGTTGTTTGGGAGCATTGCAGTTAGGTACGTAAAAAAATAAGAAGTTTGTTAAAAACTGAATAACTTGAAAAAGTTAAATGAAACAACTTATTTTTTGTTTTTGCTTCTCAAAGATTATTAAACTGTCTATGTAAAATATAAAGGTTTAAAAGCCTAAAGTTAATAACTAAAAAGACATTTGACTTTAAAAGTTGATTACAGCAACAATGCACATTATTCATAACTTCATGAACATTGTTATTATCATAAAGTCGGATCACTTTTGTAATATTGGGATATTAGAGATTTTTATTGTTACATTCGGACCAAGTTTTGTTACTAAATTTGATAGTTGGCAATGCTCTCACTACTGTCATGAAAATTTGAAGTTTGTCTTTGGCATTGTCAAAATTAGCGAATTTAAAAGAATTAAGCGAGCAGCAACGAACTAGCCCCCTATTGCTGTTTGTATAACCCCATGAAATTGGCATGGGGGCCCGCCAAGACAGTCTGCAACCACTGACAAAGGTTGTTTTCAATATTATGACAAGAGAGTTTAAATCAATCTGTGGCTCATAAAACACGCCGAAAAGTCTTCAAAAGCTTTCTCCACTTACTTCTCGCTAAGGTTTCTGCCAATTCCGGACGAACAATAACTAATTATTTGTCTAAAAAAACTTTTAAAGTAGGTTTTACCAATCTCCAATATTTGTCCGTTCATATTTCAATACACAAGATTATTTAATTTATTTGATTAGTTGCCCATTAATTTATTGGTTTGTTATTAAAATGTCTTATATTTGATAGTTTTGGTCACGTTTTGACTGTAAATAAGCTTGAGTGAAGCAGTTTTATGATTGCCTGAATGTCCCTTTTTAGCGGCTGGAAATGCAAATAATGTCCTCAGATATCGCTAAAATGACTATGCAATGTTACTTACAAGCAGAAAACTTAACTGACTTAACGTATTTTGCAGGATTTCTACTTAAAGAATTGAACAATTTGACACTGACATATAACGTAACCTATTTTTGAAAGCCTAAATTCGCGATAAATGACGCAACTTACAATGCCAAAATTTTGAAGTTGATGCGATTTTGTTTAATATTACAAAAGTGATCGGAGTTTAGTAAACAAGTCGGGGATTTAAAGATTCGCCATAAAAATTAAAATTTTAGACGAAGTACTCCCTTAGAAATTTATGATGGTGGAATGGATACAGTTACAGAGACAAGAAATAAAACAAAATTGCTTTGGTCGACTAGTTTTGTTCTAATTCGAACATCATCAGCACTACAATGGAAACAGACAATTACAAAACGATAATTCCTTAAATGGTTCGGACTGCTTTAAGGTAAGTCCAAACCATTTAAGGAATTATCGTCTAAGGTCTGTTATGCAAGAAAAAAAAAGCAGTTATCTATAATACAAGTGCGAAAACCATAGCATAGTCCCCGAGAACTTTAAGCGATTTCGCATGAATGTTATTCAAAAATTATTTTGTTGGAACAAAACATGTTAAATTATCGTTATTTATTTAATAAGAATGAGTATAAATCGAACGTTTTATTTCACGAGTGAAAATGAGTGGTTTATCATCCACGAGATGAAATAAATGAACCAATTTACACAAAAACAACATTTCATTCTTCGAATTACACTTATTAAGACTTAAAATGGCCTTAAATGTGTTAAAAATCATCTGACGTTGCGTATTGAGAAATGCCAAACAGTTGTCAAAACTGCCTTACACAAGAGAATGACAAGAGAAAAACCGGAAATTTTGACAGTGTCGAAGAATAATAGTTATGTCTTCCCAAGCGGGAATAAAGTGAAGGTTTATTCCCTCGTTTTTGATCAAAAATAAGGTACTTTATTCCCTAGGGAATTAGAATTTTTTTATTTATTAACATTGAAGTTTATTTATTTATTAATATTGAGATTTATATTAAGAAACTTCAATGTTAATAAATAAAAAAATTCGAATTCCCTAGGGAATAAAGTACCTTATTTTTTATCAAAAACAAGGGAATAAACCTTCACTTTATTCCCGCTTGAGAAGAAAATTATTTTTTTTAATTAAATGTTTCATTAATTTATTTTAAATTTAAACGTGTTTTAAATTACATTTAAAACACGTTGCTATGGAAGGCGTGTTTTCGTAATAGTGAAAACACGTTAATATAAGAAACGTGTTTTAAAATAGTCTTTATAATCTAGGATTGATACATTAAAAAAAGGCTTAAAATATTACCAACAATAAAAGTATTAAACGTAGGTACAGATGCAAAAGCATAGATTCACATAAAACAGTTGCACACTACCACTGAATTTTGGTCACTCCTGCTCACACAAACGTAAGTGACATTTATCTCTCACTCTTAAAAAAAATAAAAAACAATATTTTTGACTCATTTGTTCAATTGGATGCTTTAATTCTTTCATAAAAAACTAAAACACTGAACGACAACTAAAAAATGCTTACCACTAAAATAACATTTGTTAGCTTCAATTAGTTTTTTTGCTTCTAATTAAAAAACCACCTTCTACAATAAGCGCATTCTAAACGTAATAAAAATTCGTTTACAAATAGCTGAGATATTAAGCTCGAAAGTCTCAGGTGATGCACCTTGTAGAGTGTTCCATTTAAAAAAAAACATTGTATTGTACCTACAGTGGCAGACATGCAATTTTGGACACTTTTGTCATTTCGTTGTTAAAAGGTATGGAGTATTCCATACATTTATGTCAACGAAATGTCATAGGAGTTTAAAATTTCGTGTTTTGGAAAACTGTAGCTAATTTCGGAAACAGCCCTGTACACTAAAATAATTTTAGGTAAGTTCGCGGGGAGTTAGGATTTACGGCTTTTGTAAAAAAATATTAATTTTTTAATTATTTAAAGGCTAGTAATGGACTTTTTCAAATCGCTGGGACACCTGTATAGTAGTCAAGACGAGTAATGGCTTAATTGCATTTGACAGGCATGATGAGATTTTATTGAGCCGAAATGTTCGATTTCGAATTCTCCCGGTATCCCTTGAAATGAAGTGATTTGTTGTTATTAGCAGCCAAGCCACAAATTCCCGCTTTTCCACCAGGATCAGCAGGAAATTTATGTACGCGAAGCAGGTCCGGCTCTTAATAATTGGGAATGATACCGCCAATTAGAGGCCCATATTGTTATCTATTTGAAGCCTGAAACACAACGTTGCCAATAAACAAACAAACAAACTATCAATACTGAACCCTTACAAAGGCCACAAGCAAACCAATCTCAGGAAAACATTTCGTGTTTACCTAAAATTGTAACAAATAATGCATCGAGTCAATAAAAATGCTCCATTCTGCTAGAGCACGGAATGAAGTCAGCACTCATCATAAAAATTTCCGAGGCTTAATAACGGCTGATATATTAACCAAGTCAGATAGCGGTGTTTAAAATTCAACAGGCCACCTAAGTGCCTTGATAGCTTCGTTGGCCCCAGCTAAAAATACTGGATTAATACGAAGATTCGATTCTTGGTGATTTTTCTCGTCTCCACTAATAAAACTAATATTTTTATCACGTTATTGCGTCCTATAACAATCCAGCTTGATGTCCTGTTTTTAATATCGAAAATACGTCATCCTGCGTCAACACTCCACCAAGACAAACAGATCGCATTTCAGTGTATTATATCTAGGACGAATTTTCTGCTTTTTCAGGTACTTTCAGGCGTCACAATTAACGATATGCGTTTTCACGAGAAGCGGAGTTTTAATCGCCTTAAATTCGGCGCATATTCAATCAATATCGGCAGAGCTTGAGCTTGAGATAGCTTTTAAAAAACGACAGCTTTAATTTAAAACAAAACGAAAACTGAAAATTTATTACGGGCATTAGAAACTTATGATTTATTTTAAGTCGCATTCGACCCAAGTTATGTTTGTTTGGGTTAGATAAGCAAAGGCGAATTGAGAGATCAGAGGAAACAAATCGAAAACTTGGCTTAAAATAAAAAGTTAAATTAATGTCGTTGGAAACTTTTTCTAAAAGAGGATTTTTGAAAGAAATGTGTTTTACGTTGTGTTTGCAAGCTCGTTAAACTGAATTTGCTAGCAAGTGCTTGAATATTGTACTAATTAGCTTGATTTTATAATTAAAGAGCAATTAAATTAGAGCGATAACTTTCCTCATTTCAAAATAGCATTTCTAAACTTCTTGATTTATAAAAAACTGCAATATTTGCATTTTTATATAGAGAACTTTAATGACTAATGAGTAGAGACTGGATTTTAAGAAACTTCCCTTGAAACTCGAAATAAATCTGTTTTGTTAAAAGAGAAACTATTTTACACTATTCTTATTATTTTTAAATTACTAAAGTGGCTTGTAACTTTCCTATAAAAAAAAATCTAAAGTTATTGATATTTTAATATATTGATCTCTATTTAATAAGATTATTCGTTTTTAAGAGTGATAATTTTTACTGTGGAAACCAGTTCAATTGTAAACGACGAAAAAAAATTCATACTTTCTTTAACTTCAACAACATTAACTTACTTCCTTCGTTCAGTTAATAATTTGGGTATCGCCTCATTCGGCAGATTTGTTTTGAAAATTACAAGTTGAGATTACAAGTGACAAGCTTATTAGTTACATTACTATAGAAAATGTGTACAAGTGATAAATAAATCACTTGGAGAATATCCAACTTACTTTGACATATTTAAAAGAAATACAAATTACTTTAAATTTACAAATATTGAATTATTATGCTTAAATTAATTTCTAAGTTTGTACTTCTTTTAATTTTTAAGATACTTTAGCAAAAGTAGAAAATTATTTTTTTGCCAACCCCATCAGAAGACATCATTTAACACCCTCAAAAAAGCCATAAAAATACATTATTTTCTTACAAGAAAAGAAAGTATTTTTCTCATTTATTTTCCTCCCTTTGGAGAAAGGATGTACTTTCCTCTCTCATTTTTCTCCCTCGAGAGGAATGAACGTTCTGTCTTGAAAGATAAAAACGATATTTTCTGATGAAGACGTAGAAAAAATCATGTGTATAGCACTGGAGAAATATCTCTTCTGCCCCCTCCCCCCTCCAAACTTCAATCTTTATTTTTTAAATAACAATACAAAAGCTTATTGAACAAATGCTTTTTAAATAATAACATTACAAGTCTTTTTAATGTACCTTTATTAATAACTTAATAAATAAATTATTAAATTATTATTACTTAATAAAATACTTTGGTAAGATTCCACCAAAAGTAAAACAAGGAAGTTGTTTTTTATGCTTAGAAGTACTTTTTACATTTAGAAATTTTTATTTCTTAAACTTACTTTAACAACAACTGTAGATAAATATTCCCTGTTGTTTTATGTTTTAGTTCTTTTATAATAATTATTTTTAAAAACAGTGTGTTGTTTTTATAAGTGAGATTCAATTATTTCAAAAACTTATGTAAATCTACTAGTACAAAAAGATTATGAATAACAACTATGTATTTCCAAAAATGCACATAAATTTATTTATTTTTGGGTTTAAATTTTGGATACATTCATTTAAATGTTTTAACAACCAATAGTAAATGTTTCATTTAATTTAAGTTAAGCTAACTTTCACCATTCAAAGATTTTTGAAAGCGCCCCCCCCCCTCTAAAAATTTAATTTTCAGATCCGCTCCTCAACTGTATATCTGTACTCACTTTAATATTTTGGTAAGAAGAAGAATAAAATTATAAAGTTAAAAACAAAAAGTTGGCTTATTACTTGAAGCTAATGGACTAGTAAATAAAATTAAAAATTCTCTAAAAATATTTCAAAGACAAATTTACAGAAAAATCCTGAATGACAATAAAATGTTCACCGAATATAAAAATAGTCATACAAAACAAAGCTGCCTTATTTTATTATTTAAAAATGCGCAAATAATAATTTGCCATCCAGAGGATTTTTTGTAGTTGAAAGAATAATTTATTAAAACAGAAATAATTTTTATTAAGAATTTATTCTAAACCACCAGATTTTATTGCCTTTTTATTTTTTAAACCCTTTTTTGACAACTACAGCGTGCTCAAAAACTGGCGCACCAACTCAATGGTGTGTGGTAGAGAACTGGTTACATATAAAGGTAAAAATAGTAAAAAAATTCTTTGTATTAAAGTTATTGATAAATAACAGATTTTAGATAAATGATATGTGGCAACGTTGTCTAACAGTCATGATCGCAATAGAATTTGATCAACAATAAAAATAAATTATTTTTGAAAAGGTTTCCTAGGAAATAATTCCCAGTGTTGGCACATCTACACATTGTGATTTTATTGATGAATTTTAATTTTTTTAAATTAAAAAAACTGCTAAAATCTGACAGTAAATTTAAAAATAATTATTCATCGTTTTGTTACGGATCGATTTCCTGGTATGGAACATAAAAACATAAAAAAATAATCAAAAACTAAAGAAGTTAACACAATAAATTTGTAGCTCCAAATTTTTTAAAATATGACTTTAAGAATTTTTTCAACATTTTTCCCTTAATCTGCACTTGCTTCTCAATAACGTACCGCTGAGTTGGTGCGCCAGTTTTTGAGCACCTTATATTTAAGCTACCAAATATTTTAAAAATATTAAGAAAAATTCAGTCATGATACAGTCAACAATTAATAAACATTTCAACATAAAATTGCTGAAAATTCATGATCCAAATTAAATCGTTGCAGCTGGCGGCGAATCTGTTTAGAAACGTGGAAAGTGCATCCAAATTCTTTGATTACAATGAGCAGACAAACTCCGTCAAAAAGCTTGTTTACGTTAAGAAAAATTTCCTAATGTATTTTAAGCACGAAACATAAACACACATCAATTAATCAACATTGCAAATATAAACACTGAAGCAAAGCGAATTGACATTTACATCTATTTCCTATGAAATATACATTTTCGGTTTTATGGAATTTACATTGAAGGCAAGTGCATAAAATTAACGGCGGAATTTACATATTTGAATACTGTGAAACCTCGAGCGACGCAAGCGCCCTTCAGTGAAATATTCGCTGAGGTCGGAAAAATTCAACGGCCTTTTTCCTTCGCTACCAATGATAAAATTAAGGCGAACATCAGTTCTAGCAACTCTAATAATCTAATCTAGTAAAATGTGGATTTTTTGAGAACTTGCAAGACCAACTACAAATCCTTCCACCCTTATTAATGTTACAGACGATTTGGTTTACCTGACTCCAACTTTCTCCCAACTGCTTTATAAAACATTAATTTGTGCTAAAACCGACGACAAACCCCGAATTTGGACATAAACAAATCACCGAATGCGTTTTTATAATTGGGTAATTAGGCCAATGGCTATCATAAATCACCCTTTCGACACTTTAACTAAATGCGTCTGTTTGAAAATAAGTGGAACGAGTTATGGAGCTACAAACCCGGAGTTCCCAGAGTCGATAACCTACCTGCAATCATAAAGGTCTTTGACACTGTGACCTAATGATTGCACTGCACCGTCACGGTTACCTATAAACCTGTGGTGGATCGCGATTTAGGGGTGGCGTGATAGCTTTGCGTGTTGCAATGCACAATATAACCCCATTAACCCCGTTTGTAATGCGATTGGAAATTACACTTCCATTCGGCAGATTTTAATTCCGGGTTTTATTGCGGTGAATCCGGATTATTTCCAAAGAAAGTGAAATTATTATTTAAAAATGAAGCTTGTTCCGGAAAATTGCATTTGAAAACTTCGCGGTATCAAATCCGGTTCTGAGGGTAAGTAAATCCGGATTAGACGCAGTGGCGAAACCACGCAGTGCGGGAGACAATGACGAATTTTAGAATGTTAAATGGTCCAATATTTAAAGATTTCGACTTTTATCCTTTAAAAGATTAACCCAAATTCCAACAGTGAGTTAATGTTTTAAATGATCGAGAGTATGGAAATGAAACAAGATACAAGATCGCAGAATTTTCTGAATCCAAAAAAAATAATACGAGAACGACTAATTACTAATTACTTGAAAAATGCAAAAATGTTGTGCTTTACACTCCTCTTAACAGTCGGAGAAAATGTGACAACTAAACTTTTCATAAAAAACATGAGGAAAAAATATTTAAAATTTGCACTTTGCCCATATTTTCTACGACGCTATGAATACGGTTAATGATATTAAAAAAATGTTAGGAAAACATATGTAAAGAATGAAATTTTCTTTAAAAATGTCTTTAAGACAATATTTGCGTTATCTACGGTTTAGGCTCTAAAGACGTTCAAAGACGCTTAGAATTATCAATTGGCGCATTCCACCTAATTATTTTTGCGAATGCTACGAAAACGGTTGAAGATACAAAAAAAAGTCTGCGACACCAAATTTCTGTCTTTAACAGTTTAAGTATAAACTGACTTTTCAATACTTGACCACCGGCAAAACGAAGCAAATCCGTCGCCGGAGCATCTTTGAACGACTTTGGGGTCTACACCGAGAAAAGGATTTGTTATATACTAATGAAAATTATTAATATTTAATAAATACCTTATTGAAATATGGCGGATTAAATATTTTTTTATTAAAAACACATTAATACTTAAAAAATATTTGTTAGCTATAAAGAACCATTTATTTGCTTGTTATTAGTAGATAGAGATAGCCGGTTCAAAAACCACCTCCACCTCCCTCTACTGCGCATGTGTGAAAATTGTGTCAGTCAGCCGCAGACGCAAGCGCGTAATCGCAGCTCGCTGGCCTGCGACCAGCTGGTCAGCCGGCCTGCGGCCGACTGACGCCATTTGTGATGATGCAAATATATTTATGTAGTATAATAATAATAATAATAATAATAATCGTCGCCATCTTGGAAGTTTGAAAGTCGGCGGCGGTCATTTTTGTTTAATGGTAAATTGGCGCCAAATTTAAATTATTTCAAAATTAATATTTGAAATTAGTCGGCCATGTTTGTTTGTTAAAAAAAATGGCGCCAAAATTTTAATTTATTTAAAAATTAATATTGGGTGTAATGTTGGTAGCGCCGATGTCGTCACAAATTCCGCCTAAATTCTCACGTTAGATGGCGCCACGGTCTGCAAACTTTTCGCTAGATGGCGCTGCCGTCAGCGCAGCCGTCAATCAAAGATGGCGCTGGCCTCCATTTTTTTTTTTAAACACACCCCCCGCCCGTTTGCGAATATGCAACCAAGAAAACAAGTAGTAGTAGTAGTAGTAGCTTTTTGGGGTTGTGAAATTTTTGGTTTTTGGGGTTGTGAAATTTTGAATATATGATTTTTGAAATGTGCAATTTTGAATACATGAAGTATATATACAATACATGCTGTATTGAGTTAAGCAAAATATCAGAAAATCATCGCGCTTGTCACTAATAACTAATAAAGGAAAGTCATTATTTTATCGATAAGGAAAAAAAACCTAGTATATGTAGTTTTTTATTTTTGTAATGTTGTTTGCCTAACTTGTCTGTTGCGCACCAAGTTTATTTTGTTATTTGTTTAAAATATAATGCAAAAAAAGTTGTTGTTGTTGTTGTTCCTTCCATGGGGAGTCGAACCTCAGGTAGGTAGAGTGGATAGTGCTGTCTATTTTGGAAACCTGAAACAAATTCACATAAGCTATTTGGTTAATGGATAATAATAAAAACAATAAATTACTTTAATTGTTTATTACATCTAAATATAAGTACATACATACATACATATTATAATACATAAACATTATAATACAATAACTACAATACAAATTAAATATTATTCCTGAGTTTGAGGAAGAATATTTTTATGACCCCAAGATAATGTTCTACCTTCAGAATTGTTTAAGATGTAACGTTTATCATCTTTGAAAGATAAAGCAATTTTTTTCTTTAATTCTGTGTAAATGTTATGAAGCTTCGAACGAAAGATATTCATTTCTTTAATAATTTCAGTGTTTGGAACAGTAACTGCGTTTTGGTAGTCAATTTTATGTAATTCACTTGTAATTACATTGTGTTTAATACCCTTAGCTTTTTTAGATAATTCACCTTCAACATCCACACAATATGCTTTAGCACCTGTTCCTAAAAATTCTGATATTACACGTCCTTTATATTCATCTTTCATCTTCCCGATGACAGAAGACGATACAGGTATTCCATGAATATTTTCTGCTTTATAATTTGAAGTATCAAAACGCTCTATATTAGATTTAATATCATCATAAATATTTTCACAAAAAATTTCAATTACTAAACTATCAGTATCGGTATACAAAAGCGTTGCATTGTTACCGTATTTAAGTTTTATGAAATTATAATAAAAATCATACATAATAGTTTTACTGATATCTAGAATAGTAAAACCTACATACAGAGGTTTATTGTAGAAAACTTTTTCGTTCTCTAATTGAATAGCTACAAAATTTGGTGTAAAGATAGATGAATTTTTAAAATTTGGTCGTGCAATTAAACTTTCAGCACCTGGTTTTCTACCTATATTATTCCATGATGTTACCAATTTCACGTTTACTCTTTTATCAATTGATTCCATGGTTTTACCAAAAACTGAATTATTCATTAATTTAAATACATCTTTTTCTAACGCGTTTTTTGATTTGTTACGCATTTCTGTATTTAAATCAATATATGTTTTCAACCATGGTGATTGATTAAAACTTAAAACACGGTGAATATTAATTAATTTTAAACCACCTTGTATAGCTTGTCTTAAATTTCGATAATGTAAAACATAGTGTACTTTATTGTTCAAGGTTGCGCAAAGTTTCTCAGTTTTACTAGAGGGAGGAATAAATTTTTCAGGACAAAATGGTAAATTGTTGTGAAGATTATGTAATTCAGAAGGATATTCTAAATCAACTTCGAATATATAACCTACATCAGCGTTATCTGTCAAATTGAGAATTAGGTTATCATTGAATTCATTAGGATCTTCCCATCGAAAACCGCTATAAGGTAAATATTCAGACATTGCTGCTCCATACAAGTTGGTTGCATCAAGGTACATTATAAAAGAAGTTGGTTTAGAAGGATCATGATTTGATAAAAACTTATTATTTGCTACTGCTTTACGTTTTGAACATTGACAAAGTCCTCCTCTAATAGATTTTCGAAAGAAATGTACCATGTCTATATCAGTTAACAATTCGAATTTAATTCCAGTCATTTTTAACATAGCATCCCAGCCAAATGAAGGTGCTGTTAAGTAATGAGCTGGATCTAGTTCATAAATTTTGAGACAAACCTTTCTGAAATTTTCAAAAATGTCTGTTAGTAACAAAACATCAGACTTTAAATAAATGTCGGAATAATCACCTAACGTTTTGCAATCAAATAGATTCCAGACTTCCTGTGCTCGCTCATAATCATGTTCACTGATATCAGTTTTATTAAGATTATCATAAAATTGTTGAATCAATGGTAAACTGGTATCATCTAACTTATTAAAACAATCCAAATATGAATATGGAAAAACACCTTTTTGTCTTATCAAATTAAATTGGTTATCGTCCGGAAAGTGTTTCCGAATGGTTAGACATTCATCAGAAGTTAAAGTCTGAGATAATTTATCTAATGAAAAAGAAAGGAAACGGAACGAATCTACGAATCTAAGCGTTATAAAAATATTGTCAACTGTATTTGTAGTCGTGTTCATGACCTTATCAACTAAAATTTTTTTTGAAAATGTAATATACTTTTCTTTAGTTTGAGCAATGCAATTAATGATGGTCTTTTCTGTTGCTAAAGCTTTAATAAATAAATGACTATCATAATTAGTTAAATTATGACAAAAAACAGGGATATATTTTGGAATCTTATAATTTAAATTACAAATAGAATGTGCAGGTCCTAAAAATTCACCTGTTAAGTGACAATGATTACGAACTCTATCACAATTTAGACTTCCGTAATCTGTTTTGAAAGGTTCTTTACATAAATGACAATGGGTAGATATTTGAAAAACCAATTCATCTAACGGAGTCATTTCAAGTGGTACGATATGTTTGAGGTGATCGTGATAAAGTCTATTTACATCATCTTGCAACCATTTCACAAAAATTTTAGGAGCATCTTTTCCTCGATAAGTCCGATAAATTGATAAATTATCATTATATGCACATTTTATGTAATATCCGAAACTATATGGTTCATGTAAATGTGTAACAATTGTACGGATATTATCGGCTGAATTATCATTGCGTAAAGGTTTTAAAATAGATTCAAAATCGAAATAAAATACAAAAGGAACTTTAAGAGATTTATCAAAATTTTGAAATGTTAATTCATTACCAGGCACTTCTTTACCAAATTTATTTATAATCAGATCAGAAGTTGGTAATGTAGTGACAACTTCATTACAAGCATACTTACGATGTTTAACTAATTTTTGTTCACTCGAAAAAAATAATAGACAACCGTTACATATAAATTTAGCATGATTATGTTTGGAAAGTTGTGAACTTATTAATCGAGAAATGTTGCTTATCAGACAGTAATGTTTGATCATTCTTTCATCGTCTACGATAAGTAATAAATTTACATGAATGTCTCGTTTCTTAGAAGTTAAATAAAAGGGACCTATAATATCTGATACCCATTTACCTTTTTCATGATCAAAACGCTGCTCTGTTCCATAGACATTTACACTAATATTATTAAGTGCTTCAAATTTAAAAATATCAGTTAATTTAACCGGAAATGAAATATCTGTAAAATCTAATTCCTCTTCAAACTCACGATAAGCATCAACTCGATGTCAATTAACATTTACTTCAGTTGAATGAAGGTGTGCCAAAACAGACCATTTGAAACATTCATTATCATCATTATGAATATTGATAACCGCTCTCCGCTTCGCTATGTCCTTCGGTAATGGTATATATGTTGATGCACGTAGTGGATTGAATTTGTTGATATTAAGTTCCAAAAACAAAATTTCCATTAAAATCCAACCTAAAAAATTTAATACAATAATATGTTTATAAATAAAATTGATATTACTTACCACTATCTTTTTCCAAGAATTCACTCATTTTGTTTTTTATGACGCCACATATTTCTTCCAGTTCTACCTTAATATTTGTCGATATTGAAATGATGATATTTTTAGTGTTGAATGATTTGATTTCGATAATGTCTTTAGAAGGTAAAATATATTTAGCAAAAAGTTCGAAATTAATTTTAAGTTGGTTAAATTCTCTCAGTTTTCTAGTTATTAAAGTGATAAGTTTATCTTGATTTCTTTCAAAAAAATTGCACACTTCCAAGTCATCTAGTTGTGAATTTTTCAATCGGTATGAGGTAATTCTTGATTTGAAGGCAACTTGATATTCTTCAACGAAATCATCATCATCATTAATTTTGGCGGAGATGACACTTTTATGTTTTAAAGAACGTAAATGGTTTAATCTGGATCCTCTGTAGTGACTATTGCATATTTCACAAAATTGATGAAATGAACATGATGGAGCGTTAGTAGTAACTTCTAAAAACAAAAACAAGTTATAATAATAATAATATAAAGAATATTTACAAAAATACCTTGTAAAGGTGTTCTAGTTGTCAGGCGGGCTTTTTTAGGAGTCATATCATCCGAATCCATTGAACACAATGATGAATTTGTAATATGACGCCTATAGTTATCAAATCTCGTAAATGACGTTTTACATCCGGTGCAAGTGAGTTTAGATAATTTATCACCTTAAAAATGCTCTTAATTAAAACAATTTCTATAACGTAAAATGTATTTACTTACTATGTTTTTTTACATGACGTGTTAAAGCATCTTTGCGAGTAAACTTGTTATCGCATTGAGAGCACTTGAACATGATTACTTTCATACACGGACAGTCGAAGTAGAAATGAATTAATCATTGATGCGATATGATTTTATATTCCATAAACTTTGCAACCGGATATTGTGGTTCCTTACGTAAAAATTCAAAAAATTCAAAATATAACTGATAAAAATTTAACGTTTTTAAGGAAAAAAACGTTAGACAGGAAATATGATAACAAAAATAATCAGAATGAATATTATTTTTTATTAGACATAAAACAAACTACATACTTAAACTAACAAAGTCATACACCTAAATAAATTTTTAATTGCAGTTTTTAAGCCAAACCTAACGCTATGAACATCATAAAAACGATCCAACATGTACAAACAATTCCAAACATTGCTAAAAAGGTAGGAACATGATTAAAACAATTTTTTATTGAAACTACATCATGATCATTAAGTATAAGTCTCTTCCAGTCAGTATCAATATAATTACTATTGGTAAAAACTAGTCTTAATTTAAAATATATTACAGAGTTTGCTATAGAAACATTTTCATATTTAAATATTTCTATTGCAGTATTGCTCAAATAACCCAGATTCATCTTCTTCCATTGGTAATCAACATCGTTGAAAAATAAACTTTTCCAGAGAGGAGACCATCTTGTGTTGTTAGGACTTTCACTAGTGAAGACGATGTACATATCTACAACATCTAACGGTTTTTGCACGTACAACACATTTTGTATAAGAGTAACAAACAAGATGAGTGATGAGTTCAAAAGAGGCATTACACTTGAAACGCAGTGGGTTGTTGTTGTTGTTGTTGTTGTTGTTGTTGTTGGCTTCCTGTATCATCTAAAATACACGAAACACAATTATTTATTGATGAAGGAGGACCATCAAACTGATCTTCGTCAAAACTGTTATAATAATGTTGTAAACATGGTAGATTCAGCTTTATATCATGATCTTGTTGATATGTTTCCGGTAATTTATGAAATATATCCATCAACTGGCACGGTCCTAATTTCAGTAGTTCCAGTTTCATTAGTAATCGAATATCGCTTATGGTTTTTTCAAAATGCAGCACTTTTTTTATAACAGGTTCTACACTCGTTGCCATCTTAAATGGAACTAAATTAGACGTTAAATAATTATATCGTATATATATTTCTTATTTATTAGGTAATATCTTTCATTTCAATCCAACTATTCTGATTATCTGGTAAACCTAACCATTTCACAAATAATTTAGTTCCTTTACGTCGAATCACTTTCTCAACTAAATAGACGTCAGGATATTGAGTTTTTGATAATTCCCAAATATAAAAAGCTCCTTTGATTGGTTGACCTTCTTTATCTTCTAGCAGAAATGTTACAGGATTGGTTAGATTAATCTTACTGATTTTAAAAATTTCCGTTGACCAATTGGGTGTATATCCTTTTTCAAATAACATCTTTTCTTTGCTAATTCTTACGAAATCTCCGACTTTAAATTTTTTTCTGTTTTTATCAACAATCTTTAGATGATCATATGCTGTTATGTCTCCTTGATTCGAAGCGTTTATCTCTGTGGGTTTCCTTCCTGTTGTTCGATGTATTGTAGTATTATAATTTTTGGTTATCTCTTGCAATTTATTTATCCATTTATGTGTCGCAAATAACGTAAAATATCGATAAATTTTGGATTTTAAAGTACGTATAACTCGTTCAGCAATTGCTGCTTTTTTAACGCTGTACGTACTATAGTGATTAATATTATAACGTCTCATCAAATCCTGAAAAGTGGTATTATAAAATTCCTTTCCTTGATCTGACTGTAAATTCTTTGGTATTCGTTCTTTTTCATTCTTCAGTATTGATTCCATAGCTCTGCTAACCTCATTAGCTGATTTCGATTTCAGTGGTCTGGTCCATAAAAATTTAGAAAAACAGTCGATTACGACTAAAATATATTTAAATCCATTATTATGATAAGATAAATTTTGCATTTCTGCTAAATCTACTTGCCATAAATCATCCAATCCTTTAATTATAGTACGTCTTCGTTTAAAATTCCTGCGTGCAGGTTTAAATATCTCGTTTACCAATTTTTGCTTTACATCACTAACTTGCTTTAGTCGAACCATTGCTTATTTACGGTACACTTCTCTACAATTTCCATGACGATCTGACATTTGACCTGGAGGACACTTGTTTTTATTATGAGGCATGGGTTCTATCTTTCACTATTTTCATATGAATCTGTTACTTTCCTTTTCTTTGATATAGGTACATTTTCAAGTTGATCTGTATCACCTGCTTTAGAACGTTTGGAAATGGTTTCTGGTTTTATCTTAATACTATCGATTCCTTCAAAGCGTTCTTCAAGTTTTTTTATTCGTCTGGTTATCTCATTTGAATTATTCATAAATTTTTTCCACTTGTTATCGATTTCATAATTTATACTTAAATGTTTGTTATGCAATTCTGATTCAATCGTGTGAGGAATTGTAGCAATTATATTATCAATTTTTTCATCAAGTATTTTGTACTTAACATTCATGGTTAAGTTTAACTGATTAAATTTATCCATCCATATAGCATCTGCTTTATGAACATTATTATTTAAATCCGTTAAAGCAGCTATTACTCCTTCCATCTTTTGGTATATTTGTTTACTTACTAAATCAATATATACCTTATTCGCACAATCTTTGTCTTCTGTTGGATCATTAATGTTACAGATTCTATGATGTTTTAAATCAAGGTCACCATCAGCAGTGAAAGCAAAAGGTGATGGTGTAGATTTAAAAAATGCACTTGATGCTGATAACACTTTACGTCCGAATAGATCAATGGGCATTTCAACACTGAGGATTAACCAGAAAAAAACTTAAGCCTAATATATTACACCACATTCCTTTAATTCTTCTTCTATTGATAAAATTTCATTCAGATGGGAATTGTTACCCGCTTTTGTCGCTGCATGTAATAATGCTAGACGTGACACTAATTCATTTATGTCATCCCAGTAAACATATTCTACACGTTTATTAGTGAATAATCCTTCACCAATAAACGGAGATTTAGGAAATGAAGTAAACATTGGTTGCACAATTTGAGTATATTTTACACCTCTATGACCTTTTAGTTGTTTTGTGGGATCATTATTTTTTCTAAGTGTATTAGAAATTTCAAGTATTTTTTTGTATGCTGACCGATCCTCTTTTGTAATTTGAGTGTATTTATCTTCAGGGTTTTTAAAAAATATTAGTCTGTATAAACCAGGAGTACCAGGAAATGATTCATTATCTAAAATTAAATCACCATTTTGACTGATTATTAATTCATGTTTACCCATAAATAGTTTATTCTCTTTTGAATTATATCTAGGACCAAATGTCTGATCACTGGTTTTCTCTAAAACTGCTTCTATTGCATTTCTCGCAACTGGAGGATATTGTTCTAAAAATTCATCTAAAATATGTCTGCTATTAATTAAATCATCCATAGTGTCAGATTTGGTTTCTTCATCTTCTTCTTTTATTTCTGGTAATGACTCATATATTTCTTCTGGTTGTCGCAGTGATGTACTAGGTTCATATGTTTCTTCAACTGGTAGTTCAAGTTCTTGTTTAATCTTTTCTTTTTTTGGTAGTTTAAGAAATTGTTTCCTTTGCTTTTGAATATGATGTTTTGGTCTTTTGTGTTGTTTTTGTTGTTGTTGCTGTGGTGGTGGAGATTGCTTCTCCAATTTTATTGAAATTTCTTCTAAAGGATTTATAACAGGCTGAAAAAGCTTTTTAATTGACTCATCCGCTTCACTGCTGTTTAACTTTATGGCTTTATACTTCTTTCGAATTGAATCAGCTGCTTTTAATATATGTCTTTTAAGGTTTTGATCTGGTTTGGTACCCATCATTACCGCTTAATGTTATAAACTAACCGAACAAATCAGAATTATTGTTTATATAACTTCTTATTCGACTGCTATTATAACGGGTCTCAAACTGATATTAACCGATCTCAAACCGATCAGGAACTGCTTTTTAACAGACATTAACCGGTCTGAAACCGATATTAACCGGTCTCTATCCGATAATAACCGCTCTGGAACCGGTATTAACCAATATCACACCGATACTAACCGGTCTGAGACCGATATTAACCGGTCTCTAACCGGTATCTAACCGATACTAACCGCTTTGGAACCGGTATTAACCGATATCGCACCGATACTAACCGCTGTGAAACTGATATTAACCGGTCTGGAAACGTTCTCAAATAGATATCACTCTACACTTGAATAAAATGATCAAACCCTTTTCTATATCGACCCTTATTTAATTCATTATCTTTACATATAACCAAAAAACCATATTGGTTTTTCCAACATTCCTGACATATTTCACAGAATTGTTCGAATTTCATATCAGCACCAACATGATCTTCATATACATGTTTTAAATTTAACAGATCTTGTTTTAATATTACCAATAAATTTGCATTATCTCGAATTAAATGTTTCGGTATTTTTGTATATGTTTGACAGAGATAGAAACTATCAATATTTTTATGCCGGCCCATGCAAAAGTAATCCCTTATCTTAGCTTGATTACACATTATGACATCATCAAATATAAAAATAGAGTTATTTTTTGCATCTTTTGGATCTAGCACGTCTTCATTATGTTCATACTGGTTATATTCCATTCCTTTAATTTTTTGTAGCACATCACTAAGCAGTTTATACTTCGGTTGATATAATGATTTACAATAAATATACATGTTTTCAAATTTCAATCCGTTGGGATCAAACAATAAAGACAATAATATGTTAGTTTTTCCTCCACCAGAAGGTCCACAAATTATACAACGTATTGATTCGGGTAAAAGTGTACCATGTCGATGAGACATTTTATGTTTATTATCAACATTATTATAATCATGATTTATGATAGGTAATTGTAATTTTTGCTTTAACACTTTCATTTTCATACTAAATTAAAAACATTTATAAGAAGGTTTATATAGGGAAAAAAGTTCAGTTAAATGTTGTCTTTCAAAGGGGAAGGACTATTAAATACTGCAATCAATAAATTACCTTTTGAATTACATTTACCAGGATATCAATATTGCGGACCTGGTACAAAACTTAAGAAACGGTTAGAACGAGGTGATCCTGGAATAAACAAGCTTGACAGCTTTTGTAAAACGCACGATATAGCTTACGCTAATTCCAACGATTTAAAAGATAGACATCAAGCGGATCGAATTTTAGAAGATAGTGCATGGTCACGTGTTAAGTCTAAAGACGCTTCATTTGGTGAAAAAGCAAGTGCCTGGTTTGTAACTAACGCAATGAAAGTCAAAAGGAAATTAGGTATGGGAATCCAAAGGAAAAAATCGAAAAGGAAGACAAAGAAATCTAGAAAGAGGACACAGAAAAAACAACAACCTTTTCATAAAGCTCTTTTATCAAATTTAGAAAATAAGGGATATGATAATATAAAATCTGCATTATCAGCTGCTCGTATAGCAGTTAGAAAATCTGGAGGTCGTAAGCGTATAAAAATTCCTCGTATTATACCTATAAAAACAGGAGGATTTTTACCATTGTTACCATTAATTTTTGGAGGACTTAGTGCCTTAGGGGCTATGGGCGGAGGTGCTGCTGCTATAACTAAAGCTGTAAATGATGCTAAAGCAGCGAAACAGAAATTAGATGAGAATAAACGTCATAATAAAGTACTGGAAGATATCGCTATCGGGAAGGCGGGAAGTGGTTTATATCTTCGAAAGCAACCACGAGGTTATGGATTGTATTTACGTAAATTTCCAAAAAACTACCAATAAAACTGCCTAATAGGGCACTAACTGATAATGATTTAAGAAGATATGCTAAATTATTAAAACTACCCAAATTTAAAGGCGTTTTTATGAGAGATGAATTAATTCATATGAAACCTGATAAGACAGAATGTGCTATCATTAATTTGGACTCTAAAAAAGGATCCGGAACTCATTGGGTTTGTTATAGAAAAACAAATAAACAGGTTGATTATTTTGATAGTTATGGAAATCTAAAGCCACCTCTAGAATTAGTACGATACTTAGGAAATTGTAATATTTACTTTAATCATGATCGTTATCAATTTTTATCATATAATTGCGGACATTTATGTTTGATGTTTTTACATAATAAAAGATGAGATAATCATGTATTTTATTCAGTCATGTATAAGACATTCTCCCAAACAGGTGTTGAAAGTACGCTGTCTGAACACTATGAGCCACCCATTGACCTTGAAGAAAATTCGAATTATTCTATAGCTTTAATCGGTTTTTATACTAACAATAATATACCAAATATAGAAGAGGGTACAAATAAATTTTATTATTTTGCTCCGAACACTACTGAAGAAAAAGTGATAACATTTCCGAAAGGTGCTTATGAAATAGCTGCTATAGAAAAATATATACAAATTATTCTTAGTGGACGATCTGCAACTGATGCTCAAAAACAGAATACATTTTCATTGAAGGCTAACGAAAACACATTAAAGTGTGAGATATTTAGTATTTACGACATTAATTTCGCTCACGAAGATAGTATTGGTAAATTGTTAGGTTTTTCTAAAAGGAAACTTAAAGCAAGACAATTACATGAAAGTGATTTACCTGTTAACATAATTAAGGTTAATACAATACGTATCGAGTGTAATATTGTAAGAGGTTCTTTCTACAAAAACAAAGAATCTCATACTCTTTATGAAACTGCTTTAAGTGTTAGTCCAGCCGAACAGATTTTTGTGGAACCATTAAATCCTATTTATTTACCTATCATTAATAGATCCAATATACCTAACCTAACTATTGATATTGTTGATCAAGACCATTGTCCTATAGATTTTAACGGTCAAACAATCAATATTCGTCTTGCTCTGAAAAAAGAAGCATAAACATGGGTTTAGTGTTTCAAAATCAATATAAAAAATCATACAATCCATCAAATTATCAGTCAGTATCTTGTCATCAGTCGACATTATCACATCAGAGCGTGCAGATTCTTAAATCGTTAGGATATAATGTCCGCCAGCAAACTTCAGGTTTACAGTTCACCGGAAATAGACGACAGCATAAGTAAAGAGGAAGAACATACATATAGTCCGCAAGTAAGATCTTTCGATAACAATGATGAAATCGAAATTATAATTAATCAGAGAGATATTTGGATTTCTCTCTTTGAATCATTTATACAAGTGGACGGTGAGTTCATACCAGATCCGGTACCGGAAACTGGCGGTGGAAATGTAACCTTGACTAATAATGCAGCAGCATATTTATTTGAGAATGTAAGCTATGAATTGAATAATGTTGAGTTAGATAGTGTACGTGAAGTCGGAACAGTATCTACAATCAAAACTTTTCTATGTTATGGCAAAGATGAAGTAAGAGCATTAACTCTCGCTGGATGGAATGATCAAGAAAGTCAACAACTGAAGACATTTAATGAAACTGATAATACGTTTTCATTTAGAATCCCTTTATCTTATCTGTTAAATTTACCATTTGATTATCATCGGATAGTTAGCGGTCATCAAAAACTTCGATTAATACGAAGTCGTAACGATGCTAATTGTTTCATTTCTACCGGAACGAGAAAAGCGACACTTAAGATTAACAATATTGAATTAAAAGCAAAACATGTTTACCCAAATGATGAAATTAAATTAACTATATTAGAAGGGATCAACAAAGATCGTGTTATATCGTTACCGTTCAGAAAATGGGAAATTCATGAACTTCCATCAGTTCGACAAACTAATAACGACATCTGGAGAGTTAAAACATCTACTCAATTAGAAAGACCAAGATTTATTATCGTTTGCTTTCAAACAAACCGAAAAAATAATCCAAAGTCTGATGTTACTCTATTTGATCATTGTGATGTAAGAAGCGTACGTTTATGGTTGAATTCAAATGTTTATCCATATGAAACATGGAAACTACAATTTGCTAAAAATAAATATTTAGAAGCATATCAAGCTTACGTTGATTTTTATAAGGAATTTAATGGAAAAGATCGTGCTGAACCTATATTAAGCTATACAGATTATACAAAAAGACCGATATTTGTATTAGACTGTTCCAAGCAAAACGAAGCAATTCGAAGTTCCACCATTGATATCAGCTTAGAATTTGAAAGCGATAATAATTTCCCAGCCGATACAAGAGCTTATTGTATTATCATTCATGATAGAATAATGCAGTACTATCCGTTAACAGGAATAATTAGACAACTGATATAAGGATGAAAAAAAGTGTTACTATAAGTGATAGTGCTCCGGAAGTACATAATCTAATAGTTTGGTCATATGCTTATCAAGATGCTAGAAAAGGAAACTATTGGATACAATGCGCTGCAGACAGAGAAAGGTTTAAGTTTAGAATTAATCAAATGAAAAATATTTTAAAGGAGATCTTAAATTCTGCTCATCGTGAACAAATTTTTCAGTCTAGATTTAAGTGTTCAACATGAAGGTAGTAGTGATTGATGTTCAAGGATTTTATATACCTGAATTCATCGTTAAAGAATTAACAATATTTGATGGACATCGAACTGGTCACTATTTGTTTAAATCACCGGTGCCGTTTCGTCAACTAAGTGCAGATGTAAAAAAACAAGTGAAATATTTAGAATTAAATCATCATCTATTACGTTACAACAGTGGAAATATCGACTATGAAAATATTTATAACATACTAGAAGAAAATATTATCGATGATGTTATCGATATTATTTACGTAAAAGGAAGCGTTAAAGAGGATTTTTTAAGACAATTTTTCGATTCAAAGGACTTTTACCCTAGGATCATCAATTTGGAGGAAGCAAACTCTTGTCCAAAATTGCAACCACAACTTCCGTTATGTATGCATCATTACTTAAAAACTAAAATATGTATCTGTAGTCTTAATAATGTACGGTTTATTTATAATTATGTAATTCAGAATTTACCGAAATAAACGTTTAAAGTTTTAATCTCGTTTCCTTCTCCTACTTCATTAACCTGCCCTCTCCACTCTAGTTAAGATTACAAAAAGTATAAAGGGATCAACTTTTAGTGTGTGAAATAATTTTTATTGAAATATCAACAGTCAACACAACCATCATGTCTAGTAAGTAGAAATAATTTTTACATTATTTTATTTTAAATTTTTTCCGAATCAATTGTTTGAAATTTAATTACAACACTTCATCATCAGTCTTAATAAATTAATGTAATCTATTTATTAAATTTCTCTTTCTTTTGTTACAGAACATCCCGCAGGTTACTATGGGGACTATAACCCAGATTTGGTTGTTAACCACGCTGGGTTAACCGAAGAGGAGGTGGACCACCTCCTCACCCAAATTCCCGCGGGCACCTTCGAGTGGGTTTCCCTTATTAACATCTATCTGCGACTGGAACCGCCCCCATCCCTTGGAGGTTATTTTGATATTTTTACCGTGGGGCGCTTGACCGCCGCGATAGACACCGATGAGGAGCGGGGTATAATTGACATTTGGGTATGGGTACATTAAACCTCATACATGTTGGATCGTTTTATGATGTTCATAGCGTTTTTTATGATGTTCATAGCGTTAGGTTTGGCTTAAAAACTGCAATTAAAAATTTATTTAGGTGTATGACTTTTTTAGTTTAAGTATGTAGTTTGTTTTATGTATAATAAAAAATAATATTCATTCTGATTATTTTTGTTATCTTATTTCCTGTCTAACGTTTTTTTCTTGTAAATTTATGAATCAAAAATTTTATAAATATCCAGTTGTATTTGATTATTAATTTATCGTTACAATCATTTTCCCCAAAAAATTTATATCCAATAGTTTACAAACAATATATACATTTCTAATAGTTAAAACACATTTATACATCTTTTATAAAAAAAGTGGATTTGTTTAATTGAAATAGGTAAAAATTCATATCCAAAACCTTAATTAATTACTGGGCGGTTAACATTTTTTACCAAAAGATTTTGAAGAATTTACAACAATTTATCATAAACCCTCAACAGATGATATAGTAATTATTGTAAAAGCTGAAGTTTATATTTTTTTCATTATCTACTTTTAGATTTAAAACTAATTATCCGAAATCTATAAGCGAAGAATTTAAAATATCAAGTCCAATTTCGGCAGCGATAACAACTTACTCAGGTGGTATTTATCTTTTTCTCAGAGATAATACATATATTACATTATCTAGTTGCATCTCTGGATATAATGTTCCTGGTTTAACAAACGAATTATTTGAAGGTGTTCCTAATAAAATAACAAGGACATTTAGATATTTAAACGGAAAGCTGTACTTTTTTAATGAAAATAATTACTTTGAATATGATGAGTTTACTAAGAGTGTCATACAAGCGGGACCTAAAACTTTATCTATATTTAACATTAATTGTCCGCGAGAACCCATCTTAATTCAATTGAAAAAATTATCTTTTAAAAAGATTATTACACACAATGCAGTCCTGGTTGAAAATTTAACAGATTATACTCGTGAAGAAGATAGTTGGTGTAGTTGGTGTATTCATCAGTGTTTGTTTACAGTAAGTTTATATTACAACTTAATAAAACGTTCTTTCTAAACATCTAATTTAAACATCTAATTTCAGCTTCAGACCTACAAAAGTTGTGCCAAAAAGACGCATCGTAAGTTTATCGAAAATATTGACTTCGGCACAAGTTCTTCATCCACAAATTCTTCCGATTCAGACTACTGAATTCTTCTCTAAAACCAACATAAATAATCTTTTTTTGGTAAATTCTTTAATTTTTTAAATTTGTTTACCACATTTGATTGCTAAAAATGTGTTTAATTTTTTAGGAAAATTTTTATCAAATTTTTATCAAACAAAAAGTGCGTCACAAAATTCCTACGATAAGGTAAACCACAAAATTAGTATTAAATCATATTTTATTTCATTTTTATTTTTTAGGAAAGCGTGTTATCTGTTAACCGCAAAAATTGATTATAAAAGTTCCGTTTTTTACACATTTCACCAGTTTTATTAAAACTATCTTTGTGAGAAGTTGTATGTGCTCCGCTGTGTATTTTTGCATTTAAATTTCAAAGGATTCTGTAATGGCTGATCAACTATTAAATCTGAATAAAATTGCTGCCTGTGAATATACTGATACATATGTCAGTGCCAACGATTTGGAAGTGAACAAGAAATATAAAATCATCAATTTAACCAAGGCAAACACACAACATGGGGTTTTGATGGTAGCATATCTGGACAACGTCGGTAAAGTTTTTTTACCTAAACGACTAACAGCAGTTATGAATGATACCATAATTACGACACTAATGGAAGGACTCGGATCTTATTTGATTTATATGGGACGTAAGCAAGCTAATGGAAATCAGGAACATGATGCCCACATTTTTAATTTCGAACGTATTGTTCACGAAGATTAATGTAAAATTTTTTGGTAAGTGTCATGTTCACCTCTATTTAAAAAACTAATTTATGATTTTTTTCAGGTTTCCAAAATAGACAGCACTATCCACTCTACCTACCTGAGGTTCGACTCCCCATGGAAGGAACAACAACAACAACAACAACTTTTTTTGCATTATATTTTAAACAAATAACAAAATAAACTTGGTGCGCAACAGACAAGTTAGGCAAACAACATTACAAAAATAAAAAACTACATATACTAGGTTTTTTTTCCTTATCGATAAAATAATGACTTTCCTTTATTAGTTATTAGTGACAAGCGCGATGATTTTCTGATATTTTGCTTAACTCAATACAGCATGTATTGTATATATACTTCATGTATTCAAAATTGCACATTTCAAAAATCATATATTCAAAATTTCACAACCCCAAAAACCAAAAATTTCACAACCCCAAAAAGCTACTACTACTACTACTACTTGTTTTCTTGGTTGCATATTCGCAAACGGGCGGGGGGTGTGTTTAAAAAAAAAAAATGGAGGCCAGCGCCATCTTTGATTGACGGCTGCGCTGACGGCAGCGCCATCTAGCGAAAAGTTTGCAGACCGTGGCGCCATCTAACGTGAGAATTTAGGCGGAATTTGTGACGACATCGGCGCTACCAACATTACACCCAATATTAATTTTTAAATAAATTAAAATTTTGGCGCCATTTTTTTTAACAAACAAACATGGCCGACTAATTTCAAATATTAATTTTGAAATAATTTAAATTTGGCGCCAATTTACCATTAAACAAAAATGACCGCCGCCGACTTTCAAACTTCCAAGATGGCGACGATTATTATTATTATTATTATTATTATACTACATAAATATATTTGCATCATCACAAATGGCGTCAGTCGGCCGCAGGCCGGCTGACCAGCTGGTCGCAGGCCAGCGAGCTGCGATTACGCGCTTGCGTCTGCGGCTGACTGACACAATTTTCACACATGCGCAGTAGAGGGAGGTGGAGGTGGTTTTTCACAAATAATTTAGTTCCTTTACGTCGAATCACTTTCTCAACTAAATAGACGTCAGGATATTGAGTTTTTGATAATTCCCAAATATAAAAAGCTCCTTTGATTGGTTGACCTTCTTTATCTTCTAGCAGAAATGTTACAGGATTGGTTAGATTAATCTTACTGATTTTAAAAATTTCCGTTGACCAATTGGGTGTATATCCTTTTTCAAATAACATCTTTTCTTTGCTAATTCTTACGAAATCTCCGACTTTAAATTTTTTTCTGTTTTTATCAACAATCTTTAGATGATCATATGCTGTTATGTCTCCTTGATTCGAAGCGTTTATCTCTGTGGGTTTCCTTCCTGTTGTTCGATGTATTGTAGTATTATAATTTTTGGTTATCTCTTGCAATTTATTTATCCATTTATGTGTCGCAAATAACGTAAAATATCGATAAATTTTGGATTTTAAAGTACGTATAACTCGTTCAGCAATTGCTGCTTTTTTAACGCTGTACGTACTATAGTGATTAATATTATAACGTCTCATCAAATCCTGAAAAGTGGTATTATAAAATTCCTTTCCTTGATCTGACTGTAAATTCTTTGGTATTCGTTCTTTTTCATTCTTCAGTATTGATTCCATAGCTCTGCTAACCTCATTAGCTGATTTCGATTTCAGTGGTCTGGTCCATAAAAATTTAGAAAAACAGTCGATTACGACTAAAATATATTTAAATCCATTATTATGATAAGATAAATTTTGCATTTCTGCTAAATCTACTTGCCATAAATCATCCAATCCTTTAATTATAGTACGTCTTCGTTTAAAATTCCTGCGTGCAGGTTTAAATATCTCGTTTACCAATTTTTGCTTTACATCACTAACTTGCTTTAGTCGAACCATTGCTTATTTACGGTACACTTCTCTACAATTTCCATGACGATCTGACATTTGACCTGGAGGACACTTGTTTTTATTATGAGGCATGGGTTCTATCTTTCACTATTTTCATATGAATCTGTTACTTTCCTTTTCTTTGATATAGGTACATTTTCAAGTTGATCTGTATCACCTGCTTTAGAACGTTTGGAAATGGTTTCTGGTTTTATCTTAATACTATCGATTCCTTCAAAGCGTTCTTCAAGTTTTTTTATTCGTCTGGTTATCTCATTTGAATTATTCATAAATTTTTTCCACTTGTTATCGATTTCATAATTTATACTTAAATGTTTGTTATGCAATTCTGATTCAATCGTGTGAGGAATTGTAGCAATTATATTATCAATTTTTTCATCAAGTATTTTGTACTTAACATTCATGGTTAAGTTTAACTGATTAAATTTATCCATCCATATAGCATCTGCTTTATGAACATTATTATTTAAATCCGTTAAAGCAGCTATTACTCCTTCCATCTTTTGGTATATTTGTTTACTTACTAAATCAATATATACCTTATTCGCACAATCTTTGTCTTCTGTTGGATCATTAATGTTACAGATTCTATGATGTTTTAAATCAAGGTCACCATCAGCAGTGAAAACAAAAGGTGATGGTGTAGATTTAAAAAATGCACTTGATGCTGATAACACTTTACGTCCGAATAGATCAATGGGCATTTCAACACTGAGGATTAACCAGAAAAAAACTTAAGCCTAATATATTACACCACATTCCTTTAATTCTTCTTCTATTGATAAAATTTCATTCAGATGGGAATTGTTACCCGCTTTTGTCGCTGCATGTAATAATGCTAGACGTGACACTAATTCATTTATGTCATCCCAGTAAACATATTCTACACGTTTATTAGTGAATAATCCTTCACCAATAAACGGAGATTTAGGAAATGAAGTAAACATTGGTTGCACAATTTGAGTATATTTTACACCTCTATGACCTTTTAGTTGTTTTGTGGGATCATTATTTTTTCTATGTGTATTAGAAATTTCAAGTATTTTTTTGTATGCTGACCGATCCTCTTTTGTAATTTGAGTGTATTTATCTTCAGGGTTTTTAAAAAATATTAGTCTGTATAAACCAGGAGTACCAGGAAATGATTCATTATCTAAAATTAAATCACCATTTTGACTGATTATTAATTCATGTTTACCCATAAATAGTTTATTCTCTTTTGAATTATATCTAGGACCAAATGTCTGATCACTGGTTTTCTCTAAAACTGCTTCTATTGCATTTCTCGCAACTGGAGGATATTGTTCTAAAAATTCATCTAAAATATGTCTGCTATTAATTAAATCATCCATAGTGTCAGATTTGGTTTCTTCATCTTCTTCTTTTATTTCTGGTAATGACTCATATATTTCTTCTGGTTGTCGCAGTGATGTACTAGGTTCATATGTTTCTTCAACTGGTAGTTCAAGTTCTTGTTTAATCTTTTCTTTTTTTGGTAGTTTAAGAAATTGTTTCCTTTGCTTTTGAATATGATGTTTTGGTCTTTTGTGTTGTTTTTGTTGTTGTTGCTGTGGTGGTGGAGATTGCTTCTCCAATTTTATTGAAATTTCTTCTAAAGGATTTATAACAGGCTGAAAAAGCTTTTTAATTGACTCATCCGCTTCACTGCTGTTTAACTTTATGGCTTTATACTTCTTTCGAATTGAATCAGCTGCTTTTAATATATGTCTTTTAAGGTTTTGATCTGGTTTGGTACCCATCATTACCGCTTAATGTTATAAACTAACCGAACAAATCAGAATTATTGTTTATATAACTTCTTATTCGACTGCTATTATAACGGGTCTCAAACTGATATTAACCGATCTCAAACCGATCAGGAACTGCTTTTTAACAGACATTAACCGGTCTGAAACCGATATTAACCGGTCTCTATCCGATAATAACCGCTCTGGAACCGGTATTAACCAATATCACACCGATACTAACCGGTCTGAGACCGATATTAACCGGTCTCTAACCGGTATCTAACCGATACTAACCGCTTTGGAACCGGTATTAACCGATATCGCACCGATACTAACCGCTGTGAAACTGATATTAACCGGTCTGGAAACGTTCGCGCTTGCGTCTGCGGCCGACTGACGCCATTTTCACACATGCGCAGTAGAGGGAGGTGGAGGTGGTTTTTGAACCGGCTATCTCTATCTACTGTTATTTATTAAAAGGCAGTTGCTTATTCTACAGAAACCTTGTTCCTTAATACGCGCTATCAGTCGTGACGTCACCTCCCCACTCTTATTACGGTAGGTCAGTTGCTCAAAGCTAAACAACCAGTCTTTTACATGTGGTGTAATACGTTTTTCGGTTTTTTGGTTGTGTTTGTGCGTTAATAACGTGTCAAATAGCTGCAGCGGGTGTAATTTGTGCCACTAGAGACTTTAATTTAATTTAGAAGTGACTTTTTGTGAAAATACGAACTTTATAAAAGAATACAGGGAACCACGTTGTCGGTGAGAAAGTGAGTAAGCTTTAATTATACTTTGAGAAACTATTATATTTATGCATTTTAGTGGCAGAAAAGCACATTGTTAAGTTTCACTTTATTGCGAAATTTTTTGGGGACGGTAATCGCTTTTTAGTTCGGGGAGAAAATGCTTTTACCAGCGGTCACGTCACCAAATTTAGGTTTGATGGCACAGTACAACCGATGAGAATTTCTGCAGAAGTTCTACCGAGCATGAAAAAGCTAAATTATACTGTGGAGGTTTGTATTTATTTAACTGTTAGACATTTCTTCTACAAAGTGTGTTTTAGATTTCATATGACCTAGAAGAAGGGGTTAAGACGGCACATTGTACCTGCCCAAGGGGCAACGTGGCTTGCCATCATATGGCTGCAGCATTATATTATGCTCATTATAATGTAAGTGCTACTGACATTGAGTGTCAGTGGAGTGCCCCATCAAAAACAACACCACAAACAGAAGTCATTAAGTTAGCTGATGTTTACAAGCCGAAATTATCAAACTATACGGCACTGTCTAGGTCCTCTACTGAGGACGAAATTATTCAGTTCCGTGCCGAAATAGGCGTCACGAATGTGGTGGGCTTCACTTGGCTCCTAAGACCAGAAGCAAGTGAAGAAGCCAGAAAAATTATTGCAGATATCGAAGAAATTCTACAAAGCTTAGAATACGTGCAGGCCATAGACAAACAAAAGTTTCTTTTGGAGAAGTGCAGAATAGATGAGGCACGCATTAAACTGGTTGAGGCGTGCACTCGGGGCCAACATGTTAACGAAAATTGGCATGTAGCAAGGAAACATCGTTTAACGGCCAGCAGGTTTGGCATGGTACTATCTGCTTGCAGTAGACGAAGATTCCCACCCTCTTTATTTAAAAATTTGGCGGAAGGCTATTCGCTTGACAGGGTTGCTGCTGTGCAGTGGGGTAAGACCCACGAGAAGACAGCGCTCAGAGAATTTGAAGAAGCGACGAATCTTAAAGTCCAAGAGACGGGATTTTGGTAGGTCGAAAATAATTAACACGTATAACTTAGATGAATAATGTAATATTACTTTTTTTTGTAGGTTGGAAGAATCAGGCTTTTTGGGAGCAAGTCCTGATGGATTAGTGGAAGAAGATGGGATTCTCGAAATTAAATGCCCATATAAATATAGGGACACTGACAGTTTGTCTGAAGCCCTGAAGGATAAAAAATATTTTTATTGGAGGGATGAAAATGAGGACATTAATCTTAACAGCAATCACAATTATTACCACCAAGTACAGGGGCAAATGCACATCACTGGTCGAAGTATCTGCTACTTTGTCGTGTGGACACCAAAGTGCACAGAGATATTTCAAATTGAAAAAGATCCGGGGTGGTCAGAAAATATCAATATTTTAAAAGAATTTTATCTTGACCAATATATTTCCTTTATTTCACAATAATAAACTGTATATAAATAGATGGTTTTTATTTTACATTATTTTAATCATCACAATCCTGAAACAATTCTGCTACCTCTTTAATTAATGGAAATTGGAGGTTTGTTAAAGCGGCAGTCGCTTTAAAAACAATATCTCCATAGTGGCACAAAGACTCTGGCAAAAAATTTAAAATATGATAACATTTTAATCGGCGTATTGCCCTTTCGACGTGTATTCTTGCACGTGCAATATTTTCGGTACACTTAACTTGCTCTGGTGTAAATTGGACATTTGATAAAAAAGGTGGAATATTCAAAGTGACCCCTGGTGGCAGAATATTTTGGATCAAAAATCCCTTATCGGCTAAAATCATATCTCCAGTTTTTAACATGTCGATTATTCCACAATTTAAAACAACTTTTTGATCAGAAGTTGATCCCACGTATAAATCACTTACAAATGTGATGACACCATTGGGTGCAACTCCAATTAGCCCTTTGAAAGTATTATGATGTTTGTAAGTACTATATGTTAATTTCTGTGTTGACATAGACTTACGTGATACCACAGTGAAAATTTCGGTACAATCTAGAACTGCTCTACAATTAGTAAAATTGCTAAAACATGTTGGCAAGCAAGATTTATTTTTTTCGCGCGAAGGCATTGTCGTCATAAACTGTTTATATAAAATTTCATATATTACATGGACAAATGTTAAAATAATATTAGAAACTGTGCTTTGGGCAACCCCAAAGCGTTGCGCCAAATCAAGTTGAGGGAAATTGAGTCGTAATTTTACTAGGGTTAAAAAGAGTTGGTCAATTCTAGTTAACTTTTGGACTGTCCATTTGTGGTAATATTTTATGTCCAACTTTTCGATTAAGTGAAACAATGCTTCGAAAATCTGGCTATTGGGAAGACCGGTATATAAAACAATGAGTTTGTCATTTCCTTGAACATTTTCATAGCAAAATCGTACTGTCAGATATTGTATTTTTGCTTTAAGTTCAGCATTTTCCTTTTTGAGAAAATACATTTCTGCTTCAAGAGCCGCATGTGACACCAAGGGTGCTTGCACACCCATAGATTCTAACGGAGCATCTTGAATTATATCTGCTGGTGCTGCAACTACGGCTGTAGACGTCGATGGCACTTCCTCTAAATTCATTGTCGATGGTACTGTTTCTTCCGGTATATCAACACTATTCAAATGATCAAATTGTAAATCAATTTAAAACTAGGATTCACTTTTTACCTTAATGATTCAGCGGAACTAGAACAAGAAGGGAGTCCTTGTTTTTTCATCTTTTTTTTTTCTGGAGATTCCACTTGAAAATAGGCTCTTTTTGCGATATTGTGCAAAAATAATTCAGGACCATTTTCCTTTCTTCCATCCCGAAAATGGCAGCTGCAAACGTAGGCTCCTGGTCCGGGTTCTACATCTCTTCTACATTTAACAATGAAACAAGCAATTAAAAATTAATATCAAAACATCTATTAAAAATTACCTCAACAATTTTTTCCATAGTGCTCGTTCTTTTCCCGACTTAGGAAAACTAAAAAAATGGCATTTATCGCGAGTACTATAGTGTTTGCAATCTGGAGCCCAACACATTCCCATAGTTGTGATGTAAAAACCTACTACACATGAACTATCAAAGTATCGCAACAAAATATTATTCACAAATCATACCTAATGATGTACCACAAAAATGAGATAATGTCTTGGAAAAACAGAATTTTAAAAATTCAAGAACACGAAGATATGGAGAACGATCGGAAAAAACACGATAACAAAAGACACTCACGAAAGAAGCACAGAACTCACAACCCGTACTACTTTCAACCATGTATGTGCCTGAACCCTCTACCCTCGTATACCTGCTATTCATCCCTCGTGATGGGGGAGGGGGACAGAAAACAACCCGTTTATTGGGGTTGCGCCGGTTGCACCCCATGAATTCGTCATTCAGAAGAAATCCAATGTCATTAGTGTGGCAAACCATTTTTCCCTCAGTTTTAAAAGGCCACATAATAATTTACATCAATATGATGTCCAAATTAAGAAAAACTGAATTTTGAAGTTTGAAAAAAGTTAGGTTAGAAAAGGATTTATGTGTTCAACTTACAGAAATATTAGCTCAGTTGCTAAAATCTTTAAGAAACGACATTGCATTTTTCATAGCTATCATTTCTCTGTAAAAGTAATGTTCCTACACTTCTAGCATTAAAGAAATACGAAAAACTTTTAAATGCCCATAAGAAAAGCATTGAAAATGGCGATTGTTTAGCTTTAAGGTGCTGACCTACCTCAAATGTCTACGTCACACTGATAGCGCGTATAACTTATCATTTTTCATTTGAAAAAAACGAGGCTTTTAAAACAACCAATATTTGTTAAATAGGTAATAAACAATCAGATTTAATAAATAAAAACTACTTTATCTTAATAAATAACATATAGTATATCAATTCAATTCGTACTTAATTTAATTAGCCCAGTCAGATTAAAAAAAATTCTAGTGTTGGAGTTTTTTTAAAGCTTCCTTTACACTTGGGTAAACATATATCAAAAGTCCCCGAGGTTGGGGAGCGAGCTCAAGAAGGGGGAGGGGGTTAAAGCAGCCTTTTTTTTGTTTTTTTGCTTTTATCTTGGAAAATGTTACTCCTATCAATTTTTATCTTCTTACTAAAATTAAAGCTGATAAAATTTGCTACAAAACGGTTAAATGCCTTTTTCTTGTAGGACTAACCACAAGCGAGTTATAGAGCTGGAAAGAAATAATCATTTAAAAAAAATGTGCTTCAAAAGAAAATGTGTTGTGATTTAAAAACCTGACGATAAACCAATTTTATTGAGTTCAACACTTTATTAGAAGAAAAAGGGGAAGTCATAGGAGTCACAGAAGTCTTCAGAATCGTCTTTGGATGCTGCATTTGCGTCTTCGTCTCAAACACTGAAAACTGAATTTACAGTCTTGTTCAGTAAAATATTAATAAATAGATGATTTAATATAGATGTTTAGAATAAATCTTATAATGAACTGTATGCATTGAGTTCAACAGTTCATTTCATCAAATCTTCTGGGTCTTCCCCACATGCGGAATTGTGGTCTTCAACTGAAGAGCCCGAGGGAAGAAAGTGTTTTTCTCCCTTAGTTGGGAGACGCTTTACACACACTATTTCCATATAAATACTTATGATATACTAATGTTTAGTTATACAGTGTCATGTGGACATCAAACTTCAAAAGCTCGTAGCTCGCTTGAGGTTGGTCCAACAACAATAAGATCAGGACCATTTTGTAGGAAATTTTATCAGCTTTAATTTTAGTAAAAAAATAACAATTGATAGGGGGGCCGTTACCGAGATATAAGCAAAAAAACAAAAATAGACAGCTTTAGCTTTATTTTCTTAAGTCATAGATACTAACCCTCTGCCTCACCTAAAATTATTTTCAAATATACAAGTTTCTGAAATGTGCTGTAAAACAAACTTTTTTGTATTTTTTGATGTAGCTTTTAAAACTAATGATTTTGACTTAAACTTTTATTGGTCAATTTTGCTTGGTTTTTGATAATGTATTTTAATTTTTTTAACAAAAACACTCTCATTTTAAAAATGTATTATCCAAAAACTACGATTTCTAGAATAGTGGAACTTTTACCACTTCAAAGTACAATGTTCAAACTTTAAGATTTTATTTTTTCTTAGCTCACTTCGACCAAGAAAATTAAAAAAACTAAGAAGTTTGTTAAAAGTTAAATAACTTAAAAATTTTAAATAGAACAACCTATTTTTTACTTTTGCATTTAAAAGACCTTTAAATTGTCTATCTAAGAACAATAACAATTAAGTGTTTCTTGCTGATTACTAAAAAATATTTAACTTTAAACATTAAAAAAATCATTAAAAATTATTAAGTTTTGTTTCAGTAGTCTAAAAGTAAAATTTTCAGATAATAATAACTTTAATATTTCACGTAGGTCATTATTCATTTTTTTACAGTAAAATAATTAAAATTTTAATAAATAAATAAATGGCGAATTTTAAAATTCCCGTATAAATTCCATCAAATGATTCACGGTGGAGTTGCTATGGTTATGGGATGGTTTACTATGGTAACGATAATGCTCATGAATAATCTGCATTGTTGCTGTAATTAAATTTTAAACTCAAATATCTTTTTAATTATTAACTTTCGGAATTTGAAACTTTATGGTTTTAGACAGAAAATTTAATAATCTTTGAGAAGCAAAAACAAAAAATAGGGCGTTCCATTTAACTTTTTCAAGTTATTCGACTTCTTAACAAACTTCTTAAATTATTTACGTTCCTCATTGCAATGCGCCAATCAATTGATACAGGATTTAAGTTTGAACTTTCCTCTTTAAAGTGGTGAAAGTCCGACTTTTCTAAGAGTGTTAGTTTCTGAGTTACACATTTTAAAAAAAAGTTTGTTTTGTTAAAAAAAATTAAAATATTTCAGAAACTAAACAAAATCAACCAATAAAAGTTTATGTAAAAATTATTAGTTTTAAAAGCTACATCTAAAAAACGTATGTTTGTATTGTAGCTCATTTTCGAAACATACTGTATATTTAACAATAATTGTAGGTGAGGCAGGGTATTAGTATCTTATTATTATTATCTATTAGGAAGAAAAAGTATTACTTTCTAATATTTAGAGGTGACTAATGGACTTTACCAAGTCACTGGGACACCCTGTATGATGCTTAGCATGTTCGAATTTAGTTGATTTAAACGGACTTAATCTAAAGTTTTGAAGACACTTCTTATAAAAAAAAATAAAGTAATCAAAACGATCATGTCCTACATTAGCAATTAATAGAAATAATTTTTAAAGCTAACAGTTAGCCTGTAAGGCCGCAACAATTTTGCAAAAGATTTCGTCTTTAATATTTTGAAAAAATTTAAACAACAAGAAACAAAAAACAGGAATCTTAGAACAAAAAAAGGTTTCTAACTCGGTTTCTTCTATTCAAGAGCAATATGAATTTCCTGATACACCAGGAAAAAAATTCTCCCATTTTAAAACTACAACTGTACTTTTATGATGTGAATATTTCTATGATATAAGAATAATAAGCATCCCTTTAGGAATACAAATTCAAGTATTTACTACGTTGAAGTGACACTTTTAAGTAAACGCTAATACTCATAAGTGTTTGTTTATAAGTAGATGCAAACTTTTTTGAATCTTACCCTTCGTTGCGAACAAAATGGACAAAAAATTGTTTATTTTCTCATTGTTCGGTTTAATCGGCTCCAAACTGGAAAATGTGCTTACACACACGACGTCCCAGTCCATTAATCTTTTACAAAGATTCGATAATGCTCGTGACCCCATATTTCATTTTCAGATAGTTTTTAATGAAAGTTTTTGTCACATATAATTGTGTTTCATTCCATTTCAGTTATTGCAACACCACCGCCTTTGTATCATTAACTCTCGATTCTCCTCCACAACCTGGCCTTTTGCCAAATGAAAGTCTTGCAAGTTGTTCACCATTTGAAACCTTGCAAGTCGTTCTAATTATGCTAAAACCTCACAATATTGTATCACTATTGCTCCAACGCTTCCTCCACACAAAGAAGAAAACATTTTTTCCGAGCTTTGCCTTGACGACACATGATCCAAGCAATTAAGGATAATTAATTAATATTTGTTGGAGCATCTAGGACAATAAATTTAATTATAACTGAGTCATGAGTTGGAGTTGTTTCTTTAATGATCCATTAGGGCCCAGCGTTGCAAACGTTCGATTCAGTTTGTTTGTGGGAACAAAGTCCATAAAATATCGACTGCAAAGGGCAAGGACCTTCGCTGCGGTCCTAACTTTTTATCTTGTAATAGCCAGAGATGTCGTTTATCAAAAATCCAAACAATCCAAACAAAGGGTTGCAAATATATCAATTGTATTTTGCAAAATGAAAAAACAGTCACAGTGGGAGGTTGTGACCACAGGCAACTTAAAGCGTGCTAATAACTGTACAAATCTCTCAGAAATGTGTTATTTTACAACTCGGAACTATTCAGTCATTTTTGTCAAAATTAATTAAACTGTAAGTTTTTCAACGAGTCTGAAGAGGCACGCTTTAAAAGGGAAAAAGTTTGAAACACTTAAATAATTAAGAAGAAAATTTAAAAGTTTCCCGAAATGTTTGTTCAATGATGCAGGGATAAGTTTGGTGTTAATGAAAAATTCATTGTTCGACTGATCCGGAAGTTATGATTGTAAAACCTGTTTTCACACAAATGCGATAAATGTGAAGTTAATAGCTTTATAATTCCTGAAATGTTTCGGCCAATTTCATTCCGAATAACAAAGTGTTTAGATTTAGGATTATGGCATTCTTCACTGACCAGAAATAAATATCATCCTGTATTTATCACACAATAACGGGATTAATGCTCAACGATGACAATTCTCAATTTCGCGGTATTATCACACAAAAAGTATTAAAATAATCGTTGATAAAAATATTGTTGTTGAGATATTAACGCTAGAGCAATATTTGCGTTCGTACAACATGAATTTTGCTGTAAATTTATTTGAACAGGAGGGGGCTATTTATTAGCGGCAAATAACATTTTATATTACTTCATTCCGATAACTTGATAATGAGATAAAGCGCTGCTTTCATTAAATATTCAATAATATCACCACTTAACTGATAGAAAACGGTTGTGATAAAACTGGCTATCGCTATGGTGACTTTTATCCCAATTTCAAAAATTATGTGGCTTGCATAGAATAAAATTATGTATCACATAAAATTTTTGTAACAAATCTTTTATACAGTGTATCAGAAATACGTGTATTAATTTTAACAGATAACAAAGCTCAACGAATAAAACATTTATCTATTTTTAATTCTTCAATAAATTTTGCAGATTTACTTAAATTAAAAAAACAATAACATATCAAACCGACTTGAGTACAAAAATAAAAATGCTGATAAAAATGGACAATTTAAACAATTTGAAATGAACTGAAAATTGTTACTACGAACATAAAAGTAAAAAAAAATATTATTAAACATTGACCGTTTTGTGGTAAAAATAATAAAAAAGAATTTTCAGTCATTCCACGAGTAATGCAATCTAACACCGAAAATTTTAAAATAATTTTAGTATGTAAAATTTCTTTCAAAACACACGATTCGTTTTATGTATTTTGTGACAGTTTTTTTGTTATACATTCAAAATGTTAGAGAAAAATCATTTTAATTGAATTAACTCATTGGGTTCTAAAATTTACACACATTGCGTTGTAGGCGATAACATAAAATACTACAACGTACTACAACTGTTGAATAATATTTGAAGTGTTTTACTAGTTTCTGGTAATTTAAAAGATGGAAATCGATAAGTAAATTGTTTTAATGTTACTTTTTTATATTAAAACTTTTACAGTCCCGTCCGGCCAAAAACCACCAAAAGACTTTTAATTTCCACTATCTAGTTTTGATATTGTTATTGTCTTTAATAATTAAAACCAGTCGGAATAAATTTTTTAGAGTTATTATCATACAAATCTTTTTTATCCCTTCCAACGTGTTCCGTTCCTTATGTGTAAACAGAAACTGATCAGAAGTCGTTACACAGTGCTTTCTTCTTCGGTTTCGTGGTTTCAATAATTTAACAAGTTCCACCTTTTACTTCAAAAATAATTGTTAGAATTAATGGTAGAATTTTATAATGATTATTCAACGATAAAAATGTGAAGTCATTTTTGTGTCCCGTCCGTCATCATTCATCAATACGTATTTCTTTTTTCTGTTCGTATTTCAAATTTTACAAATATAGCTCCATTTGTAAGTTGCTAATAGTTTGGCTGGTACTAAAGTTCCTATAAAGAAAAATTTACTTATACTGATACATACTGTTCATAAAAACTGAAAATAAAATCTAAAATTTTGGCAGTGTTTCGTCTGGTAAAATGGAATGGCTGTTTTGCAAAATGTTATATATACAAAAGATATTGTACTTGATGAGTTTTATTACGTATTACGTGGTAAAATTAATACACGTATTTCTGATACATTTCTAATACATATATAGATCGTTAATTTTATTTAAAACCATAACTGTAAATTTAATAACTGCGACAATAATAATATTATCTCATTCCGAAACACTAAACTCGTTAAAAAATATATTCAGTTACATATTAGTACCACTTCTTTTGTCATAGTTTTTTATAGTTGATAATTTATGTACAGATATAGAAATCAAATGAATTAAAGTAGCGTAAATGCAATAACCTAACACAAAAATATTGAATTTTGAAAAATAACAAAAACGATATAAAAGTCTCGATGTGATAGCAAAAAAACTGAAAGCAGATATACAATAGTTTCAACACGTATTTGCTGTTTCAAAACTATAAATACGCCAACGTCAGATTCTCTTTAAATTAGATGTTATAAATTATTCACACATTTCAAGGAAATAATAATTGATGCAATTCATATTTTCAATGAGAGATCTAATCATTAATTACTGTTTTACAATTTCATCAATCTTATTTAAGAAAATAATTTGATAATACGCAACGTTGGCCCTTTTATAATTTTGAAACCGCTAATATGTTAATGTCTTCATATTCAAACTAATTTTATTTACAGAAATAACTTACTAACACTTCGCGATTCAAGTAGTACCGAAGCAAATTTTAATAATTTTCACTTAAAAACATTTTATTTTTCGTTTTGATAGATCACAATGTTTAGGATTAGGCTCCTATTAATAATCTACTAGGAATATTTGCATTTACCTGAGGAAAATTGTTAAAATTATTTAAAATCTTCGTCTTGTAAATGTCTTCAAGTGACTAAAAACTAATCCACTGTCAACAATAAACAATTAGTAGAAGAGAAACTAAAAACGTTTATTAACTATTTACTAACGTCGTTAAACAAAATTAATACTAAATCTAGAGCACAACACATTTTGAATTCGTATTTGACAAGACCACAGAACATGACAGGTGCAAAATGGCGGAGCCATGGCGGAGCATTACAAGCGTGGGAACACTACCAACCTAACACTAAGCATTAAATACCCCGCTCATTCGTAGGTCTCAGTGATTTTATTGTCTTCAGGTTATTTAAAAAATTCAATTCAATTGCTGAAAAATTAATATATTGAATGCTGTATCTAATGATTTGTTTTTAATAAGAAACCCCTGTGGCGGTTAGAAAATATTTTTTTTATCAAAAAAAGTAATCAAATTATATTGCTCACTGCTGCTTCAGATATTTTGTAAAAAGTAGAAATCAATAATTTAAATCACTAATTTCGCAAAATATTCAGTTTCGTACGCAAAGAAAAATAGATTTAGCGAAAAAGCCAAAATATTTTTACTTCTCCCAATTTTAAAACCGGCTACTTCTAAACAGTTTAAATTTTTAATTCAGCAACAGTTAAATTACTTTCTGTGTTCAAATATTTGATTTTCGTTAGCTCGTCGGTCCCGTTTTGTTTAAAACACAAACTAAACTGGACGATAAGAAAGTTAACAAAGCTAAAGTTCTCAAAAAGGCACTAATAAAACGAATATTTAACAACCCGAAATGTAGAATTGTTTTCGTCTCCAAAACTATATCAATTAATAAAAATAAGACACCGGAAATTGCAGTCCATAAACAGGCAAGACAAACAATTTTAAGACTTTTGGAAAAGCAGCTGCATAAAAATTTTACGCTCATTTTCAATTATAATCTTTACGAGGGCTCGTATTTAATCGGATAACTCCCCCTTATTGGAGGTTTTATTGCGATTCCGACTGTTTAAAAGATGCTACTTTTCACCGATTTTTTCATGGTTTTTAACCCGAAGAAAATTCCTCTGGAGGCCTCTCAATCAGAGTAGAGTGGACCTGAATCCATCACGCTCCATTCTGACACTAACGACCATTATCAGGTTGTAGAGTGAATTATTGAAAGGAGAAATATAAAAGCGTTTGATCGACACGACTTCTCTGTGACTCGGATAAATATTCCATTACTTACCTTGACTTTTTTGCCGCGTTTTGCGGCGATAGCCCGTGATTTTCTCCGTATTCTATCCAGAGGGAACTCTTGCAAGGACACGACCACTAATTTTTACCCCGACACTTAATTTACTCGTCGTTATTGACTCGGCAAACTCTGAAAATCAACAGCTTTTAGACTAACCAGAAAACTGCTAATGGCAGTTTTAATTTGTTTAATCAAAACAAGTCTTTGACGAGAGTTATCTTCTCTCCAATGACTGCTGAATCGGTGAGTTAATTATTAAAGCCTGTAATTGTCATTGCGGTAATTTAGATGGGTTTACAGTGTTTAGCAGCAACTGGGGGCTGCTGTGACTAAAGGCTTTAAAGCTTTAAGGCCTGGTTGGATAAAGAAGGTAACTAAATCTGTTTATTACCAAAATTCTGTTATTTCACTATAATTTTCCTCCCTAAAGCTAACAAAATTTGGGCGGCAACGTACTGTGTCAATATAAAAGTGAATGAACCATAACATTACGGTGTCGCCCGTCTGCAACGAACGATAATAGTGACAAACAAAGAAAATACACCCAATTTTAACAAAACACTTGCATAGAATTTAACTAACTCCTTTTGTTAATTATTTAATTATCTTCACTTGCAAAATCCCTTCTGGGAATTTGGCGAAACTCGGAGTATAATCTTGCAAATAAAATTCGAAAACAATGTAAATTTAGACTCGTTTTTGTGATGAATAAATCTACCTTTAAATCTTTGTACACTTTACTCAACTCAATTAAACCTGAACTAGATTTTGTGTTTAGGCTCAAATTTTAGAAGAATGTTTGTTAATGAACTGTTTACTCAAAGATTGAGTCACGACAACGTCACATTCAAATTACATTTTTGCAAGAATAAAACCGGCGCCTCCACCATTTTTCTCAATTGGAAAAAATCCGATTGAGTTTTGTGGTTTGGATTTTGATCAATTTTACTTACAAATTGTTTAAATAAGAGTTGGTTTAAACACGCGCACTACCGCTCCTCGATGTGCAAACATGCATCCACGGACGACGGATGCCGGTTACTGACGCCGAGCGTCGCTGATAATCCTCTAGACGCCGAGCAAACGGCGCTTTAAGAGTCCAGACGCAAAGCGTCCATTACACCGGGTGTTATGTCCAACTAATGCGCTTCAATAAGAACTTTTTCTACCCTCATACTTTAATCATTATTGCTATAGAAATTTTTTGTTATTTTTCCCGTTCTTTTTCGCGCTTTTGCATAGATATTCATGTAGCAATTCCAGATTGCTCACGTTCGCGTCCCTAAGGTGGCGTATTTCTTGCAAATCGATACTAAATTTTGATAACTGATCGCAGTTTGCTCTTTTAGAATAAACAGTTGTTTGTTGAGTCACTTTTCCTGACTGTAATTATTCCCAACATTCATCTTTGTGCCAGTTCAATCCTACTTAATTATGCAGAAAGGGTTGTTTCTGAACGCATTCATTTCAGTCTTTGTTTCGTCCGATGGAGCCTTCATGGGTAACTAATTACGCTTCTTTCGTGTCGTCTTCTCTAAAGCTCTTATTTATGAGATAGTGTCGAGTGTGAGATTTGTATATTTTGCTCTCATTTATTCAGGTAGGTACTCAAACAAAACACGCGTGGGGAAAAATATTTTTTTTTTCATCATCAAATATGACGAAAAATTTAAAATCAAAAACCTAATATAAACAATAACTATGAAAATACAACAATAAGATAAGGTATAAAGCAGTGACTCAAACCAAAAAAGTTCTTTCCTACATAACCTACAAACATATTAATTTAGTTTTAATAATTACCTTAAATAAATAGACTGCATTTTCGGTACAAATTAAATACACAGTATTTTATTTAACCGAGAAGTATTTTTGATCCGTAAAAATAATAAATGTACACTAAAAATAATAAATGCAAAGTAAAAATATTAAATGCACAGTAAAAATAATAAATGCACAATAAAAATAATAATTGCACAGCAAAAATAATAAATGCGCAGTAAAAATAATAATTGCACAGTAAAAATAATAAATTCACAGTAAATAATAGCATCTCAAAATTAGAGAGTGTAGAATTTTACATTTCGAGTTTTAGGTTTTCGAGTTTAATCATTCAAGGAGTATGTTTCCTTCTAGTTCACTGGGGCGAAGCCCCAGCATGCAAGCTAGGTACTGAGCGTTTATTATTTAAACTGTGCTAACTCAAACTAGATACTGTGCTTATACGATTTTTTTACTTGGAAAAATTTTAATAAAATACTGTACGTGGTTTACTTGTCATTTAAATTTTTTACTGTGCAAAAATGAATTAAATACTGATTATTTATTATTTTTTACTGTTAAAAATCGAATTTATTAAGGATCGCTTTATTACTACCCATTTCAATTTCAAAAATCCGAAAACTAGAACCCTTCTTGTAAAACACTATTAGTGCAAAAGATGGCGTCGGTTTTGTTGGAAGAAATTTTGATAAAAATTTACATAAGATTCCAGTTTTAAACATTCAAAAAATGCAAAAACGTAAACTACAGATTACTATAGCTTAGGATACGAAACGACGTACTAATAAAATGTCCTCAACCACGATAGTTTCGATAATGTCGCAAGAGAGCGCAGTTGTTCCGTTCCAAGTTTTCAGAGCAAAGAATTTAAAAAATGTCGTTATTTAAATAACGGCAAACAAAAAAATAAAAACGTTGTGATTATTGTTTTAGATGCAAGAAAAATGTCATCTGATGGATAAGTTATCAAATAACTTTTTGGAAAAAAGATTTCCGTTATCAGGGTTTTGTTAAGTCTTTTAATTATAATAATAATAATAATAAATCATAATGATAATAATAATAATTATTATTATTATTATTTATTTATTTTCAACAGGTGAATCATCTAATTACATCTAAAATAAACGTGTTGTCTTAAAACTAAAACTAAAAAACTAAAAAGTAGAAACAATACAATAAGGGAAAAAATGCAAGAAAACTAACATTAAACTTTAAATTTTGCCTTCCTATTAAATTAAACATAAGCCCAAAAACTGAAAAACAAGATTTTTTTATGAAATTAAAAGAACAAAAATGAATACTGTTAATTTTGTTAAAACCTGGGTTAAAACTGTTGCACATTACATCCAACGCCGATTTTAAAAGAACATTAGTATGACAAAAAGGATAAAATAAACAATCATGGAATACCGTGAGTTAATGCTAAGAAAAATTATCTTATTTACTAAATTAATGAATTTTATCTTTCTATTCAGTAATTTATATAATAATGCAATAGTTAAGATAACTAAAGAATTCTAAAGAATTGACATTAAATATCCTTAGCAGCACTAGTTGCTCCATCCCGTTTCAGAGTAAGTTTCTGCCACTTTCATCAAGTTTCTCAGCGACATGTTGAGTGAGTTGTAACAAATTTTCTCTTTTCTCCATGAAATTTTCCTAAGCCGGTGTATTATTTGTTGATGTGTTGATATTTGAGTAAATTCTTCTGTACATCACTTCTGTCTTATTAAAGTTATGCATTAGCCTTGCAAAAAGCAAGGTGAAACTAATGAACCTACTTGCTAATTTAATCAAAAGCAATTTTGAAAAATTCCTCTTATAAGCAGGTTTATTTGGAATGCTTTAACATTGTAGAATATAAAGAAAAATAGACAATTAAATGAACGTCTTATTTTAAAGTCAGACAAATCAGTTAAAGTCGGTAATACAATACAGTTTATAGAAAGCCTTGTTAAAATTTAATTTGTTGTTAAAAGTTAACAACGCGAATCGACCAATCAAATTTGTTCAATTTGATCACATGAACAGTTAATCACGCATTTAATTGCAAATTAACTTAATGACGCTTCCATAAACCCATCCTATAAATATTAAATATTTTATAATAACTACAAGTTTTATTTTGGAGATATAGAAATATTTCAAAGTAGTTCTGGTAGTTCTAAACGAAAGTTAATAGGGCTTAATTTTACAGAAATTATTAAAGTATTGTTCATCTGCAAGAATTGCAAGCTAAAAGTAGAAGTTTTAAATTAAAAACTTAATACATAGGAATAAAGATGATCCAAACAGTTTATCCAAAAAAAATAAAAAAATACTATTACTAGTTTGTGTTTTTATCAAAACGCTACGAATACAGTGGAAAATATAAAAAAATGTAAAGAAAAATGTAAGGGTGTAGAGAATTAAATTTCCTATTTAAGTCCGCACATATTTTCAATGGGTAAATTAAGGTGTAAATTAATTTTCCCCACCTGACCAGTGGTAAAATGAAAAACCGTGCCTTCAGCATCTTTATTCTTTATACTTCTTTAGGGCCTAAGCGGTTAAAAATAGTGATATTGTCCCGACCATTAAAAAAAATAAATTCTCTATACTTTATTCCTAACAATTTTCTTGTACCTTTAACCATGTTCATTGTGTAATGAAAAAAATGGAAGAAAATGTGAAATAAATTCTTTTTCTTGTTTTTTGTATAAATTTTAGTCATCAGTTTTTCTCAATCTATTACGAATGTAAAGCCCTACATTTCCGCATTTTTTCCAAGTAATAAGTGATTTGGTTAAATTAAAATTAATTTAAAACGTTTTGGCGCTTGTATCTATGGCCGAATAACTCTGGAAGCGCCCTCATTTTTCTCTGTCGTACTATATTTTTTGGGTACAGAAAATCGTGCGATTTTCTATCTTGTTTTGTCTCCCGATATAAACTCCTCCGTAACGTAAACATTACAGCTTCATAAACGATTACAAACGTAACGTACCTTAATAATTGTTATTTAAATAATCGTAGTAGAATCCCACTTGTGGGGAGCTTTTTCTCGACAGAGGGCGCTATCGCAAAGCGACCTGACGCAAAACATAACCTCTGCTTTTTTGCCACCCGAAATCGATTAATTTGTTGTAAAAGTGTGAAAAAACGTGTGAAAATGTCGGACGACGAGATGGAAAAGTTCGAAATAACGGATTACGATTTAAACAATGAGTTTTACCGTGGTAGAAAAAAGTTAAGCAAACACCAGCAGATTTATGGTAACAACTTGACTCCACATCTACTATCTACCCATTTAGGTGGAACAAACCCAAATTAACGACTAGTTCCGTGTAGGTATATGGGCAGACGACAGTGATAATGACGAAGAAGAGCGACCTTCGTTTAAATCACGAAAACCTAAAAATTATTCCGCCCCGATTGGTTTTGTTGCGGGGGGTGTCCAACAAGCGGGTAAAAAACCCGAAAATGTTAAAAAAGAAGACGAAAGTGATGAGGAAAAACCAACGACGAGTTTTAAACTTAAGGATAGCTCAAGTGATTCAGAGGATGAACGTCCAAGGCCAGGTGGGGGCACAAAATATCAAACTTTTTCCAATTTGAATATTTCAGGGTTCGGTGGGGTCCAAGAAAGTGGGGACATTGCAGGCCTACGTAACAAAACTCACTCGCAACCTATGCAAGGGGTGGGAAATTGGGAAAAACACACAAAGGGGATTGGGGCAAAGCTTCTATTACAGATGGGTTTTCAACCGGGGAAGGGGCTAGGGAAAGACTTACAAGGGATTTCAGCCCCGGTGGAGGCCCACTTGAGGAAGGGCCGGGGGGCTATTGGGGCCTACGGGCCAGAAAAATCCGCAAGCATTCCAAAGAAAAAGGTAAACAAAAATAATAATTAATAAATTGTTTTTAACTTATTTTTACCCTAAAAGGGCCGATTTCATAAACACATTTAAATCTTGATTTAAATTTAATCGACTTTGTCATAAACTCTGTTTCACAAGGTCTTAGGGCCACTTTCATAAACGAATTTAAAGAAGCATTAAATTAAATGTTTAGTATGTAAAATATACCTATTCTTATCCTTTTATTCGATTTTTATGAACAATTATTTCTTTATCGTTTTTTAAAATCTTTACATTTGGAGATAAGTCTTCTATCACTTTGAATGGTCCATTGATGAAAATTGCACTTAACTTCTCACCTGTTTCGTTTTTTATTAACACTAAATCGTTGGATTAACACTTTTATCATAGTTTATTTTCCTAGATACGAGATTTTTATGAGCGTCATGCAGTTCTTTGCAGTTTATACTTCATTTTTAGCACATAACCATTAAAATTATACAAAGGCACAATCTCATTGGTTAAATGAGGTAAGTTATATTTTTTCCTAAAAACTAATTCAAAGGGAGTGTATTTAGTTTCGGAATAAACTGTTGTATTAAAAGGAAAACCCGAAATGGTATCCAGAAGTTATTAATTGGAACTTTTGTTTTTGGTTAAAATTATTAAAAATGCACCAAGATTTTTATGTTTTTTCTCGATAGCTCCTTAACTCATCATAATAAGCGTAGATTTCAAATGAGTTATGTTTAAAATTTTGCAAACTTTGGTTCTCGTACATGGTAAAAATTCAGTACCTTTATCTGTCCTATTAACTCGAAATGAAATTTTCTACAAAAGCTCTTGCAACAGTTAGTGTGTTTCGTCGGTAAAGCATACGCTTCCACAAATTTTGTAAGTTCGCACTAAATTGCTAAAACGTCGAATTAAAAATTAATGCCCCTTTAAGTTTAAAGCGTGGAGGGAGAAGATTCAAGATTCTCCCTGCATTGTTCAAATCCACAATTTTCGCCTATTAATACAGGGTGTATCAAAAATACGTGTGTGAATTTTACCACATAAAAAAACTCATCAAATAAAACAACTTTTCTATACAGGGTGTAACGAAAAGATGTTCACAACAGTGAACAGTGAACAGTTCACAACAGTGAACCATAGATTCCCTGTCTTAAAATAGAGCGATTTAGGCCAACTTATTTCTATACCAAGTTGCACCGTTTAAAAGTTAGAGGGCGTCAAATTAAAAAAAAATCGTTTTTTTTATTTTAGTAACTTAATTGGAATAATCGAGTTTCATGAAATTTGGTACAAGTAATTTGTCATCGAAAATTGTTGATGCTAATACTAACAGCATGTTTTGAAATAAATGCTCAATAAAAAAAGTATTTGCTTTATTTCATTCACTTTGTTTTGAAAAAAACCTCGACGTCAAAGCAAATACTTGCTAAAAAAGCTTTTACTTCCATTATTACTCAATACTCATACATTTTAGAGCACTTATTTAAACACATTATTTAAACAATTTCTGTTAAAAAACGGCAAAGAGGGGCCAAATTACAAAACAGTATAAAATACTCGTTTCATTTTCATAAGGCCTTGAAGCACTCATTTTTGAAAATTCGTGCTTAAAGACTGGTCTTATGAAACTTGTTTTTTAATATACTATTTCTTTATTTGATATTAATGTTGTCACCCTTTTCATTTCAAGCTGAAAAATTACGAAATTAGACTAGTAATTAAAGAAATGAAATTGACTTCATTTAGCTTATTTTGCTCGATTTTAAATTTTGGCCAAAATTGTTGTTAAACTTAAATTTTTGGCTAGATTTTGCTAGAAAATTTTCGGGTGCTTTTGCACATTTTCCATCCAAAAATGCAATTATTTCGCAAAATTTCGTTAAAGTATACCGTAAAATAACCAAGATTGGCCGAAAATTGTCTTATTGTTGTTTTTTGGGTTTAAGTATGTTTTTTGACGTCAAAACCTAGCTTTTTGGATTAATTTCGATAACACGAAAGTTGGACAAATTTATGTTATTTTTAACTTCATTTTGCAAGATTTTGATAAAGCTTTATTTGATTTGTTTCAAAACTTCAAAAATAAGCTGAAAAACTATCAACTTTGGTTGAGAAATGAGTGATTTTTATATTTTTGAAGTAAGTCAACAATTGTTTGAAGTTAATTCTGAGTTTTTTTTTTGAGAAACAGTGGAAAATCCTTAAATTTAATCGAATAAAACATTCATTTTTGCAGTTAAGGAATTATCTTTCAAAATTTCGTTAATAACAAACCAATAAAATTTCACCAAGTAAGACAGGAATTTGTGTGAATTCTGCGTTTTTCCAATTTTTAAACACGGTTTGCAGATATCAACTAAGTTCTTTAGAAAAATTTCTAGAAAAAGTGAAAATGTCAGTATTTCAATCAGCTTTCAATCACAGATTGTGCAACTTTTAACTTTACAACAATCAACAACCAATTTGGTCAGGTCAGGTCAGGTCAAAAGTAATGTTATTTCTGCTTTTCTTACGTATTGAGGCCCATTTTAAAGCTAAAATCGTAGGTTTTTACAAGATTTTGCTAAAAAAAAACCGAAAAAACATTCCTTTTTTACATTTTTTAAATATTTAATAATCCGCACTTTTCTTCATTAATTAATTCAATGGTATTCTAAACCAAATAAAATAAGAATCCGTGTTTTGTTGTTTGTTAGTTGTACGACAAAATTTTAGTCGCATATTGAAACTTAATTTCCATCAACCAATAATGAATTAAATTTGCAAACAAACTAACAAATTTATTTACCTTTTATTATTTATTAACATGATTTGTAGGAAGTCAAGGAGGAAATTGAAGATGAGGCCGACCACAAGTGGAAGAAAAACGATTCGTCAAAGAAAAAAACGCGCTATTATTACCGGAGCGTTGATGATGTGATAGAAAAGGGCAAAAGACCGGGGGCTTTCCGGACCACGATTGGAAGCGAGTTGAGCAAAGTCAAAGTGATCGATATGACGGGGCCCCAACAGAGGGTCTTAAGCGGGTATCACGCTTTAAGTGGGCTCAAAGCGCCCCCAGGTGTTGAACATTTCGAAGATGTTGTGCATAAAAAATGTTCCAATTTTACATTACCCGAAATTCAACATAATCTCGATGTTTTGGTTGATATGTGTGAACAGGTTTTTTGTGCAATTATTTATTTGTGTATTTTGTCTGATTATTTTTTTCTAGGATATTATTAGAATAGACAGAAATACGAGGTTTAATCAGGATAAAATTGTGGCTCTTAAACAGGAACAAGAAACTTTGAAAAGTCAAGTACAAAGGGAGAGTGAAGTTGTTGGTAGCTTGAAAGACGTCATTGAGATTGTCGATAAGTTGTTGAACCCCGATTTAGGGCTGTCTTTGCTGCAGGTCGCACAAATTTTTAAGAACTTATTGGTAAGGTTTTTTAAAAGGTTTTTTTTTACATACTTTTGTCCAAAAAATGTGTTTCATTGGTTTATTATTTAACAAGAGGCAGGTGAAATTTTTTGCCCTAAAATCAAAGAAAAGTGTACAAATTGTTTTGATTTTGGAAAAAAATTATGAAAATTAGTTTTTTATATTTTGAAGGTAAGTAAATGTAAATCGTATAGTAATCGACCTTATTGCAAAAATTTTTCAACTAAAATGTTTTTTTTTGACACCTACATTAAAATGCTTTACGATGAGCTGTTTTGCAAAAAAGTGCAATTAAAGTAGTTTTAGTGGAGCAATTCTTTTGAAAAACTAAGTCTTCGCATCAACAGACTATTTTTATCTAAGAGCGATAGTTTTTGACATAGGATCTTTTTATTATAAAATCGGAAATTCGTTCATTTTCTAAGTGACATGTCGCATATGCAAACACTTTTTAAACGACGATTACAACGAAACCACAAAAACTAGAACAAAAAGTCCGGCTCCAACGTAATCAGCGCGTCAACAATATTTTTTAAAATTAATTTAATTTAAGAATTTATGACTCGTAAGGCAATACTCTTAGTTGTTGCGTCTCATTTAGGGTTGTTTTTGCTGCAAATCACTCAAGTTTTCATTTTTTTTTTTGTAATAATGGATTTTTTCTCACTTCATAATAGGATTTTTTTTTATTACTTTTGTCCATAATAGATTGTTTTTGATAAGTTAAACTTTTCTGAAATCGCTTGTAAAGTGATAAAAATAGTCCATGAGAAGTATTGTAATTTTTTGATAAACTAAAAATGTTTCTGTTTCCGGAACCATAACACGCAACGCCTTCAGATTTTCACCGTTCTGTACATGCACAACATTAGACTGATGAATTTTTAACTTTTGTCCTGAGTCTCAAAGACTTCGAGAAATTTTCACTTTCAAAAGCCGATTACAACGATACTATTTATTACAACTAGAGCAAAAAGAGCGGTACCATCATAATTGGGTGTAGTAAAAAAGCCACAAAATGTTGTTAATTTCAAGGTTACATTTCACAAATCCAAACCTTCAGTGAAGACTGAAAACTTAAGTGACTTCAATGTCTCCTCCTTTCTTCTCTGATAAAGTGTTGGACCCAATAAATTTAGTTTATTGTCAGTTTTTCAAATCACAAGACATTTTCTTTTATAGCACATTTTTTTAAATGGTTAATTACTTTCAAACTTATAACTGCGCCATCAGAATTGTGCTGATCTGATGATTTTTTAAAAAGAAAAAAGCAATTTTCTCATTTCAGTGGCCGATTACAACCGCACTTATTATAGCTAGAGCACAAAGTTCGGCACCATCATAATTCCCGGAAAAAAGTTACAAAATTTCAATTTCAAGGTAATTTTTTACATGCCGCTAACAAACAATTTATAAAATCTAGAACAAAAAGTTCGGTACCAATGTAATCGGCGCATTACATGTTCCGTTTTTATTGTTACAAATTTAAAAGGGTGATAGAACATTCAATTTTATGACAAAAATTTTCCATAAAGAAGTATCCAAAAATACTTCGTAAGGGAGCTTTACCCCCTAAAAGGGGTGTTTCTTTTAGTGAGTTTTTCTCAATATTTCAGAAACTATTCTAGATTAAATTACAAAATTTGGTACAGTCAATAATCTTTATGCGCCTAATCAAAGTCGAAAATCAAACGTAAAAATTTTTAATCAGCGGCGTCCCAAACTGGGGGGTGTAGGGTAAAAACTACCCAAAGTATTTTGGCTTTAGTTTTTTGACACTTTCAGCGACAAAATCATAAATTCCATGGTTTTTCATACAAAAATGGTCTCTTGTGTTAGTAAAATTAATTTAAACGTTGTCTAACAGTAGAAAATCAGAGATGAACAGAGACTTTCGAGGTCAGAAACTGTCCTGAAGATGCCTCTTACAAGAACTGACAAAACGTCGATATTTTCTTACAAATTGATGCTGTTTAGCCTCAAAGGCCCCAATTTCAATTTGAAACTGGTTATCCTTCCTGATTTTCATGCGGTTTATGATCTGTAACATAAATTTTAAATCGATTTTACTCAAAAACGGTGAGTTGTATCGAAACAACACAAGAGATCATTTTTGTGAAAAAAACTATGGAATTTACGATTTTGTTGTCGAAAGAGTAAAAACCTAAAGCCAAAATTGATAGGGTATTTTTTACCCTACCCCCTCCAGTTTGGGATGCCCCTGATTAAAATTTTATACATTTAATCCTCGAATTCGATTAGGCGTGTAAAGATTATTATCCGTTCTAAATTTTGTAACTTTATTTCTAATGGTTTTTGAAATATTGAAAAAAACTCTCTAAAAGAAGCATCCCTTTCAGGGGATGTAGCTCCCTTAGGGAGTATTTTTCGATACATGTTTATAAAAAACTTTTCTCTTAAAATTAAATGTTCTATCATCTGTTTAAATTTGTAACAATAAAAACGGAACACCTGTAGGTTCCTTCGCTTAATTTAGCAGTTATTCTGAATTTTTTACGGCTTGCACCGACGTAATCGCCTTTTTTGGTTATTTCACGTCACCACTTTATGGCTGATTTTTTTAATTTTTTGGATACATTTTCAGGAGAACCACTACGAGGAGTTTGTGAGGTACGAATTGGGTGAATTGGCGCCTGGTTTGGTTGGTCCTCTTTTGACATCGGCCCTCGCCAGTTGGTCGCCACTGACCAATCCCAAGCAATACATGGAAATTTTTGCCCGTTGGAAGGACATTCTGGAGAAGCCCAGACAACGTGGGACACTAGAAGGTAATAATATGGGAATTCAGCCATATGATAGTCTCTTATGGCACACTTGGATGCCTGTAATGCGAATTTGTGTTAGGTAAGTTACTTTATTGTTTTCCGACACTCGTTGTCACTTTAGGAAGTTTCTAATGATAACACGAATTTTGTATTATGGTCGTGTGTGCTGTATATTCACCATACTTTGATTAAAAAAAGCAAAACAAGCACACTTGTCGGGAATAAATCTAAGTCGAATCGATTTCGTTACAGTGCTTGGAATCCAAAAGATTGTGATCCTCTGATAACGCTGATTGAAACCTGGATGCCGTTATTGCCGCAGTGGATATTGGACAACATTTACGACCAACTTATCATGCCTCGAATCCAGGCTGAAGTCAATATCTGGAATCCCCTGACAGACACAATCCCAATTCATGTCTGGATACATCCCTGGATACCTTTACTCGATACCAGACTTCAAGCTATTATTTATCCAATAATTCAGGAAAAACTCGGTGTGGCTTTAACAAACTGGCACCCGTCTGATAAATCAGCCAAGCCAATGTTAAAACCGTGGCAAAGAGTGCTACCAGATGGCGTCTTCGTTGCATTCCTGCTCAAACACATTGTACCAAAGCTACAGCTTTGTATGCAAAACTTAGTTATAAACCCACATCAACAACATTTAGGTTGGTGCCGTTCTGTTTTTAGCAACACAAAAAATTAACGAATTAATTTCAGACGCATGGTATTGGGTCATGGATTGGAGTGATATGTTATCAGTCGGGAACATGACACTCATTTTAGATAAATTTTTCTTCCCCAGATGGCGACAAACTCTAGCCATGTGGTTGAATCACAACCCGAATTATGCAGAAGTCACTGATTGGTACACGGGCTGGAAAAATATGCTTTCGGACGAGTTATTAGCACAACCCACCATTAAAGGTTCGATCATTTTTAATTAATTAAGGTAGTAAAACAAATGCAGGCGTTAAATGAATCCGCAAAGAGTTAAAATTGACAAAATCAATGTGGAAGTTGATACCTTTCTTCCCGGGTTGAGGCATTTTTCAATGTCAACAAGGTTTTACAAATGCAAATAAATCGAATTGGAGTTAAAGAGCGAAAGCTGTAAAGATGAAATTTAAAATTTTGTTCTGAGTGATCCTTGTATAGAGTCAACATTAAATTTATGTTGACCCGGTGTCCGAAGATTAAACAAGTAAGAAATTTTATTTTCAATAACTATATTACTTACTTTTTTGTATTTTCAACCATATCTCTGCATTTTCAGAAATATAACATATAACCCGGAACGCAAATTGATAATTGCTTATAATTTTTTACACTAGTAGTCGTACCCTTTTTAACAATTCAATTAGGATTTATCTGTATTTATAGTCTTTTATAATTGAAATGGACGCATTCGTTCCACTCAGGCCCTCCTAAATATACTTTAAAACAAATGCAATAAGCTATAACGTAAAGAAGGTAAAATTAAATTTTATAATTGTATTTTTTACTAAATCTAAAATTTGAATTCTTAAAGTTCAGTTTTTTCCTTGTTTTGTTTGTCAAGTTCATTTAAAATTGTACATAAAAAATACGTTCCAGTTAAAAGAAAAGTCAAATTAGTACTGCTTTAGTAAGATTCTCACCAAAGATTTGACAACCAATTAACAAACTTCAATGGGATCATCAAGGTAACACGTTTTTATTTAGACAGTAATTAGGTAATAGAATATCAACTCTTAAAGTTCCATACTTTGTCCCTGAACAGTCACTTCTTTCGTATAGTATTTTAACTTGGGGCCATTCTTCTTGTCGCCATCGATTGTTCTCATTACAGAGACGAATAATTCTAATAATTAACTTTTCGTTATCATTCGGAAAACCATACTTACAATACTCGTACTAGTAACAAGCTTATCATAAAAGACAGTAGTCTTAAATGAAACCAAACTGGACTAAGATACCATTGCACTAAATTTTATATGTTGACTAGTTTTTGTAATTTATTACCTTTATGTATTTTTACAAGGAAGCTTAAAGAGTTTTTAATTGTGAATTATCTGCTATATATTTTCAGTAAGCTGTAAGTTTTATTTTTAGTATGTTTCTTATTTTATTGACTTGTGTTACGAACTTATGACAGTTTTTAAACACCAACAAGACTACCTACGATAAGTCTTCGAGATGCTGTGCTACTTTTAACTATAGTTACTCCTTTTGTTGTAACTATACAGGCTGTAAATGAATATGAAATACATACATTAATTATTAATCAAAACCAATTTTCCCTAATAACTTTTCTTCAAAACCTTTTAGTTTTTTAATTTAAAATTGTTTTAAAGTCTTACACAATTTTCTTACACGCCACTGAACGCAATGTTATCTAGTCAACAAGATTACCGTTTCCAAGCAAGTTCATGAAAATGAATAAAATATATTATTACTTTTCTTTGTTGGAACATTTCATAAAAGGCTCTTCAATTTGTAAGAGGAAAGATGATTTTAAAAAATGCGATTTTGCAAAAATGGTACATAGAAAAAGTGTTTGTCTTGATGAGTTTTGCCACTCGTTAAAATTAATGTGCTTTCTTCGCTTACACCTTGTATTTAAGAAAGCTAAATCCAATTTGCCAATAAGGTAATAAAAGCATCTAATGGATACTTGAAACAAACTTTTGACAAAAATGAAGATTTCTGTTAACAGGGATTTGTTTTAAAGTTATACAGCCAAATTTTGTTCCAATGTGTAATGTGAAATTAATGTAACTACTACTGATAGTTTAATCAATGGCAATTATTTAAACACGAAAGATTACCTAGCATATCATTATTTTACCTAGTAAATTTTATATCAATACCAAGCATTTCTACCTAGCAAATGGTTATTATTTACCTAGCAGGTCATTAGTATCCATAATTAAAGGCCTGTTAGGACAAAATACATGTAGTTCTAAAATAAAAGCCAGATATTTTCCCAGTTTTCTACGGTACGCAGTGAGGTGGTCAAACTTAAGACCATATCCTTTTGAACTGAGAAAAAAACGCAGTGATATACTTATTTACTAACACTTACTAATAAAGAGCATTTATTGACAAAAAAGTGATTAGCAACTTTAGAGGGACTTATTAGATTGCATTACCATGGACAATAACAAATTAATCGTTTTAAACATCAAAATCCTGCCGGTGAGGATTAGTTCAGGTGGAATGCTTCGATTAAAACAAGTGGTTGTTGGTTTTTTGATTCTTTCATACTGATAGGCCATGTTACATATGTCTGTAAATTATTATTCGCAACTTTGCATATTTATTGAAATATTGAAATAAAATAAATGCTCTAGTACATGATAGTTTCTACAATGTTTACTTTTCAAATCTATAAACTAAATGGCTTTAATGTCTTCAATGCTGTGTTTTTCAGTAAGGACTAAATTCTCAGATATTTCCTTGCCGACACAAATCGTGATTCTACTACGTTACAGTGAATACCATTTACGACACACAATCGAAAATTCGTTTCGATAACCGAAATTTGCAAAAATGTATGATCAACAGTAAAAAAAGCCGCCTCAATCCACAGTAAAGGTTGCGTAATTTATTAATCTCTAACATTGCTAATTTAAACCATAATACTATTGAAATAAGAATAACTAAGGCAGATTTCGAAAAACGGTTTTGTTCAGTTTTTTCTAACACATTAATTTATTCAAATCAGACTTAACCTGATATGGTCCCAACGACCTAACAATACCTTTAAAAATGAAAACACTTTTCTTGCAGAAAATTTCCACACGGCGCTTGAGATTATGAACAGAGCGGTAAATATCGGCCAACAACCAGGAGCCAAGGAATCGATTTCGTACCTGAGTATGGAAAATAACGCACCGCCACCTCCACCACCTCCTCGAGTTGAGGTAATGATTAAACTTAGTTTTGGTGATTTTATTGTTTTTTTTTTTGCAGAGTTTCGCTGAGACTGTGAGGACAGTTTCAAAAATTCCCCCGCTTTACAAAGACCTAGTCGCGAAACGATGCGAAGAACGTGGGATTTTGTTTGTCCCTATACCGAACAAATATTACGAAGCGAAACAAGTGTATAGGATAGGGTCTAATGGACTTCAGTGTTACATTGATAGGAATGTGGTTTTTTCGTCACAAAATAACACAAACTGGGTTCCCACTTCATTGAACAGACTGTTAGACATGGCGTAATATTTTTTTGTTTACTTCAAGCTGTAAAAACTGACAGGAAGTACAATTGTCTATCACAGATTTGTATATTTTACGTTGGATGCTGCGCATAAAATAAAAACAAACGTTTAAAATGTATAAAGAGGTAATAAATTATTAAACTTCTAAACCTGGCACTATTCCATTTACAACCGGTTTTTCTGTCCTTGTATGCCACACATAAACTTTAGTACAATTATCAGCTAAAGGCTCCAACTGCTCTTTGGTCGTAAAATAACTAAGAAACTCGCTTTCTTGATAACCTTTTTCCATTTTATAGGAAAACACAGCGTCCGTCCTAGATAAAATTAAGTCTAGATTTATGGCAAAACCAGCCATGTCTATAGCAAAGGGCCTATCAGGCCTCCAACCACTTCTATACCCCATGACTTTCCCTGCAACAAGCAATTAACAAAAAAATTGAAATAAAACACATTAAGTGAAATACCAGTTTTTTTATCGAGGACTGGAGTCTCGGCGTTTAAGCCTCCAACAAGGCCAACAGGCCATACCCCAACCGTTTTTATTTTATTCATCTGAAAAGAAATAAATTACAAAAATTCAAATAGTATTGGGAAAACCTGATGAATTTGTCCGAACAAACCGTTTTGCTTTAGACCTTTTAGTTTTCGAGTTATGAAGTTTTTTGTGAAAAAATGTGTAAAATTTAGGCAAAAAAATTCAAAATTCAACTGCTGTAAAAAACTAGTATAGTACGTAAAATGAACTGCAGAATTCGGTGGAATAAACCATTTTGTTCTAGGACTTTGTCGCAAAAAAACCTCTTAAAAGTTTTACTTTTTTCATTTTCCAAGCAAAACTAAAGAACTAAGAGACAAAGTCTTATCTATAAATCTTAGACAAAAGGAACGTTTTTTTATTATCACAACCCTAGTGCAGATTCTAATACAATCGGGGTTATTTGCCAAAAAGTTGAAGTGTTTTGAAAGAAAAAACTTCTTGGTGAAAAATTGATAGATGTATTTAATACATATTTAATACATTTAATTATAAATGTCGAGAGATTTTAGGACTGACTATGACAAACGTAACAAATCGTAATATACCAAAAAACAGCACGTCCAGATTACTAATGGATTACGTAACTTTGAGTAACCCAAATGCTGAGAATTGGTTTTGATCACTTTTTGGAGAACTATAAAACTCAACACAAAAACGATACCCATGTTCGACTTTTAATCATAAAGTCATTTTACGTACACATAATGAGTTATTAGCAAATAACTTCAAATGTGAAAGGAATTACAACAGACTTGATGTTCTAACAAAAAAAAATTGTTATTAAATTCCGCATCGATTAGCATAAAAAACATTGTCGGAACCATCTTCGATTTTTAGTCATTAAATTTGTTATGAATTTTTTAGTGGAAAACTAAAATGTTTTTGTAAGCGAAACTGGAGATATTAGCTATTTCAAAACCGAATTATTTTGTTAAATCAGGTTGATAAAAATGTAAAATAGTTATTAATCGTTAGATATTTCATTGAAACTAAATTACATTAGCTATTATACAAAGTGTTTATAAATGAATGTAGGATCGTAGTAAGTATTAAAAGTTTGCTGCTTCTTTCAGCAAACAACGAACAATGTTAGTATATGAAGAAAATTGGTTTTATTAAATAATCAAATGTGGCAAATTCAAATTCCAGAACCACCTGAGATCCCACACTCTTTTATGATTTTACTTATAATTATAACCGTCGTCTAGGTTATAACTAACTTTTCGAGAAAATGCAACGTTGGCATTTCTATAGTTTCGAAACAACTAATAGATAATTTCAAGAGTAATTTCCATATTAGTTTTTGGATCGATGTGTATCGATCTGAGAACGCGTAACTCCTATAATATATAAATTATTATCTTTACCTCTTGAAAAACTCTGACGTTGTACGTGTTATCATCATCCATAAAATACACAACTCCTTTATCTTTCCCGAGCTTCAAATTTTCCCGTAACCACTTCAAAGCGGTGTTTCTTTGTTCCACGCCTCTATGACGCTTCCATCTCGGATCCTATAAATATCATGTATTTTTATTTACTGAAAAACTGCAACAATCAGCCACCTTATCTTTCAACTTCTCAAAAGGTGGCGTTTTTGCATTCAAATGAGTATAAATCAAGTCAGATTCAGTCAACAAGTTTCTCACTAGATCAGTTTTAAAATCTGAATCTTCAACCACAATCCAGTGCACATTTGGCACTAATTGCAACGTTTGTGATATTCTAGTGAGCTCGGCCTTTTGTACGTGCCTCCAATACGTGGGGGTTACGGCATAGATGACTGGATAATTTCGGAAATAGTTGGTCTTTTTGTGTATTTGTTCAAATATCATTAACTGTCTCTGAGTTAACTCGAGCTGGTCTTTATGGAGGTCGAGGGCTTGAGGAAGAGTTTTTAGATTACTAACGCCTAAAAATAGTGATGAGTACGCACTGATGATTCGTAGTGGAGCAAAATACTTGACTCTAGCACAGACAGCTTCCAAATTACAACAATTACACCTAAACCTACGAATAAATATGCGAACCGTTTGTATTTCATTTCACAATTTCCCACACGATCCATATGTCTTTACTTTTGCACTACCACTATTTTAAGTACCACATTACAATTTATTTTGGCCTTTTATTGGATAAATTGCACAGCAGATTTCAAACATCATTTTACGCTGACAGAATGACAGATGCGGTGATTCCGGTGACATTGTTGTTATGACCAGCCTTGAAGATAAAAACACCCACTTTCGATTTTTGATTTGTATTTAATTTGACAAATGATTACCGGCACAAAAAAGCCAAAACAGTTTTTAGAGTAAACCTAATTACGTCAAACCTTACATTATTCGGAGCATAGAATAAGAGAGGATTCTGAGCTACAATTTTTTTGTGTAATATTATGTATGTTTAGTTGCATAACTACAGCGCCAACGTGGTTTATGACATCACTTAATAGTAATAAGAAAAAACACCAATTTTATTATTCCATATAAACAACAATAGTTTAAAATTAAATTTTAAAATTCTAAAGTTTATCATCGTCAGTTAACATTTTGCCTGAGACTGGAAAAATTTCAAAATCGCTAACGCAAATAAACTATTAACGGTTTCATGACATCATAATCCAAAAATAGCAATCACATTTGGGGATTCCCATAACTTGAGGTGGGATTTTCTAAAAATTGGCGTATGAGCAGATGAAGTGAATTAGAATTGGCACAGCTTATCTGCTCTCTCATCGCAAAAACTAAAACTTGTGTTTATCCGTTAGAATCCACGTACATCGAAAAATTTTTTGTAAAAAAATAAGCTTCTAGCGTTATCTAGAAGAAAGATATAACACGCAATTTAACCGATTTCAAGTTTTTCAAAAAGTTCTACAGAAACGTCTTATTTATGATGAACGCAATTCTAAACAGAAAATTAAACTTCAGATTCGAAATCAGCAGAAAATTTTGGATAAGAATCAGTTTAGAAAAGTGTGTCCTCCAACCCGGATGGACAAATAAATTATTAACTATTGCGGGCTACTGATGGACCCTCTCCTGGCCAGTTAACGTAGAGTACCTACATAAAATATGCTTTAGAAAATAACTTGTGAACAGTTATCTTGGAAACAGAAGAAGTCTACCCCTGAAGTTTATTATTAAAGTATGTTGCTTAACGTCTACCCTAAGTATTATTATCAATTGTGTATTTATAGCTAATGATTTTTTTCTTGAAGTTTTTTCCGGTTTCTCCAAAGAAAAATTATTTGATCAAAAACCTCCAATTTTTAATACTATGTTGGCAGCAATGAAAATTGTGGGGAGAGACTTGCTATAAGTTACAAGATAATGAAAGTTTGGTCTAAGTCTTTATCTGCAACCGTTATCGTAATCAGTTACACGAGAACACAAAGGTTTTCATTTTTTATCGTAACAGAGTAATTCCCCTAAAATACGTTGTGTGGCTGTGAAAAAATGGAATCAAAAATAGTAAATATACTTGAGACGGTTTTGAGAGAAATTGACGAGATTAAGCAAAAACTGAATCAAGTGCAAAATCAATTGGAAGACCAACAATCTGTTGAGAAAGCTTTCGGAGCCCTTCATCGACACTTTGCAAAAAAATCCAAATCACAGAACGGAATCCCCGAAAATAATGAAAAAACAGGTAAATAATAAAATTATGATTGTTATTGATTGTCATGAAAAAAACTTAGAGACGCAAAATGGCATTTTACACGAAGAGATTGAAAATGAACAGAAAACAGGTATGCAATTCTTTTCCTCTTTTTGTTAAAATTATTTGGTCAAAGTTTTAGAAACTCCACAACAAAAAGAAGAAATTGAAAATATAATAGACTTGGCTTTAATCGAAAGTCGAAAAATTACGTTCGATGATTTGAAATCTTCATTAAAACACGAATTGGTCCATGAAACGCACTTTCCCTCAACTAGATTCAAAGTTTTGGTAAAAATAAATGGCAGAGTCTATTTCGGAGAAGGTGGCACTCTAGAGAAAGCCAAGGATAGTGCAACTAGATTATTTTTACAAACATTAGATTACAATTACTTCAAACACACAGTTAAGGTGTCTTCAACTGTGTTAATGAATGAGGAGTTTGCTAATGTTAATATAGACGCACAGTTAATCGAAAACTACCAAAATTGTTTGGAATATGTGGACTCAATGCTTAAATACACCCTTGTGGAAAAAACAGGACCTGACCACAAACCTACATTCAAAATGGCGGCGAAAGTGAATGAAAAAACTTATTTCGGTTTGGGTGGTTCCAAGGCAAAAGCCAGAATGAATGTTGTTGAGCAGGTTTTAGAAAATTTGAAAAATCAGTTAAATGAACACAAATCTAAATTGGAGGATGGTAAAAGTTAAAATCAAATCAAATTTGTTTTATTAATTTTTCCAGAACCTGAAAATATCTGGATTGATGTAATTTCATTAAAAAATAAACAAATTGTTCCAAACTATTTAAAACCACTTCTTAAATACAAACTGGTCCAAGATGCACCTAACAATTACCAAATGGCGGTCAAAGTGAATGAAAAAATCTACTACGGCCAAGGTGAATCAAAGACAAAAGCTCGGCATAATGTCACCGAGAAGGTTTTACGATTTTTATTGGACCAATCACATTGTCCCAAACCTTCGTTTTTACTTAACAAATTGCACCCCAACGCAACGTATCGATGCACACAACTCAAAAATGGCTCTCAGCTTGAATTTAAAGTCACTATCACAATTGGAAAGTCACTTTTTGTGGGAATTGGTATGCTATGAAGCTATACGATTTATTGTTGATGCACTCGGCTTCGACTCGTGTGTTACAGGTCCGAGCAAGAAATCCGCTAAGAAGGTGGCAGCGCTTTCGGCATTAAGTGGGATTCAGAACTGTTCAAAATCGCTCGGAAACGTGTCAAAACCCGACATTTTCCGAAAGTAAGTTAGTTTATACTATTTTTTCGCGTAGAACGCTTGAATTTTTTTACGATCAAAATTAGAAATCTTATTTGGTTTGATTGTTTTTTGAAAAACACAGTTAAAAACTTTCGCAAATCGTCGACAATTGGTAACTCTTTAGGAATTAAGAAAAATCTTTGAATTGGCTTCAACTTCTCCAAAAATTCTTCAAATAATTGACTTAAGTTGTGGAAAATAATAATTATAAAATAATTCATTGGTGACTTTACGTTTACGAATTTTCTTATTAAAAAAATCTCATTTGGTTAGATTTCTGAATTTTTAATTATTCCAGTTTTGAAATAGTGAAAAAGACAATTTTAGCTCTAAAGCCTTAAAAAAATATTACCATGACTTTAGGATGGTCCCAATTGTTTAATTTGTTTGTATTTCTTGCTCAGAAATAAGAAATTTTGTAATTTTAGAGAGAATTTCATACAATAAGCGCAAAATCAAACGCACAAACGTCAAAATAATGTTGTTTCGTTGTTTTCAATCTTTGGTGTTATTTTTTGTGTGTCCTGTGAGTTTATGCGAAATCAATGAATTTTTAATTGAAAAACCTTTTCAAAATGGTTGATGAGGTAACATTTTTGAATCTTCTGTGGTAATTTTTAGATAATTTAATTGAAATTTAATTTCGGGAAAGTTCTTAATGCTAAATTTTGATTGAAATTTTGCAAGAATAGAACTTTTGCAAAATAAATGAGTTCTTTACTCAAAAACAAAATGAAACTAATAAAAAATAAAAATAAGCAATAATTTTTTGGAGTCTAAAATGCTAAAATGCTTTAAAAAGTAGAATTTACTAAGTAGTATCTTAGATGGTAATTTTAAGGCTGATTTGAGCAGAAAAATGTCAGTTTTTTAATTAAAAAATGTATGTGCTTTGCTTTTGAAAAAGGCAAAGAAGAGTGTTGATGGGAATTTGGCAGAAAAAATATGGAACGAGTTAAATCTAGAAAAACTGCGTGGAAGAAAAGTCAGTTTTTAATTAATAACAATTTAATTAATATAAAAAAGCAAAATTTATTTTTGATTATACTAGGTACAGGGTGAATCTGCTAAAAGTCTTTATTATTATGTGTCAAAAATAATTAATCACACTGAAATCTGCGTTTGCTGTTAATTAGTTTATTAAAACGGCATTAAAACAAACAAAAAACCTTTAAGTATGTTGTTTTTGTTTTTTAGTTTTTTTTTGGTTTTTTAAGTTCTATTGAGCATATGCGAAGTTTTAAACACAAAAACATTCAAAAAGGGTTCAAACAAACAAAAATATATTGTCATTTGCGATTTTCTGTGGTAGACTTTTCGGTCTGTTTGTGCAAAATTTTGCGGGAAAAATCAGTTTGTAATTAAAATTGTTCGAAAAAGGCAAAAAAAATGGAGAAGTTTTTGCAAAAAAGTTGTTTCTCATCGCACTAGTCTAATGAGTTAAATCCAAATAAACTCTAAATTTCGCTAAATAAGTGAGTTTATTAATTAAAAACAAGATAAAACAAACAAAAAACATATGGTGCGTTATTACGTCGCACACTTCTAACGTTATTGTTAGTTTTTATCTAGTATGTTGCTATTCTGTTTATCTGCAAGTAGATCTCTGAAGTAAGACATCTAGTAGATGTGAACAAACGTAACAAACTTTGCAGCTTTCTTAAACAAATAGCCATTTATTTAAACCTAAAAAATTCAGAACTTTAATAGAGAGGACACTATTTTCGATGGTCCGCCGACATCACACCTCTTAATAAGCGCCACGGTGGATGGAAATCTACTGCTGTCCGGAAGAATATACTAATGAATCAGTCACCAATACAATGCAAATTGCAGATAAAATTTTAAATGCGATTCATCAAAATCTTTTTCAATAAATGGCTTTTCTTCAGTGTCGTAGGAAAAATAGTGTAAAACAACTCCCTAGAAATTGTGAGCTTTCTTACTCGGACAATATCACTCAATTTCAACACTCGTTATGTAACATACTGTTAATATTAACGTTATTAATATGCAACTTAATACACAGAGTGTATCAGAAACACGTGTGTTAATTTTAACGAGTAACAGAGCTCAACAAATAAAACATTTTTTCTATTTGTAATTTTTCAATAAAGGTTTCGCAAATTTAGTTAAAATTTGTAAAAGAAAACATATCGAAATATGTATCCGCCTATGGGTATAAAAATAAGAGTGCCGAACTATTTTCGTTGTGATAGAAACCGCCAACTTAAACAATTGAAAACAACAATGAAAATTGTTGCTATTTATATAAAACAATTATTAAACACTGACTGGCTAGTTTGCACAAAAGGAAGGAGAAAAACAGCGACAGTAATAAATAAGAATTTTACAAAATGTTATATAGAAAAGTTGTTGTACTTAATGAGTTTTATTACGTGGTAAAATTAACACATGTATTTCTGAGACACCCTGTATAATTCGTTTCCTATTTGCATTTAGATTAATCGAGGACAAAATTTGCTCATTGTTGGATGACAAACCCGAAAATTCCAATTACAAAGTCATCGCTGGGATTGTGATGACTCGAAACGAGACATTTTTAGATGTCGTCGCAGTTTCGGCAGGCACTAAATGCATCTCGCGGGCAAAAATCACCAAAAATGGTGTCAACCTGAACGATATGCATGCCGAGATTTTATCACGTCGGTGTTTGATTGGCTACTTTTATAACCAATTGGAATTAAGTGTTGCCAGCAAAGATTCAATTTTTGTTCCAAGTGGACAGAAATTCAAACTTAAGGATGGAATCGAATTCCACCTTTACATAAATATCGCACCGTGTGGTGACGCTCGAATTTTTTGTCCTCAAACAACCTCCAAACGAGTTTTGAGGCTCAAAGTGGAAGCGCGTGGAGGAACATATTCTATTAAAAACGAGTTTCTCCGAAATAATTTCATATTAATGTCTTGTTCGGATAAAATTTGCCGATGGAACGTTGTAGGGCTCCAGGGGGCGCTTTTGTCACAATTTTTGGACCCGGTTTACCTCAAGTCCATTGTTTTAGGAAATGTGATTCACGAATCGCATTTACAGAGGTGCCAATATCATAATTTTAAACATTTTTACCGACAAAAAAACATTTTAGAGCGGTTTATGGACGTGTCAAAGACACTCTTCCCAAACTCCCTTCTTCTTTTCGTCTAAATCTCCCTTCATTATTTTTCCTCCCTTCGACCGATCCTAGATTTACTTCCGGTCCAAGTTTTGCAATCACGTGGTCGAAAGATGAGCAAAATTGTGAAATAATTAATGCCAGGACAGGACAAACCGATTTTGGGCCCTCGAAATACTCAAAACGGGAGTTTTTTAAACGGTACGTTCATCTGTGTCGGAAAATTCCAGGACAAAGGAAAGGAAATGTATACAAGGAGGCGAAATCTGCATCGTTGGACTATAATGTAATAAAAATAATCAAGAATAAAACAATTAAAAAAAATTTTAGGTGGCCAAAAACTGTCTTAACACAGCGTTTGAGAAGGCGGGGCTGGGAAATTGGATTACGCATTCAATGGAACATGACATGTTTGCACTAAATTAATTTTATATATTTTTTATGCCAGTCGGTTTTTTTTCGAGCAATTCTTTTTATCTGTAATTTCATCTATTATCTATTATGTAATTAATTAATTATACCTCAAAAACTAGAGCTCTAAAATTATATTCTTTATTTAAAGAAACGCTAACTTGAGTTACCTATATCTCAAAAACTAAAGTTAATATAAGAAATCTGTTTGCAGTTTTGAAAACAGCGTCCAACAACAGCAAAAAAAATTGAAGCAACAGATATACTGTAAACTACAATAGTGTAATTTAACTCAGACATGTTCAAAGAGTTTCAAAGATTTTATTCAATTCATATTGTAAATTTTGTTCCAATTGCGACTCTTTTTGAATACATTTTTTTTAAACTGGATGGAATCACAACACATGGTTGAGTGTCCTACGCTCAAAAAAATTTTTTCTCTGTTTTATCGAGAACCACTTGGACCAATTAAACGTAAATCTCGGAAAATTTATGGTTACGGAGAGGTAGTTAAAACCAAATCACATTATAAAAAAATACTTCCAGTGTTTTTCCAATGTTTATTTTAATTATTATACAATTAAATAACAATCAGAACTGATACACACTAACATCCAAATTCTTCTTTTTAAGTTTCTCGTCGATCCATTGCCTAAAGAATGGCACATTTGTGTAAACCCCCGGAACTCCCAAAGCCCCACACCCAACCCCCCATGAAACCACCCCAATTTGGAAAAATCGTTCCGTTTCTTTCTCAATCGGACAAACTAAAGGACTTCCTCCATCTCCTTTACACGTATCCTTCCCTGCCTCCCCTCCAGCACAAACAAAACTTTTATCCAACTTAAACATCTCCCCTAATCGAGTTTTTCTCAAACCTTCTTCACATTTTTGCCTCGAAACCATCGGCAATTCAATTTTAGTCAAAACACCTTCCCTCCCGAAAGTCTCCTTCCTCCAACCGTTCACAATACATCGGTTTTCCTCGACCACAGCCGAAGCAGGGGGGAGACAAATGACGTCAATGTGGTCGTCCAAATAAACAGCGCTTTAGAACAAAATTAATAAAATATCTAGAGAACCTTGTTTTATTTAAACAATTGTCATTATTAATTAATTGATGAAATTAAGTCGATAATAACACGAAAAAATCTAAATTTTATATCTCTACCTTTTCAAAAAGAGTAGCGCAATGTCATTTGCCAAAGTTATGGGGTTATATTGCGCATGGATTGTCACCGAAGTGACATCTCGTTCCTGATGTGGTAACCTCTCGTTTTCATCGTGGGAATCCCACTCTCCTGCACGTATTTTCAATTTACGGGCATTTTTGAGGCAATGAGCCGCTGTCATAACTACTTTTGGGTGGATTAGAGAGCCGCTGCAAATGTACAACTCATTTGACAAGATGGCGACCACCCAGGGGAATTCCCCGAATTCGGCCGAACCGTCGCTCGGGTTTGTTCGAGAGTTCGGATTGCTGTAACCGCAACCTTTCGGCTTGAGCTCCGCTTCGGGGAAGAACGGTTCACTTAAATCCTCATCGTCGCAGCATTTTAGCAAATAGTGGGCACATTCGGATTTTTTTATTCTTTTGCATGGAAGAAATAATAAGATTAAAATTGTACAATAGTACAGACTGATCCAGATATACTAAGTCTGTTGGCAACACTGGATTTAAATTTTTGAGGATACCAAGGAAGGACGCTTCCAGTTAACGACAATTAAACAATCTTGTGGGGTTGTACGTCAAATAATTGTCAAGAAAAATCGAATTCGGTTGCAATGTTGCGAATTACGAGCACAAATATTTTCAAATCTGTTGCCAACATACTCAGTATTTCTGGATCAATTTTATCAAGTTTTATAAGGCTTGTTTAAGAAGCGATTATCGCATCATATTTTTTACAGTCGGAGGTCCTTTTAATAAGCTTTAAGTTTTGTAACAAAATAATATTCGTTTTCAATAAATTAATTTTTATAATTAATTATTAATTTTCAATATTTTAGTTATAACGATTGACAATAATTTATGATTTACAAAAACAGTGAAGCATCAAGTCGAGAAAACATTCGAAGGAATTATACAGCGTTCGTCAAGTTTTACACTCAGGCACTTTACACCTCTTAGAAGAGGGAAAAAAATATGAAATAAATATTTTCCACTGCACTGATATCCAATCTCGCTAGGTAAAAAAAACTTTCTATTAATTCATTTGACCAATAAAAAAGAAAAACCATTTGACCAAAAAATCACATTGGCTGTTTTTTACATCAATGGGGCGAAAATGGGAAATAAAATTATTCTGTAAGAATTTGACTTAAAAAAAATTGTTAGAATTTGATTAAAAGCAATTTTGATATTATTCATTGGGAATTTCAGTCTAATTTAGAGGGACAAGATTGAGTAGTAATAAATATCCGCTACAAAAGGACCCACTACCTACCCCAATAACAGTAATGATTGCAGAAATTTTACAACTAGCGGCACATCCCATCGGGCGGTTTTAAAGCCAGGACCGGAATAAGCACACTAACGTGTTAAAAATGTTTTTTTAAATAATTACATCTATGTTCAAATTGATGACTATTTTGGTCTAAGCACAAACGAATTCTTTGTTTACAATTCGCATGAACCCCTGCCGCAAGATTTAAAGATTAACATTCCATTTGCAGTAAACAAATAAAATAAATGGGAATCCGGGCCTGAAAAATTCTTACCAGTTGCTTCAACCTTCAGATCCAACAATGATTGCGTGCCAATTTTACGACAAATGCAATAAATTTTTGAAAACCACCATCCTCATGGAGATCTTTTGTGGAAGTGATGAATTTTACCAAATTTCATGACAAAAAAACTGCCTCAATATCAAAACGCAAATTAAAAATCAACGACATATTTCTTGGAAAATTTAATTAGGCACTTTGATGCACTACCTCAAAATACACCTACAGACAAAAATCGTTGACATTAGACTACAGTTAACTAAGCGAAAATGAAAAAACAAACCATTCAAGTAAACATTTTAAAAATTGGTCAAAACGTTCTTCTATACAATAAAATCGCATACGATTTTTTTTAGAATGTTATATAGATTTTAAAGAGGTATAAAGTGCCTGAGTGTAAAACTTGCCTCAGCTGGTACATATTTGTTGAAATTGAAATGAGGTGTCATTTTTTACGCGCGTGACTGTAGGTTACTAGGTTTAAGTGGAATCTGATTATGGACTTAAATTACATAATTAGAATTAATCACATAACAAAATTTGCTGATTTTAAGTGCAAAAACTTTTTTGTTTGAGTATACAAGAAAAACAGGCACAATCTAATCCAATGCGGTCCAAAGTTGAATTTAGATCGAATTGAATTTGATTCAGAATTATTTTAGGGTCCAGATTCGCATAAATTTTGTCCTTACCTTACATTTATTGATTCTGCACCATTATTTGTTACCTTCAATTCTTTCTTTCTATCACACAAATAATAAGGCACACATTCACATTCTTGTGCGATGGTGTAATTATCCGACATTCTAGGTGCTAATGTGGTCATTTGGTTGTTGTCTTCTTCCTCTTTATTTCCCCATAAATCATCAATTTCCTCATCTAGGTTTTGACAGGAAATTACATAAAATACGCTAAATAAAACGGTTAATAATTTTGATTTCATTCCGCAATAGAAATTTAGTTCAACACGACTAGATGCTCACAGTTAGAAAAGCTAAAATGCGACTGGTTTCTTAATGAAAATGGTATGGCTTGATGTCATTGTGTGCCGTAATGATGATTTGAGTGGTTTGTAAAAATTTAAAAACACTTTTATGGTCGTAACTTTCCCAAACAAAATATTTGTGTTCGTTGTTTTTTTTTCAACGCCGGTGTCAGAAAATTATTTTCTGAAAAATTTCGAACTGAGAAGTAAAATGTATTACGCGAAAAAATTTAATTTATTATATTATTTCTAATTTATTATACAAAATGCCTCATCCTCCATCATTTCACTTAAGTTTACATTTCCTCCTTATACAGTCTGTTAGGAAATGGTTTAGCAAAAAGTGAAGGTAGATAGAGAATGACAAAACGAATCTATTAAGTAACATTTTAATATATCGACAATGCATAGTTTTTCAAAAAAATCGTTTTAATCTTAAGGTTCCAAAGTTTGAGAACCGCTGAACAAGAATGATAAAAATTAGCGTGCACTTTAAAATTATTGATAAAACGGCAGAGGTAAATTAACTTCTTGCTCCATTTCGTAATTCTTTTATTTCAATTTGTGTTTTGTTAATAAATTTTACAAAATAAATACAAAAAGAATTTCATGCCAGAACTGGGGTTCCAACCTCCCACGCAAATCAACATGCTAGCCACAATCTTGAAAAATTCTTATTAATTATTATTATGTTTAAGGAAAAAATTAACTACCCTAAACCACACAGTGGCTCTCAACAGTCTCGACAGTTGGCCAACTTTTTTTTTCAAAAAACAAAAGTTGGTCAAACTGTAAACAAATTACAGTTATCAAAAACTAAAGTGTTACTTTTTTAAAAAACGCATTGTTCACTGTTTTCTTCATTGTTTTTTCAGTTTGTATGTGGCAGAGAAATGTTTACAGATAAAGGTAGAAATACTAAATACTGTATTAAAGTTATGGATAAAAAATAACGAATTTTAAATAAATGATATGCAACATTGTCTAACAATCGCGATCGCAATAAAATTAGATCAACAGTAAAAATGTGTTATTTTTAAACAGTTTTCTAAAAAATAGTACCCAGTGCTGGATACTGATGATCTTGATTTTCTGATAATTTTAAATTTTTCTAAATTCAAATATTAATAATAAATTAAAAAAATAATCATTCCTCATTGTGTTGGAGAACTATTATTTAGTGTGAACCAGAATAATAATAAAAAGTAAAGAAATAATCAAAATAAGTTTATAAATGTTATTTTAAGAATCGGTTTAAGATTTCTTTTCCGTAATCTACACATATTTTTCAACAACTTATCACAATGTTGGTGTTCCAGTGTTTGAGGACTCTGTAAAAACTAAAGTTAAAATGTTAAAAGTTCAAAAACAAATAATAGAATTTTTATTTTACAATTTGTATGCTATAAGCTTAATTCTGTAGGTTTATTATAAATTCAAAATTGTTAGACCTTTAAATTTTATAATCAAAGAATATTGGAGTTTGAACAATTTTTTTAGTTAAAATTTCGACAAAATCAGTAAACTATATACACTGTTGTAATGTTGGTTGCATAAACTTTAAATATAAACATATGAAAAAACATTCTTAATAAAAAAATAAAATGCTTCTCGGCCCTTATCTAATTCTTTACATTTATAGCGTAATTTTCAATATTAGTGAATTGGTGCTAAAAAACTGTAAATATTTTGGTTCAAGTTTGTGGAAAACTCCACCAGATGCCGCACACGCCGGCAATGGCCGGCAACCGTCAATGAGCAAATTATTAGTGAAACATCATTTGTTCGAAAATCGTGTCATGGACTAGAAATAACTCAAAAAAATCAACGTAAGTCTTAAAACCACTTAATTTTCGGTCTCGCCTTAATCACTTCTCACACAATCACCCGTTAAATCCCCCTTTTCCTTCCTCGAACCAAAAGCATGCTGTTTTGCACCATGTGATTGTTCTTGTAGTTTTTTCTCCGAATTTTTCGAAAACGATGGCTGGACCAGACGTTGCGGCTCTTGCTGCGGATTTAGCAAGAGCCGTTGAACTCACAATGAGCACCGGAGCTTCGCAAACCGACCGACTCAAAGCATACAACGCGTGCGAAAGCTTTAAAGAGACTTCACCTCTGTGTGCCGAAGCTGGGCTCTATTTGGCCGCAGGGACGCAACATTCCTTGATTTCGAGGCATTTCGGCTTGCAGTTGATGGAGCATACGGTCAAGTATCGCTGGACGCAAATTTCCCAACAGGAGAAGATCTTCATCAAGGTGCGATTGCTTCATATTGCATCAGATGGAGTTTAATGATTGTTGTTTCAGGAAAATGCAATGAAGTTGCTTGCTGCTGGAGGGATTAGTGACGAACCACACATGAAGGATGCTTTAAGTCGAGTTATTGTGGAAATGGTGAAGAGAGAATGGCCACAACAATGGCCAGGTTTGCTCTCAGAGCTGTCGGAAGCTTGTTCTTGTGGGGAGATTCAAACTGAATTGGTTTTGTTGGTGTTTCTACGATTAGTTGAGGATGTTGCTTTACTGCAGGTGAGTTGGGGTTTTGCGGCTAGGATTTTAGAAACTAAGTTGACAACATTGGAAAAACCGAGCCCACATGATTTTGGAGTCATAGTTTGTTTATAAATTTGTTTTATTTTATTTATACATTTTTCTACCAATTTTACCTATTAATTGTCGATTTTTTTTATAATCAACTATTTAAGAGCCGCCGGGTTGGCATTATCATAAATAGTAATTTTTTTGAATTAAGGTTGGTGTAATATTTTACCTGGCAAATTCAATTTCCAAATTTTTCAAGTTGTCTCTACTTTAAAACACGTACAACACATTTAGTTATTTTTTAGACCATCTTTAGACTAACGAATTAATGATTAACACTAACGTCCAATTTTCAAAAATGTCAAATCTGGTGTTCAAAATGTCAAATACGGAATACAGCCAATTTTAAAAGTGGTTGGACATGCACTGTTAGGGTGATATAGTCTGGTCTTTATCTGATATTTGACACTGACAGTATTTATATAAAAAAAATTAATTATAAATTGTTTGCGTGTTTGTATTGTTATATTTTTTTAAAATGCACAAGCGACCGTAGCGAGTGAAATGTTCGTTTCATTTTATAATAGATCTACTTTTGCATATTTAAATATTTAGTTATGGTCTGACCTTCGCAAAATTGTATTTTTTTGTGCATATTTTGTGCTGCTTCGTTTCTTTGTCGTTATTTACTTGATTTTCTTAATTAAAGATTAAATTATTGACCGTTAAATTGTATTATTAATTTGTCATAATTTCCAAATAAATCTAATAATTCAGTGTTGTCAACTGAATTTCCTAGTCACAGGTCACTTTAATCACAGTTTTGAAGGCCACACAGTTATCGATTCGGGCGACATCTACACCATCAAAGTGACAATATGTTGGCAAACTTAAAAATTAGTTACTTTTGAAAGCCATTTTTTAATTGTATTTACCTTGCTGTTTATTTTAAAAATCTTCGAAAGATTGTTTTGACAACAATAATTGTTACATTACTACGGTTGGAATTTTGATAAAAAAATGTAGTTTCGCAATTTTCATTCCTATTACCATGCTCACTAACATAATAATTATGCATTAACTGGTTGCTAAATTTTCTATGCAGTTTGAGCAAAAGTTTTTTGTTTGTGTTAATGTCGTGATAATTTTTTGTTTTATTTTTTCAATTGTAAGTTTTATTTGTTGTTATTCATATGCATAGAGGAAATACAAAAAAAAATGATAAAATAATTAATATTACATAATTATTATTAAAATATTAAAGTCGAACTTACGAGCGTAAACTACAAGACCTTAGCATAATTTACAAAAGTGTGTTTGAGAAAACGAAAAACTTTATTTTGCGGAACCTGAAAAGTTCAATGTGAAAAAGTTTGTTCGCGCGCAATAGGTTCCAGGTTTAATCCTTTCCATACAGAAAGGTTTTTGAAGAGCGGCAGCGCTATAAAAGTTTTATTTATGGTTTTTTACAAAAAAAAGATGGTTTTTAATTTATAACCTGATGCTTTTAATTTTTATTTCTAAATGTCACATTATTTTATGCTATATTTATATAAATTATTTTAAATATTACTTTTTTTGTTACAAACATGTGCATATTATTACTTTTACTAAAAATTATTGCAGAAAAATATTAAATTTGAAAAAAAAACATTAAATCTAGTTGTATCGTATCAAATAAGACAGCAACTATTATTGTTGTTCTAAAAAGCAACAAATAAAAACAATATTGCCAATATTTTATGAAATATACTTACAATTTGTAAAAGGATTTTCCTGCAACAAGATTATTTTTAACGTCAACATTTTTTATTAACACCATATTACAAAGAGTTTTTATTAACTTTTGTTATTTTTTTTAATTTAATATTTTTTTATATCGCAATTTTTGGTAAAAGTAAACATATTAGCATATTACACATGTTTGAATCAGAAGACTAATATCTTTCAAATTATGAAAAGCAAAATTTGGTTGTCAGTTTACAATAAGAAAGCTGAATATGGCTCGAAATAAGTTATGACATTTAGAAAAATGTTAAAAACAACAAGCTTGTACTATATTAATTATTTTTTGCACGAGTTGATAATAAATGGGAATAAATGAAGTCTCTAGGGGATTCCATATTAATTTGTGACTCTTATCTCGAACGAGAACCCCGGTCCCGGGAATTACTTTTGGGAGCCGCTTGAGGGGGAACAAAGACAATACGTGATGGATAACAAAACTATATTAATATAACAAAAGTGCAAAAAAGAGATTAATTCATACAAACAACACGGAATACTACAAATTGGTCAATAAGGGCTAAACATCCAATTCTCTAGGAATTTTTTACACCGATTTATCTAATTTGACAGGGTTAAGCATACTATCAAAAACAGTAATGTCGGTTGCTTTAAAAAAATAAAAAAGACATAATTTTACAAAAACCTGGATTTTTTTGAAAAATAACTGACAACAAAAATATTAATTTTATGCATTACCACGCATTACTTTAAACTTACTCTATGTTCTAGATATTATTATTAATATTATTACCAAATAATTTTGTACTTAAATTTTACCATCTTTCTTATTTTACTTAAAAATGGAAAATGTACTCTGAACTATTTAATGGAAAAATTTTAACTAAGGTTTAACGATTACATTAAACATTTTAGTCATTTTTTAACCAACTAAAAAATTAATGATGAGGTATTGTTCGTCTTTAATTTGTTTTTAATTCTTTTACAGACGCTGGAATCAAATCAGCGAAGAAAAGACATCTATCATGCCCTCACCGCCAATATGGCGGTCATCTTTGATTTTTTTCTTCGTCTAATCGAATTACACGTGAACCAATTTCGTATATGTGGTGAAACAAATAACACACCGAAATCTACCGCTCATGGTAGAGTCGTTCAAGTTGTTTTACTGACTTTGACTGGTTTTGTTGAATGGGTCTCTATGTCACACATTATGGCTCAAAATGGAAGACTCCTACACATTCTGTGTCTGTTATTGAACGACTTGGCGTTTCAGTATCCGGCGGCTGAATGTTTATCACAGGTTAGTACTATTTTTATAAAAAAAACCAAAAAATTTGCGTAAAATCTTCCGTCAAATAATGGTTATTATGACATCATCACATTTGATGACGTTGCGTGCTTTAAGATGTCCCTTAAAGCATCAAAATGGGGCAAATTACAAAAATATAAGACGAAGCCAATTATTTTCAAATTATGTTTGGGTTCCGGAATTTTTTTGAGCTTTTTTTTGTAATTTATTTACTTTTGGCCAATTTTTCTTACTTTCTTGTGGTTAATGACTTTTTTTTAATATTTTAATACCTAAAGTTTTATTGAATTCGCTGTGACACTCAGTTTATAAAATAATTTCAATTGCACCTACCTCTTTTTCAGATTGTAAATAGAAAAGGTAAAGTTGACGAACGAAAACCACTCTTGCTCCTCTTCAACGACGAACCAATCCAATGTTTAGTTTCGGCGTCAAAAAATCCCGGTGCCATTCTCGACGAACAACACTATTTATTTAAGAAGAAACTTGTACAGGTATGTAGCGCAAACTCTCGTTATGATGTTTGACTTATTCCAAATTTAGGTTTTAGGCGGTTTAACAACTCAACTTGTTGTCTTATGGGGTAAAGATTCTATTTCACGTCCCAACAACTTTTCGGCTTTTTTGGAAGCAATTCTTGCATTTAGTAGCCATCAAAGTCTCACATTATCACATATGGCCAACCCTCTGTGGAACAGTATGCTCAAACACGAACACATTTCACGTGATCCTGTTTTTCTCTCGTATATTCCTCAGTGGGTTCAATGTACGGCCCCAAAAATCGTCAAGTTCAATTATCCCGCATCGAAAGTGCAAAATACGGACACTGGAGGCGCTGCTGCGTATGCTAAAATTGATTTTGATAGTGAGGAGGAATTTTCAACTTATTTCTATCGATGTCGGAGCGATTTTCTTGATTCATTTCGTCAAGCCACCGTTGTGGCGCCACTTGTCACTTTTAATTACGTCGAACAGTGGCTTATGAAATGTTTGCAAGTTCCTAACGTCACTTCTGGGCTGGTTTTGTCCGATCCGCTGTTTCATGAATGGGAGGCTTTGTCCACCTTTCTGGAGAGTATTTTAAGTCGTGTTCTTCAGGCACAAGAACGGCCTTCAATAGCATCGGGTTTGAGATTATTACAATTATGTTTGGTTTATCAGCCTGTCGATCCGTTAATACTTTCGACTTTGTTGACTTGTATTTCGGCTCTATTTGTTTTTTTGAGTATGTCGACTGGTCAAATGGCACCGACGGCCAATTCGGTGGCGGCGTCCGGGGCGGCCCTTTTACCACAAGTTTTGGATAAGATTTTTTCGACTTTGGTGTATGCGCCCCCTGATGAACAGAGTAAAGATACAAGATCGAGGGCTGTGAAAAACGTACGAAGACATGCAGCTTCGCTGATGGTTAAAATCGGGAATAAATATCCGCTTTTGTTGTTGCCTGTTTTCGATCAGATTCGTGCAACTGTGGAGAATTTGTCGAGATCGGATAGTGTGGCTGGGTTGAGTACGTTGGAGAAAGTGACGTTGCAGGAGGCGCTGCTTTTGATTTCTAATCATTTTTGTGATTATGACCGGCAGAGTAATTTCGTGAGGGAGGTGCTAGCTGAGGTGAGTGGATTTCTCTGTGTTGTATTCGTAATTTGTTTGCAGCACTCTGTGCGCTTGTGCTATAAACAAGTTGCGAATGTTTGTTAATTTTTTTTGCACGATCGAGTTCTATTTGATTGTTTATCAATTATCACATCTGTTTCTAAGACAGTACGTGGTGTTTGCTAGTTGCTACGTCTAAGGCGTCGGTAAGTAATTTTCTAGACGCCTTGGAAGTAGCAACCGGTAAATGTAACCTGCTGTATTGACAATTATTTTGACATTATTTAATAAATCTTAAAAAAATCTAAGGATCGTCCAAAAAACGTCATAAGCATCAGGAACGTTAAGGAATATCGATCTCTGACAATAATTGTCTTCGATCGGTAAAATCTCTACCGTTCTTGATACTTAATATACTATTTTGTAATAACCTAATAACTCAGAAAAAGTTATACGACAATTTTTTTATAATTTTGTTTTTTTTGCTGTGTTGGCAAATGTAGTGTACTCGGATTATTAAATTTACCTTTTCCTACGACCGCCATGCTAAAATCTATTTACAAGGATGCTTGTAGCTGAGAAAAGAACACGTTTTTGTTGTTAAGACAAGACTCGAAGGAAAAGGAAAATGTCAGCGTGAAATGTTAAAATGTCAGTTTGAAAAGAAATTGCATCATGGGTTGCCTAACCAACAATTTATTGAATTAGTTTATTAAAGTGTAATTTTCTAAAGAGTCGTAGGCAAAACATTGTGTTTTACGCGTTAGAAAAGCTTTTTTCATACTCGTGTTAATGCACATTCGGCCTGGCGATCTCGTGCGCAAAACAAATAACTATTGTGTATCGTAAAAAAATCATCGTTTTTATGTGTCAAGTTTTCATCTATACATGTATTTATTAGCTGTTTCAAAACTATAAAATCGCTAACGTTACATTTTCTTTCAAAATGAGTTGTTTAGCTAATGTAATTTATGGTTTCAATGAGAGATCTAATGATTAATAACTCTTTAACAATTTAAAAAAAAATAATTCGGTAAAATGCGACATTGGCGTTTTTATAGTTTTGAAACGGTTAATAGCTGTTTTCGAAATATTTAGGTTTCTTTTGAAGATTTTTGGATTTTTACCTTTCATTTCAAAAATCGGTACACTTGTATTTTTTAAATATCTCGAGATCTTATCTGGAAATTTAAAATATCGTAAAAAATCATCGTTTTTATGTGAAGTTTCAAGTTTTTATCAGCTCTCCCTATACTTGAATTCAGAATTCAGATGTTTTCGAAATATTTACGAATTTTGAAATTTTTTGTATTTTTACTTTTTATTTCTATAATCGGTTTATTTGTTATTTTTGTTGAGTTTTCAAATTAAGAAAAAAAACAAACACTAGAGCTGTTGAGATGTTGGGCTACAAAAGACAGTTGGGGAGACCGGGAGAGCAGTGAAAAAAACACTCAAAGGAATACTATTATAGTTATTTATTGTATAAGTGTTTTAGAAAGCATTTTATTCCCACAAGACTTAAGTGGATAAAATGCGACTAATACACAAATGCAATACAAAGTTTTATCTACAATCACCAGATTAACGTGTTGAGTAGCAAAAGAAACATTATTTTAAAATTTTTGTCAACAAAAAATTTTAAGAAAGCAATGTTATTGTCCTAAACTGTTTAATTATTATTTTCAGGCGAACGCCCAATGGCGTCTTATCGTGGCGTCTGGCGCGTTCGAAAGCGCCTCGAAATTCATCTCATTTGTCGGTCTTGACACACCCCCTGTAGCCCCACACGCTGACAATCCTCACGGCCATAACCGCAGCAGTATCGTCTTCTGCATCAATCTTCTCTTAGGTGCCATTAAACGTTGCTCGTGGCCGGAAGATCCCGAACGTGCGACTCGTGGCGGTTTCGTTGTAGCTCTCACCGAATCGGGGAATCCTGTTTGTCGAAATCCAGCTGCTCCACACGTTGTACCTCTTCTACCAGACATTCTTTCCCTCATTCGCGTTTTCAACGAATTGTTTACGTGCGAAGCTCAGAATTTGATTCATGAGAGCTATAAAGGATGTCTCGGGATGCTCGAGACAGAGAAATCGAATCTTCTGGGTTTGATTGGACATTCGGTGGGTGATTTGGGCGAATTACAAGCGGTACAAAGTCCGATGGAGAGGATGCAGAGGTTTTTGTTTGGATTGCACGAGAGTTGTTATCATATGATTGGTTCGATGGGGCCTTCGTTGGGCAGGGATTTGTATACTTTGCCCGATATTGGTTTAGCAATAATTAACAGCGTCTTGGCATGTTTACAGGTGAGTTTTTAAATTTTTTTTATCAAATTTTTCTCCACGAATAAGTTGGCAACAATAAATTATTGACAGTTGACTAAAATTATTGTGAGTTAGTACAAAACATGTGGAAATAAAATTAACTAGACGCTCTCTGGTGATGACTTTTGAACTATGAAAACAGTAACGACTTTTTAGTAATTCCACATTTAATTGACATTTAATGAATTGTTTAAGAATTTTGCGTGTATAATGTTAATTACTTACATTAGAGAGAATCACTTTAAAAGTATGTGGTGGTAAATACTAGCTTTGACTTTGGTTCTGGTTTTTTTTGTGGTATAAAGTGTTTACTGTTGGAATTTGAAAGTGGATAAAAAGTGAAAAAGATTTAAATTTTGATTACAAAGTGTTACTAAACAGTTTTGTAATTAAAGTCTATAAGTAATGGATCACATCAAACACTGTTGGGCTCAAGAAACCAATAACTTAGTGAAGTGTCTGAATTTTTGGTTAGAATTTTTCCACTGAAAAAATCATAAAACACTTCGGTAAATTTACAAAACTACAATTAAGATTAACAACTGCTGATACATTTAAGCGTAAATTGTTCCAAAAGGTGGGCTTTTTAATGTCTTTGTAATAATTTTCCAATAAAGAAAGTGAACCAAACAGTCATTCATTATACTTGTTTTCTTCGTCATCTCTAATTTATCAACATTCGTTTCTTGCACCAAATATACAATAGTCATTCCGCATAGACAGTAATTATGAAGCTTCAAAATTCGTACAACGCTCAAAATATCCGAATAAACAAATTCCGCCATTTATGGTTACTATTTTCGACCTATCTCAGTGCCGCCCCCAACGGTAATTTTACTTCGGAATTGAAAAACAAATTGGAAATATTAAAAAAAATCTATTGGCAACATTGAATATTGAACAAGGCAAAAAATCCATTGCTATTTCTCGAATTAAACGGAATTGGACGATAGGATCTTCCGTTTTTTTCTTTTAAGAGTGTCGGGAATGATTCCTAAGTTAATTTACATTAACAGAAAAGCAAGCAATACAATTGTATCCAAAGATTTTTTACAAATACGAAGTGAAATGTGATGGTTTAATAAATGAAATGCAGAGTTAACTTCCAAGGCAGTAAGTAAATTAACCAAAAAAATCTCTTAAACGACGTTTCGGATTTTGCTTTGAAAAGTAAGAACTGATTCAATAAAAGACAACACAGTTTACTAGAACCAAAAAACGTGTGGAAAGCAGTGAAAAGGAAAAAAATATGAATGCAGGGAGATTCAAAAGTGTCAAATGGTAATAAAAGATGTTAGTTAATCATAAAAATTAAATTAGATTTAAGGTAGATTCAACTTCTTAAATTTGTTTTCTTTAGCAGTGGTATTAATTGTTGCTCTTTTGTTTCCCATGAAGTCAAATTTAATTTAGGGTCGAATTTCCGAGAGAAATATTGTAAGAGATTTTAGAACATGTTGGAATATTTACAAGTAAAAACTAAGATACTATGGTTTAATACAGATTCAAATTACATATCATTGTTTGAAGATGAGAAGGACCGTTCCCGAAACTTTACCTCATGAATAAATCGCAAATCTGTGTCTTACATTTTTAGTAATTCATAAATTTCACGAAAACTTTTACTGAAAAACATTATAAGTATAACGAGTGGATGAGCGTGATTTGTCCGGATTCACATATGTTCTTGAGTTTCCAAAAAAAATACAGCTTTTTTGGACAAAAAGCGTAAAACAAATTGATTTGTATTTTTTGTGGAATTGTAAAATTATTATCCTCAACAGTCGTTTTTTTAAATAATTATTTAACAGTGTAAATTATACCTAAAGTTGCAGAACGTTGTCAAAGGAGGCTACGAGGGCTCTGTTGACATAAATGATTTCATAACTTTGTAGCTCAATTTCGGCTTTAGTCCAATTTCAAGCCCATTCAGTTTAAATTTTTTGTTGTAACTTGTAAGTTTTTTGTAAAGTGTACTGTTTTCGCGTAAAATGATAAAATGTACTAAGATGCAGTCGATATCAGTCCAGATAGTTTTATTTTAACGTTTCTAGCAAAAAAAATATTTGTCAATTTATTTTTTAAAATAAAAAGAATTTAATTTAATTATTTTGAAATGATTCCTGGCCTTGTTAGTTGGTTCCACTTTAAAACAAATGAAGGGAGTTGGATCACCATACCTTCTAACATTACCGCTGAAATATTTGCACTTGTTTGCGAGAGCCTGTATAATAGTTGGTAATCGGTTTGAATCACAATAAAGAAATAGTTTTAGTTACCGGGATTTATTTAATTCCTTACTAAATTGAAGTTATTTATAAAATAACGTTGTAAACTTTAAAATGGGTTGTTTTCATCAATGTATACCTTTTTGTATCAAATTTTTTCGAATCTCATTTATAACTTTGTGATAATTTTTGGTGGCTTGTTAGTTTTTAAACATTTATTGTATACTTGATAACGATAAATTATCGTTCGCGGTGATCGAAAATCCGTAACTGATTCTGAACCGTACATTAGCTTTAAATAAATCTTGGACTAGTTCAGGATATAGTCTTAAATATCCTCCGAACAAAGCTATTATCTTTAGTCCTAATTTGTTACGAGAAAACTAAAATCTACCCAACGAGAGTCTTCTAAAAAACTTTAGTCATTGTTGCCAAATGAAGATTTCAATTGCCAACTTAATTGTTATATCTTACAATAATGTTGTTTCCATTTTAGTGTATCCCAGATTATCGAATGCGACCCATAATTCGTGTTTTCTTAAAACCCTTTATCTATTCTTGTCCTACGCCATTCTACGAAGCTGTACTTTTGCCCATCGTTGCACACATAGCACCTCTAAGTACGATCAAATAGTGTTATGTAGCAAATCAGAATTATACAACCAACGTTTTAGTGTTATCACGTTTACACGCAAAATGGTTACAAGTGAACGAATTTCGCAATCGCGAAGGACAAGAAGATAACGCTGACACTCAAGAAGTTCTTGAAGATATTTTAACACGAGCTCTAACTCGTGAATATTTGGACGTACTAAAGGTGGCTTTAGTAGGCGGTGGACTCACACCTGAAACAAATACTGAAAATATGGAAACTGAAGATCTGAGTATGGATTCCCCAACACCGCCTCCTCCAACACGATCGAATATGACCACGGAGGTTATATCTGATTTAGGTTTGTGACAATATAAATAATCAAATTTTGGCTAATTTCATGTTCAAGGTTTGGTACTCTTGCGTAGCGAGAAAACTTGTCAGTCGATTGTGTTGGCAGTACTGGGTGCGTTGTCATGGATTGACAGTAACGCATCGTTAAAAGCAACTTTTTTGACTGGACCTATAGTTAGACAATTGGTTTCTGATAGTTCTTTAAACGGAGAGATGGCAGCACATATAATGGCGTCCGTTTTGAACGCTTTGATGTTACATGGGCAACATGAAGCCAATCAAGGGTCTTTATTGACCTTAGGTGCACAAATGTATGAAATGTTACGGCCTACTTTTCTCGAAGTACTCGGTGTGATGCAACAAATTCCCGGAGTGAACCCAGTTGATTTGCAAAAGTTGGATGAAAGAATTTCAGGCAGTACAAGTAAAGGAAATAAGGTCGAGAAGGTGAAGAAGGATTTGTTTCGGAAAATAACGGGAAATGTAAGTTTTTCGTCTATTCTTTGCTCAAGGGCTCTCTGGTGTACGATATAGAATCACAACTTTTTTCCCAAATTAAAGCAACCTTGCAGAAATTTAATTTTCTTAGAAGAACATACTTTTTTGATCAGAAGAAATTCGGCACTGTGATTTTTTTTGAGTTTCAATAATTTTTTATAAAGTTACTTGGGGCTCAATTACTTGATAATCCACTGTTCAAAGATGGTTCTTTATCAAAAAGTCGACTATGGTCTTAAATTCAGTGTGCCGTTTCGTTCAGATAACTACCGTAGTTTTTAAGAAAAGTCATCGCGGTGTCATCGCTATCAAATTTTTGCTTATTTGTTTTATCATTTTTATGCATTTTTCGGCAATATTGTTTCAACTTTCAATTGTAGGGTGTGTCTTGATTTGTGTTTTAAATTCTGGTGCTTACTTAAGTAGTTAGTCTGAGCTGTCGTTTTTCTGTTTGAAGCGTTTTTGCTTCTTTTGAGGGATTTATCACTTTTGCCAGAATTCACTATTTTGTCACGTTTAAAATTTATAGGTGTCTTTTATAATAATAAATTTGTTCTGCTGTTCTGATAAATCTTGTTCTGGGTCATGTAAATAAAAATACTGAAAACTAACAAAAAATTACACAGTCGAATTCTTAGTCAAAATATCTTTTATTTGAGGTATCACAAAGGGCATGTTGCCATTTAAAATTTTGTAAGGGTTGTTTGTGTTACAAGGGGGGTTGGCGCTACAACTTTTATACATTAGGTGTCCCCCTTTTAATAAAAATTGACTTGTTTTGGAATCTTTTAATTTTTTGCTTATTTTCGTAGATACTTAGGGTGGCTCAATAGAAAAACAAAAACAAAAATGGTGTTTTTGAACTATGTTCACTTTTTGTTTTTGAGATTTTTTTAAAAGTGACCGAAAATGCTAAGGTTATTCGGAACGCATTTTTATTTTTATTTTTTTATTAGTCAAATAGTCAAATTAGTCAAATGCGAAATTTGATCGAAATTAATATATATTTTTTGTTTGTTTCATCCAGTTTAAGTTAAAAATCAATGAATTATTTAAAAATAGTGGTTTTGCTTTGAAAAATTACTAAAGACTTTTGGAAATATATTTTTTTCTTGTGTTTTAATATGTTTGTCAGTTGGGAATACAATTGTTTTGTAAAAATTTATTGAATACGGTTCGCAAAAAAATCATATTTAGCCAAAAATTGTTGATTTTTGTTTTACAATATCGCCAAACAAACAAAAAACTTGAAAATGGTGCCCTTAATTAAATCATTAGTTTTGGTTGAGATTTTTTGCTACAACCATCGAATAATGATCAAAGTAAGATAAGAGTTACATTATTTTTGCTCTTTTGGGATATATGCCGAACTTCTTTTTATTTGTTTTTTTAAAAACAAGTTTTTGTAGCAAAAATTTTTTTTTGAAATATATTACTAAATTTTTTATACTATTTGTTACTTTAATTTTTTACTAAATTGTGTCAATATTAATTAGTTTATGTGATTTTATTTAAAACGTATTTCTTTAAATGCTACAAGTGAATGTCGTGATATCGGAATTGACTACCAGAGAGCGCAAACAGTTCTAACTTGGGTTATAGAATTTGAGTTATATCGTAACTTGATTTTTTTTCAGTTGATTGGACGAAGTATGGGCCAGCTTTTTAAAAAAGAGGTCAAAATTCATGACCTACCCAGCTTAGCATTTTCGAAGAAACCTCAACCGAAAGAAGTGACACCTGACTTGCAAAATGTGTTTAGTTAATATTGCCTGAAATATTATCTAATTGTTATTTATTTAATTTATTGTACAACATTCCTTGTTGTTCAATTGGTCAAGACCAACTTTATCATGATCAATCAATGCATTCTTTTGTAATATATTGTTGTAATTTAATATTATTTACAATCTTATCTCTTGGTCTCTAATAAATAGTAATTTTTCAAACGATTTTTTCAATTTTTTTTGACATTGAAACAAACAAACCTCAAGCAGTGAAGCGGTTACCAGAAAACATTCCATAAAATCTAATTTAATTTAATTTATAAATTTACAATCTTTGTCGCTTATAGTTAGATAATCACTAATTTTTGGAATGGTTTTTACTACTGTTTTACTAAAATTTCTGTGCGCCATCTGTGAAGCGGTAGCATCAACATTCGTCGTTTGACAACTTAACCTCAAATAAAACGCGCCAAATATTTACGCAAAAATGCAGGCCTTTCTCAAGTCGGGAAAGTTAGATAATAGTGATAAATCAGTGCCTTCAAGCTCGAAAACATCAAAAAAGTCGAAAGCCGTCCCGTGGGTTGAAAAATAGTACGTAAAATTATTAGTATATTTGTTTGTTTGAAATAGGTTGTTTGCAGCCGTCCTAGGACAGTCTCGGACGTTGTGGAACAGAGCGAGGCTGTTTCAGTGTTACAGCAATGTATTTCAGGGGCGGATCTCCCAAACTTGTTGTTTTATGGTCCTCCTGGGACAGGCAAAACCAGCACAATTCTGGCAGCTGCAAGACAGCTTTTTGGTGACTATTACAGAGACAGAATTCTTGAACTGAATGCGTCCGATGAACGAGGAATTCAAGTTATTCGAGACAAGGTCAAGACTTTTGCACAACTAACTGCTAGCGGTACAAGGCCTGAGTAAGCTTTGCGAATTATTTTTTGTTAAAAACCTGGTCAACAGTGATGTGTACAGGGTGCTGCATTATGGATGTCCAAACAGGGGATCTCCGAAACTAAGAGATTTAGAGAAAAACGAGTGACGCATTTCCGGGTCCATTTTTTTTTAAATAATTTTGGTCAAAACCGCATCCTGTTATCGTCTTTTGTTTTCGACTTATAAACAAAAGTTCACATTTTAGTGAAATCTTAAAAAGTTCACATCTTTCTTATTATAAAAGATACACATTTGAAACAAAGACATTATGCAGGCACTTTTTACAGAGAATTTAATAATGCTATCAGCGATTTTTTAACCATTCGTTTAGCTGGAATAACATAAAGTTTTGTTTTTTTTAATAGGAATCATAGGCGGCTGGGATATTTTTCAAAAGCTTATTTTTTCTGATTAGATACGTCTAAATGTGTAATACATTATTTTTAAATATTTAAGAAAAACAAAACATTTTGCTTTTTCTCTATAGTAGGCCATGGAAAAATTTTGGATTTTCAATTAAAACTATGAGAACTGTATTACTCAACAAGTATTTATAATGTAATGATTTTTTAAATTCTAATTAATTTAAAAACAGCGTAATAAATAATTATTAGATCAAATATTTGTGATTAATAAAAATTATTTGTTTTTAGATTTAAAATGGCAAGCTTACATTGTCATTCTATTTTCTAATTAAACATGAAATATCGGAATAAAGAAAAATGTTATTAATTGTATGATTGCTTGTCAATAAAATTTTATTTTACAGAAAAATGTCAATCCAAACACCAAAATTAAATCCCATCTGCGGTAAAAAAAATACATAACATTAACAACGTCCCCCGACCAACATTGCACTTCACTAAATTATAAAAAAAGTGTCATCAAATGGTAGTGACACAAGGTTTTCACTTTTCTGCACTTTTTTATGTAATTAAAATCTGCGATAATCGTATATTTGTTCGATTGAAAATAACTTTAACATAGCTTATTTTGATAATTTACCTTTTATGTGAAATAGTTTTACCATGGCCAACTACTTTCAAATATTTTAAATATATTTTTTATCAAAAATATACCAGATATCAAACTATATTTATATTGTTTTCAGTTCAGAAAAAAATAAGCTTTTCGAAAATGTCATAGCAAACTATGATTCTCCTTTAAAAAAATACAACTTTATGTTATTAGTTATTACAGCTAAACGAATGATTAAAAAAAACGCTGATAACATTATTAAATTCTCTGTAAAAAAGTGCCGGCATAATGTCTTTGTTTATCTTTTATAAAAAGAAAGATATGAATTTTTTTAGATTCCGCTAAAATGTCAACTTTTGTTTATAAGTCGAAAACAAAAGACGATAGCGGGATGCGGTTTTGATGAAAATTATTTTCTCAAAAAACGGACCCGAGCTCGTTTTTCTCTAAACCTCTTAGTTTCGGAGATCGCCTATTCCGACATCCAAAATGCAGCAACCTGCACAATTCTTGGTTTTAATTCTTTTTGATGAAGAAGTATTAGCTCTTTCAAAACTATAAAAATGCTAACGTCACATTTTCTCTTAAAATTAGCTGTTATGATTGTAATGAATTATTCATGCACTTCAAAAAAATAATTGGTAATGTAATTTATAGTTTCAATGAGAGATCTAATGATTTATAACTATTTTACATTTTATCAATCTTATTTAATAAAATAATTCGTTAAAATGCGACGTTGTCATTTATAGTTTTGAAACAGCTGATATGTACCCCATTTCAGTTCATAGTTAAATTGCAACAGCGCATTTGAATTTTTCGGAGCGAGAAATAAAGCACAAACTGAGAGTTTCCGTAAAAGTAAATCCCACCAGAAACCTTCAATTTGTGCTCCATTTCACTCCAAAAAATTCAAATGCGCTGTTGCAACATTCTACTATGAACTGACATGGGATATAAAACAGAAATTTCGAATTAATTATAAAATCGTTTGAATTCAATAAAGAACAAACTTACCTGACAATGTTAATTTTGTCATTTTTAGTTGCGCAAATTTTAGTTGTTTCTTTTGGCTTGTTATATTTTTTTGCAATACCTTTTTGACCACACTTTTATTTGGAATAATGAATACTTATACAATGTTTTTTTAAGTGGTAAACCGTGCCCTCCGTTCAAAATCGTCATTTTGGATGAAGCGGACTCGATGACACACGCAGCTCAGGCTGCCTTACGTCGAACGATGGAAAAAGAGTCTCGATCAACCAGATTTTGTCTAATTTGTAACTACGTGTCACGGATTATCGAACCGTTGACATCACGATGTACGAAATTTCGATTTAAACCACTGAACGAAGCTATGATCCTTGAACGGTTGAGTTTCATATGTGGGAAAGAAAATGTCGAATGTAGCGATGAAACTTTAGCTACCTTGGTTGAGACAAGTGGGGGCGATATGAGGAGAGCCATTACTTCATTACAGAGTTGTGCGAAATTGAAAGGAAGTGGGGTTCCTATAAGTATTGATGACGTGTTGGAAGTGACCGGTGTATGTTCTCATTTTTTTTAATATTGTTTTTGGTTTAATAGAAATTGTAATAGGTTGTGCCAGAACGTTGGTTAAAGAAGTTTTTAGATGTTTGTAAAACCAAAGATCAAAACAAACTTCAAGCGTTTTTGAAAGAAATGATGTTTGAAGCATATGCCGCCTCACAGGTTAATCAGTGTTGCAACTTAATTTCACTCACTTTGATCAGAAATTTGTTTTAGATTTTGGAACAGCTCAATCAGTACATTGTTAATTTTGAGGGGTTCACTGACCAACAAAAGGCGATTATTGGTCAGAAACTGGGGGTAATTATCTATTCCGTGTTTTGCGTGAGATGTATTAAATTTTGTAGGTTGTGAGTTTTAAACTGCAAGATGGTGGTTCGGAATTTATTCAACTGTTGGATTTGGGGTGTTCTATAATTCGAGCATTTTGTAATGTGTAAGTCTCATTAAATTAAATTTTCCCAAAATACAAACGTTTTATTTCGAGTTGAAATTAAAAATTAGTTTGTTTTCAAAAATATAAGGTGGAACGCAAATTGCTAATTCTAAGCGATAATTTTTTGGGCACCGTCGCCTACTTATTAAAACGCTGCGAATATGGTTGAAGATACAAAAAAATGTAAGGAACGATGTTGTAGAGAATTAAATTTGCTACAAAAAAGTCGCTTGAGCATCTTTGAACGTCTTTTAAAGTCTAAACCGTTGTAGGTAAAGATATGGGCTCGCTGACTGTTTTAAAGAAATTTAATTCTCTACAACTTTTTTTTGGACATTTTTCTTGTATCTTTAACCGCATTTTGAAGCATATTGAAAAATACGGGAAAAAGCGCAAATTTTAAATTTCAAATAATTTTTTTCTCATGTTTCTCATGAAAATTTTTGTCCTCCGTTTTTCTCAGTCTGTTGAGAATGCAAAGCTTAATATTAAAATATTAATATTAAATAAAATATTTCGGCATATTTTTTTCAAGTAATTAGTGAATTGGTTGAATTTAAAACGATTTCACACCGAGTGACATCGAGACGGTATTACGCTCGAAGCGTTGTTTCTGCTAGTGCATTAATTTAAAACTCAATTTTCAAGCAAAATAATAAACTAAATCGTTTTTTTACATTTGGATGTAGTTCCTAGGTTAACGTATTATGTACCTCATAGACCATTTCTTATCTCGATTTAAATATTTGTACCCAAGTTATAACGGGGTAAACAGCGTAATAATCTTAATATTTTTATGGAAAAACTTAAGTTCAAATAGCATGAAAAAAATAGTGTTATATACACGACCCATACAAAAAATTATCAAAAAACATGTTACTATTTTTAAATAAAAAAATAAAACGACTAAAAATTGAACATTTTTTAAAATTTATGTATTAATGTTGCTAAGTTACCGTATTTTTTTCATGCCATTTTTTTAATAGAACAATAAATTAAATCGACTTTTAATCCGTTTAAACTCGGTTATAAATACTTAAAATAAGATACCAACTGACCTGTGAGGTAGTGACTGAATTTAGGAACAAGGTGCAGTTGTAAAGAAAGCAATTTGTTTATTACTTTTCGCGCGCTTACTTGAATAACTCCTCTTCAAACGTTCTGAGTATAGTTTTGATTCTGAACAACGTTGTCTTCAAACATCAAGGAGGCTATGGTCTTTCGTAAACTGTGGTATAAATTAGACAACCAAAAATACATACAATGGCTTCATGATCAGGTGCTGCCCTCTGTGTAGTCCGTTGATTCTTAATATTTTTCTTCAGCGCTCAGCAGGTTTAGTGGCATATATAATCAGCGGTTTTGTGTTTTGTGCTCAGCATAAAATACTAGAAGTGTCTTGAAAGACGAATTTGCAAATATGTAGTGTTGCTGAAACGTGATTTTCTTTTACGTAAACGTTTTGTTGTTAAAATACTGTGTGACCGGTTGGACCTGGAGATTTCAAGACTTCCTTTAGGTTTGATAGTTTGCACGTGGGTTCGACCGGCTATACCTTCCCCAGTTTAGGTAAGTACTTGAAGTTTCTGATTAATTTGATGCGTTTTTCATGTAAAAACTGTAAAAAAGTTGGTTATTTGACAAATATTCGAGCAGTTAAAGGGAAACGAACGTGTTACGGATTGAGGTTTTTAGTTATTAGGGGTTGTACTGGTTGTAGATATAGACTAAATTAAAATGCAAACCACATGTATCTCTATCAATAGTATTGTCAGGTAATTGTATTGACCACCATGTAACCGCATAAAAAAAGTATCTAAACTCAAAACAAACTCATGCGAATTTCTGGTCAAAAATACCTTTCATTTGGGGTACCAGAAAGGGGGTTGGTACAACAACTGTTAAAGGTACACTAAAAGATGACTCCCTGAAAATAAAAATTGATCTGTCTCAGGACCAGTGTGAGGAAATTTTATGGGCGAAGGTTAGTGCATAGGCGCGCGCTTGCAGTCAGATAAACCTTTAAATCGAAATGTTGTGGAACAGCTTGCATTGTTGATATAAGTTAGGAAAGAGTATTAAAAAATGTTTAGACAAAGAATTCTTTGTTTCAACCCTCGCGAAGGGGCTAAAAAGACGTTTTAGCTAAAAATTTGCAAACACCTAAAATTGGACACATTTTGCGTTTACATACTAATATCTTCCTTCTGGATAAAGCTAGAAACTCCGTTTTTTTTGCAAACAAATTTTCAATAAATGCAGATTTATACGTAGTTTAAGAAGGTTGAGTTTTGATAAAGGGAAACCAAAAAAATTACATTTTCTTGTAATCTTGCATAATTGTGTAGTGAAATTTTCGAGATGCGAGAAAGTTTTTTAATTTAAAAGATCGAGACGAAATAAAGCTAATACTTGAAATAAATTTTTGGTGCAAGAATCATTTCGTTATCTGTAAGACTCACCAAGTTATTGCAATTTAAAATTACTGCAAAATGCGCCTGAGGTGAAACCGAACCGTATTTCCCTCTGAAGCGTGTTCATCGCCTTTGATCATTTCGAGAGCTAAAAATCGTAATTCGTAAATAATTAAAAAATAATTAATGTCACTTATCTATTAATATTATTCCTTTACTTTTAACCGCCCTAACTCTCTGTTAATTTTAATAATATCTAAAAAGTCAAAAGAACATTTTTATCTCATGTACTTATTTAAAAAGCATAAAAGTGACCAAGTAGAACTAAATTGCGAAATTGTAATTCGTTTCAAAGTATTCTTTGGTGTGACATTAATATTTTTTTAATTATTTACCATTTTTAGTCCTTGAAATGTTTTCAACCACACGTTTCAAAGGGAAATACGCTGTGATTTCACCTCGAGCACATTTTGTAGATAACTAAATAATCCTTCTTTAAAGTCCTTTTTAAAAAAATATACAAATCGTAACGTTTCTGACGAATCAACCGGTAACATTAATTGTATAAACCCCTAGTAAACTACGCCAATGCACGCGCTATAACGGACCATTTCATCGATAAATATGAACATCGCGAGAGCGCTACGACGAGTCAGCTGATCGGTTGTGGCCTCATGGCCACCCCATAAAATTTCCTCACACTACTCAGGACACAGATTAAAAGGATCAGGATTTTCTATCACGTGATCGCAACCTCTTCCTTTCTGAAAAACCCAACTTAAACCGTACAACAAGTTTTCATCTTCTGAACAATAACTAATAAAAAATAGTTAGATTATAAAAAAGCGTAAAAATGCAAGGGTGGTATGACTTGTTCGAGTTAATTTAGAAGAATTGAAATTTTAGCACTTGCTTTTTCTGAGGCATCGTAACCTTTTTTTTACTTTAGCTACTTCTGGATTTTTGAAAAATTTTTTTTGCATTTCGCTTTCAAAAAGCCTCTAGATCAAATGCCCCGTTTTCGAAAAAATTCGACCTTGAATGACCTTGATCTAGACCTTTTTTAAATTGTGCCGATTGAAAATATGACCTTGAGAGAATTTTAATTGTGTTGCCATTTGGTCATACATAAAATGGGGTTGAATTATACACCTGATAGTTAAAAAATTTACACTAAAATTTCGTTAACACTCGCTAATAAATGATATTAACCCTAAATGCAACTATAAATGAGGCACGGCGCCTACAGATGATAGCCCGCAGGCTGGGGCTTCGCTCCAGCGAACTAAAAATAAACATACCCCACGAACGATTAAACTCGAAAATGTAGAACGCGAAACGTGGAATACTGATTTTTATGGAGCTGCGGCGCGTACAGGTCGTAGGGTACAGGCCAGCGAACTAAAAATGTACATACCCCACGAATGATTGAACTCGAAACGTGGAATAATGGTTTTCATTGAATCTTTATCAAATGTGCAGTATGAATTTCTTCACGACCCCATGAAATGTATGTCTAGTGAGACCACGAAGAGGCGGCAACGCTCTCACCGGGGAGGGAAAGGTCTAGGTATGTTATTATTGGTAGGTATGTTAGTAGGGAACACTAAAAAAGTATAATAAAAGATATGCCAAAGACCAAAATGAAATACAGTCTCAAAAACTGAAAATAATCGGTACAAATGGCTTGCCCCAAGTGTAAAATGTGGTAAAAAAAAATGAAAAAATTTAACAATGGGGAATTCCGGGGTAAAGCTGTGATGCCGCGGTCCAGAAATGATGTAGACGCTCTCGATGATCTGAGTAAGTCCACAGGAAAAGTGCTTCGGCCAAGTAGCCTTCGTAATGATCTTTGCTGCGGTCTGCCCGCGGCATTTTTCTTCGCACTTCCACCCTACATCTTTCGATGTTTTGAGTGTGTGCACCGGGTCAACGAAATTGAGGGAATGGTTGACTATGAGGTGGTAATAATGTTCTTGAGACAGACAATCATAAGCTGTCCAACAATCACTTATAATTGTCGTCCTAGGGAGAATTCTTTCCTTGATGATGGAAAGGAGAGTTTCTGATGTGCGATCTGGAATTGCCACAAAGAAAGCGTTTCGTTTCACACTCAATTCCGCCAAACACCCATTGGCCATCCAGGTATCGGCCCCTGTTGTATTTTCGCTTGCCAATTTCGGCTTCGTCAATCTCAACAGTTTTACCTTCACCACCAAGATCTTCAGAATGTTGAACAGACCAGAAAATGAAAACTTCCCTAATAAAAGAAAACCAGTCAACCAATGTTCGAGAACTAATTTCCATTTCATTTGAAATGAAACGACACCTTGGATTGTTTTGAAACAAAAACAAGTGCACCAGTTTTGCTACTTGTGGTAAAGTTAAATGAGAATGTTCGAAAAAGGTGTCTTTGAAAACCGAAGAAAAAAAATTGCATTTCCGTTTGCTTTTTTTTGAATTCTTGGCACCTGAAAACGAAATCGTGCATTTCCAAACGTGAGTTGCACTTGGGGCACTGAATGTGGCAAGGAAAAACATGGTGACGAATGAAAAAATTCAAAAGGCGTTGTTGGTCCGCCATGATGTTAAAAAATGTATCAACTTTTAAAGAACAAGTTATACAATGATTCGCATACTCATACTCACAAGCCGCTGCCTCTGTATCCATTTTTTTCGAATTGAAAACTGAAAATTGTAAATTTCTTAAATAACAAATAAAAACAATTGAACTGTCACAAAAACTACCTTCTTCACCATCAGCAAGTAAAATAGTGATCAGAGAATAGGGAAGGTAAGAAATGCAAAGTCCCTAGTTATTGGTTGGAAACAAATTTTTAGCGCTCCAAGCAGAAAAGTGGCAAACTAAAGCAATGGCGGGTGATTTAAATGAAAAAACAGACGCGTCTTTCTATTGATGTTTAAATTTTATATTTACTTAGAGTCAAACAGGAATGAAATTCGGTTTTACAAATCAGATAAATCATTCATTTATCTAATTTGTAAAAACCAAATCTTATTCCTGTTTGATTCCGTTAAGGAAATTTCTACACACATTACAATAAAAAACATTTTATATAATAAATAATGCAGTATATTTTTAAAAATATAACAAAAATAAAAATCAGTTTGCCGCTAATAAATAAAATAATTTATTAATAAAATAAAACTAAAAATTTACCCCTGAAAATAAAAAGTATATATTCTGAAAAATCAACAAAATAATGAATTCTTTAAAAATAAAACAACACTCTGAAAATACTATAAATATAAAACAAAATAAACACAACAACTATTCTATATCACAACAAAATTAATTAACTTAGCCTCTTCATCTTGGTGCGATGTCCGTCAGAGATGGTTTTGTCTTTGCCTGTCCCTGCAAAATTTAAAAATTAGAAAAGGTATGGCATTTTCTAAAATTAAATCATAGCAAGGATCTCTGTGCAATGACTTTCTGCAAAATCAAGATGTTGTTTAAATGAAATTTTAAATGTGTCTTCCAGATTTCTCTGAAAACCACTTGATGTTAAAAATTCATTTAAATAGTCATGCAAGTTTTGGACCAAAGACGTTACGACATCACTAGCATATGTTAATCGTTGGACGTCGTCCCTTTCTCGGAAAGAAGTAAGAATGTGGCGATTGGTAATCTCTCCAGAGTATAACGTACTCCTACAATGCTCACAATCAGGGACATTAATACTTTTTAACACCCAACCTGCAACATAGGCTAGAGCTTGCGTGTCTTCTTCTGGAAGATCACTAAGTTCTGAGGGGTTAAAAGATATTGCTTGTTCATGCTGTGGCATTTGTAGATCTTCTTCTTCCCGAGAAACAGAGGAATCATCTGCAAATTTCATCCAACGGTTGACATGTGTCGTTTTCACAGTTCTTGTCGACATTTGATGGTGTAACCAACTTGTTGATTACGACCGTTTGCAAAGCGGCAGTGAACTGATGACACGTCGGATTGGTGTTCGCAGAACCATGCTGACGAATTGATGAAAAAAGATTTTCCAAAGGGTCCTGATTCAGTCCTCGTAAATTCAAATAACTAAATCCGTCCACATCTTTCAGATTGTTCCAAAGGAAACGGACTGACTTAATCGTCGTTTGCCAACCTTTGACGAATGAATACCGCTTTGTTAGATCGGCTCCATTTTGTAAGGCAATCAGTTTCCATTGATCCAACTCTGTCAACAATTTCGACCAGAGCTCCAAATGAGGGGAATTTTGTGACAAAGCACATCGAAATGGCTTATTCCCAGACATTGCAAAATTTGACCCGTTCAAAGAGTCAAACATGTTGTCGACCTTCTGCACAAATTCAGCCGTATGAATGGCTTCAGACGGCAGAATATGTGCAAAAGAGACGAAGGTTTTGATAGCAGCAGCCACAGAGCTGCTAAGCTGTGCAGCGGCTACCTTCACCTTCATTTTCATGTAAGAGTCTTTGAAATTAAAATACTCCTTCTTTAATTTGGGCAACGATTTAAAAGTTTTTTGTTGGTCAAAATTGAAAACAGATTCAATGTGTTCGAATTTAGCATATTTGTGAGGAACAAATTGAATTTTGCATTTCAATAATGCATCTCGTGTATTTTTTAAAAGATGCGGCACGTCGAAAATTGTAACAATCGGCTGATTATTAATGAAGAAATAATATGAACCTTGCCTGGGATGTTGTTTGGCACAAAGCTGATTCGACGCGGAAACATTTGTAGTGCCCTGATCACAAACAGTAGCGACTACCGTTAAACCGATGTTCTGAAGTTGTGAACTTATTTCTTCAATAAAAAACTTTAGATTGTTCGCGCTAACTGTATTTGCCGTAAAGTAATAAGCAATTACTTGTTTCCACTGGAGTCTTAACCCTCGGATCATAAAAACAAGAGCATGGTTGGCTGCTTTGTTAGTGCGACCCAAGGAGCCCATGTCCTCGTAACCACTGATGTACTGTTTAGCTCGTTTATAATGAAATCCTTGACAAACCGACATCTCATCAAACAATAACGAACAATAACGATCTGCACGTTTCATTTTTGAGACCTGATTTTTCAGGTGTTCCAAAATACCTAGTGAGTGAAAATAAAAATTGTTTTTCTAATGTTATTTTCAATTTGCGCAAGAAAATAAAATAATAAATAAAATCATAGTATACGGTCATTGGGGCACTCAGAGGAATCGTTTGGCGTAAGTTTCAGCTTGAAAATCCAGAAGTAGTTAAAGTAAAAAATTACCATACCTTTTATTTGGGGTACTACGATTGTTAAAGGTACTGTAGTGAGACCGTGATTGATGATGGTTGATCGATGTTTAAATGATTTACAACTTATTTTAATTGATTTATTTAATTAATCTTGAATTTTACTTTTGTTTTCTTTTTTCGAAATGGTTTGGCTCGTCTAGTTAATTGATACGCTACATGATCATTTCACTTACCTACGTTGTGTTGTTTTGATGTACGAAGTCACTCTTATAATGATATCGTAATTTGATCTTAATTCTTATCAGAAAGGGTTCCGGATTTATCCGTAACGCAAGTCCGGATTCAAAGTAGTGTCAAAACGCATGGGAGAAGAAATTTAAACCACAAGTTTCCTCCAAAGTTATTTATTACAAGAATAATGAATATTCCGTTGGATGGATTACAATAATCAATGGTTATGAAAGTTTGATCAAATTTGGCCAATTGTTATTTGTTTTTGTATAGTAATGTCGTCAAAACATATCTCAGAGTCGTAACCACAATTCGTTTGAAATTCCAAGTAAATAGTTTCGAAGTTGCTGAGTGATACGAAAAAGTTTTATTGATATGATATGACGTTAATATTTAACATGAATTAATTTAATTCGATAATGTCCAAATAAATTAACCTACGTTTCAGATGATATTGTTCGAACTCATAGGATCTAGGCAATTGACAACGCGTTTCTAAATTACTTGTACCAAAGGCGGATTATAACATGCTCGCGGAATCTTTGATACGTGCATCGCATTGAATTTTGCGCCCTAGTGCCGAAATTCCGTCTCCGGTAAAAGTCAGGTGATCAACACCTAGAATGAATTTCGAATAAAACCCGGACATACAAGCTTTTACAAATCAATCTGAATAAATGTAGAAGTAATTTCTCTCTAAAGTTTTCCGTCCACGAGCTTTGACAAAGACTTGTGCAGAACTTTGCCATGTCGCGATATCAGTTTATTACAGATAATCACGGATGATTATGTCTGCTCGATCGTCCGTAGTAGCCTGCAAGTACGTGGAAGTACTTGCCGTTGGGACGGGAATTACAACGTCCATTCTAAGTACAACGGGCGGAAACTACGACCTGCCACCGCGTCTTAGACCTTGTTAAAGTTGGGGAAGAGCGTCCCCGGGGACTACGACTCTTCCCATGAAGATGGCCAACTCACGAGCCTGTAATTTCTGATCTGGACGCAAAAGAGAAACACTCTTTTGCTTTATCGCCTAACGCGTTGCGGAAGAGAAATCGTTCTACTCTAAACCTATCCTTAACTAGCAACAAATCCTTCTATTTCGTAATATTTTGGTGTATGCAACCTTAAATTATCTGTGTACAACAGTTTGAATAGCACCGTGGGTTTTGGATTTAGACTTTTGTTGTAGTTGAATATTTGTTTGATGCCGTTTCACTCAAATTTGTCGTAACAGATTTAGAAGTTAGAAGCAAAGAATATAAAGAACTTTTAATATTGTAATTTAAAGGTGGGATGGTTGAATTGAAAAATATGAAATTGGTTGTTGCGAGTTATTTTAAGTTGAAAATGATTTATTTAAAATTTATATAGCTGACGTAAGACGAAGCACAAGAATTTAAATAATTACTGGTCTTTTCGGCATTTCCGATGCTTAATAACTTGGTGGTTACGAGAGAATTTATGAAATGAATGATAATGATCACTATTTCGAAATGACTTAAATGATTTAATATTATAATATTAAATGAATAAAAAATTAATTAATCCTTTTGAGGGCCTACCTAGAAATTTTAATCCTCCTAACGCAGGGGGTTAGCTGCTTCCCAGGTGTTGTAGTTCGCAGCACTACCTAATCGAACGAACACTAAACTTGTCTCGTTTTTAACTTACTCACTAATCACTAACGCTATCACTTAATTCAAGAATTTAAATTAATTTAATTTAAAATTACGCTTAAATGCACTTAGTACAATTTAGACGCACTAAAAGGTAAACGAAGATGTTTTTTAAATTTATAAAAATTTAAAAGGATAACACGACAATCGACTACCTCGAAAGACCGTCAAAAATCGAATCCTTCCTAAAGTCAAGGGCTCATCTTGCGTAAGCTACACTAACTCGCTTACCCCACTACCCTTGTTAAGTAGTTTCCACATATGCGAAATTTTGCAAATTTGACTCTTATGATGTCTTGGCATTTGATCAAACCTTGTTTAACTTTCTAAATATTATTATTAATTAACAGCTGGGGTGTTTTCCGATTAACAATTTCATTATAATTAAACATTAAATTTGGTAATCGTCGATCTGAACTGAATACAATACAAGAACGCTATGGAATTTCCCCAAATATCCTGAAAGAGAAATTAAACTCCAAAATTGGTTGTTGTCAGGTCTGAAGTTGTTTTTGGGAACACAATGAAATGAATTTTGTGTAACAACAAATTTTGTTTGTTTTAAATAACACAGAAAATATAAGGAAGAACCCCGTGAGGAAACTGTAATTTTGGTCGTACTACCCCTTGTTAGATGTCGCCCCCAGTACTACACCGGTACTATTTTAACATTTCCGCGTTTTTCTCCAATTTCCTTAGGGATTTTCCTGTCTACTTTCCTCTTAGGATTATGTTAGTAACGGGCAGCAATCGTGTCATGCAATTTTTTTGCTTACAATAATTTAATTAAATAGAATGATTTATACATCCGAATTTCGACGGCTGCGCCTTAAATATTAGGGTTAAATTTTACATCAAAATGTTCAGAAAAATTTCGCGTGTTTTTCTAAACTACTGGTTTCGTGATCTGACGTTGATTTAACAAAGAAAACGTTAATTTCGCTGCAATTTCTTATAAGGAATGCACATGTGTGCTTGTAATTTGATATTCTTTTAAAAAGCTCTGTTCTGTAACGAATTTGTCAACACCCCCTATTCAAGCGGCACTTGACCAACGTCGTTTTGGCTATACTAATCTAGTTAACAGACATGAATTTCAATCGACCAATTCGTTCTTGAAGTTTTGCAACAATTTGTTAACAATTACGCCGAATAAAATAAATTATTCAATTTTATTTGATGACTGGAGTACACTGCATAAAGACTCAACTTTTTGGTACGAAACGTTACGGGAATTTTTGAATAGGATGAAATTTTGATTCTTTCTCGAGTTGTTTACTGATCATCAACGTGCCTTAAATTGGCTCATAAATTCCTTTCTTTTTGAAACGTGACTAGTTAATTTCTAAACAAAATTTTGGATTTAATTTTAGGTTTATCAATAAATTTTGGCTATTTTAAACGAAAGTAAATTAATTATGCTTTTGTGAGAACATCATTGGATTAGCTGGGCGACTGTGGTGCAGAGCCAGGCCGTCGCCAACCCCCATATCTTTGCATATCCACTTGTTAAAACACATGGCCTTTCGACCACCCAATTTGGCGATTTATAACGTTTTTAACAGTTCTTGGAAAGTTTCGTGGGAACGATAATTTTCTAAACATTTTAATGCTAACAAAGGAATAAATAAGTTAAATTAAAATTTGTTGCAACTTTTGAATTGAAGTTGAATTAATATTGTCAAAGAACTAAACGTTTAAACTGACTCCGAATATTTTGCGCTGGTTAATAAAATAAAATTTTAAATACCGCGATCATCACATTCGCCCCCTGTCTTGCGTTGCTTCGTAGATGCAGCGTAAGACACCGCGTGTAGGTTTGCTGTCCTCTGGTTGGTGGTCGGAATGGTGGAATCACCAGATGGTGGATGCGCCCATAATGTCAGAAACGCTCGAATTGGTAGATACGCCTCGAGATTGGCCCTCATGAACTTCTTGCGGTTTTATTTTAGTCGTCTCGTCGGTGGTAGAATTTCAAATTTGTCATGTTGTATACACCTTTAATTTCGTTCGTCACTGGGTCGGCGATTTGGTATGTGTTTGGATGAGGCTTGGCGATTATTTTGTACGGACCACTGTACAAAGGCATGAACTTGGCGAATTGGTGGGTTCTGGTATCGGAAGTCACTTTGTTCTTCAGTAGGACCCAATCTTCAATTTCCAGTACGGTAACTTCACCCTTTTGGTTTTTCTGCCGTAAGTTCGCATGATGTCTCAAGTATTCGCGAGCCTTTTCATGAATTTCTTCTCTCGTGAGTGGCGGACGTACAGGCAGTAAACCCGATGTGACTGCATCTAGTGGGTTTGGTGGTGTTCTGCCGTACAGGATTTCATATGGAGAAAATCCGGTACTGATGTGTGGCACGTAGTTCAAACAATCTTCGATGTTGCTCAAATGGTTGACCCAACTGGTGTGGTTTTCTCTACAATACGCTCGGAAAATTCTCCCCAGCTCCCGCATTACGCGCTCGCTAGGGTTCGATTCTGGGTGACGAATCGACGAGAGCGTTGGTTGAATGTCGGCAGCTCTCAAACTATTCTGCCAAGTGTTCGAAATAAATTGTGTCCCGTGGTCGCTTAACACACATTTGGGTTTGATGTACCCAGAGAAATCCTCTATGAGACGTTTGGCAGCGATTTTGGCGGTGGCTTTTCTCAGTGGGTAAAGTTTGAGAAACTTGCTGAAGACGTCAATGACCACAAATACATAGGACGCCCCCAATCGTCCTGTTGGTAAAGGCCCATAGAAATCGACGCAAACTAGGTCTCCAATGTGGTCGTAAAGGATTGGCGTTAATGGACCCTGATGTGGACGGTTGGAACTTTTTGTCTTCTGACAAAGGTCACAACTTCGTAGACGTTTCTTAATTGTACGATACATGTTCGGCCAGTAGTACTCGCGCTTCATGGAATTGTACACTTTGGTTGCCCCGAAATGGCCCAGGAGTTGGTGATGGTAATCCACGAGCTTAATTACCAAACTCTCAGGTATGGCCAGGCAAACGTCGTTTGAATTTTGAGATCTGTGAACTAACACATTATTTGTGAAATTATATTGGGACCAAACCCGTTGAGTTCTCGCATCTGGAGCAGCTGCACCGGATTGTTTGTTGGCAATTATTTGACTCAAAACAGGATCATCTGATTGGTGTTGTTTGAGATCGGACATCAGTTGGAGAATTTCAGGTGTGTTGTTGACTTCAAACATTGCAACTATTGGTTGTTCACGTGGATATTCATAACTGGCTTCACCGTCGGACGGGTATCGTGACAGGATGTCGGCAACTACATTATCCTTTCCTTTTACCAACTCGATTTCGTAGTCGTACTGTCCTAGTATCAAAGTCCATCGAGTTAGGCGTTCACTGAGCAAACGACAACGGCTCAGAAATTTCAAAGCTTGGTGGTCGGTTCGGATGATGATTTTTGTGACTTGGATGTAGATTCGAAATTTGTGTAAGGCAAAAATGACGCCGAGTAATTCCTTTTCTGTAGTCGTGTAGTTGAGTTCGGGTCCTTTCAAAGAGCGACTTGCAAAAGCGATCACACCTCGCGAACCGTCTTCCTGAATTTGATACAATTCCGCCCCCAATCCGTAACCAGAACTGTCAGTTTGGACGTAGAATATTTTATTCAGGTCGGGGTAACGTAACAACACAGCTTCGAGGAACAGATCTTTCACACGATCGAAAGCTTCTTGTTCATTTCGTCCCCATCTCCATTTTTCACCCTTTCGAAGTAGTTTGTTTAAGTCTTGTGTGGCTGCACTGTATCGAGCACAAAATTTTCGATAAAAATTACAAAGTCCCAGGAAGGCTCGAACGTGTTTAGTTTTCTGGGGAACCGGAAAATTTCGGATGGCGCTGATTTTTTCCGGGTCGGCTTTGATACCGTTGATTGTGAGAATGTGCCCCAGAAATTTCACTTCCTTTTGTATGAAATTGGATTTTTCGAGATTTATCGTCATTCTAGCTTGCTTCAATTTTTCGAAAACTTGTCGGAGATGTTCCAAATGTTCGTTTAGCGTTTCGGAAGCCACTAACAAATCGTCGATATAATTCACGACGAATTCGCGAACTTCTGTTCCTAACACTACGTCCATTGCACGACTGAATGAACCCACAGCAGTTTTTAACCCGAAAGGTAGGACTTGGTATGTGTAACTGCGACCGTTGTACAGAAAGGCGGTGTACTGTCTGCTTTCTGGCGAAAGTGGGATTTGCCAGTACGACGATCTCAAATCAATGGTGGACATGTAGCGAATTCCGTGAAATCGACGTAATAATTCGTCAGCAGCGGGTGGTGACTCACAATCGGCGATCATTTTGGAATTGATCATTCGGGCGTCGAGGCAAATTCTCACCGTTCCATCTTTCTTTTTCACTACCGTCATGGGACTTGCGTAAGGTGACGCCTCACGTTTTATTACCCCCAAGTCTAACATTTCCTGAATTGTGGCGTCGACGGCAGGACGTAGAGCAAAAGGTACTGGGTACGGTCGTTTCAAGAAGGGAGTCTTGTCGTGTAGTTTTATTTCGTGAGTGTATTTGTGTGTTAGCCCTGGACGCGAACTAAAGATACATCTGTACTCTTGCAGCAGGTGTATTAATTTCCGTTTCTCGGCCTCAGGAATTTTTAATGGGTCCACCTTGGCTTGTAGGGCACTGGGTGACTCTAAGTGTTGCTTTTTGTTACAAGTCGTGATCGGCGCCGAATGATTGACTTCGATGTGACCAACAAGATCTTCCACATAATCCTCCGGTTCCGGTGGTATCTCCGTGGTTTTTCTAAACGGAAAACTGTGGTGCTTCTCCCCGTTTCTCAAAAGGCTTTCGTTGTTATCGAAATCGATGACCGCGCGTTGTTCATTTAGCCAGTCTGCTCCCAAAATGGTTGGCTTGATTAAATTTTTAACGACAAGCGCCACGACGGGGTAGAGATGTTCGTCGATTTTGATTTCCAGGTAACACTGAATAACAACCTGGCAACTTCGCTGGCCGATGGCTCCACGAAGATGGATTGAGGTAACCGGTAATGTGGGCGGTTTGTTTCCGGTCTCGATCAACTTGGACCAAACTTCTTCGGAAATACAGCTGACTTCACTTCCGGTGTCCAAAAGCGCGGTGACTGATTGTTGTTGAGAGATTTGGATCTTAATCTCCGGCACGACCCTTTGTATGTTGTTGTTACCTGCGGCAGCGGATTTAATTATAGAAAAAACATTTAACTTAACCTGGGATGCTCGCGGTCGAGCATCGTTTTCCCCTTCTGTTGACTGTGACGAAGTTGAACGTTTACGTTTCTCTCCCGTCCTCAATTGTTGGTTCCTGCTGTCGCTTTGTGGGCCGTGCTGCTGGCCGGAGTACTTTAGGCCCCGTCCTGTACTCCGCCCCCGTTTCCCGAATTCTTGGAGTTTCGTGATGTTTCACCCTGCGCTCTCGAACTTGTGTTGTTGCGGTTGTCGTTGGGGTTGTTTTTGCGCCAGTGATTGTTGCTGTTGTTTCCGTTGTTATTGTGCCAACGGTTGTTGCTGGTGCTGGGTTGGTTGTTGCGCCATTGTTGTTCGTCACTTGAGCGTTTTGGGAAACCATTTCCACGATTTGCAGGAGCCGCAGGACGAGTTACTTCGTGGCGGTCAATGTTTGGCCGCGGGCGCTTTGGCTCGTTACGCCGCTGGTGGTCTGTTGCGCGGGGTCGTTCCCTGGGAGCGATGTTGGTTTTCTCTCCCGGATTTTGTCCCGGAATTTCTTGAGCTGCCAGGAATTCGGCGGCATCCGTGGTGGTACAGATTTTCTCTAATACCCACAACGACTGTATTCTTTCGGGGAAGTGACGCAGTAATTCATCCAGCAACACTTCCTCCGATAAAGGTGTTGTTAACATGTTCGCCATGTCGACGTAATAAGCAAAATGCGACAGCATCGTGCCCCTGGTTTCGTCATAGCGGCCTGTAGCGATTTGAAATCTGATGTCCCGTTGACGCTTGGCCGACCAGTAGGTCCGGAGAAAGTCCCGTCGAAAGTCCTCGTAACCACGCCACTTCTTCTGGAATATTCCCGTCCAATGTTTGGCATTGCCTTTCAAGCAATCCATGGCGACTCCCAAAAGACGCTGCGAGTCGAGCCCGAAAAAACGTCCATATTCTTCAATGGCTCGTAAGAATTTCACCGGATTTTGCCTTTTCAGGCCTTCGAAAGATGGTCGTTCAGGAGCTGGAAGTGGGCGATCCAGCAAGCTCCGGAGTACTCCGGAAATTGCGGCCACATTGTCTGTTGTGATTGGCATAGGTGGTGAGGCCATCACTGCTCCCGAAGTCGCTGATGTGGTCGAACTTCCCGGCTCTTGCACAAGAGGGCTCGCAAGAGGGGCTGGTTCCGGAGCTACCGGAATTTCCGGGTCGGGTTCTGGCGAAGTCGTCCCGTCGCTAGGTAGTGGAGTGACTTGCCAACCATCGACATCAGCGGCGGCGCTGGTACTTGGACGTACCTGAAGGATGGCTTGCGGTCTTTGAACCGCTGTCGACGTCGATGGCGCCGCGAAGTTTGGCACATTCCTTGGTTGTTGGGAGTTTAACCAACGAACGAACCACGTCGGCATTTCTTGCGGTGGGGCTCCGGCGTTTCCGGTGTTCCTGTTGTTTTCCATGTCGACAACCTTCAATCTCGGGTATCGAACGATCAAATAAATTGGAGTCCTAGAAATTTTAATAACACAGCAGTATCTTATTTACGGCAATTTTCCCCTCGGAAATGACACTTTATGACTTTGAATCCTGGTCACGGCACCAATAAAAATGTAGTGAGACCGTGATTGATGATGGTTGATCGATGTTTAAATGATTTACAACTTATTTTAATTGATTTATTTAATTAATCTTGAATTTTACTTTTGTTTTCTTTTTTCGAAATGGTTTGGCTCGTCTAGTTAATTGATACGCTACATGATCATTTCACTTACCTACGTTGTGTTGTTTTGATGTACGAAGTCACTCTTATAATGATATCGTAATTTGATCTTAATTCTTATCAGAAAGGGTTCCGGATTTATCCGTAACGCAAGTCCGGATTCAAAGTAGTGTCAAAACGCATGGGAGAAGAAATTTAAACCACAAGTTTCCTCCAAAGTTATTTATTACAAGAATAATGAATATTCCGTTGGATGGATTACAATAATCAATGGTTATGAAAGTTTGATCAAATTTGGCCAATTGTTATTTGTTTTTGTATAGTAATGTCGTCAAAACATATCTCAGAGTCGTAACCACAATTCGTTTGAAATTCCAAGTAAATAGTTTCGAAGTTGCTGAGTGATACGAAAAAGTTTTATTGATATGATATGACGTTAATATTTAACATGAATTAATTTAATTCGATAATGTCCAAATAAATTAACCTACGTTTCAGATGATATTGTTCGAACTCATAGGATCTAGGCAATTGACAACGCGTTTCTAAATTACTTGTACCAAAGGCGGATTATAACATGCTCGCGGAATCTTTGATACGTGCATCGCATTGAATTTTGCGCCCTAGTGCCGAAATTCCGTCTCCGGTAAAAGTCAGGTGATCAACACCTAGAATGAATTTCGAATAAAACCCGGACATACAAGCTTTTACAAATCAATCTGAATAAATGTAGAAGTAATTTCTCTCTAAAGTTTTCCGTCCACGAGCTTTGACAAAGACTTGTGCAGAACTTTGCCATGTCGCGATATCAGTTTATTACAGATAATCACGGATGATTATGTCTGCTCGATCGTCCGTAGTAGCCTGCAAGTACGTGGAAGTACTTGCCGTTGGGACGGGAATTACAACGTCCATTCTAAGTACAACGGGCGGAAACTACGACCTGCCACCGCGTCTTAGACCTTGTTAAAGTTGGGGAAGAGCGTCCCCGGGGACTACGACTCTTCCCATGAAGATGGCCAACTCACGAGCCTGTAATTTCTGATCTGGACGCAAAAGAGAAACACTCTTTTGCTTTATCGCCTAACGCGTTGCGGAAGAGAAATCGTTCTACTCTAAACCTATCCTTAACTAGCAACAAATCCTTCTATTTCGTAATATTTTGGTGTATGCAACCTTAAATTATCTGTGTACAACAGTTTGAATAGCACCGTGGGTTTTGGATTTAGACTTTTGTTGTAGTTGAATATTTGTTTGATGCCGTTTCACTCAAATTTGTCGTAACAGATTTAGAAGTTAGAAGCAAAGAATATAAAGAACTTTTAATATTGTAATTTAAAGGTGGGATGGTTGAATTGAAAAATATGAAATTGGTTGTTGCGAGTTATTTTAAGTTGAAAATGATTTATTTAAAATTTATATAGCTGACGTAAGACGAAGCACAAGAATTTAAATAATTACTGGTCTTTTCGGCATTTCCGATGCTTAATAACTTGGTGGTTACGAGAGAATTTATGAAATGAATGATAATGATCACTATTTCGAAATGACTTAAATGATTTAATATTATAATATTAAATGAATAAAAAATTAATTAATCCTTTTGAGGGCCTACCTAGAAATTTTAATCCTCCTAACGCAGGGGGTTAGCTGCTTCCCAGGTGTTGTAGTTCGCAGCACTACCTAATCGAACGAACACTAAACTTGTCTCGTTTTTAACTTACTCACTAATCACTAACGCTATCACTTAATTCAAGAATTTAAATTAATTTAATTTAAAATTACGCTTAAATGCACTTAGTACAATTTAGACGCACTAAAAGGTAAACGAAGATGTTTTTTAAATTTATAAAAATTTAAAAGGATAACACGACAATCGACTACCTCGAAAGACCGTCAAAAATCGAATCCTTCCTAAAGTCAAGGGCTCATCTTGCGTAAGCTACACTAACTCGCTTACCCCACTACCCTTGTTAAGTAGTTTCCACATATGCGAAATTTTGCAAATTTGACTCTTATGATGTCTTGGCATTTGATCAAACCTTGTTTAACTTTCTAAATATTATTATTAATTAACAGCTGGGGTGTTTTCCGATTAACAATTTCATTATAATTAAACATTAAATTTGGTAATCGTCGATCTGAACTGAATACAATACAAGAACGCTATGGAATTTCCCCAAATATCCTGAAAGAGAAATTAAACTCCAAAATTGGTTGTTGTCAGGTCTGAAGTTGTTTTTGGGAACACAATGAAATGAATTTTGTGTAACAACAAATTTTGTTTGTTTTAAATAACACAGAAAATATAAGGAAGAACCCCGTGAGGAAACTGTAATTTTGGTCGTACTACCCCTTGTTAGATGTCGCCCCCAGTACTACACCGGTACTATTTTAACATTTCCGCGTTTTTCTCCAATTTCCTTAGGGATTTTCCTGTCTACTTTCCTCTTAGGATTATGTTAGTAACGGGCAGCAATCGTGTCATGCAATTTTTTTGCTTACAATAATTTAATTAAATAGAATGATTTATACATCCGAATTTCGACGGCTGCGCCTTAAATATTAGGGTTAAATTTTACATCAAAATGTTCAGAAAAATTTCGCGTGTTTTTCTAAACTACTGGTTTCGTGATCTGACGTTGATTTAACAAAGAAAACGTTAATTTCGCTGCAATTTCTTATAAGGAATGCACATGTGTGCTTGTAATTTGATATTCTTTTAAAAAGCTCTGTTCTGTAACGAATTTGTCAACACCCCCTATTCAAGCGGCACTTGACCAACGTCGTTTTGGCTATACTAATCTAGTTAACAGACATGAATTTCAATCGACCAATTCGTTCTTGAAGTTTTGCAACAATTTGTTAACAATTACGCCGAATAAAATAAATTATTCAATTTTATTTGATGACTGGAGTACACTGCATAAAGACTCAACTTTTTGGTACGAAACGTTACGGGAATTTTTGAATAGGATGAAATTTTGATTCTTTCTCGAGTTGTTTACTGATCATCAACGTGCCTTAAATTGGCTCATAAATTCCTTTCTTTTTGAAACGTGACTAGTTAATTTCTAAACAAAATTTTGGATTTAATTTTAGGTTTATCAATAAATTTTGGCTATTTTAAACGAAAGTAAATTAATTATGCTTTTGTGAGAACATCATTGGATTAGCTGGGCGACTGTGGTGCAGAGCCAGGCCGTCGCCAACCCCCATATCTTTGCATATCCACTTGTTAAAACACATGGCCTTTCGACCACCCAATTTGGCGATTTATAACGTTTTTAACAGTTCTTGGAAAGTTTCGTGGGAACGATAATTTTCTAAACATTTTAATGCTAACAAAGGAATAAATAAGTTAAATTAAAATTTGTTGCAACTTTTGAATTGAAGTTGAATTAATATTGTCAAAGAACTAAACGTTTAAACTGACTCCGAATATTTTGCGCTGGTTAATAAAATAAAATTTTAAATACCGCGATCATCACAGTACACTAAAAGACTCCCTGAAAATAAAAATTGATCTGTCTCAGGATTTTCTATCACGTGATCTCAATCCTTTCTTTTCCGAAAAACTCAACTCAAACCTTACAATAATTACATTATAAAAAAGTGAAAAAAATGCAAGGGTGGTATGATTTGTTCCAGTTATTTTTGAGGAATCGAAATTTTAGCATTTGCTTTTTCTGAGGAATCATGAACCTCACTTTCTTTTTCTGGACTTAAAGAACGTTTAGGGTTGGAAAAAAACAAAAAAGTTTACTAAAAAATGCCATACGGCAATATCTTAAATTGTTCAAGAACACAGTTTTGCAATTTTAGTTGGCATGTGGCATGATTGGATTAAAAAAGTTAATAAAGATCAAACAATTTATATTCACAAAAAAAATTTGTTTACATTATTCACTCTCATCTGATGAGTCTGAAGAGTCGTTCCCCAAATTATCATCAACTCTTCCACTTGGACCTCCATACCTACATCGAGATGCCACATTTTCCCCTGTACCCCATTCACATGTCGAATGGCATTTTGCCAATTTTGGGGAGTAACATGCTTCATTAAAAAGATTTTGTTTTTGTTCTCAGTATGGCCTGCATTGATCCATGTTTCGTTTAAGTAATAAATCTTCTTACCTTCTTCTTTAAGTTTTTTAATCTGCCCCAGATACCGTCTTCGCCATGCAATGATTTCATTTTTTTCTATTTCTATTCTATTTCTATTTCTTCTTTTAAAGCTCGAATTAAATTAATAAAAATTAAATAACAATATGGTAAATAAAAGATAACACCAAAAATTCAGTTCCTTTAATAATTTACCCATTGTGTTTTTTTTTAATTCGGAAGTTCTTCTTGTCCATTGACGCAGTTTAGTTTTTTTTTACAGTTGGTGGTTCATTTCTTAAGAAAAACGAATGAACAGATTTTCTTATTTCATTCTTGTTCCATTTACTGAAGTTATCCAAAACAGATCTTGCGCGATGGTACAACTTCGGTTTTATGTTATAACATAGGGTCATACGTTAACAAATTACAATACTTGAATAATACCTGCAGCTTTGCTGGTAAATTCCAATTTCTGTACCTTTGATACACCAGGGTTTTCCTCATGGAAGGTCTTAAAAATATTGTAGATTATTTGTTTTTCTTTTACAGAAAAATGCCGCCTGGTTCGTTTTTTAGGTGGTGACGCTTCAATATTGTTTATGTTTATGTTTATTAATGTTTATTAACGGCCACGCCAAGTACAAGTGATATATAAAATACAAAGATAAATACAAACACAGATAGGTACAATACAGTTAATATAAAATAAAGTGTTAATTATTAAAAGAGCTAAGTTCACTATGTTCAATAACAGTTTTTAAATCCTTTAGAAATCTATTTTTAGGTAAACCTATAAAATCTAATTTACCAGAAAGTACGTTGCATGTTTTAGACAGCCTAGAAGATACAGAATTTTTCCCATAATTGGTACGGTGGTAAGGCACTACAAGCATTCTAGGCTCTCTAACGTTACAAACGGGTATATTTATTGAAAATAGCGGAAGAATAGGATTACAATTTACATTACCAGACAATATACGATATACGAACGACGCGTCATAAAATATTCTACGAGAAGATAGTAAGGATAGTCCTAAATAACTTAAAATTTTTATATAATTATTTTTGTCATAAAATATGTTAAATTTGTAACATACAAATTTAACAAATTTTTTCTGAACATTTTCAATTCGATTAATATGAACATTATAACAAGGTTGCCAAATAATTGTGCAGTATTCCAAAATTGGACGAACATAACAATTATATAATAACATTACAACACGCAAACTTGAAAAATCAGAGCACTGTCTTATTATAAATCCTAATGTTTTGTTTGGTTTTGACAAAATGTGGTTAACGTGATAGTCAAAACTTAACTGGCTGTCTACAATAACTCCTAAATCGCGAATATAAGTGACACATTCAAGTTGATTGCCTGATATAAAGTACGATGGTAGATTGTAATATAATTTTCTAGAAAATCTTAGTGATTTACATTTATTTATGTTCAGTTCTAAAAAATTTTTTTTACACCACATACAAAAACTATTTAAATCACGTTGTAATATATCACAGTCGTTTGGATTTATAATAACTTTAAAAATCTTTACATCGTCGGCAAAAAGAAGGATTTCAGAGCTTTCGATCGCTGTTTTGACATCATTTATATATAGAGAAAAAAGAATAGGGCCTAGATGTGACCCATGAGGCACACCTGTGGATGGGTGAATTGCGCGAGACTTAACACCATTTATAGTTACATACTGTACACGATTAGATAAAAAAGAATAAATCCAACTAAGGACTGGATCCCCAAAACCTAAATTATCTAATTTTGATATTAATAACTCAATGGAAATGCGATCAAAAGCTTTTGACATATCAGTATATATACAATCAATTTGGAATCCATGATATAATGTCAGCCATAATGGAGTCAAAAACTTTTGATATATACGATGGGGTACATATCGGTCTATAGTTGGAAATATTTACACGACTACCATTTTTAAAGACAGGTCTGATATATGAGATTTTCCAAATATCCGGAAATTGAGTTAACAATATTGTTAATATTGTTGTCATCCATTCCCAAATATGAAACACACGAATGAAAAATCTAACCTAGAAAAAACACATGATTAACGTAAACATTTTGATACTGTTTATCGGTAGACTTACAATTTTGTCTTTAATTAGAAACAGAGGGGCTGATTTCAAGTTTGGTCGCAAAGTTGCGCGGGTCGCAGTTGCATAGCAGCAACGAATGACATTGCTAGATTTGCGCCGTTGATATAACAATACCGATTTGCGCCGCACAGTAAAAAAAGTAGTGTAAATAATGAACTCTAGACAACTCTATTTCTAGTTTATACAGGTCCATCTATTTAGAGTAATATTTTTTACTCTACATGTAGTGTTAAATATCAGAGTGATAATAATCTAGAGTAGAGTAATTTTGATCTCTAAAATAAAACACTATTTGCTGTGTTCATTAACTCTACAATACACTACAAGTGTAAATTTTACGTCTATATTTTAGAGTGAAGCAAATCTAGATTGCTTTATAAACTCTGTGAAGAGCACTACTGTTTTGGTGGGAAATTTAAATATAACTCTACGTAGTGTATGGTATCAAGAGTTTTCGAACTCTGAGGGTTGGAGGTAAATTTGAATAAAACTCTATTTAGTTTTTTAAATAAATTGTTTATTATTATTACTTACAACATAGTAGAAGTAACAGAAACTCATTTAACGAATTTACATACTCTAAAAAATAAATTTGTATTTCGGAACGAGTAACCATTCGTTAGAGGAAAATGATTGTGATATATTATATGGTTCCTTATATAAAAGAAAACTAAATTCTATAATGTCAAAAGTTGGACTAATATCTGTATCTTTTAATTTATAAGAATGAAGTCTTTCGACAAAAGATTCAGTTTTCCATTTTTTTGTTACAAAAAATATCTGTTTTTCCGAGGCATCAGTATCTATTGAACATATATCAATTATTTCATCAAACTGTGGAAGCTGAGAGTTTAGGTAATAATCTGTTAGAAGACTTTTTCGAAATAACTTTATTTTCAAGAAAGTTTTAAATACAAAGTAAAAGCACACAACCACCGTGTCGCCGTTGATTCGACACTCCTGCCGCGCCGTCTCACCGCTCATCGCCTGGTTGTTGTGTCTATCGCGCCGCCTCGATTCCCGCCGTGTCCTTAATCAGCGCCTGGCTGATTTTGGTCGTAACATTCGGCCTTCCTGCAAAATTAATGTCCTCATTAATTCGTAGCCTAATTCTCAAGGAGATCGATCAGATCTAACCGATCAATTTCCTCGCCACTGTCGCTTTCCTCGCCATCCGCCTTGTCATTCGCCTCCTGAGCAGTACTGCAATAGCGCCGGAGTGAATCCACCGCCACAACCGCCTTAAAACGTTTGTACCCTCTCATACCTTTAATCGCCTCGATCTGGTACCTGTCGTTACCAAGCCGACGTGACACTCTATATGGTCCGTCGTACTTATTCGCCAACTTTCTATTAGTACCTGGATCCAAACAACCAGTCGCCGACTGACGCCACAAGACCAAATCGCCTACTTTATACAGGGTTGCAACCTTTCGCCTTTTATCGAACCTAGATTTCATTTGTAGTGCAGTCCTTTTCAGATTCCTTTCCGCCTCGGCCCTATTTGCCTGTAGCTCTTCACTGAGTGCTTCAGCAAGAACTGGGTACCCCGAGTCGTCACTCGAAGGTCCCGCATGCTGACTAAGCCCTGCTCCGCCCTGAGCATTCGCACTGCACCCGGTACCAAGTGTTGTGCTCGCCTCGCCGTGTGGTACCGCCTCGCCGTGTTTTACTAGGTTCGCGCCGGTTTCGCCGTTTTCGATCGAATTTAATGTCGCCTGTACCACATTATCCGCCAAATTAGCTACAACGCCCCGCCTGTGGGAGAACATCAACTGGGCCGGAGAAAATCGAGTACTCGCATTAACTGTATTGTTCAAACCCCAAACTATCTCCGGTAACCCATCGTCCCACCGATTTTCGGAATCTGCACTGCACGTCAACGCCTCTTCAATGGTTCGGTTGGGTCTTTCAACCTGACCATTCGCCCTAGGGGTAGCAATCGCATTTTGAATATGCTGAATCCCTTTTTCCGCCATGAAATCACCAAACGCCTTGCTCTGAAACGCCAATCCACGATCTGTGATTACCCTTCGCGGATACCCAAACACCCCAAAAATATCTCTCAATTTTTCAATCGCCTCTGTAGATCTCAGTGTTCGAGTTGGTTTCGCCCAGACAAATTTTGTAAATCCGTCTATCGCCATTAGCAAGTAACTGTTGCCCTTGCTACTTCTCATGAAAGGACCTAAATGATCTACATGTACTGTATCCAAAGGAATGGGTAACCTTTTTATTGGATGCAGTCGCCCTTCCGCCTTACCATAATCACCTTTGCCATAGGCACATCGCAAACAGGATCGTACATATTTCAACATGAATCGCGCCATTTTAGGAAACCAATATGTTTCTTTCATCAATGTTAACGCCCTATTGTAACCAGGATGCCCTATTTCATCGTGGTGTTTGTGAGCCAAAGTAAACCTCGCCGTGGCTGGCACATAAAGTCTGTCGCCGTTTGGTGTTATTCTATACAGACGCCCATTTTTCACTTTGTACACCGCCTTTACATCTCGCGGTGTTACGCCGGTTGTCAATACAGTGACCAGCTCCTGCGCTTTGGGATCTTGTAATTGAACTGTAAGAAACCAATCCGCCTCATCTGCATGAACGATAGAAATCTGAACAGGATTTCGACTTAAAGCATCAACGTGCTGCATCCGTACGCCCGGCCTATATTCTACTGTCATGCCATACTCTTGGATTGCTAGCCACCACCGAGCTATTCGAGGGACCAAGTCTTTCTTTAAGAAAGTTGCTCTTACCGCTGAACAATCAGTTACAACTTTAAATTGTGTACCCAGCAAATACACCCGAAAACGTTTAATTGACTCTACCACCGCCAAGGTTTCTAACTCATAGCTATGATATACCTGCTCCTGAGGTGTGGTAGTTCTACTGAAGTAGAAAACTGGCTTTAGCTCACCATCTGGTTGTCTCTGTAGCAGAATTCCTCCCACGCCAATTTTGCTTGCATCTGTATGCAACTCTGTCGAAAAACTGCTGTTGTAAGCTGCCAAAACCGGTCTCTCAGACAACAAGTGACGAAGTCTCTGGAAAGCGTCCTGCTGCTCTTCTCCCCATCGCCACTCCACGTCCTTTTTCGTGAGATTTGTCAAAGGTTTCGCCAACAGGGCAAAATTCCGAATGAATTTTCTGAAGTAACTAGCTAAACCCATAAACTGTCTAACACTATGTACGTCTGAGGGTTCTGGGAACTTTAGAACTGCATCCACTTTGCGTTGACCAGGTCGTATGCCTTCAACGCTGATCTCATGGCCTAAATAATCGATCTTCTCTTGACGGAAACTGCATTTCGCCAATTTCAATTTCACGCCTGCATCTCTAATTAGTTCCAACACCTTTCGAAGTAGCTCTAACCCCGTCGCTACATCTACTGAAGGTATCAGAAGATCATCCATGTACGCCAAGACCTGATCATGTCGCATGTTGCCCAACATTTGGTTGATAATTCTCTGAAATACCGCCGGAGAATTTGCCAACCCAAATGGAACTCGCAAGTATTCATAATGTCCATCAGGTGTTACAAAAGCCGTTTTGTGAATTGAATCAGAATGCATTGGTACCTGATGATATCCTTGCGCCAAGTCCAAGGATGTAAAGTATCGGTTTCCCGCCAACCGATCCAACTGATCCGCAATCAGTGGCAAAGGGTACCTATCTTTCACCGTAATTGCATTTAGTGCCCTATAATCAACACGGAGACGCATTTCGCCTGTTTTCTTAGGGACCAACAAAATAGGACTCGCATAGTTTGAATTAGATTCTCTGATGACATCGCCGTCAAGCAGACTCTGCACCTTTTGTCGAACCACCGCTCGTTCTGAATGTGACAATCTGTATGGACGATAATACACAGGAATGTCTGACGTTAGATTTATCGACATGGACCCTAACTGAGTTAAACCTAGATCCTCATCATTCGCCGAAAAACAACACGACATAGAACGCAATAAGTCAAATAGCTGTTGTTTATAATAATCACCTATTTCGCCTACAGTGACACTAGATAAGTCAAAACATGCGCTCACCTGCTGAATGTTCATGACTTTTGTCACCGGAACTCCTTCTTTGCACCTCTCCGCCTTTGTCACTAATCGTCCAGCCTTCCAAACCAGTGTTCTGGGTGCAAGATTTGTGATGAGGATTTTGTTGTCGTCTCGGCATTTTAACACGCCACCGGGTATCGCCACCATGTCGTCCTTGCTTTGAAACGTCACAGGAGCCATTGAAACTATTTCGCCTATTTCACAATCAGTTATTGTAACGCCCATTTGGAGTGACAGCCCCGCCGGGATAACTGTATCCTCCTTCACGAGGATTCGTGGCCTTGGTCGGTCCGTCTCCAAGGTTAAGTTCTTAAAAACTTCGAAAAGATCTTCGTCCCTGATAACGCATGCTTTATCGCCTCTCACTACAAGTGCTACGCCGGAGGTACTAATTGCTGGTTGACCCAAGATGAGCTCGATTCGCCCGAGATCACACTTGGTTATCAACGCCGTGATACTCAATGTTACCTCATCAACCTTAATGTCAAATGTCGCCTCGCCAATCGCTACACCTTGCCCGCCTGCAAACCCCTGTAGTATCCATTCGCCTGGTTTTATGTTTAAATTACGCCCTTGCGCCCAAGACCACGCCAAAATGTTGTGCTCACTCCCGGTGTCAATATAAACACGAATTTGCGCGCCGCATGCCGTACCCATCTTTTTATAAGTGTTCTCTAGCCCTAATTGTAAAATTCTCACCTGTGGGTTCGCGCCTTTCACCGCCGTGGAGTCTGCTTGGGGGTTACAGGTTGACGCCTCATGTCCTGGTCTCCCACATTTTCGACATCTCTCCCTCCTCTCGTAAGGACACTCTCGACTCTTGTGGGTACCGTATCGCTGACAGTTGAAACAGCGAATTAATGCGGACTTCGCCTTTGTTGTTGCCACTGGTTGGTCCGATCGCCGTTTCATCGCCTGGCCGGAGGAGGTTGACTCACGCCGTGTCACCCCTTCAGCCTTTGCCGTCGCCCCACGATATTCATAAAACTCCAGTCCCACAAGAAAGTTGTTATACAGCGCCTCTGGGGTGGTACTTCTAGTCGCGTATGCATTTGCACGAAGCTCCTTTGGCAGCCCCCTTATGATCACAGCGACAGCATTCTCGCCAGAAATGCCGACTCTGTCACATAGCGCCAACTTCTCGTGATAGTACTTCGTCATTACCTCGCCTGGTAACTTTTGACGCTGTACCAATTCTTCGAGAGTAATGGCAAAGTCCTGTCGCCGAGGAAACGCCATTCGGAGTCTCGCCTTCCAAGAATCCCAGGTCAAATTGTATTCGCCTAAATGATTAAACCATGCTTTCGCCGCCCCCATCAATCGTGATTGCATAATGCCCGCCTTTTCCAATTCTGACCACCCGTGAACTTGCCCCAGCTGGTCAATTTTTGCGAGCCACCTCTCGATATTGCAATCAGCATCATCTGGGTCAAAATAGTCGACAATTTCGGCTCCAATTTTCCAGCTCCGCACTGTAGAACAATCAGAGCCTGTCGCCGGCGATTGCTGTGCCGACGCGCCCATCTCAGCTATCCTATTGCGTAAGGTTACCTCCGCCCCCTCTGTACCCGCCGCCTGGGTATCAGTAATTTCGCCTAAAATTAGTGCCGCCTGCCTTTTTACCGCCTTTTCGATTTGGGATTTTAACTCCGATCCCAATAATTGCTCCAGGGTACGCGCAATTGTGTTATCCAAGGTCTCTGACGTCACCTGGGTTGTCGCCGAAATCGTCCTTGGGGCCGCCTCCTCCAAGTCGATGTCTTCGTCCATCGTCAAAGTAATTCCCTCTTCGTCGCCTCTTTGCTCCTCAGACATTTTTAGAACACTTTTCGCCGAAATTCGTCTTGCCACACCCAAAGTAACAGTCGACTTTTCTTATCGCCGTTTTTGCGCTGACGTTTTTCACCCGAGCAAGTCCTTGAAGCTAATTTCGCCGCACTTTCAATTACGCCACTCAAGTTTCACCAACTAGCACGTGAAATAATCCCACTTCTGATTTGTTAGAAGACTTTTTCGAAATAACTTTATTTTCAAGAAAGTTTTAAATACAAAGTAAAAGCACACAACCACCGTGTCGCCGTTGATTCGACACTCCTGCCGCGCCGTCTCACCCCTAGAATAGTCTCACCGCTCACTAGCGGCTAGGTCCCGCCGGTCTACAAATATTCCCTCTGTCGAAATGTTGCGAGCGAGGTCGGAACAGTACGAAGAGACCATAACGGACTTCCATTTCAGCTGGGCTGGTTAAGTCTAACGAGTTTTCTGAGTACTTCAAAAATAATTACATTAACAATCGGCATTGCTGGGCATATTGGAATAGTGGTTTTTATGGAAATATGTTGCGCGTGGCTGGGGCTTCGCCCCAGTTAACTAAAAGGAAACAAACCCCACGACCAATTAAACTCGAAAACGTGGAACTCGAAACGTGGAATAGTGTTTTTTTTATGGAGCTACTAGGGTGGCGTACAGTTCATAACCGGTGGACAGACAGAGCTCAATATTCGGGCTGTTCCGACTCCACTCGCAACATTTCGACAGCGGGAATATTTGTAGACCGGCGGGACCTAGCCGCTTTTTCACCGCTCATCGCCTGGTTGTTGTGTCTATCGCGCCGCCTCGATTCCCGCCGTGTCCTTAATCAGCGCCTGGCTGATTTTGGTCGTAACAAATCTTTTCCTACACATATAAACATTTTTTTTTGTAAAGGTATCCACATTTGAACCATTTATATTGAGATACGGTTGAATCGTTTTCAATTTCATCCTCATCTACAGAAATTAAATGTGAAAATCTATAATCTTTAATTAAACATGATACAGAAGGACCAAATTGTTCACATATCTCAAATAAACTATTAGGATGAGAAGTTCCTGACATTTGTTGACAACGAAGTGCAAGAGTTTTTGTTAAATTTTTATAATTTCTAAATTTTGACGCAAAATATTTTATCATTGCATGTTTAGATTCATAACGCATGCACCAGAGGTTTAGCAATGGACCCATTGTTTTAATTACTGTTGGATAATGAAGCATAAAATGTTGTTTGGGAATAATAGGACTATCAAAGACCAATTTGAAAAGTTGATGATGAGTTTCAATTAACGTTTCAAGTTCTGTTACCATTTTAGTACAAATTCTAGGTGCAAAGACAATAGACATAATTTTTAACAATAATAGTATTACTTGAAATTTTGTGTCTACTTCGGTTGTGACATCATCAATTATTAAAGGTAAATATCTAATCAGACACCACGCTTGCACTGCTTTTTGTTTGATATTATTATTATTATTGTCCAGAACAACTGGGCTAGGTCTATTGGAGCTATTTGTTGTACCAAAATCATATAAATGTATCCTTTCATTTATTTGGACAAGTGTTAATAATTTCGCATTCACAATTTCTAAAAGAAAAAGTTTTAATTCGTACTGAACAGTCCCTTCCAAAATATCGTGCATTATATCTACAGAAGATGTATCGCAAAGTTTAAAAAAATTAAGATCATTTAAGATGCTTCGAAATTTGATGCCAAAATGGTGATTATTGTTTCTTTCCGCTATACTGCTGTGTTGTTCGTACAGTTCACTTGTTCTTAAAGTACAATCTCTTGCTGAAAACATATTCTGCATCTCATGTTTGTGAGATAAACAAAACCGACAAAAATAATTAGCCTGAAAGGATTCAACCATTCCATGCAAAGAATTTGCAGCTAGATTATCATGAGAAAGAGATGAAATCGTGCCAAAAATTGTTTCAGAAACGCCATCTACTAAAATACCCTCAGTTTCCAATTTTTTTAAATCTGCAATGATGGGAGATAATATTTTATTTAGTGTAATGTCTTCACCTATGCAACTAGACTTCAAATCAGACGTAAAAAATAAAGCTAAAAGGTGTATGTTTTTTAAATTTGAGTTAAATGCATAGGGTAAATTTTGAATTGTAAAATATAACGCACCGATTTTGTGAGCTCCTGTCTTACTACCTAAAGGATTAACAGTTTCGAAGTCGTCGTAATATAACTGCAATTTTACAAAATATTTTTTTTGTAAAAATAATTCATTATTTTCAAGGTATGTGCCACTTGTAATTAATTCCTTTTCATGAGTAGTACACTTGAATGTTGATATATAGTCCAATATTATTTTGTTATTATTTATCAACCACTGTAGTGTTTCTAGAATAGGTACGTATTGAAATGTTCTGGGGATATTTACTTCTATTCTTGTGTTCGTACTTTTGTCGAATATGGAATCATTACGTATACCTAAATATATTTCCTTTGGCAAAACAATTTTTGAATTAATAACTTTATTTCTTTTATATGTGCTGCTATATTTATTCATTTCTATTTTAACTTTATCTCTAACACTATTTAAGATAGAAAAAAAAAAGATTTTCATTAACACTGTTATTTAACATATACTCGAACAAATTTAAAAGTAATTCATCAACCGCTTCATATACAGCTTGAAATTGTGAGTGTGGTAAACTCAGTGGCATAATTTGTTGAAAAAATATATGGAACAGTACCTCAATATCAAATGATTCATTCTGGATTTTAGTAAAAGAACCATCTTCTAATGTATTAAAATCACGATTATTATCATCTTCGACACAAACAACACGCTCATCAACACTATTAACTGGAGAGTTAGTAGTGAGAGAGCTAAGAGAAGTTATTGCAACATTATTGTCATCTTCAACACAAACACCACACTCATCAACAATATCAACTTGAGAATTAATAGTGAGAGAGCTAAGAGGAGTTACTGCAGCATTATTACTAGTGCTCTGTAAAAACTCTGTAGACCCAACCAAATTCTCATTATTTCTTAATAATTGTTTACCTAAATTCTCAGTTTCATGAATCAACATATGTTTTCTAAATCCATTAAATGTTTTAAAATTTGAATAACAAAACTGAAAACAACATCTTAAATTAAGTTTCGGATTATCAAATAATCCATGAATTGTTCTTAAATGCTTGACAACCAAATAAGTTTTTAATAATTTCTTATTACATAAGGAACACACAAACATTGTAAATAATTACTCACTCGTATAACAAAAAACTCGTATAAAAAACTAACAAAAAGAACTCTAACAAGTATACAAAATCGAAAACAATGTTATCATTAATCATTTAAGAGTCTAGTTCTCACTAGACACATATGTGGAGTGTACAATATACCTTCGGTTTCAATGTCAAAATAATAGGTTTGTATGAATTCCCAAAAAAATTTTAGTTTGTGATCGTACCTTATGTTGAACACATAATGAGTCATAAACAGCAACTGGAAAGCCTCCGCACTGGAACAGTGGTCAGGGCAAGGGATGAGCTGTCTGTCCACCACTATGTGGTACTTCGTAATTGCCCCCTTATTACTATGCCCTTGTGCCAACAGAAATGGTTGTTTTCTTTGAAGTGAAGATAATATTTCTGCGACCGGTTGATTTAGCTAAAAAAATATTGTACCTACTTAAATGCTGAAAAAATGTAAGATGGCAAACCTTTTTAAAAACGATTAACCTTTCAAAGTAGGAATATCCATTTAAATCACTCACTTGTTTTGAGTTAACCCTCCATTGAAGAAGTTTGGCTAGGGCTAACAAAGATCGTGTAACTTTGTCAAATTCTAAAAAATAATAAAATTACTTTGGTAACATAAATTTGCTAAAACTTTTACTTACTGTCACTTGAACCTTCCGTCGAACCTAATATTTCTGTGGCAGGTGTGGCTACTTCACTATCATATATACTTAGAATTTTCTCTGCATCATTGTTTATTTTGGCAATAAAACTGAGTTCTTTATCAGGAAAAAGTAATCGAAAATCGTGTTCAATCTGAAACATATGAGGTATGAAAGTACGTTACGTGCATAACACGCATTATTTGTTTTCTGGAAGGCAACATTCTCAGCTCATACACGAAATATTAAAAAAATATTCTTACAAGATATGGAGTGTCCAGAAATCTCGGAAAGATTGATAAAACATTAACATCCAAGGACCGCCTATAAGTGAACGTTTTTTTCATTCTGTCCAAGATTGCTTCTTGGTCTGTTTGAGGAGAAGCGTTTCTCAGAAATTCCACACAATCAGAAATTTCTGGAGTGATAGTTATTACGTTTTTATATGTATTTCTACAATCTTCTTTTTTTTCCCTCACTTCATCGGACGCGTTTTCAACAGCTTTGCGCTTCCTTCTGCGTACCGGCCCTAATGTCTTCATCTTTGGAATTTTTCGCGATAAAGCGTAACCTATAACTAATAAAACCTTCCCCCCATTGTCGTTTTTATAAAAGGCTTCCTAAAATTAAAATCAATTAATTTTAAGATTTAACGAAAAGTAAGCATTCATACGTAGCCCGTTGGGCCACACGGGTTTCTCAATTTAGGAAATATTGAAATAATAGCCTGTCCCAAATTTCTTTTGGCGAATTCAGGAACTGATATTCCATACATACGCACTAATTCAGAAGTCGTTGCATTGACTAATTGAATACGTAATGATTTTTTCAGAAAACCATTTCGACTGTAAAACTCAAAAATCTCATCACCCATTCTATTTCTTATAAATTTTTTCCACCCCTGCAAAAAGAAAAGTAAATGATTGGGAATAAAATAAAAAAGACATAAAAAGCCACACCTCAACAGACATTTCTTTGTAACCCATAGGTTTTTTAAATGTTTCCTCTTTCTGAATATTAGGATCTATTCTTTTATCACTTGGTACGACTGAAATGTTTTCACTAATTTCATCCTTACTGGTAGTACTTTCGTCAGTGTCTTGGTACTCCGTACTTATAATAGAGACAGTACTTGCTGATGCAAAATTTACTACAATAAACAAATAGAACGTAATTATGTAGAAATTGTTCAAAAATTACAGAAAAACTCACATTCATCAGCAGTAGCTCTTATTTTACATACGATTAGTAAAATCGATTCGCTCGAATTTACTTTTAAGAAGTCAAGAATAACGTCTTCTTCCAAAATTGTTCCATCTTTATCATGGAAATAAATTTGTTCGTCAGCGAGCTCCGGGAATTTTAATTTTGCTGAAGTTGAATAAGCATATAAAATGATTTTTCGTTTCAATTGTATACTGGCTGTTCGTTTTTCGAGCTCCACTATGGGGATCTCAGATATTATAAGAGATACGAGGTCAGTTAAATTAGGGCAAAGTTGCGCATTATTATGCTGAACAATTACCTGAAAGAAAATTTGATGTATCGTTTTTAGTTTTTGAATTATGGAACAAAATCAAATTTTTTTAATTTTTGTTTTTATTTTTTTAAGCGAAAACTAAGAGAACTAGACGTTTTTAAATAAGACACTCTTGAGGCACTTTTTTACAAGAAATCTAAATCTGTCATCGCCTTTTCCAAGGCGTTCTTGATGTCATAGTTACAACACTCAACTTTGGTTTTTCTTATGGACGCCATATTTAATACTTGTATTTTTGAAAAGTCTGTTTGTTCCTGATTACAACGATGTATCACATGATATGTTCGAATCTGACATGCAGATTAAAATTAAGAAAAAAGCGTTTTTGCAAAGAGTGCTTTAGATAAAAACGCCAAAAATTTTGTTTAACTTACTAACTTTTGACAGTTCTATTAAATATTCGAGCAGAATTTTTATAACTTTGTCTTGTTTTGTTTTGCAAAAAATAAACTTCTAACTTATCATGTCGTTTAATTATTAAATAAGTAAGCTCGGTGGAAACGGGAACCTCCCAGATCCATATTCAATTAAACTTCCAAAATCTAGCTTGTTTAAAAACAAAAGTGTTGGCGTATTTTCCAAAGCACTCTTCGCAAAAATGCTTTTTTCGATTTTGGTCAGTAAGTAAGACTCGATCATATCATGTGATACATTGTTGTAATCAGAAATAAAAACACTTTTCAAAAATACAAAAATTGAATATGGCGTCCATAAGAAAAACCAAAGTTGGGTGTTGTAACTCTGACATCAAGAACGCCTTGGAAAATACAATAACAGATTTAGATTCCTTGTAAAAAAGTACCTGAAGAACGTCCTCCCAAAAAACGGCTAGTTCCTTTGGTTTTCGCTTGAAAAAATAAAATAATTCAAAAACTACAAATCACACCTCAACTTTTCTTGCAGATAATTGTTCAGCATAAAAATGCGCAACTTTGCCCCAATTTAACCGATCTCGTATCTCTTATAATAACTGAGATCCCCATGGTGGAGCTCGAAAAACGGACACGCTGTATACATATGTATACTAACCAATGTTTACTAAATCCTCATAAGTCGCCGAACTGATGTCGATTTTCGCCAGTTTTGTTAAATGAATGTGTTTAATTTTAATAAACATAGTGACGAGAAATGAGCAATTTTTTTCTGAAAAATGAGATAATTAGGCTAAGGTTTTGCTGGCCCTATACCGAAAATGATTTTAATTTCTTTAGTTTGTTTAAAAGGGTGTATAAAAAAGTGTAAAAACATTAATAAAAAAACTTGAAATGCGAAGCATCGAATTTTTTAACTGATGCCCTTGAGGCCTTTTTCCTACAGTATTAAATCAAACGATCCAATGAATTGTGAATAAATAAACCGATTTACACGAATACGAGTTGAATACAATACTTTATTCTTCAAATTGGACTCAACAAGGCTTAAAATTACTTTAAATATATTAAAAATAATCTGACGTTTTGTACTGAGAAATGCGAAACAGTTGTGCAAACTTTCTTACACAGAAGAAAAACCGTAAATTTTGGAGGTGCCGATAAATATGTTTTTAAGTGATTTATGTTTAATAGCAAAAGCTATTGGGTCAATAACGTTCTTAAAAAAATAAAATTTCGATCCCACAAATAACTTTTTCAGTTCAAGAAGACCTACGGCTTCAGTTCCAGTGCCAAGACTAATTACAAATTCACTGGATATTTATTATTTATTACTTATTACAATCGGAGAAGCCTTTTGTATTTGCGAATAAACAATATTGCGCAATTTACAACAATTAAATAGAAATTAGGAAATTAATTTTTATAAGTATATTTGCTTACCTGAAAATATTACCTGTCCAGAAAATACATAAAAAAAATAATCAACAATAAATATATAAATATATATACTTACTTAAAAAGAAACATAAGAACAGTCACACACTTATGGACCTATGTGCCAACATGTGCAATCGCATTATTCTTAGGCATGCGCATTAGAGACGTTGGCTGTAATTTTAGTGTAAATTAACACTATATAGAGCGATTTGCACCTAATAGTGTTGAAAACCCCTAAAAACTTTTGGCGCTAAATTTACAGAGTAATTTAGAGTTGATAAACACTGACAGATTTTTAGAGTAGTTTTCTAGAGTAATTTCACTTTTATTTAACTACTCTAATTGATGGACACTAGGATAGTGTATGTTTAGATTTATACATTTTTTACTGTGCGGTCGTAAGTCAACTTGAAATTAGGCCCAGAGTCTTGATAAAGACTGATTTTAAGAAAATAACAAAAACGCGAAACTCAAAAAAAATATAGAAGAATCCAAAGCACAGAGGCAAACGGAATGAGACGAAACACGAATAGCCGAATTTCGGTCGGTCGGTAAGGTTGGCTAATGTGAAACGGGGTTGAGGCAGATCTTCGGTTGCGAAGAACCAATAAGAAAGCTGCGTTTAAAAATCACGTGAAATATTACGCGTTTTTATTACTCCATCTCTTGGGTGATCCAAGTGTAGTAAGAAAGTAAATGAATAGATAGAAGGCTTACGTCCCCAGCTGCGATACACCACAATATTTCGGGCTGTTCTTAGCGTTCCCCATGTCCATGGTTCTAGAAACTGAGCCCTTGTGGACAACCGATATCCACAGTCTCAGAGACTGAGCCCTTGTGGACATGAAGGTACTGGGCTCCTTCACCACGTCCAGGTACCAGCCATTAGAGGGGGAGTGTCGCGATAATCTAGATCAATTAACTGCAATCCGAATTATCAAAGTTTAGTTTAGACTAGTTTAAATTAAGTTTCAGATTTGAACCTAATAAGTGCAGTTGATTAATAAGAAATACCTTCCTTATTATGTAGATTTATTATTACATAACATTATTTAATTTAAACGAAAAAAAATCAGTGATTTTGCTCTGCCGACTCTTTCTTTGTTGTTTTTAGGACTAGGCACACTTCTTATGGGAATTTAAGGACCACTCAAATTGAGTAATTTTTATATCAATCGATGCGTAATAAAAAACTGAACAAATTGCGCCATTGCGCCAAACGTGTAGCTTAATAAGGAACGCGGGAAATTGCATTCAAAGTAAAGATTTGTTCCATAAGAAAAGCATTGGGGCGGCTTTTCGGTGAATACAAAGAGCTTGTAAATCTTCGAGATTTACAACACTGCGGTATTACTACAATTACTGGATTGGGGGTCAGCTATAGGGAACAGACACTTATGGAAATAGGGATTTAAGCGGACAGAAGTTAATATCTCCAACAATAGGAATAATTTAAATTCAATCGCGATTTCTGGCGTTCCTAATCAAGCTACACGTTTAGCGCAATGATATGATTCGATCAGCTTCTTGAGATGCATCGACGTATGTAAAAATTATCCAATTTGAGTGATCCTTAAATTCCCATAAGAAGTGTGCCTAGTCCGCAAAGGATCTGCTAATGGCACATCATTTTCCGTTGTTTCGCTATGTTCAACAATAACAACGATTCAATAATATTATTCATGTTATAAAAACCATCCAAATCGATTAATTCTTTCTAATCAGCTTTCCTAGTCCTAAACGGTTAATATTTAGTTTAGGCGCATATGTCAGGTATCAATCGTAATTCAATACAATTGTTTCCACATAAATTAACAAAGAAACTTAATGATACAAGGGCATAGATCCATAAGTTAACGTTTCTGTTTTTCGTTCGTTGCATCAAGAAAGCATGAAACGAAGCGTTTTTATCGTTATTTTTTATTGTATCAAAATATGCACTTCTAATCGAGTAAGTCTTTAAACCGCATCGCTTCTTTTCTCACAATTCGAGTAAAGCTACGATCTTTAGTAAAGTCTTTTTTCTCTATCGCAACCGCCAACTCAACCACGAGCAGTTTTTCTCTCCCTTCGATTAGAAAATCATCTATTTCGTCGAAAAAGGATTGAGATTTCTCAAGAAAACCAGTAAGCGAACATCTGTGATCCCAGAAGCTCTCAGACCTTCTAGCGCTTTACGCGCTTTGGGAATACGTTCAAACTTTTCACGGCCTCTTTTTTAATTTTAATTAAAACTTAATTTTTATTTTAATCGAAGGAGTGATTTCACTTTCATCCTCTGATTCATCATCTATGTTTTCTAAGCTGTCTAAACTCGAAGTTTCAATAACTTTGGTATCGCTGTTTATCCAGTTGACAATTTCTGTGGCAGTTATTTTACTCCTCAATTCACTCAATGGAATTGTACCTTCAGAATCATCTTCCTTCTCCGCGAAATTATCGTTGGTTCGAAGAATATTTTTCCAGCACTTTTTTAAAGTTTGAGATGGTACTTTTTCCCAACCATTATGAAGCAAGCAAACAACTGTCTAATTCAATTGTTTTAAATATTTAACCAAATCGTTCTTGTTGTTGCTTAAAATTTCGGCCAGAAGGCTGAGGGCTGTCATGTTGGCGGGCAAAAATTTTACCAAAAAATCATCATTATTTATATCGGGTGATTCAAAAATGTATGGCATAATTTTAACCACGAATACCTATCTACAAATGAAAATAGATAGGATAATATTTACTGGCCCACCCCAAAAAATAGAAAAATTACAGCTTTCCAAAAATTTGTATGGAAAAAAAAGTTTTTTTTTTGAAATCTTTTTGTTATAGCTTATCCGATAATTATGAAATTTCGCATGTCAAGAAACTCGAAGACGCTCTTTAATATGGTGTAATGATAAATCTTGTAAAAGCTATTCATTTTCGGAGACAAGGGGGCTCTTTCTTGGGTCATAACTCAATTTTTCGGCATACTAACACGTATTTTTTATGCCAAAAATCAAAAGCTCAATCATTGTTTAATAACAAAGGTACTATTGCTTCATATCGCCAAAATGTACCGTTCTCAAGTTATTTGGGTGTAAACTAAACTCCACACCGCACTGCAAAATCATAAATTATGAATTTTGAGCATACCATTACCTTGAAAACAGTCCACTACGAATGACACAGCGGTCAATGCTGTCAATTTCATTTAATCCAAAGTCAAATGTGATATTTCGTGATAATAATAGTAAAAGACACGATACACAGTTATTTTTGTTCCACAGGTTGTTGAAAAAGATTTACCGCACTGTTTAAAGTTTATTTACATTATTATAAATTACAACAACGTCAAGAAGAATCACAACTAGCACAATTGCAACAAATGCCGCTAGATGGCGTTTGTGCTGTTTTTCGTAAAGCGCTGGCGGTGTTTGGTACAGCGCGAAAAACAATAAAAATTTGAATAATAAAATTACTACGTCTAAAAAATATTGATCATACTTATTTTTACCGTCTTATTTAAATGATTTAATTACATGTCTACCGGTTATAATTCATATTATGCTCTTTGGTTTTAGAAAAGATTGTAGAACAATTAAAAAATGTTTAAGTATGTTTATACTCAAAAATGGTGAAACTTTCTCATTATATTGAAATTTTTTATAGCTTTGAAAAGAGCATTTGAACTAAACAAACAACAACTATATTCGGTTCACTTTCATAAAAACCATTGTGGTGCAAATGGCCTACTCTTGGCATTAGCTTTAATATGAGTTGTCATAGTAACAGCTTAGTCATTTACCACAATGGTTTTTATCAAAGTGAACCGAAAATAAATGAAGATAGCCACCATTAGCTTCTAAACATGCTCGAACTCTTTTCAAAAAGTTTCGGTGAACCTGTTCCAATGTAGCAGGTGAATTTTTCATTTCGATTGTTATTCTATTAATACGCACCATCAGATCTTCGAGGTTTTCTACTGAAGTTTTTGTACACCTCCTGTTTGATCGTTCCCCACACGTATAAATTCAAAGGATTTAAATCGGGACTTCTTGGGGACCAGAAATGCGGAGCCTCATTTCCTCTTCCGATCCATCTTCCAGCACAGTTTTTCTGCAACCACTGGCGAACTTCAATAGCAAAATATGGTGGTGCACCATCCTGCATAAACTACATATCAACTCTATCGGCGAGAGGCACATCTTCAATGGGCAGGTGATTTTCCAAAAAAATTAGATATTTTTGCCCAGTGAGGATATCGGGCAATCTTCATGGACCTAATAAATGGTTTCCAAGAAAACCCATCCAATAGTTAATTCGAAAATTGTGCTGAGTGTGATTTATAAACACAGCGTGCGGATTTGCATTTGCCCAGACGTGCATGTTCCTCATATTTAGTACGCCTTTTCTATGAAAACACAAATCGTTTGTAAACAAAATGCGGGAGAAAAACGAAGGATCTTGCTGATGGTTTTTCAAGATCCATCGACAAAAAATTCTTCTTTTCTCCAGATCTTCGGGAAGAAGTTCTTGTACTTTAACTCGATGAAAAGGATGCAAATTTTGTTCATGAAGAATTCTCCATAAAGTGGCCTGGGAAACATTTTCTGCTCGGCTTAATTCGCGTGTACTAAGTGTTAGATTTTCTTCCACCTGATTTAAAACGCGTTCTTCTAATTGCGGTGTTCTAGCCGCTTTGGGTCTTCCACCATTTCTATTTCTTGGGCGAAACGATCCACTATCTCGCAGTCTTTGATGTATGCTAAGAATAAACCCTCAAAACGGTGCTCTTCTGTTAGGGTAAAGTTCGATGTAACGCCTTCTGGTGGCAGCCGCATTGCCATTACAGCTTCCATAAAGATAATGGAAATCGGCTATTTTGGCATTACTAAATTTTCAGTTCATTGTTACAAATAAAGTTGAAATAAAAAAAACTACTTTATTATCCAAATTTTTATTGTTTTTCGCGCTGTAGGAAACACCGCCAGCCCTTTACGAAAATCAGCACATTGAGATTGAGAAGTTCGGCACATGCTGATTCGTAACTGGCCTCGCTAATTGGAAGGGAAGATGCTGAATCACCCTTTTTGCTTCATCTTTTAGATGTGTTTCGGTTGGAAACTTAACATCGAAATTTGTAGAAATTGTGGTTCCACTACTTTTCTCAACTAACTGATGCAGAATAGGAGTATACTTTGTTTTATGGAATGAAACATGTTCTTTTGGAAGTAAGGGTCCGTGAATAGAGTTTCATGGACTTCAAGTTGTATATCTATGTTGCTGACCATCTCGAATCGTCTTCGAGATGATGCCATTGCAATCGACATTTCTTCCATTTCTATGCCGATTAGGTAAAGGTATTTGAATAAACCAGCCATTCGTATTTTCTGCTCCTTGATTAACAGTTTACTTCCACGGCCACGGTTTAAAGGTTCAGGAGACCTTAAGATACTCGAAGGACTATGTTCAGCGAAGCAGGATGCAGGCGGAGTAAAAAAATATTCTCAAGTCGCGGATGTACCCGATATAAAAAAACTCGTTTATTATAAAAATAATTTTGTTATATACAAATTGAAACTACAAACTAAAACATTAAATATAAAACAATGGTTATCCTAATGTGAAATTTGTAATCAAAAGTTAAAAGTAATTATGAAGTCGTTTGGTTGTCGCAGGCATTCTGACCCAATTTAAGGCATTTTGCTGATCGTGCTGACCGCGCGGAAGTGTTTGCCTGGGTCACCATTGCGACAACCGTGCTAGAAAATCTGTAATTTTGTTGTAGAAAAAAAGAAAATTCTTCGTTTGAGCAGAAAGCAGTACCATATGCTACTACAAATGGTTGTTAAGGTTTTAGTTTATAATTTGTTACAGCTGAGGTTATCTTCTCGGTCTGAACGTTTTAACGTTTCATTTGGTTTGTAGTTTTATAATGCAAGTATTGAAGTACGAAGAACAAACAACAATTTGGATGGAAAATCGTTTTCAGTGTGAAAAGGACTAGGCACACTTCATATGTGAATTTAAGGACCACTCAAATTGGTTAATTTTTATATCAATCGATGCATCTCAAATAGCTGATCAAATCATATCATTGCGCCAAACGTGTAGCTTGATTAGGAACGCCAGAAATCGCGATTGAATTTAAATTATTCCAATTGTTGGAGATATTAACTTCTGTCCGCTTAAATCCCTATTTCCATAAAAGTGTCTGTTCCCTATAGCTGACCCCCAATCCAGTAATTGTAGTAATACCGCAGTGTTGTAAATCTCGAAGATTTACAAGCTCTTTGTACTCACCGAAAAGCCGCCCCAATGCTTTTCTTATGGGACAAATCTTCACTTTGATTGCAATTTCCCGCGTTCCTTATTAAGCTACACGTTTGGCGCAATGGCGCAATTTGTTCAGTTTTTTATGACGCATCGATTGATATAAAAATTACTCAATTTGAGTGGTCCTTTCCCATAAGAATTGTGCCTAGTCCTTTGTGGTGTGGTTTCGGATCAATTCTTGATACCGGGATGGCTAACGGAAGCTCATGTAATGTTTCTTCCAACACATAATCGTGCCTTTTATTCTCTCCCAAGCGAAATAGTGAAGATTGACTAAAGTAATATTTCATGACAACAATGCAATGGGGACAGAAAATAATTAGTCTGTAGTAAAATGCAAATTAGGGTTTCTTTGGGTAAAGAATTTTGTTAATAGTATAAAAAAAATATATGTGTAAAAATTTTTTAATAATGTGTAATCAAGGGTCTAGGAAGTAATAGTTTTCATAGTAATGTAATTGATAATTAGTTTATTAATTGGTCTGGTTTTGTTCTCAGATATATCAATCGTTATTCTAAGTACGAGTTATCTTAACGTAGAGTTGGGGCGCATTTGGTTGTCTGCAACCCACCCTGTCAACGCTGCGCTTATCAGTGTTAGTTAACATGATTTTTAACTTAGTGGTGTGCATTTTTGTGGGAAAGTTTAGGAATTATCAGTTTTGTATGGGAATGTGGAGTTAGTCTTAGCCTGGCCCTTGCCAAAGAAAGACCAAATAAAAATCTGTGGTGAAATCCGAGTATTATTTCTCCGAATTAACGAACCGATTTTAACAATTTTATTGCTCACTTTGTCATACTTTTCAAAACAGATGTTGCCACGAGCCTAAGCCGAAGCAAGCCCGAAGAAACCTTAATTTGCATTTTACTGCAGACCAGACTAACCATTTTCTGTCTCCAACTATAAAATATTACTTTAGTCAGTCTTCACTATTTCGCTTGGAAGAGAATACTATTATGATCGCGAAATAATCACATTGTACTTTGGATTAAATGAAATTGACAGCATTCATAGCTGTGTCATTCTTAGTGGACTGTTTCCAAGGGAATGGTACGCTAAAAATTCATACTTTTTGATTTTGCAGTGCGGTGTAGAGTCTAAATAACTTGAGAACGGTACATTTTGGCGATATAAAGCAAGAGTATCTTTTTTTATTAAACAATGATTGGGCTTTTGATTTTTGGCATAAAAAATACGTGTTAATAGGTCGGTAATTGAGTTATGACCCAAAAAATGGAAGGGCCTCCTGGTCTCCGAAAATGTATAGCTTTTACAAGATTCATCTTTACACCATATCAAAGAGCGTCTTCGAGTCTCTTGCCATGCGATATTTCATAATTATCGGATAAACGTTAACAAAAACATTAAAAAAACATCTTCCATTCAAATTTGTGGTAAGTTGTAATTTTTCTATTTTTTGGGGTGGGCCAGTAAATACTATCCTATCTATTTTCATTTGTAGATGGGTATTTGTGGTTAAAATTATGCCACACATTTTTGAATCACCTGATATTTATTTATTTATTTATATTAATTCATACTTAATGTTGTACCACAAAAATGCCACAGAACATGTTTAGACTGAACGTAAGTAATAATTATTAATTAACTATTACTTTATTTTCAATAAACTGTCATTTCATCTCATACGTCTTGATTACCAACTCAAAATATCAAAAGTTACTGGATCATTGTTGAATTCATTTAAACAAAGAAATAAAATAAATAAAAGTGAAATAGAAAAAATAGCATATTACACTCGTTATACAAGACCTCTTGTCAAACTCGTTCTCTTGTTCGACAGTAGATTGCCTTCTACAACTCGTATGACTATTTATTTGTTGAGCTTTTTTACCTATTAAAATTAACACACATATTTCGTATACACCCTCTATATCTATTTCAGTTCATAGTAGCATTTTGCAATAGCGCATTTGCATTTTTTTTGAATGAAATGGAGCACAAATTGAGAGTTTCTGCTAGGCTATCTTAGATCAAAGTGTGTCGCTGGGATTTAGTTTAACACAAAATTATTTTCTTATACAGAAACTCAATTTTTTTATTTTTTCACTCCAAAATACTCAAATGCGTTGTTGCAATTTTATTATGAACTGAAATGGGATATACAGTTCAAATGCTCTAAACGATCAAAAAAGGTTTATAGAAAAACACAACTGGTATTATTTTTATTGTTTGTGTAGATTTTCTGAATTTCTAACTAATATATCCCTAATTTTTTTCGAAAGAATCTGATAATGGTTTGAAGATGATGTAACATTCTAACACCACCGGTTTGACATATTTCGAATATTTAGTGTAGAATTTTTTAGGCCACTTTTTTATCCCTAAAACAAGAAAATATAATTAGTAATGGAAAAGAAGGACCATTTGAAGTGTAGGATTTGTTTAATTAAAATTGAACCAGGAGTTTTCAGTGGAAATATCTTTGAGCAAACTCGTGTAGGACTGTCGATATGTGAGTTGTTGACAAATTTAACATCCATTCAGGTAATTAGGATATGAATAGGTTTTTTTCCAAATTTTACATACAACATACCTCTAGTTTCATCAAGGCGATCCTTTACCAAATGTAATTTGTGGAATCTGCGAGGGAAAAGTAAATGTTGTTTTAGACCTTTATTCAACTATTGTAGCTTCTGACCAAGAGCTAAAAAAACATTTTCAAGCAAAAGCTACTTTCACTCATCAAATAAAAACAGAACCGTCTATTGATGTTGCTGAAAAAAAGGTTGTGAATGAGAAACCGTCGAAAGATATAGTTTCAAAACAACGTAGATATGGTTGTGATCTTTGTTCCAAGAAATTTAGTCTAGAATCGGCTTTAAAAGATCATAAGAGGAGTCACATATCTAAAAAATCGCGTAAAAAACCCTTCAAATGTCATCATTGCAACAGAAGATTTAAGTGAGTAGGTCTTTGACTATGTCCAATTTTTGTAACTTACCTTCAAGGAAACGGTTAGGTTTGTTCGCTCACATGGGAACACATAATCCACAATATTATAAGATTGATGAAAAGTTTGATACCAATGTCATACCTCACACTATTAAAAAACTGTTTTTGTGTGAGGTTTGTGGCAAAAGATGCAGCACTAAGATGGGTCTAAAACAGCATTCAAATATTCACAAGCCGAAGAGATGCAAATTTTGTAACGCTGCGTTTTCATCTACGAAACTTATGAGGACTCACGTATACAATGGGTGCACTTACAACGAAACAAGAATTAGTAAATAATTTAGAATTGAAAGTTTTTTAAGTTTTTAGAATCGTTTGCTAATTTTAAAAATCAAGTTAAATTTGAAATGAGCTATTTATTTTGTTATATTATGAAACTAATTTGGGCCTAATAAATTACTAACGAACATTTATCTTTTATTTCTTTAAAACCCAGTTCTGACCAACTGACGTTCATACGGTGCATGTTAATGATGGAATGTACAGAGCTTTGTCCTGCTGGAAGCGCTTCTATAAGTACTTTTGTACAGAGACACTAGTCCTGCCAGCAGGACATGTTCCCGCAGATAAGTTTAGCCTGCATGCAGAACCCAGCGTCCTTCTCGCAGTACAAGTGCAAAATGGGAAATAACATACAGGCTGACCCAGGGGTGCGGGATCGGTCTATAACTTTTTTGATATTGAAAATATTGCGATGCCGTTTTTATTATGCGATAGATCAACTTAAAGTCCATAAACTAAAAATATTTATATTTTACTCAGGATGTTGTTATACAGGGTGATCAACCAAAGTTATGTTTTTTTAATGGAACACTCTATATATTTTTGCATAATTAGATTCTACGTAAAAAATAATGGTACTTTGTATAAACTATTACAGGCCTATCTTTTTTTGTTTCGGAATTATTCAACTTTTTGTGCTAAAAACAACACACATTTAAAAAATCACTTTTCCTTCGTTATAATCTGATGCTGAATTTCTTTAGACTTCATCTTATTAGGTTCAACTTTGTCCTCTTCTGGAGCAACTTTATTGTTATTTATAGTATTAGTGTTTTCTTCAAGGGCGTTTAATTTAGCGAAATATGTTTCGTTGTTAATAACTAGAACCATTGGGGGAAGGGCATATAGAATTATTTCGTGATCATGACAGAACTGACTGAGCTCTATAGACAAATGAGATTTATGCCCACCGACTCAAAGTAGCACGGGTCTTACAACGTTTTTGTCGTCAAGCCATTTATTTAGTTCATTTGATATATACTTATAAAAGGTATCACTTCTCATCCATCCACTTTCTGATCTTCCTAAGAACCAACTCGAAGGAATACTGTCAACTATAGCTTTGTTGGAAAAACCACCATTGGAGTTAATGTTCTCCCATCTGCAGAAAAAACTAGAAGAACTGTAATTGTTTCTTCATTCCCTTTTTTGACTTCATAAATATTTTTGTACTCTTTCGGTGCTAAAACTTTGCCTGATTTTGGACACATGCTAAAGCTCGTTTCATCTCCATTGAAGATTCTTGAGGGGTCTTTCAAAATGTTTAAAGCATGAAATTTTTCAAGATATTGTTCTAATTCGCGGAACCATTTCTTTATTGATTCTTCAGTTATTATGCTTCGTGCTTTTGTAAGTCCCTCTGTTTCACGTAAAGTTAGCTTAGGATGTCTTTTGATAAAATCCTGATACCATTTTTGTCCAGGTCTGTTTTGCTTGAAAGGAGTTTGTCTGTTATTTCCTGAGACAATTTTGTGAACGCTATTAAGAAGATCGTTTTTTTTTTTTTTTGAGGAAATCCACATTTTGCTAAAGCCATTTTTCCAATTAGTTTCCTTCTTTTTTTGAAAGAATTGTACCTGGACCCATTTTGCGTGGTCCTTCTTTGACGCGGCCATGAAGTCGGTCTTGTATAGTTCCTCGTGGCACTCCATACTTCCTACTAGCTTCTCGAATTCCTAAGTGGTTTTCACGGATTGCTTGTAAAGCTCTAGCGACCCATTGGCCCAGACACCTGTAGATGCCAAAAATAATAGCCTTTTAAAGATGGCCGAGTAGGGGATGTATAATGTCCTATAGGCAACCAGCTACAAACTCTTTTAGTTTTAGGCGGCTGACTACTGGTATAACAAGATGAGTCGGCTGTTTCTTGCATATCAAAGTTGTATAGAGAATCAGCTTTAATCTCATTGTAAATATGGTTTATAATCGAATCTTCAGCGAATTCCCAATGGTCAGTCATGTGGCTGACAATAGAATTTTTACATGTTGAATTAACCAATTCTGAGCCACCACTAATATACACTATAGTGTACGATTTTAACCTCAAAAATTAATGTGAAAAGCTGGCCTTTTAAATATTTGAATGAGAAAAAACTTACCTTTGTTATAATGACTGGTGTAACGCCTTCTTTACTTATTATAGCAAACTCTGAACTGAAGCAAAATTTTAGATTTTTCTTGCTAAATCTCAGCCACGGTAAAGTACTACACTTTGCCTACTTGGACGAAACAAGATTTATAGGTTAGAACACCTAAAATTTGACATTTTAGGCGGGAAAGGTGGCTGAGCACCGGAAGAGGGACTACAAAACATAAATAGGACTTATATTCTTATTATACCATATTTTGTTTTAAAGTGGCTGACTACTAGATCCGGCTGGAAGTGGGAACATCTACCCTAGTACGCAACTATCACCTTTCAGTTACTGAACCTGTGATGTGAAAATAAAAGGCAGATATACTAACGACTATTTATCATAAAAATTAATTAAAAAACATTTAAACTAAAAATACATACAAAAAAAATATTTACAATAATAATAATAATAATAATAATAATAATAATAATAATAATTCCGCCTCTTTTTCGTCGAGGTTTCTCAAAAGGTCCTCCCCGAAACTGCGGTTTCTTTTGAGCGCTTCAACTTTGTGTCAATTATTTTTCTTTTGCGGGCCCGAATTTCCTCTTCCATACGTGCCCCGTTAAATGAGGTTGCAACTTCTTCCACCATTTGTTGCAAGCTCATTTCAGACTGGGTGGCTTGGGTGGCTTCCTCCGCTTCTTCCTCGGAAACGTCCTCAATGAAGGATTCCCTCATGAGATTGAGGTCCTTTACCCCTCTTGACCTGCTTATTGGTGTAATAAGCTTATTGGAAATTATATTAATTCTCATGTTTTGTACCATGTTCTGATCTGTGTTCTGCTCCGTGTCCTCGCTGACAAGGGACACTTGATCTAATTCCAGCTGGCTATTCTAGTCACCCCAGCATCCAGAATTAAAAAATTCTTCTAATTCTGGAATATTTGCTGGTGTGTTTTGCGGGTAAGCTGGTGTTACCAAGTTGATGGTAATTAAACCTTGCAAAAAATAAAAAAAAATAAAAGTATATCCATAAGAGTTATCAGCATTAAATGTTTTTGTTAGTTTATAAAATTAAAAAAAATATCATTAATAAATCAAATCTTATTCTGTATCTTCCATTAATAACATCGCTATCTTCATCTATCACAAAAAAACCATAATTATTAATTATAAATTATATGAAATTATTAATTGTATAAGTAAAATGAAAACGTTTTTAACGTCTCATAGTAAAATATGCTTTCATAAGATCTTGCTTATCGCATACTACATCATCAAATATAAATATAGAATTTGCTTCATGCGGCTGCGGAAGATTGTTTTTTAAAAATACACTAAATGCAAAAGATCCCAAACCTTTTATGGGTTTTATAAGCTTTTCCAAATACTGATACTTGGGTTGATATAAAGACTTTGAATAAATGTATAAATTTTCAAATCTATGGGTGGATTTAAATTCTTGTTTTAAAGGAAGAAAACGTTGATCGGGTTGATTTGTTAAATTTAAGTTATAAGTGACTTAAAATTCTTCAATAATTTGTTATTTCCTGTCATTAAAACGATCAAACCGTAGCTGCGACCTCGAGTTGAAGTCTCCACAAACAATAATCCTTCTAAAACCTGCTACAAGTTCCATTATTTTGTGCAGTTGTTCAAAATTGGCAACGGACTCTCACTGGGAGATAAATAAACACTCAAACAATAGCTTTGTACATTATTTATCAAACTAGAAAGTAATGCCAAGAATTTTTTTGAAAGTTGCAGGTAAAATAGAAGGTTTAAATTAGGGTCAAAACACAGAATTGCCGTTTGAAATTTCGGATCGTTAGTTGCAATGCTGTTAATTGCGGTCGAGATTCTTAACAATTTGTAATTTTGCCCGTATTTAACCCTATGCGGCTCTTGTAAAAATGCCAATTGGAATTTATTATCAAGTGCAAACTGTATCAATTATATCGTTGCCAATTTCGCGCTGTTGCAATTTAATTCTTTGTTGCACAGCACATTTTTGGGAAAAAACACCCTACTTGCACAAGAAATTTTTTGTTTCAATTCGAAATAAAAAAAACATGAATCTAAGTTCAAAATGCTGTCAAAACTTGGGAAATATTAATAAATAATATTTTTTTTATTTAAACAATTAAAAATTGTTGGTACATTGTGGTACCACCATGCAACTTAACATCGCAAATAAAATAATGAAATAAGTAGGAATGATGTTCCAAATTAATAGCAAACATTGGGAAAATTGTTTATTTACTAGAGTGATATGAAATAAAACAATTTTTGTTTTCTTTTAACCCTTTAAAGCACACATTTCCAGAAAGTGAGGTATGAACATTTTTAATAGCATTTTTCTTTAGTTGTTAGATAGCAAAAAACAGTGCTTGCCAAAAAAAATTTTTTTTTCAAAATTTTGAATTTTTTTGAGGGGTGGTTTACCGTAAAAACCACTATGCAACGAAAAGGAAATTAATTAATTAGCAAAAAATCTAAATATTATTTATTTTGTATGAAATCCAAGAAAACAGTTCCTGTTATCAGAGAGGCATAGGGCAACTTTGCATACGGAGCAAGCCCATTTTGTCCTATGAACTTCTGCTACTGTGGAACAATGTCCACATCTTCGAGATGTTGTTCTGACAGGCAAATGTTCCGACTTGTTGTATCTTACTTCTTGTGAGACGTAAGTTTTAAAATGGTGAACAGGGGTTGATGATTTACGTCCAACTTTTTCTCTCTGTGGAATGCCGATAAGAGATATTGCAATAGCAAGGCGCAATTGCTTGAGTGTAAGCTTTTTTCCTTCCGTAAGTTGTGAGTAGATGATAAATGTATTTACCACCGTCGTGTCCAACATGTGGAAAAATATACGGTGCCACCATTTGCGCGACTTTCTATCAATACAATATATTGTTTTTAACATGTCTGCTTTGTCCACACAACCCATGTGTTTGTTGTAGTCCTGAACAACTGCTGGACAAGCGATTTGTTTCGTTGAACCGTCGTGTTCTTTTCTCCTCACTGAAGTTTCTGTCAATGGACTGTGCATGTTTGAAAGAAAATGTATTCCTTTTCTGTCTTTCCATTTTGTAGCCGTTATACCAGTACGTGTTGATCTCCAAGCAAAATTGCCACGAATCATTTCTTTGTCAGTTGGAAAATCTTTTGGAAAATTCTTTCTATTTGGTCTGGTAGTAGCAGCTGCATTGATTTTATTTTGTTGGAGATAAATAAGTAGTTCTACTGAACTGAAAAAATTATCGAAATATACTGAGTAATTTTTGCCAACTAAGTCTATTGTCAATTCTTTGACTACTCGAAGTCCAAGATTTTTTTCTACGATATCTTTTCTTTTTCCTTCGTAAATTTGAAATTGTACAACGTAACCATAACTATCTGCACGTACCCACACCTTATAACCTCGCTTAGTGGGTTTATCGGGCATATATTGTTTGAGACAGCTTCTGCCCTTGAACGGAATCATCGATTCATCTATTGCCTGAAATTCACTTGGAGCGTAGCAGGTTTTGTACGTCTCTGTTAACTTTTCTAACAGGGGTCTGACTTTGTATAATTTATCGTAATTTGGAGAGTCTCTGGTTGGCATTTTAGAATTGTCATTTATATGCAAGTTTGAAAGAAGCCAACCAAATCTGTTCACAGACATAGTAGATGCTATGTAAGAATCTCTAAGTTCCAATGACGACGACCAGTAATCCCGATAAGAGGGTAATTTTTTTATTCCCATAAGGATATTAACTCCTAAGAACTTTTTTATTTCTTCCTTGTTTGTAGGATTAGTAATTATGCCACCATTATTCTGCGTGTTATAAAGATTAGTTTCATAAACCAGTGTATCTATAAGTTCCTCAGTAAATAGTGACAGAAATACATCAATAGGTTCTTCTGCTTCTATGTTTGGACCTGTATGTTCCCTAAACTCATTTTTTCTTGCTATGTTTGGATAATCATCAGACCAAGTAATTCCTTTCCTGTAAAGTCTAACAGCAATGGGAGTATCGTCGTCAGAAACGTCGTGATCATCATTCTGAGACTGGTTGTCATCATTTTCTTCAATGCCATTAATGTCTAATCAGTAATCATCATTTGGCTTAGTATACAAAAAATCAGAGCAATATAAACTCACCTGGAACATGTTCTTCTGGTTGCAAAATGTTATCTACACGCTGTAATACATTGTCTGTACCAATTACATACGTGCCTTCAATATCTTCATCCACGTCATCTTCTTCTTCATCAATAGACTCTGGGTCGGATGGTATTTCATCTAGAACGTCAACAAGTCTTTGAAGACGAGCTTGCTCTTCCTCAAAGAAAGGCATTACTCATGTCTGTAAAAAATAAAACATTTACTGCATAGTGGTATCACTGTACAACCACCTGCATATTACTATTTACCTCAAAATGTAAACAAAAATTGAACATGCGCCTGTCGTTACAACAAGTAAAATATTTATAGCAACAATTTACAGAATTTACTTACCCTTATTTAACTGTGAATAAACGATAATAATAATAAAATGAGTCACTATCACGACACTGATACAGCAGGAGCAAGTCCCAATACAAACATCGACACAACTTTAATTTCGAGGTTGAAAAAAGTATAAGTTAGGCAATTTCTAAAACAGGCATCTTAGTACGCATGCCTTATGTGGTTTCAGCGAGATACCAGAATGCTGAATAGGAGTAAAATAAATTTAAAAAGGTGGTTTTACTGAGTAACCACTGTGCTTCAAAGGGTTAAACAAAGTGGCACTTTACAGAGAGTACATACACATCCACCTAGTTCGGACTTGTTCCGTTTTTGTACTGTAGTATCCACTTCTCCTAGTTGTAGTGATGGGTAAATGGGAAGCTCCTCTTTGTCGAATATCTTCAGAAACATATGGTTTGTGTTGTTTTATAGTTACTACAGTATCAATCTTCCGTTTTTTGTTATTAACCGTCATTAATGTTTCACATAGAAGATGTTCGATCATCTTTCGTCTGAAATTCTTCATGCTCATTTTGGAAATACGCTGTGTTAGTAATAATTTTTTGGTTTGATGTGGTACATGCCAAACATGCATTTTTGTATGAATTTTTTATTGTTTTATATTGCTTTAAAAAAATGGTTGAAGCCTTATTCTCAATTACCAATGATTATCATAAACTCGTATTTATTTAATTTAATTTAATTTTAATTTAATTAATTCCAAGAAAGAAAGTGATGCAAAACTTTTGAAATTTTAAACTTCTGCACGTGTCAGATCAGCGACATAAGATGTCGCACAACTACGCAAATCACTTGTTTCTCATTCTCTCCTCTAGGAGCATAGTCGGCATAGACCTTCGACCATATATCATATAGACTCGCCGTAAAGCGAGTTTGTAGGCAGGTTGTTTGAAGCCAACATGTTTCCAGATTTAGGTTAACACCTGTATTTTCTTACTTACGGATGACATTACCGATGAATACCCCTTGTGAATACTTTCTCCTGTATATTTCGACGCAAGAACCAGATTTTACCCATTCACAAGTAAATTTAAGCCCAAAATTCACAATTTTTCCCTTTAATCACAATCGTGCAGCACGAAGTTTGACGAATATTAACGATACACTTGGAAATATTTTGAATGGACCAATCAGAGATGGGGTACCTAAGAGTCAAATTCGCGTACCAAGCCCTATTTCCCCTTGCCCCACCTGCACATGTTGGCTTCAAAACAAATCTCACCTTGCCCAGTCTATATGATATATGGTCGAAGGCATAGACAAAGTAAGGGAGAGAGACAGGTTATTCCTGTAGTGGAAGTTAGAAGCAAACTGTGGCGCCGCTCTTGGCAACATTCCACACTAGTTACTCATCTACTGCTCCAGTTGGCTGGAAAATTAAAAATCGTTTGAATTTTAGATTCATTTATTTGAAACAAAAAAAAACAAAATTTAAACATTTTATAAAAAACAATAAAATAAAACCATATATATCTTCCAAATTTAACAAGCTCGATTCAATATTAGTAGTGTTAGAAGACTTTTTCGAAATAACTTTATTTTCAAGAAAGTTTTAAATACAAAGTAAAAGCACACAACCACCGTGTCGCCGTTGATTCGACACTGCTGCCGCGCCGTCTCACCGCTCATCGCCACTAGCGGCTAGCCCCTGCCGGTCTACAAATGTTCGCTCAGTCGAAATGTTGCGAGCGAGGTCGGAACAGTACGAACGGAGACCATAACGGACTTCTCATTTCAGCTGGGCATATTGGAATAGTGGTTTTTATGGAAATATGTTGCGCGTGGCTGGGGCTTCGCCCCAGTTAACTAAAAGGAAACAAACCCCACGACCAATTAAACTCGAAAACGTGGAACTCGAAACGTGGAATAGTGTTTATGTTTATGAACTAACTGTACGCCACCCTAGCTCCATAAAAAAACACTATTCCACGTTTCGAGTTCCACGTTTTCGAGTTTAATTGGTCGTGGGGTTTGTTTCCTTTTAGTTAACTGGGGCGAAGCCCCAGCCACGCGCAACATATTTCCATAAAAACCACTATTCCAATATGCCCAGCTGAAATGAGAAGTCCGTTATGGTCTCCGTTCGTACTGTTCCGACCTCGCTCGCAACATTTCGACTGAGCGAACATTTGTAGACCGGCAGGGGCTAGCCGCTAGTCTCATCGCCTGGTTGTTGTGTCTATCGCGCCGCTTCGATTCCCGCCGTGTCCTTAATCAGCGCCTGACTGATTTTGGTCGTAACAGTAGAATGTTCGTAACAAGTAAACCATGAAAAATTGAGTTGCCTTTTTAGAGCAATTTTAATTTTTTGAAAAATGTGCTCCGATTCTCCATTGTTATTTAGAAAATTATAAATTGCGTCATGCAGATTTGCAATAAAAATTAGAAGATTTTCAGTAACATATGTCAGCCTTTGTTTTTCATCATTTTCTTTAAAACTGGTGAAAGTATGGTGCGGTTCTAAATTTTCGGACAGTAATAGACTTCGGCACATGGGACAACCTAAATTATTTAGTTTTTTAACAAAAAACCCACAAACGTAAGCTAATGCTTGTGTATCCAGTATGTCGTCAATTTGTTCTACTGAAGGTGTATTAACTTTTAAAAATTCATTGTCGGCTTCCCTAAGTAAAGCTATGGTAACAGTGTGCTGGGAATCTAAAAACTCTTCTAAATTGTCTAAAATGAGGGAATCATCAATTTCGCAATTTTTAGATTGTCCAAAAGAACCAACAAGGTTATTTAAAACACTGGTTTTTAAAGCACTTATAAAGTGATAACAGCTTGGAAACGTATTTGCGGCTCCATGTTGTCTTATTAAACTAAATAAATTTTCCAAACAATCTTGATTGACAGCGCGTGTATGCAAATATCTAAATCCTTCTGATCTGCACATCTTCCACAATTCCTTAAATGCTCGAATGTTATTGATCCATCCCTCCTGAAACTTTATATTCACATTTGCAATGGCACCAGTTTTGCGGCATTCAAACTGCCAAGATGCAATTTGAGTCAACCTTTTATTCCAAAATCTTTCTTGCTCCGAATTTTGTTTGATTGCACATTGAAGTTTCATGCCTTTGGTGGGAAATGGCTGATTGCTGTTTATGCTATTAAACAAATCATTTACGTCACTAATAAATGTTGCCGTATGCATGGCTTCATTTGGGACATTGCCATTGTATGACTTAGCGTATTGGCTAATTATTAATATCAAGGTAGCACTCGCGAATTTTGTACAACATTCGGAACCGCTTCTGTTGTTCTACTTTGTAGGCCTCTGTTAAGTGGTCCCACTTAGCGACATAATTATAAAATTAAACGAACTTACCCAAGTGAAGTTCAATTTTAATTATATGAAGCGCCTCGTCCGAATAGATCACTATGTAGTATACCCATTTCCGTTAGATGGTAGCACACACTTCAAAGCAAATAAATTTGCGCGCCCTGTCACCTGATACTCGCTCTCGCGGCGCATTGTCATTATTTCAAAGCTGTCGGTGATGTTGCAACACTGAATAGATCACGGGAAAAAGATGGGTCTGTATGGATCGGGAGGGAGTGATCTATTCGGACGAGGCGCTTCATATAATTAAAATTGAACTTCACTTGGGTAAGTTCGTTTAATTTTATAATTATATTTCGCGCCTCGTCCTCTAGATCACTATGTAGATGTTTAAAGCTGTTGCAACAAGCACACCTCGTTTTCTCAATAATTTTCTATATAGTTACAAAGAAATTACAAGATTGGTAAAGGTAGCATTACAACAAAAAGAACAATCCTTAAGTATAGAACGTAAAAGAATATTCATAGGGTTCACGTGAGAACTGCATTGGCGAAAATCTCTTTATGAATGAAAGGCTTATTATAAAATGTCGCAAAAACTCTCGAGGTTGCTGACCACCCGGCTGTTTTCCTAATTAAATCTAGGCTTATCCCTTTTCGCGCAGCAGCTGAAGTGGCTGCGTGTCTGGTGCTGTGCGCCGTGTATATTGAGGTATCCACTCCACTTTCTGCTAGCACCATTTTAATCCATCGACTCAGAGACTGCGTTGATGCTGGATGAAATGGCTTCCGGTGGGTCAAAAACAGTCGAGTCTCACCAGACGACCGGAACAACTCGGTTCTTTCGAGATAACATGAAAGAGTACTAACGACACAGAGCAGCGGTTTTTCCTTAAATTTTGGGAGGCTTAGCAGTGGTTGAAATTTATGGGGATCAGATGTTTTAATAACATCAGGAATTCTAATTTCTGCTCCCTCCGCAGAGAAAAGGATATTACTAATTCTGATAGCAGCCAATGTTTGTACTCGGTGGGCAGTGACAAGTGTCATAAGAGTAGCCAATTTCCGTGTTATGAGGTCCAAACTCAACTCCTGGTTGGTCCCCAAGCGTTCGAAATAATCTAAGACCACTGCGGGGTCCCACGTTACGTCATATTTGGGTTTCGAGGGTTTTATTCTGTAGACCCCTCTCAGAAAACGCTTTATACAATGATCCTTCCCCACTTCGGGTGATAACAGCAAGGCTAGTGCAGAGCGGCACGTGTTTAGCGTATTGTACGAAACTCCTTGATTAAAACGACTGGATAGGAACGTTAAAATGTTGTCAATAGTGAAGTCCAAGCAGTTGTGACCATTCCTTTGGCAGAACTCCCACCATAACTTTAGCTCGCAGGTGTATTGTTTCAGAGAGCCTTTGGCGAGGGAAGACAGGGTTACCTTCGTAGCTTCGCGAGGGACGCCTTGTTTCCTTAAACCTTTTTCGATAAGAGTCCTGCCACCAGGGAAAGCTTCTGATGCAGAGGGTGAGGTACTCTGTGTGAAGTAAGGAGTAAGTTAGTATCGGGTTCAAAGAAAATTGGCTCTTTTCTGAGAAGTGATGTAAAAATTAGAAACCAAGGCTGTGTTGGCCAGTATGGCACCACTAGAATGCCTTGTGCTCGGTCAGAAACAATTTTTTGTAGACATTGAGCTACCAAGGAGAAGGGGGGAAAAGCATAAAATTTTATTGAGTCTTTCCGGTGTTGATCTTTGCTTTAGGTATCTTCAATTCCTCGGATGTCTTTTCGAGGGCGCGAGTCGTTTTCATACGCTCGCTAAGGTTATCACCGAAAAGCCACCCGTCGACCGGTGTTTCCGTCAGTGTTAATTTAAAGGTTTTATTAATGCCTGCTGAAGCCAGGATTCTACGGGATTGGGACTCAGCAAAGTGGACGGAGGCCAGGAGTTTCCCCGCGTCACCCAGTAACTCGATTAGCTGTGAGGTGGTCCCTCCTTCTTGAAGACAGAAAGTAAGGGCAGTACCAACCGCCCCCATTGCGGCGCCCAATTGAGCTTGCACGTGGGCAAGTCTCTCGTCCCGTTCGGAATGCTGCTGCGTTATGGCCCTTTTCACTTCCGCATTCAATTTTGGGGCTTGGACCAACTTACAATTTGCGATTGGAGGATATTTTTGTAACAAATCTTTGATTTCTTCCGTGTTCAGGCCTTTCTGCAAGGTTTGCTCAAAAACTCGTTGAGTGTGATGTGATTCCATTCTGTAGGTTACTCAAAACTCGTTGAGTTACGTAATGAGAAGTCGTGCAACAGGGCACTGTAACCTTCGAAATAATTTCTGAGACTCACCCTGCACTGATTTCTCCGAGTCCAGAGATGTGGAACGTTCCCCCTCGCTGCTTGAGGAGCGATTTGAGCTGGTATCGCTTCCACGTTGTTGATTACGTGTACTATAATGGCGGCGATTTTCTTTCAACCTTTTCTTACCGGTAAGGCGTTTGACGTCTTTTAGGGCCTTCTTGAGTTGTTTGCGAATGACGACCAAGTCAGGGCCCTCCGACGAGTCCGATGAGCTCGAAGACGAACTGCGTTTCCGTTTTTTACTACCCATTTTCAGAAAACGATGTGCACCATCCGACACACAAATCACACAAATGAGTAATGACAATGCGCCGCGAGAGCGAGTATCAGGTGACAGGGCGCGCAAATTTATTTGCTTTGAAGTGTGTGCTACCATCTAACGGAAATGGGTATACTACATAGTGATCTAGAGGACGAGGCGCGAAATATAAGCTTTGTTGTACCGATGTTATATTTTGCGAGTGCATTCCTTGTATTTTTCAACAGATGCGGCGTGTCAAAAAAGTAACGATTTTGTGACTATTGACAAAAAAATATGGACTTTGTTTCTCGTCTACACATGTCTCGGTTTGTAATTTTTTTATGGCTGATACATTTGTAGATCCTTGGTCGCAAACGGTTGAAACAACTTTAAAATCGAGTTTTAATAGCTCTTTAATAAGTTCTACAATTATTGGTTTTAAATATCTGGCTTTCACCGACGTTTTGACAAAATAAAATGCCACTGGCTGTTTCCATTTTTCATGAAGCCCTTGTAACATAAAAACCAAGCCATTTTTTGCCCTCTCTTTCGTTCGGCCAAAAGAACCTAAATCCTCAAACCCAATAATTAAATCCGAAACAGGGCAATATGTTAAACCAGCTGATAAAGAAACTTCATCAAAGCTTAGCGTACAGAACCTATTTAGCCTACTTTTACTGCGCACACTTTTCGCTAATCTGTCTAATAAGTCTGAATTAATTCCACGATAAAGAGGAATTTTTTGAAACATTTCCTATAAAGTTGATTTGGAAGGCAATTTCAGACATTTTGCCAGCAACTTATAACACCGAGGACCCGACCCCTTTTATATAAAGATAAGGCAATAGTATATTATTACACGAGCAAGTAAAGAAGGTTTTTATCCACAAAAATGAAGTTTGCTGCACGAGCCGAAGGCGGGTGCATGTAATCATTTGAGTGGATAAAAACCTTTACTTGCGAGTATAATACTATACTTTATCTACGATCAAATAACCAAAAAAAAAAAAACACGAATTAAAATAAATTCTTAGTTGATCAATTTTAATTCTTTTGAACATTAAACTATAATTTTATCTACGATTAAATAACCAAAAAGAAAAATACATTTTTAGTTGGTTAATTTTAATACTTTTGGATATGAATATATTAGTTAGTTACATTGTCATTTTTATTATAAATGTTAATGGTAAAGTTAGAACAATTATTGAAAGTAAAAGGAGGATCCTTGCCAAGATTAATTTCGCAATTATTCTTGGTTACAGCTGTGGTACTGTCAACTTTTGTAGTTGTACATTGAACATTACTTACAGATGTGCTTGTACACGGTCTGTTAACTTCTCTTAAAATTGTATTATCTATTTGAAGTTTATTGTTTAAGTTGTTATCTATGTACCCCTCAGCCACGCTTGTTGACCGCCATGCCCCATGTCGCTTGAGGGTGGTAATATCAGCACCTCCATCAACCAAAAGTGTGGCAGATGATCTCCGTAGGCAATGACCTGTATATAACTGAGGATTTTGAAGATTCAAAAAAGTAGCAACACTCTTCGGCATGGCAGCTAGCTTGTTAATACCTATTTTTTGCGATGTACACTTATTATTTTGAAAATTCAAGAAAAAAGATGAACATTGTATATTGGTTGGACGAAGATTCATATATTTTTTGCAAATATAGTAATATTCTCCCGTTACTGTAAAACTCCTAGAAACTTTTGTTTTGGTATCGGGAATTTTGACAAGCAAAGCTCGATCTAAATCTTCGATGTGCTCTAGTTTCATTGCATGCAATTCTTGAGATCTGCAGGCACCCATTATACCCATTATTACAGCCACCTTGAAGAAATGCAGGTATTTAATAATTTGTATATAACAGTTTGTGTTTTTCACCTTCGTTACAAGATATTTTTCATCTGGTGCTTTCTCGATAAACTCCTTTATACTTTCAGAAGATAAAGTTTTCGATTTTTTAGGTTTGTATGTCTCAGATTTGCGCTTCAAAAATGCTTGAAGTTTTTTATAGTTCTCAATATGTATATCGTGACGAATGACTAACGTACTTTTAAGCATTGAGTAGTAACTCCAAAGAGAAGAAGATGAATACTTTTCTGCAAGCATCACAAAATAACTTAATATAATATTTTCAGAAAAAGAAGTTGTATTTTTTTCTGCGCGCCATTTTAAAAACCTTTCATAAACACACTCATATTTGTGCCGCGATTTTTGTGGTAGAAGATTTTCTATTGCACTCGTTGCGATATTGCGAATGTCAGGTGGCGTGCAGGTCATTTCATTCTCTTCTTCCAACATTTTAAATAACTTTCTGTCACAAAAAACTGCTTGAACAATCACAGATTTCACTACTAGTTCCGACTAAATAATTAGCTGTTTGTTTTTGTTGTCAGCTGATTTGGCTTGTTTGGTTATATTGCTGCGGTTACGGCACACAATTGCCAACATAAAAGTGGTGGAAAAGATAAAATTCCAATATTTTCAATTTTGATTGGTCCCAATCCCAATGGATAAAAAATTCTGTCAATTTTACCCATGGGTGAAAACCAATCAGAGACTTCTTTAAATTTGTCGATGGATAAAATGAAAATTTACAGTGGAACTTTCACAACAGTAATGGTTATATTATTTGATGATCGTAGATAAAAGCTTTATTTGCGCGTGTCCAGATGGGTTTCTTTTTTTTTGCAATTTGTTAGCTGTGATGTAATAAAATTCACCCCTGCTTTATCTAAGTGTTTCTCTAGATCCTTAAACCATGGACTTTGCGAAAAACGTGACAACGCCTTCACCTGATTTTTGGCTTTACACAAAACATTTTTAAGTTTATATAATTGAATTTTTTGTTTTTTATTTAAATAATACATTTTCTTCATTCGGGGCGTTGAATCAGAAACTCGTTTGCAATTCATTTCTTCTAAAATAGAAAATCGTTTTTTCTTTACATTTCTAACGGGCGTTGTCGGAGAAGCCGATTGTTTTGGAGCATTACTAAATTTGAGATTGATTGAGATTCAGAAGCATTATGGTCTACTCCAGGATGAATTAAAATATTCTCTAATATTTTTACTTTAGTTGTTTTACAACTGAAAATTGTAGGAACCGCAAATTTGCTAAGGCGCTTTTTTTCGGAACTTGTAAAATATTTATCGTCAAAATGAGACTGGCAAATAAACTTTCTACTTGGACAATCTATGTTAAATTTTTCTATTTCCTGTGAATTAATAGAGTCAAACCAGGCTTTCCTCTTTTCATATGGCGGATTTGGGATTGCAAACAAACGAATTTTTGGTTTCACTCCTTTTACAGGTTTATTTTTGTTCGGACAGTTAGAAACAATGCAATAAGCCATGACTGGTAAAATTTAGAACCACATCATATCATATACCTACATTCGTGATTCTTGTGATCCGTAAGTAGATAGGTAACTTAGTAACAGTACATTACCAGGAGTTAAAAAATAGTAATGCACAGTGATGTTAAGGTATCTAATCTACATATTACAAACCTAGCAACAATTTTTAACATTTAGACCAATGTTATAAAAATTTGTGAAAATAAGATTTACCTTCTGATGTTACTAAACCCATTACAAAATACAGCACTACGCCAACTATTTTTGGACTTTTTGCTAAGCGTGTGAATGTTTGGTTATGGTTCTATTTGTGACAGCTGATTACTGATTGGTTAAAAAAATTCAATTTTTAGTTCTACAAAATTCGAAATGTAAACAAACGCGCAGCTTTGTGCGTTGGAGGTCGCTAGTAGTCAACCTTCTCGTTGGCGCTATTGCAATAATTCGTCTCTCCCTTACTTTGTCTATGATAGTCGGAGATACTAGTTACTGCGCAGAAGACGAAGCAAACGAAATTGTATTCAAGGTCTTAGAGTCGGTGATGTTAGTGAGGTGGTTCAGCTTTTAATTTCCGTTATCCATCGAAGTTAGTCGATTTTAAATTTTCCATAAATTTTGTGCTCTGTTTTCAGTGAATTAGAGAAATAATTTTTAATAATAATTTTATTGACCGGTAATGAATCAGTGACCACTTAGAAGAAACAGAATCCAACCAGTTCAATGGGAAGATTTAAAATATCAAGGTAGGACCCCAATAATTATTTATGTAACAAGTCCGCAAAATAGAGTTTTAGCGGACGAATCGGATTAAGGACAAGGCGACCAAGGAGCCGAGTCCTTAATGAGGTGAGTCCGCTAAAATTATTTTACGGAAGTGTTGCATACAAACTTTTTTGGTACTAGCTTTCTAAAGGCCGTATGACACGGTGCGAAATTTTATACAAAATTTATTGCAAATTTTTGTACCAAATTGACTATAAAATTGTGTTCACTTAATTTTGCTTAAATTTACATTGCGTATATGACACAGTGACAAATTTTATATATTTTTTGTTAACAAACCTGCGCAGTTGGTGGTTGTGTTAGTAAATTTGTGTGTGAGTGGCATCTCTGGTTTAGTGTTTTCTGAATTATGGAAGTAAGTAATGGATGATAACAACATGGACATTTTAATACTTGTAAGCTGTATTTTGTTAATTAAATGTGTGCTAAAAAAACGCAAACGAAGTAAGATAAAATTGTGGAGCAGAGAGTGGTTACAAAGAAGAAACGAAGGAAGAGGGGTAGTACATATGCTCAATACAGAACTAAGAACAGAAGATCCAGCCAGTTATAGAAATTTCCTTCGGATGACAAGTATTCAGTTTGATCATGTACTTGATTTAATTTCGTCATTAATAGAAAGGCAAGATACCTGTATGCGCGAATGTATCTCATCTAGGAATAAGTACATAGGTAGTTATGTCCTATTTATATTTACATAACAGTAATGTTTTTGTAGATTAGAAACAACTCTTAGATTTTTGGCGACAGGAGAATCGTTTAGGTCACTTATGTATTCGACAAGAATTCATGAGAGTACAATTTCAAAATTTGTTCCCGAAGTCTTGGTGATGCGAAATAGATTTTTAAATATGTCAATATAGGGGTCAATGGTCGTATTAGTGATGGAGGTGTTTTTGGACAAAGTGAGTTTGTGAGGGCCTTGAACTCACCAAATCTTTAAATTGCCCGCAAGCTAGTCAATTACCAGGACAAACAGCAAACACCTCCTATGTGATTGTTGCTGACGATGCGTTTTCACTATCTGAATATTTAATGAAACCTTTTCCTGATTGAAATCTGGCCAATGACAAACGCATTTTTAATTATAGATTATCCAGAGCTCGAAGAGTTGTAGAAAACTCATTTGGGATATTGGCAAATCGTTTCAGAATTTTGCTAAACCCAATTTCTCGCGCTGTTGATAAAGTTGAACTGATAACATTAACATGTGTTTTACTGCATAACTATTTAGCTACAGAAAATGGAAACATCTACACTGATATTCCAGAAGATTACCAAGAATTGCCAAAAGTTTCATGGCATGAAGAAGCAATCAGTAGATACAATCATTAAATAATTTTTGTTTTTTAAAGATCTTTATTTATTACCCTCTCCTTAGCGATACCCTTAAACAAAACATTGCTAATTTCCGTATCTGTGTCTAATCTAACATTAATATCTTTAGTTTGGTTGAGTTTACTAACTATATATTTTGCAAGAATTTCGTCCTCATTATTGGGTGGTGGTGCAACATTTCTGCGCAAGTTTTGCATATTGGTGGCGATGGTGCTCAGCACATTTGTAGCCTCGAGCAAAATCAAGTCATCTTCGCGCTTCCTCTTTTTTGGTGCTTTTGTGTTATAGTGGGATGTAGAAGGTGCTGTTGAGGGCGAGGAGACGGGACTGAGGATCCCTTCGTCCGTAACCTCAAATTCACCAATAACATCCTGCGAAACAATCATTTCGGGTTCTTGTTTTTGTAATTTGCAGATTTCACTGCATATAAGCAAGGGTTTTTTTGGTATTCATCTATGAGTACTTCAACCTGATCTCTTGACCACGACATTTATGTTTAACTAAGCAAAGAACCATTGTAAAGAACAAAATTACAGAATCAAACAATTCAAACAAACTTTTGAGAATGTGAGATCATAGATGTGAGGTTAAAACTTAAAAGTTTGACAATCCTTGGACAAGAACGACAAGTGACAAGTTGGGGAGTGCGGCGCACGGGTTTCACTGCGCAGATTTTATATAAAATTTGTCAGTTTCTCAAACATGTTTAATAAAATTTATTACGAAAAGTTTTTTCACACAATTTTTGTAATAAAATGTGTGTGACACGATATAAAATTATATATAAATAGTTTGTACAAAAATTTGCAATAAATTTTCTATAAAATTTTGCAAACAACAAAAACAAATAGTTTGTACAAAAATTTGCAATAAATTTTCTATAAAATTTTGCACCGTGTCATACGGCCTTAAAACAACAAAATTGTAAAATGCTTTACACTTCCAATTCACCCTCATCACAAGTGCAGTCGACCCATAGTCATAGCAACGACTGATTTATTGAAACAATAATTATTATTTCGTCAAATAATAAATAAATTAGAGCTCGCAAAATGAAGTGTTGCTATGACGACTTTAAGTACTTTTCTACTTCTACGCACTTTTTTATACCAAAAAATTTAATTTCGAAATTTGGAAAATTTTGTGACAGTTCACAACATTTGCGCGCAGACAGTTAAATGAAATTAATAATTTGGATCGTCTTCAGTTTATTCGCACAAATGTATTCTCAAGGTGTCCAAGATGTTTTGCAATGTTTTCCTTAACAAATACGGGCTTTTGTGGCAAATACGTGGAATTTGAAAATTGGCCAAAGGATAATGAGATCTCAAATTACTTACTTGCACTGTCTTTTGAAGTTATGTTTGTACATTACTCGAAAGGTGTTAGAAGGGGCTACATGTTAGGAATGGTACAAAAGTCTCTAAAGGTTCGTATTTGATTAATTTGATTAAATTGATTAAATTATGCACTTGAAATAGTTGCCGAATGACGCTGACAGTTCTCTCAGATAATTGTCAAAAATCTAGGTTGTGAACATTATCCAACTAAATTACCCTGGTTTTTAGTGTAATTATTATAGATAGCACTCTGTCGGATATTACGATACGGAAATAGCGTATCGTAATGACCTCAGTACGAAACCGAAGTTTAAAAAGATTTTGTACAGCAGGGTGATTTGAAAATGTCATGCCAATAAACCCCGGTTGAGGTACAATGTACTCAGACCGCAACCATCTGGGCCAATAAATCATTTTGTCGTGTACTTGGAAACACGAAATAATTTTACTTTTCAACTGCTTAAAATTTGATTTGACTTTATAATGATTTTAGTAATTGAAGTCACCGCTATTTTTAATTCCAGTTTCAATTGCCATTTAATTCGCATTGTGAAACAAAATTAATTTTGAATTTTCAATTTGATTGCCACTAAAGGCATATTTGAGTATGGTAAATTTTAGGGTTTCTATATTTTTATGTTTAGGTCAATAAATTTAATTAAAAAAATTAATGGGATTCAGTAAAAAATTATAACACATTATCAGAACAAACTAAGTCAAAATTAAGTTGCCACTTAACACTGCATTGACAAATGTCAAGTTAATCGCAAATTCGTATAGGAATGCAATTAAAATTAAATGCATCATTATGAATTAATTAATTATAATCAAACGTCTGATTAACTGATGACGTTATCAAATTGAAGCCATCTGATTCATTTTTTAGTCGCGAATTAATTTAACAATGAATTAAAATTTAATTCGGGATAAAGCTAATTCGAATTAAGTTGCCATTTTTTGTATTGACAAACGTCAAGTTAACCGCGAATTAAACCTGTCCATATCAGGTCTTTTAAACATTGAGTAAACCGGCTCTTAAAGTCACCACTAATTATTTTTGTTTTGTCATTTAATTCGCTTTGTGAAACAAAATTAATCTCGAATCTAAATTTGATTGCCACTAAAGGCATATTTGAAAATAGTGCATAAAAAAGGATTATTATACCTTTTGACGTTTCATTCAATGAATATTAATAAAAGAAATTTATTTGGTTCTGTCAAATAAAATTAAAAAAAAATTCCAAAGCTAAATTTTTATAGAAAAAAAAATCTAAACAAATTACGAATAAATATTTATTTATACAAAGTTTAATATTTGGTATAATAGCCATTATCATCTATGCATTTCTGCATTCTTCGTCTCGTACTGCCAACCAAGTTTTGACAAATATCCGTTCTTCTTAATCGATTCCATACATTCTGAATTCCACTATCCTTACGTGCGCTTCTTCCTGGGCAATTGTGTGCCATTCCCTCACCATGACCCCCCCCCCCCCCCCATGAATTTTCAATCGGATTTAAATCCGGTGACCGTGCAGGTCAACGTAATAACTGGAATTGAGGTTGGTCGGCAAACCAGTCTTCTATTATGATTGCTCTATGTAAGGGGTAATTGTCTTGAACAAAGACAATTGGTTCATCCATTTCTTCAACTGGATATAATGCAGTTAGCGATGGCAACATTACATCTTTCAACAAATTCAAGTATTCCCTTGAATTAAAATTTTGCGGGGTAATTTGAACTATCTCACCGGGTCCCGCGTTGGACATCCACCCCCAGAATTCGGCGCTCATCCTCCCACTTCTTCTGTTTTCGCGAACATGTTCTGGTGCGTATCGCGTCTCATCCCCTCTCCATAACACCAACGGTGCATCTTGACTTAACGAAAATGTTTTTTCGTTAGTAAATATGACATTAGTCCAATCGCGATTTAAATTTTCTGTGCAAAATTCAAGCCTCTGTGCTGCGAGTGCAGGAGTTATTAAAGGCTTTTTAGAAAGTCATATGATTAAAATAAGAATAATTATGTGTTATAATTATGAATAAATGATGCTGTTAATAATTAAAAAAGTAAAAAAATTATAAGTGTAGATTTAAAAATATTTTTACTTATTGATAAATTCACTTGCGCAGCAATTTCTCTTCGGGAAATTTCTGCAGCAGCCATTCCCCTAATTTTGCCCCTTATTTCCAAAGAGGACTCTTGTTGCTCTAAGTGCCTCGGTATTTTATAAACACAACACAAAATAACGCGAATAACAGTTTATTCAACGAGCTTCTGGCAGTAACTGAAACTTTTTTGCATTTTGAACATTAAAATAATTTTCTGAAACTTGTGGGATGAGTAATTTTGTGGAAATATTATGGGGGTCCCAATAAAATTACTATTATTTAAACTAGCATTGGGAAAATCCAAGGGTTGCATCCTGTTGTGCTTTTATTGCTTATTTCCTGAACCAAAGTATTAAAAGAAAGGATGGGTCCAGGTTATAAGCTATGTATTCTTATTTGCATACTTTTGCCGGAAATTCCATTATCAATTAGATCTTTAAGGGCACTCAAATTTTAATTTGAGATCAATTTTATCTTACAATAAGAATTAAATAAGATCTTCATGAGATCACCTTCTTAGAGCCGGTTTACAGAAAATTTTAATTTCAATCAAATGTACATTAGGTGCTTTATAGAAATTTTTATGTTGTGTTGTTAATACAATTGAGGACGCACACGCAAACGACCTGACTGCCACTATAGCAATATCGCGTTGCGCTTAAAATACGTGTCGTCAAATCAGTCTTTTTTACACACAGGCAATACCATAAAAGCTACACTGAGAAAAATGTATAATATTAGTAATGGTCAAAACTTCTCTTTTATCTCTCCACTTACAAAGAACCACAGATTCATTTCGGCACCATGCCACCTCACCTTTTTTCTGTTTTTTTTGCCAGATCTTTCGAATTTCCCTTTCTGTTAGATCTGAGAGTTCCACATATATACGTTTTTCTAGTCGTGAGTGCCTTAGTCAGCGCGACAGAGTTATAAAAGTTATCTGTAAAGAGCATATACTCTTTATCCAAGTAGTCTTCCATCAATTCGAAAACTACATCAGCTCCATGGCCCATTTCTGTAGATGTTTCAGACTTGCCGCAATATATTTTGATTCTCAGAATCATTCCATTTGATTCACACAATTCGTAAAATTTCACACCGTACTTGTGCTTTTTATTTTTTATGTATTGGCGGAAGAACAATCTTCCACGCCATAATACCATGGATTTGTCTAGACTTAGACTTCGCTCCGGAATATAATTTTCCCGCATGGTTTTGTTGAAATGGTTTAACACTGGTTTTATTTTGTAGAGTCTATCATCGCTATCTAGAGAATTATCGCAAAGTGGAGGAAACGTAAAATCAGTTGAAATCGGTTGCGGCTTATATTTGAACTCCAGAAGGTGGTCTTATAAAGAAGATCGGTACTACAGTAATATTCAATACTTCGTAGTGTGCATGGCCCCATGTGTAGTATCACACCAAGAAAAATTTTCATTTCTGCAGCGTCAACTTCTTTCCAGTAGGTAAATCGGGAAGACCTTCTAATTGGACCCACCTTTCCGATTTCTTGATTAGCATAGAGATTAGTTTGCGCTACAAGCAGATCCAAGAATTCTTGAGTGAAGAACAAGTCTACGAGACTTTCTATTGTCAAATTTCGGGAGTCGAATTGCAAACCACTATTTTCTCGAAAATTGAATTGAGGTGGATTTTGCTCAGTTTCACACCAGGAAATGTGTTGAGTATGAGCTGGACATTGCTGCTGAACGTCCATGTCGTCAACACTGATTTCGGCATTCTCTTTATTTTTGCCGTACTCGTTTTCCGAACTACTGCAATCACTTGCATCTGATGAGAGCTCATAGCTTTGGTCGTCCTCTGAATTATCTTCCAAAAATTCTTCCCACTCCGATTCACTCAAATTTGCAAATTGTTCTAATTTATCTCTGGTAAGACCTCTTTTTCGCGCCATATTGGTGCATACAGTACATATAAACGATAAATCAACAAGTACCTGGTTTAGACGTCGGAACGGGCTAAAACACTGCTTGTGTGCAAAATAGCGATGGGAGGGATGACACGAGATAATTCGTAGTTGGCGTATGGGTGTATCAAATTTGTCCAAGAAGCCAACTACGAGATAATTCGCTCAAGTGTTTTATTACAAAAATATCTTATTTTGGGCATAAAAAGTAGTAAAATTGACTATTTTAAAAAAAATTATTTGCGCAAAGTAGTTTACATTGCTTGGCGTAGACCACTGTATTTAATGATTTTACTGTGGCAGTCAACGTGTTAAACTTGTGAAACAATTGTAACAATTTTTATAACAAATTGTTCCTAGAACGGGGACAGGAACAAATTGTATAAAAAAATACTTAACTTTTGTTGCATTTGTTTAAACAAATTATCAAATGATTTCACATAACCGGTTATGCAAATTATTGGACAATTTGTTATAATATATTGATTTAATTGTTGATAAAAATTAAATCTTTGTCGCAGTTTTCTGAATTAAACCAGTAGATATGCTGTGCCGGTTCAAATTCACTTCGTCTGCGCATGCGCCATTTCCCCCGACGCAAAATATGGGAATCCCCTGATGTTGTAGCTATTTTTAGATCATGATGTCATGACTATTTTTGGATCATGACGTCAGGATAAGAACTGCGCATGCGTCACTTTGGGGAATCCCACATTGAAAATTATGTGAATCCCCTGATGTTGTAGCTACTTTTAGATCATGATGTCATGGCTATTTTTGGATCATGACGTCAGGATAAGAACTGCGCATGCGACACTTTGGGGAATCCCACATTGAAAATGATGTGAATCCCCTGATGTTGTAGCTATTTTTAGATCATGATGTCATAGCTATTTTTGGATCATGACGTCAGGATAAGAACTGCGCATGCGACACTTTGGGGAATCCCACATTAAAAATTATGTGAATCCCCTGATGTTGTAGCTATTTTTAGATTATGATGTCATGGCTATTTTTGGATCATGACGTCAGGATAAGAATCTCCTGGGAAATCCCACATTGAAAATTATGGGAATCCCTGCGGTCATTGTTATATTTAGATATTTATGCCAGGGTGGGATATGGTTGCTTTAGGGTTTTGTAGTGTATTCAAATTAATAAAAATGCATTTATTTTGTACAGACATATTTATTAATTATTATAACAGTTACACTTAAACAAACGTATGTACATATATATTTATTATTTATATTTTTGTTCTAACATCTTCATATAACTTTTTACTTCACAATGCATGCAGTTTCGTTCTTGAATCTCGGTTTCACCTTTGCATTTGGGGCATAAAAATTTGGTTGGAATGGGCATAGTGTTGAGGAAGTCAAAAGCTGTTTCTTCCTGCTTCTTGTTGCTATTGTAGTTAAATTGTGATTGGGAATGAATGAATGAATTTACATATTTATTTCTTGTAATAACAAACCGGTAAATCCCCTACCACAAATATTGGGAATCCCCTAATTCCATTGCTGTTTTTAGTTCATAACGTCATGGTTATTTTTAGATCATAATGTAATAATTCTAAGTAAAACAACCCCTCACTCTTCACACCTCTTTCCCTCATTTCTTCTATATAAACGATGTAATAAGCTTAAAATTTAATTCAGTTTAATCACATCTCCCGTACTAGTTACATCAGTACGAATTAAATAACAAATTATTATTTTGTGAAGAAAACGAAAGTATTCAAGATGAGCAGTGTTGAATTTAAAAATTTAAACAAAGATGTAGAAATGGAGTCTTTTGTTAGCACTAAAAGTATTAAAGTTGATGAAAAGTTTTGTGTAAAGGCGTTTAAAAAACTCGCAACAAAATTTGGAACGAAAGTTATGGTTGACTGCGAGGGATTTTCAACCATATTACCACATCGATTCACTGACCGTCTCAACGACGAACAAATTGGATACTGGAATGAAAAAATTAAAAGTGGAAATATTAAATTATTTATGGTTAGTAAAGGTCCAATGGGTAATACAACGAAAATAGAATTTTTTGAGGAATAATTTTTTATTTAGTAAAGGTATATTGTTTTAGTCTATTTCATGTATATGTATAATAATGTATTGAAATGTATAATGAGTTATATTTTAAATAAACTTCGTAATATTTATTCATGCATTTTCTTAACCTTTCCCAACCCATATTATCAACAACTCTTTACGTTTCCTCCTCGAATACATGTGTAGCGTGTAGGCGACGATATCAGATTTCGTGGGATGTAGACTTTCACGTGTTAATATCTACGTAACTTAAGAAAATTTGCTGACACCATGTCTCGAGGATTTAAATTTAACACATATGATGGAATAAAACTCATTAAGTATTTATACAAGAATTTATTACTGAGGAATAAGTTTTGTACATAACCATTCATAAATACATTTTGCATTATTTAACGAACACATAAAATCATAATTATCTAGATTATGAAATTCACATCTTCTTGTTTTACATAACTTGGGTGATTCGTCGATTTTTTCTAAGTTGACTATTCGAACACATGAGTCGAGTAAAATTTTTCGTAGGAAATCTTCTTTTACGTATCCTTTTACGTAGATGATGATATCAGATTCACTGTTTTTCAATTCATTCAAATGAAGAAATTTTCGAATAATCCCAACGACGTTCTTCTGTGCTTCTTCTTCTTCAAGTCCATCGTTATAGCGTAGTAAATGATGATATCTTTCCAGATATTTCACCTGTTTTCTATAAAATAAATCTATATCTTCATATGGTTTAGAAGGTTTAAAGAGATTATGTTGAATTGATTGAGCATCCATTACAGTTAATTCTTTAACAACAAATTCTGGTATACAAAACCCTTGAATATCACATACATACAAATGCATGTTGTTTTAAGCAATACTATTCTTTTCAATCCAACTATTGTGTTTATCGCTAAAACCTAACCACTTCACATACAATTTATTTCCACGTTTTTTAATAATTTTTTCAATCAAGTAGACGTTGGGATGTTTTACTTTCTGAAGCTCCATCTCATAAAATCCGCCTGATATATCTTCTCCCTTCTCATCACACAACAAATTGGTTAATTTAATTTCCTTAATTGTGAAAATTTCATTTGACCAATTGGGAGTATATCCTTTATCAAAAGCATTTCTAAACTTGCTTATTCTGACGTGATCACCAATTTTAAATTTATTATTTTTATGAGCTAATTTTATATGAGTAAATGCTTGATTTAAAATTTTCTTTTCATTATTTTCGTTCACATCTGATGGTTTCATTTGAATGGTGCGATGAAATGTGTTGTTATACAATTTTACCACATCATCTAACAGATGTATCCATTTATAATGACCTTGAAGACTGAATCGTTTCCACATTATATTTTTAAAGTGCGATTAACCCTTTCAACGATAGAAGCTTTTTTGGTACTAAAAACACTGTAATGGTGAATTCCATAATCTTTCATTAAATTTTGAAAATCTGAATTATAAAATTCTTTTCCATGATCGGTTTGTAAATTTTTTGGTGGTTTTGATAATTTTTCCAGAATGTTTTTCATTGCTTTAGTTACATCCGTTGCATTTTTGGATTTTACTTTTTCACAGAATACATATTTCGAAAAACAATTAATAACAACAAGAATGTATTTGAAACCTTGATTTTCCTTAGCAAAAGGAATCATTTCCACAAGATCAGCTTGATAGAGGTCATTAATACCTTTTATTATGACTCTACGTCTATTAAAATTACGTCTGGCAGGCTTGTGAAGTTCATTGACTACATCTTTTTTTATTGATGATTCTTGAAGGTGATAAGAAACTCGACGTCTACGTTTCATTTCTCAGACACAAGCTTATCAATCAGTAGTATGCACCACCTGCACGTATTGTACATTAACGACTAAATATTTTATAATTTGAATCACTTATTGTATTAAGCTATAATATTGAATTCACGTAATTCCTCAATTATGGAAACAATTTCATTTGAATGATTTGTATTACCAGCTGCTTGAGATGCTATTAACAAACGAAGTCGTTCAACAAGTTCATTAGGGTCATCCCAATGTACATAATCTATTTTATCTCTATTTACTTCTTTAATCATACCCCGACCCGTTTTGGGGGTTGACGTCGAAATTGTTGTTTTTTTACGTAATAATGGAGCAATAATTTGTTTATATTTTTTTGATCTTGTGCCAACATTTCGATCTTGCGGATCAAAGTTTCTCTTATATGCGTAGGTTGTGTGTAGTATATCACTGTAGTCATTTAAATCATTATTTGTATAAATTTTATTAGGTTGTTTTCTAAATAACAATTCATATAATCCAGGTGTTGCTTTATACACTTTATCCTTTATAATAATATTTGAATCATCGAAATCCACTTGCTCTGATCCAACAAAAAACTTGTCTTTACGCTTATCATATCTTACACCGAACGTCTTGTCAAACTGAGTATTTTCTTTGCCATGCAACATTTATTCAATGTAATGTTCTTGCAATTTAGTATCATGATTCCGATTACTAATTTCAGGTTTATTACTCACATCAAAAACATTAGCAAAATTACTGTTTTCGAGTGTTGATGTTTGCTGATGTGACAGATTCGAAACTTTATCTTCTCCAATTGAAAATGGTAATGAATCATTTGTATCGATAAAAGGATGAAATTTCGGTTTAGAATAACTTTCAACTTTTGATTCTAATAATTTTTCTGTTTTTAAATTATTCTCATCATGTCCTTCATCTTTATCTAATTTCTTCGCTATTGTTTTAAGCTCTGTAGTAATTGGTATGGAAAATGATGTCTTCACAATAAGAAGTTCAAATTATAACTAAAATGCAGTAAAACAGTGTATTGAGTTTTTATTTGATTTGGGGATCAATAAACGAATCAAATCCTATTCTGTATCTTCCATTATTAATATCGCTATCCTTATCTATCACTAAAAAACCATAATTATTCTTCCAACACATTGAGCACATTTCTTTGAGTTCATCGAATGAAACATCAGTATTTACATGATCATCATATACATGTCGTAAGTTTAGGTTGTCCTGCTTGAATAGAGCTATTAAATTTGCATTATCACGAATTAGATGCTTTGGTACATGTGAATATGTTTGACATAAGTAAAATGAATCAATACATTTATGTCGTCCCATAGTAAAATATGCTTTCATAAGATCTTGTTTATCGCATGCTACATCATCAAATATAAATATAGAATTTGGTTTTGCTTCAGGCGGGTGCGGAAGATTGTTTTCTAATCCGCTAAATGCAAAATATCCCAAACCTTTTATGGGTTTTACAAGCTTTTCCAAATACTGATACTTTGGTTGATATAATGATTTTGAATAAATGTATAAATTTTCAAATTTGACTCCATTCATCTGTTCAATAAGATTAATAATTAAGTTAGTTTTACCGCAATTGCTTGGACCTACAATTAAACATCGAATAGATGAGGGTAATAAATCACCATGTCTTCGATTCTGGTTCGTTAAAATATCAGAATCACTGATATTTATTGGAAGCTTAGTTTTTTGTTTTATTACTCGCATGATGATGAACAACCGCAACTAAAGCGTATTGTAAAGGTTTTTAATTTTTATACGTATTGTAAGTCTCTGTTTGTGAACGCTTCTGAATGCAACGATCTGAGTTTCAATAACCTCTTGTAGTACGCAACCATATCACCTTTCAGTCACTGAACCTGTAATGTGAAAATAAAAGGCAGATATGCTAACTACTATTTATTATACAACTAATTAAAAACATATAAACAAAAATATATACAAAAAAATATTTACAAAAATAATTATAAAAATTAAACTAAAATATTTTTCAGAAATCTATTGCATTCGTCCTCTTCTTTTTTTTGGGTGTCTAAAATTTTTTGAATGTTTTGACGCCTTCTCTTCACCACTGAAATTTGACGCTCCATATTCGACCGAATTTCCGTCTCTTCTGCGTCGAGGTTCCTCAAAAGGTCCTCCCCGAAGCTTCGGGTCCTTTTGAGCGCTTCCGCTTTATCAAAAAAATTTTTTTTAAGGACCCGAATTTCTTCTTCAATCCGTTCCGCATTAAATGAGGTTGCAACTTCCTCCACCATTTGTTGCAACCTCATTTCAGGTTGAGTGGCTTGGGTGGCTTGGGTGGCTAGGGTGGCTTCCTCCGCTTCTTCCTCAGAACTGTTTTCGATAAAGGATTCCCTCAGTAGATTGAGGTCCTTTACGCCTCTTGACCTACTTATCGGTCTGATCAGTTTATTTGAAGTTATGTTAATTCTCGGTTCGGCCTTAGGTTCACAGTTTTGTTCTATGTCCTTGCTTACAATGGACACTTCATCTAACTCCAGTTGACTATTCCAGTCACTCCAGCATCCAGAATTAAAAAATTCCTCAAATTCTGCCTGATTTGCTGGAGTGTCCTGGGGGTAAACAGGCGTTAACAAATTGATGGTAATTATATCCTGCAAATAAGATAAAAAATTAAAAATATATCCATAAGAGTTATCAGTAAACTTTTACTAAAAATTAAATAAAATATAATCAATAAGATTAATAATTAAGTTAGTTTTACCGCAATTGCTTGGACCTACAATTAAACATCGAATAGATGAGGGTAATAAATCACCATGTCTTCGATTCTGGTTCGTTAAAATATTAGAATCACTGATATTTATTGGAAGCTTAGTTTTTTGTTTTATTACTCGCATGATGATGAACAACCAGCAACTAAAGCGTAATGTAAAGGTTTTTAATTTTTATACGTATTGTAAGTCTCTGTTTGTGAACGCTTCTGAATGCAATGATCTGAGTTTCAACAACCTCTTGTAGTACGCAACTATATCACCTTTCAGTCACTGAACCTGTGATGTGAAAATAAAAGGCAGATATACTAACTATTATTTATTAAATAAATTAAAAAATTAATAGTAATACCTAATACCTAATAAATAAAAACTAAACTAACAAAAATATATACCTATTTACAAATTTACAATTTACTAACTAAAAATATTTACAAACTATAACTAATAATATATACAAGAAATTTACAAATTTTTTAAAATATTTTGGTAATATTCTTCTTCTTGTTTTTGTTTTTCTAAAATTGAGGTTACCTCCTCTTTTGTTTTATTCATTTTTTCAATTTTTGATTCAATATTGTTGATTATTTTCTTGCCGAATTTGCGGTTGCGTTTTAAGTGCAAGAGTTTTTTCGAAATTTTCACCTTAAGGGCTCTAATTTCTTCGCGTATCCCGCCTGACGCCTCTTCAAACTGCGATCTCAGAATGTCAATTTTCCCTGATTCCGCCACGGGCCCAGCCTCCTCCTCCATGTCGGAGAAATGTTCTTCCTCCTGACTCCTTAGGAGGCTAAGGTTTTTGCGACCCGTGGCCGCAACCGGTTTAATTAATTTGTCGGAGAGGACCACAATTTTGGGGTGACTGTCCACTTCTTCTTCTCCAAATTTAAAGAGCTCCTCCCAGTCTTCCCCTACAGCTAGGAGAAGCTCTTCAAATTCCTCCTGCCCCGCAGGTGTGCCTACGTAGGCAGGAGTTACCAGGTCAATAATTTGCTGCAAGAAATATAAAAAATCAAAAAATATTCATTAAAGTTAAAAGAAAAATAATAATATTAAACAAAAATAGTTCTCGATAACTGTATCTTTCAAAATTAATTATAGATAATTTAAAAAAACTTACACTCTCTTGCGGTGGTGGTGGAGACTCCTTTGTTTGCACATTTATTTTCATCTATAAAAAATTAAAAAATATTCAATAAAGTTAAAAGGAAAATAATATTAAAAAAAAAACAATTCATATTAATTACATTTCTTAAAATTAATTAAAGGTAATTTTAAAAACTTACGTTTTTTCGTAGTGGTGGTGGAGGTTGGTTTTTTTTGAGTGATAATAAATTTTTCCTCTTTAGCTGTAAAATATAAAAAAATATTAGACTAAAGTAAAAAATAATAAATATTTTATTGAAGTAAATTTGATTTAAAAAAATGTTAAAAAATTGTTAAAAGTAATTAAAATCAATTTCAAAAACTTACTTTATTTTCAGAAGTGGTGGCATTTGCCGAAGTAGAGGCTTCAAAATAATTCATATTGAAAAACACACACAGACACGATGAAGCTTTACTGTTAACTTTGAGTGCCCCTAAAGCTTTTATAAGGCCTTAAGGAAAACAAATCCGCCATTTTGGGGGTAAAATAGAGTGGAGAATGCTGATTATACAAACAAAAAATTTTTGCTGACATCAACAAAAATTGTAATCTGATATCAAAAAAAATTGCTGAATTAGCAAAAATTTTGCTGACATCAGCAAAAAATGTAATCTGATATTAAAAAAAATTTGCTGAATTTGCAAAAATTTTGTTGACATCAGCAAAAAATGTAATCTGATACCAAAATTTGCTGAATTTGCAAAAATTTAAATAGCCATGACATCATGATCTAAAAATAGCTACAACATCAGGGGATTCCCATATTTTGCGTCGGGGGAATCCCTGAAATGGCGCATGCGCAGACGAAGTGAATTTGAACCGACACAGCATATCTACTTAAACCTTATGACTATTTTCAAGCGTTATGTAAATCTTGTGGACAATACTGGTAACAATATTCAACAAAATGTCATAAATACTGGTTTTCGTTGTTTAATAAGATAGCACAACTTTTTATAATTTATATCACAGCATACACCAAATTAAGTATATTACTCATACAAACTGTGTAGTATTGGACGCAACAATCGTGTGAAATTGTTAAATTGTTATACACAGTTGAATAACTAATGCGAAGGGGTGGAGGGTTGCTAGATATAAAATAATACTCCTAACCACCATGAATTTAACCTGTATTTACAATAATTAGAATTACAATCATAAACATTATATTGCATGGCGAATTGTATCAAAAGTTAATCATGTGAAATAACTTAATAGACAAGGTATATGAGAATGTAATACTTTAAAAGCATAAAAATCCCTACAAAATAAAATGGTTTCTATAATCTTACACATAAAAAATATACAACCTCGTACAAAACAATTGTTTTGATTATACCAAAAGTATAATCACTTTTACAATAAATGTTTAACATTACATCAAACTTGTCTAATTATTTCAAATAATCACATTAACACAATCAGCTTTAAGAAATATCAGCTGTGCTGTGTTGTATTCTTACACTATTGTAATAAACTATAATACAAGAGTAAGTACAACAATATTGTGCAAAATTCTCTGTTTCCATTTTTCTCTGTGTATGGTAGCGCTGTTCTGTACATAGTAAATTAATATTTTAGTAATAGAATAAGATGGTTGCACGTCATTTCAAAACAGTATATTCGCGGGAATTTCGTTTAACAAATTCACGGATTTGTCCCTATTGCTCTCCACCCCATTGGGGTACCGCTAGGGATGATGCAAAATAGATAATTCGTACACGACCGTCGAAGAGTGACCACCTCGGAGTACTCGGTGCTAGTAGACTTCGTGATACGGACATTTTCGCTTACATTGGTCTTAGTGACCATCTCCTGCTGTCCTCAAAAGACTATTCAGATCTGATCGTTGTGGAAGACAGTCTTGTCTTCAAGAGGTACCTTCCTGACGGACGATCTATCTCCCTCCTTGCCGAGATCAAAATTGGGGTCATTTTAGGCCTAATTTGTGAATCTTGCTTCGCTCCGCCGACCACATAAGGAGTAGGAAATTTTATCAGCTTTAATTTTGGTAAGAAGATAAAAATTAATAGGAGTAGCCGTTTCCGAGATTTTTAATTATTTCCTGGACTTCTATCATAATAGTTATTGTTGCAAGAAGTCCGCAAAATACAGTTTTAGCGGACGAATCGGATTAAGGACGAGGCGACGAAGGAGCCGAGTTCTTAATGAGATGAGTCCTCTAAAACTAATTTGCGGATGCGTTGCATACAAACTTTTTTGGTACTTGCTCCCTAAAACAACAAAATTGTAAAATTCTTTACATTTCCAATCCACCCTCATCGTAAGTGCAGTCGATCCATCGATAGTCATAGCAACGGCTGATTATTTGAAACAATATTATTTATTTTGTGAAATAATAAACAAATCAAAGTCCGCAAAATAAATTAAGAGTCTGTAAAGTTTTTCTATGACGACTTTAACTTGTCTTTTAAAATGATATTTTCCGGACTCTGATTTGTAACCATTTTAGAGAGTGTGTAGCAAAAATACATTTTTGGTTTTTCATTTAAATATGGCAAGCACAAGCAAATTCTCAAATAACCGATGCAGTCTCCAATTAATTATGGACTTACCTGAGGTGTTTTGTGTCGCATATATGCGTGGCCAATACTTATTAGTTGGTTTTTTAAAACGCCTACAGGAGTAAATGGCATTATCGCTTAAGGGGGATACGACCAAAAAGTAACGGTAAACTCCAAAAATGAGACTGACGTGAAGTAAAAATCATGATGAATGGAGTTATGATGTAGCAGGCAAAATATTTTTCTACCACCCGAGACCTTCAATGAATGACTGGTCGTAAAATGGTACCTACTCGATTCTGGTCTACGCGACAGAAAGATATTGAAATTTACTGAAAAAAGAATGTACCTACACACTTTTGCGTGATTTTTTTATATTTCAAAGAAGAGTAAATCCATTTAGCTTTTATCAAAGGAGTTTAGGACAAGTTATAAATTAATTTAATATCTTAAAATCTTATTAGACATAAAAAAGTTTATAATAAATGTTTTATGGAAAACAATATTACATTCACATTTATATTTACTATTTAAACATAAATAGTTATTTATTCGACGAGTTTGAGTGTAAATCGGACGTTTTATTTCACGAGTGGTCTTTTAAACCTCGAGTGATAACGAGAGGTTTACCATCCACGAGGTGAAATAAATGAACCGATTTACACGAAAACAAGTTGAATACAACATTTTATTCTTCGAATTAGACTCAACAAGGCTTAATATTGCTTAAAATCTCTTAAAAATAATCTGACGTTTCGTATTGAGAAATGCCAAACAGTTGTCAAAACTGTCTTTCACAGGAGAAAAATCCGAAATTTTGACAGTGTCGAAGAATAAAGTTATAATAGTTATAGGATAATAATAGGTAAACATAATATAATATTATACTATTATATAATATTATGTCCCAGCTAAGACTTTCGAGCCTGATATCTCAGATATTTGTCAACGGATTTTTATGAAATTTAAAACGCAGATATTTTAGAAGATAAAGATTAAAATCCAATTAATGCAACAACTTAAGTCTTAAAAACGTAATTTTTACATGCCTTTTTAAAATGTTAAGCCTTTTAACACTTATATTAAAAAATTTATCGTCAGTGATGAATGCTGTCAGAAAAACTCGTTCGTGGAAGACGTATGTTTCGCGAGAAAAATGAGAAACAAACTGTTAAGCGTGGGTACCATGGAGGTAAGATAAAGAGGAGACAGCATCGCAGCACTTTCACTGTAGCGTGTTGTGAAGCCGATTAACGCCGGGAGAGGGGAATGCGGGACCAAGAGGGGACAATGTTTTCCTCCATCGCAGGTGCAAAAGGCAGTGGCGTAGCATATTTAATTGCCAAAAGGGGTTCATACTTCATAGAGTATTTTAGTGGGAAAAATTTTATGAAGTTAAAAGAAAACAAACATAAAACTGTAATTATTTTATTCTTGTAAAAAAGACATGTATAATCCATACATACAGAGTGTTATTTTAAACGAGCAATTACGAGTATCCCAGCAAATAAACAAAAAATTGTAAAATCCCAAAATCGATAGTAAGTTAGAAACAATTGACTTAAAAGACACAAATCCGTGCAGTTGACTCGGAATAATAAGCTGAGGATCTAGGAAATTTATCATTTGATCGTAGAATAGGTTTTCCATGATCTTAAGAACCAGTGAAGTTTAAGTGACAGGAGAATGGGATTTTTATGCGCTAATAATGTTAATAAAATAATAAATAACTTAGAATATAGAATAATAATAATTTAGAACAGGGAACAACAGAATAAATTTTCACGATTACAATAAAGTAAAACTAATTGATTTAAATGTTCCATCGTTAAACGTCGATGCTTATCCGTAAGTATATTTTTTTGTTTATTTATGAGATATCCACGGTGGCCCGTTAAAAAATACCCTGTAAAAAATTGTCCCTACTAACTGAGTCAGGTTTAAGCACCTTCTAATAGAAAATCAATGAAAATAAGATAAAAAACAAGTGTGATGGTCCGGTGATGGGAAAGAGAAACTCCAGCACTTTACTTCTAACTACTACTATAATTTATTAAAATTTGGAATTTGGAATTGACATTAGGTCGTACAGTAACAACTAACTTATTCTGACTGCCCTATAACATAAAAATGATTTCTTATATATAGAGGGATGAAAGGCGATAAGCGGAAGAATGTACAAATAAAAGTGGACTCGAGATAGTAAAGTAATTAGGTACAAAGTTGAACATGCCGGATGTAGATGATACAAATTAAATTTAAGACGTTTGCTAATGATAATGAAAGATGTTTACTAATGATAATGATAATTATAACGTTAAAGGGATATTTATAATGGGTACATTACACCTCCCTCCGTAAAAGAAAATTAAGAATACGATTTATCGGTTCTTAATTTTGGTAGTGATGACGATGTATTTGGCGCAACCGGACTTATATCTACTGCTGATGAATGAGATTCTGAATGTGAGCCTGCTGAACTATCATAATTCCATTATAATATTTAGCATCTGCTTCATCAAGTGTACCAAAAGCAGTTTTTAGAGCATCGCCAACGATATTTAACCAAGCGCGTTTAGTTCTCTTATTATTAATAAGATTTTTGAGATCTACTTCTGATTTATGCAAATAAGGTACTATATGTTTTAATAGTTTTAACGATGATTGACATAACGCCATTAATGAATGTTGATTACTTTGGCAAAGATGCAAAGTTTGATTATAAGCATGATCAATGAACGATAACTTATCTTCTAATGAACTTATATCGAGGTAGGATACTATTTGCCAATGTGTCTCTTGAAATTTCACATTATTTATGTGTTCAAAATATATACCAGAGAAATGGTTAATCGGTGTTACGGTGTACTGTTGTTGATCGGTGATTTGTGCGTATTCAAGTGTTGCTAATAAGCTGATAGACAGAATGAGTTGCCTGGAATAATAAAGGAAAATTAGTGATAAAAATTGATAAGTAAAAATAGTATAAAAATGCCTTAAATATAAGCAAGTTTTAATTTATTACTATGAACTTTATGTTTTTTATTTTTAATCAAAATAGTGTAATTTACTGGTGAATTAATTTCTGTAATTTCATAAGGACCTGAATAATTTGGAGAAAGTTTCCTTGACCTATTTAATTTTGATTGTTCGTTTAATAGAAATACTTTGTCACCAATTTTAAAATTTTGGTTTTGACAGTTCTTATCATAATATTTTTTAGATTGTTCTTTTGAATCTAAGATGTGCTTTCTCGCAATTTCGTGAGATTTTTGCAGTTTTAAAGTTAAGTTATCCATGTAGTCATCGTAAGTGTACTTAAATTCAGGAGATTTTGTTATGCTTGTAGGCAAATTTGCTTTAGTTCCGAAAATTAATTCAAAAGGTGTATATTTGGTTGAAGTATGAACTGTTGTGTTGTAGGAAAACATTGCAAAATCTAACCATTCATCCCAGTCTGTTTGGTTTTCTCTAATGTAGTGTTTTAAATAATCAGCTAAAGTGTGATGACTTCTTTCCAATGCACCATTAGATTGGGGATGGTATGCCGTACAGTTTATCTGTTTAATTTTAAACAGTTTTGCAATTTGTTTTAATAAATTTGAGGTAAAATCTTTTCCTTGATCAGTTACAATTGTTGAAGGTATACCGTGTTTGCAAATAAAGTCGTGAACTAATTTTTTAGCAATTGTTCCTGCTTCATGATTTGGAATTGCATAAGCTTGAGAATATTTAGAAAGATCATCCTGCAATGTCAAAATAAATTTATTACCATTTTCTGATAACGGTAGCGGTCCTACTATGTCCAAAAATATGCGTTCAAAAGGAGTTTCACTTGTTGTTGTAATCACCATTGGTTCTTTACTTTTCTTTCGAACCAATTTATTTTTTTGACATGACTCACACGTTTTTATAAAATTCTTGATATCAGATTTCATTCGTGGCCATTTATAATATTGTTTGATTCGATTATAGGTTCTATGAAAGCCCGAATGTCCAGCACAAGGATTTGAATGATATTCCGTTAAAATCTTCTTAATTTCTTCTTGAGTGTTCGGAATTACGATTTCATTTGAAAGTATGTAAATTTTAATGTTAGTTTTTCTAAAAATGTATCTTATCATTGAACGAATTTTGTGAAAATGGAGTTTATCAAAGGAAGAGTTTAATTTAGGTAAGCTTATGGATTTTACGTTATCAGCAATTAATCGGTTTTTTAATTTTTGTAAAATATTAAACAAATCTTCGTATGATATAGATTCCCAATAATGTTCTTTTGTTATCATATAGTAAATATTTTTGTTATTTGCTGAATTTATTGGTATTTTGATTACTTCGTTGACGTTTAAAGTTTCTGTTTGTAACATTTGATAGCTGTTAGTAAATTTCTCTTTTATTTGTATTTGGACTAATTCCTTACATTCGAGATCCTTTGAAATGCATAAACAGATGTTATCGGTTGAGTCGATAATATTACCATTAACTTCTTCAATATTATCATTGGTGATAAGAGTTGTTCTTATTTTTTTTAAGAAATTCGCATATGATTCATCGTCGTCCTCAGTTCGGAAATGATTGACACACAGATTATCTAGAGGAATTCGGCTGAGGGCATCTGCATTTTTATTTAATTTACCTGGTTTATAGAGAATTTCGTAATCATACTCCTCTAATGCTAGTCGCCAACGTATTAATCTAGAACCCGGATCTTTCACATTAAATAACCACGTTAATGGACGATGATCAGTTATGATTTTAAATTTTCTACCATATAGGTACGGTCGAAAATGTTTTACACTCCAAACAATAGCAAGAAGTTCTTTTTCCGTCGTTGAATAGTTTGATTCGGCCCTATTCAAAGTTCTACTAGCGTAAGCTATTGGTAAATCATTAGGAGGTTCACCTTGCGACAAAACTGACCCGATAGCAAAATTACTTGCGTCCGTTGTCAAATAAAATGTTTGTGTAAAATCTGGATACTGCAATAAAGGTTCATTGGTTAATATTGATTTTAAATTTTCAAATGCGCGTTGTTGTTCACTAGTCCAAATAAATTCTGCGTTTTTTCTTAATAATTTGGTTAACGGTTGTGTTAAAAAAGAAAAATTTGGAATAAACCTTCTGTAATATCCGATTAATCCAAGGAATGTTTTGACATGCTTTTGTGATTTTAGAATAGGATACTCTGAAATAGCTTTAACTTTATTGGGATCAGGTTTAACACCTTGATCAGTGATTTTATGTCCTAAATACATTACTTCGTGACGTAGAAATTCGCATTTGTTTGGTTGAATTTTTAAATTGTGTTCTGATAGTCTTTGAAATACCTCTCTTAATTTTTTATTATGATTTTCTAAAGTATCTGCATGAATTACTATGTCATCTAAATAAACAAAACAACGGTTATTTTGAATTCCAGATAAAACATTATTCATTAATCGTTGAAATGTCGCTGGTGCATTTTTTAATCCAAATGGCATACGATTAAATTGATAGTGACCTGTGTGAGTAGAAAAAGCAGTTTTAGGAGCATCTTCTGTAGACATTTTTATCTGATGAAAACCTGATGTTAGATCTATTGTTGAAAAATATTTTGAATGTCCTAACTGGTCCAAAATTTCAGAGATATTAGGAAGCGGATATGAGTCACCGACAGTTATATCATTGAGCTTACGATAATCGACAACTATTCGCCATTTTTTCATTCCGGAAGAGTCTGATTTTTTAGGTACAACCCATATAGGAGAATTCCATGGTGAATTAGATGGTTCGATAATATTTTCATCGAGCATTTGATTAATTTGCTTATTGACTTCTTCTTTATGAACTTCTGGAAATCGGTATGTTTTAGCGTTAATTGGTACTTTCGATGATGTAGGAATATTATGCGCGATTGTATCTGTAAATGTTAGTTTGTCACCATCGATATAAAAGATATGATTAAATTCATGACAAATTTGTAGTAAAGATTGTTTTTCTTCTGAATTTAGATGATCAGTTCGTAATAAATTTGAAATTTTTTCTAAACGTTCTGATTTGAAATTATTATCAGAGGTACTCGTACGTAATGAGGAAATATTCGCACTATTTTCACTATAATCGATTGGATCTAATGTGACTTCGATATTTTTAATATTAACGATTTTTTCGGTAGTGTTTAAAATTGAGGTTATTATGTTGCTATCTTTGTCAACCTTTACAAAACTTGGACAGAGATAAACGCCTTCAAGTATATCAATATTTGGACAAATGCCTTCTTTTATTTCTCCGTTTATGGCTTTAATTTTTACAATTGTTTCTGTTCTAGGAGCTAGTTGAAATTTTACATTTGAATCAGTTTGATTGTTTTTTATTTTATTTGAAGAAAATTTTTCATTGTAAGCAGGAATGTTCTGATTTAATGGAGGATTAGAATTAGATTGTGAAAATTTTGATTTGTAATCGCGTTGAATTTGCGCACGTATGGGATATTCTAAATGGAATATATCTAGATGTTTATCATTTATAAATAGTTTATCATTTTGATAATCAATTAGGCAGTTGAACGATTTTAAAAAGTCGTTACCTAAAAGACCGTCGAAAGGAATCGGGAAATTATCGGGAACTGCATGAAAAATATGTGTAAATTTCTGATTGCCGATATAGAAATCTAAATAAGTATAGCACAATGTTTTCGTATGCTGAGTCACGTTTATATCAATACCCTTCAGAGTGATAAGATTGTCTTCATAACAATGAGTTTGACCTTTAAGATGAGAAATTTTTACAAGCGAAATGTCAGCACCGGTATCTAAAAGGAATTTACCTGGATGATTTTTTAATTGAGCAATATTTAATGGAATATAACTTGTTACAGCAGCAATGTTTAATGTTGCAATTCGGCGGAAATTTGGTGGGCAGTCCTCGAGTTCTCCGCCAACGTCGAAGAGCCCGGGCAGTTTAAATTACTGCCGTTTGAATTTTGTAGGGACTGTGATGAAGATCTAATGCGGGAATTATTATTTTGTTCCTTTCGCGACTGGTTATATTGTAATTTACGACACTCGTTAATTAAATGACCATTGTTCTTGCAGTAATTACAGAATTTTCTTTGAAAATCATTGTTAGATCTTGGCTGGATTTTAGAGGAAGAATTATTATTATGGAAATTGTTACGATTAAATTTTGAGGAATTACTGGTACTTGGAGAATTGATATGTGTGTGATTCTGAATTCGGTGAACATTATTAAAATTTTTGTTCTGGTTGTGTTGTTGATTTTTGTTCCGACAATTAAATGAATTATGACCCGATTTGTTACAATAATTACAAAATCTACTTGACGAATTATTATTTACGTTTTGATATTTATGAATTTCGTATTTGGATTTAAGTTCCTGTTCCTCGTTAATCGCGATCGAGATTGCTTTTTCTAATGTATCCGGTTTTTGAGCTTTAACTAAAATTGACAAATCTTTATTTAATCCCGTGATAAAAACGTTCAAAGCTTCATTTTGCAGTAAATCAATGTTTCCGTTGCGTACTTCTTCAGTTAAATTGTCACTTAACGAATTTATTAATTTTACGTAGCATGTTTCTACACGATTTGAAAAAGAAACGACACTTTCATTGTGATTTTGCCGACAGGAATTTAACTCCAATTGCCATTGACCAACTGTACGTTTATCTGAATACAAATCTAGTAAATGTTTCTTTAATTGTTTCCAATTTGCAAATTCTCTATTACGTGTTAAAGTTCTCGCGTTATGCGTTAATTTGGTTTTAATAATTGAAAGTAAAAGTGGTTGATTTGCAACTCCAACAAGATTATGAGCTTGATCACAATTATCTATAAATTCGAACAACATTGATTTGGTTCCATCAAACTTAATTAACATTTTTTCTGCTAACTCTAGTGAAATCGACATGTTGGTGAGATTTAAGTTAGGGTTAATTAAATTACTAGATGATTGAATACTTAAATTATTGAGGCTACTTTGATCCGAATTGGGCGTAACGGAATCAATCGTGTTAGTTTCTTCTGAACCGATTGAATGTGGATTAGACGCGGTAGCTCCTTCTAAATTCGTCGTAGCTTCCTTTTTGTGTTTTGACATAGATCTCGTTGTTGGCATCAAACAAATAAATTCACTTACACAAGGGAAGATAACTGCTGGAATCCCATTATGTTACACTGGACCACACGATTTTCGAAAATCTTCACGTCTGGGGTTGAATATCGCCGTTTGTCACCTATGGTAGCGACGATGCAGCAGGTAGCACGAATACACGAACCTTGAAGACCTGGATGTTGCACCACTGGATGATGGACGATAGCCCAAATCGAAGTTTCCCAAACTTGCTGATTGAAATTTCAAATTGAATTTGAAATAAATTTTCCAACCGCACTATTACGATCCCACTTCTGACACCAATTTTGTGATGGTCCGGTGATGGGAAAGAGAAACTCCAGCACTTTACTTCTAACTACTACTATAATTTATTAAAATTTGGAATTTGGAATTGACATTAGGTCGTACAGTAACAACTAACTTATTCTGACTGCCCTATAACATAAAAATGATTTCTTATATATAGAGGGATGAAAGGCGATAAGCGGAAGAATGTACAAATAAAAGTGGACTCGAGATAGTAAAGTAATTAGGTACAAAGTTGAACATGCCGGATGTAGATGATACAAATTAAATTTAAGACGTTTGCTAATGATAATGAAAGATGTTTACTAATGATAATGATAATTATAACGTTAAAGGGATATTTATAATGGGTACATTACACAAGCATTGTTTACTGGTTTTTAAACAGAATTGTCTTATTAAGACTGGTTCTTATTCTATCTATTTTATCAACACTTTTTCTAGCTTCGTGATGAATACGTAATTTAAAATAACCTTTTAATATTAATTTTACTAATTTATGGAAGTGGTTATCCAAAGGATCGTCATCATATAAATGATCTCCGAAGACATCCATGACCGACGACGGTAGATTACGCATAGTATTAACAATTAAGATTTGAGGTAAATTTTCAATATTTTTGTTAAAAATCCCAGTTGTTTTGTGAAAATATCGGAAATATTTTTCCGCATTTTGGCAAACGCTGACTACCATTTGCGACGCCCTGTAAAGATGTCGGTACTCTTTCTGCTGCTGCAGTTTAGAAAATGTCCTATCACCTTCCAACAACCGCAGACACTGCATACAAGTTACAGATTTGTTAAGAGACTTTACAACAAATCCGGAGATATACGACACCACATCTAAAACATAATCCGTTAAATCCCAAGACGAAGATTGGGATTGGAAATCAAATTCGTCCATATATTTTAACTCTTCTTCAAATGAAACAATGTTTTCTTCCCCACTTGCATTTGTGGTAACACCTCTACTACTGCAGTTTAAAATTGTTGTTGAATCTAAATTTATGACGTTGCCCGTGTCGCCACTTTTAATTTCGTGATGGACAATTAATCGTTTATATGCGGCCTCAAATTGTCTAGCAGTGGGATTATTGTTAAACCCTCCTTTACTGCGGATAGCCCCAAAAAATAATTCCAAGTGGTCTTGTGACAGCTTGTAGGTTGAAATATATTTCAAAAAGCCTTTTTCTTCTACATAGTGTTCATAATACTGGATAAGACTTTCTATACAAATCATAAAGCCTAAAAAACCTGTCTTCCGACCAGAATTTAAAATTGCTCTGTTATTTATTTTTAACTGCTTTATATATTCCTTAATCTCAATTAAATACCTAAAAAACTCGTTTTTGGTAACAGGTGAAAGCGGCTTTTTATAAAAATATTTAGCTAGTCTATTTTTTGAGTTAAACATATCAAATAAATCATTAAAAATTTTAATAAACTTCGCTGTTGCAGCTGCACCTATAAAATCAGTTTTCCCGCTTTCTTTTAAAAATAATAAAGCATCAGACACACTCTTGCTCAAGGTTTGGGCAGCAAGTCTCACTTTCATTTTTTCTTTTGCGAATTTAATGTGACGAGTTCTTATTTTTGTCCCGGCATGTAAACCTTCTTCACACTGTAACTCAACAAGTTTTTCCAGAAATTTCCATTCAATTTTACCACCATCGCCATCAGTAATTAATGAATATGTTGCCAAACAATTTCTTACAAGCTTCAGCATATGACAAGCATCTGGAAATATGAAAATTAAATCATCTGTGATAGGATGTTGAAACGACGTTTTAAGTGAATTGAATTCCGCAAAATCTGCTCCCAAAATTTGAACCATCTGAAAATTCGCTGGGGCTCCATCAAACGTAACTGATAATACAGTAACGCCACTTTCATGTACAAACTGAAGACATGACTTGACAAGCGAAGCTTTTTCACTGGCACATAAACCATTTAGAAGAAAATATCCAATGGGTATTTTCCATGTCCCATTTACGTTTACAAGCATAAAAACCAGAACTTCTTTTGCTTCTGGAAGTGTATCAGCACTAATATTTGTACCAATATCAACATATCCCGTAAATTTTTTTCCAGTCCATTCTATTTGTTTTCTGATCGACATTTCGTCGAGCACAAGGTTACAGACTATTTTATTGTTCTTACATTCGACATCTTTCGTTTTTATTTTTAAAGCATTTAACGCTTCTTTTGTCCACCCTGGGGATCCATCCACTGACTGATACCACTTTGAGATAGTGTTAAGATGCGGTAAAGATCGATTAAAAGTCTGTCGAACAAAGTTGTATGCTTTCGGTGAATAAAAGCTAAGCGTAAGAGCAAAGGATCTTAACGCTGGTGTATATTTCTGTTTTGTAGGCCCTTTCAACATTCGTCTAAAAATATCCGCAGCAGTTGAAGGCAACGATGACATAATAGTAGATTCAGCGTTTTCAGTAATCAAGCGTTTTTCCTTTAAAACATCTACAAGCGATTTTAAGGAATTTACTCGTAACCGTAATCTTCGCACAGACTGTTGCAACACTTTAACTTTTTTATTTTGACATTGCAATTTACTTTTCATTATTCGAAAATGTCGTTTTGCTTTTCTTGGTGTTGAAAAATCTGAGCTACTCAGAAATCCCACACTAAATCTTCTTCTTTTTTTGGTTTCACTTGTCGTAACGACACGTACTTGCTTAGTAAGTAATCTTTCAGTCTCAGAAGCTGTTAAAGTTGAAGAGGAAGGAAGAGACCGTACCCCCAAGGATTCACTTGAATCCTTTTGTTGAGAAAGATCAGAGTCTTTATGTACCTCCTGACTAACTAATCGTTTAGTCTCAGAAGCTGTTAATGTTCCAGAGGAAGGAAGAGACCGTACCCCCAAAGATTCACTTGAATTCTTATGTTGAAGGAGATTAGATTCTTTACGGAGTTCGTCCTCAGCTTCACTTGCGGTCAGGGTGCTGCTGCTAGATGACTTGAGAGTTGAAAGACCAGCTTCATCGTAACTTCTTTTATGTGATTTAGGAGATGTTACTGACGTTTCTACGCTTGTCGAATCAGAACTACTTAAATCTTTGTCAGTGGTATCAATTGGAATTGCTCCCTTTTTCAATACTTTCTTTTTAGTGACGCCCAGATACTCAAAATCTGTCTCTAGAAAATGATTTGCGCAAATTAACGCGTGTTTAGGAGCAGTTTCCTCAGCATTAAAAGGTAAACCAACACTCGAGAACCAGATTCTTCTAATACTTGGGTCAACTGGTATCCTATAAATAAATTTTTTTGTACATTGTTATTTCAGTAACAGTAACTAAATATTTTTGTTTAAAAATTTTGAGAATGGATATTAGTGGCATTACTAATCATTAAAAAACTAAAAAAAAAATTATTCTTACTAAGATGCAGCAGCTCGTAAACTTTGCAAAAAACGCATACATTAATATATGTTTGTAAGAAAAGCAAACCCGTTAACTTTGTTTTAAAGATATGTTTTAATATTTACATGATTTATTATTCAGTTGTTCAAAAAGAGTTGTAGGAAAACATTTTCTTTGAGACAAGAAAACCCACCATTTCAAAGAGAAAATTAATTCTGAAAATTGATATTTGTTGCTAAAGGTTTGAAACGGACCATACATGTTAAACTGTAGCTTTTAGACAAATTTTGTATAGAACGACTAATTTGTCAAATTGAATAGCCCTTTATAAAACAAATACCTACACCACTGACCTACAAGTACTCACCTGTGGAATGATAAATTCAAACTCGTGTTACTAACTATTTTACAAACGAAACACTGCCGTGGCATTGTTCTGTTACAATCAGTATATATTTTTTAGTCACTATAAACTCACTTTCACCACAAATTACGCTCAAATTCGCCTACTTCACTATTGTAAACAAACGGCCGCCATTATCCTTCACTGGATGTTCACTGGCAATATTGGTAATGCAGCGTTGTCGGATTGTTACTTAGTGCATCGCATATCCGGAAATCCACGAACACTCTTACCGCTTCAGCTCACTATGCAGTAACATACCAACATGTAAACATAGCCGATATGGCAACGTCAATGTTTATGTACATTAGAATGTGAAGTCTCGCGGACTTCACTTCCAAATACACATTGCGGAGCCTTGGTGGGTACAGATGCATAAGCGTAGATCTCTATGAGATAAATGAGCACTACCATTGAATTTTGGTCAATCCTACTCGCAGAAACGTAACTGTCACGCAAAGAACATTTCACAATTATCTCTCACTCATACAAAGTTAAAAAACAATATTTTTGACTTACTTTTAGTACTGGATGCTTTAATTCTTTCAAAAAGGACTGAAAGACTGAACAACAAGTGAAAAATTCTAGACCCTTGAACATTCAGGACTTTAGAAATGTTTCGTACACTGCTGATTGGATTCTCTTTAAAAGCTTAAATTACAGCCCCAACTGTTGCTTCGTTTCCAGTGACGTGTTTTGTTCTCATTCGATTTAGTTCAGGTACGTTTCCTGTGTCTTCAAATTATTGACGATTCTTTGAACTTTAAATTTCATAAATAACATTTCACAAAAAGTCCAACGACACTTTCCATAGGCGAATATTGATTCCTTTTTAAACAACACAGAAATTTCAGCCACTCTTGTTGGTTTTTAAAGTAATTTCACCAAATTAAAACAATTTTCCTTTTCTGACAGCACGCACACTTTTGACCGTTTTTTTCAGTGGTACACAAAATGCCGCATAGAAATGCTTCTTCAATTGTCTCAAAAGGTGACTGCCCAAATTACTATCAAAATTTGGATTCTGTTTTTAACAACAAAATTTAATTTTTTTCTTGGATCAGCCGAGCGATTTGGTTAATTTTTTGTGTGGCCATTTATTTTTCGGGGTTTAATGATGCAACGGTAATTTGGCTTAATTTTAAATAAAAGAAATGTGTTTTAAAATTTCATTTTTTAACTTGAGGTCATTTTTTTGCCCCTAATTAAAAGACCACCTCCTAAAATATGTGCCTTCTAAATTTCATAACAATCAGTTGACAATTAACTGAGACACCCTGTATATAACAAAAATCTTATAGTTTTTGTTTTTATTAGAAACATTCTTTAAAAGCTAGATGAATTCTACGCACCATTTTTAAAAATGTCGTGTGTTCTGATTTCATCATTTCCACTACTGCACAAATAGAATTTTTTTTTTCAAATGCAAAACATAATAATAATAATATACTTTTTATTGGAAGCTGGTGGTGGGGATAATTATTTAAACAAAATTGTTCTTCACTGAAAATGTAAACGGTTAGTGGTTCAAAGACCCGATAAATGTAATTTGAATTGTCTCATTTTGACCAAACCAAAAAAATCGTGGCTCTCGCGGTCTAATTTTGATAATTCTTTCCTGATGTTGTTTTTCTCTCCTGATCATCATGGTTAAAATCTAAGGAAGTGCTAAAACATAACCTACTACGGTTTATATTTTTATACTTCGATAGCAATTTTTCTGATTCACACGTCTACCAACATAAAGTATGGTGCCAATCAAAGGAATCATTTTATTATTTTTATAAGTTAATAATTTATCATAAGCAAGGGTTTGAAAAAAAATTGATTTGACATTTATAATGATTTTAGTAATAGAAGCTACTGCTATTTTTTATAGGATTATACCATTTGACGTTTCATTCAATCAATATTAACCTTTTGGCTGCTGAATTAACAATTCTCTTGTAGCAGTGCTGTGCTGAATTAGATTTGGCCAAAACGGATTTTTACGTAAGTCGCAAGGTAAAATCACGCACGTACGTTAACGTGATCAGCACCAAAGACTTGATTCATAGCAAGTACATATACGTCTGCAGCACTGAATCTGTGTTATTGTTATACGTAAGCAGCAAAGAAAAATTTGCCATTTTTGGAAAATCATGAATTATGAAGAATTCATATACAAAATTTATTTCAAAAAAAGTAAAATTCAAAAATAAACATTCATTTTTAAAACATTATCACAGATTACATAAATTGTGACATTGTTGAACATAAAATAAAATTATGCATTCATAAAAAACATGTAAAATTAGAAAATTTTTTTGGTATGGTAAACTTCGAAGCAGGGAATGAGGCATAAAGCTTTGTCACATTCGGCACATTGGTAAGATGTGTCTCGTTGAGTATGTTTACATACAAAACATATTCTTTGGCATGTTTTCTTTCCTCCTGGAACCGGTGGGATTTTTTGAGGAAAGTGTCTACCGATTAGTCGAAGAGGATTGTCTCCAGAAGATGGACTGCCTTTTTTCGGAGTTTTTTGAATTTTTGCATATTTCTCCACAATTTGTCGAATTGCTTCTAACTGAAAATGTGCCAGTGTTGTACGGTTTCCGGTATACACCTTGTACATTGCATGGGCATTTATCATGCACAGAACTACCAAATGAAAAAAGATTTTCTTGTACTATTTAATGGTTTTTCGTAGACATTCTACTGAGCTCAGAAGCATATCCACTTTATCAACTAATCCCATATTTGCGTTATAATCCACAATACATGTAGGTTTTTTTACTTCTTCCTTAGATGTTCTGTTCACTTTTCCAGTACTGCTAAATCCATCATCACGTAAAGTACTCAACGTGGAAACTATTCTTCTGTCCTTCGATTTCAATGTCATCATTTCGGCGGTATGCTGACTTTCAATATCACCTTTTACTTTAGGGTCTGGCAACTTCGGCATATGGCGGCGATTGGTCCTGACAGTTCCGCATACATTTGTCTTGTGTTGATAAAGATGGAGTGCAAGTTCTGGACTAGAGTACCAATTGTCAATGTATAAATTATGCCCTTTGTCAAGGTAGTCCTCGAGAAGTGTTAGAACTATTGATCCCGATATGCTCAGATCGGAGGGTTTGATTTTCGTTTCTGAGCCAGTGTAAACAATGAATCCAAGAATGTAATCTGTCTCAACATCGCAAAGCACAAACATTTTTACGCCAAATCGATGTCTCTTAGATTTTATATACTGCTTGAAGGATAAGCGTCCTTTCCAGAGTACTGGCGACTCGTCTATACATAAATTTTCGAATGGCGTAAATAAAACCTTAAAACGGTTTGACAAAAAAGACATTACTAGGTCAATTTTGAAAGTACGTTCTCCTTTTTTTTGCTTTGTATTGTCGCAAAAATGTAATAATCGCAGCAATAATAAATAACGATCCCTCGGCATAACTTTAGAGAAAATAGGAGTATGTAACATGGGGTCAGTCGACCAACATTCGTTTACCTTTAGTTTTTTGTTGCGTGATATGAGCATTGTTACACCAAGAAATAAATATATCTCATTGGAATTCGTTTCAACCCATTGGTTCAGACGTGACTTATTCGGAAAATTACCTTGAGTGTCTTTCAGGTAAGTAAAATAGCGATTATTTTCTGTTGCAATTTGGACGGCAAGCTCTTCAGTAAAATAACATTCAAAAAAGTCAAGTTCTTTTGGGTGTTCTAGAAAACTTGATGGTTGGTGGAATCCACAAGTTTCATTTTCGAATTTATATACAGTTGGACAAAAACGTCCAGACTTCCACGAAAACACATCGTTTCGTGATCGCTTTTTAGGTATTTCTACACCTATAGATAAATCACTAGAGTCACTATCTTCGTCTGTGGTTATATCTTGATCACTTTTATCACTAACGTTTTCCAGTTCAGTTTCGATGTCAGAATCTTCTTCAGATTCGGCTGTAGTTATCAGCTCTTTCAAAGCAGAAACTTCCTCCTTGGACAAACCGACATAATTGTCGTTTTCGGCCATATGGCATGTACTGGAAAGACGTTGGTAGTGTCCATAGTCCTTCGAAAAAAAAAAAATTGTCTGTCTGGTGACGCGCTTGCAAGCACAGCACGTATAAATCCGTAGGCGGCAGGCGTTTTTAAATGTGCGGTACGTAAATATACGGGAGTAGCATGTAGATTTCGCTTTTTCAGAACGTATATGTACGTGTGCAGCAGTGAAAGAGTTAATAAAAAAAATGTATTTGGTTCTGTCAAATAAAAAAAAATTCCAGAGCTAAAGTTTTATTGAAAAAAAAAATAATCAAATCAAGAATAAATATTTATTTATACAAGGTTTAATATTTAGTATAATAGAATAGCCATTATTATCTATGCATTTCTGCATTCTTCTTCTCATACTGCCAACTAAGTTTTGATAAATATCCGTTCTTCTTAATTTGATTCTATACATTCAGAACGTTTGCTCTCAATAATTCCATTGTCCTTACGTGCGCTTCTTCCTGGGCAATCGTGTGCCATTCTCTCACCATGGTCTCCCATAAATTTTCAATTGGATTTAGATCCGGTGACCGTGCAGGCCAACGTAATAACTGGAATTGAAGGTGGTCGGCAAACTAGTCTTCTGTTATGTTTGCCCTATGTAAGGGGCAATTGTCTTGAACAAAGACAATTGGGTCCATCCATTTCTTTAACTGGATATAACGCAGTTACCGATGGCAACATTATATCTTCCAACAAATTCAAGTATTCCCTTGAATTAAAATTTGACGGGGTAATTTGCACTATCTCGCCGGGTCCCGCGTTGGACATCCACCCTCAGAATCCGGCACTCATCCTCCCACTTCTTCTATTTTCGTGAACATGTTCTGGTGCGTATCGCGTCCCATCCCTTCTCCATAACACCAACGGTGCATCTTGACTTAACGAAAATGTTTTCTCGTCCGTAAATATAACATTAGTCCAATCGCGATTTAAATTTTCTGTGCAAAATTCAAGCCTCTGTGCTGCTAGTGCAGGAGTTAATAAAGGCTTTTTGGCAGGGCGCCGACATTTAAAATCTTCGTTCCTTAATCGGTAACGAATAGTATAAACGCTCATTCTTAAGCCTAGCGTTTCCTGAATTTTTACCGACGTGGTAAATGGATTTTGATTTACTTTCTGAATAATTGCCTCGTCTTCTTGAGGTGTAGTCACTTTTTGGCGTCCTGGATGAATGGTGCGTAAAGATCGATCGCCAACTTGATTGCCCCTTGCGATCCATCGCTGGACTTGACGAATCTATAAAATTAGCAAAATTTTATTTATCCTTGCAGAATTTTTTGAGAATATTGAACCAACAACTATGGTTAATTCCTAAACAAGTATAATTTTAATAAATATATTTAATTATTAATCATTAACTATTTAGTAATGTTTTCTCCTCTAATGAAGTGTTGGACACAATAAATTCAATTTATTGTCAGTTTTGTAAATCACAAGACATTCTGTTTTAAAGCTCATTTTTTTAAATGATTATTTCTTTCCAGACCTATAACTCGCTTATGGTTAGTCCTACAAGAAAAGTGCCTATAAGTATTTTGTAGGAAATTTTATCAGTTTTAATTTAAGAAGATAAAAACTGATAGGGGTAACCGTTTCCGAGATATAAGCAAAAAAACAAAAAAGACTGCTATAACCTCCTCCCCCTTCTCGAGCTCGCCCCCACCCTCGGGGACCTTTGATATATGTCTACCCAAGTGTAAAGGAAGCTTATAAAAAAGATTCCAACTCTAGGAATTTTTTCCCCCGATTTGTCTAATTTGACTAGGCTAACATAGGAAGTTCCAAAGGGTGAAAATTGCATGAGTGTGACATCTAATATCAACAGAATGTCTTTGTAATTTACCCATTTTTTCCTATGAGTAGTAAGTACAGTGATTGAAACTATTTCTAAGTACACAGTAAAAAATATTGTTACACTATTCAACACTAAACGACTCTAAAAAAAGCGTATACAGGTCCACACAATTTAGAGTTAAAAATTAACTCTAGCTGTAGAGTATATTGCACTGTCGTTTTTACTCTAAACTAGTGTTAATTTCTGTTACACTAATATTGTCTTGACAGAGTATTCGGAACTGGTGTACTTTTTAGGGAGTATTATGTATTATCTATCTAAAGTGATTCATTGTAGTAACTCTACATAGAGCTACATTTTTTCTCTTAAAAAGGTAAAATCTAAAAAAAAACAATATTATTTGAACTACTATATATTTTATAAACTTAGTATAACAACCAAAATTTCGGAACAAAACACCATGCGCCATTTGGTCCGTGGTGGTGTATATTAAAAGTCTCTTTACATTTTAAAAAACAAAGATCAATAATATTAAATGTGTCTAAAAAAGATAAATGGAAAGCAGACAAATCCGAATTGAAAGTAACAGTTTCTAGTTTTTGAGTTACCAAAAAATAGTGATTGTCTATCACAACAATTTCTCGAATTATTTCAAATTGCGGCATATTGTGCAAATTACCAGTCCACTCATCCAAATCTTTCTTATACATATAACCTAATTTAAACCATTTTACAGTAGATACTTCATAATCATCATCAAAATTTTCTATCATTTCTGTGAACATCTCTCTAAAACGTAAAAGTTTAAACATAGTTTTTTTAATAGGACCGGTAGAAGTGGCCCTACTGTTATCCATTACTGAAGTTTGTTCTTTATAACTCATAGCCAATGTTTTGGCAATATTTTTGAAATTTCGAAACTGCACGACCATTTTTTTTAAGATGGCATGTTTCCCTTCGTGTCTCATTGCCCACAAATTAATCAATGGTCCCATTCTTCTGATTACGTTTGGATAATGAATCATAAAGTGCATTTTTTGTGTCAGATGTTGTTTGAAAACTGTTTGAAATAATTGATGATGATCAGCAATTTTTATTTCTAATTTATTTAATAAAACATCTGGTATTTTTGGACTAAATATAATACGCATAATTTCAAGAAGTTGATTAATAAGAGTCCTCGTATTTTTTATAAGAGCTAATAAATCGTAAAATATTAGGGGGAAAATATAGCCAGGCACCATGATTGGGAAGCTCTTTGATGGAAGCTCTTTGATTTAGATTGCTTTTTTCTAAGACAATTGCACTAGGTTTATTTGACTCATTTAGGTAAACGAAATTATAACATCTTATTCTTTCATTAATTTGCTCAAGAGATATTAATTTAAATTTGATTAACTGGTTAATAATTATTTTAATATCAATATGAACAACTCCTTCCAAAACGTCATGCATAATATCTACGCTAACAGAATCACATAACTTAAAATATTTCAAATCGTTTAGAATATTGCGATATTTAATTCCATTAACAATACCCTGAGTGTCTAATAATCCACAATCTCGTTCATAAATTTCGCTGGTTCGCCAGAGTTCTGCAGAATCATAACATGTTGTTTTCGTTCGTTCCTTAGGCATGAGACAAATTCTCCAAAAAATTTTTGCCTGAAAAGACAACACCATTCCGTGCAAAGCGTTAGCTCCTAAGTTATGAGCCAATGATGTGATAGTTCCATAAACAGGCTCTTCAAAATATTGTGAATGAATACCTGTTGTCTCTAATACTTTTATGTTGTCTATAATGGGAGTTAAAATAGCATTTAAATAATTAATTTCATTAGAATTTGGATCATGCTTAAGATCGTTTGTATAAAAGAGTGCCAAAAGGTTACTCAGGTGAGAATTATAAAATGGTGACAAATTTTGAATTGTAAAATAAAAGGCTCCTAACTTATGACATGTAGCTTTACTACCTATTGGATTTGTAGTTTCAAAATCATCGTAGTATATTTGAAGTTGTAGATAATATTTTTTATTTTTATGTAAATAATTGTTTTGTAAATATGTACCATTGTTATTTCCTTAATTGGATCCGTCTTGAAGAACTTGTCGAAGCCAGGAATTTTTGTCAGTAAGAAATTTTATTGTTTCCAAAATAGAGATATATTGAAACGTTTTGGGTACCATTTTTTCAATTCTAGTATTATGCTGTGTGTCTAATATCATTTCGGATCTCATTCCAATAACTATTTCACAGGGGCGCACGACACAAGAACCAATAAAATTACGGCGTTTGTATATCGAATTGTATTTAGAAAATTCACTTTGAAATTTCTTTAAATTATTATCAATATAAATTGTGGTAACGTCATGAGTGCAATTTTTTTTTAAATTTTCCAAAACATTTTGCATAAAATCTGTAGTAAAATCAAAAATATTTTGTATACTGGAATTTGGTAATTCCATTGACTGCAGTTGACGTACATAAATGCGAAATAAATCTTGCAGTGACTCGACTGATGGGTCATCAATGTCATCATCTTCCACGAGTTCTACGTTTTCTATATCAGTAACAGTTTCGAACTTATCGTGCGAATTTTATCAATGGTGACAAATAACGGTCAAACTGAAACTAAAAGAACCGAAATTACTATTTCGTCTTTAACAAATAACACATTTGTTACAATAATAAAGTATTTTTGAGAGAGTATGTAATAATCGATTTTGGATTGAGTTACAGTGCCGAATTTCTTGTTCTCGACCAGGTAAAGAGAGGTAGCCGATAATTGGGATTAAATAGTGCGAACTATACTCAGAACGTTCGAAGAGGAGAGGTGTTCAAGCAAGCGCGTGAACGCAAAATTTGAAATTGGATTTTAAAAAAAAGTAATTAACAAAATGCTTTCTTTACAATTGTATGTTGTTCTTAAATTCAGTCACTACTTCACAGGTCAGTTTGTATTTCATCTTAAGTATTGGTAACCGAGTTTAAACGGGTTAAAAAGTCGATTTAATTTGTTGTTCGATTAATAAAACTGTAAGTTCAAATTGCTTGAAAAAAATATGGTGACTTTCTAAGGACCTTACCAATAATATACATTTTGAAAAAATTTGTTAGTGTCATTTAAAAATAAAATGGGATAAATCTCAATTTTTAGCCATTTGATTTTTTTCTTTAAAAAATGGTACTATGTTTTTTGATAATTGTTTTATATTGTATATGACTTAATTGTAATACTTAATTTTTTTCATGCTATTTGGACTCTAGGTTTTTCCATAAAAACATTAAGATTATTACGCTGTTTACCCCGTTATCACTTGGTTACAAATATTTAAATCGACATAAGAACTGATCTGTGAGGTAATAAGTGAACCTAGGAACATCATCCAATTGTAAAAAAACGGTTTTGTGTATTATTTTTCTTAAAAATTCACTTTCAAATTAATGCATTCGCACGCCCACCTGGACGGTGAGCCCAGTATAATTCAACCTTAAGCCCACCCATTTCATTGAAGCACCAAATTAATTGTTCTATGAAAAGAGTACACAACTGAAAAATAATCCTGTTCCAGGAATAATTAGACCTGGCGATTTTATCAATGAAAGATGTAGTAGGAAAGGTGAAAAATAATCTATTTGGCAAATGATTAGACTTGTTGGTGTTTCATTATATTGTTCAGAAAAATACTTTATTTAGTGAACCATAGTTCACAGACGATATTAGAAAATGTAAATAAAATATACTAGATTAAATATGAAAAATGGTTGCAATATGTCCTATAATTGTGGTATTTTGTTATCAATTGAATCCAACTTTAAGTGAATCAAAACAAAATATTTTTTTTATTAATCATATTTTTTAAATCTTTAAAATTTCTCATGCATTGTCAGTGATTGAGAACAATTATCAAAAGTAAATTTTTGTTTTTATTCAATTAGTACTTACGTACGTAACATAATTAAATAAATTTTCATTCAACAAATTTTTATCTGTTGGAAATTTGACCTTACTAATGTAAGAATCACTAAACTAAAATTAAAGCCAGAGGCCTAAAATATCAGTTTATTCGGAATAATAATTAACAACTTGTTTCGTCATATGACAACCCGACTGAACTTTATGGTATTTCTTCCAAGACGGTACAGCCGCCCTTAAATGGTTCCCAAACCCCTCAGGTTTCGTCTACCCTCTTGCCTGTACAGTGTCACACGTCGCATACCGTTATGGACGGATTTATGATTATGCCTAGCTTGGCGGGGTTGGGTGCCGCTAACACTCGGCCATCCTGAAACGGTGGAGCCCCTGTGTGCGGGGGCTGTCGGTTGTTCTTGTTGGTACATGAAAATTTCAAATTCTAGTACACAAAAAAAACTTTTGTACTTGGACCTCAGTCTGGTACGAAAAAGCATCCCACTACTTTTTCTCAAACCCAGACCCGTCACTTGGTCAGTTTAAGATACACATAAAATATGGATTTTTTTGTACAACTCCCTAATAACCAAATTATACCAACACAAGCAAAGCGAGCATTAATAGTCCATAACGGTTGGACCAGTCAGTATTTAATTAACATTCAACCACGTCAAACTACTTCTGGGATCAAAAAGATGTGCAGTCGCATCACTTTTCTACCAGAAGAAGGCTGGAAGAAATTAATACTACATTTGACGTGCATTTCTACTAATTCAAATCTGCAACGGAAATGTAATTCCCGCTCATTTCCTTGCAACAGAGTCGAACCACATTCATTAACGAATTCTGCAACGGAAAAGCAATTCCCGCTAATTTCCTTACATCAGATTCGAACAACCCTTATTAACGAAATGTGAAGGGTCAAATTAACACTTCATTGTTTTGTCATTAATAAGGACACAAGTGTCCAACCAAGTCGAATCACCAGCATTCCAAACTCAAAGTTCATGCCCCCATTGAAAAGAGATCATCTGCGGTACGTTTACGTAAATTAGCGTAGCGGTGCGTAGTCAGGCAAAAGCAGATCAAATTTTTTTTTGCATTGAACTTAAAAGGCACTTTCTAGTCAAAAAAGCTTGTAATACATTAGCAACTTGCTTTAGTTACTCATTAGAAAGACGATATCAAAGTAAGTCAAAAGAAAACCACCAGATAGTATAAAAAAAAATATTTCATATAATAACAACCGACAGTAACCTTCCTACGGTCGCCATACGTCGATTTCAGAACCTGTAGCCGTCCCATCGTACGCGGCGGCTAGGTCCCCCAACCGGAAGATATCCATGGGGGTGTGGGGTCAGATCTTAGTTACATATTCAAAGGTTCCTACCGGGACCTCGGACAGCAACCTGTCTACTATGTCATCCGGAACAGGCCCATGCACCTTGACAAGTTTGGGGTTATAATCCCTCCAATATCCAGCTGGCTCAACTATAACACAAGAAAAATTCAGTAGAATCAATGTTAAACAAATAGCGGAAAAAGAGAAGTTAAATGAATTAAGGATGAACAGAAGAAAAAGATATAATTGTTTTTACATGTTTGCAATTATGTAAAGGCATATTGGGCGAAGAAACTGATGATGAGGTGTTCAATATTTCAATAATAGTGATAATTTTTTTTGTGTTTGAACCGAATTGACCGAAGTATAAAATTTAATGTGGAGTTACTAACTTTGTTTGATGAAGCAATAGACTCAAAATTTAAATAATAGCTACAAAGATCCTACTTAAATGAAAAATTACGAAAATATGAGGAAAGTTAAATTATCCGAAAAATAAAATACAGATGTAAATCAAAGAAAATAAAAAAAAAGTTTGGGTACTTACTTGATGACATGTTGAAAAGGAAAAATCGAAAATAAAAATAATCACACAATTGGGTGGGCAATGTGGAAATGAAATACAAATTGCGAAAAGGCGCACGTAAACTTTCAAAATCAAATGTCGTAGGGGGGACGAAGTCAAATCAGCCAATTAGAAACTACAACTTAGCACAAGTCAATTGTAGAGGGGAGGAATCCTTAATGTGTTGCTGTAGACTAATTAGAGAGAGAGAGAGAGATAGAGAGAGAGAGAAAAGAATAATATGCTCAAACTGTGAATTTTTATTTGCTAACGATAAATTGATGCCCGACTCAATGAAACGCATCTTAAATAGTCATTTTTTATTACGATAATATAACTGCCAAAATCCAAAACACTAAATTACGTTAACCACACAAACACTTGGGGCCCCACGTCCAGTTCATTCCAATACATGGTCATATTGCCCCATCCCCCATCTATATGTACGGCCGGGTGATTTGAAAATGTCATGCCAATAAACCCCAGCACTTGCGGTACTCCAACCGCAACTATCGGTGACAATAAACTATATTTAGTCGTAAACGTGAGAACACGAAATAATTTTAGTTTTCAACTTGAAACAATTACTTAAAATAAGATTTCATTTCATGTTTTTAGTAAATTTCAAAGTCATTATGTTGACGAAATCCGTAATCGATGCAACTAATAATAAAGCTGATTCCCATTACAATTGTCATTTAATTCGTATTGAGAACGATACCTTCACTAGAATTGGAAAAGAGAATAGAGTTATTGGATTAATGGGTTTATTAACATAGTGATTTTTAAAATTACTACGAACATTATAAAATTAAATCTAATTTTAAGCAGTTGGAAAAGTAAAATTATTTCTTGTACCCAAGTTTAGTTTATTGCCACAGATGTTTGCGGTCCGAGTACCTACCGATCCCAAACTGGGGTTTATTGGCATGACATTTTCAGATCACCCTACTGTACATTTGGACGCCCAACTGCAGGCGGTTCGCCAAACCCTAGGTCTAAGAAAAAAAGCCCTCCCACGGCGAGGTGCACGGGTAGGCAATGAAGAACTAAGGGCAATAACAGCGGCGAAATTTCTTATATAATTACGTGACGTCGACCCTCTGAAACAAATAAAACAATATGTCACAGTACTTTCAAAAATTTAATATTGAATAAGTCGGACAGTAATAACGCTACTAATAACGCAGGATCTTTCCCAAAAATTAGGAAACCACTAAGTACAGAGTCACGTGAAATCGGGTGAAATCGCGAAATTATAGTGCCGGTCGCAAAATCAAAATTTATCGATAGGTACTGAGCAAGGCATGCGAATATTTACAGCTCTAAAAGAATTATTGAAAATATTAGGTACAATAAGTTTCATCGGAAAATCTTAATGTGTTTACAAAAATCGAGGAAGTGATTAATTAGTACTGTTTCCTTCCCGTATAAGTACCGTAATTAAACGGTCGTAAAACTAAATATAAAGGTAAAAGTGAGAAGGGAAGGTTTGCTAAGTTATCTAGGTGAGAAAAAGAATCCAAACATCGAAGGGTTGGTCGTCAAGCGAGAACCAACTTCTTGGAACAGTATCACATTACCTACACGCGCCAAGTGTGGGCTAAATTCGGTAACACCTCATTTAAAGCAATTAGCAACATCAAAATTGAATTGTATCGCTTACGATAAACATGGCAAACCCAAATAATCTAGAACTAGGACAGAGGAAAACCCACCTCTCCCACCACCAAGAGGAAACGCATTAGAGTTATAGACTGCAGCGACGCAATTAATACCCCATTACTCAAGAGAAGGTTCTGTACGTATCTTTTTAAGTTACGGTCGGGTGATTTGAAAATGTCATGCCAATAAACCCCAGCACTTGGGATCGGTAGGTACTCTAACCGCAACCATCGGTGGCAATAAACTATATTTAGTCGTAAACTTGAGGACACGAAATAATTTTAGTTTTCAACTTGAATACAATTACTTACAATAAGATTTCATTTGATGTTTTTAGTAAATTTCAAAGTCATCATATTGACGAAATTCGTAATCAATGCAACTAATAATAAAGCTGATTCCAATTCCAATTATCCTCTAATTTTATTAATTGTCATTTAATTCGTATTGAGAATAAAATTAATCAAAAATGAAAATTTTATTATTTGTTGATTCCAACAGTTGACTCGAATATAATTGCCTTAAAAGATCTGACGTTTCTAGTAAATTTAACCGTCGAAACCTTTGGCCGATGAAACCAAGTTCAATAAAGATGTTGTTTAATTCGCGTTGCTAAATAAATTTGTTCTCCCTATGATATTCAGCGAAAACTAATTGCATCCCTTTTTGTAACAAAAATCCAAACACGATTACCAAAGTGACAAACTGTAAACAAATTTTTGGTAAAAATTTACAAAAAAAACATAGTTTTGTTTTTAACTGGAGCTATCTTTTCTTTTCTATATCTTTTTCTTTTCTATATTCTATTTCTTGTTAAAGAAATTGTAATAATCATTGAACAAGTATCAAAATAGGTAGAATTTTTAAAACGCATAATTCACAAATAGGCCTTTAGAGGCAATCAATTTTTTTTTAATTCATTAATTAATTTTTTTTATTTCGAAATTAATTTTATTTCACATTGAGAATTAAACGACACCTTCATTAGAATCGGAAAAGGGAATAGAATTATTGGAATAACGAGTTTATATGGTCGAAAATTATTTAGTTTTTTGTTGATAAAGTGTCTTCAACAGTGATTTTTGCTTTTTCTTTGCTTCTACGTGTTAAAACCACGTGAATCGTCATCTATATTTATTGTTTATCGTGTAAGCAGAGTACAATTTTAATTTATTTTAATTTTAATTAATTGAAAACTGACAAAGCTTGCCTAAATGTATTTTAGTTTTCACCACAAAGAAAATGAATTTGTCAAAACCAAAGCAAATTATTCAAAATGTTTTCTCACTTACTACCTGCCGACTCTTTACTCCTAAAATGTTAAGCTGGGTTCGGAGAATTTGTCCAAAGCTGAGATAACAATGAAAAAAACAGTGAACAATACGTTTTTGAAAATAGTAATACCTGAGTTCATGATACCAGTAATTTATTTGACCAATTCTTGTTTTTTGGAGGAAAAAGTTAACACAAAAAAACTGACTACGTTAGAAGCTTTGGCATAAGATGGCATCTCATCTTTTGTATTACGCCTTCGGTCTTAATATAAGTAGTTCTATATTAGTTCCGGTCATCGAACATTTTCTTGCAGAAGTTGTTCCAAAAAACTGTTTAGGAATTTTTCAACAAGGAATCAACAAAACACTCAATGATATTTATTGTACACCCCAAACAGGCTGGATAGAAGGACCAATTTATTTATCCTAAGTATTTTAAATTTTAATTTGTGTATTAAAGTCTACTATGAGTTTTTTTTTAATTAATTTAAGGCAAAAGTTATACAAAAAAAAAATATAAGAATGGTTACATAAGCGCAATATAAAGGTTAGATCACGAAACATAACCGAAATGAAAGCGAGATGTAACGGAAATTATATCGGGTTCGTCAAGTTTTACACTCAGGCACTTTACACCTCTTAGAAATGAGAAAAAAAATATGAAATAAATATTTTCCACTGCACTGATATCCTATCTCGCTAGGGGGGAAAAACTTTTTTTCTATTAATTTATTTTTCAATAAAAAAGAAAAAAACATGTGACCAAAAAATCACATTGGCTATTTTTTACATCAATGGATCGAAATGCGAAATAAAATTATTCTAGAAAAATTTGACTTGAAAAATATCGTTAGAATTTGATTAAAAGCCATTTTGATCTTATTCATCGGGAGTTTCAGTCTAATTTATGATGGACAAGATTGAGTAGTAATAAATATCCGCTAAAAAAGGACCCACTACCTACCCCATAACAGTAATGACTGCAGAAATTTTACAACTAGCGGCACGGTCCCCTCGGGCAGTTTTAAAGCCAGGACCGGAACACTTAACACTAACGTGTTAAAAATGTTTTTATTAAAATATTACTTCAGATGTTTAAATTGATGACTATTTTGGTCTAAGCACAAACGAATTCTTCGTTTACAATTCGCATGAACTCTTGCCGCAAGATTTAAAGATTAACATTCCACTTGCAATAAATAGATAAAATAAATGGGAATCCGGGCCTGAAAAATTCTTACCAGCTGCCTCAACCTTCAAATCCAACAATGATCGCGTGCCAATTTTACGACAAATGAAATAAATTTTTGAATACCACCATCCTGATGGAGACCTTTTGTGAAAGTGATTTACAATTTTACCAAACTTCATGGGAAAAAAGCTGCCCCAATATCAAAACGCAAATTAAAAATCAACGACATATTTTTTAGAAAATTTAATTAGACACTTTGATGCACTACCTCAAAATACAACTATAGACAAAAAATCGTTGACATTAGACTATGGTTAACTAAGCGAAAGTGAAAAACACACCATACAAGTAAACATTTTAAAAATTGATCAAAACGTTCTTCTATACAATAAAATCACATGTGAATTTTAGATACATAATAAAGAGGTATAAAGTGCTTGAGTGTAAAACTTGACGAACCCGGTATAACCGAAATATAACCACGCGTAAAATATAACGGAGATATATAACGGCAACACAACCGCGCGTAGATAACGGTTATATAATGTGGTTAACTAACAGTTAGCTTATAAAAGCGTCACATTTGTGAACTGGCGGCTATATTGGAAAGTTACATCTCGGTTATATAAGTGTGCTACTAGAGCATGATCGGGGAAACGGTGTGGAACCCAACAATGTTGACAGAATGCGACAAATACGCTGTATTATTTTAAGGAAAAGGCCATTTTATAAAACAGGTAGACATTCCGGATGCGCCAAAATACCTAGTCGTGGAACAGTAAGATAAGGTATTTGCAATTTTGCTAATCAAACATCACGCTATATGTCATATGCGCGTTTGGCAAACAGAACACCCGAAATTAATGGTAACAGAATCAGAAGTTAATGACTTAAACAAGCGAAGAAAAATCATACAAAAAAACATCGATTAAAACTGCATATATAAACTCAATTTTTTTATATATGGAGCAATCCCTTAAAACAACAGTTGACCCAGCTTATGTTTACACAATTCACCGAAGATGCCTTTTGAGAAGAGAAATACTGAAGAACAGATTAGCGTTAGCACCGCTGGCATCTAATGTGGTCAGCACACTAGAGAAAGGTCAGTTGGGTTTCATTGGGAAAGTAGCAGGCGAAGTATTGTGCATTCTGCAATGCGTACCCCGAATTGTGGAAATCCGACGAGAAAATGAATGCTTTATGGAATTACCAGTCAGAGTAGAAAATGAAACATATTTCATGTTACCCGTAACACGTATTTTGCAAAGATATACGGAACAAATAGAATGCAGCATGACAACTCACATAAAAGTTAATGCCAAGAGTACCCAATTTCCACCACAATGGTTTTTCTGAAAGTGAACCTCATGTAAATAATGGGGTATATGTCGAATTTCGATAGTAGCGTCCTCTCTAGAGTTATAATTATTATTGTTGCCCTGTCAAGGTCCGTGTCGCTACTTTAAGTATACATGTCGCAGCCACTTGGCGAAATCAGACATTTCATGGAATGTCTAGAGAATTTTCATGAAATGCTGTAGACATTTCATGAAATGGCTAGTGACACTTCATGAAAAGTCTAGACATTTCATGAAATGTCTGATTTCGCTAAGCAGCTGCGATATATCCAATGGCTTTGCTTACCACTAGCCCAAAATCTTAAATTCCAGTAGATGACGCGTGGAAAGGAAATTGTAATTCTTGCAATTTGAAAATTTAGGGAAAATTAATGTCACAGTTGTTAACATAATTGACAAAATGTTGATCTAACGCACAAATAATCCATTTTTCAACTTAATAATCATTGTTTCACATTTCATGTTGAATTATTAAAATACCAAGTTTCCGAAATTGTTAAGTTCCAAACTGAGAACAAGGTAAGAACAATGAAATTACCTACTTTAATCCAAATTCAAACGCATAAGGAAAAATGTACGTAACAACTGAGGATATACTCTGTAATTTGAGAAAACGTTTAAAAAATAACGAGCAGGAAATGGTACCAAATCCTGTGCCATTCTTGCTGCCAAATTCTAAAACGATTGCTCGTTTCAGATCATTTTTGTCATTTCGATTAATTCGGTAAGTAAGGCGCCCATACTTTTGGTGTCTATGGGACGTTTGTAGTTTTACTTATGTTTATTATAGAAAGTTTAGTTCGTCCCATCTGTAGCAGACTCTAAACCTTTATGGAACAGTTTTGAACAAAAATAAAAAAATGCATTTCACATTGGGGAACACAAACGTATCTCACTTTTCCTTAAAATTTGTAAGATAACTTACGGTATACGTCTTATTGTCTTGGACATAAAAACTTTGCAACAGATACTTTATTATTTTTTTTTGTGTCTTCATTGTACATGAAGGACAATCTACAATAAGCATACAGCGTTAGGCAAAAGTATGGAATCGAGCGTTTTGTGCCTAAACTATGTTTCTTACAAAAATTAATTAGTACAACACTAACTACTTTAAAAATATGATCATGTTCTCGTGGTCGGTCAATGTTGATCAGAGTTCTATCAGACTATGGTAGAGACAATGGTAGGAAACATATGGTCGATAATCGTGTTTATCACTTTGTTAATCGTACGAAAAACTGTAGATTTTCGAATACCATACATGTTTGCTACCTATTTCCTAAACAATGTAGTGTTAGAAGAAGTTGCTGTTCTGCGATTAGAGCCCTATTTCTTCTGTTATTAGGTTGTCGATACTGCCCAACACTTTGCAATATAAATTGAATTTGCCTTCTAGTCAGTCTAAACGATTCTTTGTAGTCAAAATTATTTTCAACTATAAAATTAATTCTTTCTTTATATTCTTTCTTCCATAGTTTTCCTCGTTATCACTAGAATCTTCACTAGAAAATAGTTGTTCTAACATCTTACAGCTTTGAATAAGTGGTATGAAAAGCGACAAACTTACTCTGTTAGTAATTCACTTGTCATTTAGTTTACAATGGTGGAACACAATAATAAAATATTATGTCACTTTTCAATTAACTTTTCATTTGCAAAATAAATTATTATTGGGAGAGTTGGGACACTGAACGTCAAACCGAGCCAATTTTGTATTATGTGGATAAGGTATATACTTCTATCCTTTTTTATTAAAATTTTTGTTACATAGTAACTTATGTCAGAGGTTTATGTCGAAAATAATTTCAAGGTTATTTTTGTCAAATGCATAAAATGACATAATTTTACGTCAAAAACCAGGGACGTAGAAAACGTAGAAATTTTGGGATTACTATTTAAAAAAAGAAAATAATTGAATACCTACAAATATTAATGTTCACATTTCTGAAATTTTTCGATATTTATTTTAATATTAAATACTTAACTTAAAACATACTTCAATGCTAAAAATGCTTTTCTTTCAGTCACAATTTTTAGTTAAACATCTCGTCCCAAAAATTGGGACAATTTCTCTCTCTTTCATCGCTGATTACCATTTCTTAAAGTTAAGGAAAAAATGTTTATGATGAAGAGTTTAGACGTAAAATTCTTGTACTTACAAAGAAATATCTTTTAAAATTTGAAGTTCATATAAAAAACAGTGAATTGACGACGACTGCCAGTATAAAGCATTTCTAACGCAGTTAGTCGACGAAAAATGGAAAAAAATTTTGACAAATTTATTTGACTTTTCGCTAAATTTCAAGTGTAACACCACTGATTTCTATCCCAATTTGTTTTTTTACACATTCCAACCGACGTAAATGAAACAATATTTCGAAAATTGACATTCAGTGTCCCAAGGAACTCTTCCGGTACTCTAAGACATAGTATATCTATGTTTTTTGAGATTAAATATTCTTGCAGTACATCCACTTTTTTCACTATAGAATATAGGAACTCTAGATGTGCCAACACTGGAAATTATTTCCTAGGAAACCTTTTCAAAAATAATTTATTTTTATTGTTGCTCAAACTCTATGGCGATCATGACTATTAGACAACGTTGCCACATATTATTTATCTAAAATCCGTTATTTATCAATTACTTTAATACAAAGAATTTTTTTACTATTTTTATCTTTATATGTAACCAGTTCTCCACCACGCACCATTGAGTTCCCTAGTAGCACCGAATATTTGTAAAACATTTGAAATAAATATTCCATCCATGTTTTTTTGACAGATGCTTAAATAAGAATAATATATTTCTTTGAAATATTTATAAAAAATATTTATAAAATATATCTTTAAAATAATTCAATTATATTTGTTGGAAATGTCTATACAAGGTTTGGCGCTATTTTCAAAATAAATAAATTTGAGGCTTTATTCACGTAGCACTTTGGAACTGGTTCCGAACCGGTTCAGAACTGATCTTGAATGCATGCACAGTGTGTTGTTGCTTACAATTTTATTCAACGCAAACCAAAAAAAAAATCGAGACTTGAAACCTCAATAAATTATTGTGGTTGCAATTTGCAATTAATTTAAGCCTCGATTTTTTATCCCCCCACGTTGAATAAAAAGCTGAAGCAGTAATGCACCGTGTAGATCAATCCTGAACTAGTCCGAAATAAATTCCAAAGTGCTGCGTGAAAAAAGCTAATATAAATTTTGGGATAGGTTTACAACAACAATATAAATGCTAAACTGTATATTATGTTTATTACAGTTTTGTAAACTAAAAATAAACAATTCAAAAATATACTGGGTAAGTCCTTCATCTAGGCATGCTTGATAAGACCTACACCGTCAATGATATCGAAATGAGTCAAAGGGCACTGCAATTGGGAGGTCAAAGTGCATTTTATAAAAGTATTTTGCTCTAAACAGGGTGCTCCATTTGTACAGTGCAGCCTATAACATAGTTTTTTTAAATGGCACCCCCTGTATGTTTTTACATATTTCAATTTGCACTTTTTTAGGCTTTAAAAATCCGTTTAGTTTTTTCAATTTGCTTTAACTGTTCAGAAGTTATTTAATGTTTTCTACAATTTAGTGCGTCTGCAGGCAATTGTAGAAAAAAAATAAATACCTTCTGGATAGTTAAAGTAAATTGAAAAAACTAAACGGGTTTTTAAAGCTTAAAGAATTGCAAATTGAAATATGTACAAATATACAGAGTGCCATTAAAAAAAAAACTATGTTATACGCTGCACTGTAAAAATGGAAGACCCTGTATAGAGCAAAATAATTTTAGAAGATGCACTTTCGCCTACCATGTGCAGTGCCTTTTGACTCATTTCGATATCATTGACAGTGTAGGTGTAATCGAGCACGCCTATATCAATGACTCACCCAGTATGTAAACTTCTTAAAGTATTACAAAACAAATAAATATTAAAACAAAAAACAAAACAAAAATATTACATATTAATATTACATATTAATTCTTATTCAACCTGGATTTGGCTGATGCCAAATATACACCAATTGATTTTTTAATGTCGGTGTCCAGCACAGAGGGAAATCTCTTACGCAATGCGGCTACAATAGACATAATTACAATAACATTTAAAATTAAATACTAAGAAAGAAGTGACTTACCACTTATTGCATCAAAAATGCTTTTCAACGAAAAAAATGCCAACTTCTTTTGTTTTCCACAGCCGGAATATTTAAGGGCCAGATCTTTAGTAATTAATTTATTAAGCATTGCGAATACCGCCTTGTGAGAATCCTCCCCACCAAGAAGGAAAAGTCCGTGCACCTAAAAAAAATATCTAAATAATGAAATGACTACACCAAACATTTTAACTTACAAGTTCATTAAATAGTTTGATATTATGGAGGTTTAAGAGGTACTTAAAATACGTTTCTCTTTTACACAAGGTTTATTCACACACGGTATTCGTACAACCATATAAAATAACAAATGGAGGCTGATTACGCGACACGCGGTTTTGTTTTTGCGGGACTTGAGAACTGACGTCCCCTCCCCAGAGGGCGCCACATCACTCCCCCTCCAGTGGCTACATTACACTAGGTGCATGGACGCTGTCAATGCGGAATGTAGTCGCGAAATCTAATCGGAGGTCGGGTCGATCTCTTATCCTCCCTGGAGGCGCGGCTGGCCGAAAAAGGGACGGTTTGTGGAGGTTGGGGTTCAGCGACGTCCTGTGCCAAGAATGCTGGTTTGAGGCGATCCAGGTGAACTAGGACTGCCTTGCCGTTGACGTCAATTTTGACGTTATTTTCTCGCCTTTCAAGGACTTCGTAGGGGCCTGTGTACGGCTGCTGTAAGGGTCGTTTCACGGCGTCTTCCCTTAAGAAGACATGGCTACATCTCTGCAACTCCTGGTGCACGAACACTTTTCGCTTGTCGTGGGCTGTTGCGGGTACCGGCTGCAACTTTCTCATGTGCTCTTTTAGTAGTCCGACGAATGTTGCTGGGTCTTCGTACCCGTCGTCGGTCTGCGCGCTAAAGAAGAATTCGCCAGGGATTCTCAGCTGCGAGCCGTATGTCATCTCGGCAGGCGAACATTGCAGATCTTGTTTGAGCGCCGTTCTTAGCCCTAGCAGAATTGTCGGTAAGATGGTTAGCCAGTTGGGGTTTTCGTGGCACATGATGGCGGCTTTGATGGTACGGTGCCAGCGCTCTATGATTCCGTTGCACTGGGGCCTGTAGGCCGTGGTTCTGCAGCGTTTTATGCCGAAAAGATTGCTCACAGCTGTCATGAGGTGGGACTCAAACTGACGGCCCTGATCGGTGGTTATTCGGAGAGGACATCCGAATCGTGCAATCCACGTGGAGTAGAAAGTTCGGGCGACAGTTTCGGCGGACATGTCGCGCATGGGGGTGACTTCGGGCCAACGGGTGAACCTGTCTGTCATAGTCAGGCAATATCGGTGTCCCTCTGCTTCGGGCAAAGGCCCCACGATGTCGATGTGTACATGCTCAAAGCGAGTCCCTGTAACGTTGAACTTTTTTAGCTCGGTTCGGGTGTGTTTTGTTACCTTGCTGCGTTGACAAGGTATGCAAACTCGAGTCCATCTCTTCACATCGTCGTCCATTCTAGGCCAAACGAATTTTTGTCTTATAGCCCGACTGGTAGCTCGAACTCCTGAGTGCGCGGGCTCGTGGAAGAGTTTGAACGCTGCTTTTCTCAGGCGAAAAGGGACGTAAGGCCTGACAAATTGGGTCGACGTATCACAGTAAAATGATGCAGTCGTTCCCACTGGCGTACACTTTTTTAATCTCAGTGAGGTTGTGGTAGACTTGAGCAAGTCCTTCAGCTCGGGGTCTGTCTCTTGCTCTGCTTGCAACTCCTCAGGCGAGAGGGCTGTCGGGGTTACAATCTCGTCGATACGTGACAACGCGTCGGCGACGGCGTTACTTTCCCCCGCGATGTGCACGACTTCGGTCGAAAATTGACCGATGAAGTCCAGGTGCCTCAACTGCCTCGGGGACGCTTTATCCGGTTTTTGCTGAAAAGCGTAAATCAAAGGTTTGTGATCCGTTCTGATCACGAACTGTCGACCTTCCACCATGTATCTGAAATGTTTTATGGCTTCATAAATGGCGAGGAGCTCGCGGTCGTACGTGCTGTAGTTCCTCTGAGCTTGGTTCAGCTTCTTTGAAAAGAAGCCCAGAGGCTGCCATGTGCCTTCGGTCTTCTGCTCGAGAACGGCACCTACGGCGTTGTCCGAGGCATCTGTTGTCAACGTGAGCGCGCCAGCCTCCATTGGGTGAGCGAGGAGGGCTGCGTTTGCCAGCTCCAATTTGCACAGTGAGAAAGCAGCTTCTGCTTGCGGGGTCCATTCGATTTTCCTCTTGTCGTTTTTGGTGGAATTTTTGAGGTACTCGAGTAACGGGGTTTGTATTTGGGCCGCGTTTTTCACAAAACGTCTATAAAAATTTATCATACCCAAAAACTGCCGCAGTTCCTTCACCGTATTAGGTTTGGGGAAATTGGTGACGGCTTCAACTTTTTTGGGCAGTGGTTGACAGCCTGAGGGGGTGATTCGGTGGCCCAGGTATTCCACTTCCTCCACACCGAACACGCACTTGGCAGGATTTACCACCAAGTTATGCTGCCTCAGCCGTTCGAATACTTCCTTCAGGTGCTGTTTATGTTCCTCCGGGGACTCCGAGGCTATCAAAATATCGTCGATGTATGCGTGGCAAAAGTCCAGGTCACCGAGCACTGCGTTAACATGACGCTGAAAAGTCTGAGCCGCGTTTCGGAGACCGAAGCACATCACTGTAAATTCGAACAGACCGAATGGGGTGCACACTGCGGTTTTGGGAATGTCCTCGTCCGCGACCGCGATTTGTTGGTACGCACGCACTAGGTCTATTGTCGAAAACACTTTTTTTCCTTGCAATTTGTATGCAAAGTTTTGTACGTGGGGGATTGGGTATCTGTCCGGGACAGTGATGCTGTTGAGTTTCCGGTAATCGCCACATGCACGCCACTGTCCGGGAACTTTCTTGGGCACCAGGTGAAGCGGGCTTGCCCACGGGCTGTTTGAAGGTCGGCACCACCCTTGCTCGCTCATAAATTCGAACTCTGCTCGCGCGACTTTCATTTTCTCCGGCGATAACCTCCGGGGGGTTTCTGCCACTGGGGGGCCCTGGGTGAAGATGTGGTGTCGCACGGTGCTCTGGCTTTTGGGCTTGGGGGTATGTGGTCTGGTAATTTCTGGGTAAGCGGCCAGAAGTTCGTGGTATGGGGTTGTTCTCGCCACCGTGGTGATTACCTCACTTTGTCCTGCGGCGACGACCCCACGTGTGTGTAGCTGCGTGGTAGCGTCCACTAGCTTCCGGTTCCGGAGATCTGGCAATAAGTTGTGGAAGTTGAGGAAATCTGCCCCTAGGATTGGCTTGGCAATTCCGGCGACTACAAATTCCCATCTAAAAGCCCGGCGGAGCCCTAAACTTAAGGTCAGGCGTCGGGTGCCGTATGTTCGAATAGGGGTGTTGTTGGCGGCGAATAGGACGTTTTCCCCTGGTGTTGCCGAGTTTGTAGCGAAACATTTGGGCAGCACTGACACCTCGGCGCCGGTGTCGATGAGGAAGCGAATGTTTGACGGCGGGTCGGTGATAAAGAGGCGATGTGTCCGGTGTTCGAGACCGTCGCCCATTGCCTCGATTGGGGACGGTGCAATTAGTTTCCCTGCGGGAAACTGCAAGGGTGCCGACATTTCCTGGCTTCAGCACCAAATTTATTGTGGTAGAAACAGACATTGTCGCCATTTTGTTGCTGTTGAAGAGGGTTGCGGCTTCGTGATTGAGAACGGCTACGCTGCCGCCATTTTGTCGCAGAAAGTTTGTCGAGCTTGGCCGATAATTCAGTTACCTGTTTTTGTAGAGACGCAAGCGCGTTGGTGGCGCCAGCGTTTAAAGTTGCTGCCGCTTGATGCGCGGATGCGCTGTGAGAGGTGCGCACGGCGCAGATGCCGTTGGCGTCGCTGGCGTCGGCGCCTACCGCCATTACATTCGCCATTGGAATTTCCGTAAGTTTGTCTGCTACGGAGGCCAATTTCTCTCCATCCATCCCGTCCATAGTGGAAAGGACCAACTGGATGTGTGGGGGCAGCCTTTGGAGCCACAGCGTCCTCACCACCTCGCTGCTCACCTGCTCCCTGGCAAGCGCTCTCATCTCGCAAAGGAGGCGTGATGGCTTTTTGTCCCCCAGCTCAATTTCTTTTAACAATTTGCGGAGCTGCTGTTCCTGGGACTCCGTAAACGTCGTTATGAGCTTGGCCTTCAGCCGTTCGTACTTGTCAGCTTGCGGCGGGTTCCGCAGGAAGTCCTCTATCGCCTGCAGGGTGTAAGAGTCCAGCGCTGCGACCACGTTACAGTACTTGGTTAGATCTGCTTTGACCCGGCTGGCGTGAAAATGGGCCTCTACTTGCACAAACCACAGGCTTGGATTTTTGTGCCAAAATGGCGGCAGTTTTGGGGTACTATTGATTTCCTCCACTTCAGGCCTGGGTGTCCCTGACGCTGGGGGATCACCCTGTGCGGCGTCAGGTGGATTTGCGTTTGCTCCCCGCTCTGTTAAAAGTCTTTGGGCGTCCGCTAACTGCTGTTGTAGCAATTGAATAGTCGCGGCTTGCTCTTCGACGGTCGCCATGTTGCACGGTTTTTTCTTTTTGTTTTGTGTTCTTGAACTATCGTCGGGGTCACCAGTTATGGAGGTTTAAGAGGTACTTAAAATACGTTTCTCTTTTACACAAGGTTTATTCACACACGGTATTCGTACAACCATATAAAATAACAAATGGAGGCTGATTACGCGACACGCGGTTTTGTTTTTGCGGGACTTGAGAACTGACGTCCCCTCCCCAGAGGGCGCCACAATATCATTCTTTATTGTATCATTTAGGTTATCTAAGTCCTGTGTGCTTCCTACAGGTAGAGAGAATGGGTTAACACTGTTGTTGTTGTTGTTAAAAGTTGAAGTTCCGCATGAAGCCTGCCCAAGAACAATATTTTCTAGGTTATTTAATTTCTTGTTGACTTCTTCCATAAAATAGAGAATTTTTGTAAATCTCTTATCTGCCCCCATACTCTCTTCTGAACGTATGTCTATAATCATAATTTTGTACAAGATATGAATCCTTGGTAAAACTAATCATACCATTAGTGTGGTCAATAATATTAGGTGATACCACGGTCGAGGTCGAGGTCATTGTCAGTGTGGATCGAGAATCATTGAAAACTGATGACTGTGAGATTGGACGTGGTGCTAAAAACGATGAAAACTGTTATACTGGACCATTTTAGTAGATAGCAATATACTGTACCTATTTTATTGGAGCAGGGGACTTGAAAATTTTTTTTTCCTTGTGAAGCGGAAATATTTTCATTATCTCTGTGACAGTTTTTTTTTACTTGGCAGATCTTCATCATTACTGCTACTGTCTTCGATAAATCACTTATTCGGTTTACGTTTCCTAACCGTGCAATTATCTTCATCCTCATCACTACTTTCCAAGTTTGATGTTTCTTCTCCTTTTCTACAGAGATTCTTCGCCTTTTTTAAAATACTTATCTGCGTCTTTTTAATTTTGGCGTTGCACCAGATGTAATTTTTTGTTAAATCTTTGCATTCATAAATGAACTGTCGTTTTGTGTGATCTGACATACCACATGGGTACTTATATGCCGTTCCATCTTTATTTTTCCAAATGGAAGGAACAAAATCTATTGCATTTTCGCTAGTCCAAACAATGATATCCCAAGATAGCATTTTGTTCTATGAAATAAACAACTACACATAGAAACGCAAGGTAAAGTAAAACATATAAATAGGTTTAATTTTTTTATTAAAAAAAATAATATAAATGAGTACTATTTCCATTTTATTTGATACAATAACAAGGTGTAGTTATACGAATAAAATGGGACTGACTAAAAATAACAAAAGAAAATGACTTACATGTGCGATTCAATTTTTCAAATGCAGTAATTCCATTGCAACGTAATATTTTTCAGTTTTGCAAACAAAACACTTTGCTAAAATATCTCGCAAATTTACTTTAACTAGAGATATGTTGAAATTTTGAAATTTATAAACACCAACATGATTAGAAGGGCTAGGATATGTGTAAAAATTTTGCAACAAAGTAGATAAACTACCAACAATATGGTCTTCATTAACAATTTCCAAAATTTTCAATATCTTGTGATTTTTTAACAAAACGAAACAGTTTTTTTCATCATTTGCAGTAACTATAAAATTAGAAAAAACAATTTTATTTTTTTTTATTGAACAAGTTTTACTTATTTCTTCAACTGTGGACAAAAAATTTGATTCCGATAATCGTTTACAAATTTGAGCACAAGGACGATTGGGTCGTCTTATCATTGATTTTAAAAAACCAAGATAATTTTCAAAAGGAAAGCAACTTAATTCATCTAAAGTTGCTTTAAAATATTGGACATCATCAGCTAAATGACATAGATTATGAATATTATAAATACACGATTCTTGTCCATAAAGTTCCGCACATCTTTCTACAAAATGAACCAACAATTCCCTTGCGGTATTTATCCATTCAGTATCAATAAATTTTGGTGTTAATAATATTCTGAGGGCGACATGAAATAAAAGAAAGTGTTCATATAGTTCACTGGATAAAATATTTACTAGAACTATTGGGCCAAAATATAACAGAAAAAATCGAAACTCGGTAGCTTTATATCGATCTAATTCCGTAAGAGGCCTTGGTTTTCGACTAAAGTCATTTGTAACGTATTTAGCATAGACCATAATTAAATTTGAAAGCCTAAGTCTTAAACTGACTGATAATCTAACAGCTTCCATATTACCTCCTTTATACCAGTAATTTAATAATTTTCGCATAACACCGAGACAGCATAAATGCATGTAATCTAAAGTCACCTGTTTTATAAGATCTATGTTCAACATATTTTTTAATGGTGTATCAATCAAAAAGGTGGTGTGCTGGATACTCTTTACTCACAAAATTTTGATGAGTTCGTGGATGAGAGTTTGTTTCAATATAAATAATCCTTCTGTTCAAATTAACACCCTTCTGAATGCATCTTTCACAACCAAAATAAGCATTATGACCTTTAATACCTTTAACATAGGAACGGGCAAGAGCATCACATGTTATACACATAACCCTAATTTCAAATCTAAATTCATTAATTTGTAAACTTTCTGAGGTAAGTTGATTAATTTCTTTTATAAATTCATTCAAATATTCAAATATGCTAAAAGGCTTGGAGTCACCATAAAACAATGCAACTGGAAAAGGTTTAATTTTTACTTGATTTAAATGTACTCTACATAAAATTGGCCAAAACTGTTTATTTGAACTATTAAATAATGGGATGCCGTCAATATTAAAAGAAACTTGCAGGATATTATTTTGAAGAGAGATGCACTCTTTTACTAAATTGTGTTGTAAATATAATGATAAGGTTGGAGTAATGCCAAAGTAAACAAACTCTCCATTTGTACCTTTGGCACTTTTCATACCAATGATGTTAAATTTTCTTTGTGTCCCTAAAAGAGTTCAGCCATCATTTGGTATGTTCAGTTCAGTGAATATATTTGAAAGCCCTTTTAACAGAATGTTTAACTGTAACAAGTTAATTTTACTTTCTACAGCCCAATTTCTTAAAAATGTGAGCAACTTTTCATTACGATCTGCAGAATGAGTTGTTGCTGTAGCTGTCTCAACTTGAACATTATTGATATTCGGAAGTAAAATTACCGTTGGGGGCGCCACTGAGCTAGGTTGAAAACAGTAACCATAAATGGCGGGAAAATGTTTATTCGGATATTTTGAGCGTTGTACGAATTTTGGGGCTTCACAATTATTACATTGCCTATGCGGAATGATTATTGCACCTTTGATGCAAGAAACTTATGTTGACAAATGAGAGATGACGAGGAAAACACGAATAACGAATGACTGTTTGGTTCACTTTCTTTATTGGAAAATTATTACAAAGACATTGAAAAGCCTACCTTTTGGCATAATTTACGTTTAAATGTATCAGCAGTTGTTAATCTTTATTGTAGTTTTGTAGATTTACCGCAGCATTTCATGATTTTTTCAGTGGAAAATTCTAACCTAAAATTCATAACACTTCACTAATTTATTGGTTTCTTGAGCCAAACTTTGTGTTCGCTGTGATCCATTACTTATAATCTTTAATTAGACAACTGTTTGATAACACTTTGTAATCAAAATTTAAATCTTTTTCACTTTTTATCCACTTTCAAGTTCCAACAATAAACACTTTATACCACGAAAAACTACAGAACCAAAGTCAACGCTAATATTTACCACCACGTACTTTTAAAGTAATTCTTTCTGTTGTAAGTAATTAACACTATACACGCAAAATTGTTGAACAATTCATTAAATGTCAGTTAAATGTGGCATTACGAAAATTTCTTTACTGTTTTCGACATAGTTCAAAAGTCATCACCAGAGGGCGTCTAGTTAATTTTATTTCCGAATTGCAAATGTTATTGGGAATGTCTATTTCTTCTACGTAACTTCGTGACGTTGTGACTTCGGCATGATCGTAACCTATGTCGTAGCCACGGGGGTGTCGCTTGCATAGAAAAAGAGGAAACATGATTTAAATTTCGCGCTATCTGCTCACCCTGGACTGTCAACAATGTCAACCCATATAAGGCATAAAGCACAATTAGCATGCGCAGTTTTGTAAAACGGTTGACATTGACGGTTTATTTAAAATAATGTTTTTGTGTGTCATGTGTGGTCGTGAGCATGTTGTCGTTTAGGTTGGTTCTTGTGTGAAAATCGCGTTTGCCTCATCACGGAACGCAATTATTCAAGAATGGAAAGAAGTCAGAGTGTATATGCCTTCAAATTTCCCCTGTACCTTCGTAAAGTGCACTTTGAATGTTATGTGAGACTGGAAGTGTTTTATAAAACGGAAAAGTAAAGTGCTAGTTTTGTGGACTGTTAAAATTAAGTTGTGCATGAGAAAATTACACAATATGTTTTACTTTAGAATCTATTTTGCACTACTATAATTAATAAAACCGTTTTTTTTTAAATAGTGTAAATTTGTTAGTCCCGTGTTTAGTGATAATAATTTTACAGGTTGTATATACAAACTTTGGGTATATTTATTCAATTTTTGTATAAAACCAGTAATGCAAACTAGTAAGGGTACATACATAAAATACGCAATATTCAAATTGCGCGCGGTTTTTCAATTTCCAATATGGTGGATTTAGTTTCTCACCCGACCGCACGTAGCGCTATCAGCATTAATTTGTTTCCTCAAAATAACACGGCGCTGTCACTTCTTAACCTTTATATTCTTTGGTCGTAGCTAGTGTTGCCAGGTCCGATTTGTTTTAAATCGGGGCAGAAGGTAAAACAAATCGGGATTTAGGGTTGTAGATTGGGATAAACAAAAAAACATTTTTTAAATAAAAGTTTTATTTATTGAGTTTCGCAACTAACATTAAGTAGGCCTATGTCAGAATTTAATCCTGCATAATAATAGTCAGACTTGTTGGACTAGTAGAAATTTAAAACTAGGTAAGTATTGCAATAAAATCTTAGTCTAAGTATTAGTTAATTATTGACTTTAATAGAAATTTAAATAATTTATTTTTTATTAAAATTATATTTTTCGTTAGATTTTGCTGCCTTTAACATCGCCTTGTTTTTTATAACGTAGTTATAGAATTCACTACAAGCCATATTAAAGTTGGTTTTAATTTGAATCTCGGCTTTGACATGCTCGAGTGTTAAACGGTTTCGCGTCTCAGACCAAATTATATTAGCCTGGGAAAATACCCTTTCCGTTGCCGCGTTTGATACCGGTATTGAAGCCATAAAAGAAAATAACTTTTGAAGATTTGCAAAGTCTTGATTGTCTTTAAAAATGTTGTGCCACTTTTGTAACGCCGTCAAGTCTTTGTTTTGCACTGCTGCTTTCACTACTTCTTTGACTTTACACACTTCTTCGTAAAGTTGATCCATGTCGAAGAACGAATCAATTTTGAAGTTTTCAATAATTTTGACCATTGACGCGTAAGAGAATGAGTCGTCCTGGAGAGAAAATGGTTTAAATAATCCTTGAGTTCGTATTTAGTTTCTATGTAATCTAGAACATTTTTGTACCACGTACAACACTCGTTTTTTATTTTGGAAACTTCATCAGCAGGCAACTTTTTAAATAAGTTGCTGCACGTGAATCCTACAAATTCATCTTCGATCCGCTGCCTCAATTTTTTACTCAGTTCAACCATTATTTCGTGACCTTCGAAGCACAGCAATGTTTCGTTTTCAAGACGTAATACTGCATCCTGTAAGACTTTCAGTGCATTTTGGTAAAATGCCAGATAAGGTTCTGTTTTGTCAGAATTAAAGAATTGCCACAGCGCAGTTGGACATTCGTCTTCTTCCAATGATATAAAATAATCTTTCAGTATATGGAAAGATTTGGTAGCACGTTCCACAGCAGGAAGAAGTGACAACCATCTTGTTTTAACATGCCGCAAGACAGGAGCAAATTCAGCTTCGCGCATCTCATAGAAATCTTTTAACGCGGCAACCCGTTTTGCATAGTATGAAAAATGGTTATGGTTTCTAAATCAAACTTACTCTTACCCAGGCTATACTTTACACTGTTGTGCAAGATGTGTGCAGGACAACCGACTGATAAAATGTTGTCATTATCGTGATGCAATAACTGAAAAACTGAATTACGACACCCAAAGTTCACATTTGCATTATCTGCACAGTAACTGGTAAGATGTTTAGTGTCAATATTGTGCTCTCTCAGTCGTGTTACTAAATTCTTATGAATGGCTGATGCAGTTTCATTTGCGTCTTCATAAAAGTCAAGCACACACGTTTTTAAATTTGTATTTGGGCTGTAAAACCTCACCATCAGCGGAAACATTTTTGTGGCACCGTGATTGGAGGCGTCAGTAGCAACACTATAAAATGTATCATTTTGCAAAGTTTCGACAGCCTCTTGAGTCGATGCTGGACCTAAAACGTTATGTGCAATGGCACTGGCCTTAGTTCGTCCAAGTGTCAGTTTTTCAGCAATTTTTGAATCACCATACAAAGTATGATCGAGTTTTGTATCACATTCAAGTGAATTGAATGATAAGCTATGCTTGACCGAATGGTACGTCTTTGTGACTTCAGCAGCTATCACTTTTTCTTCTTGAGTGCTCATTTGTTCAGTTTTTAAAAATATTTTCAGCGATGTAGATAGACTAGCACTTTTTTCTCTTTTTTGGTGTTCATTACATTTTTGATGTTTTTCTATATCATTCTTGCCACCATGAGATATGCTAAACTGTTTTTGGCACAATGTGCAAAGTGCTCTTAACTTATTATTTGGAACGGATTTGATGAACGAGTAACTTTTCATCCAAACATCGAGAAAATAACACATTCTTTTTTGTTTCTTCTTTTTCGGAGTCGAAGTCGAAGCATCGGTTTTTACCTCGGATTCGGAAACAGTTTCTGGATCACTCATTTCAAAAGAAATCTGAAAATAAAAGAAATCCAATAGCAGCAACCAACACCACATTTATTTACCTCTCCCGGCACTTTGCACAAACCCTCATGTCAAAAATTTTCTATCATATTTATCATGAAACCAATAAAAACCAACTGCCTAACATAACCTAAAATTCGCCAACACGAATTAGAATCTTAGAAAGAACTAAATATGAGAAAATTGTTAAAAGTATTTGCGTAAACATTTAAATAATGTTTAATTAAACAATTTGAATGCTTACCTGCAAAGAATCTCCTAAATGTGCTGATAAAATTGCAAAACACATACGAACGAACGAAGACCGATTGATTGAGTGAAGCCAAAGTGAAGTATGTACCTACCTCCTACACATTGTGAAGCGGTATTTTACTTTGTGGTAGCGTCTCTGAGCAAGAGAGAAAACAAAACTAAGCTATACTTATAGCGTTAGTAATGACTAATGGGATGCGTGCTATTTTAAACGCATTGTCGCACTCGATATAGTGATGTGATGCGTAATTTTCATTATTCTAGTAATAACGGGTTTTTAATAAATTAATAATTTAGCGTCCCGATCAGGTGCAAATCGGGACGCGTCCTCAGACCCTGAAAATCGGGACGTCCCGCGCAAATCGGGACACCTGGCAACTCTAGTCGTAGCTAATAAATGGGTAGTTTGGAGGCAGTAACTCTTCATTTTGACGGGTACTGCTTTTATTTACTGTCTTAATATTTTTTTTAATAAAACGGTATTTAGAACAATATTTGGCGTTAGAAGACATCACGGCCAATGCTTCTAGAATAAGACAGACACGTTTAATCCATATTATTAGGGAAAAATATCGGTACAACTTACAACTTTACTACTAGTAGGGCCCCTTCAGCACACAACCATTTTTTAAGGAAAATTCCCGGATTTTCAAGGGTAAACAGAAAAGCAGAAGAAATTGTGAAAACACCCCCGTTTTTAAGGTTTATTTTAAAATTAACATTTTCAAAGATTTTACGTTTTTCTGTTGGGCTACTGTAACACACATTGGAATACGATTCCGGCCAAACAAATTCAAGTATTTAAAATTAAAAATCAAATATTGTCACAGATTGAACAAATGAATTATATTAGAATTAACTAAAATTGCAGTTATCAAAAAGGATTTGTGTTCTTGACATAAATAAACCTATGAATAATTTATTTATTATTTTATTGATGATACACCTTTATTAATAGAAAAATATAAGAGTTAGCTGAATAAGTTGCCATGAAAATAATAAAAATATGAAAAACTTGAGTGATTTGCTTTTTAACAAACTTAAATTTCACCCGGTAACGTGAGCATAGTTTCGTCTGTGGTTGAAACTGATGTTTGGGACCCCTCTGGCGAAGTAGACCCATTGGATTCTTCACTCGAGCTTGAGGATGATGAATCATTTTCAGCTAGATCTCCGAGCGTTCTCTTAAAGGCGTCTAAACTAGCAGCACTTCTGAATCTTATTCTTATAAACAGAGCAACGCTCATCACTATTTCAACAGTTGTGTCATCAATTCTATCAATCTCCTGAACCGGCGGGCGACAATTCTGTATGAGATCAACGGTTATTCGCTTGTGGGAAGCCGTCACCATCATTTCGGTCTCTCCACCATTATTGAAAGACACAAAGGCCAATTGTTGAAACATTGCTCTTTTCCTTCTCTTTAACTGTAGAACTTTTAATTCGTCAATCAATCGACTATCAACACCATATCGTTTTTCTTGTACCATTGTTTTTCTGTAACAGATAAAGAAATGCATAAAAAGTTGTGTACCTAGCGTATTCAGCCACATAAAATAGGAAAGCCTCTTCCATGAGTTTTGAATTAATGAACCACAGAAGGAACCATCGAAATACACAAAAATTAATAACAATTCTCCTTACCTTATTTTGTGTTCTTCAATAAACGCAAGAAAAGTCACCGAAGAAAAGATGAAAGTGATTTGTTGTTGATAATATTTTGACGTAGTGATTTTGACATTTGACTTTGCCGGTTGCCCCATCTTTCGGTGTACTAGTGCAACATATAATGACAATTGACTTTCCGAAGTAGGCAACTCAGTTAACGTTTCTGCATACAATTTATCTATTTTTGAAAATTCAAAATTGTATTTCTAATAAATAAATCAGACCTTTAGATGCAGATTTTTCAACATCCGCGGTTGCAGATGCGGATTTTAAGAATTTTTTGGCGTAGAGGTGCAGAAATAAAATAGTAAGATAATAATAGGTGGTGGTGATATTTTTTGACCTTGTTTTCAAAGGTATGTTTAAGAAAAGCAAAACTATATGGGCTTGTTCGGCACACACCATTTTTTATCAGATCTACCCCGTTTTTCAAGGTACCTTTGTTAAAAGTTAAAATTCGCTTTTTGCCCTGTTTTTCTATTGTGCCCCTATAGTACACAGCCACTTTTAAGGTAAAACACCCCGATTTTCAAGGTAGTTAAAAAAGTAAAAATATTAAGCAAATTAGCCCCGGTGTTCAAGGTAATCTAAAAAAACTAATAAGGCCCCATAGCACACAGCTATTTTTTAAGTAAAACACCCCTGATTTTCAAGGCAAACAGAAAAGCAGAAAAATCATGAGCCACTTGAGCACACTGCTACTTTTTTAAGGAAATCACCCTGTTTTTCAACATGTCTTTTATATTTTAAAATCGCTGTGCACACAGCTACTTTTTAAAGAAAAACACCCCGATTTTCAAGGATAAACTGAAAAGCGTTACCCTTCAGGACACAACTACTTTCAACAAATTTTAAGAATTCATACATATGTTTATGTGCTACTTCTGGTCTGGGGCTAATTTTGAGAGTATAATATCATTAATTTTTAGATGTAGTTCAAGTTCTTCGTTTTCTGTTAGATCAATTTTAGTTTCTTTGCCGTTTACTTGACAACAAAGATAAGGTTTACCGTTCTCTTTTAAAATTAAAGTTATTTTGTTATCCATTTATATTGAAAATTATTTAAGTTTATTTAGTAAAATCATAATTTTATCTATAATACTACATTTAATTCCAAAAATAGATAAATCAAATTTATACGATTTTGTCGTTTGCAAAAATTCATGATACTCGTAGTAATTATTGTCTTTAAAGAAATAAATTTGTCCATTAATATATCTAAAAGCTTTGTCAACATTAGAAGGAATACTAGAAAACAATTCAACTATCATTCCATGTTTCTTAGGTCTAAACAGGCATTCATCAAATTCTATAAACATTGTGTTGTCATAAAATATATATGTTTGACCAGAATAAGTACTAAATATTGCATTAATTTTCTTTCCACTAGGAACACCCAAACTTGTGATAGATCTTCCATTAAAACCATTTTTAACAACGAAACTAGGAAAATCAATAATATAATATAAGTTGTTTGTTGTTAACAAAATAGTTCCATCTGGTCTCTGATAAATTTGTGATATTTCTTGAAAATTATCTGGTAAAAAAGTTAAATAATCTGTAATTAATTTTGGTTTATTATCATAGCTCATGTCTTTTAAATTAACAATCCAGACATATTTCTTGTAGAAAATATATAATTTATGATTTGCTATTAAAAATGTGTTAATAGTTTCACTTAAGCTGCATAAATCAGGTAATGAATCAGTCTTTCTAGGAGTCAAAGTAATAGGTTTTTTAGTTGTGGTAGATGTAGTAGTTGTGGTAGTTGTAGTTGGTATTGATTCATATTTTGACCGTTCAGGTATTCCATATAAATATTGAATTGCCCAAACATCATCTTGCGTTAATTTATCACCAACTCCTTTATAATAAGCATACATAATTGCTTTATCATTGGCAGAATGTTCAATACCTAAAGTATGTCCAATCTCATGCAATAATACCGTATAAAAATTTGTTTGTCCGTCAGGGGTATTACCTAGTTCTCCAAAATACCAGTTTTCTGATTTATCAAAATGAATTCCTAGACATTCATCGTTATTTGGAAAGAATCCATGTGCTAAAATATTACCTTTCCCATCGAAACTGTTAGAACATACTCCTTTTTGACACCGGGAATTATGATTATGTTGAAACGGCATATTAGCAAATGAAATAAGTATATCTGGTTTATTACTATTAAACTCAAATTTTAATTTTGAAACCGATTCCCATTGATCAAATGCTTTTTGTGCTAATTCTTTCATTTCGTTTGTTGCCAACGAAAAATACCATTTAAGATTTGTTTTAGACCATTTGTTAGTGTGAACTCTATAAGCAGTTGGATTATCTCTAACACCACATCTAGGAGTATTAATCAAAGCAAGTGTTTCTTGATTTAATGTTCCATCAGCAGGTAAATTATAGAATTCTTGAAACTTTATTAATGCCTCATTGGTATGCGAAGCACTAGTCAAAGACGTTTCAGCTATTAATGGTCCATTACTATCTAGTCGCAGACCTGAGTCTGCTTCAGCTGACGCTAAATATCCAAATTTTTCTAAATAATTATTAATATTAACATCGCCCTCGGTTCTGGGATGGCCGTGCCAGTCACCATCTGAACTTTTTACAGCAGTGAAAAATAGGAAAAGAACCATATATTTCATTTAATAGTGTAAATTTAAATTAAATCTTCAAAAATAATTATACTATAAGAAATCATCAATTTCCGTTTAAGCGGACTTTTTCTAGGTATTTCTCTCTAGGAAAATAGTTAAAATTACTGACAAATTCCTCTTCACGTAAATTTATTTCTTTTTCATTTATTTTATCAGCCTTATATAAATGCAATAACTGTCTATAAAATTTATAAACTAACTTATATTCTTCAATTCTTTCTGATATTTTTAATCTCTTATCTAAGATTTCTATTACCCCCGCACCAAGAGATAAACAAACTAGTGGAGGTAGGGCCAACGAAGATAATCCCGATGCACTAAATAATAATTTACTGATAGATAATCCGATTCCAATTTTATAAAAATAAATGTAACTTTTTCTGTATACATACAACCGTTTTTTTAAATATTCGACTATGTCCTCGTCTTCGACTCCGGGCGGACCTTGCCTGTCTTCCTGATGAATTTGTAATTCAGAAAATTTTTCCATTTATAACATATAGATAATACATAATTAGAGCGAAGCCCTCATGAGCGAAGGGAATTTTTAACTTCGGTCAATCTTTTTCTCATTTAAACTGCACGGAATCTGTTTAAAAGAATATAATATATCATAAAAATCTTTGCCTCTGTTTACATTGATTATTACATATATACAGTAATGACCACATAAAACAGAAGAATTCATTTGTAACTGCGTGCTATTCCACGCAATATTTTTTCCGCTACTTAATAAATATTTTTTAATTTTTTCTGGTGGAGATATTCCAAAACTGTCAAAATATAAAATATTTCTTAAATATGGTTTGTTTATGTAACATACCCAGTGTGAGCCATAACAATTAGAGGGTTGAAAATTAATTATACCTGATTCATCTTTTCTAATTTTTTTTGGTAACATGTCAATTGCAAAAACACCTCGAAAATTTCGCGTAGCTTCCTGAGGCAAACCCGAATTTTTCTCATTTTTCATAATATCAGATATTTCTATATTACTTAACCCCTTTTTCCTATCAATTTTATTCCTTGTCCATATGTCTTCGTCTTTTTTGTGTTTTTTTTATCCTTTTTTATACCATCTCCAAAGGCTTTTTGTGCTAATTTAGTACCAGCATAACCAGCAGCACCTAACCCCAATGCTTTGGCTACAGCTAACGCTGCAGGAATTAAAGCAGGTAAAAATCCACCTATCTGTGTAGGAGAAAATTTGATATTACAATATTTTTTCTTCTCTTTTTTACACTTTTTAATTTCATCAATCTGATTTTCTCTTAATTTAATAGTATTATTAGGTCTTTCTGTTAAATCGAATCTTATATTACAATCTATTCTTTTTTCTTTACAACTTTGGAGTTTCTTTATTTGATTGGGTGATAAATATACTTTATAATCATTCATTTATTTAATTAAATAAAACCTCGTTTACTTCATTTCCAAATAAATCTTTTCATCTATGATATTCATATTTGCAATTCTTTGAGATTCAACTACGGCATACATATAGTAATTAACATTTTGATAATCTTTTAATGTCCAATTAACTTCTAGTTCAGATGATTTTGTTTTACTAAATAAATTTTCATCATTTTCTTTTGTTACGTCAAAAGCAACAACTAAATAGAGGTTACAAAAATCTTTATAGCTAACGCACGTACCTTCATCCAAATCTTTTTTATAATTACAAGAGAGGAAAGCGGCATACAAGCGTTGTAAATCCTCATTATTCACCTGATATTCATAAGTAGGATGTTGGGTACCGTTGATTTTAATATTTATTCTTTCTAAATTCATATTATCAAAAATCATCATTGACTTGGTAAAATTATCGTTTCGTTCAGCTTTAGAAAAAACTATAAAAACTCTAGATATTTTATTTTGATTATTTACAACGCGCCAGTTTCCACTTCCAGAAGACCACAAATTACTACGGTAACAGTTAAGCGCATTCCATCCACAAAGAAAGTTAGATTTGCTAACTAATAATGAAGATAACATTTTTTCAGTTTCTAATGAGGGCTTAACTATTGGGATCCACAAACTAATATCAGATATTTCATAGTCATAATTTCCATCAACTTTAGCGTGTAATATATTTTTTACCCTATTTTTACGTAATTCGATACGAATTTTTCCATTCAAAACTTTGTTACAGTCTCGTACAAACCGGAAAATTTTAGATAAAGGTATAAATTTTGTAATAGTTTTTTCATCTTTTGTTAACAACCATCTCTCTAAATATCCTTTATTGAATGCAGAATTATTTGTGATTTTTGAAATAATAGTTTTTATATCAACGTCTAAATCTTTAAATTTTACCGATTTATCTTGCGCCTCATATTTGTATTGAGACGTATCTGCTGAATCTGCTGTGTCTGGATACCAACACAATTGTGATGCTGAAGTATCAGAAACATCTCCAGAAAATTCAATCAGATTTGAAATTAACGTAGCAACACCCACATAATTTGTTTCTTCTATTAATACCTCTTCATAGAATAGCCTCACATAGTCAAAATCATTTATCCCATTGTTTGATATAGTTGCATAATTATTTGGATTGTTTTTAATTTTAGATTTGACAAAAATATAAGCACCTGATAAATGTTTCCATCCACTTATATTAGTTTCGAGCGTATACTGTTCAAGTTCTTTCACATTGATATTACTTTCTCTTATTTCATTGTAAGTATAACTTTTTGTTGATTCATCGGTTACAGGCATTTCATCAATACGCCATAAATTGTCCACAACGCTTTCCATTTATTTAAATAAAAAGAAGTCTGATGAAATCAGCCCCAGAGCGTCCCTGAAAGGGACTACGGCTCCGCAGGCCAAAGGCGAAGTCTTTTAAGAAACTTAAGCATTCAACAGATTTTTAATGATATCCTTTGATTTTTTAGTTAATCGATTAGCTTTCCCTTTTTTTAATCCGTCGCCTCGTAAATGTTCATTCCACGATTTTTCTTTCATTTTGTTTAGAATAGGATTTATAATTTCTTCTTTATAAGTAGAAAAGGGCGGCGATTTTACGTATGTAGACGCTATATTTTTAAGCCCTGAAGTTACACCTTGAATGATATCTTCTTTATTATTTTTCCAAAAAGGTTTTAATATATTGCGATATAAAAAACCCAATGCTGGTATACCAAATTTTTTTATAGATTGAAAAATATTTCCACCTCTAATATCTCTGTGATATTTAAGACCAAACCCATATTGCTTAGGAAATAATTGTTTTCTATGAACAACAAGTACCATTTATTCTACAAGAAAGAATAGCAATGACAATTACTGAATATCTAGAACAAAATTTAAACACTCTCCATTAAAATTTATCAATTGATTTAGCTGATTTGTAACGGAAATGCGAATATTAAATATATAATCCGTACGATTAATTGGTAAATATTTCGGATGCGTCGGTTCAATATTAATTAAAGATCTAGGTGAAATATTTGGGGTAAAAGCGTATATAACATCACTTTTGAGATTATTTTGATAACTAGATGAAACTAGGGAGCAGTGAATCAAGATTTGATCAATATCTTTGGTGATGTTACCAATTTTTGTTGCATAGTTTATTTCTTCTTTATATATTTTTTTATCAAATCCTAAAAGCTCATGTATCTTACCGTGGGAAAAGTCAATTTCATAGTCTTTGTCGCGTATAATTAGCATAAAACGATTAGTTGCATAATTTACATCAAAATAAAACGGGGGTGTTTCAAACGTTCCAAAATATTCTTGGATATAATTATTTAATTCATTTTCATCGTACAAACCGTTTGGTAATTTTAATATTTTCCACTCCGATTCATCTCTAATGCCTTCTTTCTTAATTTCGTTTTTGAGTTCGGCTGCGGAGCCGTAGTCCCTTTCAGGGACGGTACGTCGGCCATGAGGGCTTCGCCTGAATTTTATTTCGTTATTTTTATACTCTTCAGTAATGTTATCCCAACTATACCAGAGACTTGCTGTTTTTAAAGCTATTTTACCTTTTAATCCGGATAAATTAATAGGATTTTCAGAATAACTTATTTCAAAATCATTTTCTTTAGATCTAATGTGTATTAGACTCATTTATTCAATTTAAAAAGCAAGCTTCGAGAATATTCTTTTGTGATCTGACTTTTTTATGAGATTCATTTTAAACAACTTATCAAGTATTTCTACGCATTCATTATATATTTCAGTTGAATCATTTCCAGCATTTTTTGACGCAATTAATAGATCAAGACGTTCTACCATTTCATTCGGATCTGAAAAAATCTGGCATGGCCAGCGTCCACAAAGTGGACTAGTGCCTCGCATGCTGAAGACCGAAGGTCGAATCCCGCTTCCTTTTTCATAGAAGGGAATTTTTCGAATATCTTCTAAAACACTTTTATATTTTTTCAACTGTGAATACACATATTGTAAATTATCAATTTTTTCTTGTTCTTGTGATTTCTTTGCGTTTGTAATGTGTGCATTTAATGATTTTAATTTAGTTGATATTTCGGGTATCGTTGTATCAATTTTTGCGTTTCGATTTTTAATGTCTAACGATAATAAATGTGAAGGTTTTTCAAATTTAAATTGTTTTTCAATAATATCAAAATTTAAATCTTTATTAGGATCTAAACTTATTGAGGAAGGTGATTTTGGTAATGGTAATAAATTCGCTGCGCTCATGAGGACTTTGTCCGAATTATCCGATTCGTTTACATCATCTTCCTCAATTGCTAAAACATTTTTTGGATTCGTTTCGCTCATAAGAATTTGTTGCGTAAATTCAGTAATATTATCAAGTTTGTCAGTTATAGGTTTTTGTAGTTTTTTAATTTCTTCCTTCGTTAAATGTTCTTTAAATTGTTTTAAATGAATCCTATTCTTAATTATTTCACGATTTTTTAAAATAGCGTCAATTATTTCAGTTTTACTATCAGTGTTATTAGTCATTTATATATTATGAAAGACCGAAGTCTGATCCAGCTGCCATCTAGTAAGGAATAGTAATAGTAATTAACAGTACTTTGCATACTGAAGTAGATTCCTGTCTGCATAAGGCCCTTCAAATTTTTTTTGAATTTTTGGATTCGTTTTGAATTTTTAGATTCGTTTTGAAATTTTATTTTACAACTTGAAACTTTTATTTTTGTTTTTATTTTTGACGTCATCAGGATTCGAACACGCAGCAAATGAATGCTCATGTTGGGAGTGCGACGCTTTAACTTCTGTGCTATCGCGGTTTAGCGATAAGCGTGCGTATTTGTGTTAAATAAATGAATACGTCTTTGCCTATTCATTTTATTAAAACCGATGAAAAAGAACATTACAACATTAATAAATTAGCGCCAAAATGGCCATTTATATTGATAATTATAGGACGAAGTGGTTCTGGTAAAACAAATACTGTTATCAATCTTTTAAAATATTTATTTTTTGATACTTTTTATTTGTATGCGAAAGATTTAGAAGAAACTTATTATCAATTATTACAAAATGTATTTGATGATGAAACGATTCAAAATATAATTGAATCGGATTTTTCGTCAGATATAGAAGACATAGTCAATGTAGACGAATTAGATAGAGATAAACAAAATTTGATTATTGTTGATGATTTCGTAACGGAAAAAGATCAAAAGAAACTGATAGATTTAGCTATACGAGGAAGAAAAATGAATGCTTCGATGATCTATATAACGCAGGATTGGTATAGAGTACCAAAATCAATTCGTTTACAATGTAATTATCTTTCAATATTTCCATCATGTGATGGTAATGATATAAGCTTGATATTTAGAGAAAAAGGATTGGATAAGAAAATCAAGGAATATTATGAAAATAACATTAATAATTTTGATTGCTTAACTATTGATTTTAAAACTCCTGAAATGAAATATAGAAAGAATTTTACACCAATAAATGACTGGCAGGACCAGTCCAAAGGCGATGACAACGTCTTTGACTAGTGCTTCGCATGCTGAATATATTCTTAGAAAAAATAGAAAAAAAGGGGGTAAGTCAACAAGAGGACCACCTGGTATAGGATTTAATCTAACAGAAAACGGTGATTATGATATCGCAGGTCACAAATTAGTTAATGTAAAACAACCAGAAAATCCTGGCGATGCTGTTAATTTACAATATTTAGAGTCAGCGTCCACAAAGCTGACAGAGTCAGTCGAGGCGAAGTGGACTAATGCTATGGATAATATGATTAAAAAACATGATTCAGAAACTATTATAAATTTGGTTAAACCTGCATTGAATAATATGATTAAAAAAAATGATTCAGAAAGCGTTTTAAAAATTGTTAAACCTGAACTGAATAATATGATTAAAAAAGATGATTCAGAAAGCGTTTTAAAAATTGTTAAACCTGAACTCAGTAATATGATCAAAAAAGATGATTCAGAAACTATTATAAATTTGGTTAAACCTGAACTGAATAATATGATCAAAAAAGATTCGCTGAATCTAACTACTACAAAACGATATATTGATATTGGTAATAGAAGATTAGTTAAAACTGCCGATGCAATTGATAAGCATGATGTTGTCAATAAAAAACAACTAGATATTTACGGAGAAAGGTTAATTAACTTGGAAACTGAATTCATGAAAAAAATTCATTATTCTTTTTTACAATTTGTAGGAAAAATTTGTTTTGTTAAAGAAGTTCATGGACAAAAGGCTGTTACTTTGCTTGACTTTTCTTTTGATGGTGAACTATTTCTTAGAATACCAATGAATGTGGAAGTTATAAAATTCTACTCAACGGCTAATTTGAAAGATTTGGATATTAGTACTAATAAAGAAACAATAGATCTTTCAAAACCCTTTACTGTTAAAGAATTTGATCTTCTATCTTTTAGAATAAAAAAAGAAAAGGTAAACACAGATGAAAATCTCGGTGGTTATAACCATAATAAACCTTATCTATTAAGAATTCCAATTTTTTTTTATATGCTAGTTAAGTTTTCTGTATAATTATCAGTCTTTGACCTTCATGCTCATTGTGCGTTTACAAAAGTAATGGTATCTCTACTGTTTGTTGTACAGTAAATGGATTATTGTAAAATATGCAAAACAAAAACTAAATCCACTGGAGAACCAGAATTTATTGTAAAATATAAACGCTGGAGAAGAATATCAACATGCAAAATTTGTCAATCAGTAAAAAATAATATTTCTAAATCACCTAAAGATATTTTAATTTTTGAATTATTTAAACCCGCTAGGAAAAAATACCCAACACGTCGCTTTCAACATAGAGGTATTGATGATACTTGGCAAATAGATATTTATGTTTTTTATAGACCAAAAGGAAAAGCAGAAGATCCAAGCTATTCTTTAAGAACAAAGACAGAGTCGAAGACGAAGCCGAATGATTTTAATAAATTTAAAAAGATCAATAACGGTTTTATCTATATTCTAGTCGCTGAAGACACCTTTTCTAAATTTGTATGGGTAGAACCTTTAAAAACTAAATCAGGATTAGAAGTAGCTAACGCGTTTTTAAAAATCATACAACAAGCGATTAAAGATAAACACAATCCACCGAAAAATTTACATGCTGATAGAGGAAAAGAGTTTTATAATAAAGATATGAGAATCGTTTTAAATAAGTACAATATCAATCTTTATAGTACTGGAACAAAAAATAAAGCTTTCTTTGTTGAGAGGTTCAACCGTACTTTAGGAAATAAATTCAAGCCAATATTGTATGACAGTTTTAATTGGCTTTCGTTACTTCCAAAAATTATAAAATCTTATAACAATTGTTATCATTCTACGATTAAAATGAAACCAAAAGATGTTAATAAAGAAAATGAAAGGCAGTTATTAGAAACCGTATATATGATTACATTAACAAATAAAAAACCAAAATTTGAAGTTGGTGATAGAATTAGATTGTCTAATATGGTTGATATTTTTCGTAACAAATTAAAAACAAACTGGACTGAAGAAATATTCACAGTTGTAGAAAAACGCGTATATAATGTTTGGATTTATTTTGTTTCTGATCTTAACGGCGAAAAAATTAAAGAGGGGATATACGAAGAAGAAATGCAATTAACATTATTATAAGAATTATTGAAATAATACAAATAAAAATAAATATAATTTTTTTCTTTTCTTTTTTTAATTCCACAATCTTTAAGTTTGCCTTGATTAATAAATTCGCTGTGTTCATCGTCGTCTTCGACACTGGACTGGCCTTGCCAGTCATTTATTAACTAGAGAAAGAGTATTTGCTAATCGTCTTTTTGCTCGTTCTTTATTGTTATATCTAATAACAGGATTTTTGTTCAGTAACGCGTTTATTTTTTCTTCATCATAAATATTTACCTCTTTTAATTCTTGTTCCAACACATTAATTTTATTATCTTTGTACTCAATTTCTTCATCCATTTTTTCTATTGTTTCAACCGCAGCATTTCCTAATTCTTTTAAAATTCTGTTTTCCATATACAGCTGATTAGATGCTTTAACTTTATTACCAACAGATAAACTATTAAACTCAATACAGTCTTTTTTTATTCTATTTTGAATAATTTTTATCTGATTTTTATCTGCAACATCAATTAGTGCCATTATTTATTAGATAGGGAATTCATAGTTTTATCAAACATTTTATCAAATTCTTCTTCGGGTTTTGTACTGCCAGCAGTATGCTGAGAATTAGCTTTGTAATCTGATTGAGATGTGTTTGATTTGTGTTTAGATTTAATTTGTTTCTGTTTTTTGTTATATTGTTCTATGTTGTTTGATTTTGTGTTATGTTTAATTAGTGTTTCACCAGTGAGAAATTTTATTTGATTCCTAATTGTGTTTTCACCAATTTTATTCTGTTTAGCAAACTCTTTTAAAGTAATATTTTTAGAAGTAGGATCTCCTTTTTGTGCTAAAAAATTTAACGCTAATTGTCTTGATCGCATATTATTTAAATTCTTAACTGATGGAATACTAGACTCTGTTAAGGTATAATCTTTTTTAATTATTATATTTATCTTTTGTTTAGCTGACTGTTCCCTTTTGGTATGAGCCATTTATTATGAAATAATATCTTTCTAATAAATGGGGAATAAAGATTGTCAGATTGATCATGAACAAACATCTCCGAATAATGAGTCGTTATTAAGAAAATGTTCCATTTGTCAAACCATAAAATCTCATTCAAATTTTGTTAAAAGTAAAAATCAGAAATATGGAATCGGATACGTGTGTTATGATTGTAAAAAAAGACGAAATGATAAATTTACTTGTAATATATGTTTTATGGATGTTCCGATACGATATAAAAAAAGACATTTCAAAAAAATATGGCATGAAAAATTAGAAAAATATATTAACGACTTAAAAGGATAATCTCATTCATAAATTTTTTTGAATAATTTTTTCCCTAATAAATGGGGCTCTCGAAAGATGAGCTTCGTAAAATGACACTTGAGGAAATTATAAAACTTACTAAAGGTGATTTAAAAAAAGTGGGTGACATAATTGAACAAATTAGTGAAGGCAATTCGTCATCGAGTTCAGATAAGAGTTCACCTTTGACACATGAGTCGTCCTCGATGGATAAATATTTTTTAACACCACAATCAAATAATGAGATTGTGCTAAATAAACTAAGTTTAAAAAAAATAAAAGCCATCGCAAAAAAGATGGGGTTAAAAAACTATTCGCAATATAACTCAAAGACTAAATTAGATCTTATAAAATTAATTCTAAAAGAAGAGCTCATCAATGCAGGCGATTGGTTTAATAAATTAAATAGACTCAATATTAAAAAATTAAAATCAATTGCTGAAAAACTAGGTCTAAAGATAAAGCAAAATAGTAAAAAGACAGATCTAGTGAATCAAATTTCAGACAATGCCCTGATGAGCGAAGCGAATTTAAATACTGTTCTTAAAGAAATCGGGTCGCAAAGTTTAGAGGAATTATTAGAGGAAACCATGTCAAAAAACGAATCAACTCAGAATACAACGATAAAAGAATTAAGAAAAATTGCTAAAGAAAAGAATATCAAAGGTTACTCTAAAATGAAGAAGGCAGAATTATTACAAAAAATTAACGACCAACCGTTCGCTTTTGAAGATAGTTATTTTACAGAGTTTTCGAAAAAATCTAAAATTAAAATAATAGAAACAAATGCTGAATACACCAAAAGATGGAGGAAACATAAAGTTTACTATAAAGTTATATTATTGAAAGAGGAAGAATCATCCGAGCCTGATCTTTCAGGCTTAATTATGAAAAAAATTACTGTCATTAGAGAGGGATTAAATGAAATGATTAAAATAGTAAAAGAGAAAACAAATTTCAAAGAAGGAGATTTATTAAATATAGTAGTTAATCACAATGATCTTTGGTCCCCTATTTCCACAGGGTTATCAAGAACTTCTGATATTGACAATTTATTAAACAAAATTCAGAGTATCTTAACTTCAAATCAAGATTTAGATATATACGGTTGTACATTTTATACTGAAGTAGTTAATATGCCTAGAGGTGCTACTAATGCGAAAAGATTGCTAAATATAGCAGAAGACTCACGAACAAAAAAAAGCATAACACCGATAAAAAACAAAGATAATTTATGTTGCCCAAGAGCTGTTATTGTTGGATTAACTTATCATACAAATATTATACTTGGTAGAGAATATGATCATAATGATATAAGATACATAAGAATGGGAAGAAATTTACAAACTACTTTAGCTCAAGAACTATGTAATCAACTTGGGGAATATAATAGAAATTATTTTACTTTAGATGATATTGCAAATATAGAAAGATTATTAAATATTCAAATAAAAATCGTAGCAGCCGAATGTTTTAATTCTATAATATATTCAGGACCTGAAAAAGATGTGAAAGTTTATTTATATAAAAATGGAAATCATTTCGATACAATCAATAGTATGACAGGTTTCTACGGTCAGTCTTATTATTGTAAAAAATGTGATAAACCATATCAAATCAAAGACGACCATAAATGCAAAAAAGAAAAGAAAATGTGCCTAATGTGTTTTAACCCCAAACACGAAGAAGACTCTAGAATATATTGTGAAAAATGCAATAGATACTGTTTTAATCAAGAATGTTTAGAAAATCATTCAGAAGTTTGTGAAAGATTTCATAAATGCTTAAAGTGTAATAAAATACTCAAAAGAGGTGATAAAATGGTTGACGAAGGTAAAAAAATGATTGAACAAGGAAATAAAATGATTGAAGAAGGAAATAACAAGAAGGGTAATCAAATAATTGAAAAAGGTAACAAAATGATAGAAGAGGGTTGTAAAGAACACAGATGTGGATGGGAAAAATGTCGAAATTGTTGTAAAGAAGTTGAAATATTAAAACATAAATGTTATATGCAATGGAAACGACAAAAAGGTGGAATCTGCCAAACAAAAATAAAAGAAAATGACAAGGAATACACAGTAAAAGGTTGTAAAAATTGTAACGAAAAAGGGTGTACTATAATATACTCTAAGGAAAAAATTGAAAACAAAAACTATTGGGTTTATCAATGCTGTGATTGCAAAAATTGTAATAAAAAACCACTGAATGATAGGAAACCGTTTAAATGTGTTAACTGTGGTTCTACAAAGCATACAAATCATTGTACCTATACAAAAAAATATTTATTCTTTGATTATGAAGCGATGCAAGAAACAGGCAAACACATCGCTAATTTAATTATATCTCACGATTTTAGCGGAAATGTTAATTCTTTTAAGAGTAACGAAGATTTTTGCAAATGGTTAATTTCTAGAGATGATAAAGGATATACAGCTATCGCACATTATTCTAAAGGTTATGATTCTTACTTTATTTTAAAACATTGCGTTGAAAACGGTATTAAACCTTTCTGCGTATATAACGGATCTAAAATAATGTTAATGGAAATAAAATCAATTAATTTAAGAATTATTGATAGTAGTAATTTTGTTCAAGGACCTTTAAAAAATTTCCCTAAAACATTCGGTCTAAAAGAACTTAAAAAAGGTTATTTTCCACATTTCTTCAATACAACGGAAAATCAGAACTATATTGGAAAAATACCTGATACAAAATACTATGGTGTTAATTCTATGAAACCAAAAGAAAGGGAAGAGTTTTTAGAATGGCATAAACAAAAAAGAAAAGAAAATTATTTGTTTGATTTTAAAAAAGAACTTTATGATTATTGTAATTCTGATGTTGATATATTAAGAAGAGGATGTCTTGAATTAAGAAATCAGTTTCTAGAAATTGCTAATATAGATCCTTTTAGATATATTACTATTGCAGGTGTTTGCTTGGCGATATATAGATCAAAATATATTAAGAAAGATACAATAGCTGTTGTTGATAATCTAAAAAAAGATCAATATTCTCAACAGTCTATTTCATGGTTAAATAGTTTTCATAATCCAAATATAAAACACGCTTTGAACAATGGTGAAGTGAAAATATGTGGATCAAAAGTTGACGGGTTTGATGAAAAATCCAATACTGTTTACCAATATCACGGTTGTTTTTGGCACGGTTGTACAACATGTTATAGTTCAGATTTTATTAATAATAAGAATAAAACAACTATGGAAGATCTTTATGAGAAAACAATAGAAAGAAGCGAGCAATTAAAAAAAGCTGGTTATAACTTAATAGAAATGTGGGAATGTGAGTGGACGAAGTCAAAAGAATATAAGAAAGAAATGAAACAAATTGAAGAAGAAATTAAGGAATTGGAAGAACTTAATCCTAGAAACGCATTCTTTGGAGGAAGAACGAATGCAACAAAATTGCGCGTTAAGGGGAAGAAAATGAAATATATAGATATTTGCAGTTTATATCCAACAGTACAATGTTACGATGATTATCCAGTTGGACATCCTACTAAAATATTCAAACCTCGTACGTATAATACAGATTGGTATGGTTTAATAAAATGTGCAATTTTACCGCCAAGAGGATTGTATCACCCCGTTTTACCTGTTAAGAATAAAACCAAATCTGGTGATGAAAAGCTAACATTTCCATTATGTCAATTGTGCGCAAAATTAAATAATCAAAAAGATAAATGTTCTCATACGGAATCTCAAAGAATTATCAGAGGAACCTGGTGTACCAACGAAGTAGAAAAAGCAATTGAAAAAGGCTATAAAATAATAAGTATTGATGAAGTTTGGCATTTTGAAAAAAAATCGAGTTATTTGTTTAAAGGATATGTAAAAGCATTTATGAAAATAAAGTTAGAGACAAGTGAATGGAGAAATGATTTTGAATCAGAAGAAGAATATAGAAAAGCTGTAAAAGAAATTCTAGGTATTGAATTGGGTAAAATAGAAAATAATCCTGGAAAGAGGGCTGTTGCGAAAATATGCTTAAATTCCTTATGGGGTAAATTTGGGCAAAGACAAAATATGGGCGCAACAGAATATGTTACAGATGTTAAAAGATTTTATGAAATTTTATTAAATGACAGACTTGATAATATACATATCAATGAAATAAATGAAAATATGTTACAAATTGATTACAAGTATAAAGATTGCTATGTAGAAAATAATTTCAATACCAATATATTCATAGCTGCTTTTACAACTGCAAATGCTAGACTAAGATTGTACGAAATGTTAGATATATTAGGAGAAAGTGTAGTATATTATGATACAGATAGCATTGTATATATAGATGATGGAAAAAACACTGTTAAAACAGGCTGTCTATTGGGAGATTGGACAGACGAATTAGGTAAGGATGTATGGATTGTTGACTGGTTATCAACAGGTCCTAAAAGTTATTGTTATAAAACAAACACAGGTAAAGTTGTTTGTAAAATAAAAGGATTTACGTTAAATTATGAAACGTCCAAAAAGATTAATTCCGATAGTATAAATAATATTTTAGAAAAGAAAGACAAAAAAATCAGTACACAATATAATCGAATTACCAGAGATACTAAAACTAAAGAACTTTTAAATAAAATAGAAACAAAAGAATTTGGTTTTATTTATGACAAGAGAATTATTCTAGAAAACTTTGATACATTACCATTTGGATATTAATCCTTGAAAATCGGGGTGTTTTTCTTTAAAAAGTAGCTGTGTGCTCAAGTGGCTCATGATTTTTCTGCTTTTCTGTTTGCCTTGAAAATCAGGGGTGTTTTACTTAAAAAATAGCTGTGTGCTATGGGGCCTTATTAGTTTTTTTAGATTACCTTGAACACCGGGGCTAATTTGCTTAATATTTTTACTTTTTTAACTACCTTGAAAATCGGGGTGTTTTACCTTAAAAGTGGCTGTGTACTATAGGGGCACAATAGAAAAACAGGGCAAAAAGCGAATTTTAACTTTTAACAAAGGTACCTTGAAAAACGGGGTAGATCTGATAAAAAATGGTGTGTGCCGAACAAGCCCATATAGTTTTGCTTTTCTTAAACATACCTTTGAAAACAAGGTCAAAAAATATCACCACCACCTATTATTATCTTACTATTTTATTTCTGCACCTCTACGCCAAAAAATTCTTAAAATCCGCATCTGCAACCGCGGATGTTGAAAAATCTGCATCTAAAGGTCTGATTTATTTATTAGAAATACAATTTTGAATTTTCAAAAATAGATAAATTGTATGCAGAAACGTTAACTGAGTTGCCTACTTCGGAAAGTCAATTGTCATTATATGTTGCACTAGTACACCGAAAGATGGGGCAACCGGCAAAGTCAAATGTCAAAATCACTACGTCAAAATATTATCAACAACAAATCACTTTCATCTTTTCTTCGGTGACTTTTCTTGCGTTTATTGAAGAACACAAAATAAGGTAAGGAGAATTGTTATTAATTTTTGTGTATTTCGATGGTTCCTTCTGTGGTTCATTAATTCAAAACTCATGGAAGAGGCTTTCCTATTTTATGTGGCTGAATACGCTAGGTACACAACTTTTTATGCATTTCTTTATCTGTTACAGAAAAACAATGGTACAAGAAAAACGATATGGTGTTGATAGTCGATTGATTGACGAATTAAAAGTTCTACAGTTAAAGAGAAGGAAAAGAGCAATGTTTCAACAATTGGCCTTTGTGTCTTTCAATAATGGTGGAGAGACCGAAATGATGGTGACGGCTTCCCACAAGCGAATAACCGTTGATCTCATACAGAATTGTCGCCCGCCGGTTCAGGAGATTGATAGAATTGATGACACAACTGTTGAAATAGTGATGAGCGTTGCTCTGTTTATAAGAATAAGATTCAGAAGTGCTGCTAGTTTAGACGCCTTTAAGAGAACGCTCGGAGATCTAGCTGAAAATGATTCATCATCCTCAAGCTCGAGTGAAGAATCCAATGGGTCTACTTCGCCAGAGGGGTCCCAAACATCAGTTTCAACCACAGACGAAACTATGCTCACGTTACCGGGTGAAATTTAAGTTTGTTAAAAAGCAAATCACTCAAGTTTTTCATATTTTTATTATTTTCATGGCAACTTATTCAGCTAACTCTTATATTTTTCTATTAATAAAGGTGTATCATCAATAAAATAATAAATAAATTATTCATAGGTTTATTTATGTCAAGAACACAAATCCTTTTTGATAACTGCAATTTTAGTTAATTCTAATATAATTCATTTGTTCAATCTGTGACAATATTTGATTTTTAATTTTAAATACTTGAATTTGTTTGGCCGGAATCGTATTCCAATGTGTGTTACAGTAGCCCAACAGAAAAACGTAAAATCTTTGAAAATGTTAATTTTAAAATAAACCTTAAAAACGGGGGTGTTTTCACAATTTCTTCTGCTTTTCTGTTTACCCTTGAAAATCCGGGAATTTTCCTTAAAAAATGGTTGTGTGCTGAAGGGGCCCTACTAGTAGTAACTTTGATTTTGAGGTTAGGTTAAGCACACAAAAATTTTCTTTTGTCACCCGCTATTATAACTGAGGCATTTACAAAGTAAACAGAATAAATGGATAACTTACCTGGTAAAAACACACTAACAACAGCAATCAAAAACTTTACAAACAATTTTCTATTATGTCTTGCGGAAAGCGTGTGAACAATTGGCGGGAATGCGGGAAGGTGCAAGCGCCGCCGCCGCCGAACTAAACACTTCTTTTAGAGGTGTGCTTATTGATCAAATCGACAAAAGACTTTACCCTAATCGATGGTTACAAAGATTTTAATTTAAAATAATCGATTTGACTACATTTCCTAGAGATATGATGAAGGTGATGATTTAGCTGCAACTTTTATGAATCGATAAATCGAATCGGTCGGTATATGCGCACATCTCGAGTTTGGGATTCTGGATATGTAAGGACTAAATTAAATCTATGTAAATAAAAATCAGGTAAAAGATTTTACTTGATTTTTATTCACACTGCACACTGCTTGTTATCAAGTTACACATTTGCTAGAAATTTCTCATTTGTTGTTATTACAAAACATTTTAAATTTTTTTAATAATTAATTAAAATTTTTAATTGGTTATAAAGATTGATTATTCTAGCAAAATATAATATAAATGTTTTAAAATTATTTCTTGTAAATATATTTTTTAAATATTCACGAAATATTTTTTAAATCCTAATAATATTTAACAAAGATATAATATTTTATAAATATTTTATCCATATTTTACAAATATTTGGTGGAAATTATGTTATTAATTTCGCTGTTTGGGGAAATTTGATCTGATGGGGTAGGTGGATTTATGGTGTTAAAAGTTTTGATAATTTTATTGGTCTTGGTTCCGGTTTCTTGGTCTCCTCGGTAGGGTAGATTACAGGATCCACTTCCATGTCCGAAGGCCTGGCAGCGGTAACATTGAGCAATTAAGTTCCTCTTGTAGTATTGGCTCCCATTTTTTGTCAATGTGGTCCAATTTTTTAATTTTTTGTATTTTGTCTAGGTCTTCTTTTCATTGGGTAGAGATTAGGAATGATTGGGAATAATCATTGCACGATTTCAACTTGATGCATGTTGTGTCGTAGACTTCGTGTTCCCCTAGTGTGGTTTCAATTTCTTCAATGGTCGTGAATGGGGCTGCTTTCAGGACTATCTTGTAAATCTTTTCATCTTTCGGAGTGAATGTGTAGAAGTTAATTTTTGAATGAGTAAGCTGATTGATGATGAGGTTTCTGGCTTCTTTTTCTTCGGTATAGATTTTCGTTTCGTTTTTGAGGTATAGAATCTTAAATTGAGTGTTTAGCGGTTTAGTGATTGCAGACTTGATAATTATAGGTGGTTGTTTAGGTTTTCTTGTATGGGTTGGGGTTGATTTGACTCTTTTTGGGTTTTGTCTTATTTCGGTCGCTTCTTGTGATTCTAACTGTGGAATCATCTCGCTTGTGGGGTCAAGTTCAGTTATATTCAGATCCTCTGCAACCTCAGGTGTTTCAGTTGTTTCTGCTTGGGCAAATAAAAAAAAAAGTTCTTTCACTTACCTACGTTTTGTCTATTGTGCCGAAATATCGTCTCCGGTAAAAGTCACTTAATCAACACCTAGAATAAATTCTGAACATAACCCGGACTCACAAGCTTTTAGAAATCAATCTGAATAAATGTAGAAGTAATATCTCTCTACGGGTTTCACGTACACAAGCTTTGACAAAGACTTGTTCAGAACTTTTTACCATTTCGCGATATCAGTTTATTACCGATATTTTGGTTTCTTGGTTATATCTCAAAAACAGTTACTCCTATCAATTTTTATCTTTTTACTAAAATTAAAGCTGATAAAATTTCAAACAAAATTGTTATTTGCATTTTTCATGTAGGACTAACTATAAGCGAGATATAAGCTTAAAAATAATTAATATTTAAAAAAAGTGCTTTAACAGAAAATGACTTGTGATTTAAAAAACACTTAATTTATTAGGTCCAACACTTTTATAGAGGAAAAAGGAGGAGACATAAAAGTCACTGAAGCTTTCAGAGTCGTTTTTAAATACTGCATTTTCGTCTTCGTCTCAAACATTGAAAACTGAATTACATTTTTGTTCAGTAACAGTTACAGTTTTCTTATTGGTTTTTTGCTTATATCTCGAAAACAGTTACTCCTATCAATTTTTATGTTTCTTCCAAAATTAAAGCTGATAAAATTTCCTACAAAATAGTCATTTGCATTTTTTTTGTAGGACCAATCATAAGCGAGTTATAGAGTTGGATATAAATAATCTTTAACAAAAATTTGCTTTAAAATAAAATGTTTGAAAAACTGAAATTAAACTAAATTAATTGGGTCTAACACTTTAGTAGAGAAAAAAGGAGGAGACATAAAAGTCACCAAAGTCTTCAGAGTCGTCTTTAGTCGTCATATTAATAACAATAACATTAATAATAATACTAATAGTACTAAATTTGCTTATATGCAAGCGCTTAATTAAAGTAACAGTTTTTTGGTTTCTTGCTTATATCTCGAAAACAGTTACTCCTATCAATTTTTATCTTTTTACTAAAATTAAAACTGATAAAATTTCCAACAAAATAGTTATTTGCATTTTTCATGTAGGACTAACTATAAGCGAGATATAAGTTTAAAAATAATTAATATTTAAAAATAAAGTGCTTTAACAGAAAATGTCTTGTGATTTAAAATACACTTAATTTATTAGGTCCAACACTTTTATAGAGGAAAAAGGAGCAGACATAAAAGTCACTGAAGCTTTCAAAGTCGTTTTTAAATACTGCATTTTCGTCTTCGTCTCAAACATTGAAAACTGAATTACATTTTTGTTCAGTAACAGTTACAGTTTTCTTATTGGTTTTTTGCTTATATCTCGAAAACAGTTACTCCTATCAATTTTTATGTTTCTTCCAAAATTAAAGCTGATAAAATTTCCTACAAAATAGTTATTTGCATTTTAATTGCAGGGCCAACCATAAGCGAGTTATAGAGTTGGATATAAATAATCTTTAACAAAAATTTGCTTTAAAATAAAATGTTTGAAAAACTGAAATTAAACTAAATTAATTGGGTCTAACACTTTAGTAGAGGAAAAAGGAGGAGACATAAAAGTCACTAAAAGTCTTCAGAGTCGTCTTTAGTCGTCATATTAATAACAATAACATTAATAATAATAATACTAATAGTACTAAATTTGCTTATATGCAAGCGCTTAATTAAGGTAACAGTTTTTTGGTTTTTTGCTTATATCTCGAAAACGGTTACTCCTATCAATTTTTATTTTTTCACCAAAATTAAAGCTGATAAAATTTCATACAAAATAGTTATACTACTTATCAAAAAAAGCGGAACACCCAGAAATAATGCGTTGAATTTAATGAAATTGAAAATATAAAATGGTGGTAAAGTAAACAATAAATGATGAAAAAAGTGTAATTGAAAAATAGAAATTTTAACAAAAAAAACTTAATAATGGGTTGGCCCTCCACGTGCATGTATACACTCTGCAACCCTCCGTGGCATACTTCGAATTAAATGATTAATTTCGTCTTGGGGCAGGGCCTCCCAAGCAGTCAAAATTTCTCGTCGCAGGTCCGCTAGCGTTTGTGGAGGCTGGGGTAAATTCGTCACTCGCCGACCTATTGAATCCCATATGTGCTCGATCGGCGAGAGGTCAGGCGATCGAGGCGGCCAAGGAAGAACTTGCACCTGAACTTCTTCTAAGTACCTCAACGTAAAGCGTGCTGAGTGTGGCGTGGCGTTATCCTGTTGAAACGACGCGTTTTCAACAGTTTGCACATATGGTACTGCGACAGGTTCCAGAACCTCCTGTACATAGCGCTGGGCAGTCATGGATCCCTCAATAAAAACAAGGGGTGACCTACTACCATAGGCTATCGCGCCCCAAATCATGACACCCACAGTTCGAGCTACAGGGCGTTCCACAGAAAAGGCCACGTTTCGCCGTTCCCCACGTACCCTTCTAACTCTTTGTCGACCATCATGCATGCCCAAACAAAACCGCGATTCATCCGAAAAGACCACCGAATTCCATTCTAGATCCCAATTCTCTCGCGCGCGACACCAGTCAAGTCGATGTTGTTGTTGTTGAGGAGTTAAGGGGAGCACCAAATGCGGACGATAAGAGTGAAGCCCGAAAGATCTGATTCGTCTATATACAGTTGCCATTGTAACTGGTCGACCCTCTGCAGCATACCACTGATCACCAATCTGCCGTGTGGAGACATGCCGGTCTCGAAAGGCTAAAAAGTGGAGGTACCGATCCTGGCGTGCGGTAGTACCTCGTGGCCGTCCAGAACCTCTCGCTCGATGTTCTCTCCCTTCTTCCTCCCATGCCCGTATACATCGCAGGACAGTAGCCACTCCACGATTCACACGAGCTGCAATTTCCCGAACCGACATGCCACCTTCACGTAGCCCGACAATTCGCCCCCGCTCAAAAGGGGTTAACTGCTGGTAACGTGGTTGTCTTCGTACGGGAGGCATACTGTTAGTGCCCAATATACACAGAAAACAAAGTTTTCCATAGTTATCGCCAACAGAAAAAGCATATCAGTGAACCCCAGAAAGACTAGAAAAACCTTCTTAAAGGGGTTGTTTTTTGAGGAATGGCTAAGAAACCGTTAACAATTTATTTTTGAGTGGGTAACAACATTTTCACAAAGTTTCAGTTCTTTACCTACACAATTTCTATGTGTTCCGCTTTTTTTGATAACTAGTATATTTACATTTTTCATGTAGAACTAACCATAAGCGAGATATAAGTTTGAAAACAATTAATAATTAAAAAAAAATGTGTGTAAGCGGCTAAATTCGTATGGGCAGTTCAAGTTACAAGAGAAAAAAAAATGAGAGCGGCGAGCTTGGGGTGGTTCTTACCTTTTGGCGTCTTTGGAAAATTCTTCGCCGGCCGGCTTGTTCTTTTTTGGTGAGAACCCACGAAGCGGAACGAAACTACCTGATGCGTTTTTCAAACCAAGAACTCAACACCTCTTCAAGGTCACACGCGCGCTACTACTTAAAACTAAAAAACCACCCTTTGCGAATCGCGCATGACTGCGGGAGAAATTCAAAATAAAACAAACAAAAATTCTCTGAGCCCAAAAACTAAATTAAACTAAATTCTAACATACCGCCCACCTAAAAGGCTCCGCGTTTTACGAAACCGTAGGAACAGGTAAAGGGCAAAGCTTTACCACTGGGCGCTTGAGCGTACCCTGGGAGGTACGTACTGTGGCAACTCTGACGACCCCATCTGCACCAGGATGCACCGCGACGATTCTTCCTAACTGCCATCGTAAAGGAGATAGGCATTCATTTTTAACAATCACTAAAGTATCAGGAACGATTGGTTTTGAAGAAGTATTCCACTTACTTCGTTGCTGAAGAGTGTGTAAATATTCCTGATGCCATCGTGACCAGAAATCTTGGTGCAGACGTTGGACTAATTGCCAGCGCGTTAATCGATTTATTTTCAATGACGATAAGTCTGAATCAGGAGGTGCGCTAAGAGGTTCTAACGTCAAGAAATGGCCAGGGGTTAAAACTGAGAGGTCGTTAGGATCGGCGCTAACCGGGCAAAGAGGACGCGAATTAAGTACTGCTCAATTTGAGTTAGAACCGTATACAATTCTTCGAATGTGAGGATTTGCTCTCCTATAAGACGATGTAAATGGGTTTTGACCGACTTAATGCCGGCCTCCCAAATCCCTCCAAAGTGAGGGGCTGATGGGGGGTTAAAATGCCACCGAAGACGTTCACGTTCTGCGGCTGATTTCATATGACGATTAAGCTCGCGATAGCCACCAACGAAATTAGTACCGCAATCTGAATAAATATAAGAACAACGTCCTCGACGAGCCACGAATCGCCGTAAAGCGGCCAAAAACGCTTCTGTGGATAAATCCGACACTAATTCGATATGAATAGCTTTAGTACTAAAGCATAGAAATACACAAATATAGGCCTTCTGCGACTTTGAGCCTCGAGTTCTACCTAAAGTGATCTTAAAAGGACCACCATAATCCACTCCAACACACGAAAAAGGCTTGATTTGAGAAATACGCAGCGACGGTAAATCTCCCATTGGAGGTTGAGGAGAACGAGGGTTCAAACGCCAACAGCGTAAACAACGAGAAATTATTTTCGAAATAAGTTTTTTTAACCCCCAATATCCAAAATCTCTGAGACAATAGGAAATGGAGGGTTTGAGTGCCGGGGTGAAAATACCGAATGTGCATATCCTCAACAATTAGCTCGATGTCCACGAGGAAGTAACATCGGATGTTTAGCATCGAAAGAAAAACCAGAGTGTTTGAGGCGACCACCTACACGTAAAATCCCTTGAGGATCTACAAAGGGCGCCAATTTTCTGAAGGGTTTGGAACAAGATTCCAGATTTTTAACTTCCGAGGCGAATACTTGTTGTTGGACATGTTTAACGAGCAGGGTCAATGCGTAGTTTATTTCATCCTCACTTAAGGCCTCAAAATTTCGAGTTTTAGTTTTAAGATTTTTGACAAACCGTAGCCACACTGCGATAATGCGTAATATTTTTCGAAGAGAAGAGAAGGTACTCAATATGCGATCAAAAAAAACTTTCTTCTGTTTTGTAATGTCCTTTTTCCGGGCGGCTTTGTCGGAGATCGGGTTGCGGTTGGGCCTTTTGGAAAGCCTCAAGAGAGAGAGAAAACGGGTTTCTAACTCAAACCAATTATTTATTCTATCAAACTGTACAAATAAAAATAACAAATCCCCAAGATAAATAAAAGTAATAATAATAACTATCCCTAACTATATACACTATTTCCACGGTTGTCCTCGGTCGTAATTTCCCTACCAAGCCCCAGGTCGGTCTGGGCGGTGGAGATGGTGTGCTGGTTTGATGCGCAGCAAGCACCACTCGTCGGAGAAGGTTTTGCCGGTTTGATGCACGGCTCGACCCCCAGAGTTACTCACCGGTTTGATGCACAGTGAGCAACTGCTGGAGAACGCTCGGTTTCGCCCTTTTATTGGCGACACGGTGTAAACAAACCGAGCGCCGGTGGTGGTGGAACTGACTTGAGCGCATGACTCCTACGTCACCATAGAATCGTCCGGAATCCGGATGCTTCATTACAGTTTGAAGAATTAAGACAACCTTGCGTTGTTCTTCTACCATTATCGAGTCATTTTTCAAATCTGGTATCTCCGATTTACCTACGACCAAATCAAAATTGCGTAACCAAGTGGGTCCCGCCCACCATAGCGGGTACTGCAGGAGATGCATTGGATTTAAACCACGAGACGCGCAATCGGCGGGGTTGTCATCCGACGAAACGTGATGCCAAGTAGCAGTGGGTGCTAACGATTGAATGAGAGCAACCCTATTGCTAACAAATACCTTCCAAAGGTGAGGAGACGATTGAATCCACGAAAGGGCTATGGTAGAGTCGGACCACGCGTAAACTTGTTCAATCTCTATGACACCTTTAAACGTGGTAAGGGTGTAATCTATTAACTTGGCCAATAAAACTGCCGCACATAACTCTAGACGCGGAATGGAAATTTTCTTCAACGGCGCTACCTTTGACTTTGCACAAATGAGACGAATTTCTATTGCATGGGTAACTGAGACGCTTCGTAAATAGACCACTGCGGCGTAACCAGACTCACTAGCGTCGCAGAAACCATGAAGGGTACACAACCGAACTTTTTCTACGATAATTTTTCGGGGAATTTGCAAAGTCGCTAATTGGGGAAGTTCCCAACAAAATTGCGTCCAACTCGAAATAATGTCGTCAGGAGGCGAGTCATCCCAAGACAACTTCAAAGTCCATAGATACTGAATTAAACGTTTTGCGTAAAAAGTTAAAGGAGCCAAAAACCCAATAGGGTCGAATATGCGAGCCAATTCAGACAAAAGCGATCGTTTTACGCACGGACGATTGAACGGTTGAATACTATAAGAAAAACTATCGTTACGCGGGTTCCATTGCAGTCCCAAAACTTTAACGAAAAACTCTGATTCACTATTGAACGCAAGAGCTTGATCTAATTGATGTGAAAGAGGAATTTTGTTTAAAATGCTAGGGTCATTGCTAGACCACTTTCTTAATTCGAAACCTGCAGTACTGAGCAAGTCAATTAGTTCATCCCGCAAATTATGAGCTTCAGCAATCGAAGAGCAACCTGTAATAATGTCATCGATATAAACATCGTTAACCAGGACTTCGGAAGCGAGAGGAAATCGAGTTTTTTCCAGAGATGCAAGTTCGCCTAATGTGCGAATTGCCAAAAAGGGAGAAGACGACACTCCGTAGGTAACGGTATTTAACTGATATTCCTGAACGGGTTCCTGTGGGGAGTTTCTCCACAAAATTTTCTGAAATTTGCGATGTTCAGGAAGAATCAAAATTTGACGATACATCTGTCGTATATCTGCGGTGAACACGATGGGATGAACTCTAAAGCGTGAAAGAATAGTCAAAATGTCCTTTTGAAGTTTTGGACCTACAAATAAACTATCATTGAGAGATTTGCCTTCTGACGAAGGACAGGAGGCATCGAAAACTACGCGAAGTTTTGTGCTAGGACTATCAGCCTTTATAACACAGTGGTGGGGAATATAATATCCATCCGACGAATTTCCATTTGTAAGGAGCTGCATGTGGCCAAGATCTAAATATTCGTTCATAAAAGCCTTATAGTCTTCGTAAAGCAAGGGGTTTTTAATGAGACGACGCTCGATTGACTGAAGTCTCCGAAATGCGTTAGCGAACGAACCGGGAAACATAGGATCGTCTTCTTTAAACAACATGGGAACGACAAATCGACCAGAATTATTTCGATAAATTAGCGACGCAAAGTTATTTTCTGCTAATTTATCTTCGGGTGGCAAAGTAACATCCAAAGGTAAATTAGGCTCTTCAATTTCCCAAAATTGTTTGACGATGTTTTCGAGAGGTATTGTTTCGAATGATTCGATTGTTGCGCAAAAACTATGAAGGTGTGGTGAAGAACTGTGCTTCCTATGCGTATTTGACCGAAATTGACCTATAAGAATCCAACCAAATTTTGTGTTCATAGCGGTGGGAACGTCCGAATTTCCGAGAAGGCGACCAGATTCTAAGATAAGAGGAAAAATATCCGCTCCCAATAACATGTCAATACCACGAGAAAGATTAAATTGACTGTCCGCTAATGTCAAATTCATTAGGTTGGTCCAACCGGAAGTTGAGAATGATACGCTTGGCATATCATCGCAAATTTTGTCAAGAAGAATTGCGTTAATTGATAAACGAATAGATGGCTCATTTTTCGATCGAAGAGTGCATGAAACCTCTTTTGAGGCCTTATCATTCATGCCTCCCAAGCCTTTAATTATAAAGGTCGATGTTTTGCGTGATAATCCTAAGCGCTCTGCACAATTTTTTGTAATGAAATTCGCTTGACTAGCGCTATCTACGAGGATGCGAACTTCTTGGAACTGTCCTAACGAATCCTGGACTTCAACTACAGCGATAGACAACAATACAGACTGCGACGGAATCAAATTAGTGAGCGAATTAATGCGAGTAGGCGAATCTAGCGATTTAGGGGTAGTATCTATTGGAGCGATTGGATTTTCCGAAATTGTTGCGGGTTTGGACTGAGTTGAGAGCGTATTCGAACTAACAAAATGCAAAAGAGAGTGATGGCGTTGATGACAGTCTCGACAAGTCGACAACGAGTTGCAATTGCGCAATAAATGTTTAGCACCAAGACAATTAAGACACCATTGTTTGGACTTTACTATTTCATAACGAGATTGTGGTGATTTTGCGAGAAATGTGGGACATTTATAGATGAGATGATCGCGATTGCATAAGGCACATTTGGAGTTTTCCGAATTTACAAGGAATACCGAACCTTGTCGAGGTTTAACAGGAGAAGAAACAATTTTTGGAACCTTTTGCGTTAATTTCGACGTATTTGGAGTGACATTTTGAGAAACATTGTCCGAGGCTTGCGACATTAAAAGCAAAAATTCACTTAGCGATTTAAAAGTTGGGACAGCGGTTGGCGAATCTTGACCGAGTTCGAAACGACTTACTAACGACGAGCAAAGCCTATTCAACAACATATTAAATAACACAAAATCCCAACTTTCGACTGGAAATTGTAACATTTTTAATGCCGCCAAATTTTCCTCAAATGTGGACAACAATGTTCTAAGTTGCGACGATGTATAATTCTCTGTCAACGAAGGGACATTTTCGATTTGGTTCCAATAGTGCGTCGCAAGCAATCTCTTGTTGTCGTATCTTTTAACGAGAGCATCGTATGCAATTTGATAATTAGTGCCTACCATAGGAATACGACTAACAATTGATAGTGGCTCCTCACTAAGAGACGAAATTAAATAACTGAATTTTTCCACGTCTGACAACGACCCATTCTTATGAATTGTTGAGTTGAACATGTCCAAAAATGTTTTTCACGTTTTTAATTCTCCGCTAAATTTATACAACTCCAACCGAGGCAATTGAATGTGATCTTTATTAGTGGTTTCAGACTGATTTGACTGCGAGCGTTCAAAGGTTGGCTTTGATTTAAAAACGCGCTCGAACACCATATGAACAAAATAATAATCATTATCAAATGCAGCCTGAATTTCTTTTTCTTGGTTTAACTCCTCATCACTGTTTGCCAACGTACCAATTATTGTGTTATGATATTGATAAAAATCCCCGTATATGCGTTCAATAAATTTATAGCGAGCTTTAAATTCAGGATAAGAACTTTCGTAAAGCGCTTCTTGACGATCAGCCACCTCCGCTACCTTTTTTAACTCGTTCATTTGCGTAATAGCGGTCTCCCGAAGAGCACTACATTTTTTTATGGATTTAGGGGCCATATTCAAATCCTGGATTTCAAATACGAAATAAAAATAAATCGATTTAACAATTCGAAACTACAACGAAAAGAGCGAGAAAAAGCGATAACCCGAAAGCAAAAACCCAGTGATAAAGCGAGATAACCAATACCTGTTCTAGGACGCGACAAATTGAACCGAAAAACTGTAATTATGAAACGACGAAACAAGCTCAGAGAATTTACCCATACGAATTTGCGAATTGAAACAAATTTAAACTAACAACAATGGTTCCGAATACACTTTGCATTGGGGTTCGAAGGACCAAAAAAAATGTAAGCGGCTAAATTCGTATGGGCAGTTCAAGTTACAAGAGAAAAAAAAATGAGAGCGGCGAGCTTGGGGTGGTTCTTACCTTTTGGCGTCTTTGGAAAATTCTTCGCCGGCCGGCTTGTTCTTTTTTGGTGAGAACCCACGAAGCGGAACGAAACTACCTGATGCGTTTTTCAAACCAAGAACTCAACACCTCTTCAAGGTCACACGCGCGCTACTACTTAAAACTAAAAAACCACCCTTTGCGAATCGCGCATGACCGCGGGAGAAATTCAAAATAAAACAAACAAAAATTCTCTGAGCCCAAAAACTAAATTAAACTAAATTCTAACAATGTGCTTTAACAGAAAATGTCTTGTGATTTAAAATACACTTAATTTATTGGGTCCATCACTTTATTAGAGGAAAAAGGAGGAGACATAAAAGTCACTAAAGTCTTCAAAGTCGGTTTTAAATGCTGCATTTTCGTCTTCGTCTCAAACATTGAAAACTGAATTACATTTTTTTTTTTTTATTTAACGGAAGAAGAGTGCTTCAGCTGCTAGGCTATTAGCACCCGGTACAGTAATTTGGAATTCTATATACAAAGTTTCTTAAATAATTCAATGGTTAAATTTTGGATATCAGATTTGTTCTTTTAAGGAAGATTAGTATTTTATCTTCGTTTTTCGGGCTGAGAATATCTTCCATACGGAAGGGGAAAATTGGCTTCGTTTCGAATGTCATGGTATTTTGGGCATTCGAGTAGGATGTGCCGAACTGTTAACCTTTCTTCGCAATAGCAGCATGTGGGGGGATCAACTTTCTTCAGGTGATACTCCTGAGTTAGACGCGTATGTCCTAGTCTGAGTCGATTTATGGTGACTTCTTCTCCTCTTTTCAGATTACTTGGAGCCCACTTTTTAATATCAGGATAAGCTTCTCGTAGCTTCGCTGTCGATTGGTTCCAGTGTTGTTGAAACAGGTTTGCATGTTTGGTTCTTATTGTCTGCTGGACGTCCGTGTACACTGGATAGAGACGCTCAGGTTCTTGATCTTCCGGAACTTGTTTAGCTATTTGATCTGCGTGTTCGTTTTCTTCTATTCCGTAGTGTGCTGGTACCCAGATGAGATGTACTGCCTTTTCTGCAGTTTGTAGTTTTTGAATTTCTTCTTGGATTTTGATCACAATTGGATTTGTAGGGTAAAGTTTCTGGATGTTGAGAATGCTGCTAATGGAGTCTGTGCAAATGGCCAGGCTTTTGTTTGACTCGTGATGTGTTTCGGCGGATTGCAGGGCTCTTAGTATAGCGTAGAGTTCTTTATTTAAGTCAAAGAAAATTGCTAATGCGTGCTTTGAGTCAGAGAAGGCTTCGTTTATGTTGCTTTCAAGTGCAAGGATATTGTCAGTTGTAGATCGTAGTTGGCGAAAACCGTTTTGAGCTGGATTTATAAGGTTAATGCTTTCCAGATACCAATTTAGTCGTTTGTTTAGAATACTTTTCATTACTTTACATAAGCAACATGTTAATGATATGGGTCTATAAGATGCAGCTTCGTTTTTGGACTTGTTTGGTTTTAGAATTGGTATTATGATTGCTTTACTCCAGATTTCTGGAAAAGCTCCTGACTCAAAGATAGCGTTGAAACAGTTTAACAGTAATTGTTTTAACAGTGGAGGCAATTTTTTCAAAAATATGGGAGGGATGTCATCAGGTCCAGCGGCGCAGTTTTTACTATTATCTATAGCATCCTCTAATTCTACGTATGTAATTGCTTCATTTAGGGGGTGTTTTGCTTGAAGGTTTATTTCGATGTTTTCTTTTTCTTTCTGATTTTTGTGTTCAAGGAAGTTTTTGGTGTAGTTATTGTTTGACGATGCGTTTTCGAATTCTTCGGCTAATATTTCAACGATGTCATCACTTTTATCGTAAACTGTGCCATTTTTATTTATAAAGGTGATTTGTGAGTTGTGAGCTGGTTTTCCTTTGATTCTTCTAATTTTGGTCCAAATTTCGGGAATCGGGGTGTCTGCTCTTATTGTAGAAACATAGTTTTGCCAACTTTCTTTTTTACTTTTTTTAATAGTGTATTTAGCTTTTGCTTTTAGACGCTTAAATTGAAATAGGTTTTCTTGGGTGTTTTGACGTTTGAATTTGTTGTACGCCTTCTTACTATCTCGAATCGCCTTCTCGCATTCATTATTCCACCAAGGGACAGGGAAATGATTAGCTATTGGTTTGGTTTTTCCAACTGCTACGTTGGCAGCTTCTATTATTACGTCACTTAGGTGTTGTATCATGTGGATTGGGTCATCAGGAGTTTCTTTATTGTTTATTAGATTAGTAAGGATATTTTCGAATAGGATCCAATTGGCTGATGTTGTTTTCCACTTAGGTTTAAAACTTTGAGTTGATAGATGCTGTGTTTTATGGTGTTCAATCACGACTGGAAAATGGTCGCTGTTGTGTTGATATGTTTTGACATTCCAGTTCAAGCTAGGGAGTAAGGATGGATCGCAGAAGGTTAGATCTAGAGTAGAAAACTGACCTGAAAATGCGTCAAGTCTGGTCGGCTGCTCAGTGTTTAATAAAAGTAGATCAACATCGTTTATCGCTTTTTCTAAGATACGCCCTTTTCTGTTGGTTGTGTGTGCACCCCATAATTGGCTGTGAGCGTTGAAGTCTCCTAGTATTATTCTAGGAGTTGGGAGTTGTTCTAAAATTTGACTAAATTCATCGAATGACATATCTTTGTTTGGAGGAATGTAGAAGTTACACACTGTTATTGGTTCTGGGAAATAAATTCTCGCTGCAATTACTTCTTGCTCTGTGTTTGGTAACGGTATTTCTTCAGATTTAAATTTTTCGTCAATATATATTGCAACCCCTCCAGAAGCGATGTTTTGATTTTTCCTGTTTTTAAAATACTTTTTATAATGTTTCAAGTTGTGAACGTTATTTTCTTTGAAATGTGTTTCTTGTAGGCACAAAATTATCGGATTTGTTTCTGATATTAAGATTTCTAAGTTTGGTAGGTGAGAGTAATATCCGTTAATGTTCCATTGCAGGAGAAATGTGAATTTTACTAGTAAGTGCTTAGCCTCGAGCTGGTGCTCTCGGCTTCGGAGTCATGATTTTCCTCTTGAAGTTGTGACAATACTTTATTCTTAATTTTTGTGAATTTTATCTTCATTCTGCGATCTTCAAGTGAGTTGTATAAAGTAGTTATCATGTTTATGAAGTTGTCAGTGTCGTCTGTGTACTCTTTTGTTAGAGAAAGTAAATCAGATGTATGTTTTGTGTTAGTGATGAAATCACAAAGCTGTTCGAAATCAAGGGGGTATGGACTGTTTGGACTTTCTAACGTACTTTTAATTGGTTGCAACAATTCTTCTATGCCATTGATATTTAGATTGTCTAGTGACTCTTGCGATAAATGAATTATTTTTGCCTTCTTCCTCAGATTTGTTGGAGGTGGTCTGGGTTTGTTAAAGATATCTTGTTTGTTTTCAGTTTTGTTTGTTTGAAATTTCTCGGGTGTTGTTGGTTTTTCTTCACTTGTGGTGCTTGCTGAACGTTTTTGGCTTATTGGTTTATTTTTGTTTTTATGGGGTTTTGTTGGTGTTTCATGTTGCGCTTCCAAGTCTGCATTTCTTGGTTCTTCTTCATCTTCATTGTCATCATCTGTTGTTTCGTTATTTGGAACGGATGCAGATTGAGAATTGGCAGTAGTATTTGTTGGACACCTGTTAGTAAAATGACCTTGTTGTTTACAGATGAAGCAGGTAATCTCCTCAAAACTTAGGAAGAGTCTAAAGGTTGTGTCTTCAAAATTAATTACAATTGACTGAGGTAATTCAAAATTGTCTTCAGGGGGAGTGACAAAAATTTGTCTTCGGAAACTTTCAACGTGACTGTACGCGTCGTCAAGTATTCCTGCTCGTAATGTAACAGAAGAAACAGCTCTAAGTCCTATTTTGGCGATTTCATTTTCTATTATGGAATGAGGGATAGAAGTGCATACGTTTCCTATTACTAATCGCTGTGCAGGTGTGATTAATTTGCGAATTTTAAACTCCTTATCTTCAATTCTTATCGTTTTTTTGTCGTTTACCAGCTGATTGACTAGTTCCGTTGATGTGAGATAGATACATATTCGGTTGTTGGAGATTCTTGACGCGGATTTTATGAATTTTGGACCAATTATCGTGCCAATAGCGACTACGTAATCAGTTAATTTGAAATCATCTAGTGTATCAATGATGATTGCATGGCTTCTGGGTAAAAATTGGTTTTGGGTTTGTTTTGAGATGCTTGCGTAAGCAAGGGCGGATCCAGGTTTGGCGCCAGGGGGGGGGGTCACATAGTCATGGTCAAGTCACAAGAAGTTATAATTTAATTTTGATAATATATTTAAATTACAAAATCAATTTTTCTTTTACGTCTTCTCCCAAAACGCGTTATCACTTCATCTGCTTCAATGGGTATGTTTTTATGGACGTGGAGAAGTGCCAGTCCGGTTAGACGTTCTTCAACCATTGCAGCTCTTAGCCATGATTTGATTCTTCGTAATGTAGAGAAAGATCTTTCCGCTGTCGCTATACTAACAGGTAGTGTAGCCATAATACATAAAAATTTTCTTATATTAGGATACATTTCAATATCGCAATTTAAAATAAGGTCAGAAATCGACTGCGGCATGTCCTGACTCCGCTGCCACTTCACCATCCACAGTCGATATTCGTTTACAACGACAGAAACTGGAGTATTATCTAGTAACAATGTATAATCGGTTGCTAGTTGTTTCACAGTTTCAATGTCTTGATTACTGTATTCGCTTTTTGGCATGAAAACGCTGAGCTGAAACAAATTAAGTACTTCAAGAGACATACGGTCCTCTAGGTCATTTATTATTGAATCTAGAAGAGGGATGTATATAGCTCTGCGGAAATACTCTTCAGCAGATTGGGCAGGTTGGTTATTGGCCCTATGTATTTGTCTTGACACTATTCTGGGACATTTAATTTCTACATCTAGCTGCCCAGCCACTTCTTTAGCCTCTTCAAAAAGCTGTCGGTAAATAACGTCCGCATTTTCTCTTTTATTTTGTAGAACACTTATAGTATCATTAATAGCGTCCGCAGCTTTTTTAAATCAATTGAGTTCGATTGCAGTATTCTGCTTAAAGATACAGTAGCGCCTGAAAAATAAAAAGTTAGTGACTGTCTGTGAGTATGAGTGAATAAACTAAGGATACATGACTTAATATAAACGGTAGCTTAAATTGTTTATTTTAAAACACAAAAACACAAGTACCCACCTAATACATCACTTAAACAGATGGAGGATATAATAAAGTCAGAACTGCGCAATGTTTGCAGCAAGCAATGGGCATCATTAGCAGTTTTACTGTCTTGCCAAGTAGAAATCTTCTCCAGAGCGCTACAAATTTTGACAAAGTTGTCTCCTTGAAATTGAAGATGCCCATCATGCCTCTCTACCCAACGTGTCTCACAGATACCTTGCATGGCAACTCCAAGTTCTTTTTTAAAAATTTCATGCCTCTTAGCGGATGCATTGGCAAATGCTCCAACTTTTCTCATTGTGCCAGATGTATTGCGACAAGAAACTACTTTGGATGATCTAGCCAACGAGTTATTAAGTACATGGTTGTTGCACGGGCATCGTTTGGCGTGAATGGCTATTTTAGTCAATTCTTGCACTGCACCTTTCGTTTCTGATGCCATAACCGAGCAGCTGTCAGTTCCAATACCCACACACCAAGTTATATCTACGTTAAATTTGGTACACAGATTTGCAACGATTTTCGCCAATGATACACCTGTCAATCGAGGCTCTATATCACCTGAATTGTTTTCTTCACGTCGAAGAGCATCGTAAGTATCACAGAAAGTTACAAAATGTTCCTTTATAATACCATTATGAAAATATCGAAATGATAGGCTCAGATGTGAGATATGTGATATATCTGTTGTTTCATCGAACAAAATTGAAAAAAATTTAGCTTCCCGTATATTCTGTAAAATATTTTCCTGAATAATTTCTGCGCAAACATCTATCAACTCATTTTGTACAGTCTTGCTGATGTACGTGGCGTTGGACTTTGAAGATTCTAAATGTTGCTGCAATGCAGTATCGCCAGAATCTATACGGAATTTTAAAAGGGCTCTAAAATTTCCTTCATCGGCTACCACGCTGTCATAGCTCAACAATTTACCATCGTCGCGATGGCCACGTAACGATATATTTTGACGACCACAAAATATTATAGTTTTTACGATTGGTCGCAAACGTTCTCTATTTTCATTTATTTGTGTCAGTCTTTGACTACTTACTTGGTTCATTATATTAATTTCTGGTTTGTGAAAAGTCAACAAAAAGTTCTTCCCTGCTTCGACAGCTAATTCGTGGTATTTGTTTCGCTGGTGTGTCAACAGAACACCATTTTCACCAAGCAAATTATCAAAAGCTTTTAAGGGCTCTTTTACGAGTCGACATAAAGGTGTTTTTGTCTGTATACCACCTCCAGGAGCTATGGCAAACAAAGCACAGTACTTGCAGTAAAGACCCTGGCCTTTATGCGACAAAACAAGCCAGTGAAACTTGTCAAGGTGGGACTTCTGAGCATATTTTTTTGTTTGTTTCCCTTTTTTATTAACAACACAGTGCGGGAAAGTGTAATTAGGGGGAGGCTGCCAATGCTTTTCAAGCAACATAGCTTTAGATGAATCATCTATATTGTTCCCTGTATAACATGCAATATCAGAAGCAAATTCTGATTGAGAAACTGAAGTCTTTATCTGATCAGAATCTGAAGTCGACGTAGATAATATAGGCTGAATATCGTTAATAACGGAAGAACATGATTTTTCTTCATCTAAGGTAAATGTAGGCAATGTAGCTGTAGAAGCAGAAGCATGGGTAGTAGTTGTAGGTAAATTTTTCGACTGAGCAATCTCAAGCCTTGGTTTCTTTATGAAATATGAATCTATTTTTTTTTAATGAACTGCCACCTGTATTACGTTTCAACCCACCACTACCATCTCCTTTTCCCTTAGAGTCACCCTGCAAGCAAAGCCATGCAAATTTCACACCCCACACCACAACAGACAACAGACTAAAAAACACCCAGACTCAAACCAAAACAAATATCCCGTAAATATTAGCCATGTAGGTACGGACGGGGCTTGAACCCGCGATTCATAGGTTAATTACCAGAAATTTCACCACTAAATCACAGGACCAGAGCAGTAATTTTTAATTATTAGTAGTCTCAGCAATTGGCACGTTTAAACAAAAAAAAAGTAGTAAAGTGAATTGTTATTAGGTACATTAAATAATACGTTAGGTATAGTGTTTGCTTCTTTAATATTTTATAGTTTTTAAAAATCTATAATATATAAATAAAGTAAATAGTTAAGATCACTAAGTATTTACACTATTTGTAAACGCCTGTTAATAAAGCCCAATGATTTTGTGTCGTGCAGTAGTTTTGCATCGTTTTCGCTAGGTCGCTAAGTGCTTTTTAAAACTTCAACGAAGATTATTTTTATATGCTTTCATTCCTACTTATCTACCTACGAAGTACTATAAGAACATTAACAACAATAACATTTGAGTTTGAACACACACACACACACACAGTGGCATAATGAAGAAACTTATTACTTACTTACCATTTCTTGTAATGAATTTGCACCAACCACTTTTAAGAACGCTATTACTTATAATGAAATTTTAAAGTTTTTTAACTTAGTACTGTATTAACTATTATGAGAATAAAACAGTTGATTGAGGTAAGTTTAAGTCGTTCCGATTGAGGTTAGGTCTACCTAGACGTTAGTCAAAAATAAAACACGCACAATTGTCACACGAAATATGACATCGGATGAAAGATGGCGGTGGCGCTGTAAAATTCAAATTTTCGATGCGTTCGTTTCCGAATAATACGTTTGCCATCATACAAAGTATTCTATTAAATTAATTAAATATTGAAGATACTTACATAAAATCTATATTGTGACAAAAAAATATATAAAAACATTATGTTCAACAATTTTAATTAGTGATCCACCTAGGTCCAGGACCAAGCCCAGGGGGGGGGGTCATGACCCCCATGACCCCCCCCCTCTGGATCCGCTCTTGTGCGTAAGTTTGTTTCGTCATGTTGGAGTTTGTGGATTGTTGTTGATTAATTAATTGTGGAGTATCATTGGGTGGATTTTGCATTGTTTAGTTTGACTTGTACCTGGTACTACGTCGGAACGTAGACTCCAGGTACATCGAGGTTAATTGTAAAAGACAATTGATTTTTGTGATAGAGAAAGGCAAAATAATGGGAAGGGTGTAGTTAAGACAAAGGTGAGAGTATAAGAATCACAGCTTACTAGTTGTAGGATGTCACCAGGGAACAATGCTCGCACTGTAGTGGTTCACACCGAACTCCAATTACATTTTTGTTCAGTAACAGTTACAGTTTTTATTTCGGTTTTTTGCTTATATCTCGAAAACAGTTACTCCTATCAATTTTTATCTTTCTTTCAAAATTAAAGCCGATAAAATTTCCTATAAAATAGTTATTTGCATTTTTCTTGTAGTACTAACCATAAGCGAGTTATAGAGTTGGATACAAATAATCTTTAAAAAAAAATTTGCTTTAAAATAAAATGTTGGAAAAACTGAAATTAAACTAAATTAATTGGGCATAACACTTTAGTAGAGGAAAAAAAAGGAGACATAAAAGTCACTAAAGTTTTCAGAGTCGTCTTTAGTCGTCATATTAATAGCAATAACAATAATAATAATAATACTAATAGTACTAATTTTGCTTATATACAAGCGCTTAATTAAGGTAACAGTTTTTTGGTTTTTTGCTTATATCTCGAAAACAGTTACTCCTATCAATTTTTATCTTTTTTTCAAAATTAAAGCTGATAAAATTTCCTACAAAATAGTTATTTACATTTTTCTTGTAGGACCAACCATAAGCGAGTTATAGAGTTGGATATAAATAATCTTTAACAAAAATTTGCTTTAAAATAAAATGTTTGAAAAACTGAAATTACACTAAATTAATAATAATAATAATAATGTTTATTAATGTTTAAAGACTACACTGGTCATAACACAAGTCAATAGGAGGGCTTACCAAGAACATAAATGACATAAAATACAATCATCATACATAATATATATATCAGGCAACGCATTAAAAAATTTTATTCCTAGGTTTCCGGTGCCGTTTTCGGAGCTTTTTAAGCGAATACTGTGTAGGCAAATTTTATCTCTGTGACGTGTACTATATTCGTGAATGTTACTATGTGATTTAAAATTCTCTGTTAGATTTTATATAATTTAAACACTGATAAATATACATACAAGGAACAGTAAGTATATTAAAATTCCTGAAAACATATTTGCAGTCTTCTCTATATTTTAGACCTCCTACTATACGGATTGCTCGACGTTGTAATCTGAAAATTGTAGAAATGGAAGCAGAATGACCCCATACTAATAGTCCATAACTGATGTGACACTGGCATAATGAATAAAATGCAGTTTTTAGAGTTTCAGGAGGAACTTGATCTTTTAAATTGCGAAGTGCAAAAATACCACTACAAAGTAATTTTGCAACCTTTTCTGAATGTGTATTAAACCTCAATGAGGAGTCAAGAAAGATTCCTAAAAATTTTGTAGATCCTTCCACAAAATCTATTTTTTTCTTTAATGAAAAAACCAATGTATTTGTTTTATATTTGTTTAATGTTAATTTATTGGATTCGAACCAAGACAAAGCCTTTGACTGTGCATCATCTACGATTTTTAACGCTGTAGACAGATTTTCGTTTTTTTCCATTAGAGTTGTATCATCTGCAAAATGTATACTTTTATTTTCCATATATGAAGAAAAATCATTTATATAAATAATAAAAAGAAGTGGCCCAAGTACAGAGCCTTGGGGCACTCTTAATTAAAACACGATTTTTGCCTAAGTCAATTCCTTTGTGTCTTACAAGCTGTGATCTGTTGCTTAAAAATGATGCTATCATTTTACAACTACTAGGTAGCAAGTTATAAAAATATAATTTTCGTAATAAAATGTGGTGATGAACGCAGTCAAAAGCCTTGGAGAGGTCAAGAAAAGTTCCTATACCATAGCTTCCTTCTTCCAAACAATCTGTCATATATTTTACAAATTTGGTAACTGCACTAATTGTATTTCGGCCCTGTCTAAATCCAAATTGACTGTCTGTGAATAGATTTTGACTTCAAAATGATGAACTAATTGCAAGTATAAGACTTTTTCAAGTACTTTGGAAAAAATTGGAAGTAAAGGTATTGGTCTATAGTTATTAACAACGTTAACGTCCCCTTGTTTCAAGAGTGGTATTACCACAGCTATTTTTAGACAGTCTGGAAAAATAGAAGTTGTAATACAAAAATTAATTAAACGAGTTAAAGAAGACACTATAAGATCTTTAATATACTTAATAATACGAGTGTTTAAGTTATATATATCCATAGAGTTACTAAATTTCATGTTATTTATAATATCGCGAACTGTAGCGCAGGAAACCTCAGAGAATGCAAAATTTACTCTAGAATCTAAATCTGAACAATCAAACATCATTATATTTATGGGATCTATTGCTTTATCTGGTAGTCCCTTTGCCAGTTCTGAAGCAATAGAAGAAAAAAAGTCGTCAAAAGCGTCGCTACTAATGTTGCTGTCTTTACTATTCTCGTCAACATGTTTCCTTGACGCACAAGAATTATTTATAATATTCCAAGCTGCTTTGGATTTATTACTAGATTTATCAATATATTTTTTAGAATAGAATATCCGTTTTAATTTAATTTGTTCTCTATATAGTTTACGAAGCTTATTTCTTGCCTCCCTGGAAATATTTGACTGATCAATTTTATGTATGTCATCTAAAATCCATAATTTATTTTTTAAAAGTAGTAAATCTGTGTCAAACCAATTCACAACCATACTGTTTTTAGATTTATATTTCACCTTAATTTCCGGGAAGGCACGATCACACTTCTCACTTATAACATCAATAAATTTTTTAGACTTACAATTTATATCTAAAGAAGCGTCATGAATAAAATCCCAGTCAGCAAATTCCAGCAATGAGAATAATATTCCTTTACCATTATCATTCATTCATCTCACTGTTGTGCAAATTTAAGTGAAAATGAGTGATAATCAAAAAGTGATAATTCAAAGTTAAAGAAATAGGAGAGATATTAGACTTAAAGTGAAAAGTCAGCAACCCCAAAAAGTCAACACAACAACAACAACAATTATGAAGTCAGTAAAAAAGAAGACTTCCAACGTGATAAAGGATAGGAACTATAACAACTTAAAAAAATGTATAGTGATCGGTTCAAGTTATATTTATTAAATCTAAAAAGATTAAAAGAAGATTTAGAAATGTATCAAGTACTTATAAATTTAAAAAAAGTTGCAGTCAAGTAAAATAAAGTGTGCTGCATAGTGTTACTCTCCATCAGCAAACAAATATATATACCCAATAAACACATACACGTAGAAAAAACGTTAAAAAACATAGGGTAACCATAGGTTGATTTGAAGTTATCGAACGACGTTGAAAACATAGTTGACATGTCGCTCGAAAAAACGTTGTGTAAAACCAGTCTTAGAAACGTTAACTTAACGTAACAATCAACGTTACATAAATGTTACCACATCACGTTTGAAATACCTATAAATAAACTAATAAAATAACGTATAAAAATTATTAATTTCTACGTGATTACAACGATATAAATTTTACGTTAAGTTTACGTATTTCGCATTTTTTATTTTTAAAAATCGGTAAAAAAACCTTTATTTCATAACACTTTATTAGAAAAAATGAACATTAAATCAAGCGAACATAAAAAACAGTTAAAAATAAAAACAAATCATTCTGTAAATCAAAGAAAACATATTTTTATGATTTTTTCTTGTTTAGTCTACTTTTCGAAAATTTCAACCATTCCTTGACGGTTTTTTCGATTCTGGCGTCATTCTTGTCAGTCTGTTGAAAGTTAATCTTGCCAGCATCTTTGAAATATAAATGACGACTTTAAAAATGTATTTGATAACAAAATAATTCAGTAACTTACCATACATAATTTCCATTAGTTTTGTATCCTTAAAGGCCAGTTTATCTTTGCCTCTCCAATTATATAGTACTCCAAGCTGATTAGCTATCAAGAAACGCATTATTCGTCTAGTAAGGGATTCCGGATCCGAACCTCCCAAAGCTGCTAATCTTCTAATCTATAAATTAGTTTACTAATTATGATTTATAAAATCTTGTAATTTAAAGGTGATGCGAGGATAAAAAAGTTTGTAGTTTCGTCTAGAAGATATTAAGCCTGTTTCTATAAATAAATTATGCAACGCATCTTTAATTCATTTTGTAATATATAATGGGCCGATTTCAAGTTGAATTAGGCCATTGCATCTTAGTTTCCAGTTGCACCGCCGTAACTTTAACTTGAGATTGACCCCTAATAAGGATTTAATTTTCTATTTCCATACATTATTGCCAGAATAAATATTTTATGTAAACTGAAAAAAAATGGTTCAAAGTTGCTATTCCTTTTGCATGTGCAAACCCAATCGTCGACATTTTTTCAAATAATTCAAAAAAAAGATAAAGTGTAACTTTTGATCCGCGTATTTTCAAACCTAGAAGAAAAATTTTCCTCTGGTTGTTGTACCGTTACTAAATAGCGTAACTTTGGGTAGATCTTCACCTTATGACACAAGCTGTATATCAAATTATAATAAAATACGGTAGCAGCTAATATTAAATAAAAATATAATTTGAATAGGCAATTCTAATAATAATTACCATATACTGACGCACAGAAGTATCACTTTGAAGCAATGTTTCAAACCGTTGAAACTCTTCAATGTTTTTTAGTGGAAATTGTGGTAAGTTTTCAGGAGCTATTAATTTTGCGACCATAACATTTTTATTAAATGAAACTAGCTCATTTAATATAATCGATTGTTGTTCTATATCTGTCTGCATTTTGGTTAATATTTTTAGAATATTATTTTCTAAATCTGTAAGAGACCACTAAAATAAATGAAGCAATTGTTTTAATAAATTAACTGAATCAGCTTTAGTAGAAGAAAAAGAAGACGTACATGGGGATGCTGTAGCAGTAGTAAGTGAGGCAAAAGAGCGAGAAGAACCGGGAACAGTAACAACAAACGGTTCTGTCTGAGATGGTGGCACAACAGTTGATGTTAATGTTAAAACGTTGTCGCTTTTTGTGTTGGTGGAACACCTAGTACCAGGTCCATTATTACAAATTCGCTTAATCTGAGGTTCAAGATCCGAGTCAGAACCTTCACTACTTGATGGGCAACTATCTATTGGCTGTTTCTGACTTAGCAAGCTGCGGTTACTCTGATCTGTAGAATTTTCTTCAGAGTTATTAATAAGTAGTTTTAAATGAAGTTCAGCTTCTTCGTAAGATGCTAAGAAAATGTAAAATATTAAAATCAACACTTATTGAAAATAATACTCATCACCTACCTGTTTTAAAATGAACTTCATAAATTTTCTACAAAGGCCACGACCTTTTAAACGGAGTTTGTATTTTTACAAAAGTTTCAAATGCTATATTGTTTGTTTTAATGGGCCAGTAGCAATTTGGTATCGTTTTTTTGCAACCATATCAATGGCACAATTGAGATTTCATGAGAGGAATCCCCATTTGTACCCATAAACTCCACCACGGCGAACATATTTGTTTTTACTAATGCTTGACTTATGAAACTAAAATTGGTAGTATTTAAAAAAAAATGGATTCAGTCAACAAATCAAATTGTTTAACGGAAAAGCGGCAAATCCATTTTTAAAAGGAAATAATATACATTTATGGAGAATGTCATTTCTATTAAAAGTAATGGCGTTATTCGTTGACATTTTGCGAACATGAAAGATATGTAATTTTGAAGAAGCAATCGGGGATTTGTACAGATCATCGTAATATCGAAAAGGTACACCTTCAAATAAGTAAGTTTCTTCAATAAAATGTATGGTTTTAACTAATACAACTTGTTTCTTTTTGGTAAACACACAATTATCTGGATGAAAAACTGATATTACAAAATTAGGCATCTTTAGTTTCTTACATTGAAACGATATTCTGTGTCCACTACAAGCAAATTCTTCTGAATAGATATGAATTGGCTTAAATATTTCCGATTTACTTGGTACTTTACAATTCAAAAGTTCCGCCTCATGTATTCTCCTGGGAATTTGTTGTAAAGCATGTTTCTTTGAATGAATTTTGGATTTTAAAGAATTTAAATAATTTTCAAAAGGAAAACATGAAAATTGGTTTATTGTGCCATATTTTTTTACATCGTCAATTAGATGCAATAAACTGTGAACGTTAAAAACTATAAAATCAGCATCAAATATGTTTAAAGATAAATTTACAAATTTTCGTAGACAGTTTTCTGCTATTGATAAATAATTTTTAATAAAGTACTCATTAGATAAAATAAACGTGGCACAATGTAATAAAATAAAATGGAAATAATATGTATCGTGAATAATATTCCACAAGATAATGGGTCCTGTATACATGACAAAAAGTCTAAATTCTGTAGCTTTCCATCGTTTTATATCTTTAAATGACCTAGGTTTTCTGGCAAATTCGGAAGGTATAAATTCCTTAATTTTTAAAATGGTTTCATTAATTTCTCTTATATTTTTTTGGGATAGACTATATGGAGCTTTTCCTTCTAAATAGTAGTTAATTAGCAGGCGTTTAGCAACTCCTAAATATATCAAATGCATAGGATCTATTGGAAATTGACTTACAAGACCAATATTTAATTGTAATAAGGGGGAGTAGTTTTTAATATATTCCTTGCGTTCATTCAGATAGAAATCCGAATCTAATTTTTTAGGATAATTGTTAATGGGATTATCTGCAAAATTAATTCGATTGTTTAAGCGTTTTCCAATAATACTGCAACGTTCGCATCCTAAAGTGCTAGTGTGCCCAAAAGTTTGTTTTAAGAAGGCTCTGGCTGGAGCGTCACATATAAAAAAATTAATATCAAAACTATAGTTTTTTCCTTCATGGCTTATACATTTTAGTCTAAGCGATTTTACTTCAGCAATAAAATCTTCTAAATATTTTTCCAACGGATCTGGTTTACTGCGACCACAAAATATAGCTATAGTAAATGGTGTTTCATCAATAAATTCTTTGCACAGTCCAAGAATTGGATAAAATTCTAACAAACTGTTTTCAAAGATTGGTAAACCGTCAATGTTAACTTGCAACAGAATTTTAGAAACATTTGATTTTAAACCGCGTTGAAGCTTGGATATAATTTTTTCTTCAATTCCAAAGTAATACATTTCGCCATTGTTTAATTTAGTTGTATCTGTGTTACGTGGAGTTGCCATCAGAGTTCTTACATCTAACGGTAATGTATTGATGTGAGGATTTAGTATTTTTAGCAAAACTGAACAAGAATTATTAGTAATATTATAATCACTTTTCCATTGACGAAGTTGATTCCTCAAATCTCCGAATTTTTCAAAGTTATCATTTTCTTCATCACTAATACTTATTATTGGAAAGCACCGAACTTATATTGTTTTCATTTACCACACGTTCATCACAATTTTCTAAACTATCGTTGGTTTCAACTACAAAACTTGGATTTGAGGAATTGTTGTCAACACATCTATTTAAGCAATTATTATTAATACATGGTGCTGTTAAAAGAGATTGTTTTAAAAGATTGAATTTTTTTTTAGCTCTACGTTGAAGCTGTCGCTTCCCCACAATTTGATTTTTCAACATTTTCAGTATTTAAAAAATAATAATTCAATTTTAGTTTCACTTTTGTTATTAGTTATTTTACCTAGGCGGCAGTAAGAGTAAGATGCCTAAAACAAAAAAACAAAAACCACGTGTAGTAAATAATCGATCGGGTAGGTAAACGTTGAAATTAGATATATTTTTAACGTAGGAACTACTGAGTCAAGGTTATTAGGAAAACTTTGTTCTACAAGTTTTTGCATAAAAAGAAAAAAAATAGCGTACGTAAATAAGTAGTAGCTATACGAATACCACTAGATATTGTTATGATTAACTCCAATTACAACTTTTGTAGCAATTCAGTTCTCTTAATAACATGCAGTATGTTAACTTGCGCCACACAATACGACAATATAAAAAAGTGTAATGGGATACTTAAATGTGTTAACTGTAATTATACTTACCTACATTTTACAATAATCACACACAGAAATGAAAAGCATAGCAATATGTACAGAGAAGTCGGCCATCAGACACACAAAATGGCAAATTTTACTTTAATCACCACGCAAACGCGTACACTCGCGCTACCCTTACTAACCGACTATTCCACAATATGTGGACTATTCCATATATGCTCGTTGGTAATAAAAGCAACGTAAAAGTAACGTTGCATTTACAATATAAAGTTATTAATAAAGTATAATAAACTGTTTCATATATGTAATTGTCTTTTGAGTACCTTTATGTTATAGACTTTTATTAACGAGTTTAATTTTAAATAATTTATTAAATTAATAAATGAGCATTATTATTACATACTCAACACTAACTTAATACAAAAATCTACGTGTTTTAACGTTGCTTGTAATTTAAACGACTTTAAATCAACGTGAAAAAAAATAAGAAATTGTATGTAAAGTTACGTATCATCCAAAATATAAGATTTAGATATGAATTTTTACGTTTTCTATACGTTAAATATTTGTGAGCGTTTTTTATTATTCCATCTTATAAAACACGTAATATTTAAAGTTAAAGTGTATTTTTTAGTTTACGTTGATCTAGATCTACTTTTTTCAACTAATTTTAAACCGTTGAATTTTCAACTGGTAACGACATTTCAACTAATCCAACGTCATACAAACGTTGAATATACGTATGTGTGTTTATTGGGTATATATATAATATATATATATAGCAAACAAAATCTTACTAAAAATGGTGTGCTCTTAGAAGGTGTTTTGTAGTGTTTATTTAGGTATACTACACTATCCTAACTTAAATAATTAGTTGAAAAAAGACTTATAACCCAATCTAACCCGATTTTGTTACTCAAAACTCAAAATGAAAAATTTAAAACAAGTAAGATTCAATGAAGGTGTTACTCTTTATGTTTTGAATGATGTTTATGAAGATAGGAAAGGCTATTGGGTAAGAGATAGGATGTGGTTTCAGAAACGAATTCGCGATGTAGAAATGATTCTTAAACCATTTCTTGAATTGAAAATTATCATCAATGAAAGAGAGAAAACGAGAGAAAAAAGTATAAATACTCCTTCTTTAACTATTTAACTTAGTAGTTAAATCTTCTGCAATCATACAACATTGTTTTGGGTTTGTAGAATATTCCACATTCTTAGACAGTAAAAAGTATAAATGATCAAGAAAAGATCAAAACTTATCAGTCATAATAAAGCTTTCCAAAGAAAGATACGAAATCAAACTGCAGTTGTTGGTTCAGGAATTGTAAATTCTGTTATTAATAAACTACCATTCGAATTACACATACCTGGTTATCAATTCTGTGGTCCAGGAACCAAACTTGAAAAACGACTAGAGCGCGGAGATCGTGGTATTAATAAATTAGACGAAGCGTGCAGAAAACACGATATCGCTTATAACGAACATCAAGATTTAGAAAATAGACATAAAGCTGATCGTATTCTACTCGAACGCGCGAAAGAGAGAAGACGTGCCCCTGACGCTTCTATTGGTGAGAAATTTGCTGCTTTAGGAGTTTCAACAGCAATGAGTGCCAAATTAAAACTTGGAATGGGATGTCCTAATAATAAAATGCAAAAACATAGAAGACGAATTGGCAAAGTGAAGAAATCAGGAAAAGGATTAATTAAATTTAGTGATTTAATAAGTAAAGCGAAAAACACATTGAATAATGGAAAATTTGATGATATGAAGAGTGCCATAGGTGCAGCAATAAAAGCTGTAAAACAGCTTCGGGGAAAAAAAAGGTACATCCAAAGAGAGTGATTTCAGTACCGAAGACAGGTGGTGCACTGCCTCTTATTCCAATATTTGCTGCTTTGGGGACTCTCGGGTCTTTGGATGGTGGTGCAGCAGCCGTTGCCAAAGCAGTCAACCAGGCGAAGGTTGCTAATGAACAACTTAAAGAAAATAAACGACATAATCAGGCAATGGAAGCGGTTGCATTAGGAAAGAACAAAGATGGAAATGGTCTTTATTTGAAACCATATAAAACAGGTCTCGGTCTTTTTTTAGATCATTCAAAATTTCCAAAAAAATACCGATAAAGCTTCCTAAACGTCCTCTTACTGATGTAGATCTGTGTAAATATTGTAAAATGTTAAAATTTCAAAATTTTAGAGGTGTTTTTATGAGAGATTTGTTACTTAAAAATGTACGAATCAATGAATGTGGTATATTAAATTTAGATGATGAAAGTGGTAGGGGTACTCATTGGACAGCTTACGTAAAACGTAGGCGAGAAGCTACATATTTTGATAGTTATGGTAATCTTCAACCACTACGAGAACTAGTTAAATATTTAGAAAGCAATGGACCATGTAAAATCCTGTACAATCATGAGCAAATTCAAAAATATGGTACGGTTAATTGTGGACTTCTATGCCTTCAATTCTTGTACAATAATAACAACTACAAATGCAAGTGATTCTTTGATTACATTTCGTTCTCATATTACTCTGCAAGGTGAAACGTAGTTGTAACTTGCTGTATAATCTAAAACCTTGCAACGCTCACAACCACCTTTCAAAAAATGTGCGTATCAACGTAACAAACCATCGGTTGTAAACGGAGTATTTAAAGACGTAAAATTATCAGAGACACTCAGTGATAGTATTCATTACCTTGTGATCAGCAAGGTTGTTTAATACGTGCTATATCTTATATTATATAAGATATATATATATCAAGTTTATAATCGGAAGTATCAAAGCGATGAATATCTTCCTTAATATTTTTATAAATATCTTCTGTCTTAAAATGATATATTAAACTATCGGTGTCTGTGTACAACAATTTTGCATTATTACCAAACTTATTTTTAATATAGTCATAATGAAATTCGTAAATAAATATTTTTGAAATATCTAAAATACAAAAACCTACATAAATTGGTTTATTTAGCACCACATTTAATTTATTCATTTCAACTATCGACATGTCTTCTTCAAATATAACAGAACTATGAAAATTGGGTTTTGTAACAGTATTGGTGGGAGCGGGAAATATACTCCAAACGAGTTTGGTTTTTGTTAAAACGTTTATTTGTATAACATTAAGCGAACAAGGCCAAAGAAAATCCTAGATAGGCGCAAGTTGTTTTCAGTTGGACCCCGAAGGATGCTCGACTGAATCTGTTGGGTCCAGGGTAGAGGTCGTCCTTTTATTGGGTTTGCGGAAGGCGGTGCCTGCGCAAAGGGCTAGTTGGGGTAGTGGGGCTGCGGCCGCTGGTGCAAGTGGCGCTACCAAAAGGGTATTGGTGGAGCGCTTATGAACTACCCGTACTAATTATTGCTACAGTTCTCCCCCTCAGAACCATGTGAAGCGTCCCGATCACTGGTTCTGGACGTTATGTTTTCGGGGTCGTCCCCGCCGGCGAATAGGCACAACAGGGGGTGGCACTTCCTTTTCCAGGCCGCGGTATGGTGTGAGTTGAGAGCTGTGGTATGTCCCTAGTGCTTGACTTGGTTGATCCTGGGCTGCAATTTCATAACTAGTGGGGCCATGCCGTCGTAGGATTACGTAGGGACCATCCCGTTTTGGGGCCAGTTTCGAACTAAATTCTTTGGCGCTACTGCTGAGAGTATGGAGTTGGACCAAAACCAAATCTCCGGGTTGAAACTCGGGGGCTGTTCGTCGGGTGCGATCAGCGGCTTCCTTCCGATGATCTTGTTTGTCTTCATGTGTTTCTCTAGCCTTTTTCCACGTATCGCTCAACAGTAAAAGTTTCGGTGTGGCTTCGGTCACAAAGGTCTCACTTTCAACTATGTGTCGTAAATCATTAGTGACGTCGTCGATGGTTCGTAATTCTCGTCCAAACATCAGGAATGCAGGAGTGACACTAGTGCTGGAACAGGGCGTTGTATTCATAGCAAAGCGTATGGTCGGAAGCTTTTCTGGCCAATTGGAGTGTGGATTGTCGCCTATTTGGATAGCGAGTTGCGTTTTAAGGTCCCGATTTTTCCGTTCTACTGGGTTAGCCTCCGGATGATAAACTGGAGTGAAGGATTGGCTTATTCCTAAGCAGAAGGTGAGTTTCTGCATTATGGCGCTCACAAATTGTGATCCGTTGTCACTGATTATGCGTCGAGGTAGGCCATATCGAAAGCACACGTCATTAAGAAGAGTCCAAGCGCACATCTCGGCAGTTGCATCAACAAGAGGGAATAGTTCCACCCACCTAGTGCATGTATCTTCCACTATGAAAATCCATTTTTCTCCGCAATTGGAAGGGGGTAGAGGCAATACAAGTGCGCAGGTAGTCGGAAACATCTCTTCTCATACCAGGCCAGTAATAGCGGCAGGCAATCTTACTGTAGGTTTTGTCAACGCCGTAATGGCCGCCGGTAGGGGAGTCATGGTGTTGTTTCATAATATGGAGACGTTCATGATGTGGTACTACGAGTTGGGCCTCTTCATAATCATCGGCTTGGGAGTAGCGGTACAACACACCTCGATTCGTGACGTATCCACGAGAAGACCAGGGCTGAGCGATTTCAGGATTTGAGGACATTAATTCGTCGAGAATCTTCTTTACTTCTGGGTCCTTTAATTGTTCGTTGCGAATGTCGGCGTCCGAGCGAGCCGGTAAATCAATTTGGACTGTGCAGATCATACTAGATTCTTCAGTTGCTGGTCGTGACAAAAAGTCGGCAATAGTATTTGCTTTTCCCGGTGTATATTCGATTTCCAGATTGTATGGCTGGAGCTGAAGAGCCCATCGAGCAAGCCGTCCCGTAGGAGTTTTTAGCGACATGAGCCATCGCAGAGGTTGATGATCGGTGATTACGGTTGTTGAGTTTTCCCCCACATATCCTCTGAATTTGCTAATGGCCCATACGATGGCGAGGGCTTCCCGTTCCGTGGTTGAATAGTTGCGTTCCGATGAAGTTAACAAGCGGCTAGCGTATTCAACGGGTCTCTCGTCGGGGCCCTCCCCCTGGAGAAGAGCCGCACCGAGTGCATAAGCACTGCTATCGGTTCGTAAGATAAACGGTTGGGTTGGATCGGCTGCTCGTAATATAGGAGCTGTTGTCAACTTTTCCTTTAAAGTGGTGAATGCCTCGTCTTGTGCGTTTCCCCATTTCCAAGAAGCGTTCTTTTTGGTTAGTTCACTTAGTGGACGTGCCACGGATGCGAACTGATCAATAAATCGGCGAAACCAAGAGCAGGTTTGTAAGAAGGACTGCAGCTGCTTCAGGTTTCGTGGAGGTGGTATTTGTTTAATAGCTTCCACCTTCTTTTCATCTGGGGCGATGCCAGAGGGAGAGATACGATGTCCAAGATATCGTACCTCCGAACATCCGATCAAGCACTTGTTCCTGTTTATGCGTAGTTGAAAGCGTCGTAACTGGTCAAAAGTACTTCTCAAGTGGCGAATATGTGTATGACCATCGGGGGAGATTATAATGAGATCATCCAGGTATGCCAGTATGGGAACGTCGGGAATGCCGGTTTTAAATTTGTCCATTAAACGTTGGAACGAAGCCGGTGCATTGCGTAGACCGAATGGCATCCGTGTGAAGCGATATAGTCCAAAAGGGCAGATAAAAGATGTTTTATCCCTATCTCCCGGTTCCACCTGGATCTGCCAATAGCCGGCCTGTAGGTCCAACGTTGTAATACAACCAATCTTTCCAGTTGCGTGTAACAGATCGTCCAGTCTAGGAAGTGGATAGACATCTGGTTTTGTTACAGCATTTAGTTTACGGTAATCCACACATAGCCTAATGGTCCCATTGGCTTTGGGTACCATTACCACGGGAGACGCCCACGCACTATCACATTCTTCGATGATACCCTGTTGAAGGAGTCGCTCTATTTCCATTTGGAGGACCTTTCGTTTCTCACATGTCAGGCGATATGGAGGTACTGCTACAGGGAGGCTGTCACCGGTATTAATTCGATGGGTGGCGTATGGGGTTGGTGGACCAAATTCCGCAAATAAGTCTCTGTATTCCTTCACTAACCGGTTGATTTCATGCTTCTCCGTGGTGGTTAAAAACTGACCTTCTGTAGGGCGAAGCTCCAATGAACAAATTTCCGTTTTGTAAGGGATCGTCGCAAATAGATCGGTCTGGTATTCATCGTGATACTGGTCGTAATGCATCAGCATCTCGTTTGCATCTTGTAGCATGTAGTCGGCGCCACCGGGAGCTTGATAAATGTTCCACGTACCTCCGGGAGTAATTACGGACGGTATCATACTTGAATTATCGGGTGGTGGAGGGCCGTATCCATTAGCAATATATTCGGGGTCCAAGGGTGACAGAAATTCTACCTTTGTTGCTTGGAACACGGTACGAATGTCTTCATCGGTGGGAGTGGCGCAATCGTTAGCGAAGGCAACCTTTTCATTTGGATTTTGTTCGAAGTAAAACTGCTGATGCTTTAGGTCGATGATCACTCCACTGTCTTCAATAAAGTCGGCTCCCAACAAAGTTTTTGTATCCTCTGAGGTTGAGAGCACGATAAAAGTGGTTTTTGTGATTTTGCCTGCCAGCTTTACATTAGTTGTTACAGTGGGGACTTCCATCAGGCGGGTTCCACCATCCGCAAGAGTTGCTTCCACTTTTTCTTTACGTGGAGTACAACCTTGTCGGAGGAGGTGTTGATACAGGCTTATGCTTGCCACACTATTGCCGGCGGCGGTGTCCAACAATGCGGTTCCCGTGATGCCCAAGATTTCTATATTAACCGTTGGCCGACGCCGAGGTTGAATGCTTGTGTTTATTGCACAGAATCCAGTTGGATCCGTGGTTGGAGCACTTACTGGAGCAGTAGGTGGATTGCAATCCGGACAATTGCGTCGGAACACCCCCGGCCTTTGGCATCCGTAACACCGAATGTCCACTCGCGGCACTATTGCATTTGGTGCAGAAGGTGGTCCGGAAGTGGTGTTGGTCTTTAGTTTTCTACATTCACCAACATCATGTCCAAATGCTCTACAGAAACTACACCGTGCGCGATTTTTCCCGCCGTTTGCTTTAACGGTCGTGGTCCCATTCGTTTTTTGGGATTTTACCGGGCCCGCGGCCGATTCTTTTTCGTTTTCTTCGATTGCTCGCGCGCGATTCAAAAGTTCGTTAAATGATCCAATATCACTGCGCGGAATTTTGTCGCGAATTTTATGTCTTAGTAGGCCGTACACAACGTCAATTTGCCATTCTTCGTCAAGATGGCGTGTCATCTGTGCGAGGCGGTCCCGTTGGATCGTCACATATCTGTCCGTGGGCATTCCTTCTGGTTGGGGTTCACCGAAGATTTCCAGAAATAGTCGATAGTTTGGGCGACGAGGGGCGAAGGCGTTCCGGATTAGCTGCATGGCGGCATCCCAAGTGTCGACGTTATTCTTTACACCACTCCACCATTGATTGGCTTCTTTCATCAGAAGCAGAGGAAGACCTGCAAGTGCTTCGGCATCTTCTATGCCTTCCACTTCTTTGAATATGGTGGCCGCTGTGATGAATTCCTCAACTGCTGCGTGCGACCTGGTGCCATCGAATCTTGCCACACATTGTGTGAAATGCCTGGGGTTAGCGCGAGGTGCCCCAGGTGCTGGTGCAGGTGCTGGTGCTTGTGCCGCCATTCCTTGGATTTGCAGCAGCAATTGTTGAAATTGCTCCTGCGTCATCTGGATCGCCATCTCGTTCAAACGTGGACTTCGCCGTGGAGGTGCTTCTACTCTTTGACGTCGTCGTGGAATGTTGAAACTTCGGGCCCAGACGTTGGGCGTCAATTTGTAACAGTATTGGTGGGAGCGGGAAATATACTCCAAACGAGTTTGGTTTTTGTTAAAACGTTTATTTGTATAACATTAAGCGAACAAGGCCAAAGAAAATCCTAGATAGGCGCAAGTTGTTTTCAGTTGGACCCCGAAGGATGCTCGACTGAATCTCTTGGGTCCAGGGTAGAGGTCGTCCTTTTATTGGGTTTGCGGAAGGCGGTGCCTGCGCAAAGGGCTAATTGGGGTAGTGGGGCTGCGGCCGCTGGTGCAAGTGGCGCTACCAAAAGGGTATTGGTGGAGCGCTTATGAACTACCCGTACTAATTATTGCTACAGTTTTGAAATTAAATCGCGCATACCGTACCTACCATCCCACCTAGTTACAATTCTAATGTCTTTATGTTTACGTACATTTTCCATGCACTTACCATATATAGCATTGATCATTAGTTTAAAAAAATCTTTTTCAAATTCGTTTTGTGACTGCTGTCTTAAGCGTGTATTTAAATCTATATATTCCAGCCATGGACTCTGATTAAATGTTAGGACGCGATGTACTTTAGTAATTTTTAAACCAAGTCTTAAATACATTTTTAAATTGCGATAATGGACTATATAATTAATTTTTGGAAACAATGTTAAAAGCAATTTTTCTAATTTTGATTTGGAATTTGGTGGTTTTAAATGTTGTGGTGCTAAAGGTAGGTCACTGTGTAAATCATGTAAAGGAGTTGGATATTCTAAATCACATTCAATTATATAACCATCATTGGAAGTATCTGATGTATTTAAAATTTCTGTAATGTTAAAGTCTTCTAAAAATCTAAAGTTACCATAAGGTAAATATTGTGACATTGTGGCGCCATAGAGATTGTTGACATCAAAATACATGAGATATGAAAGTTCTTCATTTGAATTATATCCATCTTTCATGTAATGATTATTGGCTTTTGCGTATCTATTACTACACTGTGAAACACCTCCTCTAATACCCCGTTCAATAAACATTATCATATCTATATCACTTAATAGCTCTAAACATATTCCAGTAGATTTCAGCATTGCATCGAAAGTTAATCCTTGAAGAGTGAAGTAATGAAGTGGATCTAATTTATAAATATTTAAACATGTTTCTCGAAAAGTTTCGAAAACATCAGCCAACAAAATAACATCAGTACGTAGATATAGATCACTATATTCTCCCAATGTTTGAATTTTAAATGTCTGCCACACAGTTTCTGCATGTTTATAACTATCTCCAGATATATTAGATTCATGCATTGTACTATAAAAATCTTTTTTTGATGGTAATATTGTTTCATTGAGTTTATCCCAGCTGTCAACATAGTCATATGGAAATACCCCTTTTTTTATTAATAAATTAAATTCTTCATTTGTTTTACAGAATTTTCGTGTTATTATTTTTTGTTCAGCTTTTAAGTTTGATGAAAGTTGATCAAGACTCTTAGACATAAAACGAAACGAATCTATAAATCGAAAAGTGACATCAGTACCTCCCACAGATTTGGAAAATGATATATATTTTTCTTTATTTATTGGTAGTAATTTAATATTACCGGCAAAAGCTGTTGACAGTTCTTTAATAATAAAATGAGCGTCATATCCACTCAAATTATGGAACACAACAGGAATGGTATATGAATCTTGATAATTTAAACTACATCGTTGATGAGCCGGTCCTCTAAATTTTCCCGTTAAATGATTATGATCTCGAACTTTAATTTGATCTGATTCAATAGTTTTATTACAAATGTGACAAATATTGGACTCTTTATATGAACGTTCTTGATCGTAGCTAAGTTTTTCCATGGGTAATTTATTTTTAAATATTTTATCACATTGTTCGGCAATGTCTTTTAGTTCCGTAACAAACCACTGAATACAATCTTGATTACGATATAATTGAAATTTTGAAAGCGAGTCATCATATGAACACTTTAAGTAATAAGCTATACTACAAGCAATATGTTTTTGGTAAGGTATAGTTTTACTGTGAATATTATTATCAATTTGAGAACATTTTACCAAAATACTTTCGAGATCAGCATAAATTACAAATGGCACTTTTTCCTTATAAAGATGATTTTTAAATTTCAAAGATGTATCGCGTGGTAATGACACTGAATACTGATTAAGCTTTTGACAGTGAATTTTATGTTTGGTTAGAATGTCTTCGGTTGTAAAATAATTTAAACATCGTTCACAAATAAATGTTTTATGTTCATGAGTAGACAACTGATGTGATAAAAGGCGAGATAAATGTTTAATCCATACAAAATGGTAATATAATTTTTTATTATGATGCGATTCTTCTTCATCCATATTAATTTGTTGGTAGCATGAGTAAATTGATTGTAGGAATATTCTTATCATTATTTTTATTATAAGTGCTTAAACGTGTCGGAAATATTTTATTTTTTTCTTCAATACAATATAAATTAATTGATAAATTGTTCATTATTTCAAATTTTCAAATATTTTTCAAATTTTTCAATATCTCTAATTGTTATTGGAAAACTTATATTATCATACCTTAAAACGTTTTCAAAATTTGGATATGATGATGTTCTGTGGGGATTATTTTTCACAGGATATAATGCAGACACAACTGACCAAAGAAAACAAAATTGATCATTATTCTGTACATTTATTATACAACGTTTTTTTTTAATAAAGTTCGGTACTTCCACAAAACTTGAATTATTTCCAAATTTTATTGGATCATATTGATTAATATTTACCTTTAATCCCAAAATTTCATATAACGCCCAACCACTATCTTTTTCAGCAAATGATTCTAATTTATTTAATATTACACTAACTACATTTTCATGATACCATTCTCTAATATTAGTTGTTGAATCTATGTGATTATTTCTAGTTGCAAATGTTTTTAAATCTATTTCCAACGTAGATGGTTGTATGAAGTTACCTGAAAACACAACATTTACTTTAAGCATTGACTTTGCTAATTCTTTTTTAATTTTTAATACAAAACTTTTATATGCTCGTGTTAAAAATATTGCTGGATCTTTTATATGAATATTTGAAATAAAACCTGAACGAATTCTTCCATTAAAACAAGAATTTAAATCCTCCCATAAAACCTTTTGACCAAATGCTTTTTTCGATACATTTGATAATCCCTGACCAACTTTACTGCTTTTATTGTGGAGTAAGTCTTTTTTAATTTTTTTTAATTTGAGTCGATAGTATTTCAAATGAGCAAGACTGGCTTCCAAAGAATGTGGATTTTCATGAATGTTTGTTTCATGAATTTTATTGATCAAAGCTTTACTAACTATTTTAACACTCCTATTAATATATTTCGAAAACGAATTAATTTCATCCAAAGTTTTAATTTTACTAATGTATTCACGAATTAAATTTATAGAACGTTTAGCTAAAGAGCTCACTGTGCCAGACATACCTACGTTTTTTCACTTTTGTCACAATAATTATACCTATGAATTATCCACAACTTGTATTTTTACTATACGAGGAAGCACAAAAACTGTTAACAATAATTATATGAATTAATCACAACTTGTATTTTCACTGTATGAAGATTGTCTGAAGACTGTTAAAATTCACGCTTTCACCCTCATATTTATACTGATTAAATATTGCATCATGATCTAAAAATAACAGTGACCTCATGAACTTAAAATAACCATGACATCATGAACTAAAAATAGCAATGAAATTAGGGGATTCCCAATATTTCCGATAGGGGACTTACCCTGTTGTGATATTAAATGAAATAAAGATATGAGCATTCGTCTTTTGTAACACTATACACATTTCCGCTGATAAAGGGATACAAAATCAAATATACCTACGTTTGTTCGCACAGGCATCAGATTACACTTGCTGCAAATTTGCAAAATTTTTGCAAAATCAGCATTTTTTTGATATCGGATTACATTTTGTGCAAAGTCAGCATTTTTGGTATCAGATTACATTTTGTGCAAAATCAGCATTTTTTGGTATTAGATTACATTTTTTGCTGATGTCGACAAAATTTTTGCAAATTCAGCAAATTTTGGTATCAGATTACATTTTTTGCTGATGTCAACAAAATTTTTGCAAATTCAGCAAATTTTGGTATCAGATTACATTTTTTGCTGATGTCAACAAAATTTTTGCGAATTCAGCAAATTTTTTTTAATATCAGATTACATTTTTTGCTGATGTCAGCAAAATTTTTGCTAATTCAGCAATTTTTTTTGATATCAGATTACAATTTTTGCTGATGTCAGCAAAATTTTTTTTTTGTATAATCAGCATTCTCCACTCTATTTTACCCCCAAAATGGCGGATTTGTTTTCCTTAAGGCCTTATAAAAGCTTTAGGGGTACTCAAAGTTAACAGTAAAGCTTCATCGTTTCTGTGTGTGTTTTTCAATATGAATTATTTTGAAGCCTCTACTTCGGCAAATGCCACCACTTCTGAAAATAAAGTAAGTTTTTGAAATTGATTTTAATTACTTTTAACAATTTTTTAACATTTTTTTAAATCAAATTTACTTCAATAAAATATTTATTATTTTTTACTTTAGTCTAATATTTTTTTATATTTTACAGCTAAAGAGGAAAAATTTATTATCACTCAAAAAAAACCAACCTCCACCACCACTACGAAAAAATGTAAGTTTTTAAAATTACCTTTAATTAATTTTAAGAAATGTAATTAATATGAATTGTTTTTTTTTAATGTTATTTTCCTTTTAACTTTATTGAATATTTTTTAATTTTTTATAGATGAAAATAAATGTGCAAACAAACGAGTCTCCACCACCACCGCAAGAGAGTGTAAGTTTTTTTAAATTATCTATAATTAATTTTGAAAGATACAATTATTGAAAACTATTTTTGTTTAATATTATTATTTTTCTTTTAACTTTAATGAATATTTTTTAATTTTTTATATTTCTTGTAGCAAATTATTGACCTGGTAACTCCTGCCTACGTTAGGCACACCTGCGGGGCAGGAGGAATTTGAAGAGCTCCTCCTAGCTGTAGGGGGAGACTGGGAGGAGCTCTTTAAATTTGGAGAAGAAGAAGTGGACAGTCACCCCAAAATTGTGGTCCTCTCCGACAAATTAATTAAACCGGTTGCGGCCACGGGTCGCAAAAACCTTAGCCTCCTAAGGAGTCAGGAGGAAGAAAATTTCTCCGACATGGAGGAGGAGGCTGGGCCCGTGGCGGAATCAGGGAAAATTGACATTCTGAGATCGCAGTTTGAAGAGGCGTCAGGGGGGATACGCGAAGAAATTAGAGCCCTTAAGGTGAAAATTTCGGAAAAACTCTTGCACTTAAAACGCAACCGCAAATTCGGCAAGAAAATAATCAACAATATTGAATCAAAAATTGAAAAAATGAATAAAACAAAAGAGGAGGTAACCTCAATTTTAGAAAAACAAAAACAAGAAGAAGAATATTACCAAAATATTTTAAAAAATTTGTAAATTTCTTGTATATATTATTAGTTATAGTTTGTAAATATTTTTAGTTAGTAAATTGTAAATTTGTAAATAGGTATATATTTTTGTTAGTTTAGTTTTTATTTATTAGGTATTAGGTATTACTATCAATTTTTTAATTTATTTAATAAATAATAGTTAGTATATCTGCCTTTTATTTTCACATCACAGGTTCAGTGACTGAAAGGTGATATAGTTGCGTACTACAAGAGGTTGTTGAAACTCAGATCGTTGCATTCAGAAGCGTTCACAAACAGAGACTTACAATACGTATAAAAATTAAAAACCTTTACATTACGCTTTAGTTGCTGGTTGTTCATCATCATGCGAGTAATAAAACAAAAAACTAAGCTTCCAATAAATATCAGTGATTCTAATATTTTAACGAACCAGAATCGAAGACATGGTGATTTATTACCCTCATCTATTCGATGTTTAATTGTAGGTCCAAGCAATTGCGGTAAAACTAACTTAATTATTAATCTTATTGATTATATTTTATTTAATTTTTAGTAAAAGTTTACTGATAACTCTTATGGATATATTTTTAATTTTTTATCTTATTTGCAGGATATAATTACCATCAATTTGTTAACGCCTGTTTACCCCCAGGACACTCCAGCAAATCAGGCAGAATTTGAGGAATTTTTTAATTCTGGATGCTGGAGTGACTGGAATAGTCAACTGGAGTTAGATGAAGTGTCCATTGTAAGCAAGGACATAGAACAAAACTGTGAACCTAAGGCCGAACCGAGAATTAACATAACTTCAAATAAACTGATCAGACCGATAAGTAGGTCAAGAGGCGTAAAGGACCTCAATCTTCTGAGGGAATCCTTTATCGAAAACAGTTCTGAGGAAGAAGCGGAGGAAGCCACCCTAGCCACCCAAGCCACCCAACCTGAAATGAGGTTGCAACAAATGGTGGAGGAAGTTGCAACCTCATTTAATGCGGAACGGATTGAAGAAGAAATTCGGGTCCTTAAAAAAATTTTTTTTGATAAAGCGGAAGCGCTCAAAAGGACCCGAAGCTTCGGGGAGGACCTTTTGAGGAACCTCGACGCAGAAGAGACGGAAATTCGGTCGAATATGGAGCGTCAAATTTCAGTGGTGAAGAGAAGGCGTCAAAACATTCAAAAAATTTTAGACACCCAAAAAAAAGAAGAGGACGAATGCAATAGATTTCTGAAAAATATTTTAGTTTAATTTTTATAATTATTTTTGTAAATATTTTTTTGTATATATTTTTGTTTATATGTTTTTAATTAGTTGTATAATAAATAGTAGTTAGCATATCTGCCTTTTATTTTCACATTACAGGTTCAGTGACTGAAAGGTGATATGGTTGCGTACTACAAGAGGTTATTGAAACTCAGATCGTTGCATTCAGAAGCGTTCACAAACAGAGACTTACAATACGTATAAAAATTAAAAACCTTTACAATACGCTTTAGTTGCTGGTTGTTCATCATCATGCGAGTAATAAAACAAAAAACTAAGCTTCCAATAAATATCAGTGATTCTGATATTTTAACGAACCAGAATCGAAGACATGGTGATTTATTACCCTCATCTATTCGATGTTTAATTGTAGGTCCAAGCAATTGCGGTAAAACTAACTTAATTATTAATCTTATTGAACAGATAAATGGAGTCAAATTTGAAAATTTATACATTTATTCAAAATCATTATATCAACCAAAGTATCAGTATTTGGAAAAGCTTGTAAAACCCATAAAAGGTTTGGGATATTTTGCATTTAGCGGATTAGAAAACAATCTTCCGCACCCGCCTGAAGCAAAACCAAATTCTATATTTATATTTGATGATGTAGCATGCGATAAACGAGATCTTATGAAAGCATATTTTACTATGGGACGACATAAATGTATTGATTCATTTTACTTATGTCAAACATATTCACATGTACCAAAGCATCTAATTCGTGATAATGCAAATTTAATCGCTCTATTCAAGCAGGACAACCTAAACTTACGACATGTATATGATGATCATGTAAATACTGATGTTTCATTCGATGAACTCAAAGAAATGTGCTCAATGTGTTGGAAGAATAATTATGGTTTTTTAGTGATAGATAAGCTTAGCGATATTAATAATGGAAGTTACAGAATAGGATTTGATTCGTTTATTGATCCCCAAATCAAATAAAAACTCAATACACTGTTTTACTGCATTTTAGTTATAATTTGAACTTCTTATTGTGAAGACATCATTTTCCATACCAATTACTACGGAGCTTAAAACAATAGCGAAGACATTAGATAAAGATGAAGGACATGATGAGAATAATTTAAAAACAGAAAAATTATTAGAATCAAAAGTTGAAAGTTATTCTAAACCGAAATTTCATCCTTTTATCGATACAAATGATTCATTACCATTTTCAATTGGAGAAGATAAAGTTTCGAATCTGTCACATCAGCAAACATCAACACTCGAAAACAGTAATTTTGCTAATGTTTTTGATGTGAGTAATAAACCTGAAATTAGTAATCGGAATCATGATACTAAATTGCAAGAACATTACATTGAAGAAATGTTGCATGGCAAAGAAAATACTCAGTTTGACAAGACGTTCGGTGTAAGATATGATAAGCGTAAAGACAAGTTTTTTGTTGGATCAGAGCAAGTGGATTTCGATGATTCAAATATTATTATAAAGGATAAAGTGTATAAAGCAACACCTGGATTATATGAATTGTTATTTAGAAAACAACCTAATAAAATTTATACAAATAATGATTTAAATGACTACAGCGATATACTACACACAACCTACGCATATAAGAGAAACTTTGATCCGCAAGATCGAAATGTTGGCACAAGATCAAAAAAATATAAACAAATTATTGCTCCATTATTACGTAGGTTTTTCCCGCAATTCTGCGAGAAACCCTTCGATACGAATTGTCGCTCCACCCACACTCACCCCTTGTGAGCTCATTGGATGTTGGCTAAGGGTTGTTTAGCATAAAACGAGCCACCCTTAGCCACATCAATCAGTATTCAATCAGTCTCCAACCAGTATTCAATCAGTATCCAATCAGTCTCCATTGAGTATTCATTGAGTATTCATTCCCTTCTTAAACCTCGCTGGTCTCTGCGATGGGCGCTATCGACCCTCCACCAGCTCTCCAATTTCTCCCCTGTCTCACTTAACACCGAACTCAGTCGTTTTATTCCAACAAAACCCCGAACTTTTCAGTTCGTAACTACAAATGAAGCTTCGTACAATTAAACGACCATTGTTACCGCTGCTACGCTGAGCTGCGCCACAAGGGCCAAAAGCTTCGCGGTAACAATATATCTTTCGCGCATCCAACTCTACTGCGCGAAGACGCATTTATTTAAATGCGATAAGCGAACAAAAGCCCGCCGTTGAAGTTTCTTATCGAAAGGAATGGAAGGAAAGAGCGTGGGGTTTCAATAAAACATACAATCATTCGAGCGTGGGCGTACGCCACCTCCGCGTTTATTTGTTTGCTGATGGAGAGTAACACTATGCAGCACACTTTACTTTACTTGACTGCAACTTTTTTTAAATTTATAAGTACTTGATACATTTCTAAATCTTCTTTTAATCTTTTTAGATTTAATAAATATTACTTGAACCGATCACTATACATTTTTTTTAAGTCGTTATAGTTATAGTTATAGTTCCTATCCTTTATCACGTTGGAAGTCTTCTTTTTTACTGACTTCATAATTGTTGTTGTTGTTGTGTTGACTTTTTGGGGTTGCTGATTTTTCACTTTAAGTCTAATATCTCTCCTAGTTCTTTCACTTTGAATTATCACTTTTTGATTATCACTCATTTTCACTTAAATTTGCACAACAGTGAGATGAATGAATAATCTATGCATACAGCAAGTTCGCAGTTTTATAGGTACATCATTATGAGATCTAAGGGGACTGAGGCGTCAGGGTTTCACTTAATGAGTCACAATCTAAAAATAGCAATGACTTATCGATTCAATAATAACTATGACATCATAATCTAAACTTAGTCATGATGTCATGTTCCAAAAATAGCAATGACCGCAGGGATTCCCATAATTTTCAATGTGGGATTTCCCAGGAGATTCTTATCCTGACGTCCTGATTAAAAAATAGCCATGACATCATGATCTAAAAATAGCTACAACATCAGGGGATTCACATAATTTTTAATGTGGGATTCCCCAAAGTGTCGCATGCGCAGTTCTTATCCTGACGTCATGATCCAAAAATAGCCATGACATCATGATCTAAAAATAGCTACAACATCAGGGGATTCACATAATTTTGAATGTGGGATTCCCCAAAGTGTCGCATGCGCAGTTCTTATCCTGACGTCATGATCCAAAAATAGCCATGACATCATGATCTAGAAATAGCTACAACATCAGGGGATTCACATAATTTTCAATGTGTGATTCCCCAAAGTGACGCATGCGCAGTTCTTATCCTGACGTCATGATCCAAAAATAGTCATGACATCATGATCTAAAAATAGCTACAACATCAGGGGATTCCCATATTTTGCGTCGGGGGAATCCCTGAAATGGCGCATGCGCAGACGAAGTGAATTTGAACCGGCACAGCATATCTACTGGTATAGAATCTTAAATTGAGTGTTTAGCGGTTTAGTGATTGCAGACTTGATAATTATAGGTGGTTGTTTAGGTTTTCTTGTTTGGGTTGGGGTTGATTTGACTCTTTTTGGGTTTTGTCTTATTTCGGTCGCTTCTTGTGATTGTAACTGTGGAATCATCTCGCTTGTGGGGTCAAGTTCAGTTATATTCAGATCCTCTGCAACCTCAGGTGTTTCAGTTGTTTCTGCTTGGGCAAATAAAAAAAAAGTTCTTTCACTTACCTACGTTTTGTCTATTGTGCCGAAATACCGTCTCCGGTAAAAGTCAGTTAATCAACACCTAGAATAAATTCGGAACAAAACCCGGACTCACAAGCTTTTAGAAATCAATCTGAATAAATGTAGAAGTAATATCTCTCTACGGGTTTCACGTACACAAGCTTTGACAAAGACTTGTTCAGAACTTTTTGCCATTTCGCGATATCAGTTTATTACAGATATTTTGGTTTCTTGGTTATATCTCAGAAACAGTTACTCCTATTTTTATTTAATTTTTATCTTTTTACTAAAATTAAAGCTGATAAAATTTCAAACAAAATTGTTATTTGCATTTTTCATGTAGGACTAACTATAAGCGAGATATAAGTTTAAAAATAATTAATATTTAAAAAAAAAGTGCTTTAACAGAAAATGACTTGTGATTTAAAATACACTTAATTTATTAGGTCCAACACTTTTATAGAGGAAAAAGGAGGAGACATAAAAGTCACTGAAGCTTTCAGAGTCGTTTTTAAATACTGCATTTTCGTCTTCGTCTCAAACATTGAAAACTGAATTACATTTTTTTCAGTAACAGTTACAGTTTTCTTATTGGTTTTTTGCTTATATTTAGAAAACAGTTACTCCTATCAATTTTTATGTTTCTTCCAAAATTAAAGCTGATAAAATTTCCAACAAAATAGTTATTTGCATTTTTCTTGTAGAACCAACCTTAAGCGAGTTATAGAGTTGGATATAAGTAATCTTTAACAAAAATTTGCTTTAAAATAAAATGTTTGAAAAACTGAAATTAAACTAAATTAATTGGGTCTAACACTTTAGTAGAGGAAAAAGGAGGAGATATAAAAGTCACCAAAGTCTTCAAGAGTCGTCTTTAGTCGTCATATTAATAACAATAACATTAATAATAATAATACTAATAGTACTAAATTTGCTTATATGCAAGCGCTTAATTTAAGTAACAGTTTTTTGGTTTTTTGCTTATATCTCGAAAACAGTTACTCCTATCAATTTTTATCTTTTTACCAAAATTAAAGCTGATAAAATTTCCTACAAAATATTGTATTTTTCATGTAGGACTAACCATAAGCGAGATATAAGTTTAAAAATAATTAATAATTAAAAAAAATGTGCTTTAACAGAAAATGTCTTGTGATTTAAAATACACTTAATTTATTGGGTCCAATACTTTATTAGAAGAAAAAGGAAGTGACATAAAAGTTACTGAAGTCTTCAGAGTCGTTTTTAAATGCTGCATTTTCGTCTTCATCTCAAACATTGAAAACTGAATTATATTTTTGTTCAGTAACAGTTACAGTTTTTATTTCGCTTAAAAACACAGATCACAGATGATCTTTTGCATAGAAATGTGAAAACGCTTATATAACACACAAAATAAGCTTCATTTTTGCTTAGAAAACTAAGCTTAGATTGAGAAGGAAATTGATTATTAAAAGTATTGTTATTATTATTATTATTATTATTATTATTATTATTATTAATTATATTATTATTATTGTTACTATTAATAATATTATTACTATTATTATTATTATTATTATTATTAAAACCGATTATAACTATTTTATAATAAATGTTTTTATACCAGTCTTAAAGTGAGTTATTAATTTTAGACAATTTCTTGCCTAAAAACACAGATCACAGATGATCTCTTGCGTAGAAATGAGAAAACGCTCATATAAGACAAAATAAGCTTCATATTTGCTTAGAAAAACTTAGCTTTGATTTAGAAAAAAATTCAGTATTAAAAGTATTATTATTATTATTACTTTTATTACTATTATTATTATAATTTTTATTATTATTATTATTATTATTATTATTATTATTAAAAACCGATTATAACTTTTGTATAGTAAATGTTTTTATACCAGTTTTAAAATGAGTTATTAATTTTAGACAATTTCTTGCCTAAAAACTATAAAATGGCTTAGATTACCAAAAAACACTAATCACAGATGATCTTTTGCATAGAAATGAGAAAACGCTCATATAACACACAAAATAAGCGTCATTTTTGCTGAGAAAACTATGCTTATATTTAGAAGGAAATTTATTATTAAAAGTATTATTATTATTATTATTATTATTTTTATTATTCTTATTCTTATTATTATTATTATTATTATTATTATTATTATTATTATTATTATTATTATTATTATTATTATTAAAAACTTATATTAAACAGACAGAAAACGTCGTATTCTGTCACAAATGAGCTAATTATGTATCACTTTAAATAGAAGCAGTTTATCCTGTTTGTTTCTTTGCTTACATAAGAGCAAACTTTTATAAAGCTTAACTAAAACCACATATTCTGACGCAAAAAAACGAATTACGTTATAGACTTGACGAGAACGGCGTATCTCGGACTCTTATAGGGCTCTTATAGGAACAAAAAGTATCAGTTTGGATTAAAACAAATTATTTTTGTTGACTCTCAGTCCGAATTGTTCATCAGTTCAAACAAAAACGGCTTATTTTAGACGATCTTTTGCTTTGAACAAGAAAACTTACATCGAACAGACTAAAAACGTATAACTCTGGCATAAAAGAGCAATTTATGTATCACTTTGGATAAAGGCAGCTAATCCTATTCGTTTCATAGCTTAAAATAGACTAAATTGTTAATAAACCTAACAAAAACGCTGTATTTTGTTTTTGTTTCGTCTCAAAGAAATAATTTACGTTATAGTGTTGACCAGAACTGTTAATTTCAAACGATTTTATGCCCCCAAACGAATAAACTTTCACTAAACAGATGCCAAACGTCTTAGTTCGTTTTATAAAAATGACTTATGTTACAGTTTAAACAAAAACAAATTATTTTCGTTGTTGTTGTGGCAAAATAATTTATTTCGAATGATTCAATAGAGCGAAACGTGTAAACTATTATAGGACAGATGCAAAACACCATATTACCACATAAATCGTTATTTTAAAGCAAAGTATTACCTTTTGCACTTGTTCAATTAAAGTTTGCTTACTTCGAAGTATGTAATCGTCCGAAATATTTTTTTTTGTCAAAACTATAACGTAATTTGTTCTTTTGTGCTTGAATATAAAGTTTTCATTACGTTTTATAGTATTTTACTCTACTCTAAGCATAGAATCAAACAGAGTAATCCGCTTTTGTTAAAACTGATACATAATTTGCTCTTATTTTCGAGAATAAGACGATTTCAATATGTTTGATAAATTTTTTTTTGTTTATAGCACGGAATCGTTTAAAATAAGCTGTATTTGCCTAAACTGATACGTAATTTGATATTTTCTTTTGGATACGAAGTTTTCAGTTTCTTTGACGTGAAATTTCTTGTTGCAAAAGGTAATACTTCGCTTTAAAACAACGATTTATGTGATAATATTTGATTTTGCATCGGCCCCATAAAAGTTCACTCGTCTCGAAGCATAAAATCGTTTAAAATTAACAGTGCTGGTTAAAACTATAACGTAAATTAATTCTTTGAGACGAAATTTAAAGTTTTCATTCAGTTTTATACAAGTTTACTCTATTCTAAGCAAAGGAGTAATCAGGATAAACTGCTTTTATCCAGAGTAATATATAATTTGCAGTTTTCAGCCAGAATAAAACGTTTTTAATCTTTTTAATGTAAGTTTTCGTGTTCAAAACAAAGAATCGTATAAAATAAGCAGTTTTTGTCCAGACTGAAACGTAATTCGAATTTCTGTGCCTGAATAAGGGGTTTTCAGTTTCTTTGATGCAAGGTATCTTGTTTGTAACAATGAATGAACGAAAATAATTGGTTTTAATCCAAACTGTGACATAAATCGTTTTTAAAAGGCGAAATAAGACGTTTTTCCTTTGTTCTGTGAAAGTTTACTCGTTTCAAAGCATAGAATCGTTTGAAATTAACAGTTCTCGTTAAGACTATAACGCAAATCTTTTGTTTTGTGCTAAAATAAAACGTTTTTAGTCTGTTCGATATACGTTTTTTGTTCAAAGCAAAATATTGTCGAAAATTTTTGTCTAAAACTAATACAAAGTTCGTTGGTTTGTGTCCGAATACAAAGTTTTCAGATTCTTTAATGTTAGGTTTGCTGCTTCTAACAAATAATCAACGAAAATATTTTGTTTTAATAAAAACTGCAATATAAAATGTCTTTATATTACAAAACGTGGCATCTGTTTAATAAAAATTTACTCGTTTGGAAGCATAGAATCATTCCAAATAAGGTATTCTCGTCAAAACTATAATATAATTAGTATTTTGTGCCAGAATACAGCGTTTTTGTTAGATTTATTAACAATTTAGTCTATTTTAAGCAATGAAACGAATAGGATTAGCTGCCTTTATCCAAAGTGATACATAAATTGCTCTTTTATGCCAGAATTATACGTTTTTAGTCTGTTCGAAGTAAGTTTTCTTGTTCAAAGCAAAAGATCGTCTAAAATAAGTCGGTTTTGTTTGAACTGTTAAAGAATTCGTACTGAGAGTCAACAAAAATAATTTGTTTTATTCCAAACTGATACTTTTTGTTCCTATAAGACAAAATATAAGGTTTTGCATCCGTTCAATAAAAATATATTTGTGTCGAAGCATTGAATCGTCCGAGATACGCCGTTCTCGTCAAGTCTATAACGTTATTCGTTTTTTTGTGTCAGAATATGTGGTTTTAGTTACGCTTTATAAAAGTTTGCTCTTATAAAAGCAAAGAAACAAACAGGATAAACTGCTTCTATTTAAAGTGACACATAATTAGCTCATTTGTGACAGAATACCACGTTTTCTGTCTGTTTAATATAAGTTTTTAATAATAAAAATTATAATAATAATAATAATAATAATAATAATAATAATAATAATAGTAATAAAAATAATAGTAATAATAATAATACTTTTAATAATGAATTTCCTTCTAAATCTAAGCTTAGTTTTCTAAGCAAAAATAAAGCTTATTTTGTGTGTTATATGAGCGTTTTCTCATTTCTATGCAAAAAATCATCTGTGATCTGTGTTTTTAGGCAATGTAAGCCATTTTATAGTTTTTAGGCAAGAAATTGTCTAAAATTAATCACTCATTTTAAGACTGGCATAAAAACATTTATTATACATTATAATCGGTTTTAATTATAATAATAGTAGTAATAATAATATTAATAATAACAATAATATTAATATAAATAATAATAATAATAATAATAATAATAATAATAATAATAATAATAATAATAATAATTTTAATAATGAATTTTCTTCTAAATCAAGGCTTAGTTTTTCTAAGCAAAAATAAAGCTTATTTTGTGTTAATTAAGCGTTTTCTCATTTCTATACAAGAGTCATCTGTGATCTGTGTTTTTAGACAATGTAAGCCATTTTATAGTTTTTAGGCAAGACATTGTCTAAAATTAATCACTCATTTTAAAACTGGTATAAAAACATTTATTATACAAAAGTTATAATCGGTTTTTAATAATAATAATAATATTAATAATAACAATAAACTGACAATAAACTAAATTAATTGAGTCTAACACTATATTAGAGAAGAAAGAAAGAGATAAAAGTCGCTAAAGTCTTCAGAGCTGTCTTTAGATGCTGCATTATCGTCTTTGTCTCAAATATTTTTTACCAAAATTAAATTATAATAATAATAATAATAATAATAATAATAATAATAATAATAATAATAATAATAATAATAATAATAATAATAATAATAATAATAATAATAATAATAATAACAATAATAATAATAATAATAATAATAATACTTTTAATAATGAATTTCCTTCTAAATCAAAGCTTAGTTTTTCTAATCAATAATGAAGCTTATTTTGTGTTATATGAGCGTTTTCTCATTTCTATGCAAGAGATAATCTATGATCTTTGTTTTTAGACAACGTAAGTCATTTTATAGTTTTTAGGTAAGAAACACTTTTCTCTAAACTGGTATATAAACATTCAGTGTTGGAATGCAATGATTGGATTATAGTATATTTTTGTTTAGTCAAATATTAATATATAATTAATTTAATATACATATTTTAAAGACATTTTTTAATAAACTGTATGCATTGAGTCCAACATTTCATTCTATCATATCATCGAGGAAAGAAAGTTTTTCTTTCATATTTTGCACACTTTTTTAATTGAGAGATGCTTTACACGCACTATTGCCATATAAATACTTTTGGTATACTAATGTTTAATTATATAGTGTAATGAAGACACTAAACTTTAAAAGCTAGTAACTCGCTTACGGTTAGTCCTACAACAATGAGGCTAGAACTTTTTTCTAAGAAGTTTTATCAACTTTAGTTTTGGTAAAAATTGTTTGCGACAAAGACGAAAATGCAGCTTCTAAAGACAGCTTTGAAGTCTTTAGCAACTTTTATGTTTCCTCTTTTCTCCTCTACTAAAGTGTTAGACCCAATTAATTTAGTTCAATATCAGTTTTTCAAACATTTTATTTTAAAGCAAATTTTTTTTAAAGATTATTTATATCCAACCCTATAACTCGCTTATGGTTATTCCTACAAGAAAAATGCAAATAACTATTTTGTAGAAAATTTTATCAGCTTTAATTTTGGTAAGCGCTTGCATATAAGCAAATTTAGTACTATTAGTATTATTATTAGTAATGTTATTGTTATTAATATGACGACTAAAGACGACTCTAAAGACTTTAGTGACTTTTATGTCTCCTCCTTTCTTCTCTACTAAAGTGTAGGACCCAATAAATTTAGTTTAATTTCAGTTTTTCAAACATTTTATTTTAAAGCAAAGTTTTTTATAGATTATTATATCCAACCCTATAACTCGCTTATGGTTGGTCCTACAAGAAGAATGCAAATAACTATTTTGTAGAAAATTTTATCTGTTTTAATTTTGGTAGAAAGATAAAAATCGATTGGAGTAACTGTTTTCGAGATATAAGCAAAAAACCAATAAGAAGACTGTAACTGTTACTAAACAAAAATGTAATTCAGGTTTCATTGTTTGAGACGAAGACGAAAATGCAGCATCTAAAAACGACTCTAAAGACTTCAGTGACTTCTATGTCTCCTCCTTTTTTCTCTAATAAAGTGTTGAACCCAATAAATTTAGTGTATTTTAAATCACAAGACATTTTCTGTTAAAGCACATTTTTTTTAAATTATTAATTATTTTCAAACTTATATCTCGCTTATGGTTAGTCCTACATAAAAAATGCAAATAACTATTTTGTAGAAAATTTTATTAGTTTTAATTTTGGTGGAAAGACAAAAATTGATTGGAGTAATAGTTTTCGAGATATAAGCAAAAACCCATAGAAAACTTCTTTAAGCTATTCTCCTCTTCGAGCTTGCCCTCCAGCCTCAGGAAATTTTGATATACGTCTACCCAAGTGTAAAGAAATGTTTAAAAAAAACCTCCAACTTTCTATAAAATTTTTTGAACGATTTGTCTAATTTGACTGGGGTAATAATCATATTAATAACATATCTGTTCACAAATGAACCCTTGCTTATAAATAAGAAAACACTCATAAAACACATAAAAAGCTATTGTAGCTTAGAAAAATTAAGCGCTTGCATATAAGCAAATTTAGTACTATTAGTATTATTATTATTAATGTTATTGTTATTAATATGATAATTATTATTATTATTATTATTATTATTATTATTAGATGGTCGATGGAGCAGAGGGTTATACCCTGTATTGCCCGCGCTACGTTAATGATGGTATTACAAGTGGGAATGAGCAATAACTGATTAAACGTTTAACTCAATTACCGTTCCTCTTAACAGAGAGCTTTGCAGTTTAACCATGTTTCAGTAAGGAAGATCAATTGAGGAGCCTCTTGTTGATTAACAAAAGCGACAAGTTCGTCATACTTGGCAGGAAGAGACGCTATATTGGTATAAGCAAAATATTTGACCCTTTTGGCAAGCATTATGATCGATGAAAGTCACTAGAAGAACCGAATAGTACGTTATTTGCGAGAAGGTACGCCGTAGGCTTTTTTGATTCTTCTCCGGATTTTACCGCATCTGTTCTTAATACTTTTATGTAGGAGTAGTGGAAACATCATAAAGCTGATCCAAAAGACCAGAGATATCCGAAGTAAACGTTTGAACTAGAACTGCAATGTCGTGTTCTCGGGAAGATCTATTAAAAAAATCTACCATTTGCGAAAAGAACAGTGGATAGGACTCGCAATTATCAAGTAAGTCTTTTGACGGAGATAACAAGTTGGAAACATCAGACAGTACACTTTCCATAGAATTTGTTTTTTGTCGCTTAAAGTCATGAATGTTTTCTCTCTGGCTAGTGCCAGAATCGGTCTCAAACATGCTAGATAGTGAAAGATTTAAAGGATTGTCCTCGTCATTGTCTTCGGAGAGTTGTCATTTGTTGTGTCACCTGTGGGGGAGTAGCCTGTACCGAAGTTACCAGAATAGCAGTCGGTAGAGGGGTTTGTTGGATATTAGCGCTGTCATTAACCTGAGGATTTTTATTTGGGCATTCAGCAGCGTGATGCCCAGTCTCCTTGCATTTATAGCATACGCCATCGTAACTTAAGAATACTTTGTAATTGACATTTTTAAATTTAAGGAAGACATATGGGGACAAATCAATGTTGTCATTTGGATTGACATATATTTGTCTCCTGTAACTTAAGACATGACTATACTCGTCATCCTGAATCCCGGCTCTAAGACATGACATTTTGGAGGCTAAGGTAAAACCCATAGTCTGAATCAAATTTTCCAATACAGAGTGGGGCACCGCAGGACAAACATTTGAGATGATAATTCGTTTTGCCGGATTTATTAGGCGTCGAATGCTAACTACAGTGTCGTTTATCAGGACGGTAGAGTGTTCGCTTACAATTTTATCAACTAGAGGTACTTCCTTTAAATAGATACAAATCCTGTGATTAGCTATACGAGATGCAAAAATAATATTTTTTGGTTGAACAGTGCCACCAATTGCTTTAACATAGTCTATTAACTTCAAACCTTCCACAGCCAAAAGGACAATTGCTTGTTCTTGATCTGGGAAGGATGCTGACGACGGCGACGCCGCCATTGCCGCAACGGTAATTTTGCGTACCGCGGCGAAACACCGCAGTACTCGCCTCAAAGACAAAAACTACTGTGAATATAGATAGCAGCCAAAAACGTTGATATGATGGAGATTCGAAAAATTAATTAAACCTCTTCCCTTGCGTAAGCTTTGTGGCTACTCACTCAGTACCAGGGGTAGGGATAACTAAAAATCAGCGTCCTCAGGGTGTCAAAAATTACACATATGCAACAAAACTTTACTAAGTTAAAGGCGAAAACACAGAGCTCACTGTAAACACGTGCAGCACTTTTGAATTCTCTTCTTGAAATTAATCTGAATATCATTGACGATTCTAGCAAGTTGTTGTGTTGTGTTATGTTTCGGTCTAAATTCAAACTGGCAATCGTTGATTGTTTTATTTTTCTGAAGAATTGTGCTAAGTCTAAAATGAATCACCTTTTCGAAAATTTTGGAAATGCAAGAAAGTAAGCTAATCGGTCTGTAATTACTCGGTAATTTTTTTACCTGGTTTGAAAATGGGTACTACTTTTGCGATTTTGAAAGATTGGGGATAATGATTTAATTTGAACATTGCATTAATTAAATTTGTTAACTGTACTAAAGCTTTACGTGAAAAATTTTTAATTACTTTATTTTCGATTTCGTCTAGCCCCGGGGCTTTGTTATTGGGGAATTTTTTAATTATTTCTGCAATTTCAGTTGGGTCTGTTAAAATTCGTGATAGATATTGATGTGAATTTATGTTCTCGCGATTTTGGTTGATAAAGTCTTCAACTAGCCTTTTGATTTCATTTTGATCGTTAGTAAAATTTTGATCTGCTCTATGTACTGATTCGTATTGTGCCGCCAGTGCCTCCGCCTTTTGTTCCGTTGTTTCTGCTGGGGTGCCGTTCGCGATAAGTATCGGTATATCATAAGATTTACGTTTCAATAATTTTGTCATTTTCCAAAGTGAGTTATCATTAGAATTAAGTGAAGCTAATTTTGTTTGCCAAATGTTATTTTTATGTTCGCGTATTAAATTCTTGATTTGACTATTTAATGCAGTAATTTGGGGTTTAATTGTTGTGTCACCGGTGACTTGCATTCGTTTCTTAGTGCGATTACGAGTTTTAATTAAATTAACAATCTTATCCGGTATTTTGTCTTTTCTTAAGGAAGTTACTATTCGCGTTGTTGAATGTTTTTTCCTAATTTTTTGAACTGATTTTGTGAATTGATTAATTCGCGTTCTAATTGTTCGGTGGTTGAAATATTATGATTAATTTGGATTTCATTATCTAAATCTCGACGAAAGTTGTGCCAGTTGGTATTTTTGAAGGAGGTTATTTGTCGGTTGTCGTTATCTTTACGGAGATTAGAAATTTCGAAAATTGCCGGATTATGGTCGGAATTTAGTTCTGAAAGAGACTGAGGGTCGTTTTCCAATAAGAAATTCTTCCTAAGGATTATGTCTATTACTGTCGGGGTGGAATTATTGGAGGGAAAGTGAGTAGGTGACCGCGGGTGGTTTATGATAATATTGTTACTAATGCTAAAATTGTATATGGAATTTCCGCTTGTATTATTTCGATGGCATCCCCAGGTATTGTGAGTCGCATTAAAATCCCCAGCTATAATTACTTTATTACCGATGTTATTTAGATTTTCTAAATCTCGTTGTGAAATGTTGTAACACGGACGGTTATAAATTGCAATAAAATGAATTTGGTTTATTAATTCAATTCCGACGGCTTCTATTGTGGTTCCCGGTAACGTTAATTTTGAAAACGAAATACCTTTTTTGACTAAAATCGCGACGCCACCCGCCGCATTAGTACCATCAACTCGGTCCTGCCTAATTATGTTGTAATTTTGAATAAAAAATCTATCGTTAGGAGTTAATTTAGTTTCGCTGATGGCCAAAATATCTACATTGTTAGAATGTAAAAAAGCAATTAATTCGTCAATTTTTTGTTTGACACTATTAGCATTCCATATTACACAAATGGCTTTAAAATCCATAAGTGTGAAGATTTTTGGTGAATTCAAAAACTGTCATGAATTTGGAGGTAGGATCTGTACACCCTTCCAGCAGGGTGGTGAGATCAGCTACCGCCTTGAGCATTTTAGATAAGTCAACTAACTGGTCTAACCTTTTGCACGCCTGCGAGAGCTGTGCGAGGGTCTCGGCCGTTGTTGTCGTCCCTTGGGGTTGGGGGGGCTCCTGGGGCTGTGGTGCTCTCGGGGGCTCCTGTTGTTGGTAGGCTTGGCGCTGGCTCAGCGCTGGCCAGTGGGATGCAGCCGTGGGGGGCATGGGCTGCGATTGCGTCGTGGGGGCCCTCGTCCATGCGTTGGTTTTTGGGGCCGTGGCTGGGATGTAGCGGGTGGATTTGCGGCCCGCTTTTTCGTCTTCTTGTGCGACTCTCTCGTTGATGTATTGCACCCGCTTTCGGTAAACGGGGCAATCGAGATTGTTTGCGGTGTGGCACATTTTGGTGTGGCATCATCGCTGATTCCACACTCCCTCGTCCAGTATCCTCCGGAACATTTCAAACATTTTGGTTTGACGCGACAGTTGCTTGTCGCGTGGCCCCATTCTTGGCATCTGTGGCACTGTGTGATGCGAGTTTTTTTGATGTACCGGTGAAAGCTCACACGGATGTGGCTTAGTGCCGGGCATTTCTTAGAGATGCTGTTCAGCGTCTCATATTTCCCCATGATGACGAGGAACAGGGGTCTTTGGGTGTTTTTCATCTCATAGATGTTTATGAGATCAACACCTTTCTCCTTCATCTCGGCTTTGAGGTCTCCGATCTCGGGTCCTTTGTCGAGGCCGTGGCGCACGAATGCGTGCGTTTTGTCTTCTCTGGAGGTGTACGTGTGGTACTCCAGCTCATCTTGTTCCATTTTATCTTTAATTGCGTTGAATTTTTTCCTCGTTTTCGTGGAGATGATGGTTCTCTCCCGGGTGTATTTAATTGTGAAGTCTTCTCCAGCTTGCCTCTTGCAGAACTGGAGAAGTGTACCGTGGTCTTTTGCCTTTCCGTGGATAACGATCGGCGGTGGGGGTCTCTCTGGGGGGCTTCTCCTTGGTTGTGACTCCTTGGAGTTTTTATCTGTTGGAAATTTGACCTTACTAATGTAAGAATCACTAAACTAAAATTAAAGCCAGAGGCCTAAAATATCAGTTTATTCCGAATAATAATTAACAACTTGTTTCGTCATATGACAACCCGACTGAACTTTATGTTTTTTCTTCCAAGACGGTACAGCCGCCCTTAAATGGTTCCCAAACCCCTCAGGTTTCGTCTACCCTCTTGCCTGTACAGTGTCACACGTCGCATACCGTTATGGACGGATTTATGATTATGCCTAACTTGACGGGGTTGGGTGTCGCTAACACTCGGCCATCCTGAAACGGTGGAACCCCTGTGGTGCGGGGGCTGTCGGTTGTTCTTGTTGGTACATGAAAATTTCAAATTCTAGTACACAAAAAAAACTTTTGTACTTGGACCTCAGTCTGGTACGAAAAAGCATCCCACTACTTTGTCTCAAACCCAGACCAGTCACTTGGTCAGTTTAAGATACACATAAAATATGGATTTTTTTGTACAACTCCCTAATAACCAAATTGTACCAAAACAAGCAAAGCGAGCATTAATAGTCCATAACGGTTGGAGCAGTCAGTATTTAATTAACATTCCAGCTACGTTAAACTACTTCTGGGACCAAAAAGATGTGCAGTCGCACCACTTTTCTACCAGAAGAAGGCTGTACAACACTACACTGCTAATACTACATTTGACGTGCATCTCTACTAATTCAAATCTGCAACGGAAATGTAATTCCCGCTTATTTCCTTACATCAGATTCGAACAACCGTTATTCACGAAATGTGAAGAGTCAAATTAACACTTCATTGGACGCAAGTATCCAACCAAGTCAAATCACAAGCACTCCAAACTCAAAGTTCATGCCCCCATTGAAAAGAGATCATTTGTGGTACGTTTACGTAAACCAGCGTAGCGGTGCGTAGTCAGGCAAAAGCAGATCAAATTTTTTTTTGCATTGAACTTGGAAGGCACGTCCTAGTCAAAAGAGCTTGTAATACATTAGCAACTTGCTTTAGTTACTTATTAGAAAGACGATATCAAAGTAAGTCAAAAGAAAACCACCAGATAGTATAAAAAAATTATTTCATATAATAAAACCGACAGTAACCTCCTACGGTCGCCATACGTCGATTTCGAGACGCATCGTACGCAGCGGCTAGGTCCTCCAACCGGAAGATATCCATGGAGTTGGCGTCAGATTTTAGTTACATATTCAAAGGTTCCTACCGGGACCTCGGACAGCAACCTGTCCACTATGTCATCCGGAACAGACCTATGCACCTTGACAAGTTGGGGGTTAAAATCCCTCCAATATTCAGCAGGAGCAACTATAACGCAAGAAAAATTCAGTAGAATCAATGTTAAACAAACGGCGGAAAAAGAGAAGTTAAATTAATTAAGGATGAACAGAAGAAAAAGATATAATTTTTTTAATATGTTTGCAATTATGTAAAGGCATATTGGGCGAAGAAACGGGACGAGTCGAATTGGTTCCCAAATTCTGTAATCCTCTCTAATTATAGTCGAATTGGTTCCCGGGGATGGTCGAATTGGTTCCTATCGGTCAGGTAGGTCAGGTAAACAGATTAAAGTATTATGATAACAGAAATGGCGTTTGTAAGTGTATGAACAAATTTACAAGTTCCAAAACGTTCAAAAACAAATCGTATTTTAACAATTTAAAGGCTATGGATAAATATTTCTTCGAGTATTCAAGTACTTCCAAAACGATGAAGAAGTCGCATAGAACTTAATGGGTACTATGTCGAAAAATGTTAAAATTATTTTTGTAATTTGTCTCTATTTTGATGCTTTATTAGTATTAATAGACATATTAACGAACGCAACGTCATCATGTGAGATGTCTTAATAGTCATTACTAGACGAAACATTTTACGAAATTTACAGGAGAGCATTGGGCTTAAAAAATTACATTCTCCTTTTTTTAAGTAACCAGTTAGCCATGAATACATGAAATTTGTTGTTGGATTTTGTGCCAAGAAAATAATTATTCGAACATTTCTACAAGCTTTAAATCTAAAATATTAACATATATTTGGCTTAATCCTTTTTACCTACCTGCTCATGCGGGAGCCAATTCGACCATTACCTTTTACAGAATTATACTTATAGAGATTATTAGGAACCAATTCGACCACGACCGAAGAAACGGATGATGAGGTGTTCAATAAATATTTCAATAATAGTGTTAATTTTTTTGTGTGTAAACGTAATTGACGGAAGTATAAAATTTAATGTAGAGTTACTATTTGATCGAAGTAATTTGTTTGATGAAGCAATAGACTCAAAATTTAAATAATAGCTACAAAGATCCTACTTAAATGAAAAATTACGAAAATATGTGGAATGTTAAATTAGCCGAAAAATAAAATACAGAGATAAATCAAAGAAAATAAAAAAAAGTTTGGGTACTTACTTGATGACATGTTGAAAAGGAAAAATCGAAAAAAAAACTGGGTGGTCAATGTGGAAATGAAATACGAATTGCGAAAAGGCGCACGTAAACTTTCAAAATCACATGTCGTAGGAGAGACGAAATCAAATCAGCCAATTAGAAACTACAACTTAGCACAAGTCAATTGTAAAGGGGAGGAATCCTTAATGTGTTGCTGTAGACCATTTAGAGAGAGAGAGAAAAGAATAGTATGCTCAAACTGTGAATTTTTATTTCCTAAAGATAAATTGATGCCCGACTCAATAAAACGCATCTTAAATAGTCATTTTTTATTAGGATAATATAACTGCCAAAATCCAAAACACTAAATTACGTTAACCACACAAACACTTGGGGCCCCACGTCCAGTTCATTCCAATACATGGTCATATTGCCCCATCCCCCATCTATATGTACGGCCGGGTGATTTGAAAATGTCATGCCAATAAACCCCAGCACTTGCGGTACTCCAACCGCAACTATCGGTGACAATAAACTATATTTAGTCGTAAACTTGAGAACACGAAATAATTTTAGTTTTCAACTTGAAACAATTACTTAAAATAAGATTTCATTTGATGTTTTTAGTAAATTTCAAAGTCATTATGTTGACGAAATCCGTAATCGATGCAACTAATAATAAAGCTGATTCCCATTACAATTGTCATTTAATTCGTATTGAGAATGACACCTTCATTAGAATCGGAAAAGAGAATAGAATTATTGGATTAATGGGTTTATTAACATAGTGATTTTTAAAATTACTAAGAACATTATAAAATTAAATCTAATTTTAAGCAGTTGGAAAAGTAAAATTATTTCTTGTATCCAAGTTTAGTTTATTGCCACAGATGTTTGCGGTCCGAGTACCTACCGATCCCATACTGGGGTTTATTGGCATGACATTTTCAGATCACCCTACTGTACATTTGGACGCCCAAGTGCAGGCGGCTCGCCAAACCCTAGGTCTAAGAAAAAAAGCCCTCCCACGGCGAGGTGCACGGGTAGTCAATGAAGAACTAAGGGCAATAACAGCGGCGAAATTTCTGATATAATTACGTGACATCGACCCTCTGAAACAAATAAAACAATATATCACAGTACTTTCAAAAATTTAATATTGAATAATGGTCATTTGAAAGAGGAACATATAAGGAAATAAGATATAGTTCGGTACTTGGTACCCATTGCTTGCTCTTGTGTATCACAATGTACTCAATTTTTGTTTAAAAAGCTTTTCTTGTTAATGTAACTGGCTGCAAAGTCGGACAGCTACTAATAACGCAGGATCTTTCCCAAAAATTAGGAAACCACTAAGTACAGAGTCACGTGACTCAGAATCGTTTTGATAGTGTACCAACCCAAGAAAAAGGGTGGTGACATTATCTCACATTTGTCCTATGAGCTGAAAGAGTTAACCACAAAAACTTTAAACCTCTTCAATAAGAGCAAGGGAGATAGAAAGAAACAATAACTCAAAATCGTGTGAAATCGCGAAATTATGGTGCAGGTCGCAAAATCAAAATTTATCGATAGGTACTGAGTAAGGCATGCGAATTTTTACAGCTCTAAAAGAATTAATGAAAATATTAGGTACAATAAGTTTCATCGGAAAATCTTAATGCGTTTACAACAATCGAGGAAGCGATTAATTAGTACTGTTTCCTTCCCTTATATCCTTATATATTATAAAGGTAAAAGTGAGAAGGGAAGGTTTGCTAAGTTATCTAGGTGAGAAAAAGCATCCAAACACCGAAGGGTTGGTCGTCAAGCGAGAACCAACCTCTTGAAAAAGTATCACATTACCTACACGCGCCAAGTGTAGGCTAAATTCGGTAACACCTTATTTAAAGCAATTAACAACATCAAAATTGAATTGTATCGCTTACGGTAAACATGGTAAACCCACATAATCTAGAACTAGGACAGAGGAAAAACCAACTCCCCCACCACCAAGAGGAAACACATTAGGGTTATAGACTGCAGCGACGCAATTAATACCCAATTACTCAGGAGAAGGTTCTGTAGGTACCTTTTTCAGTTACGTCGAAGATGTCATAGAATTGAAAATGTGGAAGACGGAGCTTGCGTAGGAACTAGTTATTCGGAAAATGGAAGAAAATGGAATAACATAATAGTAATTTGCATCAGTAAAAGTAACTACAAGATTATATATAATCCATACTCAAAGTTGGATCAAGTTATAGCTTATATAACGGTTATCTCACTATGGTTATGTTTAGCGTTTACAGCAAAGGTTATATAACTGTTATTTAAGTGATGCAATATACAGTATTATAGATTCAGTTTATATATCGATGATCTTCGCATGGTTATGTTACAGTTATATTTAATATTCACCGGCATTTTATAATAATAATTACAAAGCAAAATTAGTGATCTAAGAAGTTTTTGATTATATGGTTGAAAATTATTTAGTTTGTTGGTGATAGAGTGTCTTCAACAGTGATTTTTGCTTTTTCTTTGCTTCTACATGTCAAAACCACGTGAATCGTCATCTATATTTATTGTTTATCGTGTAAGCAGAGTACAGTTTTAATTTATTTTAATTTTAATTAATTAAAAACTAACAAAGCTTGCCTAAATGTACCGGGTTCGTCAAGTTTTACACTCAGGCACTTTTCACCTCTTTGTAATTTATCTAAAATTCTAAAAAAAATCGTATGTGATTTTATTGTATAGAAGAACGATTTGACCAATTTTTAAAATGATTACTTGTATGGTGTGTTTTTTCACTTTCGCTTAGTTAACTATAGTCTAATGTTAACGATCTTTGGTCCATAGATGTATTTTGAGGAAGTGCATCGAAGTGCCTAATTAAATTTTTGAGAAAATGTGTCGTTGATTTTTAATTTCTGTTTTGATATTGGGGCAGCTTTTTTCCCATGAATTTTGGTAAAATTATAAATCACTTCCACAGGGTGGTGGTTTTCAAAAATTTATTCCATTTGTCGTAAAATTGGCACGCAATCATTGTTGGGTGTGAAGGTTGAGGCAGCTGGTAAGAATTTTTCAGGCCCGGATTACCATTTATTTTATCTGTTTACTGTAAATGGAATGTTAATCTTTAAATCTCACGGCAAGGGTTCATGCGAATTGTAAACGAAGAATTCGTTTGTGCTTAGACCAAAATAGTCATCAATTTGAACTTCTGATGTAATTTTTTAATAAAAACATTTTTAACACGTTAGTGTGCTTATTCCGGTCCTGCCTTTGAAACCGCCCGATGGGACCGTGCCGCTAGTTGTAAAATTTCTGCAGTCATTACTGTTACTGGGGTAGGTAGTGGGTTTTGTAGCGGAAATTTATTACTACTCAATCTTGTCCCTCATAAATTATACTGAAATTTCCGATGAATAATATCAAAATGGCTTTTAATCCAATTCTAACGATTTTTTTCAAGTCAAAATTTTGCAGAATAATTTTATTTCGTATTTCCGATCCGTTGATGTAAAAAACAGATAATGTGATTTTTTGGTCAAATGGTTTTTTCTTTTTTATTGGACAAATAAATCAATAGAAAAAAAAATTTTTTTCTTAGCGAGATTGGATATCAGTGCAGTGGAATATATTTATTTCATATTTTTTTTCTCTCTTCTAAGAGGTGTAAAGTGCCTGAGTGTAAAACTTGACGAACCCGGTATTTTAGTTTTCACCACAAAGAAAATGAATTTGTCAAAACCAAAGCAAATTATCCAAGAATAAATGTTTTCTCACTTTCTACCTGCCGACCCTTTACTCCTACAATGTTAAGCTGGGTTCGGAGAATTTGTCCAAAGCTGAGAAAACAATGACAAAAACAGTGAACGATACGTTTTTAGTAATACCTGAGTTCATGATACGAGTAATTTGTTTGACCAACTCTTGTTTTTTGGAGGAAAAAGTTAACACATAAAAACTGACTACGTTAAAAGCTTTGGCATAAGATGGCATCTCATCTTTTGTATTACGCCGTCGGTCTTAATATAAGTAGTTCTATGTTGGTTCCGGTCATCGAACATTTTCTTGCAGAAGTTGTTCCAAAAAACTGTTTAGGAATTTTTCAACAAGGAATCAACAAAACACTGAATGACATTTATTGTACACCCCAAACAGGCTGGATAGAAGGACCAATTTATTTATCCTAAATATTTTAAATTTTAATTTGTGTATTAAAATCTACTATGAGTTTTTTAAATTTATTTAAGGCAAAAGTTATACAAAAAAATAAGAATGGTTACATAAGCGCAATATAAAGGTTAAGATCACGAAACATAACCGAAATGTAAAGAAAATTATATAACCGAAATATAACCACGCGTATAATATAACCGAGATATATAACCGCAACACAACCTCACGTAGATAACGGTTAGTTTAGTTCGTCTCATCTGTAGCAGACTCTAAACATTTATGGAACAGTTTTGAACAAAAATAAAAAAAATGCATTCCTCAGTTGCTTCTTTTACATTAAAAATGTTATTATTTCTAAGGCATTGCAGTACGGATGGGACGGTGTGTAAGAACGAACAAAAAACGTATTGTAAATATTTTTAATTAAAGAAACTTGTAAAATAATACTGAAAAAATAAACACAAATTCTTAAAAAAATAAAAAAAATAATTCTAAACAAAAAAAAATACTAAGCAAAAAACTCAAACAAAAAATTATAAAACATTGCATTCGAATGTATGCTTTCCGCGGTATATAACAGGTTCGGAAAACTTAAATTTAAAAACTTTGCAACAGATTTTTTATTTTCTTGTTTTTTTTGTGTCTTCATTGTACATGAAGGACACTACAATCTACAATAAGCATACAGCATTAGGCAAAAGTATGGAACCGAGCGTTTTGTGCCTAAACTATGTTTCTTACAAAAAATTAATTAGTACATCACCAACTGCTTTAAAAATGTGATCATGTTCTCGTGGTCGGTCAATGTTGATCAGAGTTCCATCAACACAGTCACAAACGCATGGAAACCCTCCACCTCTCAGGAGGTCAACAGCTATATTTTGAGTGAAATTCTAGCAAGAGACAATGGTAGGAAATATATTGTCGATAAAAAAATATAAGTGCAAAGTCGATGTTGGAACAGGGCCATGGTGTCTAAAATTCTGGCAAGTTGAATGGTTGTGTTGTGCATAGCTTTGAAACCAAATTGTTCAGGTATTATTATATTGTTAGTTTTTAGGAAGCGATTGAGTCTATTAAAGATTAATTTTATCAGAACTTTCGAGAGGATATGGAGTAGGCTGATAGGCCGATAATTGGAGGGGAGAGAATGGTTTTTGTTGGGTTTTTTAATTGGGATAATTAGAGCGTTTTTCCAGTTTTTGGGAATGTGTTGTAGTGTGATAGATGCTATAAGTATTGTATAGATGCTGTTGAGGGTTGCTTTATGGAGGTTTTCTATCACTCCACCATGAATTTTGTCTTGGCCTGAGGTTTTGGATGTTTTGATTTTGGAAATTATGTTATTAATTTTGCTGTTTGGGGAAATTTTATCTGATGGAGTAGGTGGATTTATGGTGTTAAAAGTTTTGATAATTTTATTGGTCTTGGTTCCGGTTTCTTGGTCTCCTTGGTGGGGTAGATTACAGGATCCGCTTCCATGTTCGAACGCCTGGCAGCGGTAACATTGAGCAATTAAGTTCTTCTTGTAGCATTGGCTCCCATTTTATGTTAATGTGGTCCAGTTTTTTTTATTTTTTGTATTTTGTCTACGTCTTCTTTTCATTGGGTAGAGATTAGGAATGATTGGGAATAATCATTGCACGATTTCAATTTGATGCATGTTGTGTCGTAGACTTCGTGTTCCCCTAGTGTGGTTTCAATTTCTTCAATGGTCGTGAATGGGGCTGCTTTCAGGACTATCTTGTAAATCTTTTCATCTTTCGGAGTGAATGTGTAGAAGTTAATTTTTGAATGAGTAAGCTGATTGATGATGAGGTTTCTGGCTTCTTTTTCTTCGGTATAGATTTTCGTTTCGTTTTTGAGGTATAGAATCTTAAATTGAGTATTTAGCGGTTTAGTGATTGCAAACTTGATAATTATAGGTGGTTGTTTAGGTTTTCTTGTTTGGGTTGGGGTTGATTTGACTCTTTTTGGGTTATGTCTTATTTCGGTCGCTTCTTGTGATTGTAACTGTGGAATCATCTCGCTTGTGGGGTCAAGTTCAGTTATATTCAGATCCTCTGCAACCTCAGGTGTTTCAGTTGTTTTTGCTTGGGCAAATAAAAAAAAAGTTCATTCACTTACCTACGTTTTGTCTATTGTGCCGAAATACCGTCTCCGGTAAAAGTCAATTAATCAACACCTAGAATAAATTCTGAACAAAACCCGGACTCACAAGCTTTTAGAAATCAATCTGAATTAATGTAGAAGTAATTTTTCTCTACGGGTTTCACGTACACAAGCTTTGACAAAGACTTGTTTAGAACTTTTTGCCATTTCGCGATATTAGTTTATTACAGATAACCACGGATGGTTATGTCTGCTCGATCGTCCGTACTAACCTAAAAGTACGTGAAAATATTTGCTGTTGGGACGGGAATTACAACGTCCATTCTAAGTACAACGGGCGAAAACTACGACCTGCCTCCATGTCTTAAACCTTGTTAAAGTTGGAGAAGAGCGGCCCCGAGGACTACGACCCTTCCCATGATGATGGCCAACTCACGAACCTGTAATTTCTGATTTTTGCACAAAAGAAAAATAATCTTTTGCTTCATCACCTAACACGTTGCGAAAGAGAAATCGTTCTACACTAACCCTATCCTTAATTAGCAACAAATCATTCAGTTTCGAAAAATTTTTTAAATATGAAACTTTAAATTATTTGTGTACAACATTTTGAATAAGCACCTTGGTTTTTCTGTCTGATCTTGGTTGTTGTTGAATATTTGTTTGATGCTGTTTCACTCAAATTTGTTGGAACAAATTTATAAGTTTAAAACGAAGAAGATGAACAATTTTTAATGTTGTAATTTAAAGATGTGATCACTGTATTGAAGATGAAATGATAAGTTGACAACGATCTATGTAAAAATCTAAATATCTGATTTTGTACGAAGCACAGGAATTTAATAGTTACTTGTCTTCGGAATTTTCGATAATCAATAACTTTGTGGTTACGAGAAAATTTTTGAAATGAATGATAATGATTTCTATTACGAAATGACTTAAGTGATTTCCTATGTTAATATTAAATGAATAAAATTAATTAACCCTTTTGAGGGCATACCTAGAAATGTTAATCCTCCAAATTCAGGCGTCGTTAGTTGCTCCTAAGTTACGCTAACTCGCTTGTCCCCCTACCCTTGTAAAGTAGTTTTCACATATGCGGAATTATAAAAATTAAAATTTGACTCTTATGATGCATTTGATCAAAGCTCGTTTAACTTTCTTAATGTTACTACTAATTTAACGTTTGGGGTGTTTTTCGCTTGGAAATTTCATTATTATGAAACATTAATTCGGTAATCGTTGATCTAAAATGAATACAATAACGGTATGAAATTACCCCAAATATCCTGAAAGACAAATTGAACTCCAAAATTGGTTGCTGTTAGATTTGAAGTTGTTTTCGAAACTCAATGAAGTGAATTTTGTGTAACAACAAATTTTGTTTGTTTAAATAATACAGAAAATATATGGAGGAACCCCGTGAGGAAACTGCAATTGTGGTCTTACTACCCCTCGTTAGATGTCGCCCCCAGTACTACACCGGTACTATTTTAACATTTTCGCGTTTTTCCTCAATTTCCGTAGGGATTTTTCTGTCTACTTTCCTTCTTGGATTATGTTAGTAACGGAGCAGCAATCGTGTCATGCAATATTTGCTTACAATAATTTATTTAAATAAAATGATTTATACATACGAACTACAACCGCTGCGACATAAATATAGGGTCAAATTTTATATCAAAATGTTCAGAAAAATTTCCCGTGTCTTTCTATAAAGTACCGGTTTTGTCATCTAATTTTGATTTGACAAAAATATCTTCATGTTTTCTGCAATTTCTTTTTAAAGGAATGTACATGTGTCCATGTAATTTGATATTCTTCTAAAAGCTCTGCTCTGTAATGAATTCGTCAACACCCCCGATAAAAGCAACACTTGACCAGCGTCGTTTTTGCATTCCAACCGACCAATTCGTTTTTTGAAGTTTTTTAAGACAATTTGTTAATAATTACTAAAATGTCATGCATTTATAAATTTTATTCGCTGACTGAAGAACACTGCACAAAGTCTCAATGTTTGATAGAAAATGTTATGATAATTCCACTTTTAAATAAAATGAAATTGCTTTTTTCTCACACTCTCTCTCTCTCTCGAGTTTATTTCTTGATCATTATTGTAATTTAAAATGACTAATGAATTAATTTACTTCTTTCAACCGTAACTAGTTATTCGCTAAACAAAAGCATTGGATTTCTTTATAGATTTATCACTAAATTTTGGCTATTTGAACAAACCTAAATTAATGATTATTTTGTGAGAAAATTACTGAATTAGCTGAGCGCCTGGACTGCACCGTCAGGCCGTCACCAACTCCCTTATCTTTGCATGTCCACTTGTTAAACACATGGCTTTTTGACCACCCAGTCTGGTGATTTGTGACGATTTTACGGTTCTTTCGTGGAAACGATAATTTCTAAACATTTTAATGCTAACAAGGACATAAATAAGTTGAATTAAATTTGTTGAAATTAAACGGCGTTGAAAGGAAGCTCAAATTTTAAAATGACTTCTAATAATTTGCGCTGATTAATAAATTAAATTTATAAATACCGCGATCATCACAGTACAAAAAATGCAAACTAGACGCTTACAAAAGCGTCGTTTTCACGAAATTTTTCCAAGAACTTTAAGACCTTTACAAATCGCCATAAACTGAATGGCCATGTTTTACAAGTGGCACAAGTGGTAAGGGGGTGTTTCTGTAAGGATAAATAATTTGATGTTGTTTAAATGCGCGAAATTTGTGTTAAAACAATAAGCATATATCCACAACAACTTGATAAATAATAAATCGCCTAATTTTAAAAATGAATAAATAAATTAAATGTACTAATAATTGTAAACTAAATCCGTTGAAAGGGACAGAAAACTATATATAAAATTCTCGTAACAATTTTAATAACGGTCAAAAGTCGAAGCTTTATCGAGTGTTCTCCATCTGTTGAATAGAATTTAGTTTATATTTTCACAAACCAACTGTTGAACCATTGAAATGTTTGTCTCCTAAAATAAGCTTCTTACAAAAGTTAACGCGACCCCACAAAAGTGCAGATCAGATGAAGCTTTTAAAAAGATATTAAATTACATTTGCAGGTGTGCATTACTTTACAAGAAATTCCATAACATTTTTCTGAACATATTGTAGCAAAATTTATTTTTGCGTCAAATTATTTAACTGAATCACTGTCAACAAACAAAATTTATTGATACGTAAATTGTTTTGGAACTGGATCCTTTGTGCTACTTTGGGTTAATTAGTTTTCTATTCTTTTGTTTGGTTTGGATTTTCAGGAACTCGATTTGAAGTTTTTCTGTTTGTGCAGCTGTTTAAATCCTAATGCATTAAGCCAAGCTCATATTAGTGCAAATTTTCAGTTTGAAATTCATTTTTACGTTTTTTTTAAGTTTTTTATTACGTTTGGTTTTGGTTTTTCAAGAACTTGATTTAAAATCTTTAATTTTTTTATATTACTTACTGAGTTAAGATTCATTGGATTTTTTTATTTCACCCAAAACACACAGATTAAAACAAAATTCCAAAGGGTAGTAATGAAGAATTCGTTAAAAAGTTCGATTTTGATCAGTAAAAAACAATAAATGATCAGTATGTAATTCATTTTTTCACAGTAAATAATAAACGTTCAGTAGCTAGCTTGCAAGCTGGGGCTTCGCCCCAGTGACCTAAAAGAAGACACACTTCGTACGATTAAACTCGAAAACGTAAAACTCGAAATGTGGAATTCTAAACTCTCTAGTTTTGAGATGCTATTATTTTTACTCTGCATTTATTACTTTTACTCTGCATTTATTATTTTTACTGTGCAATTATTATTTTTACTTTTCTACAAGAATAAAATTTGTTTTTTTTATAAGCACGTGGTGGCGTTTTTAAGTTTGTATTGATGCCAGAAAAAGAAATACGCTGTGCTAGTAATGATTTTTTGGTTTGGTGAATGATGTGGTATGTACATGCTAAACATGCACTTTTTTCTATGAATTTTTTTATTCTTTAAAATTGCTTTAAAAGAAAAAAAATGGTTGAAGCATTATTCTCAATTACCTATAATCATCATAAACTCATAGTTTTATTTTTGATATGAATCAATCTAATATCCAAGAAACAAAGTAATGCAAAGCTTTTGAATCTATGTCTGTATAAAATTAAACTACTGCTGATAAAGGCGCAAGATCTCGGACAACTAAGCAAATCATTTGTTTCTCATTCTCTCCACTAGAGCGTTCTTGGAGATACTCTGGGCATGCACTCGGCAAAAGACGAAACAAACGAAACTTTCTTCAGTGTCTATGTCAGTGTGTTAGAGTCGGTGGTGTTGGAAGGGTGTTTCAAATTTCAATTTCCGTTATCCGTCCAAGTTACTCGATTTTAAATTTTCCATTAACTTTGTGCTCTGAACTCTGCTAGTGAATTAGTGAAATAATTTTTAATATTAATTTTATTGACCGTTAATAAATTAGTGACTTCATAATCCAGAACAGAATCCAACCAGTTAAGAGGGAAGATTAAAATGTCCAGGTAGGACCCCAAAAGGGTTTTATTTTATTCTATTTTTATATCCGGGTTCTGTTCGATCTGATTTTTGTTTAAATGTGTATTTTTTACTCTTATGCGTTTCTCACTAACTTTTTTGCAACTAAAGAATTGCAAAAAAAGATTCGCAGAAGATGTAATTTAAAATCTTTACTAGAATCTTTACAAAATATTTATCGCTTTCTTTAAGTTAGCATTAATGATTTCTTCATAAACACAATTATTTTCGCTGTTTCTATACTTTTTAGGCTTGCGTGCTAAAAGTTTTTTTTTTGCCAATCAGGAAATTCAATTTTTATTAAAAATAAAAAAATATTGTTTGACACACTTAGTTTTTTCTACTGTTAAATCAATATGTGATAATATGGAACAGGACGACTCGTAAGGTTTTTGCATAGACACTACTGCTACCATCTGCACAATTTTCAATAATTGTTTCAAATCTGTCTAAATTATTGTGTGCTCCATTCTGCTTGAACTTTTTTGAGAAATATAATTTCTTTAAACAGTGTTGTTTTTTTGACCTTGTTTAAAACATTATTTAAAATAGCAATGATGTTATTTTCTTGGTAAAATATTTTTTAATCAATTTTCGAAGATTTATTTCTTATTTACTCTCCGTTAAATATGTTTCCAGAAACTTTCAGTAAGTTTGAAATGTTAATAAAGATATAGTTAGCCTATTTTAATAATCTTTTAAAAATGCTGTTTGATTTATTTATATTATAAGAATATTTTTTATTATTTGCTGTTTCAAAACTATAAAAACGCCAGCGTCGCATTTTCTTTCAAAATTAGCTTCAAAAAAATAATTGCTAATATAATCTGTACTTTCAATGAGAGAGCTAATCATTAATGTTGTGCGCGAAGGAAAAATATTGGTTGTCGTTTTAAACGTTTTTATTATTAAATAGCTTACACTAATATTACAGGATTATGACGTTAATTCAGCACTAATTTATTGATAGTAAGTTTATATTGAGTTGAGTGTTGAGTTGAGTTGTGTTTTAATGTTCTTATTGCTACTGTGAATGATTCTTATATATGAAAATGGTTATCATGTGAAATGAACAAACAGTACAAAGTGGATTTGTGTACGTGATGAATGCAATGAAGTCGAAAAGTCGCGATCAATATTTAATGAAAATGATAAATGAGTAAAATTAGAATTAAGTATCTTAATTAAGTAAGTCATATTGAATATTTATATAGAACGATATGTAGGTATGACGGTCATAAAAATACAATTTATAAGGTATACAATCGAAAGGGCACAAAAGGCACATAACATTAATAACTATAATAAATTATTACAACTAAGTTTCAAATGAAAATGTTTGAAGAGATTTCCCATAAATTGTCACATCGAGGCTCTTTGTAATTAGAGGTCAGGTTTTAAACATTTTCGGGATACACTTCAGGTGAAACTTGATGGAACATGACTTTAATGAAGTAGAGTACTTCAGAAATATAAACTGATTTTTCATTAGAAATTTTAATTGTTACTCCACTGAATATCTCCAAAATCTCTGTTGACGATGGTGTAAGGAAGACTGCAAAAAAATAAGCTTGATTACGTAGAAATTAGTGTCATTGGATGGACACAGGAGAAATGCAACTAATAAAGTCCTCACAACGTTTCAATACGTTATTGTATCATACACAGAACTACAGAACAGTTCTTCCTTGATTGCTAAAAAAGCGCTTAAGTGTGTCACTTTCGCATATGCTTACATCGTTGACATTGATTTAATAATGTGATCAAGTATTAAATTACAGTAATCTGATAAATCATTAAACTGATACCAGAGAGTGTTGATGGCATTCAAAAAAATCTTGAAATTTTTGTTCTTATTAGAAACATATTTTTTTCTTTCAAATGCAAACACACCGGCGGCATAATAATATACTTTTTTGTTGGAAGGTGGTGGTGGAGAATGAATAACAGAGCAGTGGCATTTAAATGTCTCATTTTGACCAAATCAAAAATTCATGACTGTCTCGGTCTAATTTTGACAATTCTTCGTTTTAATTTATTTATGAGATTTAATGTCTCGATTATTACCACTTATAATTTTCTGCATCTGGGGTAATATTTTCTAGCAAAATATTGTTTTTCTCTCCTGATCATCAAAGTTACAATCTAAGGAAGTGCAAAAACATAACGTACTACGGTTTTTCCTTTTTTTATAAATTGAATTTTTGATTTTTATGAAAACAATAACGGTAAATTGTAAATTTGCTTTTTTCGTTCGATTATACTTCTTAAGAGTATCAAATCTGCTACAGTTAGATACCAGTGGCTATTACCTTCAGTAATAATCAGCTGATGCCGTTAGATATTCTGAATTGCTAAATCAACGTATGTTGATAATCAGAACCACTTTAGTTTTAATTTTTATCTGTCTATTAACGTGATGTACAAAGATATGTCTGTCACACAATTGTCTAACCAGTTAAAATGGGACTTATTTGTTTTATTTTTAAGAATATCAATAGAATGTTGATATTGATAAATATTACCACCATCTTAAATAAGTCCCGCAAAATTTTCAGTATTTGAGGACGGTTTCAAGTACCTTAAGATAATTGTGAACTTTGGAAAATGTTGCTACATTGTCCCGGTTTCGTCAAGTTTTACACTCAGGCACTTTACACCTCTTAGAAAAGAGAAAAAAAATATGAAATAAATATTTTCCACTGCACCGATATTCAATCTCGCTAGGGGAAAAAACTTTTTTCTATTTATTTATTTGTTCAATAAAAAAGAAAAAAACATTGGCCAAAAAATCACATTGGCTGTTTTTACATCAATAGATCGAAAATGCGAAATAAAATTATTCTGGAAAAATTTGACTTGAAAAAAATCGTTAGAATTTGATTAAAAGCCATTTTGATATTATTCATCCGGAATTTCAGTCTAATTTATGAGGGACAAGATTGAGTAGTAATAAATCTCCGCTACAAAAGGTCCCACTACCTACCCCAATAACAGTAATGACTGCAGAAATTTTACAACTAGCGGCACGATCCCATCGGGCGGTTTTAAAGCCAGGATCGGAATAAGCATTTTTGTGGAAGTGATTTACAATTCTACCAAAATTCATGGGAAAAAAGCTGTTCCAATATCAAAACGTAAATTAAAAATCAACGACATAGTTTTAATTAGGCACTTTACCTCAAAATAAACCTATAGACAAAAAAAACGTTAACATTAGAATATAGTTAACTAAGCGAAAGTGAAAAAACACACCATACAAGTAAACATTTTAAAAATTGGTCAATACGTTCTTCTATACAATAAAATTATATTCAATTTTTTTAGAACAACAAACTGTAAACTTAATTTATTTTCCAAAATTGTGCTATCAGTCGATAGCAATGAATGGTTCTGATTCACAAATCTACCAACATACAGTATGCGGTGCCAATCAAAGGAATCATTTTATTAAATAAATAAATAAATTATTTGTTAGAACAAAAATTTGAAATGTTATAAATTAAAGACTGAATTCTCAAAACAAAATTTATTCCCAATTTATTCTGGACAGCTTTTGACACATAAGACGGAAAATCATCGAATGACGCCCTCGAGCTCCAGATTAGTCTTGCTTCTTTCGGTCCCTCTTTTCCCCGTCCATGCCTTCATCACGTATCCACGAACCCCGATCCTAAATCACGTCACCGGGATGAAGTGGGTGATGAGGTCAAAATCGGTACTCATCTTAACATATTAATTAATTAATTTCATTCAAATGTAAAAAATCTTACAATGAAACGTCAAGAGTCGTAGGCTAATTGTAAAATTAAGCGTATTATAAAAAGCCTAGTCATATTGTAAAGGACTGAGCAAATTGTAAATAAATGAATTATAATGTGACTGAAAATTTTGCCTTCAAATTCAGGTTTCCTAAGATCTAGTACTAGCTGCATATTATAGGGATGTGCAGATAATAGACTAATAGACAACATTATTAATAAATAAAAATGCATCATGAAAACAAGGCTTAAAATTGCTTTAAAGGACTAGGCACACTTCTTATGGGAATTTAAGGACCACTCAAATTGGTTAATTTTTATATCAATCGATGCGTCTAAAAAAGCTGATCAAATCATATCATTGCGCCAAACGTTAACTTGATAACTTGGAACGCCAGAAATCGCGATTGAATTTAAATTATTCCTATTGTTGGAGATATTAACTTCTGTCCGCTTAAATCCCTATTTCCATAAAAGTGTCTGTTTCCTATACCTAACCCCCCAATCCAGTAATTGTAGTAATACCGCAGTGTTGTAAATTTCGAAGATTTACAAGTTCTTTGTACTCACCGAAAAGTCGCTTTTCTTATGGGACAAATCTTCATTTTGATTGCAATTTCCCGCGTTCCTAATTAAGCTACACGTTCGGCGCAATGATATGATTTGTTCATTTTTTTATGACGCATCGATTGATGTAAAAATTACTCAATTTGAGTGGTCCTTAAATTTCCATAAGAATTGTGCCTAGTCCGTTATTTTTCCTAGGACAAACTGAAGTCTGGCTGATGCCTGTTGGGTTGTTAGGTAAGCTATCAGAAGAACTTCATTTTTCGAAGTCCAAGCAGTGTGTTTTCTTCTTTTGCCAAGAGACCAATTTTTTCTAATTTTCTTCTCAGGACGTGTAAAAATCATGCCACTAGGATGTTGTCTATGCGGGAAATGTTGGGCAAACAAATTAATTGCAACAACAGCAATTTAGGGTACTGTGCCAGTCTAACGAGACTGGTGCGTGGGTGTATTTTGAGTAAAGATGACGGATTTGAGATTTTGAATGAATTGGTAGCGTGGATTTATTTTCTAGTGGAGTTGGCACCTTATTGGGTTCAGCCGATCCTTGAGGTTGAAATAAAGGTAGGATCGCTTATCTTGGTCGCCGAACCGCCTGAAATAATCCCTCGGGGATCACTTCACGATACACTGAAGGAAACACAAGTTTCAGCGAAACTAGCCGTTTATTTAAAAACACTAACGAGAGAACGAAAGAAAGTGAATAATTGATACAAAAAGAAAATTTAAGAATTCTAGTATCGGATTACACAAACGTGATGGTCACAAGGACTATTTGACTTCGGAATCAAACAAGTACTAACTAAACTACGGAATTTTGAAACTAGGAAAGTTCGCCTTCGGATAGGGGCCAATTCCCTTAATTCGCGTCTAGTAATTCGGTTCCGTGGACTTGATTATCAAAGAGAAACTTTTGAACCGCGATTCTACAAAATGACCACATGTCCCCAATAACCAGATGACGACCGTTTCGGCCATAGAGGCAGTCGTCGGGGGTGGTCGAAGTTTTCTAAAGAAGACGGCACTAATTTTGACAAATTTATGATTTCCCGTACATGAACTTAAATGCCGAAAAAGGCTGATAAAGTGTCAACCTTCCGAGAACGCAATCTGGTCGACACTTTCGAATTTGATCAATGTGACAAATAACGGTCAAACTGAAACTAAAGGAACCGAAATTACTGTTTCGTCTTTAACAAATAACATATTTGTTACAGTCCAATGTGACAATAATGACCAGCACGGATGTCAAAGCCTGTCAAGTATTGTCAGCAACATAAGATAACTTGGATTGCAAATACAAATGGTAATTAAAACTAGAACGTAAATGAAATTTGTTTTTAGGGTTGCATCGCTTGATAGTCAGGCTCTTTATCTTATCTGAATCACCCTGTATAATATAACGTCGGCTACCTGCTCTCGAATTTTTTCGAGACCATATACTGCAGTGCAAAAAGTACAGCGAACAAAACTTATCAAATTTATTTTTTAAGCAACAGGTAGTTGTTTGGCCCCTCACAAATATGGCGGTTGGTAGGCTTCTTGAATGAATTTTGTATTTTCTCGATGAATTTGCTCTGTCTCGTGAATTTTTCAAATACACAATATAATTTGTGTTAGAAAACGCTATTGAATTTAGTGAAAAAAAACCAAGACATTCGGACCAAAGTTTATTTAATTAACTAATCGACATATGTGAACGAGCAAGTCGTTCCGAGCTCCCTCTCTTGGTCTAGACATTTGCGATAATCCTAACTGCCACATCACCGGTGTTAAAAGATTGACCCAAGACTCTCTAGACTACAATCCTGGGAACTATTCTAACATTTGCATTTAACGATATATCCCGTTGAGATTTTCCCTGATGAAATAAATTTTGTGTAATGTAAAAGACGCTAAGATTCCGATGACTGCCTTTAGTAAAAATATCTCTCATCAAATCATCGATAATTATCAGTGTTGGGTGTTCAGAATCAAAATCGCTCATATTATCACGAATACCTTGATGATACTTAATTTGCAAATTTTCTGCTTTAACATTACTTTCATATAAGGGTCGCCATTCATGTAAAGCCAAACAATACGGTGAAACTTTAACATCACACATTAATTCAAGTGTTTCAAAAATCGCGTTACAAAGTGTGATTTACCACAAGCTGTGGGACCAGCCACAATTGTTGTAAACGGTGCTTTGAAGCGTAAGTCCATTGCAATTAATCGTGTTACATCGTTTAATACTAACACAAGAATTATTATACTTGATATTTATTGCACTATTTATAAAGGGAAAAAAGGAAAGCAAGGTTTTTTTGTTTAAATATGTATTTATTATTATTGGTAATTTTACAAACAGTTATAGTCATTGTGGTCTCTATAATAAGCAACACTACGCGGAAAAAAAATGTTGTACAAATTATTACAATTCCATTAAACTTAACAACAATTTATAGGTAAATAAGTGACACCAATACTATAATGTCAACCCAAAGCTAAATTTGTGTTTGGGCGAATGTTGTGTATGTAACCACAACTATTTGTTGATGTATCAATAATATTGTGAATAATATTGGTTGGTTCAAACAGCGAGTAGTTATTAGAATAAGAATATATACTTGTAGCTATTAACAGTATGAAATGCTACCACAAACATATTTAATAGTTAAATTACAATTTTACTATCACTTGTCCAAAAACAATCTTTTGTTAAGGCAAAAATATGTTGTTGATAATCCATATACCATGGATTGTTGATGAATCATCAATATTAGTAAATAGTCTAAATAAATCAGTTTCCCAATGTCTTCAAAAATAAGGTCGCTGATTTCAATACAAAGTCTAATTGTCAGCTTGATATTTTCAACTGGCAAGGAAACTTTGTTCTGAAAACAGCGGCCAGACTTTTGACTACATCGGAAACCAATTGATTTAGACTGTAAAAAAGTGTATTGAAATAAAAAAACATTGCTAAACGTTTTGTTTTATTTATTAACATTAAATACAAAAATAAAATCAACATACATACATAATAAATTAATAATTCAAAACTAAAATGTAATTCTAACGTGGGTAGTAACTAGTAGTTAATATCTAACAGAAACAAAAACCTTTCCATGTAATTTAGACTTTAAACAATAAGCGGGAATCTTTAGTATTATTTTAAAGGACTTTAAATACTCGTTATTCTCATCTACTACTTCAAATGCCTGAAAATGGTCATTAAAATTTAGTACAGTTATTCCGCTTAAAACAAATAAAATTTCTTCTTCAATAACTAGAATTTTTTTAATTGTTTCGAATACAGGACCTTCCTCGTTGTAGTCCGACATTAATGTTACATCTGGCTTGTACAGTGTATCATTAATTTCCAATGATTTTGTTGTCATTATATTACAGTGAATTAAATGTGGTGGTAAAGTGTGATTAAATTGAAATTTAGAAATTTTAGAAAGAAAACCATGTTTTACTTGATCTTCCAAAATGGTCTGTGACAAAATGTAGTGGCATAGTGTTAGTTGATGTTTTATAGATAATGTTTCTAATAAATTTTTTTGCGAACAACATATGTTGGCTGTCATTTTGGACTGACGATGTTTAGACTGAAATCTCATCGACCACAATAAAATTATTGGACCGGACTTTTCAAATATTCTTCCATAATGCAACATATGATGAAATTTAGGTTTTAGTTTTTGTCCAAGTATATTGATGTAATTATAACAGAATTCCGAAATTAGATTATTCATCAACACTTTTGTATTACGATGAAGAATTGGCGAACTAATAACATCCAAAACTTTTAAAAGGGAAAGATAGGTTTGCCAAATTGGATTATTGGTTGGGACCATGTCCCCAATAAATAATCCGAAATATCTTGTAAAACATAACATTTCACATGCAGACATTTTCAGTTTGTTAAATGATTCATTGGTCAAAAATGGTGGCTTATTGCCGTTTTCCCATTCCCGTAATTAAATGAAGACATTCTAAAATTTAATGTCTATGGAAAACATTTTTAATTCAGATACCAATTTTTTTAAAATCGTAGCCATGGTGTAATTACAAACACCCTCCATCACATCATGCATTATATCGACTGTATAATTGTCGATTATATGAAAATTTCTATTTGATTCCAAATACAACGTTCTTTAATACCCGTTTCAGTAACGTTATTAATAATTAGATTTTCTTCATAAGACTGTTTAGTTCTTAATTGATTTAATTTTTCCTCGATAGCTGTACAAGATTCGTATTTTGACATTAGACAAAATCGACAACAATACTCAGCAGAAAAGCTTTCCGTTAAACCCAAAATAGAGTGCAAGCCCAAGTTATCGCCCAATATTAAACCCATGTCAAAATACACATTTTCTTGTTTATTATCTATATTTAACAAAATTCCATTATTTCTTAAAAAAATTATTTCATCAATCAATATTTTAAATATAGCATTATTTCCAAAAAGTTAGAAATATGGTCTTTAACCGAGCCTGAAACTGCGGAGGTATACAAGGAATAGACACATAAACGGCACCTAATTTGTTGTTGCCGCTATGAGATCCTAGTGGGTTTCCTGTTTCGTAATCATCGAAATATATGAATAGCGGCAGTGCAAGTTTTCCATTAAAATGTTTTAATTTGTTCTGCCACAGTTCACCTTGTACAAAATTTGATATAAAAAGCTTTTCTTCGTACAGCTGAGTTACATAATTTTTTATAACATTAAAGTGATTTCCCATAGAAAGAAATTGTTTTAACACTTCTCTAAGTGGTACAAATTTGGCTTTCGCATTTTTAGGTAGTAAAATATCTGCTCCTCCTTCAGATATACTATATTCTCACTGACCAACTATGTAATCCACAGGCTTGATAAAATATTTTGATTTTTCAAATACCTTCATTCGCTTGTAATCAGTATTCAAATTTTGAAATGGATTGCTACACGTCTTTAATATATGAGGTAAATTAGTTTTTATATCCTCAACTTCTATTTCCATCTCAGAGTTGAAATATGAATTAATTTTACTTAGTAAAAATGGCAAATATGCATTTTCCAAAAAAGAACTCATATTGTCAATAAATACCTGAACAATCTTGCGTAGAAGAACAGGATTACTATACAATTTACTAATTAATTTTAAACTTTCTGTATCAATATCTATTTGATTTGTTTCGGTTTTATTGTTTTCTGCACAACGTATACTATTGTCTAAGGCGGTTTCTAAAGAAAAATCTGATTCTTTATCAGATGTGGTTTCTAAAAGAGTCATAAGTCTGAAATTATTTTTATTTACATTGTTTACTAAAGATTCCTGCTCATTATGCTTTAATTTAAGATGTTTTTGAAAAGAATTTAAAGAGCTAAATACACGCGAACATTCCACTTCTACACATTTATAAATGTTGTTTTTTTTTAAACGATGTACAATTTTTAAGTGGTTGTTAAGATGTCGAATTGATTTTAATTTAGTTTTGCACTTAAAACATATTATATTTAGTCGATATTATTTATATATGAAATAAAAGTATTAACGCTAATGTAACTTTGGTCATATAGTGTTTGTATAGTGTAAATGTATTTTTGTAGGAACGTCCAAATATATGCCGATTCGCATGGGTATTTCGCATTAAGAGCATGAAAACATTTAAAACCAACGTCCATTGCTCGCAAAGGAGTTTCTAATTTATAATGTACATCATTTACTATTAAGTAAGATGCAATAATGTTTTCAACTTCCCCAACAATAATTACCATGGGTTGAAACGTCTCATTGAATCTGCTGAGTTTGTTTTTCCGGTTTTCAATCGTCTCTTGCAATTTGTCGATGCTCTGTAACGAATAGCTTGTGTAAACATAAATTACAGATATACGTTAAAAATGTTTTAAAAAAGGAAAATTATATGGACGATATGTGGATATTAAAATTAAAACAACATTCACTGCAAAACAGTTGACGTAACATCTTACCTCTATTAGGCAACAAAAAGACTGTTGAATTTCAATTTTTGAAGGTCTGTATTTGTCACCTGGTTTTTTCGATTTCACGGGACAAGGAGGTATAATTAATGGTAAAATGAGAAAGCCCAAAATCTCTTTTTGCTCTAAAATAACAAGAGTTATTAATATTGTTTACCACATAAATTTATAACTTTAAAACATACTTTCGGAAAAAGATTGATAATTAAATTTTTTAATGTAATTCTTCGCAGTTGTGTTTTCGTTTTCTCTTGTCAGCAGTCATTTGCCATGTATTCATTAATTTATTAGAATATTCAGAGTATTCTTTATCAAAGTCTAACTCTAGCTGCAAATTAAAATTATTACATATTTACATTTATAAAAAAAATGGAATTCCTACTAGTGTGTAACCTGAAGGCTGTCTAAGGGCAGGAAACTCAGCGAAATATTCGGCAATGTTATGAAAATTTTTCCTTGCATTTGTAGAATTTTTCCAGTAGTCCATTACTGTTGACCACGGCATTATATTGTTTCTTAGCCATTGAAGATAGTCTTCTATCAATTCACTATCTGCTGAGGCTGATGCTGATTCACTATGAGCTGTAAGATATATCAGAGTAAATAAAACAAAATTTACTTATCATTTTGTATTTTACTTACAGGTTATTGTAGCTTCCACATTGTTTTTTTCTTTTTTCGAAATTAACCCAATTTTTCGATAATTGCGACGCTTCGCTACATATCTGTCCCACAGTATTCCTTTCGCTGAGCAAATTTTGTCCCCTTGCTTACAATAAGGAATATAATACGATTCGGCAAATCCCCCTGGAAAAGTAAGGGCTACTTGTTGGGCTAATTCTTTAAAACGAGCTGTAGAAATCCTAAAAGTAACATTAATTGAACAGCTACAACTTATGTAACTTAATGTAACAATTTCTTCACCTGTCATCTGGATTTTTGCTTAACTCCGCATCTATTATTATGTCCCTTAGAGTTGTTCGCGAAAATCGCTTCAAAGATGTATATCCTTGAATGATTTCGCGACCTCGAGTATCCTTTTTTATAGTTTCGTACAGTTTGTATTGAGTTTGTAAACCCAACCCAAGGTTTGATAGGGTTGGATAGTACTGAATTAGTACTGCTGCAGTACACATAGATTTTAATTATAATAATTACATAATTAAATAGTAATAAATGCATAGAAAACTTACTGTTGTTAGAATTACTCTCTCATTTACTACTTGATTCTCTTGGATTTTCGCTTATTGTTGTAATAGGCGATTGTATTTCAGTATCACTCAGCGACTGTAATGAAGTAAACAATATTATCTACTGTATTATGAAAAATACAATTTTATCGTAAATCACTTATTACTTCATTACCAACAAAATCATCGTCGTTTAATAATTTAAAACAAAAGCGCATTAAAAAAATTACTGGTTGTAGATATAGTTAGTTCAGTCTATATGTGTTGTACACAAAAGAAAGGAAAAAAATTACCTGCACATTTGATGTGTCGATCGTTAATATTAAATTTTCTTGTTGGAATTGCGTATATCTTTGTTTAAATTTATATCGCAACCTGACTTTTGGTATTAATTCGTTTATCATTTCTTCGCTTAAACTTAGAAAGACTTCGTAATCGACGTCGTTGGCTGTAGAATTATACATAGTGTTTAGGTTCATGATGAAAACACCAATTGTTACGAATTCATGTACAGGCTGATTCTTTTCGGGCCTACCATTAGCTTCCAACGTAGCTACAGCTTTGCAACTTTATACAGTCGCGAGCACTAATCATTGGTCGCCAATGCAATTTTTTGCCACATTAACCTTATCTTAGGTTTCGACATTCCCGTCTCTATCACCGAAATAATTTTTACTGTTTAAAATATTATGCAATTGACACTGCACCTTTATTAACTTGAGGTGGCAGCCTAGCTGGGACTTTCAAAAAGTATGTCAATGTATCAAAAAATTGCATTAACAATCACAAATCAACACTTGTGACTGACTGTACAGGACCAAATTAAAAAACTATGACAAATAAGTGCCCAACAATTTGGCTTTGAAAAGCAAATTCAAAAGTGAAATAAAAATGGATCAATTTTAAAATTTTAAAGTTGGCGCCAATTTCGTGTAATTCCGAAAGTTCAGCCATTTTGAAAATAATTTAGTTGAATTAAGAATGATCGATTTTGTTCCTGTTTAAAATTTTAAAGTATTGGCATTGGAAGTTAAAAAATTTCTAACGGAGACTCAAAAAAAATCACCTGTATAATAATATAATATCATTGAAAAACTACGAGTAGGTACTACAACGTTTATTTTAATTATTACACATTTAATGAATATTATCAAAGTTGCAAATAAAATGTCTAAGTAAATGTCTAATAAAATTGTAAATTTGCCCTATGATAATCTTTGGAGAAGACCAAATCGCCTACTTATATTAATAATTAAAACTTTACTTACCTTGGAAAACTTCCACAAGGGAATCAAAACCCCATGATTTTAACGTAGTTTCCACAAACTCCATTTTCACTTTCAGGAGAGCTTCTACTTGCTAAGACTAATACGGAATACCCGTATGAGCATTGTGCTCACAATTGTGTTTGGAGTAACAAGAAAAATGTCTAGGCAATCAAAAAAATTGTTTGCAAAATAATATTGAAGTTGCAGAGCAACACAATTGTGGTGTAAGTGTAGACAAAATATTGGACTGCGCCACCAAACTGTTTATTAAATTAAAAGCCAAGTTTTGTTTTATTAATAGCAACTGAATGCTGAATCAAACATTTGAAGGTTTATTCTAAAAGAAATGAAATGTTCAAAACGCGTTTTTTATTTTTGTAAAACCTTACAACTCTAAATGTTTAGGCTGAAATTAATTTTTTGTAAGGATAAAATTAATTCTTCACACCAATGTTATTAGTGGATTAACAATGTGGTGTTGATACCTTTAATTGATTTTGTGGTGCTTCCATTTAAAGAGCACGTTAAGCTTACCACAATTTTTCAGCAAGTCGTGAATTGCTAAAACAACAATAACATTTTTTCCGTGTAGACATCATTTTGTGTCTACTTTCAGAATCTGCAATTTCCAAAAACTTTTACTTTCGAGTATAACACTCCATTGCTTATCCCAGTGGCTCCACTAATAAATAGAAATTCTGGTCACATAGCTAAAGGAATGACAACATATCATTTTCAGTGGAAAATAATGCAAATGATCTTAAAAGGTTTACTAAATTTTTCTTGTCTAGTAAACCAATGGCACCAAAGTAATTTGACGCTATTTTCTCTTTCTATACATTGGCACATATATTTTTCATCTAGTCTCTTATTAAGTTATTACATTGTAGCTTTAATACATAGAGGTAAGGAATTGTGACGGGCCAAAAGGCCCTTGTTTATTTCAAAATTAGGCAATACCCAATTGTCGCAATTGTTCCATATTTGCGTCAATTAGATTAAAAAGGGAGCAATTACCAAAAAAAAAACTATAAATTACTGATAAAAATTTAAACACATTAAGAAAATTTCCAAAATTATTACATAAAACAAAGATAGTCGCTCGTCATCGTGGATAATTTCACCAAAATATCGCAATAGGTTAGGGCTAGTTCATGGAATTTTGTTAGATCCGGAAAACAGAGTCATAAATTAGTAAATTGATAACAAAAGCTGGTCAAAATTGGATATAAAAGCTGATCCAGAAAACAAGTCGCCAATAATTCAGACTTATTACTTCTGAATGCATAGTCGCTAATCTCAAGTGAATAAAATCACTATACGTGACGGTTTGTGAAGTTTTACTTCTGGGTGTTGAGACTTGTGAAATTGGTACTACCAGTTCTTCTTAGAAAATGAGCTGTAAGTGTTATTTTTCTTAAATCCGATCGTTTCAACAAAATGATTAATCACCTAATATTTCGGTTATTAACTAACGTACAATTATGAAAGAAGATCAATCACCAACTAATAACTTTAAGATTTATTAGACAAAATGACCGGGATGAACTCAAATTTTGTAAGAAAATAAACCGTGTAAAGATTGACACGTTTTTCGAACATCTTATCTAAATTACGTGATTTCAAGCCGTCTTTATGATTAATTGAAATTGTGGTTTGTGTTTTTTTTAACCTATTTTAACCTTTGACTATTCTCAAGAGATTACCGAAAATTGTGACACCACTGATACCACTCTCCTCCAGTAAAACTTTAATTAATTGTTTCATTTTATTTGTTACATAATTACCATAACTTTGTAACAAATTTTAATCCATGCAGAATCAACACAATGATTAAATCAAAACTTTTGTTCAGATTTCTTTACCTGTATCTTGTAAAGTTTTCTAATCATTTAAAGCTGTAATTATTGTTTAACCTTAGATATTTTCTTTTATACATTATACTCTTTTATCTAAAAATTAACAATGTCTTCAATTGACTGCATTCCTATTCCTGAACATAACTGCTTCCGCAACATAGCTGGAAATCCTACGTTCAAATAAATTTATTCGCTCTGTAGTGGGAAAACTGCTCAGGCCTTTTTGGAACTCAAAATAGAAAAATAAATACAAACTGAAAAACTCAAAAACCCGCCACAGACGAATTGGCGCAGTCAGTAGGATTCACTGTTATGTTTGGGAAAATTTTTCAAAAATAAAGAAAATTCTTACATGAAAATCTTGTGGAAAAAGAAATAATTGAAAAACTAGGTCACAACATGTTTGTCGTCAAAAGTTTAAAAATGACCAAGGAGATCAGAGGTCGTGTCGAATCTCAGATAAGAGAGTGATGAGTAATTATCTCTTTTGCGCTTTGGAAACATTGTATTAATACGTTATCACTTGCTTGTCGAAATTTTTATCAATTTTGCCAAATAACATAATTGAAATTTATTAAATTTATTAGTTGTTTTATTTTGAAACACTGTCGAATTTATCCAGGCAATTAAAGTAACAGATTAGGTATGAAAATGAAGCGAGAAAACTGGTACAAAATTCTATTTAATTACAATTAATAATAACTAATAATATAAAAATAAAAATAAAAATTGAAAATTGGCTCTCAAGCCATGGACATAGTCCCCCATGGTACTCCCGTACCATGCCTCCACCCATGCCTCGACTAAGCCCAAGTCCCACGCTACGATAAAATCCCATCGGCGCACGTAGCAGCGCCGACCCAAAGGCTGGGGAGTGGTGGAGAAGGCGACAAAAATCACCTCCATGTCCTCCACCACGTAGGCCGGAACCATCATCAATATACGGTCCACAAATAATAGCGAAAGCGTGGGGGGCTCGAGGACCATTAACCCCGAGAAATCGCGACAAAAACCACCAGGTACAAAGACAGCTGAAAGTAGAAAAAAAAGCTAATAAGAATCAAAATAAATCAGTTATATGAGATAATTGGAAAATATTCTTAAAAATTAAATCAAATTACTAAAAGAGACAAAATAGTTAATTAATGATAAAATCAGTAAATATTTTTTACAAAAGCAGTTAAAAACAAAAATAAAAATAAATATTTACATATTATGCAACAAAAGGCACAAACTATCACCTGAACTATCAGTCAAAATAAGATGGTACTTACCCATTATTAGTTCTTTTTAAAACGACTGGTGGAACTGAACTAAATTAGAACTGAAGACACTTTTTAAGAACACGGAGTCGGAAGGAGGAAGGGTAGTGTCACGTGATTGTCCCTTATCTTTTATTGAAATATTTACATCAGACACTAAAATAATTTTCTGGAGGATAAAAATTGTGAAAATTCCCAATAATTCTATAGTCCACAGGTTAAAGCGAAAAAAAAAGAAGTTTATAAAATTCGCGTTACGATATTTACATATTTTACAGCTGAACTCGTAACGAAACCATCGTGGTAATTAAGACAAGACAATCTAATGCATCCGTTCCTTTGTAGGTGCCGTATCCAAACGGACACAATTACATAAAATTCGTGGATCGCGAAAACAAATAAAATTACTGCGAAATTTAGAAAATTCTGAGTTTGCAAAACATAAATTAACTTCGGAAAAAAAATATATTAATCCGGTAGGGTTGCGTTCATTCACAAAGACGAAATGTCCGATTCACAACCTTCGATTCACGTTGATGACGACCATCATCGTGAAGGTGAAAATCCTCGACCAGAACTCAATCGTCAGGGAGGCGACGGTAGGGCTGGAGGACCACTAGGGTCAGCGGCGGCTGCATCTCATTTGATACCCACATATTCAGGTGAAGGGCCGGTAAAAACCTTTATCAGTTTTGTGGAGAATACTGCAGAGTTAGAGGGGTGGACAGAATTGCAAACGGTCAAGGTGGCTCGTCTGAAATTGCAAGGACCAGCTCGACGCATGGTCGAGTGGAATGAAGAACTACGAGGCATCGATTGCACTTGGAATAAAAGCTGCGTTGATTCACCGCTTCGAGAAAAAAATCTCAGCCGTGGACGCACTGCATCAATTTCGCAAATGCAAACAGCGAGTTGGCGAAACTGTTACCGAATTTGCAGAACGTCTGCAGATGTTGGGAGCAGCGACAATTAAACGCACCGGAGATCAAGCGAGAGATCGATGGGCCAGGACCAATCTGCAAGCCGAATGTTTACAGCAATTCTTGGAGGGATTGGCAATGCCAGTACAACAACGAGTAATGTCATCTAACCCTGACGCTTTCGAAGAGGCGGTCGAAAAAGCCCTACTCGAGGAGCAAATTGAAGACCGGCTGAAGAAGAAAACAATGTGTTGAGTGCCTTCTTTGAAGATGAGTAGTAAATGGACAATATTTCTTGAATATGTTTATTAAAACTAACACTACACTAGAACATGAAGAGATTGAGATTCAGATTCATATTCATGCTTCTTATTCTAACTGCCTGTATATATATACCTTGTTATCAGTCTTGATATCAACAAGGTTTGGGGATGCATGAGTCAGCATGACTTAGTCATTTTGGATCATAACATCCCTCCCCCCTTGAAATTGTTCATTTTTGTTGCAATATAAAAAAAATGAATGAATACAAAAAAAATAAAAATAAAATGATACAATATCGGAAGTTTAAAGTACCTAATTAACAGAAAAAAAACAAGCACGCATCGCATTTATGTTAAAATTAATTATAAAAGAAAATTTTGCAATTCTGCGGGTCACACTCCTCTATTGGTTTGGAAAGTCTTTACAACTCCAGTTGGTGGTGACTCGGTATTTTCGGACTTGACCTCGGATTTACTTTCGGAAGCTGCCATGAAACGGACCGTTGTGGATGCAGGACTGGTAGTTTTCGTTCGAATTTTGCGAATCCAATGTTGAATGGTTAGCACCAGACCAACTAAGATTAAACTCGTCAAGAACCACAAAATATTGGAGGATGAAAAATGTTTTTCAACAAACGGTTTTGATAATTGCCTCTCCAATGCATCGTTGATGTCTTTCAACTCTTTTCTTGATGTCTCCAATGAATCTAGATTTTCGTGAGAGAGTCTTAAAGTTTCCAATCAGGAAAATTGAACTTCATCTTGAAAAATATAATACAACATTTCGTAAATTATGTTTAACTTAAAGTTAGGATTATAAAATCTAGGATCTTTTATAAAAATATGAGTATCGTTTTCTTGTTTAATTATATTGTAAAGGTTTTTTAGCGAGTAAAACAAGTCTTTAGATGAAGGTAAATCAAAATAATTTAGGTGGGTAATTAATAAATAAGTTTTACGATCATTATTAGTTTTAAGAACAATTGCATCATGTAAACCAATGTTGTCAAGATTAATTTCATTTAAATCATACAATTCGTTTATATCGTGAAAGTGTTTGTTTTCGGGATCAAAATCTTTAGAAATTATAATTAAATCCGGAAATTTGGAAAAAACATTATCTTTTATATTAGGATATTCTATGAGTTCTTGATTTTCATAGTGAAATTTTACAAAATTATCGTATCTTTTATTATCATGGTTAATTGTTAGAACAGGATTTCGAGAAAGAGCGTCAGCGTTTGTGTTTATTTTTCCTGGTTTATAACAAATTTCATATTCAAATTCTTCTAATTTGAGACGCCATCTTACTAGCCGCGATGATGGGTCTTTACAATTGAATAACCACGTGAGGGGTTTATGATCTGTAATAATTTTAAATTTGCGTCCGTAAAGATAAGGTCGAAATTTTTTTACTGCAAAAACAATAGCGAGAAGTTCCTTTTCCGTAGTTGAGTAATTTATTTCTGAATCGTTAAGAGTACGCGATACATAGGATATTGGGAGATCTTTGCCTATCTCACCTTGAGACAATACCGCGCCTATAGCAAAATTTGAACTGTCAGTAGTGACTATAAATTCTTCGTCGAATTTTGGATATTGGAGAACAAGATCTTTTGATAAAATTGATTTAAGAGTTTCAAATGCTTTTGATTCATTTTCAGTCCAGGTGAAATCTGTATTACTTTTAAGAAGTACCGTTAAAGGTTTAACTATTTTCGCAAAATTTGGAATGAATTTTCTATAGTATCCTGCCAAACCCAAAAATTGTTTTATGTTTTTAGGATCTTTTGGCGTAGGAAATTTCGTAATTGCTTTTACCTTTTCCGGATCGGGTTTAATGCCTTCGTTAAATATTATATGTCCCAGAAAAATAACTTCGCGGTCGTGGTCGAATTGGTTCCCAATAATCTCTATAAGTATAATTCTGTAAAAGGTAATGGTCGAATTGGTTCCCGGGTGATGGTCGAATTGGCTCCCGCATGAGCAGGTAGGTAAAAAGGATTAAGCCAAATATATGTTAATATTTTAGATTTAAAGCTTGTAGAAATGTTCAAATAATTATTTTCTTGGCACAAAATCCAACAACAAATTTCATTTATTCATGGCTAACTGGTTACTTAAAAAAAGGAGAATGTAATTTTTTAAGCCCAATGCTCTCCTGTAAATTTCGTAAAATGTTTCGTCTAGTAATGACTACTAAGACATCTCACATGATGACGTTGCGTTCGTTAATATGTCTATTAATACTATTAAAGCATCAAAATAGAGACAAATTACAAAAATAATTTTAACATTTTTCGACATAGTACCCATTAAGTTCTATGCGCCTTCTTCATCGTTTTGGAAGTACTTGAATACTCGAAGAAATATTTATCCATAGCCTTTAAATAGTTAAAATACGATTTGTTTTTGAACGTTTTGGAACTTGTAAATTTGTTCATACACTTACAAACGCCATTTCTGTTATTATAATACTTTAATCTGTTTACCTGACCTACCTGACCGATGGGAACCAATTCGACCATCCCCGGGAACCAATTCGACTATAATTAGAGAGGATTACAGAATTTGGGAACCAATTCGACTCGTCCCAACTTCGCGATGCATAAAATTGCACTTGTCGGGTTGAAGTTTAAGATTATTTTCCCGGAGACGCTGGAAGATATTTTTTAATTTAGACGAGTGTTCTTCAATGGAAGATGCATAGACAACTATATCGTCGAGATAAACAAAACATTGGCTACCCTGTAACCCAGTTAAGATAGTGTTCATTAGACGTTGAAATGTCGCGGGGGCATTTTTCAAGCCAAATGGCATTCTTGTAAACTCGTAATGCCCTGTGGATGACGAAAATGCGGTTTTGTACGCGTCGTTTTCATCCATTTTAATTTGGTGAAACCCGCTCGCGAGATCTAGTGTTGAAAAGTAGCACGAGTGTCCAAGTTGGTCTAAAATTTCTTCCATGTTAGGTATAGGGAAAGAATCGCCGACAGTAATTTCATTTAATTTGCGATAATCTACTACGACACGCCATTTTTGAATGTTAGAATTGTCCACTTTTTTTTAACTACCCAAAGAGGTGCGTTATAGGGAGAGTTAGAGGGTTTAATAATTTTATGTTTAAGCATTTTTGCAATTTGGGTGTTTACTTCAGATTCGTGAACTTTAGGTAATCGATATGTTTTAGAGGTAACTGGCTTCGGATCTGTTGTTATTATTTTGTGCCTAATTGCATCAGTGGCAGTTAACACATCGTTTTCTAAATGAAAAATGTCATTATATTGTTCGCATAATTTTAAAATTGAATTTCTTTCATCGTTGTTTAAATGGTCCAACTTTACATTTTCTTGAATGATTCTAAATCTAGAAGTTGCTGAATTTTTTAAATTGTAATTTTCAACTGAGTTGTGAAAAACATAAGAATCGTTTTCTACAAATTCTTCTAAAGCGAGATTAATAAAGTTAATTTTAACAGCTTTATCCGTAGTGTTTACAATAGAAGTAATTGCTTTCTTATTTGTGACCTTTAAAATAGCTTTAGCAATAAAAACTCCGTTACAAATTTTAATTTCGGGTGTGATACCTTCTGTTATATTATTGACTATATTTACTTCAATAAAAGTTTTCGATCGCGGATTTAAAGTGATGGCTTCCTTTTTGATTTGATTATTTGATAATGGTAACAATTGCGGTTCGTTAATAAAAGGTTGTTCGATATCTGTAAAAATTTTGATAGAAACTGGAAGGCAATTTATTTTTAAATTAAGTTGATTTAAATTGATTTCCGCTTTTCCGGGTAAAAGAAAATCATTGCCAAGTAGCCCGTCAAAAGGTATGTTTGTTGGTCCTTTGACAATGTGAAATTTGATTTTTGTTTTGTAACCATCGAAAATGGGTTCTAAATTAACACTGCCAGTAGTTAATATTTGTTTGTTTGGACAAATTCCATTAATCATGATTTTATCATTAGGGTTGAAATATAATGGGGTTTGCTTAAGTTTATCTGTTTTTATCAATGAGACACTAGCACCAGTGTCAATAAGAAATTTGAAAGTTATTAAGTCGTTATTATTATCAAGATGCGGAAAGAAAACATAGACCATATTATTTGTTCGTAAACGAACATTATGAATAATTATATTTTTCTGAGTTTTGTCATTGTTTGGTTTGAAGATAACTTTGGAATTTTGTTTGCGAGTTGTGTCGAACTTTGAATTTAATGGTTGTCCACTAGTGCGACACTCACTGTGGACGTTTGTGAGTTTAAATTAACGACATTATTATTTGAAGAGGATTGGCTTTGTTTTTTCTGATTATTATATTCGCGTTTCCTACATTCTTCGATTAAGTGACCGTTCTTTTTGCAGTAACGGCAAAATTTTGAATTGGAGTTACTATTAAAATTTGATTTTGTTTTATGATTTTTAGATACACTATGATTAGGTGAATGACTTTGATCTACATTTCTTTCTCGACATTCTTTTGACAAATGACCTTTGACTTTACAATAGGAACAAAATTTATTATTAACAGAAAAATCTGATGAATTATATTTACGAGCATTTAAAAATCTTTCCTCGTCAAGGGCTTCAGCTAACGCATCGTTTAAGTTTTGTGGTTTAGATCGTCTCAAAGCATTTGATATTTCTTCGTTAGCATGTAAAATGAATCTTTGTAGAGCGATTTCGTTAATCATTGCTGTTCGGCCGCATGATTCTTTTTCGTCTTGAAAAGATATTTTATTAAAAGCTAAGGTTTGCAAATTTTCTATTCGCGAAAAGTAAGATTGAACGCTTTCATTCCTATGTTGTCGAATCGAACTTAATTCTTCTAGTATTTGTGAAAAATCGCGTCTGTCTCCAAATAATTTTAGTAGGCAATCACGAAATTCTTTAAAAGAATAAAATTGTGAAATCGGGTTTGTGCTCTAGCAGCACCTTTTAGTTTAGATTCCATATACGAGATTATTAAAATTTTTTGGTCTCCGCGACATAACGCCCACGCTTGACCGCAATTTTGGAGAAAATCGTAAAGCTTGCTTCTGTCCCCGTCAAAATCGTTAGAAATGATTGACCGGATATCAGACATGTTATGAATTGGCGTATCATTAGTGTTTGAGTTTTCCTTATTATCATTATTATTGTTAGAGTTATGATTTGGATTAGGAATAGGGTTTTGAATTTGCGATGTTGTTATGATTGTTGTGGAGGTTGTAGGTGTAGTGGTAGCGATAGTAGTCATTATTATTTTTTTTGCGTGTGAACGAAGAAACATGCAACAGGATAAACGTACTACTAGATTTAAAATAGCTTTAGAAAAAGATTGTCCACTTACGTTCAAAGCTGTGGGATACTCGATGAAAATTTCTCGACCCTTTTCTTTGACTTCTTGAAGATTAATTTCAATTGTGGCAATTGGGGGAAAACGGGTTCGATTTTTGATGTCGACCCAATTTTCTTTCTTCTTTGTCACAATCTTCGCATCCTACTGACTGCGCCAATTTGTTGAGTGCCTTCTTTGAAGATGAGTAGTAAATGAACAATATTTCTTGAATATGTTTATTAAAACTAACACTACACTAGAACATGAAGAGATTGAGATTCAGATTCATATTCATGCTTCTTATTCTAACTGCCTGTATATATATATATATATATATATATATACCTTGTTATCAGTCTTGATATCAACAAGGTTTGGGGATGCATGAGTCAGCATGACTTAGTCATTTTGGATCATAACAAATGCAACGAGGGATAGATGCTGAAGAAAAAACTGAATCCGGTCACGGTCAACAGCAGGTTTAGAGGCGCTCTTATCAATCCCAACAATATCCTCAAATTACATGCTTCGGTTGCGGAGCCAGGGGACACTTTAAATCGCAATGTCGCGTATGTTTTACCTGCGGGAAACCGGGTCATTACAGTCGGGATTGTTTTTCGCGTAATCGGCAACAAAATACGGCAAGAGGGCAGGGTCGCAACGAAAATAGGAACGCGCCTTTAAACGGGAACAGGGCCGTGCCCCAATCGCACGGTGCGGCCCGCACCAGGAATTAAAATCCGACAGTAATACCTCTCAACCCCGTATTTGCAACATCAAGATTTCCAAACACAACTCCATCTCTCTTATCATTAATGAACGCGAGTCAAAAACTCTTATCGACACTGGGTCAGATATCTCGCTGGTCAAATATTCTGTTTTGACCCCGGATCAACTTAAAACAATTACCGGAAATAATTTCATACTTAAGGACGTACAGGGAGCGATTATAACAAATAAAGGACAAATTGACTTGGACATACACATAGATTATGATGTTGTGATTAGACACAAATTCATCGTGGTAGAAAATGCAATACGATTCAAGGGTTCAATTTTAATAGGGTTAGACTTTTTACATGAATTTAAAGTAAACATTTGCTGGTCAGAAAAGATGGTCGAAATTCTAGGGTACAGGATACCTTTAGAAACTGAAGATCAAATACGCATGATTGATTTAGATAATCTCGCAGATAAACGAATAGAAAAATTTGTCGGCTTGGAGCACGCGGATGTGATGACTAACGTTGGCGCCAATATGAATAATTTTCGAGATGTAAGTAAGAATTTGATGAACCTTGAAGTAAATAAGAATTTGATGAAACATGAAGAGGTTTCCGATTTTAATGCACCAAAGGACCCTCGGACCACTGTAAACCGCAAGGAGCAGCATAACGGACCGGAGGATAATCTTGTTGGTACAAGTGACGTGAAAAGTAATGACGAAGCTATCCGGATAGAATTTGATAGGAAGTTGGAACAAGATGAATTGAGTATAAAGACGGTTATAGATGAAGATAATGAACATACATCTGCAGGAAAAAGTCTATCTTTTACCACCCTGGTACCAAATGTGATAAAAGATGAACTAAATTCCATAAAAAGTAGAAAAGAAATAAATTCAGACCATGCATTTGACAATACGACCAGAGTTCGATTATTGACCAAAATATTAGTGCCGGCTCGAACTCGCGTACTATGTGTAGGCTTACTTGACAAACCCTTAGAATCAGACGTAATCGTCATTGAACCCCACGAGAAGCAAACACCCAAAATATTAACAGCTCGCGCTCTCATCAAAAATCGAAAAGAAATAAATGTTCAATTATTGAATCCTAATCATGCTCCCATTATAATACAAAAAGGTGAGGTAACTACTGATACCACTCTCCTCCAGTAAAACTTTAATTAATTGTTTCATTTTATTTGTTGAATAATTACCATAACTTTGTAACAAATGTTAATCCATGCAGAATCAACACAATGATTAAATCAAAACTTTTGTTCAGATTTCTTTACCTGTATCTTGTAAAGTTTTCTAATCATTTAAAGCTGTAATTATTGTTTAACCTTAGATATTTTCTTTTATACATTATACTCTTTTATCTAAAAATTAACAATGTCTTCAATTGACTGCATTCCTATTCCTGAACATAACTACTTCCGCAACATAGCCGGAAATCCTACGTTCAAATAAATTTATTCGCTCTGTAGTGGGAAAACTGCCCAGGCCTTTTTGGAACTCAACATAGAAAAATAAATACAAACTGAAAAACTCAAAAACCCGCCACAGACGAATTGGCGCAGTCAGTAGGATTCACAGTTATGTTTGGGAGAATTTTTCAAAAATAAAGAAAATTCTTACATGAAAATCTTGTGGAAAAAGAAATAATTGAAAAACTAGGACACAACATGTTTGTCGTCAAAAGTTTAAAAATGACCAAGGAGATCAGAGGTCGTGTCAAATCTCTGATAAGAGAGTGATTAGTAATTATCTCTTTTGCGCTTTGGAAACTTTGTATTAATGCGTTATCATTATCACCATCACGCCGAAATTTTTATCAAAGGTTCTTTTATAAAATAATTGTGACTTAATTACGTCTTTATTTTGAAAAACGGCTATTTATAAAGAGAAAAGAAAACTAGGGTGTGGGAAAATAAAGTGAATAATTCTTATTTTTTTTTTAGTTAACTTTTTAAAAGAAGGGTTTTATTTCAATTTCACGTATTTAATAATTTGGCAATTAATAATAGAATAAGTCAGGCTCAGATCATAAATTAAAACCTAGCCATGTAGACTCCGAATTTCTCCATTTTAAAAGATATACTTTTGAGATGAGATAATTAGTTGCAGGATGGATTACTAAATCATACACAATTAAATTGTTCTAATTATTTACTAAAATATATATATATATATATATATATATATATATATATATATATATATATATATATATGTACAATTATTGTGGAAGAGAATTCTACACAAACAATATAATATGGCCACCAGGGTTGTAAAGTACACCAACGGCCAGATCTCCCACAACGAAAGAAGCCAGGAAGGCCTGGCTCGGTGGAAGTGATGCCGGCCACCAGTGGATATGTATTCGGGTTACGACGTCAAAGGTCCCCGCAGGGATTCTACTCAGGATATGATCAACCGTGTCATCGGCTAGCCCAGCGTAGTTATGAACTAAATTCATGTCATAATCACCATAGTAACCGGCGGGTTGTGCTAAAACAATAGGGAGAAACATTAACACAAAATAGGCCATATTGCGATTAAATCCAGACATTATGGTTGGAAATTGGAAATCAATTAAGTTTTGGTCAGGGGATTCATAAAATAATTAAATCAAACTACTAAACGAGAGAAAATTGTTAATTGATGATAAAACGGGGATAATTTTCGCAAAAGCAGTTAGAAACAAAAATAAAATTAAATATTAACATATCACGCAACAAAAGGCACAAACTATCACCTGCACTATCAGTCAAAATAAGATGGTACTGTAGTGAGACCGTGATTGATGATGGTTGATCGATGTTTAAATGATTTACAACTTATTTAATTTATTTATTTAATTAATCTTGAATTTTACTTTTGTTTTTTTGAAATGATTTGGTTCGTCTAGTTAATTGATCCGCTACATGATTATTTCACTTACCTACGTTGTGTTGGTTTGATGTACGAAGTCACTCTTATAGTGATATCGCAATTTGATCTTAATTCTTATCAGAAAGGGATCAGGATTTATCCGTAACGCAAGTCCGGATTCAAAGTAGTGTCAAAACGCATGGGAGAAGGGATTTAAACCACAAGTTTCCTCCAAAGTTATTTATTACAAGAAGAAAGAATATTCCGTTGTATGGATTACAATAATCAATGGTTATGAAAGTTTGATCAAATTTGGCCAATTGTTTATGGGTGTATGTGTTATAAAGTCGTCAAAATATATCAGAATCGTAACCACAATTCGTTTTGTATTAAATTTAAAATAGTTTTGTAGTCGTTGAGTGATACGAAAAGTTTTTCTTGATAACTCTTTGATATTAACCTGAATTAATTTAATTCAGTAATATTCAGCAAATTTAACCTATGTTTCAGACGATATTGTTCGAACTTATATGATCCAGGCAACTGACAACGCGTTTCTAAACTACTTGTACCAGAGTCGGATTACAACATGCTCGCGGAATGTTTGATAAGTGCATCGCATTTAATTTTTTTACGCCCTAGTGCCGAAGTACCGTCTCCGGTAAAAGTCAGGTGATCAACACCTAGGACAAATTCCGAACAAAACCCGAACACACAAGCTTTTACAAATCAATCTGAATAAATGTAGAAGTAATTTCTCTCTTAAGTTTTCCGTCCACGAGCTTTGACAAAGGCTTGTGCAGAACTTTGCCATGTCGCGATATCAGTTTATTACAGATAATCACGGATGATTATGTCTGCTCGATCGTCCGTAGTAGTCTGCAAGTACGTGGAAGTACTTGCCGTTGGGAGGGGAATTACAACGTCCATTCTAAGTACAATCGTTCTACTCTAACCCTATTTTTAACTAGCAACAACATTCTACTTCGTAAGGTTTTGGCATATGAAATTTAAACTATTTGTATACAACAGTTTGAAAAGCATCGTGAGTTTTGATTTTAGTTTTTGGTTGTTGTTTAACATTTGTTGGATGCCGTTTCACTCAAATTTGTTGTAACAACGTGATGACTAACTTCTAATATTGTAACTTAAATGAGTGATATTCAAAAGGGAACTAGAATTAGTTGTTGCGAGGTGGTTTTAAGTTAAAATACCATTTTTCATAAATTTGAATAATTTATGTGTGAAGCACGAAATTTTGATAACGCGTTTATCGCCTAAATTTTGGAGAACAAATAATTTGTGGTCACTAGAATTTTATGAGATGAATGACAATGATCACTATTACGAAATGACTTTGAAGAAACTCAAAATAATATTATAAAATTAATTGAATAAAACTAATTAACCCTTTTGAGGGCTTACTTAGAAATTTTAATCCTCCTAACGCAGGATGTTAGCTGCTTCCCAGGTGTTGTAGTTCGCAGCACTACCTAATCGAACGAACACTAAACTTATCTCGTTTTTAACTTACTCACTAATCACTAACGCTATCACTTAATTTAAGAATTTAAATTAATTTAATTTAAAATTACGATTAAATGCACTTAGTACAATTTAGACGCACTAAAAGGCAGACGAAGATGTTTAAGTTTATAAAAATTTAAAGGACAACACGACAATCGACTACCTCGAAAGACCGTCAAAAATCCAATCCCTCCCAAAGTTAAGGGCTAATCTTGCGTAAGCTACACTAACTCGCTTACCCCACTACCCTTGTTAAGTAGTTTCCACATATGCGAAATTTTGCAAATTTGACTCTTATGATGTCTTAGCATTTGATCAAACCTTGTTTAACTTTCTAAATATTATTATTAATTAACAGCTGGGGTGTTTTCCGATTAACAATTTCATTATAATTAAACATTAAATTTGGTAATCGTCGATCTGAACTGAATACAATACAAGAACGCTATGGAATTTCCCCAAATATCCTGAAAGAGAAATTAAACTCCAAAATTGGTTGTTGTCAGGTCTGAAGTTGTTTTTGGAACACAATGAAATGAATTTTGTGTAACAACAAATTTTGTTTGTTTAAATAACACAGAAAATATAGGGAAGAACCCCGTGAGGAAACTGTAATTTTGGTCGTACTACCCCTTGTTAGATGTCGCCCCCAGTACTACACCGGTACTATTTTAACATTTCCGCGTTTTTCTCCAATTTCCTTAGGGATTTTCCTGTCTACTTTCCTCTTAGGATTATGTTAGTAACGGGCAGCAATCGTGTCATGCAATTTTTTTGCTTACAATAATTTCTTTAATAAAATGATTTATACATCCGAATTTCGACGGCTGCGCCTTAAATATTAGGGTTAAATTTTACATCAAAATGTTCAGAAAAATTACGCGTGTTTTTCTAAACTACCGGTTTCGTGATCTGATTTTGATTTAACAAAGAAATCGTTAATTACGCTGCAATTTCTTATAAGGAATGCACATGTGTGCTTGTAATTTGATATTCTTTTAAAAGCTCTGTTCTGTAACGAATTTGTCAACACCCCCTATTCAAGCGGCACTTGACCAGCGTCGTTTTGGCTATGCTAATCTAATTAACAGACATGAATTTCAATCGACCAATTCGTTCTTGAAGTTTTGCAACAATTTGTTAACAATTACGTCGAATAAAATGAATTATTCAATTTTATTCGATGACTGAAGTACACTGGATAAAGACTCAACTTTTTGATACGAAACGTTACGGGAATTTTGAATAAGATGAAATTTTGATTCTTTCTCGAGTTGTTTACTGATCATCAACGTGTCTTAAATTGGCTCATAAATTCCTTTCTTTTTGAAACGTGACTAGTTAATTTCTAAACAAAATATTGGATTTAATTTTAGGTTTATCAATAAATTTTGGCTATTTTAAACAAAAGTAAATTAATTATGCTTTTGTGAGAAAATCATTGGATTAGCTGTGCGACTGTGGTGCAGAGCCAGGCCGTCGCCAACCCCCATATCTTTGCATATCCACTTGTTAAAACACATGGCCTTTCGACCATCCAATTTGGCGATTTATAACGATTTTAACAGTTCTTGGAAAGTTTCGTGGGAACGATAATTTTCTAAACATTTTAATGTTAACAAAGGAATAAATAAGTTAAATTAAAATTTGTTGAAAACTTTTGAATTGAAGTTGAATTAATATTGCCAAAGAACTAAACGTTTAAACTGACTCCGAATATTTTGCGCTGGTTAATAAAATAAAATTTTAAATACCGCGATCATCACAGTACTTACCCATGATTAGTCCGTTTCAAATCAACTGGGGAAACTGAACTAACATTAAATATGAAGACACTTTTTAAGAACGCAGAGTTGGAAGAAGGAAGGGTAGTGTCACGTGATTGTCCTTATCTTTTATTGAAATATTTACATCAGACACTAAAATAATTTTCTAGAGGATAAAAATTGTGAAAATTCTCAATAATTCTATAGTCCACAGGTTAAAGCGGAAATGAAAAAAAAGTTTATAAAGTTCGCGTTACGAAATTTACATTTAAATCAAATCAAAAACGGCTGAAAAATATGGAATTTTACAGCTGAACTCGTAACGAATCCATCGTTGTAATTAAGATAAGACAATCTAATGCATCCGTTCCTTTGTAGGTGCCGTATCCAAACGGACACAATAACATAAAATTCGTGGATCGCGAAAACAAATAAAATTACTGCGAAATTTAGAAAAATTCTGAGTTTGCAAAACATAAATTAACTTCGAAAAAGCGTATTAATCAGGTAGGGTTGCGTTCATTCACAAAGACGAAATGTCCGATTCACAACCTTCGATTCACGATGATGACGACCATCATCGTGAAGGTGAAAATCCTCGACCAGAACTCAATCGTCAGGGAGGTGATGGTAGGGCTGGAGGACCACTAGAATCAGCGGCGGCTGCATCTCATTTGATACCCACATATTCAGGTGAAGGGTCGGTAAAAACCTTTATCAGTTTTGTGGAGGATACTGCAGAGTTAGAGGGGTGGACAGAATTGCAAACGGTCAAGGTGGCTCGTCTGAAATTGCAAGGACCAGCTCGACGCATGGTCGAGTGGAATGAAGAACTACGAGGCATCGATTGCACTTGGAATAAAAGCTGCGTTGATTCACCGCTTCGAGAAAAAAATCTCAGCCGTGGACGCACTGCATCAATTTCGCAAATGCAAACAGCGAGTTGGCGAAACTGTTACCGAATTTGCAGAACGTCTGCAGATGTTGGGAGCAGCGACAATTAAACGCACCGGAGATCAAGCGAGAGATCGATGGGCCAGGACCAATCTGCAAGCCGAATGTTTACAGCAATTCTTGGAGGGATTGGCAATGCCAGTACAACAACGAGTAATGTCATCTAACCCTGACGCTTTCGAAGAGGCGGTCGAAAAAGCCCTACTCGAGGAGCAAATTGAAGACCGGCTGAAGAAGAAAACAATGCAACGAGGGATAGATGCTGAAGAAAAAACTGAATCCGGTCACGGTCAACAACAGGTTCAGAGGCAAATCGTCAAATTACATGCTTCGGTTGCAGAGCCAGGGGACACTTTAAATCGCAATGTCGCGTATGTTTTACCTGCGGGAAACCGGGTCATTACAGTCGGGATTGTTTTTCGCGTAATCGGCAACAAAATACGGCAAGAGGGCAGGGTCGCAACGAAAATAGGAACGCGCCTTTAAACGGGAACAGGGCCGTGCCCCAATCACACGGTGCGTCCAGCACCAGGAATTAAAATCCGACAGTAATACCTCTCAACCCCGTATTTGTAACATCAAGATTTCCAAACACAACTCCATCTCTCTTATCATTAATGAACGCGAGTCAAAAACTCTTATCGACACTGGGTCAGATATCTCGCTGGTCAAATATTCTGTTTTGACCCCGGATCAACTTAAAACAATTACCGGAAATAATTTCATACTTAAGGACGTACAGGGAGCGATTATAACAAATAAAGGACAAATTGACTTGGACATACACATAGATTATGATGTTGTGATTAGACACAAATTCATCGTGGTAGAAAATGCAATACGATTCAAGGGTTCAATTTTAATAGGGTTAGACTTTTTACATGAATTTAAAGTAAACATTTGCTGGTCAGAAAAGATGGTCGAAATTCTAGGGTACAGGATACCTTTAGAAACTGAAGATCAAATACGCATGATTGATTTAGATAATCTCGCAGATAAACGAATAGAAAAATTTGTCGGCTTGGAGCACGCGGATGTGATGACTAACGTTGGCGCCAATATGAATAATTTTCGAGATGTAAGTAAGAATTTGATGAACCTTGAAGTAAATAAGAATTTGATGAAACATGAAGAGGTTTCCGATTTTAATGCACCAAAGGACCCTCGGACCACTGTAAACCGCAAGGAGCAGCATAACGGACCGGAGGATAATCTTGTTGGTACAAGTGACGTGAAAAGTAATGACGAAGCTATCCGGATAGAATTTGATAGGAAGTTAAAACAAGATGAATTGAGTATAAAGACGGTTATAGATGAAGATAATGAACATACATCCGCAGGAAAAAGTATATCTTTTATCACCCTGGTACCAAACGTGATAAAAAAGTAAAAAGTAGAGAAGAAATAAATTCAGACCATGCATTTGACAATACGACCAGAGTTCGATTATTGACCAAAATATTAGTGCCGGCTCGAAGTCGCGTACTATGTGTAGGCTTACTTGACAAACCCTTAGAATCAGACGTAATCGTCATTGAACCCCACGAGAAGCAAACACCCAAAATATTAACAGCTCGCGCTCTCATCAAAAATCGAAAAGAATTAAATGTTCAATTATTGAATCCTAATCATGCTCCCATTATAATACAAAAAGGTGAGGTAACTACTGATACCCCTCTCCCCCAGTAAAACCTTAATTAATTGTTTCATTTTATTTGTTAAATAATTACCATAACTCTGTAACAAATGTTAATCCATGCAGAATCAACACAATGATTAAATCAAAACTTTTGTTCAGATTTCTTTACCTGTATCTTGTAAAGTTTTCTAATCATTTAAAGCTGTAATTATTGTTTAACCTTAGATATTTTCTTTTATACATTATACTCTTTTATCTAAAAATTAACAATGTCTTCAATTGACTGCATTCCTATTCCTGAACATAACTGCTTCCGCAACATAGCCGGAAATCCTACGTTCAAATAAATTTATTCGCTCTGTAGTGGGAAAACTGCTCAGGCCTTTTTGGAACTCAACATAGAAAAATAAATACAAACTGAAAAACTCAAAAACCCGCCACAGAATGGAGAAAAATAAAATCAATTATATGGGTTTAAACATTTATTTATTTCTTAAATACAGTTATAAACATCTTATGAGCCCTGATAATAATAGGCAATCTTATTAATCACATCCCTCTTAACACTTAAGGGTAGCTTTAATATGATTTCATATAATACCGGGTTATCATCGTACAGTTCTTTAATCATAATCACACTAAAAAGTATTTCATCATACGTATTATTTTTCTTAGACATCATCGCCAAAGTGTAACAGTGTTAATTTGTAAAGTGTAAATTTTTATAACCGGGAAAATACTTGTGCTGAATCCGTCGCGCATGTAAAATATTTACAAAGTGATCACTCATTTTGATTATTGATCTTAGACTTAGCCTATAATTTTCTAGTGGTTGAATGTCGATTGAAACAATTTCGCTACCCGAAAACGGATAAACAATCTCCTGGATGAGACGCTGTTTTTCATCATCTATCGCCCGTTCTACTTTTGCACTTTTGCATCATCTTTCTCGATCTTATCAATAAATTAGTTCATCGCTTGTTCTACCGTTGAATCCAACCATTCCTCAGGGGTTATTGGAAGTACAGTTTGTAATGAACCGAGGTTTGTTCATTTGCCCTTTTTTCAAGATCAGGTTCAATCATTGAAACTGCCTGAAAACCGAAACAAGGCCACCATAACAAGCTCCAGAATTTGATGGAACTGTTGATGGTGGTGGTGGTGATGGTGATGGCGATGGCGGCGACGATGAAGATTGCGACGATAGTGATAGTAGATATTACAACGTCGACTTCTTCTTCTTTGACAGCATCTAGCTCTTTGATACTCTTCGGTCATGACTTCTTCAAAACCATAAGCGATCCACGTTTTCCAGACATCTAATACAAATAAAACAATTATTAAATTACAGTTACATAATATGTAATTTAACAATTGATATCTGTGATATGATCGAATATGCTTAAAAACTCACCATGAATTTTTAGCAGACTTTTTTTCTTCAGCAACAACAATTCGCTTAAACAACACAACGTTGAATATTTTTCTTGAAATACTTTCCACATCTAAATCTTAGAACTTAAAGTAATAGAAAAGTACAACGGACTGGAAACTAATTGATAACAAAGCATAAAACCCTTAGGCCCGGTTTATAGATAGCTTCATCATATTTTAATTCGTTGTTAAAAGTTAACAACGCGGATAGACCAATTAAATTGGCTCAATTTCGTCACGTGATCCGTTAATCACACATGTAATTGCGATTTAAATTAATGACGCTTCTATAAACCGGTCCTTAGTTTATCAACTCTACCTTTGACAGGTGATTCGTAGGACCCTTATTAATTATCAACATAACGTCGGCCACCTGCTCTCGAATTTTTCATGAACTTTGAAAAGTGCAGGGATAGGAAACTGATTTATAACAAAGCACAAACGCATAAACGCTTTAGTTAATTAACCCTATCTTAAAAAATGCTTGACAGGTCCATCGGAGTTAATATTTTTGCGTTTTACATAATATGAGTACACTGGCGAGCACGGAATTTCGGACACCAGTGATATTTCGCTGACATAAAATGTATGGAGTAGATTATACCTTTTCACAACAAAAATGTCAAAAGTGTCCGAAATTCCGTGCACGACAGTGTACTCTTATGTACTATGTATTTTTTTTAACAAATATAATTACTATATGCAAAGCAACACCATATCTATAAACTACATATTAAGTGTTTTACTTTACGCCCTGACTCATCTTCGTTTAAAAATTATCTCTTCAATGTTATTCCATATTGTTTTTGATCAACAAATTCCATTTCTTTAATTTTTAGTTTTTGACTTAGAGTGTTGGTCTGTCTTCGATGTTTCGTTTCTCATTGCTTATTTCTGCTTGACATTTTTTTTAAATTATTTCTTGGATTTCTATCAAAAGTACATTTTTTATGTTTTTCATTTAAATATTGCCGGCACAAGCAAATTCTCGAATAACCGATGGAGTCTCCAATTAATTATGAACTTACCTGAGGTGTTTTGTTTCGCATATATGCGTGGCCAATATTGATTAGTTGGTTTTTTAAAACGCCTGCAGAATGAATGACATTTCCTTAAGGAACTATTGGTTAACGACTTACATTTCATCAAATACCACGGGAATATTCCTTTATCTTTCTACGAGTTTCAAACTAGACCAGACAATAATAATTTATTTATTTTTGTTACGTCTATGAAACATCAGGAAAATACTTAATTTAAGCAGACGACAATTTTAACAAGTTACTTTTTTAGTAATTTTGAAAGTACTCAAACCATTGAAATATTCTTGGCAGGAGAGCTGGTGCTGAGGTCTGATTGTCATCATTTTTAGATAAGGCAACATCAGTTGGGAGTAATTCAAATTACACACGAAGGACTTTGTAAAGAGACTTTCTTGAAGAAAGATTCAACATTTAGACCGCGCCCATTTTTACTAAGATTCCAGGAATACATTTTCGGGTTCGTTCTGTGAAGATTTTGTACACTAGTTGCTTTATAGAAATTTTTATGTTGTGTTGTTAATACTCTAGTAAATATTTTCCACGTTCTAGTAAGAATTTTGTTATACAAATAGTAGACAATAATTAGGAGTATTTAACGGGGCATGAATGATTCATAAAGTCGAAATTTTCGATGAAAGTTCTTGAATTTGTAATTTCTTGTTTTGTAAAAGCAGGTACTGCACATAATCGTAATTGGGATAAAGGCGTCGGACGGCAAAGGTCTAAATAGAAAAGACATCCAGATGTTGGAAAAAACCCTCATTGGTAAATATTTGAACGAACAATAGAGTAGGTAGAAATATGCTGCGGTGCCTTCTAATAAAATACGGACGTCATAAAAATTTATGGACACTGCAACAACCACTTACAGAGGCCTGATTTGGGATGAAACTCTGAAATGTTTTTCGTTAATTTCGTTAACACGGTCCAAAATTTGTTATTTTCATTTAAATTAGGAATGTTGTTCCAAAGAAAATTTTTTAAATGATTTTCAAACAGCCAAACAGACAATTTAATAAAATATTTTTATTTTCGTTAACTGAATTTATTAGAAAAAAAATTTGTGTCTAAAATTATTTGTTGTAATGTTCAAATTATGTAAATTATGGCAGAAAAGTTGAACACATCGGTAAACTATAGGCCGTTTATTACAAAATAAAAATTGTCTAAGATTTTTACGGAAAACCGAACAACTGTACGACAAGCATAAACTCGAAAATAATTAAATTCCTACAGATGATGACGCCACGTTCCCCAAGCCAAGCCGAGGGCTGCTTCAGCGCAGTGCGAAACGTTTGTTAAAATGAAGTTTGTAGTCGCTGTTATGGGTAAAAATTCCCAGTTTTTACGGTACAACGAAATGGCCTAACCTAATACCATATTCTGTTGAACAGAGAAAAAAAGTCGCAGTGACCTAATGGAAACTATATCAAAATTATATTGGCAACAAACAGCAACAGTATAAGAGTCACAAACTGGTGTTTTTGTGGCGAATACGAAATCATGTCTAACAATACAGAGCATTTGTTGTTAGAAAAGTGATCTAATTAGCAACCTTAAAGGGAATTATTAGTGTTATGTTTTCAATTAAGAAACATTCAGGATTCTGACACCAAATTAATGTTATGTTTTCAATTAAGAAACATTCAGGATTCTGACACCTTTATTTTAAATAGTGAACCTTTCGTACACAATACACGGACTCTGATCCTACTGAGCTTATAGACTATTATAACTGTTAGAACTCTTCGAACTCTTCGAACTGATCGAACTGCTGATTAATTGTCAAAAGAAACTTATATAATATTGCCTCATGGGCTGGACTGGAACATCCCTCTTTTGTCTTTCAGATATTTCATTGGTTTTTGACTATGATGTGATTGGTTGGGATTTACCCTTAGATTTACGAATTACCATATGGCACCAAATGTATCCATATGTTCTAAGTTATACAAAATAGGGATGTTATTCCTAAACAATAAGATTTTTAAATATTATCTCTAAAACTTAAAATAATAGAGGAGATGGGGACAGTTGCTTGCAACTTGTGCGAAGCGGGTGGCTTTTCATACATATAAATAAATATTCAATCGCACGCACAGTTGTGGTACATAACATTAGATTGCATTACCATGAACAATAATAATTATAGTTTTAAACGTCATAATTCTGTCGGTGAGGATTATTTTGCACCGGAGTAATTCGATTAAAGCAGTGGTTGTTAGTTTTATTATTCTTTGAGACTGATGGGCTATGTTACAAACAGTAATGTCTCTACAAATTATTAGCAACTTTGCAAATATAAGCAGTAAGTTAATGAAATAAAATAAATGCTATAGTACAGTATAGTCCTATAGTAAGTACATTATGGTCAACCAAAAAAATTCTAATTTAATTTAAATTGTAATAATAAGACGTTCAGAGCAGAGCGGCTACATAGGGATTGCACTGCAGAGCACCGAAGCTTTGGGATCGTGACGTCACAATCACCGCGCACCGCTACTAAATTAGGGGCTGATTTCAAATTGACTTACAACCGACGCAAATTGGTATTGTCATTCGTTTGGTCGCATAGTTGCGTGGGTCGCAGTTGCATAACAGTAACCAATAACATTACTAGATTTGCGTTGTTGCTATAGCAATACTGACTTGCGTCGGTCGTAACTTAACTTGAAATAAGCCCATTAGACAGCAGATTATGTTTACCGGTTGCTACAGACGTGCTAAAAATTCAAATAGAGCTCAATCGTGCAAAAAACAATAAACGTTCCAATAAGGTAATTAAACAAAACGAAACAACAAAAATAAATGAGAATACTAAAATTCTGTATTTATAATAAATGTAAATTTTTGTAATATAGTAGAAAAATTAATACGTCATTATAAGAAGTTTAAAAGAGCAAAATAATGAAAATAGGAACACAGTAAAATGATGAATTATAATTATAACTTATAACCAAATGAAGACCCGTTCGGTTCCCCTGTCAATCGACCACTTGTTGTACGACTGATACCTAGATCCATCCCTTTGTACATTACCACGTATCTGGGGAAGTCTGTGAAAAGAAAAAGGAAATTTTTAGAGGCAGAGGGTGCATTGTTTTGACCCATACTTATTGGTATTTAAGCTCAGTTTCGTAAATCACATCAAGGAAGGATCGCTTACCTTGGCTGACGATCACCCTGAAATAAGCTTTTGGGGATCACTTCACTCACGGCGAATGCAAAGAAACACAAATTTCAGCGAAACCAGCAATTTATGTACAAGAAAATCATAAAGTTACACAAGATTAATGAAAAAAAAGGAAGAATATAGGAACAAAATTCTAGATTGAAAACCGGAATCACGGTGGTCGCAAGGACTATTCGTTATAAGAATCAAAGACTAACTACACGACGAAATTTTAAAACTAGGAAAGCTTGCCTTCAAAGAAGGGGCTACTTCTTCGGTCAATAGTTTGGAAGCCAATTTTTTATCTCTGACTTTAATGTAGCATCATCATATTCTTTTTTTCCAGCCTCGGAAAATTTATCTATCATTTTTCTTCTTTGGTATTTTACAAACTTTTTAATATATAGATGAAATGTTCAAAGCGCTAAAGAATTCTTGATTTACTTCTGGTTTTTTGTGATGAGTGATCACTGATCAGACATATTTATACTTAAAAATATACGTACGTTCGTATATGTCTTTTTCTCCAATACTTCCTTTAATCCTTTAATGGTGACGAAGGTATTTTCTCTGAACATGTTATAAGGATATAGTTTGCTTCATATCTGTCTTTATCAATATAACAAATATCTTCAGATATTTTACTTTTTTTCACTCGAGTATTTGAACAGCCTTCTTTCACTCAAATTTTCTTTTATTTTTTATTGTTTTCTCAGCAAATTTTTAATGCTTCTGCAGCACATTTTATGTAACAATGAACAGGAATTACTCTTTCTCATACACTAGAAAATAATTGTGAACAGGTACCTTTTTTTTTCTTTTCGGTAAGGAACTTACTGCTTAGTGCTAGATTTAAACACATACACAATAGATCTGCTTTTTTTGTCACCTAAGGAAGTAGTTTCTTTGAGGCTGTCATTGACAACCAAGTTAAGAGTGTAGGCATAACATGGAAAATACTTCCAGTGTCCTTCCTTCATTACTGCAATCAGTAAAGTTGTCACGGAACTTATATTTTCTGAGATCAAATCTCATCAGTAATCATTAACACAATTCTGTACCCTGCAGTTTGCGAGCTTTTAAAATAAGTTGTTGACAAAATTTTTGGTTTAAAATAATGTTTTTATCAGTATAATGTATTCCTAAATATGATGAATTTTTGGTGTCAGTTCAAAATCAGTTGCTGAATGGACAAAGACCTTATTGAAGTTTTTGAAGTTTTTCTTTAGTACATAAATCATTCGCAACTTTCCTTGTATTTTTCTGGAGGTGTTTACTAGTTAAATGATGTCGTTTCAACAATGAGTAAGTCTTTTTTTGTCATAATTGCGTTTTATTTTGTAATATTTTTTGAAATTCCTGAGTTTCTGAGTTTTTTCTGAGTCTGAACTAGTCTAATCGTCGTTGTTTACTTCTTCCACTCTTATCCGAATCTGAACTACTCACTCGATCATGTATTAGAGACGATACACCACTATGGTGTCTTTGAAGGAATAAGTAACAAGCATTTTGCACTGTGCATAACTTAAAATAAACTTAGTAATAGGCTAATGCAATGTGTATCATTTTACTGGAAGACACCGTTAAGAATACAGAGCCCAAAAATTCAGGGTGTTCTTCTAAAATATTCTTACCAATCAAAGCTAAATATACCTACAAATTACTTCTCATACCCGCTCATTAGCAGGTGAATCTCTTTAAAGTTAGAGGCCACGAATGTTTTCCACTGTATGCAGAATATATAAACGTATTACCTACTAGGGCTACCGCCAATTATTTTAGACTTACTTTTGGCTGATGTGGGGCTTTTTAATGGTAATTTGGGCCACTAGAGATTATTTTGTATTATGAATGGCACACACACAACTAGAGCTTCACAGACAAGTTTTTTGCTCTTTCGCATAGGTTGCCAAAGAAACGTGAGTAAAATATAAGAAATCAAAGTTTTTCAAATCTAAATGTAATGAATTTATTTTGTTTTAATGGAAAGGAATGCAAGGTTTTGAACAGAACTTATTATTTATTCAATGAGGAATATTTTTTATCAAACTGTGTGAAATTATCTGTGGCTAGTAAGAACTTTCCGGTAAATTCAAAGAAAACTAATATACCTTGAAAATTATCAAATTATTAAAAAACACTCGGCCATAAAGCGTGTCCGATTTACACTTAAACTCGGTAAATAAATAACAAAACGGTAACAACTTAATAAATGGCATTGTTATATCATGTAATAGTGTTTACACATATTACAACTGCATATAATCTCTGGATTTGAAGTATTCTGGAAGTGAAGACGATGAAGCATTGTGAGATATGGGTGCGAGTTCTTTTTCGCATCTTCTTCTTTGCCTAATTTGTTTAATTAATGTCAGCAATCCCATCCAGAACTCAAGCGATTCTTCCTTCCAATTTTTCGCATTTCAAATATGTTTTTTAACGTCAAGAGATGCAACGTCATGTGCCAATCTAACAAGACTGGTGCGTGGGTGTACTTTGAGTAAAAATGAAGAAGTTAAAATTTTGATCGAATTGGTAGCGTGGATTTATCTTCTGGTGGAGTTGGGATCTTATTGGGTACCAGCCGTTTATTTAACAAAATTAAGGGTAACGAACGCAATGGTCACAAAGACTATTAGATTTCGGAATCAAACAATAACTAACAAAACTTTAGAATTTTGAAACTAGGAAAGCTCCCTTTCGAAGAGGGACTACTTCCTTGACCAATAACTGGGAAGTATCCTTTGGCGGCAATTTCCGGTCGGAACGTTTTTGCTAAATTTTTCTCCAACCCGAACTAACGCGAGGACCCAGAGAGAGGCTAGGTCTTTTGTAATCCTTGTGACTTTGATGGATCATCTCAGCACTCAGTATACAATTTCTACGAATAATATGTACAGAGTGATTACAGTTCCACTACCCTTTCTTGAGTATGTTCCATCGCCTAACTAAGGTAGCCAAGACCTCTCGACTCTCCTGTGAATAGAAAGGCCCTGAATACCCGTCTGGTCCGGCCGACCAAAATCATCATGATATTTTCAAATTACGACTTATTCTTAAATTTATAATAAATTAGCCGGTTTTGTAATTCGAATTTTGAACGTTCCTGATTTTACGAATTTCAGCTAAAGATGATGAATCTTGATTTTGTTTGAAAGACAAATTTTGCTTAAATGTATTATCTTTCAAAATAAGCACATGATGTGACGGGCTAAAAGCCCTTGTCTTTTTGTACATCATTATTTTTCAAAATTCAATGTAAAGATACTAAAAGGGTCTTCCGAGCCGTTTTGCAGTTATAATGAGTAAGTTTTGATGTGTTTTACTTACACCTACACCTAGCTGCTCTAACTTACCATGCCGTACCATATTTTATACCGTCTGTTGCGATATGAAATTGAATAAAATGCATAAAATGAAATCTGGTTTATTTACTTAAGACATTAACACGTTAAAGCCATTAAGATTTGCTCCTGGAAGCGTCCGAAACTCGAACGTGTTGATGGTTATGGGTAAAGAGCGTGATAACTAATTGGCGATATGATTTGGTCTCTATTTCCAACTTACAAACCCCCACAAAAATTTACCATTTAGATTTAGTTGTTTCGTATTATTTAATTATCGTGTAAGTCACGAAAATCAGATAATAAATAACGTTAAGTAGAAATTGTGGAAAGTTGATTCGCTCACGGAAATCATCCGTTGTTGAGTGTAAGAATTAACACTTTTGTAGTTGGTAAAATTCATTGTAGGGGTGAATGGATATTGATTGAACACAATTAGACAAATGTTTCAGAAAATTTGTTTATTATAAAAAAAATCCAAAGAAATGCAAACTCCGCGATAATCCCACGCGACCACGGTAGAAGCTGTTTCAAAATTATCCTAGTATCCCAAGACTTCCCCTAATAATTCAGTGGAGAAGCTGCTAACGATTTGGTCCGCCTGGGAATCGGTAAGGGTACCTACAATCGTCACTGGTAAACTGGGAAGACTCTATAATATCCTCTGGAATTTCTGTAACAAAAGAAAAAAAAATTAATACATAAAGCGCCTAAATTGTGCTTAAATTTAAAAATTTGGTTGTTGTAAATTAAGTAAATTTTGGTCAAGAAAATTCAGAAAATTTGTTTATTATAAAAAAGAAAATCCAATAAACAAGAAAAAAAAAGAAGAAATTTAGAGACGCCAAACATCCGCGATGATTGTTTGGTCCTAGCGAAGGACCAATCCGACCATCGCGGAAGGCAGACGGTAGGTGTCCCAATAGCCGAAGTGGTCAATGTCCTCTGGGATACCCTCTTGGCGGACGATGGTCACCCAGGTGACCTCATCTAATCAGTCGACCGGGAGGCCATTCATCACGAGATCGGCCTCCCGATCTGTTAGTTCTCCAACTACCGTCACCTGCGAGACGGGGAAATCCCCATAATACCCTGCTGGAACTTCTGTAACAAAAGAAAGAAAATTTAATACATAAAGCGCCTAAATTGTGCTTAAATTCAAAAATTTGGTTGTTGTAAATTAAGTAAATTTTGGTCAAAAATAATAAAATAATTTAATTAAATTTAGTAGATCAAAATTTACAATTAAAAAAGAAAATATTTGTCTAATGAAACTGTTAAAAATAATATCAGTTTATTGAGACTGTTGCAATTAAATTTCAAACAACTGATTCGGAAAAATTTAAAATAAAATGATTTGAAAATTGTGTGTACTTACTTAGACATGATGATCACTCAAACGGTTGATATTCAAATAAAAATTCTTGCACACACCAAAAGTCGAGCTCTGAGATCCACTTGAGAATCAGATAAACAAGAACTAAAAGAACCAATTAGGGCCGGATTTCGACCTGATAATGTTACGCTCATCCCCCTCTAGTCATGTTTTTTTTTAAATATTACGAAAAACAGTGAAAGGCAAAATTATTGAAACTGAAATGTTATGGAAAAATTATACAAAATATCGTGTAAATAAAACGCTACAAAATGACTACAAAATTTCAAAAATCAAAATTTATTGGTCCACATTTTACACCCATACAGTGACTGCTATTCCTGTAGGGTCGCTCATCCACTGAAAGGTGAGATGGCCGAATTTCGCCACATTTGGTCCCGAAGGTGGTCGCGGAATGCCCACCAGGCAGTGTTGCCAGACCGAGTGAGCTTTGCATCGGTAATTTACCTCGCAACTTTTCGGTAGATTACGTGAAAAATCGGTAGATTCAAATTTTAATGGTTTTGGTGGAAAGTAAAAAAACGTTTAGCAAAACACTTGTAATTAAAAATGTTAAACAAAAACTGAGTATACATGCTTAAAACTAAAAAAAAAAAACATAAATGTGAATACATATCTACTACCTACATAAGTACGGCCGGGTGATTTGAAAATGTCATGCCAATAAACCCCAGCACTTGGGATCGGTAGGTACTCCAACCGCAACCTACGTTGACAATAAACTATATTTAGTTGTAAACTTGAGGACACGAATTAATTTTAGTTTTCAACTTGAATACAATTACTTAAAATAAGATTTCATTTGATGTTTTTAGTAAATTTCAAAGTCATTATGTTGACGAAATCCGTAATCAATGCAACGAATAATAAAGCTGATTCCAATTACAATTGTCATTTAATTCGTATTGAGAATAAAATTAATCAAAAATGGAAATTTTATTATTTGTTCATTCCAACAGTTGACTCGAATACAATTGCTTAAAAGATCTGATGTTTCTAGTAAATTTAACCGTCGAAACCTTTGGCCGATGAAACCAATTTCAATAAAGATGTTGTTTAATTCGCGTTGCTAAATTAATTTGTTCTCCCTATGATATTCAGCGAAAACTAATTGCATCCCTTTTTGTAACAAAAATCCAAACACGATTACCAAAGTGACAAACTGTAAACAAATTTCTGATAAAAATTTGCAAATAAAAAACATAGTTTTGTTTTTAACTGGAGCCATCTTTTCTTTTAATATATTCTATTTCTTGTTAAAGAAATAGTAATAATCATTGAACAAGTATCAAAATAGGTACAATTCTTAAAACGCATAATTCTTCACAAATAGGCGTTTACAGGCAATCAATTTTTTTTTATTTCGAAATCAATTTTATTTCACATTGAGAATTAAACGACACCTTCATTAGAATTGGAAAAGGGAAGAGGATTATTGGATTACCGGGTTTATTAACATAGTGATTTTTACAATTACTAAGAACATTATAAAACTAAATCTTAATTTAAGCAGTTGGATTCAAATTAAAAAGTAAAATAATTTTGTGTACGCAAGTTTAGTTTATTGCCACAGATGCGGTCCGAGTACCTACCGATCCCAAACCGGGGTTTATTGGCATGACATTTTCAAATCACCCTACTGTACCTTTAAACATACAAAAATTATTTAGGATTCATATAAATTAGCTGCAGTCATATGTGAAGCCAACTTTTCATCAATTTGAAAATTAAAGCACTCATTTTGATTACCAATGAGTTCTTTTGTATACAACAAACCGGAAATGGATGGTGCGGCTAATTTATTTCGTTGCTTATTTTTCATTATATTTATAGCTGAGAAAATTCTCTCAACGTTTGCAGAAGAATGTGGCAAACATAATATGGTAAAAACAAAATCGGTCAGCGTACCAAACATTGCGGTCCCATCGCCTGAAATGCACACTTTTATTTGTTGCCAAAATGTTTCTGTATCTTCCGAAAAATTTAAAATTTCATCTGTGTTGCGCAGCAGTCGCCACTCAGAGTCAAGCGTTTGCAAATTTGTGGAAATTAAATGCTTAAAATTAGTTGTCAAATGCGAAATCGAAGGAAGACACCTTGATTTGACTATCTTTGGATCCAAAAAATTTAAATTTTCCAAAACATTATTTTGCAACGGGAATCTTGCCAAGATTTGAGAGCAGCTTTCCTTATAAAAATTAAGGCCTCTAACCCGAAAGAAATGCAATTGCTTTCCAGAAAAAATATTTTCACTTTCAGCAATAGTTTGTAATACATTGGCCCCAAAATAAATGTTTTCTAATGGCAAATAATGATCGGGATTATTAAAATTAACAGACTTGAGAGGCGTTTTTTCTAAATATGTTCTTTTGAGAAAACAATCATAAAAATGTTCTCAAAACATTACATACATTTTGATATATCGTTTGTATTTTGGGCTTTTCAGACTGCATTTCTCTATTTAAATTGTTGAATAACGGTAAAACAAAGTCTAAAAAATAGAGAAATAACTTGGTCACAGGATCCTGCAGTTTAACCAATATATTGTCCGCCGCTAATACGTCACGGTTGTTTACAGCATCGGTGAAATACAATTGCAAAGCCCCGAACTGCTCTAAAATTCTCACAATCGCGCTGTATACGGACAGCCATCGGGTCTGCGATGGATGCAGAATTTTATGAATTTTAACATTACAAAAATTCTGGAATTGTTCAAATTGGGCTGTGCGTTTCGGGCTTGACGCAAAATAATTATGAATATCCCTCGTTAAATCTTATACGTAGCGCGATAATTTATCACAAGCGTACGATGCGCATAAATGAAACGAATGGCAAATACATTTCATTACAAATAATAAGGGAACGTCGTTTTTTAACAGAGTCATTAAAGAAGGATGTTCCCCCATCATTACATTTGCCCCATCAGAGGCAAAACCGATCAAATTTTGTTTATATGGAATTTTATTTTGGTCAAATAATTATTGCATTGGCTTCGGCAAGTTGCACTAGCCCAAAAGTCATCCGAGACATTATCATTCCACATGCTCCTGACGACCAAATAAAGATGTTTTTTTGTGCTTAAATCTGTGGATTCATCTACAATTAGAGAAAACTTTGTGTTTCGCAAATGAGCACATAAAGAACTCAGTCGTTCACGGCCCAAAACATTTTCAACAACTTTTGTAGTTTTTGTTCTTCCACAATTTAAACCCTTTGCAATTTTGGAGTCATGGCATACGGCAGCAATCACTTTTGGGAGGTGGTCCATCAAAGAAAATGGCAAATTATGTTCTGCGATGAAACCAGCCAAACGTATTTCGTCTAAATAAGAAAAGTCGTTTTTTATAAAACTCAATTGCAATACAACACCCACCTTTTTTAATATCTTGCTCTAACAATTTGCTTGAGGTACCTTGGACCAGAAACGATGACGAAGTAGGTTGTTTTGCTATTGCTTTGACTTTGTTTTGATGCTCAGCACTGTGCTTAATTAAAGCATCTTTGCCACTGGTGATAATTATGTGTTTATCACAAGGCTTGCATTTAACAAATTTCGGCCCTGGCTTTTTTGAAGCCATCCTTTAAATGCTGGTGTTTTTTCCCAACTTTCTTTGTAGGCCTGCAGATACTTTTTTTTGGGGGGGACCGGAGTTTTACTACTGCCCTCACCTCCACTATCACCGTCGATACTAACACTTGTATCACTCATTTTTTAAAAATTACAGCTTAATAAAGCAGCGTAATGAAGACGGCCGCTTCAGTCTCGTTCTCAAAAATAAATGAAATTGCGCTTGACGAAAATTTTACCCCCTTATTTTGTTATGTTTTCAATTAAGAAACATGCAGGATTCTGACACCTTTATTTTAAATAGTGAACCTTTCGTACACAATACACGGACTCTGATCCTACTGAGCTTATAGACTATTATAACTGTTAGAACTCTTCGAACTCTTCGAACTGATCGAACTGCTGATTAATTGTCAAAAGAAACTTATATAATATTGCCTCATGGGCTGGACTGGAACATCCCTCTTTTGTCTTTCAGATATTTCATTGGTTTTTGACTATGATGTGATTGGTTGGGATTTACCCTTAGATTTACGAATTACCATATGGCACCAAATGTATCCATATGTTCTAAGTTATACAAAATAGGGATGTTATTCCTAAACAATAAGATTTTTAAATATTATCTTTAAAACTTAAAATAATAGAGGAGATGGGGACAGTTGCTTGCAACTTGTGCGAAGCGGGTGGCTTTTCATACATATAAATAAATATTCAATCGCACGCACAGTTGTGGTACATAACATGTTCCCGAATTGTTGTTACGTCCTTAGTTGCTTGGTTTTCGGCGTTCAACAATCCGTTTGTAACTACTCGGTAACCCATCAAAGCCTCACTAGGTGTGACTCCTATAGCGTTGTTGATGGTACCGTTAATTCCCAGTTGAATATTTTGCAAGTTCTCGTCCCAATGTCGGTCTTGTTGCGTAGCTCCCGTCGTGGCCAATGAATTTAGAACTGTCCTGTTGTATCGTTCGACTTGTCCGTTTGCTCGGGGAACGGCTACTGCTGTTAAGTGAAGTTTGCTTCCAATTTCTGTGACATATTGTTGGAACTCTTTGGACGAGAACGCTGTGCCACGATCAGCTATAACACGGTGGGGTACCCCGAAAGTTTTAATTAAATCTTTGATGGCGGCGATAACATTTTTAGATTTTGTGTCTTTAACCGCGTAAAGTAAGATAAATTTTGTAAACGCGTCAATTGCAACAAGGACATAAGCATTTTTCTTCGAACTATTAACAAATGGACCTAAATGATCTAGATGGACAGTATGAAATGGAACCGGAATTTTTTTAATGGGATGTAGTAAACCTGGTTTCTTGCCGGAATTACTTTTAAAATATAAACAATTTAAACAGCTTCTGCAATATTTTGTAACAAAGTGTCGCATTTTAGGGAACCAGTAGTGACTTTCGAGCAATTCATACGTCTTTGCGGGCCCAAAATGTCCAGATTCGTCATGTGCCATTTTTAATAGTTGAAATCGAACGAATTTTGGGACAACCATTCGTAAACCGTATGTTGTAATTCGATATACTTTGCCGCCTTTCAACGCATAGTTGTTAAAAACGTCGGGATGATTTGTACGTTCACCCGTCTCTAGCTGCTCTTTGATTTGAACGATATTAGCGTCGTTAATCTGGGCCGTTTGAAGCCAATCAAAATTTGAAATCTTCAACGCATGGACCGCCAGCTGGCTACCCGGTAAATGTCTACTTAACGCATCGACGTGGCGCATTTGTTGTCCGCTTTTATGTTTGATTTCGAAAATATATTGCGACAGTTCAGTGACCCATCTTGCGACCCTTTGGTTTATTTCGTTTTTCTCAAACGATCCGCGTACCGCGGCACAATCCGTAAAAATTGTAAAATGGCGTCCCAATAGTAAGTATTGTTTAAAGCGTTTGACGGATGCAACAACAGCTAATGCCTCCAATTCGAAAGAGTGATAATTTTGTTCAGCAGGGGTTGTACACCTGCTAAAATATGCGACAACTTGCTCTTTCTTTTCTTTCACTTGAATTAAAATACCAGCCACCCCGATTCGGCACGCGTCTGTATAGAGTCGAATTTCAAGACTAGGATCGAAAATTGCTAGAATAAGGCGAGAAGTTAAACATTGTTTTAATTCAGTAAATGAATCAAGTTGTTTTCTACCCCACTCCCAGTCGGCATTTTTGGTTAATAAAGCGGTTAATGGTTTTGATTTTATTGCATAATCTTTAATAAATTTTCTAAAATACCTTGTCAGTCCAAGAAATTGTCTGATTGAGTGGACATTCAATGGTTCCGGAAATTTTTCAACTGCTTGGATTTTATGGAAACTTGGCTCAATGCCGTTGGCGCTAATTTTGTATCCTAAATAATCTATCTCTGTTTGTAAGAAATTGCATTTTGATAATTTTAATGTGAGTCCGTTATGTTTTAATAAATTGAAAACTTCTTTTAACACACAAAAAGATTCTTCGACACTTTTTGCTGGAATTAATATATCGTCCAGATAGACTAAAACTTTTGTAAAACGTAATTGTCCGAGGACAGTGTTAATCACACGCTGAAAAACTGCCGGTGCATTGCACAGCCCGAATGGCATTCGTAGGAACTCATATTGCCCATCCTGAGTGATAAAAGATGTGTACTGAATTGATTCTGGTGACATTTGAATCTGATAATAGCCTGCGATGAGATCTAAACTTGTAAAATATTTATATCCGGAAAGGCGACGCAAACAATCCTCAATGAGTGGCAGTGGGTAACGGTCCTTCACGGTTATTTTATTGAGGGCTCGGTAATCAACACACAGGCGTTTTTCACCTCCTTTTTTTGTAACTAGAACAACAGGGCTTGCATACGGTGAATTAGATTCCCGTATTATACCTTGTTTCATTAGTTCATCAACGATTTTACGAACCTCTGCCCTTTCTGCATCCGCCAATCGGCGAGGTCGTTGAAAAATGGGTTTTTCTGTGGTCAGTAATATTTTCATTTGCGAAATTGAGATATTTCCGACCTCCGACATATTCCTTGCAATGCAAGCAGAATATGTATTTAATAGTGTTAACAGTTGTTGCACTGTTTCATTTTCGGTGACGCCTACGTTGACCACCGAGTGCGATATTGTGTGTATTTGTTTTGAAGGGAAAAAGCGCAACAAACTACCAGCCTTGATGTAATTCACGTCCGCCTGCTCAGTAAAGTCTTGTCCGATTAAGACTTCGACGTTCATCACGCACTGAGAGACTATAAACAAATTCAAAGTTTTTTTTATTTGATCAATTGTGACTGTAACCTGAACGCTAGAAGTAACAACAACTTTTGTGTCAGATAGTGTGGTAAGCAACAAAGCTCCCGACAAACTTTCAGGCACCAATGCTAAAGTCCGAACAGCAAATTCAGATATTAGTGAGCATTCACTACCAAAATCAATAAAACATTTAATTGGGACATTGTTAATTAGTATATTTTTAAAGAATTTTGCATTTAGTCATGAAGATGTAAAATTATTTTCGGTTGGACTGATATAATTTACATTATATTCAAGGGCGCGCTGTTTCGTGTGTCGAGTGGGGTGTCCGGTGTCATTGCCCAGATGTTCGTTTTTTTTAGCCCAACAATCTTTTGCCTTATGGCCCGATTTTCGACACTTAAAACAAATATTTGAATAATGAGCTCTTTCAGAATTAGAGGAATTGCCACTTGTTTTGTATTTCGTGAGAGTTTTAAAATGATTAGCCAACTCAGCTGGGTCTTTTATGCCCGCCGTCTCCACCGCAAATTTTATATTTTTATCACGCACTCCACCCATTATTAAATTTACACGATCTTCATCTGTCATCGGTAAGTTAGTAGCGTGTATAAGTGCAAGCTTCTCGAAAACGTATTCGTACAGCCGTGATTCGTCTTTTGCTTCGCATGCCATCATTTTTTTTAGAGTCGAATGTAAATCGCGCTTTACTCTGAAATTATTTGATAGCATATCTCGCCATTCCGTCCATGTAAATAACCGGGTGGGCAGGCCTCTGTACCATACCTCGGCAGGACCTCTCAGCTTCTGCAGAGCCAGGTAGCTGGTCGTCCTGTCATCCCAATTGTACATGGACGCAAATTCATCGACCGCATTAATCCATTGTATTATATTATCGGTCAGCGGGTTAAATTCCGCAATTACATTATTTGCTACAGGTGGAATACTTACCAGTTGGCGGGTGGCGTCATTCGTCACTTTACCTTTCGTAGCCGCCTGCACCAACTGTCCCATCCCTTGTAAAAGTGCCGCACTCAGCTCGGTCACTTCGCTTCCACGGGGTCCTCGTCGGCGCCCTGGAGTTTCCCCACGTGATCTCGATGCCCGTGACATCGACCTACGGTACCGACGTTGATCCTCGCTACTTGTGGACCGACTTCGTAGACGATCCGTATTTCTGATTTCTGACCGACGATACCGACGTTCACTGTTATCCCTGTTTCTTCTGCCCCTTTCCATATTCCACTTAACTTTACTTACACTTAATTTTTCGTAGTTTAAACACTATCACTAAGTATAACCGGGTCTTTTTCGCGATCGTAATCCCACTTCTGATGTTAGAAACGCTATTCAGATTATTGAAATAAAACTCAAGACGCTCAGACCAAAGTTTTTTTAATATAGTATTGGACACATGTGTACAGTTACACGGCCTAATTCAATATGCCTCCCGGCTGATTTTTCTCTCGCTATTTGGGATACCGTGCCTCTGCCCCCTTGGTACTTCGTATCCCGAGCAAGTCGTTCCGGGCTGTCTCTTGGTCTAAACATTTGCGATAATCCTAAGTGCCGTATCACCGGTGTTAAAAGATTGATCCAAGACTTCAGACTCCAACCCTAGGAACTATTCTAACACATCCTATGTACTAACAGTGAACTTTTGAGTTCATGATTTGTCGTTGTAAACAAGGGATTTACAAGACGAGCGGAAAAATATGCGATGTAATTGTAAGCTCAACTAAAAATTGTAAGTTTTAATTCATTTTAGTTTTTGTACGAAAATATTTCTTTCTCTCTGCATATTCTCAGCTACAAATTAGCACACAAATAAACTGAATTCAGCACTAGCGGCTAGCCCCTGCCGGTCTACAAATGTTCGCTCAGTCGAAATGTTGCGAGCGAGGTCGGAACAGTACGAACGGAGACCATAACGGACTTCTCATTTCAGCTGGGCATATTGGAATAGTGGTTTTTATGGAAATATGTTGCGCGTGGCTGGGGCTTCGCCCCAGTTAACTAAAAGGAAACAAACCCCACGACCAATTAAACTCGAAAACGTGGAACTCGAAACGTGGAATAGTGTTTTTTTATGGAGCTAGGGTGGCGTACAGTTCATAAACATAAACACTATTCCACGTTTCGAGTTCCACGTTTTCGAGTTTAATTGGTCGTGGGGTTTGTTTCCTTTTAGTTAACTGGGGCGAAGCCCCAGCCACGCGCAACATATTTCCATAAAAACCACTATTCCAATATGCCCAGCTGAAATGAGAAGTCCGTTATGGTCTCCGTTCGTACTGTTCCGACCTCGCTCGCAACATTTCGACTGAGCGAACATTTGTAGACCGGCAGGGGCTAGCCGCTAGTGAATTCAGCCACCTAGTCACTAAGTTCTACGCAGGCGGCCCAAAGGTCATTCATTCATAACAATTATTGATATTGTTATTGTTGATTATGTATATATACATTTTTAGACTACTTAAAAGCGGTATGCAATAACACCCTTCTTTTTCCACATTTGACTAAAACTGTACAACTCTACACTACTAATACTACATTCGACATGCATCTCTACTAATTTGAATCTGCAACGGAAATGCTATTCCCGCTCATTTCCTTACAACAGATTCGTAAAAATAATTCATCAAAGAAAGGCCAAACCTTCTAGAAATAAAATAATGATAAAAGAGGGGCGATGAGAGAGAGAGAGAAATGACGACCAACATAAAACGGAGATAGAGAAACAGAGAGAAAGACGGTAAAAATCCAAGAACCCACTTAAAACTTAGAGAACCGCTCATGGCTGGGCTTATGTTACTACATTAATCATCGAGGATAACCCAAGGTTTGACGTGCTCGATCGCATAAACACCCTTGTATGGCGTGCGTGACCGAAGTGACCCTGGAATGTCACATACCTCGTACCGATCAGATTCTAACACCTTTGAGATCATAAGTGGGCCTTTCCACTTAGGAAGTAACTTCCGACTTGTGCCAGTACCGACAATGCAGGAGATTCTAACTAGTACCAGGTCTCCTACCTCTAGCCGCTCGGCTACTACTCGTTTTTGATCAAACCGATTTTTTTGCAAAATTTGTGCCTCTTTGTTTCGAACCACCACTTATTCTCGCAAAGCCGTCACGTCAACACAGGGTGAGTCATCTGCCACTAAATTGGCAGGCCCCGGTAGCAATACCTCTGACGGCGTTGTTCCTATGATTTTATTTAAAGTGTTATTAAGCCCCAATTGCATGTTGTGAATATTCTCATCCCATTCTTCGTCGTCCCTATCCGCCCCCATTGTCGACAGAGAGTCAAGTATCGTACGGCCGGGTGATTTGAAAATGTCATGCCAATAAACCCCAGCACTTGGGATCGGTAGGTACTCTAACCGCAACCATCGGTGGCAATAAACTATATTTAGTCGTAAACTTGAGGACACGATATAATTTTAGTTTTCAACTTGAATACAATTACTTAAAATAAGATTTCATTTGATGTTTTTAGTAAATTTCAAAGTGATTATGTTGACGAAATCTGTAATCAATGCAACTAATAATAAAGCTCATACAATTGTCATTTAATTCGTATTGAGAATAAAATTAATCAAAAATGGAAATTCATATTATTTGTTGATTCCAACAGTTGACTCGAATACAATTGCTTAAAAGATCTGATGTTTCTAGTAAATTTAACCGTCGAAACCTTTGGCCGATGAAACCAATTTCAATAAAGATGTTGTTTAATTCGCGTTGCTAAATTAATTTGTTCTCCCTATGATTTTCAGCGAAAACTAATTGCATCCCTTTTTGTAACAAAAATCCAAACAAGATTACCCAAGTGACAAACTATAAACAAATTTCTGATAAAAATTTGCAAATAAAAAACCATAGTTTTGTTTTAACTGGAGCCATCTTTTCTTTTAATATATTCTATTTCTTGTTAAAGAGTCTAACGAGACTGGTGCGTGGGTGTATTTTTGAGTAAAGATGACTTTGAAATTTTGGACAATTTGGTAGCGTGGATTTGTTTTTTTGGTGGAGTTGGTACCTTATTGGGTTCAGACGATCCTTGAGGTTGAAACAAAGGGAGGATCGCTTACCTTGGTCGCCGATCCGCCTGAAATAATCCCTCGGGGATCACTTCACGATACACTCAAGAAAACACAAGTTTCAGCGAAACCAGCCGTTTATTTCACAACACTGACGAGCGAATGAGAGAAAGTTAATAATGGATACAAAAAAAATTTAAGAATTCTCCTACTGATCACACAAACGTAATGGTCACAAGGACTATTCGATTTCGGAATCAAACAAGAACTAACTAAACTTCAGAATTTTGAAATTAGGAAAGCTCGCCTTCGGAGAGGGGCTACTTCCTAGACCAATAACTTAGAAGCATCCCTTGGCGGCAATTCCCGGTCGGAACGTTGTTGCTAAATTTTTCTCTCTTACCGGAACTAACGCGAGGACCCAGAGAGAGGCTAGGTCTTTTGTAGTCCTTGTGACTTTGATGGATCATCTCAACACTTGTGGCGGTATACAATTTTTACGAATAATATGAATAAAGTGATTACACGGTACCACCACTTGATTTTGAGTATATTCCATCGCCTAATTAAGGTAGCCAGGACCTCGCGACTCTCCTGTGAATAGAAAGGTCCTGAATACCTGTCTGGTCGGGCCGATCTTACAGCTAAACAAGTTGTACAATTACGTGAGGACATATATATATATATATATATATATATATATATATATATATATATATATATATATATATATATATATATATATATATATATATATATATATATATATATATATATATATATATATATATTCGTATGACAGAAACAAAAAAGGACAATAGTACATTGTATATAGAAGAAATCACAAAACTTTTATAGTAGATAACCAAGTTTTAGCTTGTGGCGACAGTTGATAGATTTCATTGAAGCCTCCTTGAAAACTTGTAATTTGGCATTCTTCAAATCATCATTTTTTCGATGATGTTCCTGTAACAATAATGGTTTTGTGTAAATTTTTTTAGGTTTTTTAATTGTGGATTTATGATATGTTCCTCTGTGAGTTATAACTTTCTTATTTTTATCGGAAATTATTTGGGTTTCAGTAAATTTGGGTTTGGCTTTGTTCCTCTCTTTAGTTTTAATATAGGCCGATTGACCTGGTTGATTTGAGCATGGATCTTGTCTTTTTTAATTCATTTTATTAATTACCATTTCCTTTTTTTCAATTAATTTATTTTTAATTTTGTCGTATAGTAGTTTTGCTTTTTCTTTGTGATTTTGAATGTAATTGGAAGTGATCTTTTCTTCCGTTAATTCGAATGGATTTAAGGAGTCTATGTGTCCTTTAATTACCTCAAATGGTGTAAAGTTAGTTGTTGAATGAATTGAATTATTATAACCGACAATGACGTATTTCATTAAAGTGTTTGTGTTTTCATTTGGTCTTTCTAACTTTAGGCATCTTATTTGTTCAGCCAATGTGGAATGGAACCTCTCGACGAGGAAATTGCTATTAGAATTTTTTGATGTCGTGTAGTGTAGTTCAATTTTATGAAGGTTGCAAAAATTTTCTAAGGTATTATTTTTAAATTCACCTCCACGATCTACTGTCATTTTAATGGTGGATATGTAACGAATTCCGTGAAACCGACGTAATAATTCATCAGAAGCGGGTGGTGACTCACAATCGGCTATCATTTTGGAGTTGATCATTCGGGCGTCAAGACAAATTTTCATGGTTCCATCTTTCTTTTCCACAATCGTCATTGGACTTGCGTAAGGTGAAGCCTCACCTTTTATCACCCCCAAGTATAACATTTCTTGAATGGTGGCGTCGACGGCAGGACGTAGAGCAAAAGGTACTGGGTACGGTCGCTTCAAGAAGGGAGTCTTATTTCGTGGATGTATTTGTGCGTTAGCCCCGGACGTGAGCTAAAGATACACCTGTACTCTTGCAGCAGGTGTGTAAGCTTCCGTTTCTTGGCCTCAGGGATTTTTAATGAGTCCACCTTGGCTTGTAGAGCCCTGGGTGACTCCAAATGTGGCTTTTTGGCACAATTCGTTATTGACCCCGAATTATTTACTTCAATGTGACCCACAAGATCTTCTACGTAATCCTCCGGTTCCGATGGTAACTCCGTGGTTTTTCTGAACGGAAAACTGTGATTCTTCTCTCCATTTTTCAACAGGATTTTGTTGTTATCGAAATCGATGACCGCGCGTTGCTCGTTGAGCCAGTCTGCCCCCAGAATGGCTGGCTTAATCAAATTTTTGACGACAAGCGCAACGACGGGGTAGAGGTGTTCATCGATTTTGACCTTCAGGTAACACTGAATAACGACCTGGCAGCTTCGCTGGCCGATGGCTCCTCGGAGATGAATTGAGGTGACCGGTAACGTGGGGGGTTTGTTTCCGGTCTCAATAAGCTTGGCCCAAACTTCTTCGGAGATACAGCTGACTTCGCTGCCGGTGTCCAAAAGTGCGGGGACTGATTGTTGCTGGGAGATTTGGATCTCAATCTCCGTCACCATTTTCTGTTTGCTGTTGTTACCTGCGACAGCTGATTTAATTATTGAAAAAACATTTAACTTAACCTGTGATGCTCGCGGTCGAGCATCGTTTTTTCCTTCCATAGAGTGTGACGAAGTCGAACGTTTTCGTTTTCCTCCTATTCTCAATTGTTGATCCCTGCTGTCGCTTTGTGGGCCGTGTCGCTGACCGGAGTACCTTAGGCCCCGCTCTGTACTCCGCCCCCGTTTCCCGAATCTTTAGGGTTTCGTGATGTTTCACCCTGCGCTCTCGAATTCGTGTTATTGTTGGTGGAGTTGGGGTTGTTCTTGCGCCAGTGATTGTTGCTGCTAGTGGTGTTGTTGTACCAGCGGCTGTTGCTAAAGTTGGCTTTGTTGTTGCGCCACTGCTGGTTGTCGCTTGTGCGGTTTTGAAACCGATTTCCGCGATTTTCCGGGGATTCAGTACGAGTTACTTCGTTGCGATCCTTGTTTGGCCGCGGACGCTTTGTGTCTTTACGCAGCTGGTGGTCAGAAGTGCGGGGACTTTCCCTGGGAGCGATGGTAGTTTTCTCTCCCGGATTTTGTCCCGGAATTTCTTGTGCTGCCAGAAATTCCGCGGCCTCCGTGGTGGTACAATTCTTTTCTAGTATCCAAAGCGATTGGATTCTTTCGGGGAAGTGGAGAAGCAATTCGTCCAACAGCACTTCCTCCGATAAAGGTGTTGTCAACATGTTCGCCTTGAGTTCGAACAATATCGTCTGAAACGTACGTTAATTTATTTGGACATTATCGAATTAAATTAATTCATGTTAAATATCAAAGTCATATCAATAAAACTCTTTCGTATCACTCAGCAACTTCGAAACTATTTACTTGGTTAATTCCAAACGAATTGTGGTTACGACTCTGAGGTATGTTTGACGACATTACCATACAAACACAAATAACAACTGGCCAAATTTGATCAAACTTCATTTAACTTTCTTAATATTATTATTAGTTTAACATTTGGGCTGTTTTCCGATTGGCAATTTCATTATTAAACCAAACCCAAATATCCTGAAAGAGAAATTAAACTCCAAAATTGGTTGTTGTTAGGTCTGAAGTTGTTTTCGGAACTCAATGGAGTAAATTTTGTGTGACAACAAATTTTGTTTGTTTAAATAATACAGAAAATATATGGAAGAACCCCGTGAGGAAACTGCATTTTTGGTCGTACTACCCTTCGTTAGATGTCGCTCCCAGTACTTCACCGGTACTATTTTAACATTTTCGCGTTTTTCCCGAATTTCCTTAGGGATTTTCCTGTCTACTTTCCTCTTAGAATTATATTAGTAATGGAGCAGGAATCGTGTCATGCGTATGTATCGTTAATTACTCTGTAATTTCTTTTAAATGAATGCACATGTGTGCATGTAATTTGATATTCTTCTAAAAGCTCTGTTCTGTTCTGTAACGAATTCGTCAACACCCCCGATAAAAGCAACATTTGACCAACGTCGTTTTTGGCCTTTCTAATCTATTTAACAGACATGCATTCCAACCGACCAATTCGTTTTTGAAGTTTTTAAGACCATTTGTTAATAATTACTAGAATGTCATGAATTTCTAAGTTTTATTTGCTGACTGAAGAACACTGCATAAAATCTCAATATTTGCTAGACAATGTTATTAAAATTCTATTTTAAATAAAATGAAATTACTTTTTCTCTCTCTCTTTCTCGAGTTATTTACTGATAATTTTTGGTGATTTAAAATGACGAATGAATTTACTTCTTTCTAACCGTAACTTGTTATTTGCTAAGCAAAAGTCTTCGATTTCTTTACAGTTTTATCACTAAATTTTGGGTATTTGAACAAACCTAAATTAATTATTATTTTGTGAGAAAACTATTGAATTAGCTGAACGCCTGGACTGCACCGTCAGGCCGTCGCCAACTCCCTTATCTTTGCATATCCACTTGTTAAACACATGGCTTTTTGACCACCCAATCTGGTGATTTGCAACGATTTTATGGTTCTTGGAAAATTCTCGTGGGAACGATAATTTCTAAACATTTTAATGCTAACATGCTTTTAATGCTAAATAAGTTGAATTAAATTTGTTGAAATTAAACGGTGTTGTAAGGAAGCTCAAATTTTTAAAATGACTTCTAATAATTTGCGCTGATTAATAGATTAAATTATAAATACCGCGATTATCACATTACTCACAGTTCATGGTTCGTCAATGATCAGAGCACAAATGAGTTTCAGAAGGTTTCCGGAACACACGAAAGCTTGCCACTTGAACTGAACGTTAACATCAACAAAAAAATGCCAAAGCTCATTGGTTTCAAATCTTAGAGGGTGTCACCATAGAGAAAAAAAAACTTTTATTTTTGCTTTAGTCAAATAAGGAAAGAGAATCACCAGCATGTACGAAACTAAAACGCAGACGCAATTAGAGTTTAAATTTTTATTCAAAAAAATATTTTAAAATATTAAGGGCTACAAAAGAAAAAAAACAATGGTTTTCCGCCGCAATGACCAATCAAAACCAAATGGTCACCGTGACCCCAGTCAAATCGGCCACCCAACGAAAACAGAGTGGCCCAAGAATCGCGCTCGACCAAACGTCAAAATTTAATTAAAAGAATTCAAAACTCAATCTGCCCGTCACATTTGAACAAGGATTACAGGCTGTTAAAGTTTCCAAAAAGATACAACTTTCTCTGGCTAATTAATCACTTTATGAGGGATGTGTCAGGTAAGATCGTAAAAATGTTCAGTTGCTGAGGGACGAATCGAATTGGTTCCCGATTGTTCATCCTTAGTCAGTTGCAGCAAGATGTGGATGACCAAGAAGGGTGCCGATGGAGTACCGTATGTCACCGTGTTTAGGACGAATTCTTGAAGAGCATCATCGGGTAAAAACCGCCAAACAATGCGTTGAAATTGGCGGTCGACTGTCGAAACTAAAATTTGACGGTACATTTGGCGAATATCCGCTGTGAATACGACGGGATATAACCGAAATTTTAATAATACGCTGCAAATGTCTTGCAGCCATTTAAGTCCAGCAAGAAGCGTGTCGCTTAGCGATCGACCGTTCGAGGCTTTCGTGCTGATGTCAAAAACAACTCGTACATTTGAAGTCGCATTATCTGGTCTAAGAACACAATGGTGCGGTATATAATAACATTGATCGTAATTGCCGTCTGAGGCCGTAAGTTAGGACATGTTACCCAATTGTAAATAATCTTTCATAAATTTACAATATTCCTCTTGTAGACGCGGATTTCGAATTACGCGATTTTCCAAGAGTAAAAAACGATGAGTCGCGATCTCGCGAGATTTTAGAAACTCTTTTGCATCGTGTTTGAATATCAACGAAACCATGTATGTACCTGCGATTTTCGCAACGCGAGACTGGATGAATAAAGATGTTTGCACTGAATGTCATCGTCTGAGCCTTTGTCAAAGTGAGGCACTTCCTCGAGTTCCCAAAATTTTCGTATTGTTTTATCTAAGGTACAATCTTCGAATATTGTAAAAAATGCATTAACTGCAACCCCCAACCAAAAATAGTGTTTATTGTCAGAGGTTCGCCGTCAACCTTACTAATTAAGATTTCGGGTTTAAGGAGAGATGCGTAAACATCACCACCCAAAGGTCGATGCGAGATGGTTTATAAAATCCAGGATCGGCAAGTTGCAAGTTCCAAAGATCTGACCACTGGTCAATGTTTACCTGGAACAACGGGAGGTCGCCTGTAATTTGGGAGAGCACATGGGCGCTAATTTTAAAAAGGGAATTAGAACAATCACGGGGTCTAATTAAACAGTCGACAAATTCCGGAGATACAGATTCACCCGTTGGATTGATGCCGCGAACCTTAAGCCGCAACCGCGTAAATGTTAATCCTAATTTGCGAAGACAGTTTTGTCCTGACTACAATTATCAAGGACCGCTCGTATCGTTTGAAAGTTGCCCTTCGAAACTTTTGTTTCAAGAAGTACCGTTCCTAATAGTACAATTTTGTCGCACAATGTCAAAGTCAAGGCGGTAACAGAATTAGGAGTACTAATTACTGTTGTCGATGCAGATGCCGCATTTGATTCTGACGATTGGGCCTTTGTTGATGCTTCGGTCAAACGTGGCGCATTGCGAGAATTATTGAAATGCAAAAGTGAATGATGCTTGTCTTTAAGGTCTGACTGGGTCTGACATAATGATTCATATGGACACGATTTCCAATTATGCGACGCTTGTAGACAATTAATACATAGACGATACGATTTGGCCAAATTAAAACGTTGACGCGGAGTTTTCGACGTGAACTTTGGGCACATATAAATGGAATGGTCACCAGCTGCACAAATTTCGCACTTTGGTGTTGATGAATCGACTAATAAAACGGATCTAGTTTTGTGAGCAACACGATTTTTTGATTCAGTACCAAAAGAATAACTGATGCTTGTGACTTTTTGACTGAGTCTTATATCCGGCATTCACTTTCAATAAACTTTGTCAAACTGTCAAATTGCGGAACTTGAGACGGATCTAATGAACGTATATCCGCTTCGAAAGATTTTCGAGTTTGAGGATCAAGCTTGTCTAAAAATAATTGAAGCCACATAAGGTATTTCCAATCTTTTACGCATAAAGAGCGGAACGATTTTCGTTAAAATTGTCCAGAAGCTCACGCAGTTCGAGCGCGGACTGAGTCTTTAGTTTTGGCAACATTTGAATGTTGCACCAATAATGATAAGATAACTCCCACTTGTTTTCATAACGATCCGTCCAGGCCTTATAGGCAATAGGGTAATTTTCAGCCGTTAATTGCAGCCCTTTCATTAGGTTAAGCGGCTGTCCCGATAAACAGCTGAACAAATACTGAAACCGGTCAATGTTCGATAATTCAGTACGATCGTGAATTGAGTTATTAAAGGATTGGATAAACGAAGTCCAATCACTAGGCACACTTCTTATGGGAATTTAAAGACCACTCAAATTGGATAATTTTTATATCAATCGATACAACTCAAAAAGCTGATCAAATCATATCATTGCGCCAAACGTGTAGCTTGATTAGGAACGCCAGAAATCGCGATTGAATTTAAATTATTCCAATTGTTGGAGATATTAACTTCTGTCCGCTTAAATCTCTATTTCCATAAAATTGTCTGTTCCCTATACCTGACCCCCAATCCCCCAATTGTAGTAATACCGCAGTGTTGTAAATCTCGGAAATTTACAAGCTCTTTGTATTCACCGAAAAACCGCCCCAATGCTTTTCTTATGGGACAAATCTTTACTTTGATTGCAATTTCCCGCGTTCCCAATTAAGCTACACGTTTGGCGCAATGATATGATTTGTTCAATTTTTTATGACGCATCGATTGATATAAAAGTTACTAAATTTGAGTGGTCCTTAAATTCCCATAAGAAGTGTGCTTAGTCCGTCGAAATTTCTAAGTTTAATTTTCGGCAGTTGCAAACTAGAGCTTGAAAAAATGGAAGCCGCGCTTTGTTTTGCAACTGGACGATCGACTTCTGGAAAGTACTTAATGTATGACGCTTCAATCTTATCAAATGCATCAAAAAACCGTTTGCGCAATTATTCGGTGTCTAAGTCAGGTTCTGCTTGAGTGGCAACAAAGACAATAATTGACGAATGCAATGGCTCGAATTTATCAAAAATTGATTGGGCGCGTTGAAACCGTCTTTTTAATAGTGGCTTTAAGAGCCGTCCGGAGTGAAATCTCTTATGGGAGTTCCAATGATAATGACTACCTCTGTACCTCAAAAACTATCAAACATATTTTCATAAACTTGGTATCATGTAAAAGAATTTTTTCCTGTTTATCGGCCATTTTAGATATGTTATAGGTTACCTACAAACTCTAATAAAAGTAGAGAAAGTTTGACTAAGGTTAAAGATTTCTAGAAAACGCATTTTAAGAGGTTTTTTCGAATTTTTTAAATGGCCAATAAATTTATTCTTGTTGTTTAACCCGATAATTTCAAGTCCGATGAAAAAATGTTTGTAAATAACACCTCCACAGAGGTAGCCTTATTTGCAATCGAAAATTGAGTGAGCAAGAGATAATTTACAACTTTTCCATAAAAAGTAACCGCAAACAATTAGACCCGGACTTCAAACATAATTTATGATTGCCCCTGACGATACGAACAGATCTCAATACATGGCTAGATTTATAGGAGAAGATTTCAGAGATTGTAAAATTTCTTTGGGATAAACATTCTTTTGAATAAATGGGAATTGTGATTTCATTAAAAATACAAGGTACCTAAATAAATGTTTTGCTTTTATTTCTGGTACGAAGGACGAAAGTTTATTTATGAGAATGCATTTGAAATAATATTGGTCGGTCATTAATTACTCTGGTGATAAATAAATATTTAAATATTTGGGGAACGCTCCGTAAACCAGGTATATAATTCAGCCAGTTCCATGTAAACACGTCTTTGTCACTTTTTTCTGGGAAAAACGATTATTTGTCTCGAATTTGTGTACCTGAACGCACATGAGTCACTGACAGCCCTTGGGTTCAAAACTTAGGCCGCGCAAAAGACTTAATTATGCACTTGGTAACTCTTATAGGACTAGGTGTGCTGCTGCCGTTATACACTAAAAGAGTGCACAGTATATTAAAAAAATTATTTATAATATTGAAAAGCGAAGGCTTTCAAAAATAACAAAGGATAGGCTCTTTTGACGAAACAAATTCAGAAGTGGATTCAAAGATGCTCACAATATCACAACAAGCTGATATTGCACAGAATTGTACAAAGAGGAAGAGAGTGAATATATGCTAAAATTAAGGAAAACAGAAAAGGAAATTGAGGAGATTGAAATAGAAACTAGAGACCAAGACGTAGCCGGCCACTGGATGCAAATGCGACGAAAATTGCTAACCGCCTCAAATTTTGAGAAGATATGTAAATTAAAGAAAACAACAAGTGCTGCGGCTAAAGTAAAGCACTTACTCTACAATGTCATCTCGCAGAATGTACCATCACTAAACCACGGGAAAATCCATGAGATCGACGCGAGAAAGGAATTAGAACGGAAACTCAGTGAAGAATGGGGCGAAAACGTCGTTATTGAAGAAGGTTTTTTTTGGGAGCGGCGCCAGACGGCATCATTAAAAAGGAATGTTGGTTGAATTAAAATGTCCTTACACTGCTTACAAAAAAAACTTACTCCGGATGAAACCATAACAAAGAAAGTAATAAATAACGTTCTGGAAGGTGACTTCCAAAAGAATTTTGGAAATTAACAAAAACCATGATTGGTTTTATCAAGTACCAGGGCAATTACATATTGCAAATGAGAAAAAAAGCTTTATTATGTATGTTTATGGACTGGAGAGAACAAAATTAAAACGGAGGTAATTCAAAAAGAGGACGAATTCTGGATGCAAAAGATGTTTCCGAAGCTGGAACAATTTTACAAGACGGCACTACTTCCGGAAATAATTGATTTAAGAGCTTCTAGGAGTATGCCACTAAGAGACATAAATAGTAATTTTTGTATTAAGTGCGCGAAATGAGTGTTTTTTTAATGGCGCCTGAGAATGTTATTTTAGTCGAGACCGCCAGGTCGAGACCTAAAAGACATTCGAAGGCGCCATTAAAACATGAATTTCGCCACGAAATACAAACAACGTTTTTTCTACAGCCTCCAGATGAAGAAAAAAGTAACAGAAATTAGTTGGAACAAAATGGTCTGATAAATCGAGTTGCTTGCATGGTTACGATGATAAATAAAAGTGATAGTTGCGAAAAATTTGTCACAATAGGTATTTTTGTTGAAGAAGTGTGATGGATTTTAGCAGCGAAAACGAAATAGATGCAATTGCAAGCGCGGCAGTGTCGAATCTTTTGCCTGCTAAATCAAGACCGCAGTACGAAAAAACGTATCTTCAGTTTCGGCAGTGGTGTTCTATGAAAAAGATTGATCAAGTAACGGAAAATGTTTTGTTGGCGTATTTGGAAGAAAAGTCTACCACCTTAAAGCCACCAACACTCTGGGCCCTTTATGCGATGTTGAAAGCCACCTTAAACGTTAAAGAGAATATCGATACACGTAAGTTTCCGAAGTTAGTGCCCTACCTGAAAAGCAAAAGCGTAGGTTACAGAAGCAAGAAGTCGCAAATTTTAGACAAAGAAGACATTAGCAAGTTTATTAATGAAGCAGATGACAAGATATATTTACTGATGAAGGTAAACTTATCATATTAGTGTAATACAAATCAAAACAACTCGTTTTATTTATAGACTGTGCTAATTTTGGGTATATCGGGAGCCCTTCGACGTGAAGAATTAGTTAAAATGAAGCTAACTGACATAGAAGATAAACAGTCTGTCTTAATTGTGAAGGTGCCTGATACAAAAACCCACTGCGAACGAATATTTACTGTTTCAAATTTAGAAAATATAGAAATTGTCAGAAAATATAGAGCTTTGCGGCCTCCACGGGCGACTAGTGACCGTTTATTTTTAAAGTATACCAACGGAAAATGTGTGAATCAAAATGTTGGAATTAACAAAATCGGAGAGATACCAAGTTTGATTGCAAAGTGGCTTAACAAAGACGAACCTAAAAAATATACTGGTCACTGCTTCAGAAGAAGCTCTGCCACTCTTTTGGCGAATGCTGGAGGTGATCTAATTTCAATTAAACGTCATGGGGGCTGGAGAAGCAGCACAGTGGCAGAAAGTTACATCGAGGACTCTTTGAATAATAAAATTGAAATTGCCAATAAAATTCAACCTTCTTCCTCCACAGAAGAAAACAAAATCACTCAACCTTCTACATCGGCTTCTTTTAATGGCGAAAATAACTTTCATTTACAAGCGTCTTCACTCAGGCCTCTGGGGATAAACGGGGGCACGTTTTCGTCATGCACATTTAATTTTCATATGTCAAAGTAAATATCTATTATTATTGTTTTGTAATATTGTTCTGTATAATTATAAAACCTTTAAAACTACCTCTCATTATCGATCCGTCTCTTCATTTCGGTTGCTGTTGATGTCTTTTCGTGTTACTAAAATTGTAACAGAAATAAGTTGGAACAAAATGATCTGAAAAATCGAGTTGCCTGCACAGTTAAAAAATATTATTTTTTCACTGTGAAACCGTGAAAAAATTATATTTTTTCACAGTGAAAAAACGTCAAACTTCGCGCATAGGTAACCATGCATAAATGTCACGATTTTTTGACGGCTGTAGAAAAAATAAATTAATGTATGTACCTGAATAAAAGTTTTCATGTCATTGATTTTTATTTTCCTATTTGTTACGATTACGATTACGATAAAGTGTTAGTACTCAATCAAAAGTAAATTAAAATAGCAATGAGTACCTATAATATTATAATAAATAATAGAACTACAAGATAATATTGCTAATACATGATTGGTTACAAACTTGAAAAATTACGTTTGAGAGTTGAAAATGCGGCAAGTCACTCGCCTACGTAAAATTCCGAAATTCGTAATGAATGAAGAGGCTGGGTACCGGCGGTTATGGTGTCGCAAATTATGCGCTCGTAATAGAGTGCCTTTTAAGATTGCTGCCGATTCCAACTTGACAGTTGAACCAGTATCGTAAAATTCTGAAGATCGAGCTTGCTCCGGACGAGCCTTAACGATAGGTTATCATCGCAATTTCAATCAGCTGGTTCATCAGACTGTCCCGTTGAGCTCGATATTCCTTTGTTTTGACAGCCATTACTAACTAATAAATAATTTTGAATTGAGCCGAAAAAGTATCCGTGAAAGGAAAGCTATCAAAAGTAGGTAGTGTAATAAACCCTACCTAATAAAGCTTACGTTGAGACCCTTACAAACAGGGTCGTAAAGCGAATTTCAGTACTCGGATTTCGGTAATAAACTAATACCGACACGCAAAAATTCCTTGGAAAACCTTTGGTAAACACCGCTTTCAACACGTGTTAAACACCAAATTTTCCACAAGAGGAAGATCCAATGATAAAATAAATGTGATAGTTAAGATGGTTGCACTGCCTTGATGCGAAGCGCGAAACCAAATGAATTTAACTCATTTAACTTCGCGCTTTGGAAACTTTGTATTAATGCGTTATCACTAGTTTGTCGAAATTTTTATCAATTTTGCCTTTTAGAATAATTGAAATTTATTGAATTGTTTATTATGAAACACTGTTAAATTGTGTCCAGGTAACTAAAGAAAAAGATCAGGCATAAAATGAAACAAAAAAAATGGGTAAAAATTTTTAATTATAATGAATAATTTAAACTATAAATATAACTACTAATAATACAAAAAAAAATTTCATTTAAAATAAAAATGAAAAATTGCCCATCAAGCCATGGACATGGGGCAGTACCATGCCTCCACCCATGCCTCGACCAGGCCTATGTCCCAACCCACAATAAAATCCCACAGGTGCACATGGTGGCGTCGACCCAAAGGCTGAGGCGTGGTGGAGTAGGTAATAAAAAGCACCTCTATGTCCTCCACCACATAGGAAGGAACCATCAGCAGAATACGGTCGACCAAAAACAAAGAAAGCGCGGGGGGCTTGAGGATCATTAACCCCGAGAAATCGCGGCCAAATCCACCAGGTAAATAGACAGCTGAAAGTAGACAAAAGCCAATAAGAATCAAAATAAATCATTTATATGAGATGATTGGAAAATATTCATAAAATAATTAAATCAAATTACTAAAAGAGACAAAATAGTTATTTAATGATAAATCAGTGATAATTTTCACAAAAGCAGAAATAAACATTAACATATCATGCAACAAAAGGCACAACTATCACCTGCACTGTCAGTCAAAATGAGATGGTACTGTAGTGAGACCGTGATTGATGGTTGCTTGACATTTAAATTATTTACAACTTATTTATTTATTTAATCTTGAATTTTACTTTTGGTTCTTGAAATTATTTAGCTCGTCTAGTTAATTACTTTCCAAAAGGTTTCTTTCACTTACCTACGTTGTGTCTACTTGGCATCCGATATCACCCCTATAATGTTAATAGAGATTTTGATTTTAATTCCTAAGGGAATTAAAAAGGGTTCAGAATTTTTCCGTAACACAAGTCCGGATTCAAAGTAGTGTCAAAACGCATGGGAAAAGAAATTTAAACCACAAGTTTCCTCCAAAGTTATTTATTACAAGAAGAATGAATATTCCGTTGGATGGATTACAATAATCAATGGTTATAAAAGTTTGATCAAATTTGGCCAATTGTTATTTGTGTTTGTATGGTAATGTCGTCAAAAGATACCTCAGAGTCGTAACCACAATTCGTTTGGAATTAACCAAGTAAATAGTTTCGAAGTTGCTGAGTGATACGAAAGAGTTTTCTTGATTTGACTTTGATATTTAACATGAATTAATTTAATTCGATAATGTCCAAATAAATTAACCTACGTTTCAGACGATATTGTTCGAACTCATATGATCCAGGCAATTGACAACGCGTTTCTAAATTACTTGTACCAGAAGCGGATTATAACATACTCGCGGAATCTTTGATACGTGCATCGCATTGAATTTTACGCCCTAGTGCCGAAATTGTGTCTCCGGTAAAAGTCAGGTGATCAACACCTAGAATGAATTCCGAACACAACCCGGACACACAAGCTTTTATAAATCAATCTGAATAAATGTAGAAGTAATTTCTCTCTACGGGTTTCACGTACACGAGCTTTGACAAAGACTTGTTCAGAACTTTGTCATTTCACGATATCAGTTTATTACAGATAACCACGGATGATTATGTCTGCTCGATCGTCCGTAGTAGCCTGCAAGTACGTGGAAGTACTTGCCGTTGGGAGGGGAATTACAACGTCCATTCTAAGTACAATCGTTCTACTCTAAACCTATCCTTAACTAGCAAGAAATCATTCTATTTCGTAAGATTTAGGTGTATGCAACCTTAAATTATCTGTGTTACAACAGTTTGAATAGCACCGTGGGTTTTGGATTTAGATTTTGGGTGTGGTTGAATATTTGTTTGATGCCGTTTCACTCAAATTTGTCGTAACAAATTTATAAGTTTGAAGCAAAGAAGATAAAGAACTTTTAATATTGTAATTTAAAGGTGTGATGGTTGAATTGAAAAAATGGAATTGTTTGTTGCGAGTTAATTTAAGTTGAAAACGTTTTATTTAAGATTTATATAGCTGACGTAGTACGAAGCACAGGAATTTAAATAGTTACTGGTCTTTTTGGAATTTTCGATGATCAATAACTTTGTGGTTACGAGAAAATTTATGAAATGAATGATAATGATCACTATTTCGAAATGACTTACTTAAATGATTTAATATTATAATATTAAATGAATAAAAATTAATTAACCCTTTTGAGGGCCTACCTAGAAAATTTTAATCCTCCAAACTTAGGCGTCGTCAGTTGTTCCTCAGGAGTTACGGCTCGCAGCACGAGTTAATTGAACTGTGCCAGTCTAACGAGACTGGTGCGTGGGAGTATTTTTGAGTAAAGATGACTTTGAAATTTTGAACGAATTGGTAGCGTGGATTTGTTTTCGTTTTGGTGGAGATTGGCACCTTATTGAGTTCAGACGATCCTTGAGTTTGAAACAAAGGGAGGATCGCTTACCTTGGTCGCCGATCCGCCTGAAATAATCTCTCGGGGATCACTTCACAATGCACTCAAGAAAACACAAGTTTCTGCGAAACCAGCCGTTTATTTCACAACACTGACGAGCAAATTAGAGAAAGTTAATAATGGATACAAAAAAACAAAGAAAAAAAGACTAAGAATTCTCCTACTGATCTCGCAAACGTAATGGTCACAAGGACTATTCGATTTCGGAATCAAACAAGAACTAACTAAACTTCGGAATTTTGAAATTAGGAAAGCTCGCCTTCGGAGAGGGGCTACTTCCTAGACCAATAACTTAGAAGCATCCCTTGGCGGCAATTCCCGATCGGAACGTTGTTGCCAAATTTTTCTCTCTTACCCGAACTAACGCGAGGACCCAGAGAGAGGCTAGGTCTTTTGTAGTCCTTGTGACTTTGATGGATCGTCTCAACACTTGTGACGGTATACAATTTTTTACGAATAATATGAATCAAGAGATTACACGGTACCACCGCTTGATTTTGAGTACGTTCCATCGCCTAACTAAGGTAGCCAGGACCTCGCGACTCTCCTGTGAATAGAAAGGTCCTGAATACCTGTCTGGTCTGGCCGATCTTACAGCTAAACAAGTTGTACAATTACGTGAGGACCGCATCCATTGTATTTCTAGCATGTGGAGGCCAATTCCCTTAATTCGCGTCTAGTAATTCGGTTCCCTGGACTTGATTATCAAAGAGAAACTATTGAACCGCGATTCTACGAAATGACCACATGTCCCCAATAACCAGATGACGACCGTTTCGGTCATAGAGGCGGTCGTCGGGGGTGGTCGAACATTAAAGTTTTCTAAAGAGGACGGCACTAATTTTGACAAATTTATGATTTCCCGTACATGAACTTAAATGCTGAAAAAGACTGATAAAGTGTCGGCCTTCCGAGAACGCAATCTGGTCGACACTTTCGAATTTGATTCATGTGACAAATAACGGTCAAACTGAAACTAAAGAAACCGAAATTACTATTTCGTCTTTAACAAATAACACATTTGTTACAGAACTAACACTAATAAGATTTGTTTTTAAACTTATCCCACTAATCACTTAACTCTAGCACTTAATAAAAAAAAACTTAAATTTATTTATTTAAAAATTAGGATTAAATTCACTTATTTAAATTTATGAACACTAAAGGGTAAAGGAAGACTAGGCTTAAATTTATAAAAATTTAAAAGCAGCTCGAAATCGACTAACTCAGAAGGAAGTCAAAAATCGAATCCCCCTCAAAACCAAGGGCTAATCTTGCGTTAGCTACGCTAACTCGCTTCCCCCCCTACCGTTGTTAAGTAGTTTCCACATGTGCGGAATTATACAAATTTGACTCTTATGATGTCTTGGCATTTGATCAAACCTCGTTTAACTTTCTTAATATTATTATTAATTTAAAATTTGGGGTGTTTTCCGATTGGCAATTTCATTATTATTAAACATTAATTCGGTAATCGTTGATCTAAAATGAATACAATACAATAACAGTATGGAATTACCCCAAATATCCTGAAAGAGAAATTAAACTCCAAAATTGGTTGTTGTTAGGTCTGAAGTTGTTTTCGGAACTCAATGGAGTAAATTTTGTGTGACAACAAATTTTGTTTGTTTAAATAATACAGAAAATATATGGAAGAACCCCGTGAGGAAACTGCAATTTTGGTCGTACTACCCTTCGTTAGATGTGGCTCCCAGAACTTAACCGGTACTATTTTAACATTTTCGCGTTTTCCCCGAATTTCCTTTGAGATTTTCCTGTCTACTTTCCTCTTAGAATTATATTAGTAATGGATCAGCAATCGTGTCATGCCATGGAGGTAAGATAAAGAGGAGACAGCATCGCAGCACTTTCACTGTAGCGTGTTGTGAAGCCGATTAACGCCGGGAGAGGGGAATGCGGGACCAAGAGGGGACAATGTTTTCCTCCATCGCAGGTGCAAAAGGCAGTGGCGTAGCATATTTAATTGCCAAAAGGGGTTCATACTTCATAGAGTATTTTAGTGGGAAAAATTTTATGAAGTTAAAAGAAAACAAACATAAAACTGTAATTATTTTATTCTTGTAAAAAAGACATGTATAATCCATACATACAGAGTGTTATTTTAAACGAGCAATTACGAGTATCCCAGCAAATAAACAAAAAATTGTAAAATCCCAAAATCGATAGTAAGTTAGAAACAATTGACTTAAAAGACACAAATCCGTGCAGTTGACTCGGAATAATAAGCTGAGGATCTAGGAAATTTATCATTTGATCGTAGAATAGGTTTTCCATGATCTTAAGAACCAGTGAAGTTTAAGTGACAGGAGAATGGGATTTTTATGCGCTAATAATGTTAATAAAATAATAAATAACTTAGAATATAGAATAATAATAATTTAGAACAGGGAACAACAGAATAAATTTTCACGATTACAATAAAGTAAAACTAATTGATTTAAATGTTCCATCGTTAAACGTCGATGCTTATCCGTAAGTATATTTTTATCAAAACAAGAGTAGGCAAAGGCAAAAAGAAAAGTGTTGTAGAAAACATTTTATCCACGCAAGAATATTTGAGAGCGTCAGCCCGAGTGTTTAATATTCTTAAGTGGATAAAATGCGACTAAAACACAATGCAATACAACGTTTTATCCACAATCACCACATTAACAAAATTAATTAATTTTGAGTTAATCAAAGTTATATTAAAAATGTTTGTATTCGTAAAATGAAACTTTGCAGCTTTGTCTGGTAGTCATAATTACTAGTGGCAAAAGTGGAATGAAGTTACTTTATTCCACTAGTGGATAATAGGTCAGTTTCTATGCTTCATAAGTGTGGATAAAACTCCAGTTACAATGTGATTGTGGATAAAAACATTTACGCTTGCGCAAGAAGAACTGCACAAAATATAAAATATAAATAATTATATTATATGCGAATATATGGACCATAAGTTTTTATGCGGTAAAAACTCAATATATGAAGTTATATGAGAAATAAAATTAAGCGTTAAAAAACATGTAAGGGCAAAACACCAGTTACGTAAGGATAAAGGAATGAAAGAATAAAACCAGCCGTGACACCATCTGATCCAAACAGCAGTCTCCGGAAAATCAGCTACTTCTACTGAGTCCCAATTGGGAGGAGTATGCTTTTGTAGAAATGACATAGTAACCCAGTAAACAACACCAACGCTTGAACCGAGCTGAGATTGTACTTGGACTTGTGGTTGGTGGTAAATATATTAAAAGTACACTAAGAGGGTAGGTGTCCTCCTGTAAATAAAAGTTAACCAGTCTCGGGATGTTCTATTTTTTTTGTTTATTTATGAGATATCCACGGTGGCCCGTTAAAAAATACCCTGTAAAAAATTGTCCCTACTAACTGAGTCAGGTTTAAGCACCTTCTAATAGAAAATCAATGAAAATAAGATAAAAAACAAGCATTGTTTACTGGTTTTTAAACAGAATTGTCTTATTAAGACTGGTTCTTATTCTATCTATTTTATCAACACTTTTTCTAGCTTCGTGATGAATACGTAATTTAAAATAACCTTTTAATATTAATTTTACTAATTTATGGAAGTGGTTATCCAAAGGATCGTCATCATATAAATGATCTCCGAAGACATCCATGACCGACGACGGTAGATTACGCATAGTATTAACAATTAAGATTTGAGGTAAATTTTCAATATTTTTGTTAAAAATCCCAGTTGTTTTGTGAAAATATCGGAAATATTTTTCCGCATTTTGGCAAACGCTGACTACCATTTGCGACGCCCTGTAAAGATGTCGGTACTCTTTCTGCTGCTGCAGTTTAGAAAATGTCCTATCACCTTCCAACAACCGCAGACACTGCATACAAGTTACAGATTTGTTAAGAGACTTTACAACAAATCCGGAGATATACGACACCACATCTAAAACATAATCCGTTAAATCCCAAGACGAAGATTGGGATTGGAAATCAAATTCGTCCATATATTTTAACTCTTCTTCAAATGAAACAATGTTTTCTTCCCCACTTGCATTTGTGGTAACACCTCTACTACTGCAGTTTAAAATTGTTGTTGAATCTAAATTTATGACGTTGCCCGTGTCGCCACTTTTAATTTCGTGATGGACAATTAATCGTTTATATGCGGCCTCAAATTGTCTAGCAGTGGGATTATTGTTAAACCCTCCTTTACTGCGGATAGCCCCAAAAAATAATTCCAAGTGGTCTTGTGACAGCTTGTAGGTTGAAATATATTTCAAAAAGCCTTTTTCTTCTACATAGTGTTCATAATACTGGATAAGACTTTCTATACAAATCATAAAGCCTAAAAAACCTGTCTTCCGACCAGAATTTAAAATTGCTCTGTTATTTATTTTTAACTGCTTTATATATTCCTTAATCTCAATTAAATACCTAAAAAACTCGTTTTTGGTAACAGGTGAAAGCGGCTTTTTATAAAAATATTTAGCTAGTCTATTTTTTGAGTTAAACATATCAAATAAATCATTAAAAATTTTAATAAACTTCGCTGTTGCAGCTGCACCTATAAAATCAGTTTTCCCGCTTTCTTTTAAAAATAATAAAGCATCAGACACACTCTTGCTCAAGGTTTGGGCAGCAAGTCTCACTTTCATTTTTTCTTTTGCGAATTTAATGTGACGAGTTCTTATTTTTGTCCCGGCATGTAAACCTTCTTCACACTGTAACTCAACAAGTTTTTCCAGAAATTTCCATTCAATTTTACCACCATCGCCATCAGTAATTAATGAATATGTTGCCAAACAATTTCTTACAAGCTTCAGCATATGACAAGCATCTGGAAATATGAAAATTAAATCATCTGTGATAGGATGTTGAAACGACGTTTTAAGTGAATTGAATTCCGCAAAATCTGCTCCCAAAATTTGAACCATCTGAAAATTCGCTGGGGCTCCATCAAACGTAACTGATAATACAGTAACGCCACTTTCATGTACAAACTGAAGACATGACTTGACAAGCGAAGCTTTTTCACTGGCACATAAACCATTTAGAAGAAAATATCCAATGGGTATTTTCCATGTCCCATTTACGTTTACAAGCATAAAAACCAGAACTTCTTTTGCTTCTGGAAGTGTATCAGCACTAATATTTGTACCAATATCAACATATCCCGTAAATTTTTTTCCAGTCCATTCTATTTGTTTTCTGATCGACATTTCGTCGAGCACAAGGTTACAGACTATTTTATTGTTCTTACATTCGACATCTTTCGTTTTTATTTTTAAAGCATTTAACGCTTCTTTTGTCCACCCTGGGGATCCATCCACTGACTGATACCACTTTGAGATAGTGTTAAGATGCGGTAAAGATCGATTAAAAGTCTGTCGAACAAAGTTGTATGCTTTCGGTGAATAAAAGCTAAGCGTAAGAGCAAAGGATCTTAACGCTGGTGTATATTTCTGTTTTGTAGGCCCTTTCAACATTCGTCTAAAAATATCCGCAGCAGTTGAAGGCAACGATGACATAATAGTAGATTCAGCGTTTTCAGTAATCAAGCGTTTTTCCTTTAAAACATCTACAAGCGATTTTAAGGAATTTACTCGTAACCGTAATCTTCGCACAGACTGTTGCAACACTTTAACTTTTTTATTTTGACATTGCAATTTACTTTTCATTATTCGAAAATGTCGTTTTGCTTTTCTTGGTGTTGAAAAATCTGAGCTACTCAGAAATCCCACACTAAATCTTCTTCTTTTTTTGGTTTCACTTGTCGTAACGACACGTACTTGCTTAGTAAGTAATCTTTCAGTCTCAGAAGCTGTTAAAGTTGAAGAGGAAGGAAGAGACCGTACCCCCAAGGATTCACTTGAATCCTTTTGTTGAGAAAGATCAGAGTCTTTATGTACCTCCTGACTAACTAATCGTTTAGTCTCAGAAGCTGTTAATGTTCCAGAGGAAGGAAGAGACCGTACCCCCAAAGATTCACTTGAATTCTTATGTTGAAGGAGATTAGATTCTTTACGGAGTTCGTCCTCAGCTTCACTTGCGGTCAGGGTGCTGCTGCTAGATGACTTGAGAGTTGAAAGACCAGCTTCATCGTAACTTCTTTTATGTGATTTAGGAGATGTTACTGACGTTTCTACGCTTGTCGAATCAGAACTACTTAAATCTTTGTCAGTGGTATCAATTGGAATTGCTCCCTTTTTCAATACTTTCTTTTTAGTGACGCCCAGATACTCAAAATCTGTCTCTAGAAAATGATTTGCGCAAATTAACGCGTGTTTAGGAGCAGTTTCCTCAGCATTAAAAGGTAAACCAACACTCGAGAACCAGATTCTTCTAATACTTGGGTCAACTGGTATCCTATAAATAAATTTTTTTGTACATTGTTATTTCAGTAACAGTAACTAAATATTTTTGTTTAAAAATTTTGAGAATGGATATTAGTGGCATTACTAATCATTAAAAAACTAAAAAAAAAATTATTCTTACTAAGATGCAGCAGCTCGTAAACTTTGCAAAAAACGCATACATTAATATATGTTTGTAAGAAAAGCAAACCCGTTAACTTTGTTTTAAAGATATGTTTTAATATTTACATGATTTATTATTCAGTTGTTCAAAAAGAGTTGTAGGAAAACATTTTCTTTGAGACAAGAAAACCCACCATTTCAAAGAGAAAATTAATTCTGAAAATTGATATTTGTTGCTAAAGGTTTGAAACGGACCATACATGTTAAACTGTAGCTTTTAGACAAATTTTGTATAGAACGACTAATTTGTCAAATTGAATAGCCCTTTATAAAACAAATACCTACACCACTGACCTACAAGTACTCACCTGTGGAATGATAAATTCAAACTCGTGTTACTAACTATTTTACAAACGAAACACTGCCGTGGCATTGTTCTGTTACAATCAGTATATATTTTTTAGTCACTATAAACTCACTTTCACCACAAATTACGCTCAAATTCGCCTACTTCACTATTGTAAACAAACGGCCGCCATTATCCTTCACTGGATGTTCACTGGCAATATTGGTAATGCAGCGTTGTCGGATTGTTACTTAGTGCATCGCATATCCGGAAATCCACGAACACTCTTACCGCTTCAGCTCACTATGCAGTAACATACCAACATGTAAACATAGCCGATATGGCAACGTCAATGTTTATGTACATTAGAATGTGAAGTCTCGCGGACTTCACTTCCAAATACACATTGCGGAGCCTTGTGTCATGCAATTTTTTTGCTTACAATAATTTAATTAAATAGAATGATTTATACATCCGAATTTCGACGGCTGCGCCTTAAATATTAGGGTTAAATTTTACATCAAAATGTTCAGAAAAATTACCCGTGTTTTTCTAAACTACCGGTTTCGTGATCTGATTTTGATTTAACAAAGAAATCGTTAATTACGCTGCAATTTCTTATAAGGAATGCACATGTGTGCTTGTAATTTGATATTCTTTTAAAAGCTCTCTGTTCTGTAACGAATTTGTCAACACCCCCTATTCAAGCGGCACTTGACCAGCGTCGTTTTGGCTATGCTAATCTAGTTAACAGACATGAATTTCAATCGACCAATTCGTTCTTGAAGTTTTGCAACAATTTGTTAACAATTACGCCGAATAAAATGAATTATTCAATTTTATTCGATGACTGAAGTACACTGCATAAAGACTCAACTTTTTGATACGAAACGTTACGGGAATTTTGAATAAGATGAAATTTTGATTCTTTCTCGAGTTGTTTACTGATCATCAACGTGTCTTAAATTGGCTCATAAATTCCTTTCTTTTTGAAACGTGACTAGTTAATTTCTAAACAAAATATTGGATTTAATTTTAGGTTTATCAATAAATTTTGGCTATTTTAAACAAAAGTAAATTAATTATGCTTTTGTGAGAAAATCATTGGATTAGCTGGGCGACTGTGGTGCAGAGCCAGGCCGTCGCCAACCCCCATATCTTTGCATATCCACTTGTTAAAACACATGGCCTTTCGACCATCCAATTTGGCGATTTATAACGATAATTTTCTAAACATTTTAATGCTAACAAAGGAATAAATAAGTTAAATTAAAATTTGTTGAAAACTTTTGAATTGAAGTTGAATTAATATTGCCAAAGAACTAAACGTTTAAACTGACTCCGAATATTTTGCGCTGGTTAATAAAATAAAATTTTAAATACCGCGATCATCACAGTACTTACCCATGATTAGTCCGTTTCAAATCAACTGGGGAAACTGAACTAGCATTAAATATGAAGACACTTTTTAAGAACGCAGAGTTGGAAGGAGGAAGGGTAGTGTCACGTGATTGTCCTTATCTTTTATTGAAATATTTACATCAGACACTAAAATAATTTTCTAGAGGGTAAAAATTGTGAAAATTCTCAATAATTCTATAGTCCACAGGTTAAAGCGGAAATGAAAAAAAAAGTTTATAAAGTTCGCGTTACGAAATTTACATTTAAATCAAATCAAAAACGGCTGAAAAATATGGAATTTTACAGCTGAACTCGTAACGAATCCATCGTTGTAATTAAGATAAGACAATCTAATGCATCCGTTCCTTTGTAGGTGCCGTATCCAAACGGACACAATAACATAAAATTCGTGGATCGCGAAAACAAATAAAATTACTGCGAAATTTAGAAAAATTCTGAGTTTGCAAAACATAAATTAACTTCGAAAAAGCGTATTAATCAGGTAGGGTTGCGTTCATTCACAAAGACGAAATGTCCGGTTCACAACCTTCGATTCACGATGATGACGACCTTGATCGTGAAGGTGAAAATCCTCGACCAGAACTCAATCGTCAGGGAGGCGACGGTAGGGCTGGAGGACCACTAGGGTCAGCGGCGGCTGCATCTCATTTGATACCCACATATTCAGGTGAAGGGTCGGTAAAAACCTTTATCAGTTTTGTGGAGGATACTGCAGAGTTAGAGGGGTGGACAGAATTGCAAACGGTCAAGGTGGCTCGTCTGAAATTGCAAGGACCAGCTCGACGCATGGTCGAGTGGAATGAAGAACTGCGAGGCATCGATTGCACTTGGAATCGATTAAAAGCTGCGTTGGTTCACCGCTTCGAGAAAAAAATCTCAGCCGTGGACGCACTGCATCAATTTCGCAAATGCAAACAGCGAGTTAGTCGAAAAAGCCCTACTCGAGGAGCAAATTGAAGACCGGCTGAAGAAGAAAACAATGCAACGAGGGATAGATGCTGAAGAAAAAACTGAATCCGGTCACGGTCAACAGCAGGTTCAGAGGCGCTCTTATCAATCCCAACAATATCGTCAAATTACATGCTTCGGTTGCGGAGCCAGGGGACACTTTAAATCGCAATGTCGCGTATGTTTTACCTGCGGGAAACCGGGTCATTACAGTCGGGATTGTTTTTCGCGTAATCGCCAACAAAATACGGCAAGAGGGCAGGGTCGCAACGAAAATAGGAACGCGCCCTTAAACGGGAACAGGGCCGTGCCCCAATCGCACGGTGCGGCCCGCACCAGGAATTAAAATCCGACAGTAATACCTCTCAACCCCGTATTTGTAACATCAAGATTTCCAAACACAACTCCATCTCTCTTATCATTAATGAATGCGAGTCAAAAGCTCTTATCGACACTGGGTCAGACATCTCGCTGGTCAAATATTCTGTTTTAACCCCGGATCAACTTAAAACAATTACCGGAAATAATTTCATACTTAAGGACGTGCAGGGAGCGATTATAACAAATAAAGGACAAATTGACTTGGACATACACATAGATTATGATGTTGTGATTAGACACGAATTCATCGTGGTAGAAAATGCAATACGATTCAAGGGTTTAATTTTAATAGGGTTGGACTTTTTACATAAATTTAAAGTAAACACTTGCTGATCAGAAAAGATGGTCGAAATTCTGGGGTACAGGATACCTTTAGAAACGGAAGATCAAATACTCATGATTAATTTAGATAATCTCGCAGATAAACGAAAGGAAAAGTTTGCCGGCTTGAAACACGCGGATGTGATGACTAACGTTGGCGCCAATATGAGTAATTTTCAAGATGTGAATAAGAATTTGATGAACCATGAAGAGGTTTCCAATTTTGTTGCACCAAAGGACCCTCGGACCACTGTAATCCGCAAGGAGCAGCATAACGGACCGGAGGATAATCTTGTTGGTACAAGTGACGTGAAAAGTAATGAAGAAGCTATCCGGATAGAATTTGATAGGAAGTTGGAACAAGATGAATTAAGTATAAAGACGGTTATAGATGAAGATAATGAACATACATCCACAGGAAAAAGTCTATCTTTTATCACCCTGGTACCAAACGTGATAAAAAAGTAAAAAGTAGAGAAGAAATAAATTCAGACCATGCATTTGACAATACGACCAGAGTTCGATTAATGACCGAAATATTAGTAACGGCTCGAAGTCGCGCACTATGTGTGGGCTTACTTGCCAAATCCTTAGAATCAGACGTAATCATCATTGAACCCCACGAGAAGCAACGACACGAAATATTAACAGCTCGCGCTCTCATCAGAAATCAAAAAGAAATAAATGTTCAACTATTGAATCCTAATCATGCTCCCATTAAAATACAAAAAGGTGAAGTAATTGGATTAGCATATACCCTGGAAGAAACCCTGAGTGAAGAAAAGGAAGAAGTCATCACCAGGAAACTCACCGTTGATTCTGCAGAAGTGGAAGAACTTCTGAAAACGTTAAACTACCCTCGTTACGACACAAACTTGTGGCGACAAAAATTTGAAGAATTAATAGCGGAATATTATGATATATTTCGTGTACCAGATCAACGATTAACCAGTACCACGGAAGTAAAACATAGAATTATTACAGAAGATGTACCTCCAATTGCGAAAAGACCTTACAGAGTACCTTATCATAGAAAGGACATTTTGGATAAGGAAATCCAAAACTTGTTGGACAATGATATTATTCAAGAAAGCACGTCGCCTTGGCCAGCTCCGGTAATTTTAGTGGAGAAAAAACGTCACCCAGGAGAGGAATCAGAATTCAGACTTTGTATCGACTGTAGGGAACTAAATAAAGTTACAAAACCGGATTTTTCCCCCTACCACTATTGCAACATACTATTGATCAATTAACCGACTCATGTCTATTTTCCATAATGGACATGGCAAGTGGTTATTTTCAAGTTGAACTTCACCCCGATGACAGAGAAATCAGTGGATTTAGCACCCCCACAGGACATTACGAATTTAAAAGAATGGCGATGGGGCTACGAAATGCACCCAGTACATGGCAGAGGCTCATGTACACGACATTCTCGGGGATGGTCGGTCTAGAATGTCTGGTTTACCTGGATGACGTTATAGTATTCAGCTCATGGGATTGTACGGAACATCTTGGAAGATTAAGGAATGTATTTGAAAGAATGCGAAAAACCAATCTAAAGTTTAAGCCGACTAAATGCAATTTCATGCTCGAAGAAGCCAAATACTTGGGCCACATAATTTCTGCCGAAGGAGTAAAAACAGACCCAGAGAAAACAAAAGCTGTTGAACAATACCCACTTCCTAAGAATCAAAAGGAAGTTCGTGCCTTCTTAGGACTTTGTGGTTTTTACAGAAAATTCATCCATAATTTTGCAGCTAAAGCCAAACCTTTAACAGAATTAGTCAAGAAGGACACTAAATATCAGTGGAAGCAAGAACAGGATGAAGCGTTTAATAGCCTTAAGCAAGCCTTAATCACGCCACCAGTACTCAAGTATCCTGATTTTCGACGGCCTTTCATTTTAGCAACAGATGCGTCGGGAGTTGCTATCAGTGCAATTTTATCGCAAAAATACGAAATCGAACATCCAATCTGTTATTCAAGCAGAAGCTTGAAGGACGCGGAAACCAGGTACAGCACAATTGAACGGGAGGCATTGGCTATTGTTTGGGCTGTCAAATACTTCCGTTGTTATTTGACAGGTGCTCGATTTACTATAATTACGGACCATCGACCTTTAAAATACCTTTTAACAATAAACGAACCTAGTTCACGCTTAGTCAAATGGGCTATGTCCTTAACCGAGTTTGACTTTGAAGTTCAATACCGTCCAGGAAAACAACATCATGTGGATGCTTTTACCCGCTTGGAATACCCGCAAGAGGAAATGTCGATTCAAGCCATACAACAGGATTGTACTCCAATTATCTATAATCTGGAGGAGATCAAGAAGGCCCAAAGCGAAGATAAGGACATTCAATCCTTGTTACTACAAGAGGGGTACTACCAATCTCCTAATGGATTATGCTACAAGGAACGACTGGATGGAGAGCGACACGATAAATTACTGGTGCCCAAAACAATGCAAAGAAGAATCCTTCAATTGTACCATGATTCTCCTTTTATGGCCCATGGGGGGCGCACCAAAACAACTGAATTACTCAAGCGTGAATTCTATTGGAAGGGTATGACAGAAGCCGTGAGAAAATATTGTGAAGGTTGTGATTCATGCAACATCAGGAAAAATCACCCGATACCAGCGGCGGAAATGCAATCAATGCCTGTCCCCACTTGTACATTTGGACTTGTTTCAATGGACATCGTGGGACCATTTAATGTGACCAGTAGTGGAAACAAATACATTTTAACCTGCATGGATTACCTAACAAGGTATCCTGAATGCATGCCAATAAAAGACATGAAAGCAGAAACCGTCGCTAGAGCTTTCATCAATAACCTGATTTTACGGCATGGAACACCTAGAATTCTTCTAACAGATTTTGGGACACAATTTATGTCCGACTTATTCACTGAGGTTTGTCTAAAACTTCAAATAGAGAAGATTCAAACAAGTCCTTACCGTCCTTCAACTAATGGTGTGATCGAAAGAATGCATCACGTTTTAAAAACAATGCTTTCTCATTACGTTACAGAAGAAGAAAGTGATTGGGACGAGATGTTACCTTACGTTCTTATGGCCTTTCGAAATACAGACTGATCCAGAAATACTGAGTCTGTTGGCAACACTGGACTTAAATTTTTAAGGATACCAATGGAGTACTCTTCCAGTTAACAACATTTTAACATTCTTGTCGGGTTGTACGTTAAATAATTGTCAAGAGAAATCGAATTCGGTTACAGTGTTGCAAATTACGAGCACAAATACTTTTAAATGTGTTGCCAACAGACTCAGTATTTCTGGATCAGTCTGTAGAATACATGATGCGACAAATGAATCACCGTTCTTTTTAATGTACGGTAGGGATATGGAACTTCCATTCCACACTCTCATTAAACCAGATCGCGTTAGATACAATCTTGACAGTCACTATCCCGAAGAACTTATGGCACGAATGAAAAAGGCTCTACTCCAAGCTGCAGATTATTCAGAAGCAATAAATTTCAAACTACGGGATCGTTTAAACAAAAACCGTAAACTCCGAGATTTCCAAATTGGTGATCGAGTCTACCTATACACACCTGCAGTAAAAGGCAAGAAATTAGCTTCAAAATTCTACCCCAAGTGGACGGGACCATTTAGGATCATCGCTCAAACATGCCCAGTTAATTATAAGATCAAGGAAATAGGAGTAAAAGAACTTCTAGTACACGCTGATCGTATGAAACCATGGAAGACAAATCAACAAGAACTTCAGAGGAACCAACAGGAAGAAACACCAATTCAGGTTACAAAACCAGAATCAAGCGATGATGAAGATCAGACTGATCCCCCAGAAGTGCCTGACCACTACCATCTGGGAACGTGGTATCCCTTTAGAGAGGAAGACGGGGATGACCCAACCACCTCTTCAAGCCAATTTACAGGAACTTCTACCATAACTGATCTTGAATGGGATGGACAGTACGATTACGGACACCATGATGAATTAACCTCTGAGGACGAGTATGAAGATGCAATAGACTACGCAGGGGACACTGTAAATCAAGAAAACCCTCACCACACCAGAAGTAGAGGAAATGTTCTAGAACACCCTTGGGTTTTGCGAAGAGCCATATAATATATTCAGCAATAAAAATCTTTAAAATTAGCCTACGTAACTTAGTTCTCGATTAGATTCTAGATAAGATATAACTCAAACCCTCTCAGAAGATAACTGAAGAATTTCTATTGCAGACTTACCGTTCGTTCTCGTCTTGGTGGGCTGTATTACGGGAAGAACGAACTCCCTCATCGCATATGATTGTCAAAATGCGTCTACTAACATCACTGTTGTGTCACTGAACGACGTATCTCCGTGTCCAGATCCTACCCTTAGTTACAGTTCTTAACCCAAGTCCATACAAGTAATCCAGAAAAATCAATTTGAAAAAATACACGTGAAAACTTGTCTAATGGAAGTAACCCGTCTAATCATGCACTGTGGAATGTTTGGTCTCTCCAGCATGGTTTCACGCGGCTTATACACCTATCTCCATAAGACAGGACGAGATGGCTGTCTTGGCATCCATGAACATCAAGAATATCGCGGATTCTATGGACATGTCTTCTCAAGGTTAATACCTAATAGTACCAGTGGAGGAACAATTACAATAGCCGGAAGTGTTAGCATGGATGGAAAATGTACTGGGACTAGTTACACCGACAATGGAATAACTTGGGACGACGTGGTTGTTACGGCTTCAGTCAAAATAACTGTTCAAGACTATGAAGCCAACTTGAAGCTGGATCAGGACGAAATAAGTTTGAGAGGAGTCGCTTGTTCATTCCTGACAGGATACTGTATCGACGCTGTCATTGGAGAAACTGTCTGGAATCCAGTAGCGTTACCAGACTGTGATAAATATTCATTGATATTTTGCGGAAAAGGACACATAATTCGTCAGGTGAACGACCCTCAAGCAACAAGCTACTTAGTGGTGGAACAGGGCGATAAAGTATTTGCATTATCACTCATGAAACCCGACGCGGTGTGTGGAATGCGCGTTTGGCAAACTGAACATCCTAAATTATTAGTGACAGAAACCGAACCGGAACTCATTTCACGAAATTGGAAACAACAAGTGACCACCGAGAACATCGATTTAACAGCTTATATCAATTCGAAATTCCTCTACATGGAACAATCACTGAAAACTTCAGTTGACCGTGCCTATGCTTACACCTTCCATCGAAGATGTCTTCTTAGACGAGAAATCTTGAAGAATCGATTAGTGTTGGCACCTTTATCTCCAAATGTAGTCAGCACATTGGTAAAAGGACAACTTGGATTTATTGGAAAGGTCGCAGGAGAAGCCTTATACATTTTGCAATGTGTACCTAGGGTGGTAGAAATCCGAAGAGAAAAGGGTTGCTACATGGAACTGCCTGTTAAGGTGGATAACGAGACCTATTTCATGTCACCAGTGACAAGAATTCTTCAACGTTATGCAGAACAAATCGAATGTAGCACTCGTGTACCACCATTGTACAACATTAATAATCGTTGGACAAGCTTCAGTCCCCACCCTAGCGTTGGAATTTCATCTGTAACTCTAACCGTGGACACAGAAGGACATCTTCCTTTCAACTCCATTCAAAGCTTGGGAACTGGAGGCCTGTATACACCTCAAGAGATTCGTGAAGCTCAACAAGCTATGCTATTTGGCTTTGAACGAACAGAGATTTCAAATATTTTAACACGCAAGGCCTTAGGTCAACCCATCGAATCACAAGGAGTCTCAGTGTTATCAATGTTCACAGCTGATGAATTTGAAAAACTGGCCGAAACCACCTTACAAAAAATGTGGGGATGGTTTAGTTGGATAGGAAATATCACTAGTGGAATGATTGGACTTTATATGATCTGGAGAGTATTCAAGTGGTTACTTGAAGTGGTCATCAATGCTGTTGCTATACATCGCACACATGGATGGTCATTTAAACTACTCGCAAGTTTCTGGGACAGTCTAACACTATGGTTTCTTCACTTGAAACATAGAAAGGAGGTTGCCAGGCATTTAGATGAAAGAATTGAAACTTCGGCTATTCCATTAACAAATATTGTTGCTGAGAATGAACCACTAACTAAATCCGAACCATGCCTTGACGCGTTACATTCGGGAAATATTTATCCAGAATTAAGTGCGAGTTCATCCCGGAACGTAAGTTTTAAGGATAATCCTTCAGAACCACCGTAAAAAACGTGGGTTTGAAAGTAAATTAATCACGTTCTTATAGTAGTATAGTAGTAGTGATACCATTTAAAGAAAAAAAAATATACATAAATATAAAGATATTAACAATATTAACTTAAAATTAATAATAATAATCAAATTGATTTATAGTCAAATAATGGGAAAATATTACTCTTAAATATTAAGTTGGGGATTATTGATAACAAGTATAATTAACATGGGATATATTTTTTTTTAATTTAATGTATTGGGCCGTAGTCATAACTAATTAGAAAATAATAGAGTTGGTTGAGACATGAGTCGGGTTTAAGTTAAATAATCACTTATATCAAGGGAAGCGTCATGGAATTAGGACCCATGGGACACCATACTCAAAGGGTTACCAAAACCAACATGAGAATTGGTATCCAGTGATCCAACCTATCGCGGACCACCCTTGGTTAATCAACTTAACCATTGCCACACAAGAGCCACACCCTTTGTCAGGCTCATGGGATGTTACTTGGAGGGAAACTGAATCTAAGAGATGGGGCATTGTGGTTACGCAAGATTTTCCTATACCACTCGCTTTCAAATGTGGAAACTAGTACGAAATCCAGGCAGTGAGAAGATGTTCTCATTCTATTACAGCAGACTATACGCAAACTATTATATATAACCAACCATGTCCAGAGCTTCCAGACACCTCATTCACTAATTTCATAAAGTACCCCATCATACAGTGCCCTGTATTCTTCCAGTACTTCTCACGCTAACTGCATTAGTGTTCCTGCTGTGTTTTCTTTTATTGGGCCATATGGTTAAACGCTCACGACAAAGGAATATACAAGATGATCCAAACCAAAATCAGGGTTCCACTTATCATCGTTGCTCCAGTATAGCCCCTGACCCAGAGGACCCACCAAACGAAACAACTCCACCCAGAGTTGACGTACCATACGACAAGCCGCACCAAGAGCCGTGTTCACTCTGCTACCCCACATCACCCCAGAGAAAGCGATAGAAGCCATTGATATCTTGGCCAAACTACAACCTCCACCAAAACGCTCTCACCACCGTTGCCGATGTGTACACCGTCTACCCAAAATTGTAGAAGAAACTCACTACGTAAACATTGGTGAGTGCAAAGAAGTGAGTGTGTGCAAAAGTGACCGCGTACGCGAATAGTTGTCCGAACATCTCAACTCTTGTAAACCCGAGTCATCCTATAGTTTGCTATTGGAATGGATTAGTTGTTTTTCTTTAATCAATGTTAATCAATCACATAAGCAACAGCTCCAATAGGAAAAGAAGGACGTTTAGAATAAGTTTAAGGAAATGCCATGGGTTATTGAGAACCCATGTTTTTGTTTTGAGGGGGGAGTGGTTGTGACGGACCAAAAGGCCCTTGTTTTTTTTACAATTAGGCAATACTCAGATGTCGCAATTATTCCATTAGATTAAAAAGGGAGAAAAAAACAAAATCATAAATTACTGATAAAAGTTTAAACACATTAAGAAAATTTCCAAAATTATTACATAAAACAAAGATAGTTGCTCGTCATCATGGATATGATGGTTAATAATTTTACCAAAATATCGCAATAGGTTATGGCTAGTTCATGAAAATTTGCTAGATCCGGAAAACAAAGTCATAAATTAGTAAATTGATAACAAAAGATGGTCAAAATTCGGTTATAAAAGCTGACCGAGAAAAACAAGTCGCAAATAATTCAGACCTATTACTTCTGAACGCATAAACGCTAACTTCAAGTGAATAAAATCACTGTAAGTGAAAGTTCGTGAAGTTTTACTTCTGGGTGTTAAGGCTTTGGAAATTGAAGTTACCAGTTCCTTCTTGGAAAATGAGCTGTGTTATTTTTCTTAAATCCGATTGTTTCAACAAAATGATTAATTACCTACTATTTCGGTTGTTAACATACAATTATGAAAGAAGATCAATCATCAATTATTAACTTTAATATTTATTAGTCAAATGACCGGGATGAACTCAAAAATTTGTAAGAAAATAAACCGTGTAAAGATTGACACGTCTTTCGAACATCTTATCTAAATTACGTGAACTCAAGCCGCCTATATGATTAATTGAAGTCATGGTTTGTGCTCTTTTTAACCTTTGGATATTTTTAAGAGATTACCGATAATATGTCATTATTGATACCACTCTCCTCCAGACAAACTTCAATTAATTATTTCATTTGTCAAATAATTACCTTATCTTTTTAACGCCGTTAAAGCAAGCAGAATCAACACAAAAATCAACTTGTAGTCTTGTTCAGATTTATATTCGTAAATTTCGCTTGTCAAATGTAGCTGTGATTCTTGTATGGCTTAAGATTCCATTATTCTGTATAATGATTCAAATCCCTGTGTGTGACCCTTTTTGAATCTAATTGTGTTTTTGTTCACTTGTAACCTTAGATATTTTCTTTTATTCATTAAATTCTTTTATTTTAAAATTAACAATGTCTTTAATTGTTTAATTGACTGCATTCCTTCTCCTGAAAATAACTGTTTCCGCAACATAGCCGGAAATCCTAAGTTGAAATAAATTTATTCGTTCTGTAGTGGGAAAAAATGTTTAGGCTCTTTTGGAACTCAAATTAGAAAAATAAAAAAAACAGACAACCCAAAAACCCGCCACAGTATATTGTAGCACTCAATGTTTCAATAATCATCTAAACCTAGTTTTCAAACGGCCATTCACACATTCAATTATGCTCCACATCCTCTTAAATAACGAATTGTAATTATATCCAGGTGTATTTGGCTGCTGATGCTCTTCCAAAAGTGTCATCAACTAAGTTCGTAAGGAATATCCAGAATCACCGTTCCCCGTCCAGCTGCATGAATTGTTCTCATTACTTGTTGCACTTATTCCATTGAATTATTCTATGTAAAAGCAATGTGTGTACCACCAGGATATGAGGCATTTACATTTAAAATTCTGAAATTTGAATTTGCAATCAACTGAAAATTTAATGAGTGATATCCTTTTGCGATTAATATAAATTTGTGTTGGTCTCTCTACATCATTACCAGTGGGATAGATAATGGCAACATGAGTGCAATCAATAATTCCTACAATTCCAATGAAATCATATTTATTTTTGTGAAAATTGAATTCTCAATTCATTCAGTTCTTCAAAATTTCTTGGAAATTTGACAAAACGTTCAAAACTTACTGGATTGTTTAAAGCACTGCAAACTTCAGTGATACACTCACTGTTGGTTATGACACTGCCATAAAAAATTGGAACCAATATCCATTTGATAAATGTCTGAAGTAAAAAAACGTAATGCGATCAAAACACGAATAGGAATCTCTAAATCTGTTGGTCTAGTAGATGGTCTCATAAAAACCTGGTGAAATACCCTATTCACTGGAAGAACTGTCCCAATATTGCGACGGCCCTAGTCGATAAAAATTGTGACTTAAAAAGTGAACTTGTGATTAAATTGTGATACTCGGCAAAAAATTTATGTAAATATTAAAGTAGTAAATACTTAATTGTTGCATAATAATAATAATAATAAATAATTGTGTTATTTGTTCTGAATTTGACGTGTGTACAAGATTAACACAAATAAAGCATTGCAACAATATTGAACAATTCCTTTGACAAACGAAACATTGTTTTAAAAGGTGCATTACTCAAACTTGTTATGGCGTCAGTACGAGGTAAGAGAGCTCGAGGGACTTCTTCAGCAGATTCTTCATGGTCTAACATTTCTAACATAACCAGTTCTTTCATTTTGCCTATGTCAGATTTCCAAATTTCAACAACGACTTTTACATACGCAACAGAAAACAACGTTTGAAGTAACGAAACATCATTAAAGGTCGATATTTGATGTTTTTCAAGAAATGAAATTTCATTTTTCGATTTGTGTCACAAAATACCGTCCGGAATGAAATGTCATAATTCCACTTACATCTCATTCGCATTTCATCATTCCGTATGGTCAAAAATGCCGAGAAGTTGACAGCGTACGAAAGTATAATTTTTCTAGTCGAAGTGCAATTTTTTTTTAATGTTGTTAATTTACTCACATGATGTTGAGTTATAACTGGTTAGAAATACTGTTCAGTTATTTACACCTTTAAACATTGGATCTTTAAAAGACGCTATAATTATTCCTAAAATTAACATAATTTATAAATAAAGCATGTTATAATATTATATTTTGTATTATTTGCATGTGTTTCAACTGACCCCGATCACTGTTTCAACCGCCCCTGAGATGGGGACGGTTGAAACAAATCAGGTCTCTTTTTAAATTTTATATGATACTAAAAATAATTTTATTTTTACTCAAATTATCCACTACTAGATAAAAACACGCTCTCGAGTATAACATATCTCTATCATCCCTCGATTTATTAGTGGCAATGCTATGGACGATAAATGCTAAATTGTTTTAACCGTACCCCATCTACCCTAATCCTTAACGTTCGTAATGCTTATCACGTTTTTTGGACGATGGCTATCAGCAACCCAAAAAAAGGATTTATCTATTGAAACCTAATTCATATGCAAAATTTTCTATAAATTTGAATTCGAAGTTAGTTTTTTGCTTTGGAAGTGCCTCCATCATGAAAAAACCGCTTTTATGAAAATTTTTAAAAAATTAAAATTAGGCAAATTTTCCTTCTGGATAAAGCTAGAAACTTCTCTTTTTTTGCAAAAGATCGCTATATCAATGTAGTTTTTAACGCAAATACACAAGTTTTAGTTTTGAGGAAAGAAAACTGAGAAAATTGGGCATTACTACGAATACAAAGGGAAATACCCGGCCACTTCAAGCGCATATCACAGTGAATTTAAATTGCAATAACTTGCTGTGTTAAAGATATTGAAATGATTCTCGCACCAAAAACTTATTTTAACTATTAGCTTTAATATCAATTTGTTTTTGAGTTATGACTGTTTAGAGTCAGTCAGGAACTTTAACACTGGTTTTCACTTCTAAAACGGGATCGACACCTTTAAATAATAACCAAAAGTTGATTTATTGAAACTGAATTTTTTTTATATATATGCATATCGGATGTGACAAAAGTCGCGGACAAGCACTTAACAGCAGCCAGAGAAAACTATACAAAACACTATTATCGATAAAAAAAATCACAAAACCATTTATTTTGTGAACAAAGACTGAAATTAAAAACAAAAAATGCCACTACTACGTGTTGCCAAATGTTGCTACACTTCTAAACTGGTGTTTTTAATTATTTTAAAAATCATGTAAACATTAAAATATATAATTAAAAACAGAGTTACCGGGTCTGCTTTTCCTATTATACCACACCAGAGTATGCATTTTTGCAACTTATACAAGCTCAAGCTGTATCTTAAATAAGAAGCAATAATTGCAATAATAATTTATTATTTTTTTATTGGTCAGTAATGTTAATGCCACTAGTAGCCTTCTCAATACCATGCTTGCAACTTTTTACTTTTTTGGGTTGCTCTGCACTGAAAAGATTTTTCAGTGTATTCCATACTGAATAATTTAATGAGCATATTATAATGATCATTGAAAAAGGCGACATTATTTTTTTATTGATTACATGTTAACGTGATTATTTTTTAACGTAACTAGGTATTTCGTTTCACATAGAGCGTTTTATCAGGTCGTACATGATACCAAACACCATGTGGTCAAAATCAATTTTGCCATATTAGTATAAAATGGGTAAAAAACAAAGTAAATAGAAATTTTGCGTTTTTGGTATTTAGTTCAGATAGCATCTGTAGCAACATCTATGCGGTAGTAGTTGAACTAAACATGGCTGGTTTGTAGCATTTTAGACAAGCCTGATTTTAATTGTGCAACTTTATAGGGATTTCCGATTTTGGCAATGTAACGCTTTGATGTGTACTTTTATAAATGAAGCATTTTAATCGATATTGTTTTTACGAAATTGTCGTATGCGTTTTGAAATGGGAGTAACTCGGACTACTACAGTACGCGATCAAAAATGCTTTTTTTGGCCTTAATACTAAAATTCTATTAAAATAAATAAGGGTAACCTCATTTTTTGTGAATTTTCCAAAACTGCAGTTAAAAAAAAATTGCGGGACGGGCCCATTGAGAGCAATGATGAGGAGAACGACGAGGAATCTAATCAAGCCATACCTCTTTTAAATTAAACTCCGATCACTTTCAAAAATAGGTTACGTTATATGTCAGTGTCATATTGTTCAATTCAAGTAGAAATCCTGCAAAATATAAGTAAATAAAATATAAGTTTTCTGCTTGGAAGTAACATTGCTTAGTCATTTTACCGATATATGAGTACATTATTTGCATTTTCAATCGCTAAAAAGGGTTATTCAGACAATCATAAAACCGCTTCACTCAAGCTTATTTACAGTCAAAACGTGACCAAAACTATCAAATATAACACATTTTAATAACAAACCTAAATAAATTAATGGACAACTAATCAAATAAATAAAAATAAAATAAACTTGTGTATTGAAATTATGAACGGACAAAAAAGGAGACCGGTAAAGCCTACCTTACAAAAAAATGAAGAAGAAACTGGTTCTTCTCAGGACCCACAACAGGTAAACGATGACGTCAACGACGACGAAGAACTACCGTCAAAGAAAAAAAGGCGTCATTTACATCCAGACGCTCAAGAAATAGTTATAAATGTGTATCAGGGTTTGATCAAGATGGGATATTCTAATTCGATTAAAGATGCAAGTGAATTAACCAGGGTACCCTATAATAACGATTAAAAAAATCATAAATAAAAATAGTTACGACCGAAAACGAGTGGAGAGAAAAAAGTTTACAAAATTCAGTGAATGTTTAGGTACAGAGATAAAGAGTATCATTTAGGGCATATATAAAGAAAATATGGTACCTACAACGGCTTCACTGAAACAAAAATTAATTGATTCTGGCTACGATATTGAGAGTTGTGATGAAACATTTAGACTGTATTTGCGAAGCATCGGATTTAAATATAAAACACTTGACAGAAGAATGGCCATCATGGAATCACCACGTTTAAAAAATGGAGAATCGAATACATTGCACGGATAAAACAATATCGTGATGAAGGGCGGCATATAGTTTATCTCGATAAAACGTGGTTTGATACACTTGATGTTGTTAAAAAAGGTCTTACTGATGGTACAAGAAATTGTAGCTTAAACACACCTCCGTCTGGCGGAAAAAGAATTATTATTCTACACGCAGGAGGAAGCAATGGACCCGTAATGCACTTCTTTTGTCAGCAAGAAAGATTAAAACTTGTTCGGCTGATTATCACCAAGATATGGACACTTCATTGTTTGAAACTTGGTTTACTAAACAATTGATGTCATTTCTACCGCCTAACAGCGTAATAGTAATGGACAACGCAAGATACCATTCTAAACAATTGAATAAAAAACCTAATCAAACGACTAGAAAAAAACAGGACATTATTGACTACATGATGTCTAATAATACTGAAGTTCCAAAAAAGAACTGTTGGGTAAAATTAAAAGTTTGAATATTCCAGACCAATACTGATTGATGAAATTGCGAAGAATGAAGGACATACCGTTTTAAGACTGCCTCCATACTATTGTATTCTAAATCCTATTGAACTTTTTTGAAGTGATCTTAAAAATGGTATTAGAAGACACAATACTTCTCCAAATTTCAGTGCTAGTGTGGTGGACGTCATAAGGAACGAAGTTGACAAGATTACTGCAGAAAACTGGGCAAACTATGAAAAGCATGTTATTGTATATACGACAACAAATTTTTGTTGCTGCCCTCTATTCCCGAAATATAAAAGTCAACCCACGTATACGGTTAAATAGTGTATGTGGACAAAAAGTAAAAGAAAATCCAAATCATTCTAAAAAACGTTAAACCTCAAACATGGATATTTTGTTTACCATTAAAATTATCTTTAGTTGATAATTTTTTAAACATTTTTTCAAAAACATTAAAATAAAATTAAAATGTGATAGCGTTTAATTTTTAATGACAGTATTTGATTACAAACCCTTTAAAACTAGCAAAGGAAAGTAATCTTTTACAAACATTAGAAAAAAGCAGAATGCTTCTTTTGTCTCTTAAATAGGAAAATTATTATCGAACAACCAGTATTTAAATAATTATAATTAAAATTTTATTGTTGCAACAAATAAGAATATTGTAACCACGACAGTAAAAAAAGTCAATTCATATTTTTGGCACTGTCATCATTTCATTTGGCTTTATTTTTGACCAAAATTTAAATCCGATTGTCCTCTGTACGATCACCAGTGTGAGGAAATTTTATGGGCGAAGGTTAGTGCATGGGCGCGCGCTTGCAGTCAGATAAACCTTTAAATCGAAATGTTGTGGAACAGCTTGCATTATAGATATAAGTTAGGAAAGAGTATTAAAAAATGTTTAGACAAAGAATTTTTTGTTTCAACCCTCGCGAAGGGGCTGAAAAGACGTTTTAGCTAAAAATTTGCAAACACCTAAAATTGGACACATTTTGCGTTTACATACTCGTATCTTCCTTCTGGATAAAGCTAGAAGCTCCGTTTTTTTTGCAAACAAATTTTCAATAAATGCAGATTTATACGTAGTTTAACAAGGTTGAGTTTTGATAAAGGGAAACCAAGAAAATTACATTTTCTTGTAACGTTGCATAATTGTATAGTGAAATTTTCGAGATGCGAGAAAGTTTTTTAATTTAAAAGATAGACTCCCACATAATCGAAACGAAATAAAGCTAATACTTGAAATAAATTTTTGGTGCAAGAATCATTTCGTTATCTGTAAGACTCACCAAGTTATTGCAATTTAAAATTACTGCAAAATGTGCCTGAGGTGAAACCGAACCGTATTTCCCTCTAAAGCGTGTTCATCGCCTTTGATAACATTTCGAGAGCTAAAAATCGTAATTCATAAATAATTAAAAAATAATTAATGTCACTTATCTATTAACATTATACCTTTACTTTTAACCGCCCTAACTCTCTGTTAATTTTAATAATATCTAAAAAGTCAAAAGAACATTTTTATCTCATGTACATATTTAAAAAGCATAAAAGTGACCCAGTAGAACTAAATTACGAAATTGTAATTCATTTCAAAGTATTCTTTGGTGTGACATTAATATTTTTTTAATTATTTACCATTTTTAGCCCTTGAAATGTTTTAAACCACACCACGTTTCAAAGGGAAATACGCTGCGATTTCACCTCGAACACATTTTGTAGATAACTAAATAATCCTTCTTTAAAGTCCTTTTTAAAAAAATATACAAATCGTAACGTTTCTGACGAATTAACCGGTAACATTAATTGTATAAACCCCTAGTAAACTACGCCAATGCACGCGCTATAACGGACCATTTCATCGATAAATATGAACATCGCGAGAGCACTACGACGAGTCAGCTGATCGGTTGTGGCCTCATGGCCACCCCATAAAATTTCCTCACACTGACGATCACATCAGCTGAAAGAGCTTCGCAAGTGATTTGTGTTTTGGGGAGGTTTTTCATCAAATTTATGTCCATGGACTAAAGATAATGGAATAATAAATTGGTTGTCATGATCAAGACTTACGGTGAGACACAAGGTAATAGTAATTGATGTAGTCGAATCAACAGTTTACAAACAAATAATGTAAATTGAATGATTTTCTGTTATAATGTGAATTTTTATTCTACATGGCATTTTAGGGTTCTTTTACGAAACCTCACTCAAGACCGTAAAGACCCTGTACGGGTCATATGATTAAGTAATCAGTTTTCCTTACGAATGTCTTATCTTAATCCAAGATAGAATTCCAAATCGAATAATGTATTTATCTTTTTTCTATTTATTATTATTATTAAGCATTCATAATCTCCGTGGCAATTTGGTGACAAGTGGATTTAGATAACTTATCTAAGCACAAAACTTGTAGCTTGGGTAACTTACGAGGGCAAGTTGAGAAATTCTCGGCCTACCACAAAATTAACATTGTTATCAATACAATTTTTATACGGGAGCAAGTCATCATGTGTCATAAATTATGACTCATAATAGCATGCCTCAAGTTTTGTCTTGATCTGACAAATAGTTTTTTTTCTGAGCATTTTTTTACGTAAAGGTGCATGTCTGTTTTTTACAGTGGATAAAATGGAGAATTTCGCCGTCATTAAATCCTTTGTTATGGAGGGCTTATTGCCAACAAAAGTTGCTGAGAGTTTATAAAGAGTCAACCTCTTCATATTCTACTGTAAAAAATGGCCAGCTGAATTCGAACATGGTTGCACATCTCTCAATAATGAGTTTTGTAAAGAACGACCAAAGACAATAACCACGGATGAAAACCTCAAAAAATGCACAATTTGGTATTCGATGATCGGAGATTGAAAGTGTATGAGATAGCTAAGGTTGTAGGGTCATCTGAGAAAAGGGTGTAGTTTATTTTGCACCAAGAATTAGATACGAAAAAATTGTGTGCAAAAAGGTGCCGCATGGGTCCACCTGCCCACAAAGGCGCTCTGACAATGGGAAAATTGGGGAATTTAAAACATGAATTATTAAAATATTCTTCATATTCGCCTGATTTGACTTCCCCAGACTTCTACCAACCACAAATTTAAAAAAAATTATCACTCGAATGAGGAGGTGTTGCGGTTGTAAACATGTCTTACAGAAAGTCACCTCAGGGATGGGATTAAAAAACTAGAAACACATTGCACTAAATGCGTTGAAAATTATATTATACAAAAAAACTGCATATTTGAAGTAAAAAACGAAGTCTTTCATTCTTAGGCCGAAAATTTTTCACCTTGCCCTCGTATATTATAACTTAGGTTAAAATGTATGAACAAGTGCAACAAAAGAATTTAAACAATCCTTACACGATCTGGTTCACTTTTAAGCAAATAATCCATAAAAATCAACCTACTTCAACGAAACTAATGCTATAACAAAAAATTTTCAATTGTTCTTACACGGTTTGGTCCATTTTTTAATGAAAAATCGTTAAACATCTTACTTGTGGAAAGGAACAAAACTTTCACTTCATACAAGATGGGGCAAAAGTAACTTCATAGTTTGATTGTGCTATAATTTTTATAAATGACGACAAATCTCATTGTGCTTTAATATTTATGTTGTTAAAAGATTGAGAATTTGTTGTCAATAAGCAATACATACCTGAAGAACGCAGAATTACTGATATCTCTCTAGTTTGACTAGTTTTCGGTCGTGTGGTCTCCCGTTTTGGCGATGAACTGGGCGATCAGATCGCTAGATCTGACGGCGCCTAACTTTTTCCTTTGGACTTTTTAAAATCTCGTCTTTACCACAACAAATCACAACCTTGCAAGTATTAAAACGCAACATGGAAAAAGAAATCACCAATATTCTGTCAGATATTTAGCGAGAAACAATTCAAAATGCCGTAAAACGAGCTCAGATGTGCTCGAACTCAGGAGGTGGTCATATAGCCGCTATAATTTTTTTCAACTTAACGTGATCATTTTTACAATTACAATTACAATTTTACAATCAATTTTACAGTTTTTTATAATCTTTCCGAGAAAATGGGAACTTTTATTTTTAACAAAATGGCAGTTAATTTACATTGTGGCATTACTTTTACCTCACCTTTTATTTAAAAGGGTGGTTTCGATAAAATGAGATTTTTTTTAGAGATTTATTTTTAATTTCGAATATAATAATTCCATTGAAAATTAAAAATTATTAATATTTTGTTTTAGAATTAATTTTTAACTAACAGTAATACATACCTCAATATTTATATTTAGAAGCTTTTCTAATGCGATTTTTTTTTCAGTAATCCGAATAATTATTATTTACTGATCCGAAGTGACCCGGTTCCGTTCTTTGCACTTCTCAACTTTTTCAAAATTGTTTTTGAATTGCTTAGTTGTTACAATGGCTTCAAAGAGGAAACACACCACTTTGACATTAAAACAAATCAGAAATATTGGATAAATTATGGAGTGGTGTAAACAGCAGTGTCTTAGCTAACTTATATGGAGTTGAACAGGCTACGGTTGAAATGGAGGGCAGAAAATACTCTTGCGACGCCAGACAAGAAGACGCATTTTTTTTGAGGTGTATAAAATCTTATAATTTCAGCCACTGGGACCAAGGTATTGACTGTAAAAATAAAAATAAGCTGTTTGTAAGTATTTTTTATCTAGTTTAATAAGAACCGCAACGTACACAGGTTATGAAAGGCCATTCGTGTTCCACAGGTTTTGAAACGTATAATGTGTGGTCTGCGGTGTCTCTTTTTGGAAGCTTTGCAAAAGAGTTACATCGACAAAAAAATCACAATATTATTATATTATTATATAAAATGAACGAGGGAAACAGTTACCTTTTTTTAGAGATAATCGTAAACTACCACCGTATATACAATGTACTTGAATTTTGAACATAATATGCATACTCGGTAACTCTAGGGACATGTAAGAAGCTAAAAGAGTATCCTAATAAGTACAAAAAATAATAGCATGCCATAAGAAAAAAATATTAGTTTGACGTCATACTCTGTATGATCAAAAATGTTTTCCTGAAATTCCTTCTAGAGTATAATTAACGTCTACTAAATATCGTAAGTCCAAGTTTAAACTGAACTACAGAAGACGGGAGCCGAGCTCCACCCTGTATATTTTTAATTTTTTAAACTTGTCTTTTTATGTCACAATTCCTATGTCCTAATTATTATTGTTATAGATCTGTAAGAAAGATGGTGTAGTAGAACAAATTCCATAGATAAAGTTCGATTTTTCAACTTGTAATTTCTAAAATTCTGCTTTACTCAATTTCCTTGTTTTTTTAAATAAATAGGAGAGATATTCATCATTAAAAACTTACTGTTTTCATAATGGCAAGTCTTTTTTTCGATACGATTTTTTTTTATTTTAAGACTTTTAAAATTCTTTGTCAAAAGGTGAACGTTTTGTACTTGAATACCACCTATTTCTTTGTACTTTAAACTTCCGTTCTCTATCACCATCAATCATGATACGCAATGATTAGCGAACGAGGGATTAAATTTTCTTAGTTTCTAATCACTGATTCTTCTATATATTGTTCAATGTATCAAATACTTAATTCAAAGTTATCAGTTTCGTTTGTTTTGTCATTATGAAACTGCTTCCTGTTGTTCTTGTTCTTGTTTATACACACATCTGGGTGGGTGCTCGTAAGTAAACAGTTTACTTCTTTTACATTTTATTCAATGTATTCACTTTATTTAGAACCACAATGCCCACCACAAGATGGCGATTTTCCAGTCTTTATTCCAAGTCCAGATTGCACTAAATATTACATGTGCGGAAACGGAATTCCTCATTTGATTACTTGTCCTGGACACCTACATTTCAATCCAACTCTAAATGTATGTGATTGGCCCGATCGTGCTGGATGTAAAGAAGGTGAAGAATGTCTAGCTGATTAATCTTACATACCTATCTTAAATAAATTAACAATGCAGTGATTCACATTGGTTTATTTACTTCTTTTTAGTATTATAAGTTTATAAGGGAAAAAGTTTTGAAAAAAAGTTTGTGTTCTAATTAAAAATAAACTAAATTACTGTGGCTCCTGGCGACCCGGTCTTAGACACAATTTACAGAAAACTCCAACGTCACTTCAAAAATGTAAACGTTATGTTTTGCACTGATTATTATTTTGTTTATACTTAATCTACAGTAAGTTTTAACGGCAGCTGACAAAGTTAGTTCTGCGCAAAGACGAAACTGGTTTTAATTTAATTTTGGTTGTGTCAACTTCCGGCACCGGTATCCAGTGCAATCCCGGCAGCCTCATGAACAATGAAATTGACGTCATCAACGACCGAGATTTGGCTTCGGCACGAGTACCAACAGTAACAACAATGTCAACCGGTGTGCAAATTATTATTTACCTAACGAGTTTGGAAAGTACAATTTCCAACATGAGCACTTTGTTTGCTTCACGACCGGAGCGAATGCTGCATGAAGTGCGAATGTAGGAAATTGCTTTCCAAACAAATTACAATATTTTTTGTTACGAATCTCTCAAAAAAATCAAAAAATTATAAATATTTTTTATAATTTAGTCTTTTTGCTAATGGGTTGACAACACAAAAAACAATCAAAAATTTGACAAGAACTGTTGCTTATCGTTAAAAAAAATAACCGTTTCCATCTCAACGATAGCGACACCAACCTATTAAATGTCCCTAGCCATTGTTGCAAAGTAAAAAACACCGCAGTGCGGGAAAGTCTAAACGCTATGAGTACAAGAACTATTTTCTTATGTAAATAATTTATTTTCACTGAAAATTGTACTGTGAAATCGTGCGTTTGCTAAAGGCGGTATTAGAGTCGTTTTCAAATCAGAATATCTTGGCCAGGGAAGGCAACAGGTCGTTTCTTACAAGAATTTTACGAAGAATTCGATTCAAATGGGCTAAATATAGCGAATAAAAAAATTCGTATTGAAACCAAAATATGTGAACGTGTGACGATAAGTGAAGATAATTATTTAAGTAATGAACGGCATCTAGAAGTATCAGTTCTAGAACTAATTATTAACCTTGGTGAATATAATAATATCGGATGTTAAGTTAATTATTATTATCAATTGACTTCTCTTGAACACCTATGCTATTTTTTAAATGTTAATTGTTACGCTCATTTTTGCTACATTATCGAAGCTCCCTATTCCCTTAAAATTATTCCCAATTGTAACAAGTATATTTTGTGGCTTTATAACTAGTGTTATCGACTATCGTTTTATTTTCAAATTTTTTATAAGGTAGGTAAATACAATATCGCCAAGCTGGCAATTCTGTCAAGGGCCAAAATCTAGGAACTTTTGGCTTCTAAAAGACAGATGACGCTTTGGGTATTTTTCCAGTTATAAAAAAATTGCATTTCAAAAACCATTGAATTCTAACCACATATTTAAGGTTGGCAGAGCATTTACCGCTTAAAGTATTGTGTGAAGGGCGCCATAGTAAAATATTACGGGGAAAATTTGTCGAATAGCGAAGAATTTGTCAAGGTAAGTGTTTTTTGTAAAAAAAGTTGCTTTTAGTAAAGAATATGTTATTCCCTAGTGGTGAAAATTTTAAAATTTGGTGTTTTTTTGCATAGTAAACAAATAAAAGGTTTGAAAGTACGAGTGTCTGTAATACTGCCAAAACAATTGCGTAGCAATAACGACAATGACGATATTGCCAGATACGTGTATTTTTTTTGTTATTTTGCATTGCTACTAAAAGTTCATGGATTTTTTTTACATAATCGTCATGAGTAATGTCAGAAACCGCAACTGAGGTATTAGAGGAACATGATTTAAAGAAAATATGCAGCATGCTGTAGGAACTGTTAGAAACGGTATGCCCGTAATACAGCAAGTTCTTTCTTACTTTTGTTATGTTTAGTTGTTTATTTATTTAGAGTTTTATCTATGTTTTCTTTTTTTCAATAAACATTACTTTTGAAAAGTTGACTTTCTTTGAAAATTTTTGGATAAAAATAATGGTTTGTAGGAATAGTATTACATTTTGGGTTGCACTGGAACAGATGAAAAACAATATTAATTTATATTTACTACGTTTTCATTGAAGGTTTCAATTCGATTTGAAAACTGTTTTGATATCCAATTTCAAACGTGTTTCCATGGCAAGTTTTAAATCTGGATTTGAAATTTTGACAATTTTGTCACTTGTCATTGGAAGTACAACTTAAATTCAACTGTGGACACTTTCTGGAAGAAATGTTTTAAGGATCTACAATTTAACTCATTCAATGGTTCGGTTAGTGATAGCGCAGGGTTTTGGTGTCCAAAAAGCCAAGCTTTGTCAAAAATTCTCTGTTTTCATAAAAAAGAGTTCGATTCGATCGCAAAATTTGGTGAATAGACCTTGAACTCAAATCGAACTCAATACGTTCAAGTTAAGGTGTTTTCACGAATTGGATTCGTATTTAAATCGATTTGAATCCTCATAAAAAGGTAGTAAATATTGCCAATGTGCAATCTTTTAAAAAAATATTCACAGAATGTACAAATGTGCCAGGAAAATCTTTTAACTGTTTAAACTTTTTAGTAAGTTGTATCAGTAATGTTATACCCCAAAAAACTTTTTTTAATTTAATTATTTAAGAGAAAACATCCATAGAAGCTTAGCGTGGCGATATTGTATTCACTTACCTTACTAAAAGGGTAGGCTCTTGACCTAAATCTTGATCTAAACTTAAGTAAATCATTGTTTGGCCTGTTTACATGATGTCGGATGTATTCAAAATTTTCAACAGGTATCTATTTAATATTACAAGATCTATCGTTTTCGTTAACTAAATTCAAAATACCTAAATCATAACCAAACACTGAAATTCGCCAAACCAGAAGATAAATTGGTAACCAAAATATTTTTGGTTTAACCGTCAACTGAAATACCGAGCGTTAAAAGGTGTATGTTTTTTCGAAAATCAGGCTCTAAAGAGGTGAAATAGGGTGTAAAAATTTGCATAAAAATTCGTCTATATCCATAAATGAAGGAACCCTTCAGGATTTACGAAAATCAAACCATATGGAAGTTAAATGAGATGTTAAAATTCAAATAAAAATTTGTAATTTTAAAAATTATAACCATGCAAAACTGGTAGTTGGGATTTCGGTTAAAGATGAAAAGTACGTGTTTTAAGGCTTGGAAATTCCACCCATAACGCCCGGTATTTCAGTGCTTAGGTAAAATCCTTGGTAACTAACCCAAGATTTTAACTCGGGTTAGTTACTTGAATGCGTATTTCAGTACTGTATGCACTAGACCTGGAAGAGACTGGGAGAGCTTCTGAGAATGGTCAATTTGAGACCTCTCTCTGCATCTCGCAAAAACGGAGAATAAGAGACCTACTTTTTTGCATTTTTGCCATCTCCACTGCTGTAACCACTAGCAGCTTTCTGGTGGGGAGTGAATTCTTATACACCCTGTAAAATAAGTATAAAACACAGCCAAAAACGAATCGCAGAAAGTGGCAAAATTGCGTCATCACGCAATTATCTCGCGAAAAAATTAGGTTAGAAAAATAAGGTCACTGCGCATGAATATGACTAACCCTGAAAAAAAAGTGGTAACCCGACACACTTCCTTTCGTAAAAATTTAAACTTGGTTAAAACACCGAAAAACGGCAAACCAGGAAATAAATTGGTAACCAAAATATTTTTAGTTTAACGTCAACTGAAATACCAGGCGTAAGAGGGTTAAACATAAAATTCCGTCATTTTTGAACTTATATCCATAAAAGTTGTCTTTTGGGGTTTCGGTGAAAATAAAGAAATACGTGTTTCATGATTTTTTTAAAATTCCACCCTCAGAGGGGGTTAAATATAAAAATCCGTTATTTGTGAAGTTATATAGGGTGCTAAGGAATGGTCTCCCAAGAATTTCAGGGTGAGTCTATGAGGTAAAATGGGAACGAAACCCTTTATATCATTGTTTCCCTTACATGAATGGTTTTCTCAAAAATTGTTTGAAAGCTACTATATAATTTGATTGTTGAGTTAATGAATAAAAGTAATCGTTTTGTTAAGAAAAGTTTGTTACTTAGCAACGAAAAAACGAACAATAATTTTCTGACAGACTTTCGCGACCAATAATGCCACGTTTCTGTTTTTTAGATTCCACTGCGCAATTTATCAAAACTTTCCAGATTTGCATTTACTATTTACCAAAATAGTCAATAATTTGTCGCTACGTTAATCAACACAAGCAAGCAAGCAAGGGGCATTGTGAAGAACTGAACTATGACTGCAGTTTTTATAAAATTTACGTACCTATTAACCAAATATTGACCAACACAGATTACTTCCAACTAAAGACCATTCGAGAATTACGCTTTTTATTTATTTACGTTAAACGTCAAATTTATCGTAGGTCCTTTAACTTACGTTTTTAAATTAGACAATGAAAACCGACGAATGTTAATCCCTTGAAGTTTTTGTCATCAAAGAAATTTTACAATGAAACTTTTTACAATCGATTGGACCTACAAATGCAGGATGTATCACAAATACGTGTGTTAACACGATATAAAACTTATCAAATACCACAACTTTTCTATATAAAGTTTTTCAAAATTCTTATTTATAAGAATTTATTACAAATTATAATTTTTCACTGTTTTCCTCTGTTCTTTTGTGCAAAGGAGCCGGTCAGTGTTTAATAATTAGTTTGTATTCATAGCAATAATTTTCATTGTTGTTTAAATTGTTTAAATCGTCCGTTTCTATCACAACGGAAACAGTTCGGCTATTTTATTTTGTTCTTATAGGCGGGTACACGTTTCAGTATGTTCTTTTTTCAAATTTTAAGTAAATTTGCAAACTTTTAATTGAAAAATTACAAATAGAAAAGATGTGTCATTTGTTGAGCTCTGTTACCTGTTACAATTAAGACACGTATTTCTGATACACCCTGTATACTCAGTGTCATAAAAATTGCAACACTAAAAAGGAATTTAAATTTTTTGATGAAACTTGGCACAAATGGTCGACTATTAGCGAGTAATAATTGATTACAATTTTAACGATTTTAATCAAGTGGTAAAGGAGTTTTTAAAATTTAATTTCTTTTACCAGCAAGTGTTATTCTTCCAATTTTTTGCTTTTCTGACTATCTTTTATGTGTGTTTTTTTTAAATTCGTTTAGGTTTGAGTGTTCTAAAAGCGCAATTAGGCTTGGAGACGACAAAACCAAAATTACTTACAATTTAAGCAATTTTTAAAGAGGCATGATTTTTGGACACAAATAGGGATTTTTCATTTAGAGAAATTGCTAGTCTTTGAATAGAAATTAAGCAATGTTATCACTGTTTATCAGTCATAGATTGGAGAAGGCCTAGGACAGCGCGAAAGAGAAAGCATACCTTAAAAAACCAAAATATTAAAATTTCAGAAAATAGCAATTAGGGTCATAGCTAACATTAGCCGCTATAATTCTTGTAGACCGTGGTTCATCAAATTTAACATACTTGTTTTAACAAGTTCTCTTTGCTTGAAATCCACAAATCATCCCATAATGTCTATAAACATGCAGACTTTCATAATAATCACGATCAGCACAACTACTTCTGCCACCCCGTTTCAAAAGTACAGTGCCGTTAGAAATACATTAAATCTTTATAATAAGCTTAATCCAAACACAAATTCTCTTAAATTGAATGCTTTTAAAACCGTTATTAATGGTCTTATTCTCTAACTTCTGTTACTATGTTTATACTCTATTACCGTAAAAATTGCAGCTGTTAATTAAATTCGTATTCCGTAAAATCTGTTGCCCTCTGTTATCAACATTTCTACAGTAACATTCTCTGTTAAATAACAGCGGCAAAAATCTCGCCATAAACTAAAAGTGATGTTTTACCAAATTAACAAGAAATTGTATTAAAAATGTGATAAGTGGATAACACTAGAAGCTTAGAATCACGCAAACAATTCGACCTTTGGTTTTTGAAGTAATAGGAAACGAAGAAAGGAGATAAGATCGATCTTAGAAAAAAATAAGCTGGTATAATTATCCATAATCAAAGTTGCAAAGTTGCAAAGGTAATCTTTGGCAACCCAAAGGACAACGAACACAACTTAAAATTCGTCAGGAACCAAAATTTTTATAAATAAAAAAATTAACACTGTGTACTCTTCATTTTGGAAACAGTACTCCGTGAAAATAAAACAGATTTTTAAATTTGTGTTATTTATTTAAAATAACATTTTTTTGTCTTTCAATAGTTATTTCGTTTCTTGAAAATTTTATTTCTTCCTTTTATTTTGCATATAAGTTTTGTACAGCACAGAACAAAATAATTCGATTTCAATTTGATTACCTAACACGAGATCCCACAGAAATTGCCTCAAAACAAAAAATGTGATTTTTTTTTTCAATAAACAAGGATATTCTTTGTCTTGATCTGCACTCGCCTTCTGCATTCACTTTTTTTCAACACTCTAGTGGAACTTTTTGCGATACCTAGATCAATATGATAATTTTAAGAAAATTTCTTGACATTTTTGGAATACAATATTTAGATCAAGTAGTAAGCCATACTTCAAAATCGACTTCCATTATTTCTACAATTACATTTTCGAACAAATGGGAACTCTGTTACCCTTATTTTAACAGAGAGTGTTAGAGAATCGCAAATTAGACAGCTCTGTTAGGCGGTGTCATAACAGAGTACTGTTGCTAACATTCTATAAACGTAACAGTATAACATAGATAGTTAGAGAACACCACCATAAAAGGTACCTTATAAATGAATGTTATTATAGTACCAGGTGAGGCAAGTTTTTAGACAAAATGAATCCTTACCTTGCTAGCCCATCGAACGCTGGTATCAGAATGATAAATTTTTATTGGTTGGTTAAATAGTTGGTCTTTTCTTTATTTAGACGCAGAAGCGTGATTTATTAGAAGATGGTATAATTTGCCAACAAAGGGATCAGTTACCAGTAGCCGACCTTTTTAAAACCCCTTATTTACAGTTTTGTAATAAAACTGATGCCTGCATTGAAATATCCCAACGAAATCTTTTACAATATTACCCCAATTTCAGTTCACATTGTGGCCTTAATTTAAGACGCTACAAGTAGGAACTCATAAATAAAAATAATTTTTAAAGTTAAAATGTAAAAGTGCGTTCAATTCAAAATCTGATTTTTTTTTTGCTAATTTCGTAAACAATTATTTGAAGTGAATACGTGTAGTTTAGTATAAAATTCAGAATTTAACTTTTTGGTCGAGCTTTACTTTTTTCAATTATTATTTTTATCTATAATTAAAAAATTACCAAAAAATTAGGGGAGATACCTTTTGAACGTACGGTCAGGCGTGTGAAATGCAATTTTTTTATGTAATTAGAAATCCCTATTTTCTTAGGTTCGCGATAAGGTTGCCCCACTTGGTTATTTCAAATTGTTCATTGTAATACTTTTTTGAACCATTGAAAGAAATGGACAAAAACGCATATCTAAGCCTCAAACCTTTATTTCGAAACACAACGCGTTTCTCACCTCAGGATGACCACTTTGTGGTTGAAACATGTTGTCTTTCCAAATAAACGTTTTGGTGTGTCAGTTTTAAGCTGTGTTTTTGCTCATTCCTCCCATACCTAGGAAATCCAACAAAAAACAGTCCAAATGACCTAATTCGATGGTAAACAGTCAGAAGTGAAGTACAACGACCTTCGAACTCAACCATTGGTCAGAAATTTTTCTCGTACTTGAATTATTGCCATAACCGAAGATAACCATTTTGGACTTCTTATGTTTTTCTTAAAGTCTGCTTCTTCTTCTATTTTGTCCTGAACCTTCTCTTATCAATGATTGATAACATCGCATAATGGTACTTGCATTTTTATTCAAACAATTTCTCAAAATGAAAAAACACCTCTTCATTTTCCAAAAATTTTGCTTCTTTTGTTTAATTGTTGGTAATTTTTTTGTCGTAGTCTAGGTATATTTTCGTTTTCATAACGCTTAAGACTAAACGAATTAAAAAAAATCACTTCAAAAGTTGTCAGAAACGCAAAAAATGAAAAGAACAACACTTGCGGGTAAAAAAGTTTAAGTGATAAAAACTCCTTTAACACTTCATTAAAAACGTTCAAATTTTAATCATTTAATACCTGCTAAAAGTCTGACATTTGTGTCATGTTTCATAAAAATATTCCTATTCCTTCTTGGTGTTGCAATTTTTATGACACTGAGTATATAACAAAACTTTTTAAGATCAAGCCGGTTTAAAGGTCAGGTTTTTGTTGTTGGCAGTTCTTACTTTCAAATTTCAAAATCTGTATTTTTATGTGAGTTCACGGTTAGTACCTGTGTGGATTCGGTTTTTCAAAATTTTATGTTAATTGTAGTTAAATAATAAATAAAATGAAGCGACAACATTTATTTTTGTTATTAAAAATAAATTAACAGAAACGTCTGATAAAAAAAACACCCCTTTTATGAGTCATGGGACATAGGCCGTGCTATCGTGTTCAATAAACGTTCGGAGCGATTAGATTCAATTAATCGATGCAGTTAATTGAATGCACTTTTTGCTTCTGATTGTAATTTATTACAGATTACAACCAAGAACTGCTCTTAAAAGTGTTAATTCGTCTCCCTTACTAAACCAAAGTTTACAATTTTTTTAGAATATTCATAAAGTTTCACGTATAATACAAGTAAGGCGAAAAGAAGTAATATATCCCATTTCAGTTCATAGTAGAATTTTGCAACAGCGCATTTGAATTTGAAACGTTATATACGACTTTTCAGTATCGTTCACGTAAACGTTAAAATTTCCTGTTTCGATCTTTAGTAACGAGAAAATAACGTAGTACGTCTTCCTTGACATTTATGTATTTGATGTACCCCACAAGATTCTTGAATTGTCGTTTACTGGAAGCTTCTCCATTAGTATCCTTTAAAATTTAAATTCAGTATTGTCAACAGACACAGTATTTCGGTATCAGTTTGTATTTGTTTGAGTTATTTACGTAACAAGTTTGGAAAGTCCAATTTCCCACATGAGCACTTTGTTTGGTGCACAAGCATTGTCATTTTATTTTCTAATTAAAGATGAAATGTCAGAAAAAAAAATTATTAATTGTATAATTATCTGTTAATAAAATTTTATTTTACAAAAAATGTCACTCCAAACACCACAATCAAATCCTGTCTGCGGTAAAAAATACATAACATTATCAGCGTCACCTCCATTACACTTCACTAAATTATAAAAGTGTCATTAAAATAATGGGTGACACATTGGGTAAATGCTTTAAAGCAAAAGGTAGAAGTATAAGCAAATGCTCCTAGTAAAAGGTAAAAGTAAAAGCATTTCCTTTTTTTAGTATGAATAACGATTACCTTTTCCTTGTAAGCAAATGCTTCACTTAAATAAGTAAAAAATACACAAATTCGCAATAATCAAGTAGGTAGTTTTTTAATTGACGTTTGTTGAAAACATATCTTATAACCTAGAATTTTGGAAAACGAAAAGTAATTTGTGTTTTGCCAAGTTTTTTCCCGTTTTCCAAAAATGTCATCAAGTAGTGATAAGAAGCATAGTGATGTGAGCGATGCTGAAGAAGAGTCACGAGGATCTGTCAGCGAGCTACAATTTATAGCTGAAGAGTTAAACACACACCCAAAAGTTCTATCAAAGTCGCAAATACCTTCAATGAAGAAGAAAAAAGACGAGACTGTTGCAAAGATGGTCCAAAAATATAAATCGTTATATGGAAAAGAGACTACCGGTCAAAAGTTGTTAAAAAAATTAATAATATGAAGACGCGACTAAAGAAAAAAACGGATAAAAACGCTACAGGAAATAGACGCATTAAATTATGTAATTGGGAAAAAGTTATGTTCCAAGCAATGGAAGGAGATGTAAACCCACCCGTTACTAAAATTCCAGGTAATTTTTAATTTGGGGAATTATGAATATTTATTTTCTTAGGTGCTAAAAGTTGTGGAATTTTAAAAGAAAATCAAAACCCTGAAGTCCTAGAACCAATTCTTGCTCCATTACAAGCTGGAACATCTGCAAACACACTGGAATCCCGTAAAATACGAAGAAACAAAAAAGTTGACAAATTGTGAGCTCCAGCGTTTAGTTTTGTTGGAGCAACTACAAACTACCAGAGTACAACGAGAATATTTTAAAGAAAAATTAGATAATTTAAGAGTTACAAATTTTTTTTTTGTTGAGAATGAAACATTTCTAAGTATGTAGGTAACTACTTTTCAATAACTACGGTTTTTTGAAGAATTGTTTTTATTTCATTTTTACAAAGTAGAACTAAATATGTTTCAATAATCGTTATTATAAATTAACTCAGCCTAATTTTGCCGTACTTCTTGACCACGTATACGAATGTTTTCATCCTCAAAATTGCGTAATTCAGGCGGGTCTTCATTCTCTTCCTCAAGTTCTTCGTCTTCTTCAAAATCAGCATCACCTAACATTTTAGCAATGTTGTGTAAAACAAAACATGCTATGATTATATTTGAAATGTTTTCAAGCTTAACGCGGCAAACATATTTTAAAATTGGAAATCGTCGTTTAATTTGACCAAAACATCTTTGTATTATAACTCTTTCTTTTTTAAAAATCTTGTTGTATCTCTTTTTTGTATTATCATTTGGATTGCGAAATGGAGTCATGAGCCATGGTTCTATTCCATATCCATCATCACCCATAAGTACAGTGTTGGTGGACCTCATCATGATTTGTCGAATTTCGGAGTTCTTCCAAATCCTGCTGTCGTGGACAGATCCAGGCCAACTAACTTCAACACTTGTAAATATTTCTCTTGCATCACATCTTGCTTGTACATTTATTGTGGGTTTGCCTTTTCTATTTATATACTCATCCCCGTGATTTTTAGGTTTTTCGATTTCAACGTGGGTGCAATCAACCAATTGCAGTGGGAAACCGATATTTGCTTTGCCACAATTCTTTTGCTTGAGCAAGACAAACGTTTGAGGCGGGAAACTGGATCCAATTAGCGGTTTGTTCAATTATTTTTTGAACAACATATTTGACGGTGCGGGAAACTGTTGACTGTTCTACGCCAAGCTCTTCGCCGATTCCTTTTTGAAATCCTGGATCAGCCAGGTACCGCAAACAAATCTTCATTTTCTGGACAGAAGACAGCGCACCACCTCGCGTTTCGTTTGAGTCTCCCAGAAAAATTTGTGCTAGCCATTCTAAGTTGGGTTTTTCAAATCGAAATAAACTTTTAAAATCACATATTTGCGGTGATTGGCGAGGTTTGTAGTGTTTCTCTTTTCTCAAATTTACAACGTCTGCCATAGCTTTTTACCAAACTTAAAGCCAAGAAACAGGATCACTCAAATTGAGTAATTTTTATATCAATCGATGCGTCATAAAAAACTGAACAAATCATATCATTGCGCCAAACGTGTAGCTTAATTAGGAACGCGGGAAATTGCAATCAAAGTGAAGATTTGTCCCATAAGAGAAGCATTGGGGCGGCTTTTCGGTGAATACAAAGAGCTTGTAAATCTTCGAGATTTACAAGACTGCGGTATTACTACAATTACTAGATTGGGGGTCAGGTATAGGGAACAGACACTTTTATGGAAATAGGGATTTAAGCGGACAGAAGTTATATCTCCAACAATAGGAATAATTTAAATTCAATCGCGATTTCTGGCGTTCCTAATCAAGCTACAGGTTTGGCGCAATGATATGATTTGATCAGCTTTTTGAGATGCATCGATTGATATAAAAATTTTCCAATTTGAGTGGTCCTTAAATTCCCATAAGAAGTGTGCCTAGTCCTTTAAGTCAAGAAACAGAGCATACATAAACTGTAAACGAAATGAGTCTACTAACAACTAGATGCATTTATTTTGAAGCATTTGCTTAAAAAAAAGTAAAACCTTTTTTTATTCATAACAAAAAAGCAAAACCTTTACCTTGCTTCTACCTCATAAGTAAAAGGTTTTGCTTGTTATTTTATTCATATTTGTAAAAGCATTTGCTTCGTTTTTTGCAAGTATAAGGTTATGCATCTTTTTATTAATACGGCCCATTGTCTTCAATTTTCTGTACATTTTTTATGTAATTAAAATCTGCGACGTTCGAATATTTGTTCAATTAAAATAATATATTAAGTACCAAAATCGGTAAGCAGATTTTCCCGATAGCGGAGGAGCCGCCGCGACTCCAGTTATTGTCTGTGATCGGTAATCCTTAACGTTCGTGATGCTTATAACGTTTTTTGTACGATTCTTACATTTTTTTAAAGGTTTAGTAAATAATGTCATTTGACCATTCGGTGATTTCACCATTTGGTGATTTTTTTATTCTATCGTTGAAAGATTTTATAAAAAATTCTCAATATACCTACAAAATAAAACGTTGTATTCGGAAATAAAATTAACTAGACGCCCTCTGGTGATGACTTTTGAACTATGTCGAAAACAGTAAAGAAATTTTCGTAATGCCACATTTAACTGACATTTAATGAATTGTTCAACAATTTATAGTGTATAGTGTTAATTACTTACAATAGAAAGAATCACTTTAAAAGTACGTGGTGGTAAATACTAGCGTTGACTTTGGTTCTGTAGTTTTTCGTGGTATAAAGTGTTTATTGTTGGAACTTGAAAGTGGATAAAAAGTGAAAAATATTTAAATTTTGATTACAAAGTGTTATCAAACAGTTGTCTAATTAAAGATTATAAGTAATGGATCACAGCGAACACAAAGTTTGGCTCAAGATACCAATAAATTAGTGAAGTGCTATGAATTTTAGGTTAGAATTTTCCAATGAAAAAATCATGAAATGCTGCGGTAAATCTACAAAACTACAATAAAGATTAACAATTGCTGATACATTTAAACGTAAATTATGCCAAAAGGTAGGCTTTTCAATGTCTTTGTAATAATTTTCCAATAAAGAAAGTGAACCAAACAGTCATTCGTTATTCGTGTTTTCCTCGTCGTCTCTCATTTGTCAACATAAGTTTCTTGCATCAAAGATGCAATAATCATTCCGCATAGGCAATGTAATAATTGTGAAGCCCCAAAATTCGTACAACGCTCAAAATATCCGAATAAACATTTTCCCGCCATTTATGGTTACTGTTTTCGACCTAGCCCAGTGGCGCCTCCAACGGTAATTTTACTTCCGAATTATACACGTAAAGAAAAGTTGGCATTAACTGCTCGTAATTCCTCGTGCTCCCACACACGTTTCAGAAACACATCACTCACAGGTAATGAACAACTTTTTATTACTTGTATAATAAACTACTATTTCAATTTTTCTGATAGTCCAAACGTTGTGACAAAGTTAAATTTTTTTCTCTATTCATGAAAAGTCTTAAATTCCAATTCAAACTTTTTGCATAAAAAAGACGCTAGCCCCAAAGTTACGGTTATTTCGATAAAAAATCGTAAAAATAAATCAAAGTCTCATTTAAGTAGAATTAAAAAAAACTCAGACATTTTTATTCGTAGAGTTTAAAGTTTGGCAATTCTTGATTGGCAGTTTCAGGCAACAAAAAGACCGAAAGTCCAAATATTCCTCCACACAAAAATATTACATAGTAGTACATATTGTTCAGTTTCTACAATTATTTGATTCCACTTAAATAAAACATGTGATGATGTTTTTTACCCTCTCATCCTCTGGGGCGAAAAGATCTACTTTTGCAAAAAAAGTTGTAACAACCATCGTTAAGCCAAAAACGCAAAAATTTAGCCCCATCATGGTTCCCCTCAAAAATGTAGGAAATAAATCGAGACAATATAACAAGTTTAAGCAAACAGTACATGTTCCAAAAAGTATGCCAAATGCTACATGATAAATCTCTTCAGTTGTGGCTAAAAGTTTATGAAAGTAGTTATTCGTTGTTGTAATTATTTATTACCAAGAAACATGGCAAATAAGGATTGGATCGCTACCAAAATATACAAAAACAGCAAACCGAAACGTTTTCCTAAAAAAATATAAATTGGAAGAAGAAACAGGTAACTGAAAAGAAAGAATAATCAGGTGTTGTAAACATGGTGATACAAACCCCATTATTTCCGCCACATTTGCTAAAACACCATAATCACCACTGTTAACAAAATTTAAAAGGGCTTTCATCTCTAAAAAAAATTTCAAGAAATTATATAAATTTTTTTGTACGTACTCGAACAGTTGTACAAAAATGACGAAATGATCATCGACCAAGAAATCAGTAGAAAATACTTCATTTTACTTTTAAATAGAAACAAAAACATGCGACGTAATATTTCAATTTTCATTGCAGTCTCTGCACCATTTCTCACTTGTACGGTGTAGATCAGACCAGACACGTCATTTAACTGATCATAAACTTTTCGTTGCTTATTTTTATTAAGTAACCATCTGGGAGATTCAGGTATGTACCAACACGCAAAAATTATCAAAACATTTATCGACGAAACGAATGTAGAGAAATATTTCCAAACTGTGAATAATTTAGCAAAAGATATTGACATGAAACTTCCTAAAATTATCGTCATGATAGTATAGACAACGAGAAATCGACTTTTCCTGTTGGCAATTTCTGCAACTGAAAAAAAATCAATAAACCAATGACAAGTGTTACTCTAACGAGTGTTGTTACATGTGACAAAAGTAACAACGTTGACAATATTTGCACTTGCAACAGTTATACTATAAAATATTTCGACCAACAATTTATTATTTACCAAGGCTATAACTAGAGATGATAGGAACCAAATAACAGAAAAAGACAAAGAAACGATTCTTCTTCCAAATCTAAAGTTAAAAGTTAAATCAATAAATTATTTTCAATACGTACACATCAGAAAAAACTCCCCCAAAAACTGGTCCCAAACTAAAACCAATGCTTTTCAATAAAGACATTTTCAAAGCAATATCCCTTTGAGTGCAGTCTTGTAGAGCACACTAAAAGAGGAATACGAGAACGAAAATACAAAAAAGATAAAACAAAAAGGCTAAGAACAAAAAATTAACAAAATATGAAGGAATAAAAACAGAAACGATTAAAAAATTAAAAAGTAGCGAAGAAAAAGGATTTTTTTGCAATGTTGTACATATCCTCGTATATAACTTACCTCGTGCCCGGTTTCATTTTCCTTGCTTTTTATAGCGCAGCTAGATTGAAAAATAAAATTATCCGTTCTATTGTAAGGTATCGAAAAACGTTCCACATACAGATCAATACTATCCGAAAATTCAAATGTACCTGTCTGTTTTTGCTGTTTTTAAACCAGACTAAGCATTTTACATTAAACTTTTACCTGTAATGCTAAACACAATGGAATAAGACTTCTGAGTATGAAAATTAGGATAAACCACGGAGTTGCACCATTGAATTTGTTATATTCTTCAAAGAATTCTTTCTCAGCTAAAAACAAACATGAATTACTTCGAAAAAAAAGTTACATAAAACATACATGGCTCAGAACTAAATAGTACACGACGCATGTTTTACTCTGTCACAGAAAATTACAAACGTCTGGGTGACAGAAAAAGTGTTGATTTTTTTTAAATACTGGGAAAAATGGAGGCCACCAAATTGAAAAATGTTTTATCGGAAAATTAGCGATACGGGATTACTTTCCGATAAAAATGAACTAATTAACATCTGTCAATTAATGTAAATAGTTGGTTTATCTCTGCTCGCTTGTATATTTTCTCTTGATCATTTGTTCTTCACGCAGAAATCAAATGGCAAATTTTAGAAAAACTCTTGATTTCCAGAGGTTACACAAAGGACAAGTTTTTAGGTAAAATAAATATTTATTTCTTTATTTGCTCATATATTTAGTAAATTGTAGGAAGCTTAGTATCAAACAGTGGCTTTCGAAATGGGATCGAACAATTGCTGCTATTACAGCAATTATAATTTTTTTCATGTTGCTGAGCTTCGTTATCGTGAATATTGAAAATGAGAATGAAATCAATGTGGAAGACAGTAACAACATTTTCAACCAATACAACAATCAACTTTTAAATAAAAATTCAGAAATATGTATTATTTCGGAAAATACAAAAGTAACCTGTACATCTGCAAAAAGTGAAGAACTCGTGCAGAACATAAATACAGCCATAGAAGAAAAACCAGTTGTAAGTAAAATGCAGAATATCAACGAAAACAGTTTAATTTTTTTTTTGCACGACTGAGCTCTATTTGATTGTTTACTAGGCCTGTTTCCAAGACAGTATGTGATGTTTACTAGTTGCTACGTCGAAAGGCGTCAGTAAGTAAATTAGGCGTCGGTAAGTAATTTTGTCGACGCCTTGGACGTAGCAACCAGTAAACAAACATAACCTGCTGTCTTGACAATTATTTTGGCATTATATAATAATTAAAAAAAAATTAAGAATCGTGCAAAAAACGCCATAAGCATCACGAACGTTAAGGATTGCCGATCTCAGATAATAATTGGAGTCGTCGCTACGTTCCTCCTCCAAATAATTGTCTTCGATCGGTAAAATCTCCTTACCGTTCTTGATACTTAATATACTATTTGTCAACTTTGACTGTTTAATAATTGTAACAAGATTTGAGCCGTCTAAATGCAAAACTTACTCTTTGCCAAAAATCCGAAAAATGCCTTTCCCGCCCTGTCACATATATTTAGAAATGCTATTTCAGACTCTCTTGCTTTTTTTACAAAATTCATTTTTTAAAACTGAAAAACTATACAAAAGTTTCGAGTTTGCCGTAAAACTCACTGTTTGGCTTGACACTTCAAGTTATGTGAGTAAATTTTCTTAAAGTTATTTCTGAGTTGAAAATGTAAAAACGAATTTTATTTCAACATAATAATGCGACTTTAACTTGCAGCTAAAGATTTTTTGATTGTTTTTATTTATTACAGTTTGTTTCAATTAAGTAGGGATTTAGATTACTACAATGATTTACCATAAAGCAGATGCACAACTCATCCTACGGGCGAGATAAATTAAAATTTTTTTAAAACTGTTTTAAATTGGTTGTCAGATAGCAATTTTCGTCGGTAGCATAGTCCTGGAGTATGCTAAAACAAATTAGTACCGACCCCAAAACAAAATCAAGAGTAAAACGGATTTTATACCTTTAGAATATCGAGATCCAAGATATTTTAAGACCGACTTCCAAATTAAAATCACAAAAACAGTAAACAAGTTGTGTTCATAGCGATTTGTGTATTAAGAGCACAAAGCAGAGATGGGCGTATTTGTATTCGTAAATACGAATAAATTCGTAAATACGTCATTGTTTAAAAAATATTAATGGTATATTCATGAAAATTGGTATTTAGGCTTTAGGTTAAAAATGAAGAAACACGTGTCTCAAGATTTTTAAAAAATTAACCCTTAGGGGGTTAAATGGGGTGTTAAAATTGAAACGGAAATCGGTAATTTCAAAAATTGTGTTTATGCAAATTCGTACTTGGAGTGTCGGTTAAAGATGGAAAATACGTGTTCTAAAACGTTTGAAAATTCCACCCCTAAAGGGGTTATCTATAAAAGTCTCTCATGTTTTAACTTAATATCAGTGCAAATGGGCATTGGAGCTATTGGTGAAAAATAAGAAACCCGTATATTATGGGTTTAGAAATCCACCCTTAAAGAGGTTAAACGTAAAAATTCTTCATTGTTGCAGTCAGAATAAAGAAAATTGAAATTTTGTATTCGGGTGAAATACAAGACAAGTGTGTTTCAAGATTTTTAGAAAGTCCAACTCCGAAGGGGTTAAATGGGGTGTTTAAATTTAAATGAAAATTCATAATTTTAAAAATTATTTGTTAGAATTTACTTTAATTTAGTTTGGGCTCAGAGAATTTTTGTTTATTTATTTTGAATTTCTCCCGCGGTCATGCGCGATTCGCAAAGGGTGGTTTTTTAGTTTTAAGTGGTGGCGCGCGTGTGACCTTGAAGAGGTTGTTGTTGAGTTCTTGGTTTTTAAAAAGCGCATCTGGTGGTTCGTTCCGCTTCGTGGGTTTTCTCCCAAAGAACAAGCCGGCCGGCGAAGATTTTTCTATAAGACGCCAAAAGGTAAGAACCACCCCAAGCTCGCCGCTCTCGTTAGTTTTATTTCACTTTTTTTTCTCTTGCAATTGAACTGCCCATACGAATTTAGCCGCTTACATTTTTTTGGTCCTTCGAGCCCGGATGCAAAGTGCATTCGGAACCATTGTTGTTAGTTTAAATTCGTTTCAATTCGCAAATTCGTATGGGTAAATTCTCTGAGCTTGTTTCGTTGTTTCGTATTTACAGTTTTTCGGTTCAATTTGTCGCGTCCTAGAACAGGTATTGGTTATCTCGCTTTATCGCTGGGTTTTTGCTTTCGGGTGATCGCTTTTTCTCGCTCTTTTCGTTGTTGTTTCGAATTGTTAAATCGATTTATTTTTATTTCGTATTTGAAATCCAGGATTTGAATATGGCCCCTAAATCCATAAAAAAATGTAGTGCTCTTCGGGAGACCGCTATTACGCAAATGAACGAGTTAAAAAAGGTAGCGGAGGTGGCTGATCGTCAAGAAGCGCTTTACGAAAGTTCTTATCCTGAATTTAAAGCTCGCTATAAATTTATTGAACGCATATAAGGGGATTTTTATCAATATCATAACACAATAATTGGTACGTTGGCAAACAGTGATGAGGAGTTAACCCAAGAAAAAGAAATTCAGGCTGCATTTGATAATGATTATTATTTTGTTCATATGGTGTTCGAGCGCGTTTTTAAATCAAAGCCAACCTTTGAACGTTCGCAGTCAAATCAGTCTGAAACCACTAATAAAGATCACATTCAATTGCCTCGGTTGGAGTTGTATAAATTTAGCGGAGAATTAAAAACGTGGAAAACATTTTTGGACATGTTCAACTCAACAATTCATAAGAATGGGTCGTTGTCAGACGTGGAAAAATTCAGTTATTTAATTTCGTCTCTTAGTGAGGAGCCACTATCAATTGTTAGTCGTATTCCTATGGTAGGCACTAATTATCAAATCGCATACGACAACAAAGATACGACAACAAGAGATTGCTTGCGACGCACTATTGGAACCAAATCGAAAATGTCCCTTCGTTGACAGAGAATTATACATCGTCGCAACTTAGAACATTGTTGTCCACATTTGAGGAAAATTTGGCGGCATTAAAAATGTTACAATTTCCAGTCGAAAGTTGGGATTTTGTGTTATTTAATATGTTGTTGAAAAGGCTTTGCTCGTCGTTAGTTAGTCGTTTCGAACTCGGTCAAGATTCGCCAACCGCTGTCCCAACTTTTAAATCGCTAAGTGAATTTTTGCTTTTTGTTTCTCAAAATGTCACTCCAAATACGTCGAAATTAACGCAAAAGGTTCCAAAAATTGTTTCTTCTCCTGCTAAACCTCTACAAGGTTCGGTATTCCTTGTAAATTCGGAAAACTCCAAATGTGCCTTATGCAATCGCGATCATCTCATCTATAAATGTCCCACATTTCTCGCAAAATCACCACAATCTCGTTATGAAATAGTAAAGTCGAAACAATGGTGTCTTAATTGTCTTGGTGCTAAACATTTATTGCGCAATTGCGCAACTCGTCGTCGACTTGTCGAGACTGTCATCAACGCCATCACTCTCTTTTGCATTTTGTTAGTTCGAATACGCTCTCAACTCAGTCCAAACCCGCAACAATTTCGGAAAATCCAATCGCTCCAATAGATACTTACCCTAAATCGCTAGATTCGCCTACTCGCATTAATTCGCTCACTAATTTGATTCCGTCGCAGTCTGTATTGTTGTCTACCGCTGTAGTTGAAGTCCAGGGTTCGTTAGGACAGTTCCAAGAAGTTCGCATCCTCTTAGATAGCGCTAGTCAAGCGAATTTCATTACAAAAAATTGTGCAGAGCGCTTAGGATTATCACGCAAAACATCGACCTTTATAATTAAAGGCTTGGGAGGCATGAATGATAAGGCCTCAAAAGAGGTTTCATGCACTCTTCGATCGAAAAATGAGCCATCTATTCGTTTTTCAATTAACGCAATTCTTCTTGACAAAATTTGCGATGATATGCCAAGCGTATCATTCTCAACTTCCGGTTGGACCAACCTAATGAATTTGACATTAGCGGACAGTCAATTTAATCTTTCTCGTGGTATTGACATGTTATTGGGAGCGGATATTTTTCCTCTTATCTTAGAATCTGGTCGCCTTCTTGGAAATTCGGACGTTCCCACCGCTATGAACACAAAATTTGGTTGGATTCTTATAGGTCAATTTCGGTCAAATACGCATAGGAAGCACAGTTCTTCACCACACCTTCATAGTTTTTGCGCAACAATCGAATCATTCGACACAATACCTCTCGAAAACATCGTCAAACAATTTTGGGAAATTGAAGAGCCTAATTTACCTTTGGATGTTACTTTGCCACCCGAAGATAAATTAGCAGAAAATAACTTTGCGTCGCTAATTTATCGAAATAATTCTGGTCGATTTGTCGTTCCCATGTTGTTTAAAGAAGACGATCCTATTTTTCCCGGTTCGTTCGCTAACGCATTTCGGAGACTTCAGTCAATCGAGCGTCGTCTCATTAAAAACCCCTTGCTTTACGAAGACTATAAGGCTTTTATGAACGAATATTTAGATCTTGGCCACATGCAGCTCCTTACAAATGGAAATTCGTCGGATGGATATTATATTCCCCACCACTGTGTTATAAAGGCTGATAGTCCTAGCACAAAACTTCGCGTAGTTTTCGATGCCTCCTGTCCTTCGTCAGAAGGCAAATCTCTCAATGATAGTTTATTTGTAGGTCCAAAACTTCAAAAGGACATTTTGACTATTCTTTCACGCTTTAGAGTTCATCCCATCGTGTTCACCGCAGATATACGACAGATGTATCGTCAAATTTTGATTCTTCCTGAACATCGCAAATTTCAGAAAATTTTGTGGAGAAACTCCCCACAGGAACCCGTTCAGGAATATCAGTTAAATACCGTTACCTACGGAGTGTCATCTTCTCCCTTTTTGGCAATTCGCACATTAGGCGAACTTGCTTCTCTGGAAAAAAGTCGATTTCCTCTCGCTTCCGAAGTCCTGGTTAACGATGTTTATATCGATGACATTATTACAGGTTGCTCTTCGATTGCTGAAGCTCATAGTTTGCGGGATGAACTAATTGACTTGCTCAGTACTGCAGGTTTCGAATTAAGAAAGTGGTCTAGCAATGAGCGTACCATTTTAAACAAAATTCCTCTTTCACATCAATTAGATCAAGCTCTTGCGTTCAATAGTGAATCAGAGTTTTTCGTTAAAATTTTGGGACTGCAATGGAACCCGCGTAACGATAGTTTTTCTTATAGTATTCAACCGTTCAATCGTCCGTGCGTAAAACGATCGCTTTTGTCTGAATTGGCTCGCATATTCGACCCTATTGGGTTTTTGGCTCCTTTAACTTTTTACGCAAAACGTTTAATTCAGTATCTATGGACTTTGAAGTTGTCTTGGGATGACTCGCCTCCTGACGACATTATTTCGAGTTGGACGCAATTTTGTTCGGAACTTCCCCAATTAGCGACTTTGCAAATTCCCAGAAAAATTATCGTAGAAAAAGTTCGGTTGTGTACTCTTCATGGTTTCTGCGACGCTAGTGAGTCTGGTTACGCCGCAGTGGTCTATTTACGAAGCGTCTCAGTTACCCATGCAATAGAAATTCGTCTCATTTGTGCAAAGTCAAAGGTAGCGCCGTTGAAGAAAATTTCCATTCCGCGTCTAGAGTTATGTGCGGCAGTTTTATTGGCCAAGTTAATAGATTACACCCTTACCACGTTTAAAGGTGTCATAGAGATTGAACAAGTTTACGCGTGGTCCGACTCTACCATAGCCCTTTCGTGGATTCAATCGTCTCCTCACCTTTGGAAGGTATTTGTTACCAATAGGGTTGCTCTTATTCAATCGTTAGCACCCACTGCTACTTGGCATCACGTTTCGTCGGATGACAACCCCGCCGATTGCGCGTCTCGTGGTTTAAGTCCAATGCATCTCCTGCAGCACCTGGTATGGTGGTAACACTTGGTTACGCAATTTTGATTTGGTCGTAGGTAAATCGGAGATACCAGATTTGGAAAGTGACACGATAATGGTAGAAGAACAACGCAAGGTTGTCTTAATTCTTCAAACAGAAGAAAGTTTTTTTGATCGCATATTGAGTACCTTCTCTTCTCTTCGAAAAATATTACGCATTATCGCAGTGTGGCTACGGTTTGTCAAAAATCTTAAAACTAAAACTCGAAATTTTGTGGTCTTAAGTGAGGATGAAATAAACTACGCATTGACCCTGCTCGTTAAACATGTCCAACATCAAGTATTCGCCTCGGAAGTTGAAAATCTGGAATCTTGTTCCAAACCCTTCAGAAAATTGGCGCCCTTTGTAGATCCTCAAGGGATTTTACGTGTAGGTGGTCGCCTCAAACACTCTGGTCTTTCTTTCGATGCTAAACATCCGATGTTACTTCCTCGTGGACATCGTTTAACCGAGCTAATTGTTAAGGATATGCACATTCAGTATTTTCACCCCGGCACTCAAACCCTCCATTTCCTATTGTCTCAGAGATTTTGGATATTGGGGGCTAAAAAACTTATTTCGAAAATAATTTCTCGTTGTTTACGCGTTTGAACCCTCGTTCTCCTCAACCTCCGATGGGAGATTTACCGTCGCTGCGTATTTCTCAAATCAAGCCTTTTTCGTGTGTTGGAGTGGATTATGGTGGTTCTTTTAAAATCACTTTAGGTAGAACTCGAGGCTCAAAGTCGCAGAAGGCCTATATTTGTGTATTTCTATGCTTTAGTACTAAAGCTATTCATATCGAATTAGTGTCGGATTTATCCACAGAAGCGTTTTTGGCCGCTTTACGGCGATTCGTGGCTCGTCGAGGACGTTGTTCTTATATTTATTCAGATTGCGGTACTAATTTCGTTGGTGCCTATCGCGAGCTTAATCGTCATATGAAATCAGCCGCAGAACGTGAACGTCTTCGGTGGCATTTTAACCCCCCATCAGCCCCTCACTTTGGAGAGATTTGGGAGGCCGGCATTAAGTCGGTCAAAACCTATTTACATCGTCTTATAGGAGAGCAAATCCTCACATTCGAAGAATTGTATACGGTTCTAACTCAAATTGAGTCAGTACTTAATTCGCGTCCTCTTTGCCCGGTTAGCGCCGATCCAAACGACCTCTCAGTTTTAACCCCTGGCCATTTCTTGACGTTAGAACCTCTTAGCGCACCTCCTGATTCAGACTTATCGTCATTGAAAATAAATCGATTAACGCGCTGGCAATTAGTCCAACGTCTGCACCAAGATTTCTGGTCACGATGGCATCAGGAATATTTACACACTCTTCAACAACGAAGTAAGTGGAATACTTCTTCAAAACCAATTGTTCCTGATACTTTAGTGATTGTTAAAAATGAATGCCTATCTCCTTTACGATGGCAGTTAGGAAGAATCGTCGCGGTGCATCCTGGTGCAGATGGGGTCGTCAGAGTTGCCACAGTACGTACCTCCCAGGGTACGCTCACGCGCCTAGTGGTAAAGCTTTGCCCTTTACCTGTTCCTACGGTTTCGTAAAACGCGGAGCCTTTTAGGTGGGCGGTATGTTAGAATTTAGTTTAATTTAGTTTGGGCTCAGAGAATTTTTGTTTATTTATTTTGAATTTCTCCCGCGGTCATGCGCGATTCGCAAAGGGTGGTTTTTTTAGTTTTAAGTGGTGGCGCGCGTGTGACCTTGAAGAGGTTGTTGTTGAGTTCTTAGTTTTTAAAAAGCGCATGTGGTAGTTCGTTCCGCTTCGTGGGTTTTCTCCGAAAGAACAAGCCGGCCGGCGAAGATTTTTCTATAAGACGCCAAAAGGTAAGAACCACCCCAAGCTCGCCGCTCTCGTTAGTTTTATTTCACTTTTTTTTCTCTTGCAATTGAACTGCCCATACGAATTTAGCCGCTTACATTATTTTTATGAAAATTAATACTTAAGCTTGAAAATTCCACCCCTAAGGGGGTTAAATAAAAAAAGTCGTCATGTTTGAACGTGTATCTAGGAAATTTGCATTTGGGGATTCAGTGAAAAATGAGAAAACAACATGTGTTGCATGATATTTTTGAAATTCCACCCCTAAGGGGTAAATATAAAAAACGTCATTTTTTAAGTTATATTATATATTATATATATAATTTATTATTATAATTATATTATTATTATTATTATATAATTTATTAATATATATTATATATTATTATATTTATGAAAATTGATATGTGAGCTTCCTGTTAAAAATTAAGAAAGGCGTATTTCTGGATTTTTGGAAATTTCACCCCCCCCCAAGAGGGTTAAATATACCTACAGAATATACCATTTCTTAAAGTTAAGGAAAAAATGTTTATGATGAAGAGTTTAGACGTAAATATACCTAAAAATGCGTACTTGTTGAAGTATTTTAACAAAATTTTGTTGGTACATTTTAATTTAAAACACGTTGCTATGGGTTATAATCTGGGATTCAGATATTAAAAAGAAGGTTTAAAATGATACCAACAAGAGAAACAATTAACTATAACTAACTTAAACACATTTCTGTAATGTCGTCAAAAAAGTAAAATGTTGTGCCCCGTTTACAAATTAACGGAATGTTCAATGTTATATATTATATAAAATTGTAATAAAAGAAAAGTAAAAATGGTTGCTTGGTATAGAGAATAAAACAAAAGAAAGCAGAATTCCAAAAGAAAGTATAATATTCTAAAGTGGTGCTATTCTGTAAATGAAGCGTTACCACGCAATATAACCCATGCTTCGAATTTTTCATCACTTAAGCGCGAGGACTTGGGCATATTGGTCATTGTGGCATAAGAGAAAAAGCCTCTCGACTTAGGCGCACACCTAAACATAACCCAGTTTCTGGACAATGCAGGTTTCGTTTACACAGAAGAATATGTAACGTGTGCGAAGCCAGTAGCTGAGGCGATCGACATACTTCAGGAGGAGACTACAGCATATTATGGCCTACTGATACCTACACTTCTAGCTCTCTGCAGAAAATTACACCATTTAGTAACACATTTAGGTTTTCGCTTTTGTCGAGTCATTGCCGAGGGTTACTTGACTAGTGTCGAGCAACGCTTTCGCCAGTTCTTGGAGTTCCAGACTTTGGAAGCGGAAACGGCTGCAGTCGCAGCTCTTTCCTACCCAAAATTGAAAGAACGATGGGTTTCATGTGTTACCAGTACTCAAACTCAAACACGATTAACACAACGCTTTAAAAACCTTATACAGGGTGATTCAGCTAAGATAAAGAGCCTGACGATGTGACGGTGCAACCCAAAAAACATATTTCATTCACGCCTTTGATTCAATTTAAATTAGGATTTGCAAGTTGAATCCAATTTATCTATCGTCTTATGTCACTCTGACATTAGCGCAAAAAAACCGGCTCCTCTACTAACCCACTGATTATTATAAATATGGTCCAGATACTGCCTAACTTGTCTATAATAATGTGGGGGTGCTCCATCATGTTGAAACCACAAACCACGATAGACAGTGGTCAGTTTTCCAAAACTGGCCTTAATACTTAGGGGTGGAACTTCCGAATATCCACAAATACGCCTTTCTTAATTTTTAACAGAAAGCTCACATATCAATTTTCATAAATATAACTTAAAAAATGACTTAACCTTTGCATAGACACAATTTTTGAAATTATCAATTTCCGTTTCAATTTTAACATCCCATTTAATCCCCTCAGGGGGTTTTTAAAAATCTTGAGACACGTCTTCTTCATTTTTAACCTAAAGCCTAAAAACTAATTTTCATGAATATACCATTAATATTTTTTAAACAATGACGGATTTTTATTTAAAATTTAACACCCCATTTAACCTCTTTAGGGATTGATTTTTCATTACTCCAGAAACACGTGTTTTTTAATTTTTAATCGAAAACCAAAATATAAAGTTTTATGGTTATAACTTCAAAAATAACGGATTTTCATGTAAATTTTAACATCCCATTTAACCCCTTTAGAGGGTAATTTTATAAAAATCCTTTCTTCGTGGACCTATCTACTGTAAAAATTTTAAAATTTTATACTCAGCCGTTTAGGCTGTGCGTTAATAGGTCAGTCAGTTAGGACAAGCGATCTTATAGATTATACGTATGAAGGTATTTACACATATCCATAGGCGCCTCAGTCCGCACTGGCTAAGTAATAAATGATAAGCAAACGCCAGTTTGCGAATACACCTATGCAAATACGAATATTTATAGATAAATATAAATACAAAAGTATTCGTATTTACAGCAAAATTATTTGTGAATATATTCGTATCCGTATTTACGAATAAAAATACGCCCATCTCTGAATGTTGACGCGCGACTAAGGAGCGCGGCATTTTCTCGAAATCGACAATGTACATTTGCGCTCGCAACACACACAAGACGTTTTCTTAATCGCAAGTATTAAGAATATACTATAATATTCAGAACAACACCATGAAATAATTTAGTTAAATCAGAAATTATTTATTTTCTGTTGTTACTACAGTTAGCACAGCTTTTTACATAAATCACTGGACATTTGATTTCAATAAAAAAGGGAGATCAAACGTTTTTTCCATTTTGTCGCTTTAAAGCCAATTTAATATTTCATATACAAAGAATTAGATCACAAAATCCATCCGGTAAATTTTTAACAGTTAAACCGCAACAGCCGCTATGGATAGTACTTGTACTTGTACAAGTTCTTCGGCGCAACCGTAATTAATATCACGAAAAACACAAAGTCTTAATTTATGGAGTCTGGACTTACAAAAGGTTTACATTTAATTTAAACTAAAACGTTTAAAAGTTGACAAGCCACAAAAAAACTTTCGTCAAGGTGAAGCCTTAAAAGGAAAATCAAATTCAAAAACTACTACAAATCAAAGCACTTGGTTGGTAACCAAAACTACCAAAAATATACAAAATGTCACGAAATGGGGGCATATGCCACCAGGAAAATGATTCCAGAGGGACTTGTCTGAGGTACAAGGATAGATCTAACCTCATCGGAGGGCGATCTTTCAGGATTCTAACACCTTGTCCCCAGGAAGATCTCGAAACTCCAACTCTAAGCCAAGCCAATACCTCCTTATCCGCCTCCTCGATGCCAACACGATAATACGAAAAAAGACGGAAAAAACGAAGAAGAAAAAGAAAAGGAAGACTGCAAAAGCCAATTCACAATTATTTCATTTGGTTCATAGTGTACAGACTCACTTCGTAAAATCCCAAAATTTGGTTAGATTTTACAAAAAAGTCACGAGACGAAGTGAACCCAACATAACACGAAAAACAGAAGCCAATATAGCGACTTCTACAAGAAGGAAAAAATTTAAAAGCTCACTTCCAAAACCGACAAATTTTCGACAGTTTTCCGGCCTACCAGAATTTGGCGCGTGAAACTCAAAGAAGTGTGGTTAAAAACGACAAAAAACACAACACGAAACGAAACGATAAATCTTACAAAAACCGAATTAAACTCCAAATCAGTGAGTACGCAACCAAAAGAAACCCTTAGCACACGACGTTGTAGGTAAGGAGAAAGACGAAGAACGATAGTAAAAGACGAAAACAAGATAATGAAAGATGTGAAAAAAAAGGTGTGCTACACGGTGTGCACACAAATCAACCAATAGACCAAAATCTACACTATTGGTTCATTACTGGTTACTTACGATCTTCAACCAACGATCATTAGCCCCCAAGCAATTTACAGAGCCCAAAGGCCTTTTGTACCGGCCAAAACAACTAATAACTCTACACGATTTTCAAACCGTGACACTTTACTTTTTGTAAAGCTAAATTTCTGTTTTATTCGGGAACTATGATTTGTACAGCTTTTTAAAATTCAATTTCTACACTAACGACAAAGTCACTTTAAAGAAAACCGTCCCTTAGATGTCATTAAAACTTTCCAAAATAGATTTTAGAAAATATTTCAAAACTGTGTTTTGCATTTAGAAGGCTCAATCTAGATTCTCTACAACATCCGGAGACAAACAAAAATTGTCGACAGAAATTTGCTAAATGTCTTAAGTTTATTCTTTATTCGATTTATTTATCGACGAATCATGTAATGTACAGGCACTAATCCCATTTAATATGTTTGATTGTTTACTTTCCTCTAGTGTTATCTTATCACTTATCAGTGTATGTGTAACTTGAATATTTTCATTGTCAATGGCAATGGCGGTACTTATCAAAACACGCAGATAAAAAAAACTGATACCAATCAAATTATTGATTAGCAAAAAAAACATGCAAAATTTTTTTTCAGAAAAACTACAATGATTTAAACCTGGTAAAAATCACCTTTAAAAATAACAAAATCGAAAAGGGTTGGCTGGATGGAATTAAGTTAAATTTAACGACATTGACTATAACAAATTGTCAGTTATTTGAGTTGGGAGAGAAAGCGTTCAGTGGTGATGTTTTTAACAATTTAAAAACGTTAACAATAAGCGATACCGTAATAAACACATTTAGAAGAAACATTTTTGAAGAATCACAAATAACCACATTACGAATCAATTATGGAACCATGGTGGGATCATCGTTTGAGGAAAATGCATTTGGAGCTTTGGAACAAACACTTAATACACTTCAACTGCAAGGATGTTTGAGTCATAATGTTTTGCTTAATATAACAGGTCCTCAAACTTCACTAACCTCTTTAAGTGTTTTGGATCTGCGGAATAATAATTTAGGGAAAATACAAGCATCCAGTTTTTCAAAAACGCCAAACTTGAAGCAACTATTCATGTCAGATTCAATGATCACAGAAATAGAACCTAACACGTTTGATTTTCTATATCTAAAGATGTTAGATTTAAGGAACAATAAAATGACAATACTGCCAGAACATATTTTTGACTACGTGGAAAGAGGAATTTCAATTAATTATAACCCCTGGATGTGCAACTGTGAATTATTATGGTTGAAAGACTTGTTTGAACTTAACACCGAGTTGTTTACAGATGAGTTTTATTGTTCCACTTCCGAGGGATCAAAATACTATAAAGATGTTGATTTTTGCTCTGATACGAATTCAACAGAGGTTAGTCTAACACTAGAACCAACAACTACACCTCGGCTCTCAGCACAAATAGTATTACGTAATGAGGAAGATAGTACTCTTACTTCAGATCTTGAAGAACCAACAGATGTGTACGAGGTTTTTGTTCGCAAGGGACGAGTTACGATGAACTTCACACAAACTGCAGATTCTTACCACAGATATACCTTGACTATAAAAGGCGATATAAACAATCAATCAACACTTTGGGGGCCCAACACCTCTACTATTGGGTGTCCTAAGCCCATAATTGGAGGACTCCAATATGAAATTACAGTCAGCAACGAAGGAACTTACTTATTCTGTTTTTTGGAACCTTCTCAAGATACAGCCTCACCTTTTGATTGCAGTGCTTTAACAACACCACCTGCACTGGAAGACCAAACCTGGATCACTAACAAATTAAAAATGCCGTTAATTATTGCTATTGGTGGTTCGCTACTTGCTGCTGTTTTGATGAGTGGGATAATAGTGTTCTATTGCATACGACAACATCCTAATCTCATCAAAGGAAATAAGCGTGTGATAATGGTGGAGAGTCAAGCTGCAGATGCGATTGTCATGCCAAAGACATACGACGAAGTTAACTACAGACCACCGTCATTAAACAGTCGCAGTAATGGTTATTTAACCCCAAGATACAACCGGGTTTACAATCCACAACATGTGAGAACAGTTTCGGAACATACTGCGTTCGTTATACCGACAGAAAGTTGTAAGAAAGGGCATTATAGAAGAAGGACACGTGTAGAACATGTTACGGAATCTTTTAATGACCATGTGTATGAACCTCCACCACCGTTACCACCCAATCATCCTTCGGAAATGAGAAAATTTGACCGCATGAATTATAGCAGACAATAGAATTCATAACTGTTAACCCCATATTAATCAAATAAATAAACGTTATTACAGATAATTCTATTTCTAAATGGAGATGCCAACACCTTTTTCACTAGTTTACGCATACCTTATTAGCTTGATTTAAAACTTTACAGAAAATTTTAAAAACACATTACCGGTTTACTTTGGGAACGGATGGGAAAATATTTAAAAGTAAAAAAATTTTGGTTCTTTCATAAATACAACCTGTATCAGAATTCATTCCCCACTGGAAAGGTACACATATACATTAAATAGTTTAAGCAATTCTGAAGCTAAAGTTCCTTTACAAAAAAATTTCTAACTCGTTTGGCTTGGGAGACAAGAACGTTTGAAAATAACCAATCACAAAAAGCTTTGTTCTGGAGAACTAGGAGAACAAAACACGTTGCTAGGAAAACAAAAAGTTGGTAGAACGGACAATAAAAGTGGGCACTTGAATTATTTTTCATTTCTTAGTAATGTATTATCTACTATCCGTTTTTCAAGCTCCACCTTGGGGATCTCAGTTATTATAAGAGATACGAGTTCGGATAATGTAAGGCAAAGTTGCGCATTTTTATGCTGAACAATTATCTAAAAGACAATTTGATGTATAGTCGATTTTTCTAAAATCAACTGTCTAAGAGCCGTCAGGTTGGCATTATCATAGATAGTATTTTTTTTGAATTAAAGTTGGTGTAATTTTTTAACTGGAAAATTCAATTTCCAAATTTTTCAAGTTGTCTACAGTTTAAAACACGTACAACAACACATCTAGTTATTTCAGACCACCTTTAGACTTTAACGATTAACACTAACGTCCAATTTTCAAAAATGTCAAATCTGGTGGTCAAAATGTCAAATACAGAATACAGCCAGTTTCAAAAGTAGTTGGACATGAACTTTTAGGGTGATATAGTCTGGTCTTTAACACAATTTTGACACTGATAGTTGATTATTTAAAAAATTGACTCTATCATTTTGAGTTTGTGAATACATAATTGAGAAAAATAATAGGAATGTAATTTTGGTTTTTATTTTTTTAAGTGAAAACCAAAAGAATTGAACGTTATTAAGTTGGACATTCTCAAACACTTTCTAAATATGTCATCGCCTTTTCCAAGGCATTCTTGATGCCAGAGTTACAACACTCAACTTTGGTTTTTCTTATGGACGCTATATTTGATAGTTGTATTTATGAAAAGTCTTTTTTGGTCCAAACTACAACGATGTATCACATGATATAATCGAATCTTACATGCTGATTAAAATAAAAAAAAGCGTTTTTGCAAAAACAAACTAAACTTTGACAGTTCTATTAAATATGCGAGCAGAATTTTTAAAACGTGGTCTTGTTTTGTTTTGCGAAGAATAAACTTCTAACTTATCATATCGTTTAGTTTTTAAATAAGTAAGCTTAGAAGAAATGTGAACTTTTCAGATCCAAATTTAATTAAACTTCCCAAATCTAGTTTGTTTAAAAACACAATTATTGGTGTTTTTTCCAAAGCACTATTCGCAAAAATACTTTTTTTCCATTTTGATCAGTATGATTTGATTTGATCATATCATGTGATACACCGTTGGAATCAGAAAGAAAAACTGTTTTCAAAAATATTAAGAGCGAAAATGGATTTCATAAGAAAAACCAAAATTGAGTGTTTTAACTCTGACATTAAGATCGCTTTGGAAAATACGATGACTGATTTAGATTCCTTGTAAAAAAATGGCTGAAGAACGTCCTAGTTAAAAACGTCTAGTTCTTTTGATTTTCGCTTGAAAAAATAAAAACAAAAATTAGAAATTTCCGTTTTTTCCAATAATTCAAAAACTAAAAATCACACATCGAATTTTCTTGCAGATAATTGTTCTGCATAAAAATGCACAACTTTTCACTAATTTGACCGAACTTTTATCTCTTAAAATAACTGAGATCCCCATGGTGGAGCTTGAAAAATGGACAAACTGTACGCTACACCTGGGAGAAAGCTTCTGGGATTGATCACTTTGAGACCTCTATATCTCAGAAACGAAGAATAAAAGACCTACTTTTTTGCATTTTCGCATTTTTGTTCATAGTAGAATTGCATCAGCGCATTGCAAGCAAAAATTGAAAGTTTCTGTAAAAAAAGGAATTCTGCGTTGGAGTAAATGGTAAATGCTAGATTTCAACTTTCAAAATCCGGATTGGGGGTCAGAGACAACTAACACTAATGGTCGTACTCTTAAATCTGTACTTCCTTTTATGAACCTGGTTCTCTTAAATTCTGGAACGCCTACTCGCATTACAGCCCCTGGTCAACATTTGTCGGTTCCAGTTATTTCACTTTGTTCCCGTCCCTTCTCCAACCTCACCTCTTGGAGAGTGTTGGAGGAGTGCATGAATAGTGACCACCTCCGTTGGAACACCGAGACAATAGACTGGGCCTTGTTTGGCGAAGACCTGTCCAAGCACATTTCGTTTCTTCCCGGCATCGATTACCAGGACTTTTATAATCTGATTACTAGCTGTTTAGATTCCTACACTTCTCGTAAACCTGCTCCTTCTTCCCACCGTTTTCCTCGCAATCCGCCATAATGGGACATAGAATGCACCAAGGCGGTGGCTTTCAGTAGACAAGCCTTGCGCCTTTTTAAGTCGGATCCTTCCCTCCATACGTACGTGGAGTACGTGTGGCCGCTCGGACCAGAAGAACTCTCCGCCAGAAGAAAAAAGAGAAATTTTTGGAGATGTATTAACAACTTTTCCTCTAAAGCGCCTGGACTTGATGGCATTTCTTATCAAATCCTGCGACATCTTCCTCGCGAAGTTTTGAATCAACTTACTGTGCTATTTAATAAGTTTCTTACTGGGCATCCTATCGTCCTGTTTTGTAAAGATACCCTAATTGCCTCAATCCCTAAACCCGCACCTGCTCCTACTCCTGTTCCTAAGTTCCGCCCTATTCTTTTGACGTCCTATGTTGCCAAGGTGCTGGAATCGTTGATTAGTCTGAGATTGGAGTGGTCTCCTTCGTCCAACCCCACTGGCGTCCGATACGGATATCACTCTTACGGAGTAAGATGGCTACGCCATCGTGCTCAAAAAATAAGGCGTGTTTTAAAGACCTCAATATCTGAAGAACGCTGAAGAAAATTATGTCCATTATTATTATGAAAAATTATCGATGTTGAATGAATTAGAAATTTTTGGTAAACGAGCTGTATCTTGTATCATCGGTGGAATCACATATGTAGTAGTGAAAACTGGTGCCAAAGTAGGCCAGTATGGAAGTCCGAAAACGCTCTGATGTTATTTTAGCAGTTTGACGGAAGCGCAAATTTCGAATACAGGATTTCAGCGTAAGTCACAGGAGACAGTTACTTGTTACAATTGTAATAAGCCAGGGCATGTATCTAAATACTGTAAAATCCGAAATTAAAATGTTCCTTGTTATTATTATACGGTTTCAGTCAAATTAAAAAAAACTGTAAAAGTCAACATTGGTTTGAAAAAAAAGACTTTGATATCACTTCAAATAGAAAAGTTTTATCAAAATATTTTTGGATAAAGAGATAAAAGACGTCTCGGGACGAGCCGAATTTCAGCATGGCCGAATGTAATAAAAATAATTTGTTAAATTAAGATTCATGATTTCATGTTATAAATTTATTAACCAATCATGTGTTTGTGAATCACATTAGTATGTGTGTAACTATATAAAAATATAATAAACAAGTATTGACTTTGCATCTTTCAACGGAACAAAGCCGTAATTTGGTGAGTGTGGTTTCTCACAGAGAATTTTATAGTCGATATTAGTTAATGTAGCAAAATTAGAACTTGTAATATACCATATATCATGAACTCCAATCATGTGTTGTCATAAACCAGGATTAGGGATGGTCACGTCCAACCCCTATTGCACAATCTGGTATAGTTATCGTTAGGCCAGGGTCAGGTTGGTGGATTCCAATCTATTGCACGATTTGGTTGTAATGAGGTCTCTCCCAGATGGAGTCAGTTAGGGTAGTTAAGCTACGAACGTTACAGTTACAGTACGACTGCCATCCGAAGACCAGGATTAGGGAAACTGTAAAGTTGACCTACTGCACGATCCAGTGAGAGGTTATCCAATACTAATTAAGGAATGGTGGTTTCCACCCTATTGCACGATTGAGTATTGAAGGAGCTGCAAGATCAGGTCGGCGTGGAGGCTAACCAGGTGGGGTTTAGCGGGCTGACCATTGCACGATTTGTACAGTTCAGTGAGAGAGATCTGGCTATACATGGTTCTTAAGTTAATATTAAGTTATCTTTAAAAGTCTTGTAGTTGTTGACATAAATACTCAACAACCCTTTTTACTTCATTACAGAATGAAGTCTGAGCTGGTTGGTCATCCGCTGGAACGACCTGACCAAAGAACATCCTGATTTGTGATTTCAATTATTGTTGAAAATGTAATTGACGCCCCAAGTAAAAATATCTGTATTACACTACTCAGGTATCTCCGTAAATCAACTAATTTGTAACGAATAGTGCTTTTAAATAAGTTCTCATTATTATGCTATACCAAATTAACCCCCTGCAACCACAACAAAATTTTATAATACCTTTTACATAGCCCCTTTAGAACAAATGACTTGAAATTTTACAGAAAAATACAAAAGTGTTAAGCATATTTTAATTAAACGTTATTAAATAGGTCCAGTTTATTTAAAAAAAATTATATATCGCCTTCATGCATTAAGCCTTTCAACTGTTATTATTTTATTGTTTTTAGTGCGTGTGTTGTGAAGTCAAAAGTGACTTCTGTTTTAAGATGTGTTTTGTTTCTAATAAATAGTTAGGAATGTGAAGTTAATGTAAGTGGAGTGTGTGTAGAAGAATCGCAAGCTCGGGTTGGCAGAAACAGTACAGCAAGAAGACAACAATGGCTGCGAGACACCAGCGATCGTTCTTAGTTAGTTAGTATCATGCGAAGTTATTTCACTTGTAAAATTCATTCTAATTGTACAATAATGATCCTTAAATAGTTAGACGAAGCTCCATCACAAAAAGGTACTATAGAAAGCTAGAATTAAACAGATTCGGTCGTTTGTTCGTGCTGAACGCCCATGCTTTTTCCTTTTTTTCAATTGAGAAGTAATTCGAGAGTTCAAGTAAACCACTGTTGTGAGTTAGTAGAATGACAAAGTAATTAGTTGAGCATTTTGCTTGCATGAAATTTGATTAGAAGTTGTAACCGTTAGCTCATGTTTAGAGTAAATTGTAACTGTAACTTGATGGAGGTTGTTCAGTCTGGGGGCACCCCGTAGCAGGGTTGATTTTTTCCTTTTCCTTTTTCCTTTTCCTTTTTTCTTTTTTCCTTTTTCCTTTTTTTCAATTGAGAAGTAATTCGAGAGTTCAAGTAAACCACTGTTGTGAGTTAGTAGAATGACAAAGTAATTAGTTGAGCATTTTGCTTGCATGAAATTTGATTAGAAGTTGTAACCATTAGCTCATGTTTAGAGTAAATTGTAACTGTAACTTGATGGAGGTTGTTCAGTCTGGGGGCACCCCGTAGCAGGGTTGATTTGAAAGTAGATTTAGGGGTTTTGTACATGCTGAAATTGTTGATGTGTTTTATGTTTATTTTGTGATCTTTGGAAATGACGGGTCAGTGAAAGAGGTACCGACCATGTGTTTCAGGTTTAAAATGCTATGCTTTGTCAATTTGTATTGTAATTGTTTTATGAAAAGATCCACCATTGTTTGTGGATACGGTTTAGGGAGGTTTTATCCGCTCCTGTCTGCAGTTGACTCCATATCATTTTATTTTATTTAACATTTTTCTTGTTTCATTTGTTTTTCATCAGCGGTAGTAATGTCAATGAGTTTGTTACTTGCTTATTGTTTTTTTTTTCATTTCACTTCGGCTTTTAGGTACGCCAATTACATTATTGTTTTTGTTGTTTAATTTGTTTATGTTCAATTGGCCAATTGTTTCTTGTTTGTTTGCTTGCTTTAATTGTTTGAATCATTTCTATTTCATTTTGATTTTTGAACATTATTATCAACTGCAGTAATTAAACAATGTTTTCCTACCCACAGGTGTTTTATTGTACTCTCCCAAGTCAAATCCTCACACAAGCGTATTAAACAATCTGGTCCTCCTTTTTTGTAAAACACGAGGTAAATTCCTCCTTTTTGATGACGATCACGACTTTCGGCCATTTTGTATTTTTTATTTTTCTTATTTGAATGTTTGTGTAATTTTACCCCTCTCTTGACATGGCGGACAAAAAGAAGGTAAGGGCCCTTTGAATGGACACAAAAAAAACTTTAATCTTGCAAGTATTGAAAGGCAACACTGAAAAAGAAATCGCCAATTTGCAGTTATATTTAGCGAAAAACTGTTCAAAATGCTGTAAAACGAGCTCATATGTATATGTACTCGAACTCTGGAAATGGTCATATAACCGATATCATTTTTTGAACTTAACGTCATCGCTATACACCTTTTTATAATGGCCGTGGTTAGCCACGGTCTTTTATAACCTTTCCGAAAAAACAGAACCTTTATATTTTTAATAAAATGGCAGCCAATTTCTATATCTAATCCAATAAAAATAATAATTCTTCAAGTACAGGAAGCAAAGTCTAAAAATAATAGGACTTCAAGCCCAATGGAGGTGCAGGGGCCCCTCAACCTAACGGGAGGCTCCAAAGGTCTTACAGGTATAGTTAATAATAGTTATTTATTGTATCAGTGTTTTAGAAAGCATTTTATCCACACAAGAATGTTTAAACATGAGGGCGTCAGCCCGGGTGGATAAAATACGACTAAAACACAAATGCAATACGTTTTATCCACAGTCACCACATTAACAAAATAAAATTATTCGAAGTTAAATTAAAAATATTCGTATTCGTAAAATGAATTTTGGCAGGCTTTGTCTGGTAGTCATAATTACTAATTGCTGTGGCAAAAGTGGAATAGACAACTTATTAAACATCAACTTCCTGTTGGATTTACAAAGTTTAAAAACCCGACACACCAAACCTTTATTTGAAACACTACGCGTTTCAACCACAGGCAGAACATTGTAAGAATTAGTTTAGTTTATATTCTCACCTGAGGATGACCACTTTGTGATTGAAACTCGTAGTGCTTCAAATAAAGGTTTGGTGTTCCGGTTTTTTGAACTTTGTTTTATTTTATTAAACAACATACAACATCAAACTAATTGGATGGGTGGAATGGTTGGAATTCGTGGAAAACAAACATATTCATGTGTATCATTACAAATCGGGGTGGTGGTACATAACCGTCACCACCAAATATTATATTTTTTATAACCTTACTTAGTTTTGTTACGATTCTATGTTGTCTTTGTATTTAGTTTGTAGATTGGTGCGTAGTTGTTGCTTTATGTTTTATCATTGTTCACTGTTTTTTAAATGTAATTAAATATTACAAAATTGCCACTGTAAGAACTAAAATGCTTTTCATTAGGTACGGATTCATTTTATGTAGCATCTTTCTGATACATACAGGCTGTCTCACCTAAGATTTTCCAGTTTGATATCTCAGTTATTTGTCAACCGATTGTTATGAAATTTAAAATGCACATATTTTAGGAGGTGGTCTTTCAATTAGGGGCAAAAAAACGACCTCAAGTTAAATAATGAAATTTTGAAACATATTTCTTTTATTTCAAATTAAGCCAAATTACCGTTGGGTCATTAAACCCCGCAAAATAAATGGCCACACAAAAAATAACCTAATCGCTCGGCTGATCCAAGAAAAAAATTAAATTTGGTTGTTAAAAACTTAATCCAAATTTTGATAGTAATTTGGGCAGTCACCCTTTGAAACAATTGATGAAGCATTTTTATGCGGCATTTTGTGTACCAATGAAAAAAACTGTCAAAAGTGTGCGCACTGTCAGAAAAGCAAAAGTGTTTTAATTTAGTGAAATTACTTTAAAAACCAATAACAGTGGCTGAAATTTCTGTGTTATTGAATAAGGAATCAATATTCGCGTATGGAAAGTGTCGTTGGACTTTTTGTGAAATGTTATTTATGAAATTTAAAGTTCAAAGAATCGTCAATAATTTGAAGACACAGGAAGCGTACCTGAACTAAATCGAGTGAGGACAAAACACGTCACTGGAAACGAAGCAATATTTGGGGCTGTAATTCAAGCTTTTGAAGAGAATCCAATCAGCAGTGTACGAAAAATTTCCAAAGTTCTGAATGTTCAAGTGTCTAGAATTTTTCAGTTGTTATTCAGTCTTTTAGTCCTTTTTGAAAGAATTAAAGCATCCAGTACCAAAAGTAAGTCAAAAATATTGTTTTTTAACTTTGTATGGGTGAGAGATAATTGTGAAATGTCCTTTACGTGAAAGTTACGTTTCTGCGAGTAGGATTGACCAAAATTCAATGGTAATGCTCATTTGTCTCATAGAGATCTACGCTTTTGCATCTGTACCCACGTTTAACAGTTTGTTTTTCATTTTTCACGCGAAATAGACGTCTTCCACGAACGAGTTTTTTCTGACCGCATTTTTCACTGACGACAATTTTTTTAATATAAGTCTTAAAAGGCTTAACATTTTAAAAAGGCATGTAAAAATTACGTTTTTAAGACTTGAGTTGTTGCATTACTTCGATTTTAATTTTTATCTTCTAAAATATCTGCATTTTAAATTTCATAAAAATCCGTTGACAAATATCTGAGATATCAGGCTCGAAAGTCTTAGCTGAGACACCCTGTATAAACAAGTAAAAGATTGATTTTTTTATAAATTTTTTTCCTTAGCAATCGTATTAGTTGTTAACACAACCGTGTTAATTGTTTACTATTGAGTTTGCTTGTTTATCCAATGATTTATAGACCAAAAAATATATAACACTTTAAACTCAGTTAAATGTCTTCTATCATCATTCGTCACCCAAGAAATGGTCCGAGACTTAAATTATCTTGTAGAAATTCTAGTCTACAGGGGATAAATTGATGTGCTTACTTAAATCTCCAACAGGAAAATATAGCAATAAAGCCCGCCAAATTGAAAAATGTTTTATCGGAAAATTAGCGATACGGGATTATTTTGTGATAAATATTAACTAATTAACATCTGCCAACTAATGTAAATAGTTAGTTTATCTTTAAGCTCGCTTGTCTATTTTGTTTTTGTCATTCGCTCTTCACGCAGAAATCAAATGGCCAATTTAAAAAAAACTCTTGATTTTCAAGTGCTACAGAAAGGACAGGATTTTAGGTAAAATCAATATTTATATATTTGTATGCTAATAAACCTAATAAATTGTAGAAAACTTCGCCTCAAACAGTGGTTTTCCAAATGGGACCGAACAATTGCTGCTATTACAGCAATTATAATGTTTTTCATGTTATTGAGCTTCGTTATAGTGAACATTGAAAACGACAAAGAAAATTTGTTTCCTAAAATCAGTGGAGCAAAACGTGACATTTTAAACACTTATGCAGTTAAACTTTCAAATCATGGTCCAGAAATATGCACTGTTTCAGAAAGTACTAAAGTAACATGTGCATCTATAAATAGTGAAAAACTAGTAGAGGACATAAATAAGACCATGGAAGGAAAACCAATTGTAAGTAAAATGGAGAACCTACACATTAAATTAGTTTAAAAAATATTTCCACAAATATTTGCTTATTGTCTCTTAAGTTTATTCATTATAAATATTTGAAAACCAAATCCTTTGACATTTCGTGCAAATACGTTAGTTAACAAACTCTGTAATACACAATCACTAATCCCATTGTGTTTACTTTCCTCTAGTAATTATCTTATCAACAAAACTGCATATTTAACCTGAACATTTTCATTGTCAATGGTAATAGTTGTACTTATCAAAACATGCAGAGATAAAAGAACTAATAAAATCAGTTTATTGATTAGAAATGGTAAATACCAAACTTTTTTTCAGAAAAATTATCAAGACTTAAACCTGGTAGAAATCACCTTCAAAAATAACAAGATCGAAAAGGGTTGGTTGGAAGGAATCATTTTAAATATAGTCACACTGACTCTAATAAACTGTCAGTTATCTGAATTAGGGGATAAATCATTCAGCGGTGATGTTTTTAAGAATTTAAAAACGTTAACAATTAGCGATACCAGAATTAACACATTTAGAAGAAACATTTTCGAAGAATCACAAATAACCACATTACAAATCAACTATGGGACCATGATGGGATCATCGTTTGAAGAAAATGCATTTGGAGCTTTGGAACAAACACTTAATACACTTCAACTGCAAGGATGTTTGAGTCATAATGTTTTGCTTAATATAACAGGTCCTCAAACTTCACTAACCTCTTTAAGCGTTTTGGATCTGCGGAATAATAATTTAGGAAAAATACAAACTTCCAGTTTTTCGAAAATGACAAAGCTGAGGCAATTATACATGTCAGACTCAAGCATAACAGAAATAGAACCTGAAGTTTTTGCTTCGCTAAATTTAGAGCAGCTAGATTTAAGAAACAATGAATTGAAAACTTTGCCAGACCATACTTTTGATAATGTGAAAAGTGGAATTTCAATTGACTATAACCCCTGGAACTGCGACTGTGATTTAGTATGGTTAAGAGATTTCTTTGAAAGCCACTCTAGTTGTTTTACCGATCTTTTGTATTGTTCTACTCCCGAAGGGCCCAAGTCTTATAAAGAGGTTGATTTTTGCTCTGATACGAATTCTAGTACATCAACAGAGATTAGTACAACCGACATAACTGATATAAGTACAATATCAGAACTAACAACTACTCCACTTACGCCCGCAACACAAAAAGTATTATGTAATGAGGGAAATAGCCCTCGTGGTTTAGATCCTGTAGAACCCATAGATGATTATCAGATTTTGGTTCGCAAGGGACGAGTTAGGATGCAGCTGACACATACTGCAGATCAATACAGAACATATACTTTAACAGTCCGAGGTAATCTAAGCAATTCATCGTTACTTTGGAGCAACCCATCTAGCATTTGGTGTTTAAAACATATCATAGGTAATGGATCCCAATATGAAATCGAGCTCGAAAACGAGGAAACTTACTTGTTCTGTTTTTTGGAACCTTTTCAAGATACAGCCTCACCTGATGATTGTGGTGCTGTAACCACTCCACCTGCGTTAGGAAACCGAGCCTGGATCACAAATAAATTTAAAATACCGTTAATTTTTGCTGTTGGTGGATCGCTACTTGCTGCTGTTTTGATAAGTGGGATAGTAGTGTTCTATTGCATACGACAACATCCTAATCTGATCAAAGGAAATAAACGTGTGATAATGGTGGAGAGTCAAGCTGCAGATGCGATAATCATGCCAAAAACGTACGATGAAGTTAATTATAGACCACCGTCATTGAACAGTTATAGTAATGGTTATCTAACGCCAAAATACAATTGGGTTTATAAACAAAGAATTGTTCCACAACACGTGAGAACAATTTCAGAACATACTGCGTTTGTTATACCATCAGAAAGTTGTAGGAAAGGACATTATAGAAGAAGGACACGTGTAGAACATGTTACGCAATCTTTTGATGATCATGTGTATGAACCTCCACCACCATTACCACCTAATCATCCCTCCGAAATTATAAATTTTGACTGCGTTAGTCAAAGTTCTAGCAAAGTATGAAATTCACAATAATTGATAACTTCCACATTAATCAAATAAATAAATGTATTTTTCTACTAGATTCTTTTTTCCCATTTTTTTCCACTGCAAAGTCAAGAAAAAAAGAAAAAAATGCCACTCGTTACAAACAAAAAATGCAAAAACAAATTGAAGGGGCTAAAATAATAGTAGATATCTATCAGAACATAAATTTTTGGAATGGAGTGTTATATTAAAAAATGAAAATTTTTATACGGATAAGCTCAACCGTTTTGGAGAAAAATAATTGAAAAGGTGAAAATTCGTGGCCTGACGTCAGCTATGAATCAGCCAGTCACAGAACTTGAGATAGAAAACTGGGTCAACAAAGATAGCTTGAAAGACGTACGTTTTTTCTTAATTTCTGCCTCTGTTGTTTTACATACGACTTCAGATGTGCTGCAGGAGCAGTCATTTTACCAAAACACAAACTCCTGCAAAATATTAGCACACAACACAGTCACAATCGACAACGCACGGTTTTGACATTTGTATTTGACGTTTGCCAACCCAAACGTAGGTCGTAGTGCTAATTGTATGCAGCGAAAGACTGACGAATCATTAGTCGAGACATTGCTTACGTCACAGCGCAAATTTTCTATTATTACTAAAAAGTACCGATTTAAAAAAACTCAAACCGATATTAATAGACATCATTTTGTGTCTACTTTCAGAATCTGCAATTTCCAAAAACTTTTACTTTCGAGTATAACACTCCATTGTACACCACTATAAACGAGAATGAATAATAAAAGGGAATGAATAATAGTCAAGTAAAAATGATTGCCAGTGTACCTATAGCAATTTACAATAATAATAGTTACTTCTATATTATATGCGCAAAGCAAAGGTTTTTCGAACTTGAAAATGTTAAGAGTTTCTATTAAGACCTTTAAAGTTGAGATAAAAAATGAATCAAAAGCTCAAAAAAGCTTTGTTTACGTAACATAAGCATTGCTAGGCACACTTATAGGAATTTAAGGGCCACTCAAATTGAATAATTTTTACATCAATCGATGAAAGGTGTAACTTGATTCTGTCAGCTTAAATCCCTATATCCATAAAAGTGTCGGTTATGGATTCCTCAATTCGTAAATGGCCTACTCTTTGTAGTAATCTGAACCCTAATCCAGTAATTATTGTTATATACAAGCTCTTTGTACACACCGAAAAGCCACCACAATGCTTTTCTTATGGGACAAAACTTCACTTTGATTGTGATCGACGTTCCAAATTAAGCTAAGATTAATTAATCCTAATTAACATATGATTTGTTCAGCTTTTTGAGACGCATAGAATTTGCTACAAAAATTATCCAATTTGAGTGGTCCTTAAAAATTCCCATAAGAAATGTGCCTAACGTTCGTAATGTCCTTTGGTAGTGACCTTCCTGACATTTGAGTTAATTCGTGAAATAAGGGACAATTAAGTAAAAACATTTTCAGCGAAATAAAATTCATTAGCTGCATCATTGTGTAACAGTATATTAATAAGTATCAAGAACGATAAGGAGAATAGAGGAGGAGCGTAGCGACGTCTGAGATCGGTAATCCTTAACGTTCGTGATCCTTATGACATTTTTTGCACGATTTACATTTTTGTTTTTTGGTACACACTCCCTAAAATGGTTACTTTGTGAACTACTTTGCCTCCGAAAAATGTCATTTTAAAGGACAAGTACCTAAAGTCGTCGTAGCATCACTTTGCGGACTCTAATTCATTTAGCGGACTCTATTTATTATTTGCCAAAATAATTATTATTGTTTCAATAAATCAGTCCTTGCTATGACTATTGATCGACTACACTTATGATGAAAGTGGATTGGAAAAGTAAAATTTTTACAATCTTGTTGTTTTAGAGAGCTGGTTACCAAAATAGTTTTAGCAGACTTGTTACATAAATAATTATTAAAGATCTATAAATACTGTCAAAATAATTTTCAAGACAGCAGGTTATGTTTACCGGTTGCTAGTCGACAAAATTAGAGGTTGTTCCAAATCTGGTGGCGAACTGACAGTGACATAAAAGACTCTTGAAATCCACCCACTTGGCTAAGATAATGAAATACATGGGCGTACATTTTTTTCCTCTAAAATTTACTTAGTTGTCATTTTAACATAAATAAGTTTTGAGAACGAAGATACATAGAAATATTACTATTGACATCAATAATTTGTTAAGTATTTTTTATCTTACGTATTTTACAATACAAAGCAATCAAAAAGTCCTTCTATCAAGCAGGCGTATTACTCGAGAACGTATGTGCGGTGTCGTGTATTAGTTCAGCCTGCTGTCAAAATTTAAAATGAAATTACCTCAAACGTAAACATTTAAATGCCGTGTATTCGTCACACAAATAAAACCCGAACGCTACACCACCCGTATATGGTGTCTATGGGACAAAACTAGATTTCAACAATAATTTAATTTGCTTAATTTTTTTGACAGTTTTTCTTTGACATTAGGCTTGAGTTATTCTAGAAATAATGTTTTTGTAAAATTTTTAGATTGCTAAAACCAGGTTCAAAATGGCCTGGGTTGGCATAATTTCTCACCAAAGCAATCCATACTTTTCGTAAACAACAAGTTTTTGGGATGGTTCTGTCTCAAAAAACACGAGGTCGATCCCACCGAGTGGATAAGTTTTCTTATCCATATAATTTATCTCATTAGATAAATTATAACAAAAAAGAGAAAAAACTTGAAACATAAAAATCATTTTCACCAAAAAAGGCAATGTAAAAAATAAGTTTAAAAAGGTTGAATTACTGAAATACTCCCCATATTCACCAGATCTGACTCCTTCTGACTTCCACTTACATAGCAAAATAAAGACATTTTTGAAAAACCTATTAATCCAAAAAAATTTAGTTTTTTTTAATCCTAAAATGTAAATACAATATTAGACTTTTTCGCAAAAACCGATTTTATCATTTGTTAATCAATTTTCCCATTGATTGAGTTGTTAATTTATAATAATTTTAAGAGAGCTTGGAAGATGATGAAAATAAAAGCGCTTTACTTTTAGGTATAAAGTTAAAAACTTTGATTCAAGAGTTCCATTTTACCCTACTGTACTAGTCTTTCGATTTGGATAAAAAGGAAATGGAACAACAAACACACTGATAGCGTTAAAAACCTTGACTCGCTCAAACCTCAAAATAAGTAGAAAATGCGATTAAGAAGAACGCAGATGGCACGAAGTTCAATCGCCGAACTTGCTCAGTATGGACGTTCTCCTTAAGAAGCAAAGCACCGATGCTTCAAAAGAGCTTGACGAATTATGGATCCAAAAAAGCAAAAAAAGTAATACACAAATGAAGATACATGCTAGATTTTAGCAAAAATATATTTTAATTTTTGTTATATAAATTTTATAATATTTTTCCCATTCACTTGTTAATTTATAATAATTTTAAGAGAGCTTGGAAGATGATGCCAATATAAGGACAGTTGAAGAATAAGCAGACGAATATATCAGAAAGTAATAATTCTAACGAGCCCACTTAAAAGTTAAAAACTTTGATTTAAGAGTTTTTACCCTACTGTTTTCCTTTTCCTTTCTACTCTACTGTACTATTGTTTCAATTTGGATATACACCATCGTTGAAATGTATTCAGCCGCAGAATACTTTGAAATGGTCCTGATTAATGAGAAATGACAGAGACCACCATGCGGACCACAAAACTAACGAAACAAGCGAATTCTGACCGTAAAAAATATAGAAATCGTTTTAAACACGTTTGAAGAGAATCATCCAACGCCATTTATCCTAATAACGTTTTTATTCTAGGTTGTTCCTTCTGAATTTCCGACGTGATTGACGGACGAAAAATACATAATTTATTCGAAATTAATAGGTTTACTTGAAAATGTGCTCTTAATTTTTGGTGCTAACTATTGGTATCGACATGATAGTGCACCGCCACACTATACAAGAAATGCTCAATTATTATTTGACGAACAGTAGGTACTCAGTGTTGGATAGATTGGCAGAGACGGCCCAAAACACTAGCTGCTTGATCTCCAGATTTGACACCGCTTGATTTCTTTCTTTGAGGTCATATAAAGAACGTAGTTCACGAGGGAATCAGTTAATAGAAAAGCTGAGTTAAGAGATCGATTGCAGGAGGGCTTTCCGACATGATAATAATTTACAAACAGGCTAATCAGAAGGTACCAATGTATCCAAAGAAACGGAGGAATCTTGTTTGTTTGATCCATCTGGTATGTTCCAACCATGTTCCAATTTACCATTACATTATAAATAACACTGTGTTAAAAAGAAGAATTGAATTAAATAGAGGTATGAAATTAAGAAGTTAATCAAAGCGTACTCATTTTCTAATGCCTTATAGCGAGTATTTTACAAATATTAATCCTAATTTAAACCCGTAACAACAATTCTTGCAAGAATCGCAATCGTCAATCTGAGTTTAAATCAGAATGAAGGCGACTAATCGTTTATACAGGGTGAGTCTAATTTCTTCATACTCTTTGATCTAAAGAGTCTTCAGACTATTTCGCAACATCACATAAATTCCATTTTGGGCAATACGCCCACATGAGAGCAAAAATGCTATGTAAAGTTTAAGTACAAAAGATGAGTACACCACTGATAACTACATTTAAAAGAATCGGGAAATGAAAAACTTATCACGTACAACGCAAAAAAGTGGAAAAACTTGTGTTATCGCCTGTGCGCCGTACTACGGTGCAGATTAGTTTGTTGTTAGTTCGGCTTTGATTTGTGAATCAGCATGAAAAATCACACAAATCCTGAAATGACCGATATGGTCCAGTGTTACGGAAGTGCAGATAGTGTTGTTTTAAGGGTTCACACCCTTTGATGTTTCGGTTTGTTTTATGCGGAATAAGCGTGAAATGTGAATAAGGGCCTCGAACGTCGTTTTCTTGAGGCTGTAGAAAAAATTCCGTCAACAAGTACCCGGCAGTTAACTCGTCAGCTTCAGATTTCTCAGAGCAAGTATTGCAACCTTGCACCAAGGACAAGTCGCTTATTAGAAATGAGGGCGGACTTTGTGAACAATTTTTTTAAATGTAAGTGGAAAGAATATTGTTTATTTAGAGTTTTTGCTTAACTTGGCGTTTCACTCGTTTGCATTCATTTAAAGCGTTTTTGCGTTATTCCAATTAAGAAAAACAGTAGTGTCTCTCTTTTTAAAGCGTTTTTGCGGCCCTTCATGTTTTGATTAATCAGAACCTTCACAAGCGTCGCGTTATGGATGGAATTAAGGAAAATTTGACTTTACGCGTTTACAATTTTGAACTACAGTTTTGGTTTATACACATATTGAAGATACTCCAGTTCAGATTATGATGGAAAATAGACTCACTCTGTATAACTCAGACTTAAGTCGCTTCTAAGAAGACGTATAGGACTCAACAAAAACAAAATTGTACACTAAACTGAAAAAAATGTATGTGGAAGCCAAAAACTGTAGGAAAAGATGTAAAAACTCTTATGACAAAAAAATCAGTATAAAATATAATATCAAAATTGTGCATAAATCTGAAACGTTTAGACAATTTACTTTTGCTTTTTGTAAATCCTCTTGAAAGCAAAGAACATAGTCTGTTTATAGTCTGAGATAGTCCGCTCAGTAATATAAAAATTACAGCACTAAGAAGAATAGTTATTTATTTTATAATTAATACAAGGCGAAAAAACTGTATTTCTTTCGAGAGCGCTTAAGAAAATAATGGTACATTTTATCGTCGTGTACAATACAAAATTTGATTCCACCTTCCGTAACAATTATAAACGTCAAATAATTTAATAGTTTAGTTGTGTTGGTGTGGATTTTGGTGGTCTTATTGTGCTTATTTGTGTTTGTTCGTTTGTTTCGCCACTAAGGCTGTTCACGTAGAAATTGTTTTAGATCTTTCAATTGAGGCATTTATTGCATGTTTACATCGTTTCATTGCTCGTCGCGGTAGATGTGACCGCATTTTCAGTGGCAATGGCACCAATTTCATGGGTGCTGATCAGGAACTTTGTCGCCTTTTGCAACTTGTTGTAGGCAGTCAGTATATCGAATGGTCATCCATCTGCCCCACACTTTAGTGGCTTATGGGAAAGTGGTATAAAATCAGTTAAAACTCATATTGCTCGTGTAATTGGATTCCAAATTTTGACATTTGAGGAGCCTTTGAATCGTTGGTAAGGAGGTACGATAACAAACGGTGATTGGCAAACATTGGCAAACCATATTTAATGTCAGTAAACTGTCGGGCAACTCGCCACAACGCTGCGTTCTCTGGTGAACGCATTTTCGGAAAATTTATCGGCGTTAGGTCAAATTAAATCCTATCTAAACGAATCGAAATTGAGAACAGCAACGTTGATTTCCCAAACTTTGCCGCGTTAAAAGTATTTTGTTGAGAGGAAATGTCGGGCACTGGAAGCAACGGACACCACCAACACAGAAACCTATTACGCCGGTGCCGCACAAATCGAATCCGTACAATTTTAAGCGTCCCGCGCCTTTTGGGCGTCCTGTGCAGGCACTTGTTGCCAAAGCCAAGCAAGGGTCCAGCCCTTGTGCCATTGCAACGGTGAACACTTCCTAGCCCAGTGCCCTGATTTTCACGGAAAATCTCCACAGGGAACATTTCAAATTGCTCGCAAGTTTAAGTTAATGTCTAAATTGTCTCCGTCCGAACCACAGTTACAGACAGTGTTCATCAAACACTGTATGCAATAGGTGTTTTTTTATTAAAAATTTTTAATGAGATAGGTAGCTATATGATTTTTATTTACAATTTTGGTCCGGATTCTGAGCCCATTATTAAATTCAATCTAAATTTAATTAAAATGATTATAATAACTTCCATGGTAACATGTACAACTTTTGCAAGTATACAGGGTCTCAGAATTAACGCCCATGCGTTAGGAATTTGATTCAGGAGGTTAATACAAATCGAAAGTTAAGAGTAAAAAAATTTTCAATTGTCATTAATTTTCGAGTTATTGATAAAAATGTAAATAATAAGCTTTATGCTGTCTTTCCAATTATTTGTGGAACATAATTCATTAGTTGATTTTAGCGATGTTAAAATTCTTAGGATCACTCTGTCTAGTGAGAAGTATTATTAATTATCTTCGGTTTTTTATGTTTAAAATGATACGATATTACTACATTATTACATTCGAGATTTTGTCGATTGTTAAAAGCTTGGTTATAAGTTAGAGGTGTTTATGATGGCGCTGCCGTTACAGAGGCTAGGGCATATGCAGAGAAGTTTCTAAATCGCATTGAAGCGTATTTTGTGACAACAAATTTGGTAAATTCGCTTTTAATAAAATTTAATGTTTAAATTTTAAATTTTAGTTTCGTATCAATAACTCGATAATGAAGGACAATCGGACAATTTTCCACTCTTAACTTTCGATTTGTTTTAGTCTTCTGAAGCAAACTCTAAAAGCACGGGCGTCAATTTTGAGACACCCTGTATTAAAGTAAAATGATATAAAGATTTTCTTCTTTTATGTTTTCTTTAATGCCATTGTACAGACATTACAACTGATATTATTATTAATCATCCATTCACCCGATTCCTACTCTAATCCAACCAACCCTAATACTAATAAACACCATCATCTGTTGTAAAACTTTATGAGGTACAAATGAAATATTGCTACAATAGTAAGCCCATGTGACTAATTAGTATCATCAAAGGTACATGGAAATTTTTGAATAAATTGCTATTTTTTATTATTGTTGAAGTAATAAATTAAGAAAACAATAATAACAAATAAGATGATAAACATTAGAACAAAATAGTATATTATGATACGAGTTTTATAAGACGCATTTTGTCGCACACACGAATTTAATATATACATAAAGTATTTTTTTTAATAAACAATTGTCAAACTGCCGTCATGTTGGTATTGGTGTTCATAGTAAATTTAAAAATTAAAGTTAGCAACAACTTAGCAAAAGTTGCTGTCAAAGCTGTTGACAGCGCGCGTCACATTTGAAATTGGATTATTTTTCTTCCCTGCAATTCTTTAAAATGGCTTCGCGCAAAAAAGGAACGGGTCTCTCATTAACACAAAGAGAAAAATTGGCAATTGTAAGGTACAGCGAAGAAATCACAAATCAAAATGCGGAGCTGAGAAAGAAGGAAATTTGTGAAAAAGATGCGCGCATGTTCGATGTTGGGATTCTTTGCAAAATTTTAAAACTTTTCTCATATTCAATACTTTTTAGATTCATCACACAGTTGCTTTCAAAATTCTGGACCACTTTAAAGCCTCAAAGTGTGTAGAAGCTCCAAAGAAAAAAGGGAGGCCAAAAGTAAATTATAAAACGAACCCTGCATTTTACTACATTAAAGAGGAATTGGGTCGACAGATACATTCATTCCATGCTAATAAACAACATTTTACTTTACATGACTTGCACAAATACGCTGTTGAAGAGTGTGAATTCATCTGCAGTATGTCTAAATTGTACAAAATAATGAAGTCAATGGGATACTGTTACAGAAAGTTCAATAATCGAAAAGTCCTTATCGAGCAACCTCATATAATCACGAAAAGAATTCGTTTTATCAGAAGATACCTGCAATATTTAGAATCAAATACTTATATATTCGTGTTCCTGGATGAAACCTGAATGTATGAAAATGGAAACAAAGTGCGCATGTGGATTAATGAATCTGATCCCAATAGGGTTCCAAAACTTGTTAACGCCGAGGGCAAAATATTTACTATTCTACATGCTGGTACTGTTGCAGGTTTTCTACCGGGATGTGACTTACTTCTTAGCTCCGACTTAGAGCACCACGACTATCACAAGAATATGAATGCTGAAATTTTCACTGCTTGGGTCAAAAATCAATTACTTCCGGCTCTAGCGTTGTTACCCAAACCGTGCATAATAGTCCTCGATAATGCCCCCTATCACTCGGTGCAAGTCAATAAAACACCAGTTGCAAGTTCAAAAAAAGGGAATATGATACGTTGGTTGAACATGAATAACATAGAATATCCTCCCAATGCATTGAAGAAAACGTTGTGGGATAAAATTCGCGAACACAAGGCTAATTTGGAAAAAACATATATTATTGATAAATTAATCAAAGAAAATGGTCATGTTGTATTTCGATTACCCCCCTATAATTGTCAATACAACCCTATTGAATTGGCCTGGGGTTGTTTAAAGACTTATTATAACAAAAATATGCCATCATTTCCTTCTGCTGAATCAAAGATAGAAAAAGTTAAACTTCTGTGGCTCGAAGCGATTTTAAAATTTACACTTGCAATGTGGAATAATAGTGTTCAACACTGCGAAAAATTAATTCGGGAGGACTGGGCAAAATTAATGGGCAATTCCCCACTTGAAGACATACCTCCAATTATTATACAATTGTCGGCGGATTCAGATGATTCTGAGGACGAGGACTTTTGTGATTCCGACTTTGAATAGTTCTGATGTTATTTAATATTATTAAACTGGTTTTAATATGAAAACACGTATTTATTGCTATTTACATTTCTAGACTGACACTTTATCAAAAGTCGTTTAGGGGCAAATCATGACACAGCCTGGTCCGTACTTAAATGTTTTAGGGTGATACAGCGTGTTATTTTTCTTTATTGTGACAATGACAATTGTTTATTAAAAAAAAATACTGTAATAGAGTAAGTGTGACAAAATGCCTTAAAACGAGATATCATACAGTATTTTTTCTGCTTCGCACTTTTTGTATCAAAAAAATTAATTTCGAAATTTACGGAATTTTGTAGCAGATGACAAATTTGCGCGCAGACAGTGAAATGAAATTAATAATTTGAAACGTCATTAATTTATGTGTACAAATGTATTCTGAAAGTGTCCAAAACGTTTTGCAATGTATCCCTTAACAAATTCGGGCTTTTGTGACAAATACGTGGAATTTGAAAATTGGCCGAAGGCCGAAGACTAATGAGATTTCAAATTACTTATAGAATAGACAACATCCTAGTGACACGATTTTTAAACGGCTTGAGAGGGAACTTAGAAGGAATTGGCCTCTCCGTAAAAGAAGAAGACAACGCACTGCTAGGTCTTTGGAAAATGAAGTTCGTGTTATAGCTTCCGTGACAGAGAACCCACAAATCGGACAGAGAAATGTGGCCCGAGAAGTTGGCATCAGCCAGACTTCAGTTTGTCGCATTCTGAGGGAAAATAAATTTCATCCGTATCATGTGCAGTTAGTACAAGAACTTTGAGAAACTGATTTCGAACAAAGATTAGATTTTTGTCAGTTTATCAGAACACAAATGCAGGTTGACAATAATTTTGTTCAGAAAATTTTATTCAGTGACGAAGGCAAATTTTCTAGCAACGGTAGCGTTAACAAGCACAACTGCCATTGGTATGATCAGGAAAATCCTCTGTGGATACGTGAAGCACGTTTCCAACGAATTGTTTCGGTAAATGTTTGGTGTGGCATCTTCGGGGACCGCATAATTCGACCATTTTTTCCAAGAAAATTTGACGGGTGAAATCTACATAATTTTTTGCAAAACGTATTAAGGCCAATTTTGGAAAACTGACCACTGTCTATCGTGGTTTGTGGTTTCAATATGATGGAGCACCCCCACATTACCATAGACATGTTAGGCAGTATCTGGACCATATTTATAATAATCAGTGGATTGGTAGAGGAACCCTTAATGCTTGGCCACCCCGTAGTCCGGACATGACTCCATTAGACTTTTTGTTATGGGGTGAACAAGTGTATGCAACACCTTTTGACACCGTCGAATAGCTACAGGAACGCATAACCAACGTAATCCACAATGTTTCGCCGGAACTTTTACAGTGTGTTCGAAGGTCTTTCCTCGATAGAGTAGCGGCTTGCGAACAAGCAGGAGGCCAGCATTCGTTAAAAATCTTTTTTTGTCTCCCTTGTTTATCGTTGCCAGTTATGATTTAGGATAAAACTGTTTACCAACCTTTAATGTTACATTTTTTCATACATTTTGTATTGGAGTTTCAACAAAGACTTCCTAAACTTTCTTTATCATTCCGCGAAAAAATAAAAAAAATAAAACACCAGAGTTTTCAGGTCGCATCTACAGCCTCTGAGCTGACCTAACGACTACTAACTGGTAACTAGTAGTGACCGGGACCGACGGTTTAACATCTCCTCCGAAAGACGAGTTAGTTGCGATGTTTTTGGCATTACATTTCCGGTCACACATCCAAGGTTATATAATTTTGCTTTCTCCGTCATATGAGAAACACCTGCAGGATTTACAAGAATGTTTTCAAAGAAACCCATAATTTCAACATCGAATGGACCGCGCAAAATGCCATTTCGCGTGCGTCCAATTCAAATGTCTGGGCCCCCTTATTACGCCTGAAGGTATTCAAACAGACCCTGGAAAAGTTTCAGCCATCTTAAACATTTCCAAACCAAAGACATTGAAACAGTGAGTTTCAAACAATTAGTAGTATCGAAACAACTACGGCCCCTAATCACGAAAAAATATCACGCCGCCGCCATTGCCGGTCACTATGGAGCCAAAAACACCGCCTACAAGATTAGAAAAAAGTTCGTCTGGCCCGGAAAGTACAGATGCAGGGTGTTTGAAGATTGCGCTCACAAATTTTAACCACTAAAAGAATGCCCTATGAAAAGTCAATTTGAAGATCAAACAAATTCCGTATCCAATTTTTTTTTAATTTTCCCCTTCACGATTTTCACGAGCCGTTCAGTATGTCTCGCCTTGTTAGGTGGAAGCAAGGTATTCAATGAAATAATGTTGGTCATGAATATCTGTATGCACAAAAAAGGGATAACTTTGTGCACGAAAAAAAATATCTGCCTCAAAAAAATATTAACAGGTGTTGACACACGTTGATTTGGCCAAATTTAATCACGTTTTTGAGTGAAGTAAATCGGTATTGCTAATTAGTAATTACGTGTACTCCAACGCCGAATTGACCGATATGGTCCAATTCTACGAGGAAGTGTTCCCGCTTTTCGGATCGACACATCCCGGCCGCACGCACTTTTTTTAGCAACAGTGCAACACTTGCGGGACCACAACACATTTTCGCCTGCATTACGCGATCGAGCGAACTGCACGCGTCTTAGAAGTGGAGTCTAAAATTTTGGGGATCGTTCAAGAAAAGCCCAGTGTGAGCATCCGCAGTGTGGCCCTATGTGTAGGAGTGTCTCCTTTTACGGTTAATCGAACCCTACATGAATAGAGATTGCACCCTTACCATCTCCATCTTCAGCCAGAAGACCCAGCTCGCCGAGTGGCTTTTTCGCAATGGTTAAGCCACAAACTTGATGAGAAGCCCAACTTTTTGCGCAAGGTGTTGTTTACAGACGAATCAACTTTTACACCGTCACAACACCCATGTGTGGGCAGATGAGAATCCTCATCAAGTCTACGAGCACCACTTTCAAGACCGCTTTTCCTTAAATGTTTGGGCAGGGATAATTGACTACTACCTAATGGGACCCCACGTTTTACCAGAACAGTTAAATGTGTTGGATAATGTTTTGAAGGACGTGCCCTTGACCTTACGAATGGATATGTGGTTTTTACAAGATGGAGCTCCACTACATTTTGCCAGAGTCGTCACCAACTGGTTGAACAACCATTTTCTGGTCACCGCGGTCACCGGATTTAAATCCGTGTGATTTTTTTTGTAGGGTCACATGAAATAATTATGGCCGGTTGCACAAAAGTCAAATTAATCGACCATCCTCCGTTAAAATTTGATGGCTTGTTAATTGTGATTGCGTTGCACAAAACAATTTGCACATGTTTTAATCGTTCATCATATGATGCTCTGTTAATAGTCCATTAACAAATAACAAATTTGGCAACAAGGTTACAATGTGTCACAGTCTTTCAATTTGACATTTGTCACTAGTGAGTTGTTCTATTTTGGTTGTTTTCCGCTTTTATTCTGGTGTGCTGTGTTGTTGTGGTTGAGTAAAGTATACACATAATGAAAAAAATATTTTTCTTTCGGTGGTAGCAAAGTAAGTTTTTATTAAATTTGTTTTAGGGAAACCACTGATAAGAATGCGCAAAAGATTTCAACACTTTAGTATTACAATTAAATTTATTAGCTACAACAGCCAAGAAATTAAAAATTTTTACGAGAATCTTAGGCGAGACACGCGCAAAAGAGTGACAGGAACATGTAAGAATTTTATAAGAACTGGTAAATTCATTGATAAAATATGTATTTTAGCAAAAGAATATAAAGCCCGAATAAAGAAGGACAAGGCGAAGAAAGCTGCTGCTCACGACAAGATAATTACAAATTTACATAATACTACAGTCTTTTTGTTAGAAATTATAATTACAAAGATTATAATAAAAGTAAAAAACATTTATTAATAGAGTGAAATAATGAAAACAGGAGGAGGCATTTCCAACTTGGAAATGACTTCTGAACAAGGTTCTACTGGCCACTCTAGAGCAAGTGGAGCCGCTGGAGAATCCGTACGACGGTGCAGTGGAACAAAATTTCATTTTTTATGTCTTAATAGATGATTTCAAAATTTTTGAAACGCCAGTCTTCGAACTTGCTACCCCTAAACCTTCCTCCCACCCTTCCGAACTTAATTGCCTTGGACCCTCTGCTCTACCCCCTGGAGCTATCTGCGTTGCAACCCCAGTATCTCGTCTCAAATCAGTTCCCCCCCGACCAACACCCAGTAAAAAAAAACTATGTCAAAGAAATAAATTATAAGGATCTGTTTTATAAACAAAAAATTTTAACAGAAAAAACAATCAAATATTGTTAAATTTAGAAATAAGAAAAATTACATTAAAAATTAAAAAAATGCAAGACTGAAATTTGGTTTTTTATCTAGCGAAAAAAGTATCTATGAGGAAATTTCGAACTGCAAAATTAACATTATTTATACTATTTCCTTGGTAAATAATATCTTCTTTATCGTCTTCCATTACTTCATCAAAATATTCTTCAATGTAGTCAATGAAGGTAATACTGTCCCACTAACATTGACATAGTTAGTTTTTTTTGTTTGAATGAATGGAAATATCGTATCAAACCCTATGGCCTATGCGGAGACGGGTTTTCAGCCGCAACTTATTTTTAATTTTAACTCCGAAATGACATGTTTTCGGCAAAAGTTGGAAAGAGAAAAGTTGTTCCTTTTGACGAGGTCTATTTAGTGGTTAAATTTTGTGAGCACAATCCACAAACACCCGGTGTATCAAGAATTATGTTAAAGCTTGTCCAGCCTGCTAAAAATATAAAGCCTTCAACTTGAAACCGGCAGGCCTCCTCTAGACCCAAGTATTATGAAAGCGTTTTGAAGTAATATCTGTCGACCTTTTCGGACCACTTCCCCGAGGACCACAGCAAGAAACATAGGTCTTTATCATAGATCACTGTGCCTCACGGTGGATTCAACCTTTCTCACTCGTCACAGCCTCTGCCGAAGCATGTGCTACAACACTTCTAAATGAAATATGCCTTTGATATGACATACCAAGAAGAATATTTAGCGACACAGTTTATAAGCTCCCTCATGCAACAATTGTGCTACTGTCTAGACATCGACCAGGGGTCCGTTTCATGAAAATTACAAGTTGATTTTTACAAGTGACAAGTTTATTATTTACATTAGATTACAATAGAAAAAGTTACTACGTTTTCATGAAGATTCAAATCGATTTGAATACGTATGCAACTCATGAAAACATCTTGAACTGAACGTATTGAATTCGATTTGAGTCCAAGGTCGATTCATCAAAATTTTGGGTGATCGAGATTGAATCGAACCTTGTTCATGAAAACAGAGAATTTTTGAGAAAGCTTGGTAATGAAGAGGAGAGTTTATTTTAATGAAATTAATAACACAGACGTTTTACCACAGCGAATTCTTAATTCAGCTGAAAAATTAAAAAATTCTCATAAATTAATAGCATCGATAAACAACTTACAAAAATTTTTAGTTATGTGTTGACAAGAACGGACATTTTAACAGTTTTTAATTAAAGTTGTGTTTGTGTATTACAATTACAATTTATTAAATAATTTTTGGTTTGTGAGTTTTTGAATTTTTACATAATCGCAAGTTTTTCAGCAAATCTAAAACTGTTAAATGTTTCGAATTTAACGAGCAAGACGTATTTATTAAATTTTGAATGTGAAATGAATGATATGATGTTATCCACAATACATAATCGAGACGAGGTTTGAATGCATGAAGCATCACAAAGATTTAAATAATAACAGAAACGTAAAAATAGTACTAAAAATTTAAAAAAAAAGCATACTGCATTACCATAAAAGTTGTGTTTTTAAACCATGAAGCGTCAAAGTCTACATTTTATTTACAGTTACCGCTACTTAAGTACTCTTTCTAGTCTTTCTATATAAAGTATTCTATACTTTAATCTATTTTAAAACATAATTTTTATCGCTGAGTATTAAAGTGATAGGAATAGCTCAGTCAACGATATTTGAAGGATATTGTGTTCTAAGTACTTTATAGCACCCCGGCCGCAAGACCCATCAAGGAGAGTGCCAACTAGATTTTCTTCCGAAATGGTCCGGTACTCAATATTTTTAAATTAAATTGTATAAACAGTTTATATGTGTCCCGAATAAAAAATATTTAATTAGTTATCTTTATTAAACATTTTATGTCGACTTTAGTTAAACTGGACAAATTTTATTGTTCAATGATGGCACTGCTGACATAAAAATTGTATTAACTCAGAATACGGACCTGGAAATATTTTAGTAGCGGTCGAGTAGGTAAACAAACTTTACAGTGTCCCATTGTCAGTCCGTCATAATGGGTTAACTCGGGTTGTATCCTCCAAATATCTTTGAACGGACTTTCGTCTTATATTTTGGCCAAACAATAATCTCGTCCTGACCTTCAACTACGATTCAAGATTTATTTACGCCCTAAAATCAATGTAAAAATTTTTAAAATAAATCAATTCTAATCACAGTGCCTACTTTCGCAAATGTCCGATTTCACAGCACAATTTTCAGTGAAAATAAATTATTTACATAAAAAATTGTTTTGCGCAGGGGTTGATATTTTATTATCGCACCGGATGTGCAGAAAGCAGGAAATGAAGACAACACCCGGTCGTTGGTGACGTCACTTTCAATGTTCAGGGCGCTGTCGGGATTAGTTGGATACCGGTGCCCGGAGATTAGACACAGTCTTATATTTTTGTGGAGAACGACAGAAATGGCCTTGCTCTTGTTTCATGAATGGAACTAAATAAGCTTCATTTGGTTTTTGACGGTAAAACTCGGAAAAGTTTCTATTCGGTCAGATGGACGAAGGAATACAATCCCGATTTATGCTTTGTTACAATGAACAATGAAGTACCATTACAAGCATCATGAGATTTACTATCTGGTTTTCCTCATAGCAAACATCGTCCTGTTATTGTTAAGATTGGCAATGAAATAAAACAATTTCCGTCTCTTCAAAAAAAAGCAAAATGGAATAAGTTTGCTAAATAAGTGGATAGTGATCTTCGTTGGATTCCACCACAGATTTGTTGGAGTCATCAAGAATGCTGCTGAAAAATTCATTCCCCGAGGATTCAGAAAGAATTATGTTCCCTGTTGGACTGGTGAAACAAAGAGCTTTTACAATGCATACGTTTCTAATCCTAACCAAGAAAATGCCGAAACTGTATTAAATTCGTTAAATAAGGCGAAGAAAGAAAAACAACTTAATGGTTAGATAAGATTTAAGTTTCACACATAGTAGTCGCAGTAGTTGGAAGCTGTCGCAAAAACTTGGACCTTCGAACATCGCACAACCTAAAGCAGATTCCGCTATCAGTCCTAATGCTGTAGCTAGCCGTCTAGTAAACGTGTCAAATTCCGTTAAGCTAGAAAAAAGGACAAAGGAGATAAAACGAAGGGTTCAAAAACAGAGAAAGAAGATGAAAGTTTCAGAAAAATTGTCGAAATGTTTTAACGTAGATGAGTTGAAATCAGCAATACCATCGACTAAAAGCAAGAAGTCGGCTGGTTTTGATGGAATCTATCCAGAATTCATCAAAAATCTCGAAAGTTTTGCTCTGAAATGGCTTACTTCTCTTTTTAATGATATTTTTATTTCAGCTCGTTTGCCCTCAGAGTTTTAAAAGACTAAGGTGATTGCAATTCTGAAAAAGGGAAAAGCATTCAGTTATCGCCCCATTTCTTTGCTGAGTGTATATTACAAAATTTTGGAAAAGATAATTTATCAGCGCATTTCTCCTTTTGTTCAAGATATTCTTTTCTATGAACAAGCTGGATTTCGACCACAAAGAAGTTGCTGTGACCAAGTCTTACCTTTAACGATCCACATTGAATCTGGTTTCGAGAAACACTTGAAAATTGGTGTTGTTCTTTTGGATCTCACTGCCGCATATGATACAGTTTGGAAGGATGGTTTAATTACACAAACTTTATAAAGTTGTGCCTTGCAAGCGGATTGTCAGTCTTATCGAGAGCATGTATGTTAACAAACAGAAAATTTAGAGTTTTTGTCGGTGAAAAATCCAGCAAAGTCAAAACTCTCAACAGTGGTCTTCCTCAGAGTGCAGTATTATCTTCATTACTCTTCACTGTAGGTATACAGCGTGTCTCAAAATTGACGCCCGTGCGTTAGGAATTTGACTCAGGAGGTTAATACAAATCGAAAGTTAAGAGTAAAAAAATTTCCAATTGTCTTTAGTTTTCGAGTTATTGATAAAAATGTAAATAATAAGCGTTATGCTGCCTTTCCAATTATTTGTGGAACATAATTCATTAGTTGATGTTAGCGATGTTAAAATTCTTTGGATCACTCTGTCTAGTGGGAAGTATTATTAAGTTCCTTCGGTTTTGTATGTTTGAAATGATACGATATTACTACATTATTACATTCGAAATTTTGTCGATTGTTAAAAGCTCGGTTATAAGTTACAGGTGTGTATGATGGCAATGCTGCTACAGAGGCTACGGCATATGCGGAAAAGTTTATAAATCGCATTGTAGCGTATTTTGTCACAACAAATTTGGTAAATTCGCTTGTAATAAAATTTAATGTTTAAATTTTCAATTTTAGTTTCGTATCAATAACTCGATAATGAAGGACAATCGCACAGTTTTCCACTCTTAACTTTCGATTTGTTTTAGTCTTCTGAAGCAAACCCTACAAGTACGGGCGTCAATTTTGAGGCACCCTGTATACGAGTGACCTGTCTGAAACCCTTTCAAGAAAGTTTGTGTATGCTGACGATATCGCACTGACTTTTCAACATAAAGAATTTCATCGATTAGAGGAACAACTTTCCCAAGATGCTTCTGTTTTGTGTAATTACTTTAAACAGTGACATCTATGTTTAAATCCATCAAAAACATAAGTTTCCTGCTTCCATTTATCAAAATCTCAAAAAGAAACGAAATTGAACATTTCATTAAATGGAATACCACTTAAACATAACTTTCATCCAGTCTACCGTGGTGTCTCTTGACTGTCCGCTCACCTACAAGTTTCACCTTGAAAAATTAAAACAAAAACTGAAAACAAGAAACAACATTTTATTACAGTTGGCCGGTTCGACTTGGGGGTGCTAATTAAATACTGCTACGCGAGTCATAAATGGCACTTTGAAATCAACCCCCACCGAATAGCTTCCAGTATTGTCTAACATTGCTCCACCTGCACTTAAAAGAAAACATTCAGTCAAAAAACTGTGGAACAAATATAGAAGACATCCCCAAAAGTATCCAATATGGTCTAACCTGATTGCTCCCGAAAATCGATTAAAATCTAGAAAACCTTTTTGGGTTGAAACGTTTAACATCGAAAACTTTTTCGTTGTTAATGAATGGCGCAATATGTGGTCCATTATCCAACTTTTCAATAAAGATTTAATAGAAGATCCATCAAAAAGGGTACCTGGAATGAATCAGCCAAGGTGGGTCTGGGTGAAATTGAACAGATAAGAACTGGCCATGCCAGATGTAAGTCAATATTATTTAATTAAAAAGGCCACAGAATATCCATATTGCCAATGTGGTCAAGTGGAAGAAACTGTTCAACATCTTGTTGAAGAATGCCGAATAACAAGTTTTCAAGGAAGCTTCAATGAAATTCATGAGCTAAAAACAAATGCTAAAACTCGGTTGTCTACCATAAAAGTTTTGTAATTTCTTCTATGTACAAGTATTATGGTTCTTTTTTTCTGTCATACAAATATATACAAGATGTATCAGAAATACGTGTGTTAATTTTAAGACGGAATAAAATTCATAAAATACAACAACTTTTCTATACAGCGTGATAAAAAAATTCTTAGAATCACCATTTTCAAAATAAAAAATAAATAAATTTATATTGGAGATCAAGCGTACCCCACTGATATGCTCCTAAGTAGTATTAGTGCAGTTAGTAGAAAGCATAATAATCATTTGATGATCATATACTATCGTATTCATGAAAAACTAGGGCAGTCAAATTTTTGATAGTATAAATTGGATGAAATAACTGACATTTTACTGTCCCAAAAAATCACCGCGCCTGCCGTATGTTTGTCACCACAAATGAAACCTCTGCTTTAAACTATAAAATGGTTATAAACGTTGACATAACTATGACATTTTGCTGTCCTAGTGAATACGATAGTACTTGATCAATGCAGTAATGATCACTGTGTATTACCGATATTCATGATGAAAACGAGCACATTTAAGTGGCATTGATTAAGGGAATTTCTACCCCTACGAAATAAAAGCGTAAATGTGCTGTAGATCGTCTCTACGTATCCTTGGAAAGCTGTGAAGAAATTGTATCGCTCTATTTAAGAATCACCTGTATAACATTTGCAAAATTCTTATTTATAATTTTCACTGCTTTTCTCCTTTCTTTTGTGCAAGCAAGCCGGTCAGTGTTTAATAATTTATTTATAGCAACAATCATTTGAGGAGGACAAGAAAAGGAGAACATATTTTTGTGAAACGTTGTGTTTAATTTGTTAAATGGGGACGAACAAATTTTAAAGAAAATTATTTTCACAGACGAAGTGACTTCTACGTTAAACGGAGAAGTCAATTCTCAAAATTTTCGTACATCAGTTTTATCCAAATAATTTACCTTCACCTTATCCCTTAGATACTGGTTCCGCACAAACCATCGCGTTCAAAATTTTCCGCGAACATTGTACCCACAAAAAGTTAATGTGTGGACAGGAATCGTTCATATGAGGCTTATTGGACCATACTTTATTGAAGGCAATAAAGTCTATAAAATTTTTACCGGCAGTAGAAAACCTTGAGTTTGAAGAGTTTGAACATCCATTATTTCAAATGGATGGAGCCCCTCCCCATTTAACAAATGTTGTAACAAACTTATTAAATGAAAGGTTTCCTAGACGGTGGATCGGGAGATATGGTCCCATCACATGGCCCCCACGATCGTCAGACTTGGCACCTAACGATTTTTTCCTCTGGGGGTATTTAAAAACAAAGATTTATAGTAACGTCCCAATGCAGAATTTAGAAAAGCAGAAAGAACGTATTCGTACAGAATATAATAATATAGATCCTGAATTTATCAGGAATGCAGTGCGTGGTTTTCAATATCGCTTGGTTTATTGTTTGGACATTTTGAAAACTTGCTTTAATTATTAATATTTCTCTTGTTTTGTTGCGTTTTAATTTTTTGTAAGTTAATATTTAACTACATTGTTTTTAAAAGTTTGTTTTTTATTTATCTATTTTAAAGTAATATTTGTTGCCTATGCCTAGACAAATGGCTAATTGTAATACTAATAGTCATGGCAACATTGAAGTTGACCCGGTTTTCTTAACTGTATACATAGGGCTAAATATACTAATAAAAAATTCCCTAGGCCCCAATTTTAAATGACATTCTCAATTTTTGGAAAAGAAAAAAAAGCTTGTCTAACCGTAAAAAATTGTTGATTTGTTTTTGGGTTGGGGGTGGATTTTGAACTTTTTAGTCATTAAGAACCTTTGATTTTAAGCCCATTTGATTTAAACAAACAATACTTCAATTTGACTTACAAAGGTAGAGATCAAAACCAACATTACATATGTTTATGTTTAGGCTTCATACCCCAGTCGCTAGCTACTCCTTTAACATTTTAAATAGCGCCTCCTACATTTTGAATCATTATTAGAAAGAAAAAAAATATTAGAAAGAAGGGAAAAACTAATCAAACTGTAGAGAAAACACATAATTGTAGATTTGTTTTTGAGTTAGGGGTGGTTTTAAAAAGTGGGGGTACAATTTAAAGTTCTAATTAAGAGGATGATGTAACCTAAAACGAAGATTATGATAGTTTTAGACTCTCGCCTTCCAAGACGAATCTACACTATCGCACAAAAGTAAAGCAACATTTTGAAAAATATAGAACTTAATGTCTATCTAATGTAAATAAATTATGATCGGGCAAACTATGGTATTATTAAAAGAATCAAAGGAAGCTACTGTCATTAATGTCAACTAATTATTTATTAAGGTTGAAAAAAACCGCTTTGTTGACTTGTAGTGTAAAAAAGGATTATTTTAAGACGACAAAAGTAAGGCAACATTTAGATTTTTTTCAAAAAATGTTGTTATAATGAAAAATTTGTTAGGCCAATATTAACAGTTCGTCTTGTGCAACAAGAGCCATGCCAACGGGTACACCAATTGGTAAAGAGTTGAAAGAAAGAGTGATAGATGCTTTCTTAAACAATGAAAAACAAGCGGATATTGCAAGAAGATTTCAACTGCCTAGATACAGCGTGTCTAAAATAATTATTCGCTACAACAAAAGAGGACATTTAAACAATAATCCAAAATCGGGAAGACCACGAAAAACCACTATAAACATGGACAGACGCATTAAAAGAATTTCGGAAAACGATCCATGGAAATCTGCATCTAAAATTATAGCGGAAATACCGGAAGTAGGAGTTAGTACACGAACAATTCAATGAAGACTGGTTGCAGCAAAAGCTTTTTAGTAGACGTACTACTAAAAAACCTTTGATTTCCGAAAGAAATAAACTTCAATTTGCAAGAGAACATTTGAATTGGACAAAGCAAGATTGGAGGAAAGTTCTGTTTAGTGACGAAACTCGATACAAATTATATAATTCGGATGGAATGAAACGCGTGAGACGGCCAATCAATACACGATTCAACCCCAAGTATGTTACACCCACTGTTAAACATGGTCATGGTAGCGTTTTTCTGTGGGGTTGTTTTTCGTGCAATGGTGTGGGTCCGTTGAGCTTTATTGAGGGAATATGGATCGGTTCATCTATAGGGACATACTCCAAGATGTAATGCTGCCGTAATCTTGTAATGTAATCTTTTAGCAAGATAACGACCCCAAACACCTTCTGCATTGGTCAGTGAGTGGTTCCAAAATAATAATATTCATGTTTTGCAATGGCCTGCCCAATCACCAGACCTCAACCCAATTGAGAACTTATGGGAAGAGGTAGAGCGACGAATCCGGATACAAAGGTTTCCCAACAAGCAATCTTTGATAGATAAAATCAAGGAAGTGTGGTCAAATCTGGATGAAAATGTTATTCAAAAATTAATTTCTTCAATGCCCAGACGGTGCCAAAAAATTATACTTAATAACGGCTATGCCATAAATTATTGAATTTTTCGTTCTATTTATTTAAACTTTAGTGTTGGGTAGTGTTATGTAAATGTTGAATCAAATAAAATTTTAGTTGAAAATATTTTCTGACAATGTTGCTTTACTTTTGTCGCATTAATATCGGGCTTTTTTATATTTCAAGCTAGTAGTATGTCATAATAATTACCCACAGGCTATCCATTTTCAACACGAATAAGAATATCTTTAAACATTTATAAAAATTGAAGGTAAATACCAACTCTTAAAATTTAAATATAATAATAATAATAATAATTATACATTGAAGGTTAAAAGGTCATCTTGTGCTATGCTAGGCTTGTGCTAATGTGCTATAAATAAGGTGTTACAATTTTGTGCTGTAAATAAGGTGTTGTGCATTTTGTGCTATAAACGACAGTTTTTTAATTTTTCGTTAATTATTTGTGGTAATAACTTAATAAGTGACTAAGGTTTAAGGTTATGTTAAACTGTAGTCAATAGCGTTTTGCATTTCTTTTGGACTTTCAAACATTTATACTTTACACAAAGAGTTATACTGATATAAATGACGTGATCAATGCTCGTACTATAACCAATAATCCAATTTTGTGCTACTTTTTATGAACATTAGTTTTTACATGTAAATTTCATATCAGAGGCGTACGCTTCTAGAATTGCTGATAATAATTATTATTCTATCCTCTGTTCCTTTTGTGTCCTTTCCCTGGCCTATCTGTGCCTGTTTTTTTATTTTGAGTCACTACGAACGGCCGCGTAGTGTGAAGCGTGTGTCCTTGTCTTTATTCCCTTGCCTGATTGTATTTATCAACTCACTCATAATGAGTGTCTGCTATAAATGCAAAAGTAGCGTCGTGAATTCTATCGCTTGCCTAAATTGCAAAAAAGCGTATCACCCCAGTTGCTTAAGAGCCTTTAAAAACTATTCTGCGATTGGTCAAGATCTGACATCAATAAGTGCATGCCCTTGTTGCGATAAATTAAAATCTTTACAAAATCCCACTTCTCCGACTCTAAATATCTCTACTAATACTATATTTGAAGACCTTGGTATCCTAAAGCAAGAAACCGACTTAATAAAAAAAACTCTTGATGATTTAAAAACGTTTATAACTGAATCACCGACTACTGTTTGTACTTTTGATAAAATAGATGAATATGTACGCAAAAGTTTTGATGATCTTGAAAGCAAATTAATTTCTTTGTTAAAGGATACCTTTAATCGTGAAATTGAGAAATTAAAAAATTCAATAAAAAACGAAGTAATAGCAGAAATCTCTACTAATTTGAACCGTACCAATGATAATATTAAAACTGCCAACTCTTCTGATTTAACTTTGAAATCTACAAATTCAAAGAATGTAAGTACCCAGTCCGTGTCTAAGACGAACAGATATAAAGTTCGTATATTTGCTGATCAAAAAGGACGTCATTGTATAGACTTATTAGAAACTTATATTCCAGTTAGCAAATATGTGATCCAATCCGTAGTAAAACCTTATTCCTCGTTACAAGAGCTTCTTAAAACTGAAAACAACAACGAGCAACTTGGCAATAATGATTTTGTTGTAATATACGCTGGAAATCATGAAGCACAAAAAGGAAAAATCCCTGATGAAAATACTCTAAATGAACTTGTCAATCATAAATTTTTAAATACTAATATCATTCTTATCGGCTGTCCATATTTTGTTAATCGTCCCATTTTGAATAATTTTGTTTATGAATTGAATTGTAATTTTTATAATGTGGCTAAAAATAATAAGAACATATATTACTTAGACTCAAACGATAAAATTTTTGATCAATTCAAGACGGATAACTTTGTAATAAATAAAGCTGTTAAGAGGTGCATTATAAAAAACCTGGGCGACCTAATCACTGAGTGCCAAGACCATACAAATAGATCTGCAGTTGAACAAAATCCAGTAGCAACGTTTCTTGACACATCTCTGCCATCAGTTGATAAATCTGACTCTCAGTCTTTTTAAATCGCTTCGTCTGTTTACAGCCCTCACATTCTAAAATATCTATATCAATCAATAAAAAAACTGTCAATAGTTTTCATGGCATCTACCAAAATGTTAGGGGATTAAAATCAAAATCAGTTACATTTTTTAATTCATTTTTATCTACGTCTGATGAATTTGATTTAATTGTTATTACTGAGTCTTGGTTAGATGACACCGTCTTGGATGGTGAATTGTTTTCTGATAATTATTATGTTTTTCGTCGGGACAGAGATCTCCGCCACCTGGGTATCCATAGAGGTGGTGGTGTGCTTATAGCAGTTAATAACAAATATAACTGTCGTCAACTCGATATATCTAATATTAGTCGTAGAAGTTCTCCTGCTATTGATCTGGTTGCAATAAAAATAAATGTAACAAGTTATCAACATCTCTTCGTGTTTGTAGTCTACATTCCTCCTTCTATTTCCTTTAGTGATTTTGACAATTTTTTTGATCTTCTTAATAATTTTGACGAGATTAATAATGACAATGTTTTATTCTTAGGAGACTTTAACACTCCTTTATTCAGTGGATTTTCAAAAAACAATTTTAGTATTTTTCTCAAACACTTCGCTTCTTTTCATAATTTTAATCAATTTAATAAAATACGTAATAATAGGAATAATATATTGGATCTCATCTTTTCCAACATGGACTGTGCCGTTAGCAAGTCCTCTTTCTCGTTTGTTCCTGAAGATCCTTTCCATCCGAGTTTGAAGTTTACCCTCGATATTGTAGCAAAAACTCCTGATAAGTTCTATATGAATAGGGACCACGTCGCATTTAATTTTAAAAAAGCAAATTTTGAATGTCTATACACTACTTTACAGGTAGTTGATTGGTCCGAACTGGAGAAGTTTAGCGATGTGAATGAGGCATGTCGAGTTTTTTATGAAACCCTCTACAATTGTTTTGAGTTATCTGTTCCAAAACTATTTTGTCGTAAAAACTACCGCACATTTCCTACTTGGTTCAACACTGACATTATCAATTGTCTACGTCGTAAATCTAACATTTTAAAGAAATATCGTCGAACTAAAAATATGCATTTCTATGAGGAGTTTAAGAAACTTCGATCTCTTTCAAAATCCCTAATAACTACTGCCTATTCTCAATACATCGGCCACATGGAAAACACTATCTCCAAAGATCCAAAGAAATTCTGGTCTTTTGTTCAAGCTAAAAAGCGTAACTCTAGAATTCCGGGTGTGTTGTATCATAATGGTAATGCAATATCAAATCCTAATGATATAGTAAATAGTTTCGCTAAATTCTTCAAAACTGTTTTTTCTGACATGACATTGACTTCAGATAGTCCCTCGATGATGACGAATCTAAATAGTTTTATTACTGTAAACGAGATTAATGAGCATGAAATAATCCGGGTATTAAAGCGATCTAAAGACACACTTACTGCTGGTTGTGATGGTATCCCCAGTTTTTTGTTAAGGGATTGTGCACATATTTTTTCTAAACCACTCGTATACATTTTTAATTTAATATTGCAAACTTCGACGTTTCCTAACATATGGAAAATAGCACACGTTTGTCCTGTCTTCAAAACGGGTGATATAACACAAATTCAAAACTACAGGCCAATTTCAATCTTGTGTAATTTCTCGAAAGTTTTTGAGTCAATTATTTACGACCGCATCTACTCTTCTGTAAAAAGATTTATATCACCTTCGCAGCATGGATTTGTTGAAAAAAGATCAACTGTTACAAATCTAGCCTGTTTTACTCAGTTCATATCTGACGCTTTGGACAGAAAAGGTCAGGTTGATGTCATTTATATGGACTTCAAAAAAGCATTTGATCAAATTGATCATCATCTGTTATTGTTAAAACTTGATCAGTATGGTTTCTCCGGTTCTTTGCTATCCCTAATAAAATCTTATCTTGCTAATCGAGAGCAAAGGGTTAAATATCGTAACTACATTTCGGATAGTTACGTTGCAACTTCGGGTGTGCCGCAAGGTTCCAATCTTGGACCCTTATTATTTTTGCTTTTCATTAATGATATATGTGGTTCTTTATCAACATGCGCTAAACTTCTCTTTGCCGATGATCTTAAAATTTACACAGAAATAAAATCTATAGAGGACTGCCTCACTTTACAGAACAATATTAACGCAGTAGTGAAATGGTGTAATGAAAATCGCCTTTATCTAAACCCATCCAAATGTAACGTTATGTCTTACACTAAAAAGCGCGAATTCCTTGAATTTGTATATGATATTTCGTCCGTAACACTGCATCGTACCTTTATTATTAAAGATTTGGGAGTTATTTTCGATACTGAACTCGCATTCAGTGAGCATATTAGGGATGTTACGGCTAGAGCGATTAAGTCATATGGATTCATCTATAGAAATTGTCGAGATTTTAAGAACTTATCAGTTATGAAGACCCTATTCTTCTCGTTAGTTAGAAGCAAACTGGAATACGGCGCACTTATTTGGCACCCGATTTATAAAATCCATATAGATCAACTCGAAAACATACAGCGACGATTCCTAAAATTCCTAGTTTTTATAATAGATGGAAATTATCCTATAAGGGGCTATGACCAGAACTTGCTTTTGAATAGATTCGGTCTCCAATCTTTACAGTTTCGCCGTATTTGTATTATAATTAAATTTCTGTATAATTTAATTAATAATAACATCGACTGTTCTTGGCTATTAAATATGTTAAATTTTGCTGTTCCACGTTTAAACTCCAGACAAGCCATGACATTTTATCCTATAGCGAGAAGGACCAATGTAGCTGATAAGTCTCCTATCGTATTAATGACTACCCTATTTAATAATGTATGTAAAGACGGTGATATCAACTATGATTCGTGGCGGAAGATTGTTTCGTCTTTATCATTAGTATAGTATTAGTGTAGTTCTAAGTTTTTGTATATATTTACTGTAAATGGGTTTCCTGTAGTAAATAAAGGCTTATTATTATTATTATTATTATTATTATTATACCAATATTTGTATATTTTTCAACATGTTGCCTTACTTTTGTCCGATAGTGTATATGTTCTTTATTTAAATTAAATTGGCTTAAAATCAAAGGCTACTAGGTACTACGACCAAAATAAAATTACAAACACTCTCCATAAGCTAACTGGCTTCGGGAGAGAAACGGCATATTTTCGACTGGTTGAAAAGTTGAAGGGTTGGTATACAAACGTTTTCTCACGCAAGAACTTGCCTAAAGTGTGGCACCATATCTTTGGAATAGCTTTGTATATTACAATTTTCATTGTCCCGTAATTATAATCTCCAAATCACACAAATATGCATATAAATACATATGAAATTCAAAAGTGTAATCTCATGACGTATTCGCGCGCCGTCTGCTGATTGGCTAAAAGTTACGGCGCAACCATGTCTCTACTAATCATGGGTCGAAGGTCTCTACTAACCATGAGAAACTGCCAGTTTTTTTATATGAAGGGTTGCCAACATAGATTATTTAAAATAAAAGTTACTAAAGAATTTGCTAGATACAAATTTAAAATACAATTCCGAAGGCGATCGATTGAAAAAGTGGCATAAAAAACACGTACATTGTGTTTTGTAGTACTTCTTTCCGAATATACTTTTTAATATCGACTAAGACACCACTTCTGTAACAGTCTTATGATACAATATCTACTCACCTCAGTGTAATCCATGTTCCCTAAAGTTCCAGAATTGCACAGCTTTCGTATTCGGCACAAGAAACTGTCTTTAAAACTAGAAAGCAAACAGCATGAAAATCCTCACAAAACAAAACACCAAAACACTTCAAAAACAAAATGGTCGCACGTTGCCATGAACAACCAAAGCCCACCAACGGCACCAAAATTGCAGAAAATTGCAAAGCTTCTGACCACCAAGATTGCAACAATTTAAACACTTTTTTTAATAAAATAAACTCAGTTTAATAATGGCTTTAAATTTGCAATTGCGTTATGAGGTTTGTAGTTTATTTTTTGGATTAAAATACTGAATACACACAAAGATTACATGCAACCAACTATACATTTTTTTTTATTGGATGAACTCTGAAAAGTTGTTAATAAATTATTGTCTTATTAATAGTTAGTAAACTTCAAATCACAAGTTACAATTGTAAATTTCTAAGAATCACACTGTACAGTAGTGTCAATAGTATTGTTTACGGAGTCTGTTACTGTGTAATGTGGGTATTGTGGGTTGCGTAAAAATATTTTGGTTCCTTAACATTTTGTGCATTATTTTGTTCTTGTCCTTCCAATTTTAGTTTGCAATTCAAATAGTTTTTATTGTTTATGCAAAAAAATGGCAAATGATTCTCCTGATACAACCAATCAAGTGGTTGTAGCGCCAAATTTCAACCACATTTGTATTATATCCCATTTCATTTCATAGTAGAATTGCTACAGCGTATTTAAATTTTTTGGAGTGAAAAATAAAGCACAAATTGAGAGTTTTTGTATAAGAAAAGAATTCTGTGATTAACTAAACCCCAGCGACACACTTTGACCTAAGAAGACCCACCAGAAACTTTGAATTTGTACTCCATTTCATTCAAAAAATGCAAATGGGCTGATGCAAAATTCGTCTTTGAACTGAAATGGGATGTAGCTGTTTCAAGAGTATAAAAACGGCAATATCGCATTTTCTCCCAAAATTAGCTGTTATAAATTATTCATTATTCATAAGATATTCAAAAAATTGTAACTAACACTTTCAATTTCAAGCAGAGATCTAATCGTTAATTGCTATTTTATAATTTTATAAATATCTTATTTAAAAAAATATTTCGGTAAAATGCGTTTTTATAGTTTAGGAACAGCTAATACATACTTTTCAAAAAAAAAAAAATTCATCTTATTTTAACGTTTCAAGATGTAAGCAAACTGATTCACTAAATACGGGGTGTTTGAAGAATGCACTCACAAATTTTAACCACTAAACGAATTTAAAGTGAAAAGTCAATTTGAGAACAAAACAAATTCCGTGCCAATTTTTTTTCCCATTTTGCCCCCCACAATTTTCACGAGCCATTCAGTGTCCCTCCTTGTTAGATGCAACTAAAATATCAATGAAAATAAATTGCATTGAACGTTAACGTGCTACTGAGCGTTTATTATTTAAACTGTGCAAACTGAAACTAAATACTGTGCTTATGCGATTTTTTACTGGGCAAATTTTAATAAAATACTGTGCGTGGTTTACTTGCCATTTAAATTTTTTACAGTACAAAAATGAATTAAATACTGATCATTTATTATTTTTTACTGATCAAAATTGAATGTATTACTGATAGCTTTATTACTACCCTTTTTATACTACTCTACTGTCCCACTGCAGTTATGAAAAGACCAATTTTGTTTAACGAGCATAATGTTTACCAAATCGAGTGAACGCAGCGATCAAGTTTGGCGAGTTATGCCAAACAATATTGGGATTCTCGTAACGTATTAGGTACGATCGTAATTTCGTCGTAAATTGAAAATGTATATAAGAAAAAAGAATAAACAAATCATTTAGCCTCTACAGTTAACAAATTACGTTTAGAACATGGTGTATATAATATTATGCTTTACTTTTGTTTAGCTCGCCCTTAAAACTTATTTTATTTGTTAATCCTTCAAACGCTCTTGAAGAATATACTACAAAAATCCATCTAGAAGATCACATGAATTCATATACTGGGACTACACCATTTGTTTGTTCCATTGGTGGTCAAACGTTCAGTTTCCGAAGTAGATAGTTGACTTGCCCATGAACGTAACCACAAAAATGAAAAGCAATCTAAAAAAATTGTAGTTTAAAATGTAAAAAATGTTTTTACTGCAAAAAAACCTAATTTGCTTCAACTAATTTAATCTTAATTTAGCACTTTCTTTTAATTAAGTTTGAAAAAAATCTCGAAACTTATGTGCGTTCGCATTTAGGAGAACCTCCGTTTTCATGTGCCGTGTGTTTGGAACGTTTTGTTCAAACGGGGCATAGGCTTTTTCATGAAGGCGTCAAGTCGTTCGAGTGCACAAATTGTGGGAAAACATTTAGTTTGAAGGGGAATTTAACTGTTCATACAGCCTGTATCAGAACTCACTCCCCTCCGGAAATGTGCGTATAGTTTAGGCAATTCTGAAGCTAAAGTTCCTTTACAAAAAAATTCTAACTCTTTGCGTTTGAGAGATAAGAACGTTTGAAAATATCCAATCACAAAAGGTCTTGCTCTGGAGGATTAGGGGAACAAAACACGTTGCTAGGAAAACAAAAATAGGTAGAACGAACAATAAAAGTGGGCACTAAGACGCAAACTAAGAATAAAAGACCTACATTTTTTGCATTTTTGCCATTTCTATTGCTGTTACCACTAGCACCTCTCCGGTGGGGAGTGAGTTCTGATACACCCTGTATGAGGGCGCATACAGGTGAAAAGCCCTGTTTGTTTCATGTGTGTGGGAAAGGGTTTTATGATTCTAGTAATCACAAGAAACACGTTTTTGCGGTCTATGGGGAAATTCCACAGTGACGACTGATTCTTAAGATGTGATGTTTTTGTTTTTTGTACCTTTTTTAAGAAAGAATAAAATGTTTTGTTGCTTTTTTTCTTCACGTTTGTCTTTGCTTAATTAGGAAAAATATTTTTAAACTGTAATAATGAAAGAAGTGAAATTTGAAGAGTTAAATATCTTTTACCCACTTCATTACCCATTGGCGCCCAACGTGGGGCTGAAGACAAATATCTTATTATGTCTTCAACGGTCTGTTGTAATAACAAGTTAGACAATTCAGATAATTGTTTGTTCAGCTTTTCAAACGCAAAATTTTTCAAATATTCTGACACCGTTTTCATTTTTTGACTATGAGCAACATTTCTTAAAAAAATTGATTTGTCTAAAACCAAAACACCTCTGAAAGTATAATCCTTCTTGACAAATTGGAGGATCAAACCAACTCAAAAGTAAGTTATGCTTACGGAAAACTGTCTGATTGTTTTAAAACCATTATTTTTCGTGTATACCTGTTAACAGTTTTTGAGATGATGGTCAAAAAGTTTTGTTCCTAGAGAAAAACATTAGTTGGAGTAAAGCAACTGATACCAACTCAGGCGCTGAATTATGTCGAACACATGTTTGACATTTCTGAAAATATAGAATTTTTGTTAGTAAAATGAAGAATCACTAGAACTCAAGAATATTTTTTTCATTCTATTCATATACTCGTATATCATACAGTTTTTGAGATATCGTCCAAAGTTTGTTTCCTAACAAGCAGATGATTTTTTATTTTTTTTATTGAACTAAGACAATTCAAACTACATCTTTTTGTACATAAAGAATTTTGAATCTGTTGTCACGTTTTTTTTGCGAGCCATAGTTTTCAAGATTTAAGTTAAACTCTGAGAAACTAGTTGATATGCATTGGCGCCAAGCGTGGAACTCAAGCCCAAAAGCCACCATTTTACGATCATTTTTGAATGGGTATTAAAATAAGTCACAATCATTCATTGCTTGACTTTTACTGAATAAATTTGAATAAAGTGTATAATTTTCATAGATATTGTTTAATGTAGTCTTGTAGCGCACTCACATTAGAATAAACTCCAGGAAAGTCAGGATCGCCACACCCTGACCCATATGACGTGATTCCAACAAGGACATTATCCACAACCAAAGGGCCTCCTGAATCCCCTTGACACGCATCCTTTCCTCCATTTTGTGACCCAGCACACACCATTCGCTCCGTTATGGGCATTTGCTCGTACGATTCCTGGCAGGTATCTTTATCAACAATTCGAAGCGCTACACTTTGTAATTCTGGTGCAAGTCTGGAACTATCCGATCGAAAAGTGCCCCAACCAAACGTAAAAGCTCGAGAATTTGGATCGATTTCTTGCTGGGCTAAAGTTATGGGCGAGATAGTGTTGCTAAACGAGAGATTTGAAGCCAGTTCAAGAATTGACACGTCGTAGTCATTAACATTGGTATTAAAGTTGGGATTTTGGTAGATTTTTTTCACTTGTGCTACTTGACCACCTGATTCACGCATTGTGGAGCCTGCTCTAATTGAAAAATCGGACGCTTCTCTCCTGTGAAATAACACAATATGTGGTTGAAATATTGAAAATTGTTATTTAGTCTTCAGTTTCGCGAGGTTTTAGGTATTCTCTTCCAAGCGAAGTAGTGAAGAGTTTATGTAAATTGGGAAAGAACCTAAGGGCTCTGACATTCTTATAGCCATCACTTCGTTCGTGCCATTTCGTGACCCCCCCCCTCTCAATTTGTTCAAGAACGGGTCGCCAGGAGCCACAATAAATACACTTTAATGTTTTTTTCGTCAAGAAAAAATTATATTTACTTACCCATCAGTGCAATGAGCAGCTGTGATAATTTTGTTTGGCTTTATTATGGAGCCTCCACAAAAATGCTGGCTTTGGTATTGGATGGAGACTATGAAAGGGACATCTTCAATGACAATAGTTGAACCTCCAACAATTCGTGCTTGAGGGGTTTGAGGTTCGCATTTTGTTTGCATTGCTGAAAAATAAAGTAAAAACTAAAAAAACCTCAGACGCGACAATATTTACCCAAAATTGCAAGAAGTTGGACGAATATCGAATTTGGTGGCATTTTTACTTAACTAAAGTTAATCGGTAATGGAAAAATATAATCGTCTGATATTTAAATTGTTGAAAATGGTATGCAGCAGTAAAACTAAGCATTAATATTTTTTGATAAATTGCTAACGTCACACATTAAAACGTTATTTTAAAAAATAAAATTGGCAGAATTAGATTTGCATTTCATATTTGTATTTGTTGATTAAATACATAAAAAATCACTAAATTTGGTTGTTGTAAAGTTGATGTAATACTGTATAATGATAGATCTGGGATTATAATGGAATTAAAATGTGATCCATATACTGTAGAAGATGCACTTAAACAGATTTTTAAAAATCACTACTGCAATGTCTTTACGATGACGAAGTATTTTAATGCTTGTCAGAAAGCTCCTTTTTGTCTTGTTATGGGAATGCATGTAGATTCTGAAAAAAAAGCATCTGTGATGTTTGTTGACGCAGAGCCATTGCTAGAAAATCGCATTGAGATGGCTGTTATTTGTATGGGTGAACGTTTCATTAACATTTATTGCGAAAGAGCAGTTGTCTCGTAACATATCAGAGAAACCAAAAGCTGCGGTTTAGTTTTTGTTTGAATTCAAAGTATTTTTAAGTTCAGCTGATTTCAGTTTCGATCACCTAAATCTGTTTAATTTCGGTTTTTATTTTGTTTTTAGAATATGTTTTTTAATTACAAAGTTTATATTGTACAAATGAAAAGCCTCCTTTTTAATATTGGACTTTAATATTTGGAAGCCGGTCTGATGGGTTTTAACGGTTCTTAGTTACACAAACCACCTTGATCAGGAAATGAAATCTACAATATTTCGGGGTGTTCAGGACTGATGGTCGTGCCGATGATTCTCCTCGATAGACACATACCTATAAACGGTATAAGCTGTCGTGAAAGAGGAGATGCTGTAAGAATAGATCGGATTGTAGTCGGAATGAAAACGCAGAGTGTTTTGCACTTATTTTTATTAATTCTGTAAATATTCTGAATCCAAGAATTATCATGAAGGCATAGTCGAATATTGGGGTGTTGAAAACAAATATTTCCATGCCCTGACAACGTTTACGTTCACGTCTTTGTTAAAATTACCAACGTTAAACGTTGTCGTATACGTGTGATATTATTTGATAATTAAGACACAAACCGAACATGTTTACGATAACATTAAAGTTTTAATAGCGATCTCTAAATTAAAATCTATAATGAAGTGTTCAGATATTTTAGTAGACTTCGAACAATTAGGTGTATCTTTTTTATGTGCGTATAATAGTTCAATACAGTTGGGGTATGCAAAATTTATTTGGTAATAATTTTTAACACCTTTGCCATGCGCCAATTGGCTTGGTCCAGAAATGAAAAGCTATTTTTGGGGTATCTAAAAACTAGGGAATTTGTAAAGGTTTTTCCTGGTTTTTAAAGTAGGTAATTTTACTTGGAGTGTCGAGGATTTTAAGTCGCTTTAAGTTGTTTTTCATTGATTTTTTCCATGCGCCAATATAGGCAATAGTCTGTGAAATCTAGAGATTTAACAATTTTAATTGAATTTTGCATGCGCCAATTGGCTTGGTCCAGAAATGAAGAGCTATTTTTCGGGTGTCTAAAATGTAAGTTTTTTAGATCTTTTTCGGATGGTTACTTTTAGAAAAACAACAAATTTGTAGGATTCTACAATGTTTTTTCATGTGCCCAATTTTTGGTGGTCTACACATATTTGGATACTTTTGGGGTGGATAAAAATTAATGCATTTTGAGTGATCTTAGGCCTTTTTTAGTTGTTGACTTTTGGGAAAACAGTCAAATTTGTAAGATTATACCTTGATTTTTAAGACGCCAAATGTTCTGGCCCAGAAGTAAAAAGCTATTTTGGGGTGTGTAAAAACAAGGTATTTTGTTAGTTTTTTAGAGTGTATTTGTAGGATTTTACCCTGTTTTTCGTGTGCCCAATTTTTGGTGGCCTACATATATTTGGGAACTTTTGGATTGGATAAAAATTAATGATTTTTGAGAGGTTTTAGGCCTTATTCGGTTCTTTTCTTTTGGGCAAACAGCAAAATTTGTAAGGTTCTGACTTGTTTTTTAAGACGCCAAATGTTCTGGTCCAGAAGTAACATTTTATACTCTACTTTGTAACATATTTTCATTTATATCATTTGTACGTATATTATCAAGTTTCTCGTCTAATAAAATTTCATAAAACCTTTTAACAACTGTAACATATCCTGTTGCACCCATATTTTGTCTTTGACCAAATTTACCCCATAAAGAATTTAAGCATATTTTCAGCCCTCTTCCGAAGATTATTTTCTATTTTACCCAATTCAATACCTAGATTTTCTTTTACAGCTTTTCTATATTTTTCTTCTGATTCAAAATCATCCTGCCAAGGGCTTATTTCTAATTTAATTTTCATTAACGCTTTCACATATCCTTTAAATAAATTTGATGATTTTTCGTAAAAATGCCAAACCTCATCAATAGTTATTATTTTGTAACCCTTTTCAATTGCTTTTTTTACTTCGTTGGTACACCAGGTTCATCTGATAATTTTTTAAGATTTCGTATGAGAACATTTTTGATTATTTAATTTTGCGCACAATTGACATAATGGAAATGTTAGTTTTTCATCACCAGATTTGGTTTTATTTTTAACAGGTAAAACGGGGTGATACAATTCACTTATTCCATTTGTATTGTTATAAGGAACAACATTCGACTTCAAGTCTTGTGATGCGTCATAATACGAGTTCCTATGAGTTCCACCGTACGCTACAGAACCAAGCCAGACGGAGTAATTGTTATAGGCATCGGTAACAATTTCATTTTACATTCAACGCGACTTGCGTTGGAACAGGAACAGGTATTTGGAACAGATATCAGTCGGTAACAGGAACAGTTCGGAACTGTTCCGCAAAAACGTTGTTTCGTACCATCTTTAGTTTCTAGGATTAAGTTCTTCCAATTCCTTAATTTCTTCTTCAATTTGTTTCATTTCTTTCTTATATTCTTTTGACTTTGTCCACTCACATTCCCACATTTCTATTAAGTTATAACCAGCTTTTGTTATTTGCTCGCTTCTTTCTATTGTTTTCTCATAAAGATCTTCCATAGTTGTTTTATTCTTTTAACGCAAGTCATTACAAAAATACTTCACTTATGGTAGAGTTTTGATTTCAGTCAATATTGAGGGGCAGAATAGTTACGCTAAAAAGTGTCGAATTGTCGAAGCCATTTTTCTCGGTGTTTTACAGCCGTTTTGAGTAACGTTTTTGTAAGTTATTTACAGAATACATTCTTTTACTCGGGCTGTAGATGCAAAAGTGTTTTAAAATGCTGTAGGTGCTTTATTTAATTCAGAAAAAAATCTTGAAAACTGAAAAAAATTGGTATATTATGAACATTATTTCTCATCAACATTGTGTGTTAAAGAGTTAAATTACTTTTGCACCTGTAGTGGACTCTTGGAAATAAAGCTACTTTTGTTCTAAATTGAAATTGCCAATTGTTAACTGATAAAAATCTTAAAACGAACTTGCGGTACTGGCCTTTGATATCAACGATCTTTTCTATTGTGCGCTCGCTTCAAATCAGTGTCGCACATTCATTTTCGTGGGTTATGGCAGTACATACATACCTTTCAAACGTAGCCAATTAATTACGTATTAGGTTTAATTTCCTACAGGCTAGTCAACCCTATTTTAAATTTTAAATAACACTATAAATTTTTGGAAATGAAAGAAAAAACTTGTCTAACCGTTAAAAAATTGTAGATTTGTTTTTGGGTTGGGGCGTTGGAGGTGGTTTAATTTAGAAATTTTTAGTCATTGGTGGGCTTTGATTTTAAGCCCATTTGGTTTAAACAAACAATACTTCAATTTGACTTGCGAAGGTAGAGGTCATAATCAAAATTAAATATATTTATGTTTAGTCTTCACCCCCTAGTCGCTTCTTAAACATTTTAAATAGCGCCTTCTACATTTTGAAAGATTATTAGAAAGAAAAAAAAATAGACAGAGGGGAAAAACTAATTTAATTGTAGAGAAAACACATAATTGTTGATTTGTTTTGGCATGACTGGTGGTTTTAAAAAGCGGAGGGTACAATTTGAAGTTCAAATTAAGGGGCAAATGTAACCTAAAACGAGATTATGCTAGTTTTAGACTCTCACCTTCCAAGACGAATCTATATGTTCTTCATTTAAATTAAATTGGCTTGAATTCAAAGGATTCTAGGTACTACGACCAAAAATAAAATTACCCCCATCTCAAGAACTCTCTCTAGCTATATTTTAGCTAATAAACATCGAAGTCTTTTAATGTGAACAAAATGGCAATACGTATTTGGACCAAACTGGCCCCAGGGGAGAACTGGCGTATTTTCGACTAATATGGGTTGGTATGCAAACGTTTTCTCACGCAAGAACCCCCCTAAAGTGTGGCGGCATATCTTTGAAATAGCCACGTATATTACAATTTTCATTGTTACGTAATTGTAATCTTCTCCAAGTCACCAAGTCACACAAACATGCATATAAATACGTATGAGATTCAAAAGTGTAATCTCGGTGACGTATTCGCGCGACGTCTGCTGATTGGCTAAAAGTTACGGCGCAACCGCGCAACCATGTCTCTACTAATCATGACTCACTCTTGACTCGGTTATATTACACAGGCTGATTCAGATAACATAAAGAGCCTGACTATCGGCCGATGCAACCCAAAAAACAAATTTCATTTACGCCTTTGATTCCATTTTAATTTGGATTTGGAAGTTGAACCCAAGTTACCATCTTATGTCACTCTGACATCAGCGCAGAGAACGACAGTGTCATTAAGTTAAATTTTAGTTCAGTAATATTCAGAGTTGAACAAATCTGTAAGATTTTGAAAAACTAGTTAGAAAATTATGTTAAGAAATAACTGATTAAAATTAATTTGTTGCTTTAATTATTCTTATACTTCTGAAATCAATGACTGACCAATTGCGGATTAAATTTTAAATAGATCTATTTTAAATCATAAATGCAAGTTAAGAAGAAATAAAAAATAAAGGAGTATAAACTCAATTATACAAAATTATTACCAATTATTTTATTAGAACAAAATGAAATAACACAAACCCATACTTTACAACAGCATATATGTATTTCACTTATCATTTCTTAGGAATATAAGGTTGCCACTTTTCTATCATATTTTCCCACCATTCCCTATCATATGGGGACTTATACTTTAGGCCCAATTGCTTTGGGTGCTTTAAAAAATATTGTACTGCCATTGGTAAATTCTCAAATTTCTCCCCTGGATGTAATCTTGGTCGCTTACTTCCGGATTTCAGTTTACTTCTTGTATTCTCTTTCAAGGTGTGATTTGTTTCAAATTTATTTTTATTATATTTCAAAGCTCCTCCAATTGCTAAGCCGACGCCACCACTTTTGGAAGCTTCTTTACCACCTGATAAAAGTCCAGAAAGGGGATTTTTCAGTTTTAGGGAGCCTCCAATCGACAAACCAAAAGAGCCTCCCTCAGATGATGCGATACCTGTTTGTGGAAAAATCTTACTTTTATGTATACGACCTACTAGATTAATAATATACTTTTACGTCTCTTATAAGGCCCCTCACGTTGTTAAGTTTCTGGTCAAAAAGTTGAAGAGACTTTTCTGTTAATTTTTCAACATCTGTAGGTAAAACTGAAGATAATGGCTTTCTAATTTTCTTTCTTACTCGCGTAATGGTCTAAATTTTTTTTTATTTGAAATGTAAATCAAAACTTTCTGGCAAATTGTGGTAAGAAATGTTTCGTTTTCTAAAGTTTTGCCTTTAGATTCTGTGCTTTAGTTGGATAGTTTTCCATGCAACATTTTCTAATAATTGTATTTTTCAATACTATCCTAAATTATAAATGCAAAAACACTGAAGCTATATTTCCAACCACTTCAACACTGGCACAATTCCGTGGCTAAATGCAAATTTTGCCACAATGGGGAAGCAACCGTTTACAAGGCAATATTATATTGAATTTTTCGGGATTGGTTCATCTAGAAGTGTTAAAAAATTTACACTTATTTGCAATTTGTATTGACTTTGAAGACCAATTTGCGATTTTCAAACTGAAACTAATTAATTAAATAACAAACAACGAGCAATAATTTAAAGCACAAGACAATAGAAAACAATTCTTAAAACAAGAGACGCTATATTTCTCTCAGAAATCATGGAGAAAAGTGTAAACAGTTAAATTTGATTTGAAAATGTGAAATTGTTTCAATTTTTTGCAGTTACCTGTAAATGTTTCTTAAAATTGCCATAAGGGAGCTCTGATGTACGGAACTTTTTTAAAAACAGACATTTGACACATGCAACGGGCCGTATAAGAGACGTAAAGTCTTTTATCAATCTAGGAGACCGTGGTATACAGCTGGGCAAAGTATGGAACTAAGCGTTTTGTGCCTAAACTATGTGCCTTACAAAAAAAGACAATTAGTACATCAAATACTTAAAAATGTGATCATTTTTTAAGAATAAAATTTTTCGAAATTCCTTTTAATTTTCGAGTTAAAAAAATATTTTTTTTCAAATGGCACCTCACCACGGCTTTTTTGGTAAAAAAACATGCTCTTAATATTACTTCTAATTCAATAATATTGTTTTTAAAAACGTGATTCTCTGAACATAAATTTAATAAAGTTACGTTCTAAGTTCATTACGAAGGTTTTTCAAACTTCCGAAGTAATTGTATCCATGAACGTTTATATTTGCAAAAAAATGAACGAATCCAGTTTCTCGAATAAAAACATATCTTCTACCAAAAAAATTGCTGTAGTAGGGCCCGATTAAAAAAATTAATAACTCGAAAATTAAAAGGTATTTCGTAAAATTCTTGATAAATGATCACATTTTTAATGTAGTTGACGATGTCGATTTTCGTAAGGAACATAGTTTAGGCACAAAACGCTTGGTTCCATACCTTTGCCAACGCTGTATGTATATTTGTCAAAAAATGAGCAAGATTAACCAGAAGAAAAACAGTAATAAATTTCGTTCTTTGAGCTTGTTTTTTCAATCTAAAATCTAAAATACTAAAAATGTTTGACTTTAAGGAGACTTTTCTATTTTTAGAAGAATTTTGTTTTTCGAGTGTTTAACGACGAATTTTCTAGTAAATGAAATTCAAAATTTTGTCAAATATTGCGTGTTTTCTTGTCTTCTTTCGAGTGTTTTTAGAGCTGACGCAGCTTTTAATATTTTTGTTATTACTTATTATTATCTGTTTCATTCAATTTAATTTGTTTGTGTTGTTTTTTATTTACTCTTAGATCGTTTTGAGCAAAATTTTGATAACAACAGGCTGAAACATTACTAAATTTATGATGGTAGGTATTCCCTAAATATCTCTATTATTCTGTTAGAATATTAGAATGTTAGCAATAGGGCTGTGTTCTGAAGTTATGATATGACACTGCTTAAAGACACAGCTGTTTAATTTGCGGACGACTTTAGCGACTTTAACGACATTTGTGTGGACTTATATTATTCTGGCTATTCTTCGTATGTTCGGTACAAGCACTCAAACTCTGTAAGTCCAGAAATTGTCTACCTTATTATTAGAGTGCAGATAAGGACAAAGAATATCCTTGTTTATTCACATTTTTGTTTTGTGGGATTAGGTAATAATTGAATTGAATCCCTATTATTTTATTCTATGCTGAGGAGAACTTATACGCAAAATTAAAGAAAGAAACACAATTTAGAAGAAAGAAAATTATTAATGAAATACGAAAAATGTAATTTAAAATAAATAATACAAATTTAAAAATCTATATTTTATTTCACGGATAAATGTTACCGAAATGATGAGTAGACTGTGTCAACTATTTTATTTATACTTTTGCGTTCCTGGCGATTTCTCAGTGGTGTTCATTGCCACATATTACTTTTGCAATATAATGGATTGTACAGTTGATTTTTAAGATCGATCTTATCACTTTTGTTCGTTTTCTAAAACTTCAAAAAGTAGAACTGTATAGGTAGGTAATTCTAAGCTTCTAGTTTTATCCAATTATCACATTGAATACAATTTCTTGTTAATTTGGCAAAAATTCACAATCTGTTACTGACACTGTTAGTTTATGGCCAGACTTTTGTTGCTGTTACTTATCAGAAAATGTTACTGTAGAAATGTTGCCAACAGAGGGTAAAAGAGTTTACGAAATACGAATTTAAATAACAGCTGTAATTTTTACAATAACAGAGCAATAACATAGTAACAGAAGTTAGGGAATAGCACCATTTGTTCGTTTTTTATGTGAAAAAAAGGAAAAATCTGCAAATTAAAGAAAAGTTCGTGTTTTTGCAAGTTTTCACAAAATAAGAATCACTAAACTCTCGAAAATGACATTATTTTTGTTTATTCGTCTCTTTCATCACCTAAAAATGCTTCAAAAACTTAAAAAAGTTTGCTGAAGAAACGCTAAAGTAACATTAAAGTAAACTTCATTCGATTTGGAATCAATTTGTAGTAATTTATCAAAATCTGCCGAAAATTTAGAAAAAATTAAAATTGATAGTTTTTTACTTTTTTACTCGATTTTGGCTGAGATAAGCCCAAAAACCCACAAATTAGATTTGTTTCCAACTGGTCGAGAATTGAGAATTGAGTTGAAAACCTAATTATTTTAAAAGATCTTTGCAAAACATGCGCATTTTCTGCAAAATAAATAAAAATTAATAATGTTTTGCGTGTTTATTTTCCGCCAAAAATATGCTGAAAATTCTGACAAATTGATAAAAGGTGGTATTTTTTTATGAGATTTTACCACAAGTATCACTAAATTGAGTCTATAATGATAATATTTTTTGTTTCGTTTGATTTATCTAAAAAAACAAATGCTAAACCAAACCAAAGTCAAAGGCAAAAACCAAATTTTTGAAAATATTTGTATTTACATTTGCTTCTTCAAAAATCGATAACTCTGTCATTTTTAATGAATTTTTAATCGTGTATAAACTTTGTGAAAGAGAAAGATCAGATCTTTGAGAAATAATTGATATGAATAGCGAAAATTGAACTACATACTTATTTTTCGTAAATTACGCTTTGTTTATTTTTGATTTTTAGAAAATTCACTTTAAGAGGAGTTAGAATTGTTGTAAAACTGTTTTAACAACCCTTTAAAATAATGATAAACTTTAAAATGTGTGAGTACTATACACATCTGTATTAATTTTTTCAACATATAAAAAATATTCCAACATATTTCACATTGCTGAAAAAAAAATCAAATTGTTTGTACAAAAACCAAAATTTTTGAAATTCAAAATTTTTCATTTTTGACTATCAACATTTCTTTAAAAAGAGTTACAATTTTTGTAAGCCGTTTTAAATCACATTTTGAAACAAAATTTTTGGAAATTGTGATTACTCTAGAAGCACACTTTTATAACCGAGATATAACCATTCAATACGGGTGAGTCAAGTTTTACACTCAGGTACTTTATACCTCTTTATAATGTATTTGAAATTCTAAAAAAAATCGTATGTGATTTTTTTTGTATAAAAGAACGTTTTGACCAATTTTTAAAATGTTTACTTGTATGGTGTGTTTTTTTTTCACTTTCGCTTAGTTAACTATAGTCTAATCTCAACGATTTTTTGTCTATAGGTGTATTTTGAGGTAGTGCATTAAAGTGCCTAATTAAATTTTCGAAAAAATATGTCTTTGATTTTTAATTTGCGTTTTGATATTGAGGCAGCTTTTTTCCCATGAATTTTGGTAGAATTGTAAATCACTTCCACAAAAGGTCTCCATCAGGGTGGTGGATTTTAAAAATTTATTGCATTTGTCGTAAAATTGGCACGCCATCATTGTTGGGTCTGAAGGTTGAGGCAGCTGGTAAGAATTTTTCAGACCCGGATTACCATTTATTTTATCTGTTTACTGTAAATGGAATGTTAATCTTTAAATCTTACGGCAAGGGTTCATGCGAATTGTAAACGAAGAATTCGTTTGTGCTTAGACCAAAATAGTCATCAATTTGAACAGCACATTTTAACATTTAATTTTTTAATAAAAACATTTTTAACACTTTGGTGTGCTTATTCCGGTCATGGCTTTAAAACCGCCCGATGGGACCGTGCCGCTAGTTCTAAAATTTCTGCAGTCATTACTATTATTGGGGTAGGTAGTGAGTCCTTTTGTAGCGGAGATTTATTACTACTCAATCTTGTCCCTCATAAATTATACTAAAATTTCCGATGAATAATATCAAAACGGCTTTTAATCCAATTCTAACGATTTTTTTCAAGTCAAATTTTTTAAGAATAATTTTATTTCGTATTACCGATCCATTGGTGTAAAAAACAACTAATGTGATTTTTTGGTCAAATGTTTTTTTTCTTTTTTATTGGACAAATGAGTCAATAGAAAAAAATATTTTTTTTCCTAGCGAGTCCGTATATCAGTGCAGTGGAATATATGTATTTCATTTTTTTTTCTCTCTTCTAAGAGGTGTAAAGTGCCTGAGTGTAAAACTTGACGAACATAACTGCCCCTTATGTCTCTGTTATGTATCGTTATCTAACCTTTTTCTACGCATGGTTATACTAATGGCTTACATCTTGCTTATTAGCTGTTTCAAAACTATAAAAACGCTAAAGTCGCATTTTACAGAATTATTTTTTAAGATTGATGAAAATGTAAAATAGTTATTAGTGATTAGATCTCTCATTAAAACTATAAATTACATTAGCTATTTTTTATAAGGAATAATTTATAACAGCTAGTTTTAGAGAAAACGCGACACTGGCGTTTTTATAGTTTTGAAACATCTAATATATTGTGGTAATGTGGTACCTAATGCAAATTGTGCTACTAAGGTATTGTAAGGCTTACGATGTGCCAAAAAGTTATTGTGTGATATATGTATTATTGTTATAAATAAATATAATTGATTCAATCGGTTACAAAAAAAATTTTTCTAAATCAGATTTGATTTTCGCCAAATCTTTATATTATTTTATTTTTGAATATTTAGGGACACATTCTGTGTATCAATACCATCATTATGCATAATTTTATTCGAAAATATCTCAGCCTGAGGAATAGGTATAGTAGTTTTTCAAAAATAGATTTGTCAGTAATTTCCCTCAAAGTCAAAACATTAAAAATCGACGCAAAATTAAATTCCCTTTCATCTAATAAAATAAAACATAAGGCACTCTGTTTCAAAAAATTAAGTTATGTTACCTGTTTGCCGATGTTTTGAATCAGTCTCGACGTTAACGTTCTGACCTTGCGCAGCCTCCCCAAGTAATTCCTTATCATCTAGTTCTATTTCTTCATAAATCTCGTGGTTCCCCAAATCTGGTCGTAAATAATTTTTAATTTTTTGCTTTTGCAGCATTCTCCATTTTGGAAAAATTAGTTTTGTTACCTGTTTGCTGATGTTTTGATGTGTCCACTTGTTCAGTTTCTACGAGTTTATTATAATTTTGTCCAATGTCTTGATAAGTCTCATGTTTCTCCATAAATTGTCCAAAACCATTTTCGTCATGCGAAACCTCATCATTTGGCTGATTAACTTTATTGTGTATGAGTTGTTTATTCAAAGTTTTTTTTAATGTTTTATACAAAACCCACTTAATTTGCGCCGACTTCGAATTTATGAACCATTTCAATTGATAAGTTGGTTCCAAAGTCTCATTTTTCCCAAACGAAAACTGGCTCAAGTCTAAAGGAGGGTCATTTCGATCGACCATACACATAAGTTTAAGTTTCCCATTTTCTCGAGTTTCAAAACAACGAATTTGTGCTGTGACTGCGTCGTTTTTCTTCAAAACCCAGGAAATCTTTGGCCCTGCAATTTTATCCAGGAACCATCTGATAGTTAAAACAACTTCTGACCCATACAACAACTCGATTTTTGATTGGTTTGGCTTAACCACAGCCATCCACTTGATGTTGCGATTTGTTGGGTTCGCAGTTCGTGAGTATGAAATAATTGCGTTTCCTCTTTTTCTTCCTGGTTCGAGTTGGGTATCAATACAATGGAAAGTTGTTTTTTTTGCACATTTTGTTAACACTGGTTTGGGCACGATTTCATGAAACGATTTATCCATGTGCCACCTAATTTTCAGGAGAGGTTTATAAGTGAGTTCTGTTTGTTGTGGTTTTTTGTTCTTTTCTGATACGTCTTCTAGAACTGGTCTGAGTTTCGGAATAGCTTCGTTTGTCCAAAGAACCATTTGTTGTATAGTGGGGATTAGATGACTGTAGATGGGTAAAATGTTTTGGAGGATTTCTGCGCCTTCAAGATGTAACGGTTCATCTGTGTTAAATAACAAAACAATCAGAAAATAAAGATGAGAAAGAAGAAAGAAGAGTTGAAGAAGTCTATGTCTATATCATTTCAGAACTTATTACAGATGCCATGTATGTTTTTTAATGATGAACGCTTACATAAAAGATCGGTAAACATCTTGGAGCATCCTGGGGAACTTGAAAATTTAGCATAGATAGAAGATACGTCCCATGGATTTTATTATTTACAATAAGAGTTTAAATATGAAGCAAAGTGCAAAGTATGACCATCTATTTTGCAGTTGTCCAAGCCACATGTAGTCCTGGGGCCTGTTTCATAAAAATTACAAGTTGATTTTTACAAGTGACAAGTAAATCAATTGTAAAAAGTTTTATGAAATAGGCCTCAGAAAGCTATTATCTACTACTACTAGAATTTCTTTGTAATTACGAAAAATTATTTATAGGTATTATTAATCTGGAATTGCTAAAAAATAACTGGTATTTGGGTTTTTCGGAACTACTGGAATGTCCTTTAGAATTACCAGAATTCTTTTTATTTGGAATGGAACTTTGAATTTGAAAGTTGAAATTAAGATGGAAACTAATTTGGAATTAATCTAAATTACTAAATTTTTGTTAATTTTTTTTCGAATTACTGGAATATTTTGTGATTTATTAGAATTAATTTAGAACAGTTACTAGAAATAATAGAATTTTGTTTGGGATTACCATATTTTTTACTTGGAATGCAAATTACGTCGAACTTCTTTTAACTTAAAATTTGAAATTAAGCTGAAATTTCCAGAATTTCCAGAACAATTTATTAAAATTACTCAGGAATTATCAGAAGTGTTTTTGGAAGAACTGCAATGTTTTTATAATAAAATTTATTTATTTGGAATGGAAATAACATTATAACTTATAATTATGATTTGAAATTATGTTAAAATTACATATTACATTAATTAATTTGGAATTAGTCGGAATTATTAGAATTTTGTTGAATTTTTTTCAATTACCTGAAACTATATGAATGTGAATTATTGGAATTACTTTGAAAATACTAGAATTCTTTTTGGAATTACATAGATTCATTCTAGGTTTATCCGGGATTACTTGGAATTCGAAGTGTCAAAATTAATTAAAGTTAAATTTATTGAAATTAATCCGGAATTACCTTGAAATGGTTGTCCAAACTTTCTTAGAATTATTAGATTTCATTTTCTATACAAATCTCCTTGAAGTTTTTTTTGAAAAATTCGTATTGAAAGTATTAGAATTCTCTTAGGAATTATTAGAATTATTTGTAAAATTACTGAAATTCTGAATGAACAGAAAGTACATTGAATTTCTTAGACGGAATCAGTTCAGAATTACAGTAACTAGTTTGGAATTACAAAAAAATATTTTGGAATTATAGGAATTAATCTTGTATTATCACAAATTACTGGAATCTTTTTGAAATTAGATAAAGACCATTATATTATTATTATTATTTTTAAATTACTTTTTTGGAATTATTCCAAAATTATTTATCTGTTGAAATTACATTGAAATGTAATGTAAAATTAAGTTTATGAAATTAATCTGGAATTATTATGAATTTTCGGTGTTGCAAGAATGTTCGTCGAAGTATGTATCTTCAAATTACTTGAATTATTATTTGTAAGTTCCTGGAATTTTTCGAAAACTATTGGAATCTTTTTTGGGATCTGAGATTAAGTTCTATACCACAATTACGTTGAATTTCTTAGAACTATTAGAATGTATGTGGAATTAATCAAACAAATCTGGAATTACTAGCAATTTTTGGTAATATTAGAGTTTTTTTTTGTGAATTAATGGAATTTTTAGAGAATTACTGGAATACTGAGATGGGATTCAATTCCAAAATAATGTTGAATTTCAATCTGGAATTACTACAAAACTGATGTAATTATTAGTACATTACTAAAATTTTTTTGTAATTACTAGAAAACTCTTTGAAATTTTTGGAATTATTTGTACAATTTGGTATTACCCAGGCTTATATGCAATGCAGATTACCAGAACTACCAGAATTATTTTGGAATTACAAAGATTAAGTTGAACTTAATTTGTAATTATTCGAGAATTATTATTGGAATTAATTTGAGAATACTATGAACTTTTACAATTATCCTGGGAATTACGATAAGAATATTGTTTTTTTTTCAAATTATTTGAATTATAATAATATGAATAACTTCAATTTCTCTGGAATTAATGGAATTTCATTGGAATTCTTTTTGGAATTATCCGAGATTTGAGATCGGAATTAATTTGCAACAATTTTGAAATTATGAAAATTAAGTTGGAATTGTGAGAATTAATTTTGAATTACTATCAATGACTGGAATAACTAGATTTGTTGTTTGTTTTTTGTCGACTTAATTGACGTATTTGTGAGAGTTACTGTAATTTTTCTTAGATTCTTTTTGGAATTAGAAGTGGAATTCTTCTTGGAATTCTAACACTTAAGTTAGAATTGCTGGAACTGAATTGTATTAACGATTTTTACAGGAATTACTTAAGGGTTAATCTTGAATCAGTAGAAACTTGTATTCCAGTAACAGAAGTTTTGTTCGATGTTTTTTGAATTGATGGAATTTTTTTGGTATGATCTGAGATTACTTAAAATGGAAATTACACTAAATTTCTTATAACTATTGGAATTAATTTGGAATTACTGGAATTAATCTTTAATTGCTCTGAGTTATTGGAACTTTTAGAACTTTATTTAATTTGTTCGTTATACTGGAATTAATTTTATGAATTATTTGTGAATTACCGGAATTCATTTTGAAATAATTCGTCATTATTTTTTACTACGTTGGATTTCTTGTAACTATTCGAATTAATTTGGAATAATTAGAATTAATTTAAATTATCCGTAGAATTGTTTTGAATTAGAACTGGAAAATGCTACCTAGTATATCCTACCTATATCCTAGTATAAACGGCCAATCGTGTCTAACATACCTCCAAATGACAATATTGACGACTGATGTGGATAAAAATACACAGCGAGATGTGCATCCAAAGAATGACTTTTCAAATAGCTTGGTGGTAATTGGTAAAGAATATTTTTTTTTGGTATTGATGGGAAGTTCGTCCATTGCACGTCACTACTGGACCATGAGGTACAAATCATGTTTCGTGAAAGAATTACTGAAAAAAAAATTGAACTACACTATCGAAAACGTGAATCCTTAATTCCTTACCATAGCGTGTTTTTTGTGAATAAACTTCATAGATATTCAACACCAAGTAAAAATAAAACCAGAATTTCATAGCGGTTCAGTGGAAGAAGGGCAACTGAATTTGGTTATAGAGTTATTGCAATATAAAGTCTTAATGTTTTTAATTGCATTCTTTTTGATTTCATTTGTGATTTTCAACGGCGATTAAATGACAAAAGAAAGACATCAAGGAGACAATGCACGCAATTGTCGCTTAATTACGTGTATATTTGATAAAAATGTTAAATGAGTTGTTAAATTTTATTTTTAGATGATTCCAGCGTGAAAAATTAGCCTGAAATTTATAATAATTTAGTTGTAATTTTGTACAAAGAAAACGAGTCAAGAATATCATCAAAATGTGGCAAGAACATTTTACAAATATTTTTTAGGTTTAGTGAAAAACAAAAAAAAATGCAAGCAATTATCTAACTTATCAAAAATATACTATTTTTTTTTTCTAAATTAACCGTCTTGTAGAACTTTTGTATTACAAAACTATTTATTTATTTATTATAAATGGAAAGCAATAACACAGTTTCTGAAGCTTGTGAGTTGATTAGTTATTTTACTTGTCATAAACTTTACCACTATTTATGACATATTTTCAAAAACATCCATCAATCCTAGAATAGTGTTTTTAAAAACAGAGCATTTGTAATTTGCTACATTTTATTAATTAGTGTAATCTTTTATAAATGAAAAACTACTGCAAAAATGGACATAATTTTTAAGTTTTTTGAGTTATTTTTTTTTATTTTTGTATTAATTTTTTTACACTTTTGGACATTTGGACTGTTTGAAAAAATTGAGACAAATTGGCAATTTATGTTTTTTAATTATATTTAGTTTCACATTTTTTTAAGATTTTCTCTCTTGGTAAACTGGTCACTTTTTGAGCAAATTTTTTGAAAAGTAAACTTCTATAAGTTTTATAATTTTTAAGATTTTTTGTCGTATATATATATATATATTACTCATTGTTGTATTTTCTTACCTATCAATTTCTTATTAAATTTCTTTTTTCCTTGTCGCTTATTTTTTATATCTAACCATCATGTTCCCAGAATTTAGAAAAATTTTAAACAAAGCGAAAGTTGGTATGCTTGCCCTTTTTAATTGTTTTAAGAGAGTTTTTCTTTTGGCAAATTATTTTTTTTTGAACAATTTTTTTAATGATAAAGTACAATAAAAATGTGCCTTTTCTTGAATTTTGTGAAATGTTTTCGTTTGCGAGTTAAGTAGATTTTTATGTTCTTATTAAATTCCCTGCAAGTTTTGTATCTTTGATCCTATTTAGAAAAATATAAGACAGTGATAATTTAATGGGTTCTATGAATAAAGTTGAAGTATTTACTTAAAACGTAAGTGTGAAGTAAAAGCAAATACTCGAAGTAAAAACAAGCAAATACTTGAAGTAAATAATTTGCTCCTGCTTTTACTTCGGACTAAATGCTTTAATTTTTTGGAGAATCTGTTCTCAGAATAAATCATTGTAGTGAAGTTTTCAATGTTATAATTTTTAAAAGGGATTTTATTTCTTTCAATTACAATTATTGCTACTCAAGAACATGTGAAAAGTGTCATATAATCTGCCCCCTTCCAAAAAAATTATTATCAAAATTCACGCTGTTCTTAAACATAATTTTTGTTGTTATTTTTCTCATCATCTACGGCAAAATCTTCGTCCATAGAGTACTTATCACATTATATGGAAAAAATAATCATAAAAATAAATAATCATTTCATAAATATCCGTGAGGGTATTTCCCTTCGTTGTTCTCAGGCAAAAAATACCAGGCCAAAGCATAAAGATTTGTTCGTTCAAAGCAATATAAAGTCTTAAAATTTTTTCCTAAGGGTTTGCAAGGTTGTTTATAAGTTTTTCTTACTCTTAGATGCACAACAACCACCATGGTTTTAAGTTTTAAGTATTACTTTTAAAAAGTGATGCTTGTACTGTTTAGTATCAATAATTTTGAAGCAAATGCTCAATGGAGAAAGCTCATTTTGTTTTGAGTAAAACCTCGATGTTGAAACAAAGACTCGCCCAATATGCTTTTACTTTTAGTAAAGCTTATACTTACATTTTTACTCATACGATTTAAAGCATTTACTTGTAAAGTTTGAGGTAAAAGCATTTACTCAATTTTATACATATGGCCCAATATGTTTCTATTTTTTTACATTTTTATTTCTTTTTTTTGTTGATGGATGGTAAAGTAATATTAAAATTTGGTCTGTTTTTTTTAATTTTTTGTATCTTCGGCGAAATTTTCGAAGTTTTAACGTATTTTGCTACAATTTTATTTTACTATAATGTCTAAATTATCTAAACGTAAGTTTTGATAATATACCTATTTATATTTTAGTTGTTTTAGATTACTCATTTCTCAGAATAAAATTTGTTCAATTTTTCCCGTTACTTAATCTATAGATAATTTTTTTTCAAATAACATCTAAGTACAAAGCAATCTCAGTGCTTAAAATAACGTTTCCGTTTCCGTTGATTATTATTTACAGATAAACAGATATCACTTACGTACGTTTCTAACAAAAGCATTCAATGGATGATAATTATCCATAAATGACAAAAACTTTCCTTCGATTTGATTATAGCTACATATCTCAAGTATTTTTTTGAATACAAAAGTGGAAAATGTCCACTTTACTAAAGAAAAAAAATTAATTCTGAATCTAGAAAACGGATTTTTATTGGAAAATCTGTTGTGTAATTGACGTTTGCATAAACTGAATTTAAAAACTTTTCTATGTTTTCAACAATTAAAATTACAGGTCATCAATTACTTAAAAAATGAGGGAGAGAATAACGTACTTTCATGGGATATTTCAAGGGTGGGAAACAATAAGTTATAGTTTTGACATTTTTAGTAGTTTTTTAGCAACATTTACGCTCAGTTTTGCTCACCAAAAGGAGGTAACTAATTGGAAAAATTTTGTAAAAAAATAGTAGATGCGCAAAATATTGAGTCGAGGTCTTAATCCCAAGTTTACTTCTGTATCTTATCAAACCTCTTAGCCGAAAATCAATGAATAACAATGATAAAAAGAACGTGCGTTCGAGAGCTTGATAAGGCAAATTTGTACAAAATACTAAGTCTAGACAATCCTTTAACCCGAATGAAATAATTAGTAATACAATATTATCAATAAATCTCTAAGATTTTGTAATTAGAATATCACTATATAAAACCAAAACTTATTTGGAGAAAGTACTCATTTCCAAAATGAAGTTTGTAGTATTGTTTGCTGTGGTTTTGGCGACCGCTTCAGGTAATTAATCAATTGTCCGATTTGAGAAATTATTAATTGGAAAGTTAACAGCGGTCCCAACGTTCCTTCGCAAGAACAAATTCTTCCCTGACGGAAGAATTGTCGGAGGAGACGATATTCCAATAGAACAAGTCCCTTGGCAAATTTCTCTGCAGTATTATGGTTCTCACATGTGTGGTGGTTTTGTCATTAGTGAAAAATATGTTATCACTGCTGGTCATTGCACTGAAGGGTAAAAAATGGAGAAATTTCTAACAACAAATAGCTAAACTATTTCACAGTGTTACAGAAAACGATATCAACATTCGTGCCGGAACCTCGATTCGTGAATCAGGTGGCCAAGAAGTAAAAATCGCCAAAATCCACCATCATCCAAAATACGATGGAGGTCTTATCGATTACGATATCTCTATTTTGGAATTGGCTACGCCTTTGACACTCTCTGATAAGATATCTCCTGTCAAATTGCCTGAAGCTAATACCGTTTGGCCTGACAATATTGATGTTCTTATCAGTGGTTGGGGAACCACCGAAGAAGGTTCTGGTAGTCTTCCATCGAATCTTCAAGGAGTTACTGTTCAAATCGTCTCGCCTGAGTCCTGCAAAAAGGCCTATGGTGCAGATGCCATCACCACGCGCATGATCTGTGCTGGAGTTAACGGTGGAGGTAAAGACTCGTGCCAGGGAGATTCTGGTGGTCCTTTGGTGGTCCCTAATGCTGATAATACTCTTGGAGGTATTGTTTCGTGGGGAGCGGGATGCGCGCGTCCTCAATATCCTGGAGTTTACTCAAATGTTGCTGCACTTCGTGATTTTATCACTGAAGTGACTGGATTGTAAACTGTTTGTTTTAAGCAATAAAGTATTAAAACACCCATTTGACTTTTTATTCCCGAAACTGAAGTGTTACAAGTTCTGAATTTTTTTTAATCTAAAATCGAATGAAAAAAAAATAATTAAGATGTAGCGGTTAGCTACGTTTTGTCGTTAAATGGCAGTGCATCTTTTCATTTACGACTAAAGTATGTCCTTTGTAATATAAGTAGCTCTATGTTCGTTCACCTTTTTATATAGACAATTCAGTTTAAGACTGAACATTGTAGAATGCTATTTTAACAAGTGAATAAATAAATGTGGGTGGAAATGATGCCTAGCAGAATTTCGGGAGAAATTTCTCAAAAAATTTCTTAACTATTATTTGCTAACATAGAAACAGTATTTCTAGTCACCTCCTTAATCTCCTCCACTGTGTCTTTTGCAACACAATATTTGGAACAGAAATGTGTCTAAAGTTACAACTTGCCTTTTAAAGCGTGCTATAATTAGTATATTTCCGATCTCATGGTAGAAAGATGCTATTTTGGAAACTACTCGTAATTTAGAATGCAAGAGAGTTCTTTAAATTGTTTGCTAAATTTTTCTTCAGATTTTTGTCTAAACGTTTTTCTACATTCTCTAAATTCTTTCCAATTTTATATTCTTTGTCTTTTGAAAATTCTTCTATGCTTTCCTTTAGAATGCTTACAGTGTTTTCTGAGTCTTTTCTTCACCCGTTTCTAGAACTGAAATTTGTACTCTTCTATAAGTCGTTTTATAAACCCACCCTTAGATTTTTTTATACATATTCTAGATGCATCTTTATAATTCTTGTCTAAAATCTTCTCAAAATTATCTGATAAGCACATATCCTTCAAATTCTCTTTGAGACTTCACTCTGCGTAGTTTGAAAACTATTCGATAGTTTCGTTTAGATTTTTTCCAAATTATTTTTTGGCATTGTTTTCTCTAATTTTTTTTGAGATTCTTTTCTCGTTCTTTTTTAAAATCTTTTTAAATTTAATTTAATGTAATTTTAAATTTTAAATGTGGACTATTCTTTAGTTTATTTTATAAAACCATCTTTAATTTTTTTATAAATCCTTTTTTTTACAATATTATTTTCTAGGTATTACACAAGATTGTTTTGTAAACACTGCATTTTTTGTTTTTAGTTTCGTTTAGAATTCTTCCAAACTTTTCTTCAGCATTATTTCGGGGTTTCTTAAAATTGTTCTATGATTTATTTCTAAAGCTATCTCTAAATCTGAAACCTGAACTCTTTTTTACATTCATTTATAATTTCTTTTCTAGATTCTTCTTAAGATCCGTCTCTGATTCTTTTCTTAAGTTTTCCGTAGATCGGAAATCTGAACACTTTCCTTAGATTATATTTGAAAATTCTTATCTAGGTTCTTCTTTAGAACTATTGTTAGACTATTTTAGAAACTAGTTAGTATGCATAAAGTCGTAGGATGACTTCTTTAAATTGTTCGCTGAATTTTTCTTTAGATCAATTTCAAAATTTCTTTAAATGAAGAAACAAAAACTCGATGTCGCTCTGCAAAAAAATTATTAAAACCAACCCCTCCTTGAGATAATAAATAGATCACGCATTTATTTATAAATTACGAGACAAAGACAGCACTACGTGCCGCCTGTGGGGGTTTATTTTTAAATAATCACTTTGTAAGTCCATCCTTCTATAAATGTTCCAGATTCTTCGATGAATTTTGTTTAAAATTTTTCCCACGACCCATATCTCTGTCCACCCAATTAAGTAGGCACGAAAGTTGACAATTTCGAACAAATATCATCATGCCTCTAACAAACACGTTTATAAAAGACTGTTTATAAAAGAGTGTAGAATCTCAGGTCGTTCTGGAATTGGAATTTGCTTCATTTAATTATTTTATTTCTATGAAATGTCTGAAAAGTACCAATTTTTATCTATCCAGGCAACCAATAAAGCCATTTTTTTATAAACTAACATTCTTCGTTGTTTATTGAAAGAAGCGGCAAACTTTTAATACCCACTACGATCCTACATTCAATTATAGACCCATTGTATAAATAATGATCAGAATTAGAAATTTCCTAGGTCTAATGATGTTCGCTATATACTATATCCTATAAATTAATGTAAGATCGTACTAGGGATTAAAAGTTTGCTACTCATTTCTAGAAAAAACGAACAATGTTAGTATATGAAAAATTAGTTTACTGGTTGCCTGATTAGTACAAATTAATACTTTTCAGTAATTTCATAGAAATAAGATAATTAAATGCGGCAAATTTAAATTCTTGAAACACCTGAGATCCTACACTCTTTTATAAACAGTCTGTATAACAAACATGTTTATTATAAAATAGTAGTTGATTATACAAGTAAAGAAAGGTTGTTCATTATCTGTGAGTGATGTGTTTTTGAAACAAGAGCAGATATTGCCAACTTTTCTTATACAGAAACTTTAAATTTGTGCTTTATTTCACTCAAAAAATGCCTTGTTGCAAAATTGTACTATAAACCGAAATGACATAATAATGCATCTGGGTTGTTTTTTAGATTAGTTTAAAAATATATCTTTTAATGTTTTTATAAATCCTGCTTTAGAATTAATTTCTGGACTTTAAACAAAGTTATTTTATAAACACTTCGAATTTTTTTCTTTATTCTCCGATTTGTCTTTTAGATTTGATACTCTTTCTTTTAAAAGTTAAAAATTCTTGGAAATTGTTCTTTAACGTTGTTTCAGTACTTTTTCTTTAGATTTTTCTTAATATTTTTCTTTGATGCTTCTCTAGATCTAAAATCTAAACTCTGCTTAGATTATCAGGTATTTTATAAATCCAAATTTAAATTGTTTCTAAACTTTAGATCTTTATTAGGATTTTTCTTTATTTATATTCTAAATTCCAGATCTACCTAAAATCTGGATCATTTTTAGATTCATGTATAATTCCTTTCTAGATTCTGCTCAAAATTATTTTACAAATAAGGCTTCTTCAAGATTTTTTTAGTTTTCCCATGTAAATTGTACTAATTCTTATATCGTTTTGTTTAAAATTATTTTGGATTATTCCGAAAGTTGAAAATTTCAGGTTTCAAGGATAAAGTATCCTTAATGGTTTTTCAGACTTTTTAGACTTTAATTTATTTAAAAACGAGAAAAGAACCGCTTTTGGTTCTAAAATTCGTAATCAAACAAACACATATTTACTTATCTATTTATTGCTATACATAGTTAGTACTTCACAAACTGGTCAATAACTGATGAAATTTTAAATCCCTGTGGTTTGTTGAATGAAGCTACGAAGCGCCGGAACATTGGAATAAACCCCAGGATAGCTAGGCCGTCCACATCCCGCACCCCAAGAAACAATCCCAGCAAGGACATTACTAACCACCAAAGGACCTCCAGAGTCACCCTGGCATGCGTCCTTGCCCCCATTGGTAACACCAGCACACAACATCCGACCGGTAATACTTCCAGACCCATAAGCCGATGAGCAAGTCGATTGGCTAACGATTTGGACAGTAACTCCTTGCAAAGCACTAGGAAGCGAACTGGAACCTTCAGAGGTGGTGCCCCAGCCGGTGACAAGGACAGAAGTTCCTGCGTTCCATGAGGTACTAGATGAAGGAAGGGAGACTGGAGATACGTTCGAACCCAAAGTCAAAGAACTGGACAATTCGAGGATGGAAATGTCGTAATCGATGGTTCTGCTGTTGTAACTGGAATGTTGGTAAATTCTGGCCACGCTAGATACTTGTCCACCGGAACCACGAGACGAAGTGCCAGCACGGATGGACAGTTGAGCAGCAGTCAAACTAAAATAAACCAAAAAGATTAAAATTATGTTATATTTTCCTTGAAGAGTTTGATTTATGAACTTAACAAAACAACAAATAACAATTTAACGCTTTTTTATCACTTGCTTCTTTATTACGATAGATCTTTCTGTTGAAAGACGTTGAATTCTGCCCCACGTTGGGCGCCAATGTATAAGTTCTTCAAACCTTGACTGAAATCAAGGAAAATCAGTCAAGCTTTATAACTTATAACTTATTTCAATATCGATATAAAAATAATCGCAAAATAATGGTTCATACAGTGGCTTTTAGGTTCGGCCCCACGTTGTGCGCCAGTGTATGACGATAAGATGATAAGTGACAAGCAATGAATGTTTATGATTTATTTTAATACCTGTATAAAAAAAAACTCTATGCGACTCTTCTAAACTTTTGAAAGTATTAATGTGTTTAGTAAATGTTGCAATGAAACAACAATTTAATTATATACAGAGTGTTCCGTCTAATTCCCACATTAGAAATATTGGTAGTTCTAATAGTGATAATCATCTGAAAATTTGTATACAAGCATAATCTCTTGGGTTCTGCTTAGGAAATTATCTTCAAGATAGTGACACTTCCGGTTATAGCGGAAGTCGCAATCAACTTCCTTATTCTAAACGGAAACTTTATTGTTTAATTCGTTTTTTGGTTTACTAGAGTTATTTTAAGGTAGTTCTCGTAAGCTTTCCCTAGACATAAATTTTGCCCTTTATGAAGTACTTAGGGTTTTTAATATTTTTTTTTGAATTTGCACCTTCCAGTTCAAAAATCTATAGTGCTGCCATTTTTAAAAATTCGGAAATATTTTTAGCTCACTTGAAAGAGGAAGCCTAGATCTTTCCCTTGGTGTTTTTAAATTTCTAAAAAAGAATAACAAACTCCACATGTTTGAAGTTAAGTTTTCAGAACATTAAGCACCCATAACTCAATGTTTTTAAATGAAATGCCCAAGTTTTCTTTCATTAAATCGTAGAGAATTTAATTCTGCATCGCTCTTTATAAGAATTCCCTACACTTATGTATAATAGTATTCAAGTTACAATAACTTTTTGTTTGGATTGAAAAATTCATTAGTCATTGACCTTTTTTCATAGATCGCCACAGAAACGAGAGAGAAAAATGTGAGAAAATAAAGTTTTTTAAACCAACATTCAATGAATCTATTTTGTATTCACAGGATGTACAACATAATTTTGAACAGAGTTCGTCGTTTGTTTAATCAGAATTGTTTTTATGACAAACTATACAAAAATAGTTGTGGTTAGTCAAAGAAAACAACATAACTTGAAAATGATCGCAGATAGATTTAATGAATGCTATTACAGATCGATGCAGAAAATACAAATTGGACATGCCATTTGAAAAAATTAAGTATGGGTACTTGAAGTCGTTCAAACTTAACGTTAAGATTTTCGGGTTTATTAACTTTTTTTTAAATTTTGAACACACTGGAGAACAGATAAGACCTTTTATTTAATTCTCCAAATATGATTTTGAAATCTCTAAAACTAAGAGTGTTACCGATTTTTTAAGTGACAGGTGCATATCCAAAAATTTTCAAAAATAATTCAAAAATCTCAAAAACGGTTAAACTTAGGTATAAGAAAAGCTGATAAAAGCGACCTTGAAATTATTCAACTAAACCAAAACGCATTGAAAACCATAGCTACCTATTTAAAATAAGAAAGTAGATAGCGACTTCCGGTATAACCAAAAGTACCGCCATCTTGAAAATATTTTCATTGAGCTGACCTCAACGGTTTATGGCAGAGTACCAACTTTCAAATAAATTTCTTTATTACAACTTACAATACTTCAAATGTGGGGTTTAGATGGAACAGGCTGTAGAGAAAGAAGATATTATGTATTCAAAAAAAAAATGAATAAAATAAATATGGTTCATAACATCATAATTTTTTGGTTTCTGCCCCAAGTTGGGCGCTAATGTTTATTAACTAGTTTTCCAAACTTTGACTGTTTTTTTTAGCTTTGGTATTAGTTTTTCAAAAACCAAAAAAGTCGATATACAAATCTGAAAAAATCATGCAAATATTAGGTAAATCAAAAAAATGAAGAAAACTAAGTAAAATAGGAACAACCAACTCAAAAATCATGAGTACAAATGGAAAATGTAACCCAAGTACAAGTATACATAAGCAAAAGAAATATAATAATAACAAAATAAAATCTATCTTAACCTCTTATAAAATGATGTACGTAACAACAGAAAAAACAAAGCCTCTTTTGAATAGTTATCGAAAAGCCTTTTAATTTTATTTTTGTTTGATATTTTAATTTCATTTTTTTAGTTTTCTGTTTTTACCTAAAAAAATTAAAAATGACATTAAAGTTTGAATACTAACCCATCGGTGCAATGAGCAGCTGTGACAATATATTTGGCGCTGATTATGGAACCACCACAAATGTGAGAACCATAATATTGCAGAGACACTTGCCAAGGTACCGAAGAGATAGAAATTGAGGAACCACCAATAATACGACCATCGGGCAACAGACTGTTGGTCCGAAGGTAAGATGGTACCGCTGACATAACGAAATTATTTTATTGAAAATAATGGAAAAATAAACTCACCAGAAACAGTTGCGACCAGAAAAACAGTCAGCAAGAAAGACTTCATCGTGTGGCAAGTGATGGTGCAGTTTTGCAGTTGTGTTTTTATACCAATTTGTGGTTTAAAAATATTCGATTGTGTCAAAATTTAATTCTAGCCATAAATATTTCAAGATGTCTGAGGTATTCAAAATTGATCTTTTGGATTTAAAATGTGAGTGATAAGAGAACTGTCTGGACGAAAATAAAACAAATGTGTAATAATCCAAACAAGTATTAAAATCTACTCATTTTTTTACAAAAATGTATAAAAAAATTAAACTAAAACAGTGACAAATTGATTTCAAAATTTCCCATAATTGCTAAAAAAAATCCAAATTTTATTGAAATGAGATTTTTGGAGGGTATAAAACATCAAACGTTTTAACTTTCACAAATACACACCTAATTAAAAAATTGTAAATGAATAAAGAAAAAATAACTAACCAAAACAGTAATAAATGAATTTAGAAATTTCCAGTTTTGTTTGAATTGTGTGACTTATGGTTCACACAATATTTTTTCCAAAAAAAAACCTAAATTTGCTCTGTTTAAGCTAAAATATGATCTCTTTAATATACCATATACTTTAAATGCTCCCAAACTTCCAGTTCTCGGTGGCTCTCTTGCTTCCTTATTTTGACTGAACGATATTATTTGTTATCGCTCCAGCACTAATTCTACTTCCTCAACACCAAATAATTCGTTACCTTTATATTTCTATTATCAAACTGTTAGGGGTCTTAACACTAAGCTAACAGATTTGTGGGATTCTTGCACTTACTGTAATTTTGACATCAATGGATTAACTGAAACCTGGCTTAATTATTCTGTAACTAATTCTGAAATTTTAGTCCTAAATAGCTCTATTATCATACGTGTGAACAGAAAATTTTTCAACATTCATACCAAGAAAGGCGGCGGAGAGCTTTTAGCATTCAACAAACAATTTTATGTTTTTTTAATCTCATCCAGTGCTACGTAATAGCTGCTCCTCAATCTTTTATATTCTTATTGTATATATTCCTCCTCATTGTTCAATTTTATTGTACATCCACTCTGTTTTGTTTGATAAAATCTTGACATTTAATAAAGTTTTTTACCAATAACATTATTAATTTGGGTAACTTTAATATACCTGATTATTAAAATAATAAAGATTCATTAATGAGTGGAAAACTCATGGTCGACCACGACCATCTTTCTAGTCTCTTAGGCCTAAAACAATACAACTTTACTCCTAACATTCATAATAAATTTCTTGATTTGGTCTTAGCAATTTTCCCAATTTGCGTCGAACTTTCTAATGAAATATTACTTTCTGAAGATAACTATCACCCTTATTCACTTCTTATATCTATTAAATTATTTCGTAAACTTAACAATTCTGTACGTGTTTGTTTTAATGAAACGCAAATTTCTTAAAACAATAGGCACTAAATGATTTTTATCTTAATCTCTTAACATTAATAATGTTGTTACTTATTCCATAGGGGTAGTAATAAAGCGATCAAAAATAAATTCAATTTTGATCAATAAGAAATAATAAATGATCAGTATTTAATTCATTTTTGCACAGTAAAAAATTTAAATGAGAAGTCAACCAGGCACAGCATTTTATTAAAATTTGACCAGTAAATAAATCGTATTTGCACAGTATCTAGTTTGCACAGTTTAAATAATAAACGCTCAGTAGCTAGCTTACAGGCTGGGGCTTCGCCTCAGCGAATTAAAAGGAGACAAACCCCTCGAACGATTAAACTCAAAAATATGAAACTCGAGATGTGAAATTCTGCACTCTCTAGTTTTGGGATGTTATTATTTACTGTGCATTTATTATTTTTACTGAGCAATTATTATTTTTGCTGTGCAATTATTATTTTTTATGTGCATTTATTATGTTTACTGTGCATTTATTATTTTTACTGTGCAATTATTATTTTTACTGTGCAATTATTATTTTTTCTGTGCATTTATTATTTTTACTGTGCATTTATTATTTTTACTGTGCAATTATTATTTTTACTGTGCAATTATTATTTTTTATGTGCATTTATTATTTTTACTGTGCAATTATTATTTTTTCTGTGCATTTATTATTTTTTATGTGCATTTATTATTGTTACTGTGCATTTATTATTTTTACTGTGCATTTATTATTTTTACTGTGCAATTATTATTTTTTTATGTGCATTTATTATTTTTACTGTGCAATTATTATTTTTTCTGTGCATTTATTATTTTTACTGTGCATTTATTATTTTTACTGATCAAAAATACTTGTCGTTTAAGTAAAATACTGTACATTTAATTTGTACCCATTCCATAAACACAAATAGAGGTAGTATACCTTTATTCTACAAGTGGTTACTGTGGTACATTATTTGATTTAGTTATTTTTATCTTACTAATAGAATAAAGTGGCCATTTGGTGATTTTTTTATTCTATCGGTGAAAAAATTAAAGAAAAATTTCTCAATGTACTGTGATGATTGCGGTATTTATAATTTAATCTATTAATCAGCGCAAATTATTAGAAGTCATTTTAAAAATTTGAGCTTCCGTACAACACCGTTTAATTTCAACAAATTTAATTCAACTTATTTAGTATTAAAAGCATGTTAGCATTAAAATGTTTAGAAATTATCGTTCCCACGAGAATTTTCCAAGAACCGTAAAATGCAGTCCAGGCGTTCAGCTAATTCTATAGTTTTCTCACAAACTAATAATTAATTTAGGTTTGTTCAAATAGCCAAAATTTAGTGATAAAACTGTAAAGAAATCCAAGACTTTTGCTTAGCAAATAACAAGTTACGGTTAGAAAGAAGTAAATTCATTAGTCATTTTAAATCACCAAAAAGGCATCAAACAAATATTCAACCGCAACCAAAATCTAAATCCAAAACGGTGCTATTCAAACTGTTGTACACAGATAATTTAAGGCTGCATACACCCAAATCTTACGAAATAGAAGGATTTGTTACTAGTTAAGGATAGGTTTAGAGTAGAACGATTTCTCTCACAACCAAAATCTAAATCCAAAACCCACGGTGCTATTCAAACTGTTGTACACAGATAATTTAAGGCTTCATACACCCAAATCTTACGAAATAGAAGGATTTGTTACTAGTTAAGGATAGGTTTAGAGTAGAACGATTTCTCTTCCGCAACGCGTTAGGCGATAAAGCAAGAGTGTTTCTCTTTTGTGCAAAGATCTGAGACGTAGGTTAATTTATTTGGACATTATCGAATTAAATTAATTCATGTTAGATATCAAAGTCATATCAAGAAAACTCTTTCGTATCACTCAGCAACTTCGAAACTATTTACTTGGTTAATTCCAAACGAATTGTGGTTACGACTCTGAGGTATGTTTTGACGACATTACCATACAAACACAAATAACAATTGGCCAAATTTGATCAAATTTTCATAACCATTGATTATTGTAATCCATCCAACGGAATATTCATTCTTCTTGTAATAAATAATTTTGGAGGAAACTTGTGGTTTAAATTTCTTCTCCCATGCGTTTTGACACTACTTTGAATCCGGACTTACGGAAAAATTCTGAACCCTTTCGGATAGGAATTAAAATCAAAATCTCTATTAACACTATAGAGGTGATATCGGATGCCAAATAGACACAACGTAGGTAAGTGAAAGAAACCTTTTGGAAATTAATTAACTAGACGAGCTAAATAATTTCGAGAACCAAAAGTAAAATTCAAGATTAATTAAATAAATAAGTTGTAAATAATTTAAATATCAAGCAACCATCAATCACGGTCTCACTACAGTACCTATAAGAGAAAACGTTGTATTATAAACGTATTATAAATGCTACGCACACGTTTCAGAAACACATCACTCGCAAATAATGAACTTTTCTTTACTTGTATAATAAACTACTAATGTTTAACTTACTACTATAAATTTTGTGGATAAATAAAAAAATAAAAATAAACACGATTAAATCATTCATAAATAAAATTCAAAATTCTCTATTTTTCTCACAAAAGTAAATTTTAACGAAATCAGATTAAGGCAATAGACATCAAACATTTTATCTAAAGTTATATTTTTTGTAGATAAATAAAAAATGTCTAAAGACTATTTAATAGTATATTACATTTCAAGTAACCAAGGAAAGTTCTATTTTCGTGGTGACGATTTCGGGAAAAAAGATTTATGACAATCATAATCATAATATATAGTTTATTTGGAGGTGATAGAAACAAAAACTTTTAATTTTAGCTACTAAAGTGATTAGTAGGTATTCTATCTCTGTATGATTATAGAACAAATAAATATTTGGTAATTTTTATTTTATAATATACATGCACTACAGGTTTTAATGAGTAATGAAGTAATAACGAATTTGGGAAAAACTGTAAATATTTATTGAAAAACTTTGCAAATTCAAATTCATTTCAAATTCAATCACACAGAAGGAACTTATAGCAAAAAAACAAAACTAAAACAATAAAAACAGATGGATTTTTCTTAAAAAATTATAATTCTATGAAATGAAATTGTTTGAGGTGATAGCCGTCAAGCGTTTTAAAATTTTTTAGATAAATAAATAAAAAAATGCTTGAGGACGATTTAAAAAGATTTATGAGTTTATGACATTGATAATTTTGTTTGAAGGCGCTAAAAGTGATAAGATATTTTATCCTTGGCAGATAAGTTGGCACGAGTTTGAGTGATAACTACTGATAACTTGATCAAGAGATAAGGAAAAATGTATGTCTTCCTACTTCAAAAAACTACTTTAGCGGAAGTGCTAAAACCCACTACAATAGATCAAGTGTTATTATTATTAACAAATTTGTTCACTTCTTATTTGTTAATAATCAAGCTCGTTACTGGAAACGTCAACGACACCTACAACACTAAACCCATTGTCTTCTTAACGATGCAATTCATTCGTTTGTAAATGAAGACCCATAAAATTTTAATACAAATGTTGTCGTTTATCTCTACGGAACATTTACTCAAAATATTGATTTTTTTAAATATGAAGAACAATTCTTTAATTAAAACTGAATACGCTGTGAAGTTTTTCATCCACAAATATTGTACTTAAAAAATCATGGATGTGACTTTTCGATTCAGTATATCCTTTATTTTTGTTTATTGTTTTATGTCAGCTTTGCTTTTTACGCGAGTAACTTCTCAAGATGGAAAAGGTAAGTACAAATGTACTACTTGAATCATTATTCACAAAGTACATTAATTAAACAAAAATTAAATATTTTGCACTGAATACAAAAAATACTTTGTATTATTAACATATTATTCCACTGAAATTTATTTATTTTTTCGTGAAAACAGGAAATTTCATTTATCACAGTTTTAGTTGTATTTTTCATGTATCTATCTAATACAATATTTATAATTTTGTCTGCTGTTGCCTGAAAAAATTTCATTTCATTGAAATTTTGTTTTTTTGAGAAAAATTGGAATTTTGAAGGCAATTGCTTTTAAGAGTTTAATTCAAACAATAAAATATTGTATTCAACTCATTTTCGTGTAAATTGATTCATTTATTTCATCTCGTAAATGATAAACCACTCGTTTTCACTCGTGATTTAAAAATCCACTCGTGAATAAATCGTACACTCAAACTCGTTAAATAAATAACTATCAAATTGAGGGATTGAGGGACCAGACATAGAAACTGAAACTTAGAATTTGACAATTAAAACCTAGAACTTCAAACAAAAACAAAACGTAGTATAATCTTAAAAAAACAAACATTTGATTTCTGGAGGTTTAAGGAAGCGAAAAATTGTAGAAACTGGAAAATTGCATATCAATTTTTAAAGAAAGAAAATTGTAGAATAATATTTTTATAATTACAGAAAACGGGCTATGGAAACCCTAATATGAAATTCTAAATATTTCCATGTCTTTACATTTAAAGTATTATAATCCATTAGCTGTTTCAATACTAAAAAACACCAACGTCGCATTATCTCTCAAAATTAGTTGTTTTAGATAATTCATGCATTTCAAAAAATAATAGCTATTGTAATTTATACTTTCAAGGAGAGATCTAATCATTAATAACTATTTTAAAATTTTATTTATCTTATTTAAAAAAATTATTCGGTAAAATGCAATGTTGGCGTTTTTATAGTTTTGAAACAGCTAATATAGGTACTTGACGAACAAGAAAGAACCTTAAACTTTAAAACGTATCACTGAACTAAAAACTAAAAAATTGCGCATAAGTAGATATAATTTTTTAAGAAAAAAAAATTAAAATAATAATCCTAAATCCAGAATACGAAATATGTAAGCATTAAAATTAAACTGTAAATATTTTAACCTTGATTTGACGGTTTATAAATAATTTGTAATATCAACCATTAAATCTTAGAGCCTCTAATTTTGAGAACGTAGCACTCAACTCAAAAAAGCTTCTATAAACTTTATTTCTAGAGATTTCTGTTAGTGAAGTATTTTATAAACTAAAAAATTGCAAATCCAATTTTTAAAGAAAGAAAATTGTGGAATCAGTAATTCAAAACTCCAAAATACGAAATACAGAAACATTAAAATTAAACTCAAACTGTTTCCATGTCTTTAAATTTAAATTATAGCCTACATTTAACAGTCTTGAAATAACTTGGAATTTAACCATTGAAATCTAGAATCTTGAATTTTAGAAACTCAAAAAACTTCTAAAAATTTGATTTCTAGAAATTTAAGAAATGAAAAATTGTAGAAGTGCAGGTGAAATTGGTAAAGAGCTCCATCTGTAGAACAATGTTGAAAAAAGTTACTGACCTTGCCATGTTGCTAGCATTGCGTTCAATTGACATTTTTATACAAGTTTGTTAGGGAATGGCTTCGCAATATTTCCTATGTAAATTTGTCATAAAGTGCGTACTTTTTTCGGAAATTTTTATTAAGTTACCTGTTGAGAGCCACTGCGTGGCTTATAGTAGTTTATTAGCAGTTAATTTTTTCATTAAACAAAATGGAGATGGTAGCGCATAGGCGTTTTGAGAATTTTTCAAAATTGTGTCTAACATGTTAATTTGTGTGGGAGTTTCAAATCCCACCCCTGGCAAAAAAAAAATTGTTTTTCGTTAAATTTAATAACAAAACACAAATGGAAATACCAATAGTAGACCTTAATAGACCAAGAGTTAATTTATCTTACAGGTGTATTTTTTAGGTAGATTATATCATTGTTTTCGGTAACAGAAATCAAATTTCATTCGCAAGTAAGATAAAGCTGTCAGTTCTGCTCACAACTGAGTAAATTTAGGGAAAATTAAGAAAAACAATGAGACTGTTTATTTCATAACTATAGAATTATAACAACCACAGGTCACTGCAAAAACCGATACAAAGAACCACGCTAATGTTACAGACGGATATTTATTTGAATTTCTGAGATTTTTTTTACAATGCACCTGTAAGATAAAATATCTACAGGCTGTCCCAGAACTCACGCCCCAGAGAAAACTGGCAAGTGCCGACGAGACAGCCCTGTATATCACATGTGATCGAAAATGCCATTATAAAGCTCGTGGGAAGTGTCAGAATTCCCACTCACATCTAATGATGCATTTCTATCACTTATAATATAATATAATATACTATTACCATACCATTTAACCAGTGAAACCTAGACCCTTATGCTTTAGAAACATAGCAATAATTCAAAAATCTTCTAAGAACTTTATTTCTAGAAACTTTAAAAAAGGAGACTTTTAGAAACTGGATAATTGCAAATACAGTATTATTAAAGAAATAACATGTTAAAATCACAAATTGTAAATATGGAAACATTAAAATTAAACTGTGAATTAAATATGAGGAAACTTTGTAGATTTAATATAGCTCCAAAAGATGAAAATTTTGAATTGTAGAAATTCTTGATCATTGAAATTCATAATCAGTAGAATTAAAATTCTAGTTTATATAACCTTAGAAACGAATAAGAGAACTGGGGGCCTTTGAATTTAGAAATATCAAGTAACATTGAGAACATGTTTTCTAAGAATTTTCGAATTACATTTATATTAAACATTCCAGCTTTTGCATCTAACTTTTGATAACTTAAATGACCAACTACTGCAAACTACTACAAACTACATTTAAAAGACTGAACGACAATTAATTTAAAAAAAAATTACAGGCTCTTTTTAAAAAAATAATTTGAAAACGAGATAAAGTAATCATTTTATAGTTTTTAAAAACTACTTTTATAAGTGCAAAATTTAGTTTAAAAAAAGTTGGAAAAACTATCAAATACTCATCTTATTTATTACTATCATGTGATGTTATTAAAAAATGGTTCCTTACCACACTCTTTTCCATTTTTCTTCTGTTACAGGTTCTACAACAAGTACACATGTCACATCAATAAAACCTACTAAAACTGTTACAACTGCTAAATCTACTACACATGTAACAATTACACCTACAAAAGTAGACACAACTGTTAAACCAACTCAACTTCAACCATCTTTCAAACCGACTAAAACTGAAGAAACTGTTACGGCTACCAAAACAATTGCAGCTGCTACAAGTAAAGAACACGCAGTTACTAAACCTTCTACAACCGACGCAGCTGTTAAAGCAACTGCCGAAACGAGTTCTAAAACTAAAACAACTGGCACATCTGTCAACGTTGGACCAGCTACAAAACCAAAACCTGAAACTGACTCAACGAAACCTTCAAAACCTGGCGATGTAGTGAAAGTTAGGATTGCTGATGCAGCTGTTATACCTCCTGCCAAAGTTACTGTCAATTCAGCTATACCAATTCAAGAGGCTCCTTATCAAGTTTCGATCTTGATATCTCGCAAATATGCGTGTAGTGGTGTAATCATCAACGAGTTGTTTATTTTAACAGCTGCAGAATGTGTTGACGGGTAGGTAATGAAAAACATTTAATTTTTGTTTTAAAAAACGCTTTACAATTCATCAACTAACTTTTTAACTGTACTGTTGAGGTACAGTTACTGTGGCTCCTGGCGACCAATTCTTGGACAAATTAACAAAAAACATCCAAGGCTCTTAAAAAATTGCAAAATTACGTTTCACACATTATACTTATCAGTCTTATCAATTTTAAACCACCTACAAAATGTTATTAAAGACCGAATTTTTCGAAGTTTATAAATATTATTTAGGTAACGAAAAATGGAAAATGTAAAGAAAAAGAATTTAGGTATTAAAATCCGGTAATTGATGATACATTTTTACAGTAGAAAAAATAAAACTTTTATTACAATAAATCCATTACAAGGGCATAATGAAGATCTTTACATTCAAGGGCAACATTTAAAGTCGAGTGCCTCCGGCCCGAGATTTTAAGATACTCGGTATTTATAATCGAGTTATGCCCGTGGTGCATATAACGTTTTACTTTCCACTTGGAATATGAAAATTAATTGATTTATTTTTGTCAGCATTGGTACGAATTAGCGGGCATAATGATTACATTATATAGCATAATGAACAGGTTTATCATAGACGAAAAGAATCAATAATACACAAGTGGAAAATAAAAGCTATAAAGAAGTTAGATCATCGTTGATCCCAAATATTTTTTTAATTTGCTTTGTAAAATTAGTTTTTTTTTCTGTATAAATTTATCTCAACCTAGAAAATAAATTCAGTGCATGAAAATACATACTACTAAGTGGTACTACAATCATGCACCTTTTCACTACCAATAATTTCTCATTCAGTTAACATTTTTATTTTCAATTGATTTTTATATACACATTTTTTTTGTATTGTTATGCCACTTGGCAATAAACTTTTAGAGTGAGAAACCAAGAAGTTTAAGTAGCTTGATTAAAATAATGCTTTGCTTTTGCAAGGGCTTGGAAATCTTTAGATCATGCAACCTAAAAAATAATTTGATATACAACTAGAGAATTTCAAATAGAAAAGTAAAAAACTTACAATTTCAAAATCTGATATTCTAAGTAACTTTAATTTTTAAGTAACTCTAACGCTGAGAAATTAATAAGATAAAACTCAAAAAAATAAAATTTAGTGAGATGTAAATTCTGAAGTAACTGAGAAACTGAAAAAAACTAAATGTAGAACTGGAAAAGAGAGGCACTAATAAAATAAAACATTACAATTTTAACAAAAAACTAATACACTAAGTAACTAAAAATAATAATTTAAAAAACTATGGTACTGCAAAGTAGGATCATTAAGAAATTGGAAAACTGAAATTATAATAAAAATGAAAAAATAAAAATTAGGAAATGAATATGAAATATGTGAAAATTGTACTTAAAACTAAAAGCTGAAATACTGGAAAACTTAAAAATTATGCGACTAAAACCCTAAAAGACGGTTTACAAAACATTTTAATTATAATAAAATTTTAATTCGAGATTAACTTGACATTTGTCAACCATTTTAAATAGCAATTTAGTGTGGAATTAGCTCAATTTTGAACAAAATTTTAATTTCGCTTTCTGTAAAACCGACCCTATAACTGGAAGCCTAAGAAACAAAAAATCTCTAGATGTAAAATTAAAAAAAGCTATTAGGTAAATGTTAAGTTTTTTAAAATAAATTCTAACAAAAAAAATTTAAAAACACGTGCAGGCTTAAACACAACTTGAGGCTGTTTAAAACACATTTACGATACAAAAAGTCATTAAATATCTTTGTTTCTTTATTTGCATGATTTTCATGTTTTAAAAATATCGATTCAATTATTGAATTAACTGAAGATTTTGTTTTGAATTGATTATACCCGGAGATCCTACATTCAAATAAATGTTTGCACTCCATCTTGCTCCGTTTTTTTTTCCGGAAAAACGTAAAAATTCATTTATTAAATATCTATAAATGACAATAAATATTAATTTTATTTTCCAGAGTTCCGGAAGCAGATGTGACGGTCAGAATTGGCTCCAAATACGTTGATCGAGACGGTGAAATAATTCAAGTAACTAAAATCACCAAACATCCAATGTATACAGCAGCGTCTCCTGATAATAACATTGCAGTCCTAGAATTACTTAATCGAATCGAATTTAAAGATTATGTGGCAGTTGTTGGTTTTTCCAGCACTGAATGGCCCATGGGAACCGAAGGACTTGCAACTGGGTGGAAACCCATCGATGGTGAAACGCCCGTTCCCGTTTTGAAAAGAACCACCATGAAAATAGTACCACATAAGGCATGTGAGCCGAAAAAATACAATCAGAAAAATATGATTTGTGTTGGGAGTTTGCAGCCAATGTTGGAGACGTGTTTATGGCGTTCGGGGAGTCCTTTGGTGGTGCATAATATTGTTGTTGGTATTTTTAATTTTAAACTTGGCTGTGAGCCTGGTAATAGTAGGGTTTATACCAGTGTTCCTGCTTTTCGGAAATTTATCCGAGGAGTGGTACTTGAATAAATACGAATAAAATTTTATCCTAAACTTCTCTGCATTTGACTGAATTGGTGAATGTCGTGATTTAGGTGTAGATAAGGTTTGTATATTTGGTCACATAATGTTACACTATATGTGTGCTTAGTGATAAACTGATAACACCGAGATAACGTCAGGTGATGTATAAAATTATTATTATTATTATTTGAAATTGTATTTCTTATGTTGTTTTCAATTTCTAAGGGTATTTCGAGGAAAAATCGATTAGGGGAAATGTTTATTTGGTCCAAATGAAACCAAATTTACAAAAGGAATTGGTTAACTGCAAAAGATGTGAAAAGTAAAATAAAGTATAAAGATAAAAACTATTTGAACAATTCCGGAATATATTTTAGCCTAACTAAGAGTAATACAAAAAGTCAAGATTTTAATAGATCATACTTAAATTACAACATATTTTAATATGTTAAGTTTAAAAAATCTATTGCCCTTTGTGTAAATTGAAGACGAGGAAACCTCTCTAACCATGAATCAAAAAAGGTAAGAAAATCTTATGAAAACATAAAAAAATAACCGAATGAATATTTATTTGAGGTAGGACCCGCGGTTTATGTTTTGATGTGTTGACGAAATTTAGCTTTCAGTCATATTTTGTCTCACAAAATTACGTTGAAATTCAATTTATATTTCCTTATACTTCTTTATACTCATGATGCTATTTAGTTTCCTATACCTAAAAAAATTTTTTTGAACGGAACATAAAAAGTCACAGAGTGGGATTAAATTTTAAGATTACGATGTGGAAGCGAAAATGTGTTGCACAGAGTAGAAAAAAAAATTGCTTCAGGTAATCAGTGGAGAGAAGTTATTGGATACCTTTCAAGCTCTACAAGGTGCTTAGAAGCTGAGAAAAATTGTTTTCACCTAAATTAACAATATTAACCAAATGCAGAAACAGTGACATTTTTTTTTAAATAAACGCTTTAAAAAGAAAATAATTGCACCATTTTCTATCCAATTCAACGATATTTTTCATGTTTTTTAAAGAAACTTGCTAAAATAATCTTATTGTCAGACTGAAAATTGTGCATGATCGTTTTGAAAAGAAATAATGAATTTTTTTATCCAATTCGGCAATTTTTTAGTTTATTTTATCAAAATTTTGCAAAAATGCAAATTTTTTGAACGCAGTTTAGTGATCTTTCAAACTTCCGCGAAAAAAAAACAAAAATATAATTTTTTATACATGTCAGTCACTGGTTTTGGTTAATTTTCGTTGAAATTTTAAAAGACGTGTTATAGAACGCAAAAATGGAAAACATTCCAAAAAACAGTATTTTTATCTCAATAGTGTGCCCAAACTCACAAAAATTGGTCACTTTTTTAAATTTTTCGGTTAATTTATGGGAAAATTTTACTAATAAGCCACGTTTCGGACTGAAAATGTGCTAAAACCAGGCAAAATAATGTAATTTTTGTACTCATAACTTATAAATATATCCCATTTCAGGCCATAGTAGAATTACAACAGCACATTTGAATTTTTTGGAGTAAAAAATAAAGCACAAATTAAGAGTTTCTGTATAAGAAATGAATTCTGTATTAAACTAAATCCCAGAGAAATTCCTTGAGCTGAGAAAACCACCCAGAAACTCTCAATTTGTGCTCCATTTCATTAAAAAAAAGTGCAAATGCACTGTTGTAAAATTTTACTATGAACTGAACTGGGATTTAGAAATTTCCCGGTTATCTCCAGAGTTTTTTTGTTACAACAGTGAGTAGGAACATTCAATACCTATTGTATTTTCATATAAACCGTTCATGAACATACCTATTGTATTTTTTATTTAAATTTGGCGAAATATTAAGTTTCTGACTTTTGGCTGAATTATGTCCTAAAATTCTTAAATAGGAGAAATAAGAATTACACGAGGCTTGCACCAGTAAAATGCAATGAATTTTCATTTAGATCGTTTTAAGAAATTTTTTTTTTAAATAAGATTCATAAAATTGTAAAAAAGTTATTAATGATTAGATATCTCATTGAAACTATAAATTACATTAGCTATTAATTGTTTGAAGTACCTGCTTAATTAATTTATAACAGCTAATTTTGAGAGAAAATGCGACGTTGGCGTTTACATAGTTTTAAAACAGCGAAGAGATGTTTTAAAATAAAACTTTTATCTTTTGATTTTGTTTTTGCCAATACATAATTATGTATATTTATTTTATTACTTCAGAAACGAAAATTAATTTTAAAGTCAAGAATATTTCATATGTGTGATGTTCGGGTTTGAAACTGATCACCCGATATGTATTGTTATTATTAGCAATATTAGCGATTTCTCGCGAAAAACTGACATTAGCTCAATAAAGGTTGGCACGAAGAAGGCCATGTTGAGCGACAAGACCTAAATTTTGCCAGAAAACTTTTCAAATGCTCCAAAAAAATATTTTTTATTGGTAATCTATTTTGCTTATTTAAAAAACGCTACAGCGTGTATAAATGCAACTTTCAAAAACGCTCGTTTTTTAAGTGCCCATGGCAACACCAATAATCCAAGAAACGTAAGTATAAATGAAAATCATCAATTCCATGACAACGAAAGGTATACTGATCTCACATTACACTATTTCCAATTTTTCGAATATTAATATCCAGTATTCATGATTTTAAAGTGTACCAATAAAAAAAATAACGTAGTGTTCATGGATAACTCAAAATCCACTTATACTTTATTATACTATTGCATGATTATTTTGAGATTATTTGGCCTTGCTGAAACAACTAGAACTAGGATATAGAGATGATATACCTATTTTCTTTATACAACGATTTACATAAATCGTTTTTTTTTGAGAAAGATGTAAAATTTGGTGAAAAACACAAGTCACCTAAAAGATGTACCACAACTGGCCATTAATCATTACACTGAAAAATATTTAATATCCCTATCGATCACAATTAATCCTCTTTAAATCTCTTGGTACAATAAATCTAACTCTGATTGATTAATTTATCAAACGGATTTACTTTTGTTGAAAATTCTGGTATAAATAACGCCTCGTAGAAGTCAGAAATCATAGTAGTGCTAACTCCACTCAAAATGTACTTTGCAGTATTTTTCATAACAATTGGCTTAAGCTCCTTTGGAGTAAACGCAGGTAACGAGAATCATTTTTTTTAATTATTTACCATATAAGATTTTGAATAGATCCAACTTGTCCGAAACAAGATGGAAAAGATTCCGTCTACTTTCCACATGAAGACTGCACCAAATTTTGGCAGTGTTCAAATGGCACTCCGTATCTTTTTGACTGCCCTGATAATTTGCATTTTAATCCGAAACTGAACGTTTGTGATTGGCCAAATGCTGCCGGATGCAAAGGAAGCGGTGAAGATAGTGACAGCAGTAGCAGTAGCAGCAGCAGCAGTAGTAGCGAAAGTCAAGAATCCGGAGATAACTCACAAGGAAAAGACGATAATAACAGTAGCAGTAGCAGTAGTAGCAGCAGCAGCAGCAGCAGCAGTGAAGAAGGCAGCAGTTAATATAATTTTACAATATTTTTTTTCTAATTTTGTTTATGTATTCCAGGTCCTGAATGTCCCTCAGTAGATGGAGAAGATCCTGTCTACTTCCCACATGAAGATTGTACAAAATTTTGGCAATGTTCTAATGGTGTTCCCTACTTGTTCAACTGCTCAGCTAATTTGCATTTCAATCCTAAATTAAACGTTTGCGATTGGCCCGATCAAGCAGGTTGTGAAAGCAAAGAAGATAGTAGCAGTGGCAGCGAAAGTAAAGAATCTGATGATAAAGATGACAGCAGTAGCAGTAGCAGCAGCAGCAGTAGTAGCGAAAGTCAAGAATCCGGAGATAACTCACAAGGAAAAGACGATAATAACAGTAGCAGTAGCAGTAGTAGCAGCAGCAGCAGCAGCAGCAGTGAAGAAGGCAGCAGTTAATATAATTTTACAATATTTTTTTTCTAATTTTGTTTATGTATTCCAGGTCCTGAATGTCCCTCAGTAGATGGAGAAGATCCTGTCTACTTCCCACATGAAGATTGTACAAAATTTTGGCAATGTTCTAATGGTGTTCCCTACTTGTTCAACTGCTCAGCTAATTTGCATTTCAATCCTAAATTAAACGTTTGCGATTGGCCCGATCAAGCAGGTTGTGAAAGCAAAGAAGATAGTAGCAGTGGCAGCGAAAGTAAAGAATCTGATGATAAAGATGACAGCAGTAGCAGTAGCAGCAGCAGCAGTAGTAGCGAAAGTCAAGAATCCGGAGATAACTCACAAGGAAAAGACGATAATAACAGTAGCAGTAGCAGTAGTAGCAGCAGCAGCAGCAGCAGTGAAGAAGGCAGCAGTTAATATAATTTTACAATATATTTTTTCTAATTTTGTTTATGTATTCCAGGTCCTGAATGTCCCTCAGTAGATGGCGAAGATCCTGTCTACTTCCCACATGAAGATTGTACAAAATTTTGGCAATGTTCTAATGGTGTTCCCTACTTGTTCAACTGCTCAGCTAATTTGCATTTCAATCCTAAATTAAACGTTTGCGATTGGCCCGATCAAGCAGGATGTGAAAGCAAAGAAGATAGTAGCAGTGGCAGCGAAAGTAAAGAATCTGATGATAAAGATGACAGCAGCAGCAGTAGCAGCAGCAGCAGCAGTAGCGAAAGCAAAGAATCTGGCGACAATTCCGAAAGCTGCACCAGCAGCAGTGAAGAAGGTAAAAAAAAATGTTTTGTTGACCCATTGTTAATGCCAATATCTATCTCAATAATGTCTTTTTCTCACAAAAGTCACATAAGATAACATTTTTCTGAGTCTTAAAAAACGCTTTACAATTCATCACCAATTTCTTTTAAATTAGCAAGTGTACATAAATTGCAACCTAAACGGTCAATTGAGGTACAATTACCGTGACTCCTAAGAACCCGTTCGTTGACACAATTTACAGAAAATATTGCCGGTTTTAAAAAATTCTAAACTTACTCGTACATCTCACACATTACACTTCATCACATTTGCATAACCCACAATTGATAAGCAGTCTTTGAAAATTAACTTAAAGATGGTACAATGAAAACGGTGAAGTTGGATTTGATTTGGTATTAGTTTCAAATTTAGCCACCAGAACAAAAGAGTATGCGATTAACGAAAAAATGTTGTAATCAGCTATTATTCATTGACTCGCTATTGGTCGTTCGTGCTTTAATCAGTATCGCTTCGTAATCGCCTTCGTTAACAAATTAGTTTATTAAACAGTAAATTCGTTCTAATTGTGGTTATGTTATCAGGTCCTGAATGTCCTTCAGTAGATGGAGAAGATCCCGTCTACTTCCCACACGAAGATTGTACCAAATTTTGGCAATGTTCTAATGGTGTTCCCTACTTGTTCAACTGCTCAGCTAATTTGCATTTCAATCCTAAATTAAACGTTTGCGATTGGCCCGATCAAGCAGGTTGTGAAAGCAAAGAAGATAGCAGCAGCAGCAGTAGTAGTAGCAGCAGTGAAAGCGGTGACAATTCCCAAGGAAAAGACGACGATAAAGATGATAGTGGTAACAGCAGCAGCAGCAGTAGTGACAGTAGCAGTAGCAGCAGCAGCAGCGAAAGTAGTGAAGAAGGTAATTTAATAAAAAAATAAATTGTATCCCTCACCAATATGTGTTTATTAGGTCCTGAGTGTCCCTCAGTGGACGGTGAAACTCCAGTTTATATACCACATGAAGACTGCACCAAATTCTGGCAATGTTCAAATGGTACTCCGTATCTTTTTGACTGTCCAGACAATTTGCACTTTAATCCCAAATTGAATGTTTGTGATTGGCCAAACGCCGCAGGATGTAAAGGAAACAAATAAATTGTACAGCACATACCAAATAATTACAAAATGTTAATTACTATTCTAAAATAAACTGAAAAATAAAACAAAACAAAATCTTCTTTTAATATTTCACTACATAAAAGATTTTTAACTTAAATTTGAACAACTAATGCTCGTATGACTTAAGTAATAATAATAACAATTTCGATGAAAATTGGGTTTAATGTAAAATTAAAAAGTTTTTTTTTAATAATTTGAAGTGTAATAACACTTGTTATTATTTTATAATGATGAATTATTAAAGTAAATATGCATTGTTGTTACGGAAATTACGTATGTATGCAAACTTTCAATTTATTCGAGTAACAAAAACTCACTTAAATTTGACTCGCAAAATATGAAAGACATACAAACATGACAAGTTAAACGAAAGTTCTTGAAAATCCAGCAATCGTCCAAAAATAAAAAATAATAAACAATAATACAATTATAAAAACAATTCAAGTGATGGTAATAAATATTTACAAAGCGAATATAAAATTACCTTTTTTAAGGCGGCCCCCGAGAACTGTCAAAATAATGTGTTCATACTTTTATACATATCTCAAAAAATAGACGACGGCAGTACCAAACAAAAAGCAAAATGATTAGAAATCAGTTCCCTACAAAAGTACACATTTTTTATTTAGTATTGAATCCGTTTTCTTGGTCTACTGATCTGAGACTTGGATACCAAACGCAATATTCTGCACACATCGGAAAAAAATTCACCATTCATGCACAACATCATTGTAAATATGCATGCAAAAATTAAACCTAATATGAGCAATAACAAGAACAAAATAACCTTTACAAAAATTTCTTTGAAAACGAGATTTTTTTTAAATACTGCTCTCAAAATTTAATTGCCAGTTGGAGGCGCCACAATGGTCTCCGTTTGAAAATTGTTGTCCATTTTGAGTTATGTATAAAAGTAAAAAAAAGAGTATAAACACATAGTTTTGATTTGACAGTTTGATTTTGACAGTTTTTGGAGCCGCCTGAAGAGTTATTATTGAGGTTTTTTCCAGAAAAACTTTTCCTTCTTTTTTCGAATTCGAGAGAGGGAGGGAGCATAGATTCCGTGTACCTACACATAAAATGAGCTTTTAACAATTTTTATAAACTACAAACCAATTTGGATTCTTTTAAAAAATTATCAATTTATGTACTAAAAATTAGTCATAAATTGACAATGTTTGGCCTGTTACGATAAGCGTAATATTTTTTTAAAACACCAATCTAAGAAAAAATAAAACTTGCAAATTTTATAAAATTGTGTAGTTTAATTACAAAGAATCCATTCGTTTACTAAATATTCTTCTGTAGACACAGTAGCTTTTAACAACAAACAAGAAAAAAAGGTCATCAAAAGAATACAAAAAAAAACTGAATTGCAGTTACAATATTATTTTAACATTTTATTGACTAAATACTAATTAATTAATTGAACAAACATGTCCAAAAAGCAGACGTGTTTTAGCTTTTAGAGAAAAGTTAACGAAATTTGAAAAATGTTCGAAGAAACATAGTAGTTAGTTGTTTTATGGAGATATGTTAGCATATTTAAAAAATGCTTTATTAAGTAAAAACATCTTACGAAATATGGTTTACTTGTTATACGTATTCTTGAATTAATGTAAGCTTTAATTTGTAAAAAATTGAGTGGCTACAAAGTAATAGGAACTAACAAGATTATAATAAAGTAATAGAACAGGAAATTAGTGACGAAACTTCCCATTTTCATCTTTGTTAATGTTTTTACCAACAGGAAGCTTAAATCTTTTTATAAATCTCTCACTAGCTACATTATGTACTACAATCGTGATTTATGGTTCTCATCAAGTACTTGTTTGATATCTAATCAAATGAATGATGACAGAACTTGCAGTTATTTAGATGCTGTTTATTTTTTTTAAGTTTGAGTAGACTCAAAATTATAAAACCGTTCAAATCAATAAAAAGGCCTCCAAATTAGCTTCTATAAAAATTTAAAAAACAGCCCCTTTACACAAGTATAATATAATTTGCAAAGAAATATAAGCAAAAAACTTTAAAATTTAGAAGATTTAAAAGTATAGAATGTTGAAGAATTAAACAAAATTGATTTTTTCAAGTAATTATAAGTAGCGTCCTAAAAAAATCACTTTCAAAAAACACACCACAATCAATTTTTCATTGTTGGAATACACTATAGGCAATTCTTATCTGTGCAATATGATTATCCCATAGATTCGTAGAACATAATACTTTAATCTTCCCAATTTCATAATAACAAATAAATCTGTCACAATCAAATTAAACAATATAAAAAACGAATACATCAAAGACTTCTCGTATTTTAGACAGACAACCAAAAAAAATAATTAATTATTTCATTAATCTAAACATCTATCTAATTGGCAATATTTCTTAATTTTCTTATTATTTATTTTATCATAAACAAAATTGTTTTTTTTTATAAGTTTTCATCTTCTGGTACATACAGAGTTGGGCAAAAGTATGAAACCAATCGTTTTGTGCCTGCTCTATGTAAAAAAACATTTAGGGCCGGTTTACAGAAAGTAAAATCAAAATTTAATTCGGAGTTAAACTAATTGGAATTAAGTTGCCATATAAAATACATTGACAAATGTCAAGTTAATGGCGATTAAAAATTAATTTTTATTAAAATGTTCTGTAAACTCACTCATAGTGTATTAAGTACAATTTTTTGTTGGTAACATTTTTATCGTTTTTTTTTAATATCTTTATTCTAGAAAATAAACTATTTAAAAACACGCTTCCCATAGCAACGTGTTTTAAAGTAAAATGTTCCACCAAAAAAAAAATCTATGTATACTAGTCATTTGTAATAATTTTAGGTAAAATATTTACTCCAATATATGTCGTTGCTATCAAAAGAAAGCAGAAACAAAAAAAAATAACAAATCAATTAATCATAATAATTTAAAAACGTCTGATATATCTGTCGATCGCTAATTATAAAAACCAGCAATGCATAATTCCCTAATCCTTTAAAACTCTCAAAACAATAAATCAAATTCAGATTTATCAAATAGAATTACTTTTGTCAGAAAATCTACTATAAAATCGCCCCGAAACGGTCGCATCATTAGTTTAGTTTTGTGATTTAACAGTACTAAACCTCCTTATAATTATGTACATTTCAGAATTTTTAGTTGTATTTGCCTTATGCGCTTTTGGAATAAACGCAGGTAATATCAAACAATTTGCTTCAATTAATTTTTACTATGTTAAAATATCTGAATGATTAGATCCAACTTGTCCGAAACAAGATGGAAAAGATTCCGTCTACTTTCCACATGAAGACTGCACCAAATTTTGGCAGTGTTCAAATGGCACTCCGTATCTTTTTGACTGCCCTGACAATTTGCATTTTAATCCGAAACTGAACGTTTGTGATTGGCCAAATGCTGCCGGATGCAAAGGAAGCGGTGAAGATAGTGACAGCAGTAGCAGTAGCAGCAGCAGCAGTAGTAGCGAAAGTCAAGAATCCGGAGATAACTCACAAGGAAAAGACGATAATAACAGTAGCAGTAGCAGTAGTAGCAGCAGCAGCAGCAGCAGCAGTGAAGAAGGCAGCAGTTAATATAATTTTACAATATTTTTTTTCTAATTTTGTTTATGTATTCCAGGTCCTGAATGTCCCTCAGTAGATGGAGAAGATCCTGTCTACTTCCCACATGAAGATTGTACAAAATTTTGGCAATGTTCTAATGGTGTTCCCTACTTGTTCAACTGCTCAGCTAATTTGCATTTCAATCCTAAATTAAACGTTTGCGATTGGCCCGATCAAGCAGGTTGTGAAAGCAAAGAAGATAGTAGCAGTGGCAGCGAAAGTAAAGAATCTGATGATAAAGATGACAGCAGTAGCAGTAGCAGCAGCAGCAGTAGTAGCGAAAGTCAAGAATCCGGAGATAACTCACAAGGAAAAGACGATAATAACAGTAGCAGTAGCAGTAGTAGCAGTAGCAGCAGCAGCAGTGAAGAAGGCAGCAGTTAATATAATTTTACAATATTTTTTTTCTAATTTTGTTTATGTATTCCAGGTCCTGAATGTCCCTCAGTAGATGGAGAAGATCCTGTCTACTTCCCACATGAAGATTGTACAAAATTTTGGCAATGTTCTAATGGTGTTCCCTACTTGTTCAACTGCTCAGCTAATTTGCATTTCAATCCCAAATTAAACGTTTGCGATTGGCCCGATCAAGCAGGTTGTGAAAGCAAAGAAGATAGTAGCAGCAGTAGTAGCAGCAGCAGCGAAAGCAAAGAATCTGGCGATAACTCCGAAAGCAAAGACGATAACAGTAGCAGCAGCAGTAGCAGCAGCAGCAGCAGCAGCAGCAGTGAAGAAGGTAACAGTTAATATAACTTTTCCTCGACTGTTTGTTAATGGATGATTTTATCTAGAAAACATTTGTATTTCATAACACAACTCTTGTTATAACTGTAACGTTTGCAAATTGTTTTTTTCTGCTTTAAAAAAACACTTTACGTCACCCCTCTTTCAAGTCAGCAAGTGAATGAAATTAGCTTTCTAAAAAGTCCGTTGAGATATAATTATTGTGGCTCCTTGGCAACCCCTCTTCTTGAACAAAATTTAGAGAAAACACCGACGTCATTTAAAAAAATTCAAAAATTACGTCTCACACATTATACTTTGTCACTTCTGAATCACACACAATTAGATATTACCGAATTGCCACTGCTTTTCTTGAATTTAATTCACGGTGAATTTTAACAATAGTTAAAAATAATACTAGTTTCGATTTGGTATTAATTTCAAAATTTGTCATAAGAACAAAGGCACTCACTCGTTTCGCTCGCTTTTGCTTTAAATAGTATCGCTTTTTAACCACCTTCATTAACAAATTAGTTAGTAAAATTAAATAGACATATATTAACATTGAATTCTTTGTAATTGTGGTTAAATTATCAGGTCCTGAATGTCCTTCAGTAGATGGAGAAAATCCTGTCTACTTCCCACACGAAGATTGTACCAAATTTTGGCAATGTTCTAATGGTGTTCCCTACTTGTTCAACTGCTCAGCTAATTTGCATTTCAATCCTAAATTAAACGTTTGCGATTGGCCCGATCAAGCAGGTTGTGAAAGCAAAGAAGATAGCAGCAGCAGCAGTAGTAGTAGCAGCAGTGAAAGCGGTGACAATTCCCAAGGAAAAGACGACGATAAAGATGATAGTGGTAACAGCAGCAGCAGCAGTAGTGACAGTAGCAGTAGCAGCAGCAGCAGCGAAAGTAGTGAAGAAGGTAATTTAATAAAATAATAAATTGTATCCTTCACCAATCTGTGTTTATTAGGTCCTGAGTGTCCCTCAGTGGACGGTGAAACTCCAGTTTATATACCACATGAAGACTGCACCAAATTCTGGCAATGTTCAAATGGTACTCCGTATCTTTTTGACTGTCCAGACAATTTGCACTTTAATCCCAAATTGAATGTTTGTGATTGGCCAAACGCCGCAGGATGTAAAGGAAATAAATAAATTATTGTGAATGGAGAATAGGTTCATGAAAAAATAAATACTTTTGAATGTTACGTCCTTTATTTGTTTAAAAAACCTATCATAATTTATTCACCAGTGTCGCTGTTTTCGTATTTTATAATTACTAATTTGGCAGCCCAATTGTTAGGTTATGAATAATAACATAAAATAACTGTGTTAAATAATAGAAACATATTGGTTTTCTCGAAACATACTTACGTTCATCATGGAGCAAATCAACAATAGATAGTACAAATCAATGAACAATTAATAATACAAAAATATAGGAGAAAATTCCACTACAGCTTTTTAGTTTCAATATTTTGAAAAATGCCTCAGTTTTTGAACTAGAAAAGTAATCGTTATAGGAGTGTTGAAATAAATGTTATGGGAATAACTAAATTTTTGTATAGCTCCTCTCCTTTTATAACATCCATTCCAATTACAATAGCAGTGCCGCCTTTTCTCTCAAAGTTAAATTATTCATGCACTTCTAAACCTTAATAGCTAATGTAATTTATGATTTCAATGACACATCTAATAATCAAAAAATATTTTACATTTTTATCAACATTATTTAAACAAACGAAGTTGTTAGCATTTTTATTAAATTGGAATGACTAGTATTTGAAAAAATGAAAAATCATTATTCATTATCATTAGGTATCGATAATAATAATATTAAGAAGGCTTTGAAAAAAGAAACAATAAATAATTCAGTGGGGCGAAGTGTGGCTGAAAGTTATTCAGTTCAACCCTACAAAATAAAAATTAAGAAAAAACCAACAAATAAGTACACGCAAAAATTGATATTAATGACCAAATGATATTCTTAACATAAAACGAAATAAAAAGACTCAAAAAGTATCAACTCCCGAAACTTTAAATTTAATGCATCTCAAGGAAGAAAAAAAAGAGAAGGAAACATTTCTTAAAACTTTTAAGGCCAAAATGGGAACAGTAAACACGCAGTTGCAAATAATTTCAGCTCTTTAATAAATTATTAATAAAATTAGAAATATTTACGTTATGTGCATGACAATCCATGAACAAAGATACTGGAATTCGGAAGATTAGGTTTTATGCGTACTCAGTAAAAACCAAAAAAATTTATTTTTACAACTAGTAATTATTTTGGGATAGTAGGTATTGAAAAAAGACAGTATGAATTGAATAATAATTTATTGAAATACAAAATGTAACAAAAAATTTCAAGACCTGGATTATACAAAAACTAAATTTCCGTTATAACATGTTGAGTTTACGAAAAAAAATGGTGAGAATCAAATACCGAAAACCGTATTATGCTACTGATAACATAACGATCAATGCCCATACCTGCAAAAAATACATCATCAGTACTTTCTTAGAATAAAAAATAAAATAAAAAAAATCAAAGTAATTTACACCACCATCACATGTTTCAGTTTATTTTCACTTTCTACAGTTTCTTAAAAATTGTTTTCTTCGATTTTTTTCGTAAACTACTGTTTGAGTTTTTCTGAAATTTATCGGATGATGTATTTCTGTAGAGAACAAGTCAATATACCGGTAACTAAAAAACTTTTACAAAAGCGTTTCTCATTATTCGTTGTTATTTGGCAAATGCAGTATATGTATTAGCTATTTTGAAAGTATAAAAACGCCAAAATCGCATTTTTTCTCAAAATTAGTTGTTATAAATTATTCATGCACTTTAAAAAATAGTACCTAATGTAATTTATACTTTCAATGAGAGATCTAATCATTAGTAACTATTTTAAAAATTCTATGTATTTTGTTTAAAAAAATAATTCAGTAACAGGCGACGTTGGCGTTTTTATAGTTTTGAAACAGTTTATTTATTCAAACGAAATAATTAATTAATATTACAACAATTGAACAATTGTTAGAAAACAAATACATATTAATTCAGTTTTTAGTAAAATTACTTTGATTTTTATTTAAGTTATTTAAGTTGTTTAAATACGTTCTTAGGACAAATACTAACGTTGACGATTATACTGTTTTTTAAGTTAAAGTACCTACCACTTAAAATTATTTTCAAGTATACAGGCTGTTTCTAAAATTAGATACAATACAAACTTGTTTTTTTAAATGGAACAACCTATATTTTTTGCATTTTTGGATGTAGCTTTTAACACAGATGTTTTCAAGCTTTTCAAATTGTTATAGGTCGATTTTGCTTTGTTTTTACAATAACTGGATTTTTTTGCCAAAACACGCTTTTTTAAAAAAATCGTTACATAAAAACTTAGAATCTCAGAAAAGAGGAACTTTCACCACTTTAAAGAAAGAAAGTTCAAACTCCAAGGATGTATTATTTTTATTAGCTTACTGCAATCAAGAAGATAAAAAATGAAGAGGTTTGTTGCAAGTTGAATAACTTAAAAATTTTAAATGGAACACCCAATTTTTATTTTTGCATCTAAAAGACCTTTAAATAGTCTCTCTGACAAGATTAACAGTTGGGTCTTTCGCTAATTAGTGATTACTCAAAAGATTTTTAACATTAAACAATAAAAAAATTATTACCTATTGTTTCAGTAGTCAAAAAGTGAAATTTTCTGCTAATAATAACTTTAATGTTACTTTTAGGCCATTATTTGTCATTTATAACAGTGAAATAATTAAAATTTCAATACTTATAGAATTTTTAGTCCCGTATAATCTCCAACAAGTGGTCTGTGGTGGAGTTGCTATGGTTGTGATATGTTGTTGAAATTAACGTTTAAAGTGAAATATCTTTTTAGTTAGTAACTTTAGGAAGTTGAAACTTTATGTTTTTAGTAATTTAGTAATTTTTGAGAAGCAATAACAAAAAATAGAGTGTTCCATTTAAGTTTTTCAAGTTTTAATAAACTTTAATTTTTCTGTTTCTAATTGTAATACGCTAAACAATTGGAACAGATTTATAAGTTTGAACTTTTCCCCGTGTGGGATTCTACGATTCTGCCTTTTTGTGTAATAATTTTTTGTGTTTTTGTCAAAAAAATCAAAATATTTTAAAAACTAAGCAAAAATGCAATAAAATTTAGGGTGTTTCATTTGAAAAAACATAGCTTTAGTGTTTTTTTATATTGGAACATCCTCTATATGCATACCCGTATCTAAAAAAAAGGAAAACTCAATATCTTTAATAATAAACAAATTATGGAGCTTTTTGGGATCGTTGGGACAGCCTGTGTTTAAGTATTATTATGAAATTACTATAACAAAAACTGTGAAATGTGACATTCAAATTTCCCGCCATGTCACACAACAAAGTAGATCGTTAATTGACCACTAGATGGTATAACAATAAAAAATTTAAACCCTCTGTATTGTAAAAGTTGTAAAAACAAAGGGACTATTAACCCGTTAGAAAAACATTTAAAATAAAAAAACTTACTTTTGAAATTCCCATTCTCGATTATCTAGTGGGCACACCTGCCTTGTCTTCAACCACCTCGAAATACAGTGAAAATGAAACGCGTGCTAAAACCAGATTCACTAAAACCAAAACTCAAAAAACAGCAAATTACTCACATTACACACTCCCCAAGCAACTGTACACTCTTCACTGGTCGCTGAGGCCTGATTTGCCTGACACTCAATACATAAATCCATAATATGATTGCGACAAATGGCACAATTATCGACCACGATATCTAAAATTTTAATTAAAACCAACGTGTCTAATAAAATGACACAGCGTACCCCAAGCCCACAACGCTACGGCGTTCCACTTCATAAAAATGAAAAATCATCAAGTGTTAGGTTATGTCTCACAAACTTACCTTTTTCACTTCGAAACGCTTCTTTTCACCCTTGGAACTGCTCGAAGTGGGAACTTCGACCTCGTCAACATCCACGTCCATTGCCGCTGCCATTTTTGCCCAAATAACACAAAATTGTGAGTTTTTACAAACGTTAATTGCCAAACTGTTTGGGGTGAAATTTCGACTGGGGAATTTTACGCGTGTGTTGGGTGCCCTTCAACCACCACAGAATGACCAATTTTGCGAAAATCAATGTTATTAACTTAACTAATGGATGGCTAACGCATTAAAATTGTAAACAAGTGTTGTATTAATTGATAATTATTTTATTAATGGCCATTTTCGTCTGACGGTTGCCGTTGGCACTCCTGGCGAAGCTTCCACTTGTGATGGCGTTTGTCGTTTAAAACCGTAAACAAAAATGCCGCATTTAATTATACCCGTAATTAATTGTCTGTGATAAACGGTGTGTTTTCAACCAAATAGCACCATTTTCCCGTGCAAGTGACAATGGAAAGTGAAAAATCCACCGAAAGCGAGTTAACCTCAACAATGGGCAACCTGCTGTCATCGAATACCGACGAAAAAAGTGAGTCTTGTGATTCAACCCCAACGTCTTCCACCGATGCATTTACAACCACTTCAACGTCACACATTGGTAAGTGTTTTTTCCAGTTTTCCTTGCGCTTACTTCAATTGTGTTCAGCTGCTGACGATCCAATCAGTAGCACATCCTCGGATGCTTTGGATTCGGGGAAACACCCGAGTAGTGCGAACCCAGTTATTAATTTAGTGAGGGAGATGTCAGGGGGTGGTAACCCATCGCCGATTGCGTCCGATAAGGACCTGCTCGATATGAATATTACGGATACTTCTACGGAGAAAATTACAGAAAATGTTGATGACATTGTTCAGGATTTGGAGAATTTGTTAGGGGAGCCGACGACTTCGTTTGATTTTACGATTCGAAAGGATCTGAGAGGGGCTAATAAAGACATTGCGATGGAGCTTGATGAGTTTTCAGCTGAACTTCAAATGTTGCAAGGTAAGAAATCAAATATTTATTTAATTTATATTAATTTTAAATGATTAGTTAATAAGTCAGCCAGTGTCAAAAAACGGGCGTTAGGGGAGCCACTAGTCTGGGCTTCAATGGAACATGTATGTTTTGGTTTCAAAATGTACTAAATTTCGTTTCCAAAAAATACAGCCGAAATCAAATATTTTATTAATTAATTGAGTTAATAGTTAATAAGTCAGCTATGGGCATTGGGGTGCTTCACAGTCATGTCTTAAAAATTTTGAACAGTATCAAATGTTAGCGTAATTATTAGCTGTTTCGAAATTATAAAAATGCCAACGTCGGATTTTCTCTAGAAGTAATTGTTATAAATTATTTATGCTTTTCAAAGAATTAATAGCTTATATATTTTCTAGTTTTATTGGAAGATCTTGTCATTAATAACTATTTTTATCAATCTTATTTAAAAAAAATATTCGGTTAAATGCGATGTTAACAGTGTCTTAATTTTGATATTGTTAAAGTCTTTGATAATTAAGGTTATTGATAATTGAATAATTAATAATTGAAATTTTTAAGAAACGGTTCTGCAAAAATTTAAAAATCTATGATAGATATCAATTTGTATTTTTTTTTCTGTTCGCATTTCCAATTTTACAATGTGGCTCCAATTATAGGTTGGAAACACCTTGACTGGTACTGTTGTCCTAGAAAAAAAAATCATTTCAACTGATACTGTTCATAAAAACTGAAAATAAAATCAAAATTTTTTTGCAGTGTTCCGTCCGTTAAACTGGAATGGCTGAAAATTAGGTGATTTGATATTTATAGTCTATGATTAAATAATTTCCTGATATAATTTTCTCATATTTGAGTAATTTTTTTACTGTAGCGTTATATTCCATTGTAGTATTTCACAAATGCTCTGTATGTTTGTAATTATCTTTTATGCTTTTATACTTTATACGATTATTAGGTATATCATCAAAGAAAATAAACACAAAATATTTCGAAATGTAACAAAATTAATTCTCATGTAAAATTAAGTAACAAGAATAAAATGTAAATAAAAATAAACAAAAATGAGGTCACAAAGCAATATTAAGAACAAAAAAATATTATAAAATTTTTGTGCTTACTATTAATTATTATTTTATATTGGTTATTATTTAATAACACAGCTGGTCTATTATTAGATCATAATTTTGCTACTAGGAGACAACTTATGATATCAATATAACCTATAGGTCTTATAAAAAAACACGTTTTTCAGTTTTCAATACAATTATTTTAAAAATAAGGTGAAAAACCAACCTTTTTCTGAACAGTATAGCCAAGCAAACGAAAAACGTGGTTGGAGATATGGTTTATAAATTATAAACTAAGTTTTCAGTTTTTGGTTTGAGATTGATTTTTCTAAAAACACATCGAAAAAATTTTTTTTATTTTTTTTGCTGGCTTTTCAGTCAGTAACTCTATTATTTCAAAATTTTGTTAGAAATAATGCGAAAATTACAAGACATGGTTAATAATATGTTTGCTGTGTAACACTTCGCCTTTCTTCTGTTACCGCATACAAATGATTAATCTTAGGGCCGGTTTAACTTAATCCGCAGTTAAATGCGTGATTAATTGATCAAGTAACCTAATTGAAACAACTTGGTTAGTTCATTCGCATTGTTAACTTTTAACGTCTCAAAATTTAATGAAGCTTTTTATAAACCCCTAAAGCCTTTAATGTTTTAATTACAACAAAATAATTAAATTAATTAATTTAAATTTAAGGTATCGTTTATTCTAAAATTTATTCCAAAATAAATAACATTAAATTTAGATTAGTGCGGCCTTTTTTTGGAAAATTGATTAAAAAAGATCTATAAAATGCTGAATTTAATATTTCAGTAAAAAAATATTTTTTTTGTAAAATTTTGTTAAACGGATTAAAAATATGAAGATGAAGTTAGATAATTAGGTGTGTTGCTTTTATCTTTTTCGAGCTTTTTTGTGCATTTACAAGTGTTTCAGAGGAAAAGTTAATTATTTTATAATCAAACCTGCAACAGATTTTTTGTAATTGCTTTTTACAATGTCCTGCTTAATTATTTCCGAGATACCTCTGGACATCTTTAAAGATAGACTAAAATCGTTTTTTCACACGTAGCTATCTGTGAGAATTCAGTCTTAATGTCGAACGTAACGGAGAAGATATGCAATGACAAACGCAAATGAGTAAATTGAGAACGGTGAGAGCAATAGAGCGTAATGCCGAATGCACCCAAAATGTAAATTTGCGTTGGTGGCAAGGGTCAGGTTATAAATCCATTGTAGGACGGTATAACTTCTGTACAAAGGGATCCCTGATATAATCTGTTTCGGTTTGAAAAATATTACGTTGTTTGACCACTTTACAGTGATTTAGTTAATTTTTTGGGCAAGAAACTAATTTGGTTAAAACATGTGTCGAAACAGGATTCAGTTATTCCGAATCGAATTGGTGAATTGTTCTTTGAGTTTTTTAAGAAGTGTTTTCTGAATATTATTTACTAATTAAAAATATAATTAATTCTAAAAAAGAGTTTAATTGTTGCAGAAAAAGCAGTTGAGCCCACTACGGTGGAATCAAAAGAACCATCTGATTCGGTTACTCAATCCGATATTGATAATAAGATCAACGATTCTGTCGAAGTTAGTACAGAAAATGATTTATCTGAATTGACACCGCACATATCATCAACGGATCCAAAAATTGATGCAAATGAAAGTACGTCAATTCTTAACGAAGAAAAGCTTGGTAGTTTAGGTATTGAACAAAATGTACCACAGCTTGACAATGAACCGAAAAGCGTGGAAGAAAATAAAAATAATGATAATATTTCTTCAAAATGTGATAAAGAACCAGAAGACGAAAAGCAAGAATGTTTAGATATCGAGCAAATGGTTCCACAAAGTGGAAGTGAAGAAGTTGAAAAACAAGTGATCGAAGAAGAAAAACAACAAAGTTTAGATATTGAGCAAAGGGTTTCACAGATTGACAGTGATCCACAAAGTGTGGAAATAATTGAAAATAAAGAATCTGCTGAAGAAGTTGAAGAAAAAGAGTTGAAAGAAGAAAAACAAGAAAGTTTGGAAGTTGAGCAAATGGTTCCACAGCTTTACAACGAACCACAATGTGTGGAAGAAGATGTTTCTTCCAAATCCCGTGAACAGGCTGAAAAAAAAAGGATGATAGAAGGTGGAGATAGTATCGTCAACATTTCTATTGCATCACTAGCAAAAATTGAAGAGAATAAAGAGACTGAATCAGATCAAGTTGATCAAATGACTGTTGTATCTGAAAAGTTGGATGAAAAAACTATGGAAATTGGACGCGAGGTCTTCAAAACTGCTGAAGATTTAAAAGAAAAAAGAGAAGGCATCAAAACTATTGAAGAAGAGAAAAATATGGAAATTAGATGCGAGGACTCTAAAACTGTCGAAGATCGAGAAGTTTATAACGAAGGTATCAAAGCTATTGAAGAAGATAAAAGTATGGAAATTGGAAGTGAGGATTTGAAAACTGTTGCAGATACAGAAGTTAATTGTCCAGAAGAAAATGTTGAAGGGATCAAAACTATTGAAGGACTTAAAATTATGGAAATTGGGAACCGTGATTTGAGGACTGTTGATGATTCAGAAGTTAATAGTTCAGAAGAAAAAAGTGAAGACATCAAAACTAATGATGAAGAAAAAAATATGGAAATTGGACGTGTTGAAAACATGTTCAAAGGTATTGAAGATTCAGAAGTTAATACTTCACAAGAAAAAAGTATGGAAATTATTAGTGAAGAACAAATTGGAAGCAAGGACTTGGAAACTGGTGAAGCTTCAGAAGCTATTAGCCCAGACGAAAAAAGTGTGGAAACTATTGGTAAACGTATCATAACTGTTGGAGAAGAAAAAAGTATGGAAATTATTGGTGAAGGCATTAAAACTAAAGAAATTGGAAGCAAGGACTTGAAAACGATTGAAGATTCAGAAGTTAATAGCCCAAAAGAAAAAAGTTTGGAAACTATTGGTAAAGCCATCGAAAGTGTTAAAGAAGAAAAAAATATGGAAATTAGAAGCGAGGACTTTAAAACTGTTGCTTCAGAAGTTAACAGTCCAAAAGAAAAAAGTATGAATATTGTTGATGAAGTCATCAATACTGTTGAAGATTCAGAAGATAATAATCCAGAAGTTGAGTTTGTTGCTGTTGCTGGAGGTGAATCGAATGAACGTACAGATGAAAAAAATGTTGAAGACGAAACGGAAGAAACAGATCTTGCACCAATTGATTTTATACCTGAACCAAAAGTAATGCAAGCTGAAGAGGAACCTCATCTTCCAACTTCATCTGTTTCTGATCTCAACGTATTAGACAAATCGAATGTTTTACCAACAGCTGAAGAAATTTTTGCCGAACAAGATGAAAATTTGGAGACATTATTGGCTGTTGCAAGTTTAGGAAATGTTGATTATAATATGCCACCTGAAGAGTTTGTTCCGGAAGCATCACCTGAACTAACCCCGTTTGCTTCCAAAGAACTAGATGAACGAATCGAGTCTTTATTTATTGAGAAAGGTTTATCAAAAGAGCAACAAGGCGACAAACTTAAGGAGCCTCTAGTAATTAATGTGGACGATACGGAAAAACATCGAGTCTATAGTCCGAAAATTACAATCAAGGCTATCAAATCTCCTGAGGAGACGGAAGAAGGGAGTAAAGGATCACTAAAAATGACAATTACCAAACAGTCTGATAACACACATTCGATTCTTAAGATATATAATCCAGAGGAGGAATCACAAAATCAGGACGAACCAACAATTCCGAAACTTATAATAAAACCTATTGTCCAACCGAACGAACAACCTCAAAGTCCTAAAACTTCTAAATCTTCTAAACAAGTGTTTAGTCCTAGTCAGAGATCGTCAAGTCCAAGGATTACAATTAAACCAATTCCTGAACCTTTGGCTCCATTAAAAATTACAATAAAACCAGTTGAAAGGCAAAAACACAGTCCGAAACTAACAATTAAACCAATCGTTGAACCGGTGCCAAAAGTGACAATAAAACCCGTCTTAAAACCACAAGAAAAGGACGAACAAATTGAAAAATCCAGTCCAAAAATTACAATTAAGCCAATTGTGAAACCGCAAGAATTGGAAACAACTGATGAAGATGATTCGGTTAAGGAACGAATTGTTTTGAAAATAAACAAGGGTACAATACCTGGTAGTAGCAAGGAGGAAAAATTAACTAAAATCAAGTTAAAATTTTCCAAAGAAGGGGGTCACCCGCATATCGTCCAAGACGATGAATCTCCCTCTAAAAGACAAAGAATCGACAGTGAAATGTTGCCGGGTGTTACTATAACTCCGATCACATCGCAACATTCAAAATTGAAAGAGATGTTGAGTCGTGGTGTCGATAAAGTTGTGACGATTGACGATGACGATGATGATGTTGCGATTGTTGAAGAAACGCGGAAACCGTCACCGATTGTGATTAGTGAGGAATCGAATCAGGATAGTAACAATGCTATGCGGGATCCAATGGCTGATATTCCCATTTTTGAGATTACGCCAGGAAGTGTGAAAACGATGAATCCGCAACCGGTTGTGGAGGAGATTGTGACGGTGCCCACGCCGAGGAAAAGGGGAAGGCCGCGAAAGGTAGGTTTTTTATTTCGATATCTTGTGATGATAAAATTTGGTTATTTTGGAACGACTGTTTGTTAAGAAAAAATAGTGGATCTTGAAGAACTAAGCGAGAATACATCAGTCAAAGTTTTGTCTTCTAGATTTTAAGTTATAACAAGTTAAGCCCTAGACTAAACCTCCAAGGTTATTCTTTATTTTTAGATAAATGTTTCAATATGATAAAAAACAAATTACATAATGAGAAAGGCGAAATATAATAATAATATTTTTTATACGTTTTCTTCTTGTAGTAATTACAATGTTAACTTTGAAACTAGCTCGAATTTTTGGTTATTTTTAAAAGCTTTTATTTAATTTGCTTTGTTGTCTGTTTGTTTCATATTATCTGAGTCAAATTTGAGAGGGTTTTTGTTGTAGGAACTTACGTAATCTTCGTGACAATGCAATACATACTATTTATTTTAATGGGGTATTAAAGTTTTAGGTTACATTAAAAAGGGATTTTTTACCAACAAATACGGTATGTTGAGCTTTATGACGTCACGGTATGTGTGTAAAAAACGCACTGTTCACTCACTTACAAAAATATATTAATACTTAGTTATTTTTACTATTCTTCGTTATAATCAAATGTCGCTGACATCATAGACAGAACAGAAGTAGCAAAAATCTGTAAAATCATGGTGTTACAACGTAGTGAAACTACAACTCAGAGAAAAAAAAAACGATTAGAATAAGTACATACTAAAAAGCAAAAAAGTTTTTATAATAAATAATATGGCTTTTATTATTGTTTAACTTCGCTGTGCTCACTCGTTTTGGCAACCATTATACTCGTTAAACAAAATCGTTTTTTTTTTCGTAACTGATTTGATAAATAACTATTAAATGTCTGTTTCATCTTTGTTTACTGTTTTTTATAGAACAAAACTTTTGGTTTTAATACTTTTGGTAGTAATAATAGTTATTTATTTAATGAGTTCGAGTGTAAATCGGACGCTTTATTTCACGAGTGGATTTTTAAACCACGAGTGAAAACGAGTGGTTTATCATCCACGAGGCGAAATAAATGAACCGATTTACACAAAAACGAGTTGAATACAACATTTTATTCTTCGAAATAGACTCAGCAAGACTTAAAATTGCTTTAAATTTGTTAAAAATAATCTGACGTTTCGTAATGAGAAATGCCAAACAGTTGTCAAAACTTCCTTGCACAGGAGAAAAACCGTAAATTTTGACAGTGTCGAAGAATAAAAACATAAAATTAAAAGAAACGTAATAAAATAATTTAGATTGAATACAATATGAATCCTAAATACAAAAAATAAACACTCTATAAAATAAAGCAAACATTGATAGATCAGGCTCTTTGTGTAAAATTCTTTTTTAACTTCTTTTATTTTATTTAATTTTTATCTTGAATATTTTTTATTTATTTTTATTTTTTAATGTTTATGTGGTACTTACCAGCAGATTATTCTATCAAACATACTACAGACAAATAATCGATCGACCTGTTTTTGTTTTGAAAAAAGATAAACATTTTATAAACTTAACTCGAAAAAGTGTTGCATCAAGTGTTAATTTTAACCTAACCACTACGGTTTGTGGGTGGGGATGAACTTCTTTCCTTTGTTATTCATGTCATAATGACTAAAAATTGAGTTATAAATGTGTGAACAAATAGTATTAGGGCCTGTAAGAAGCTGGCATACCTCCTGTTAATAAAAAAGTTAAATATGTCGAAATAATAAATTGCACTTTTCATAGCTTTGCAAAAATAATAAATAATAGTGTAAATTTGAGTTTTACTAAAATCTGTTCAATTTTGAATACGAATAGTATCTTAAAATTGGGTTGAATTCTAACGAGAATGATTAAGCTTAACGACAAGACTGATTTTTTAGAAGATTGTATGATTTTTGCTGTGTATGTCTACCTGTGTACTTATACTCACACTGGAATTGGCGACACTAGATTTCTAGTCTTTTTGGCATATTTTTAATTAGATCTACGATGATGTAATAAGTACTGAGTAAAGATTATTGATTAATCTACAATAGTTATTTAAAAATATGACAAAATATATTGGAAAGTGGTTGCATTTAATAATAATAATTAATAACCATCAACAGCCTTTGAACATTATCGGCTTATTGTAGTTAAAAATCTACTGACAATCAAAATTTTGTTTCATGCGCTATTTTTTGTGTGTATCATTGTGTACTATGAATGTTAATTCTCGAATTGGAAGACTGATAAAAAACAGAAAATGCAATTATCTACTTTATTAACAATTTATTAAGTAGTGATTGTAATTCTATGTATAACGACGGTTTTTTCTCAATGTCGAAAACGTGCTTTAAAACAAAAATAGACGAATCGGATGCAATAGTTTTAAACCGAAAATGACACATTTTACTCAAAAAAATTGATTTTATTGAACTATTTGTATCTTGTACCATTCTGTAGATAATAGTTATTAATAATACGGGAGCGATAACACAAGCTTAATGTTCGAGGGCTGTCGTTATGCAACGAGCGGATGCGAGTTACATCCCTCGACAGCCGAGAACTTCAAGCTTTTACGTATGAATGTTATCCAATTTTTTTTGTGGGAACAATTTAATTTAAAACACGTTGCTATGAGAAGCGTGTTTTACAATAGTGATAACTCGTTGCTATGAAAAAAGTGTTTTAAAATAGTATTTATAATCTAGGATTTAGATATTAGAAAGAATACTTAAAATGTTACTAACAAAAAAATATAATAAAATTTTAAAAGTTTTTTATTTTTCTATTTTCTACTAGTTGATAGATTTATTGGCATGTGTTCAAATTTGATACTCTTAGAAGTTTATGTGGGAAGAAGTTGATTAATTTTACGATAATTGTGAAAAATATGTTCGATTTTTTTAGTTTTTTACGCATTTTTAAAAACATAAACAAAAAACTTGTTGATCAGTTTTACATTATAAGAATGTTTCAAATATCGTTTTCGTTTACAGTCTATGATGAGTAGTTATCGAGACAGTCATTTAAAATATTTGATTGAAATTAATTAGCCGTTTTGACCTAAGACTATGTCCTGACCTGACCAAAGACTTTTCAAGTTATTTTTTCCAGACTGCCATTATTTCTGTATATTATGACTGTTGATAGAAAAAAGATCTTGATTTTTTTAAATAAACTACGTTTTATATACCGGGTGTTTCACATAAGATAATAAAAATTCCAGGTTCCGTTGCAAGTTCGGGAAGACTTTAAGGATCCAAAAGAAGATGAACCACCTAAAGTTGTGGTCGAGTCAACTCGTCCCAAACGAAGTTGTCGAGGACAGTCAGTGAGAACAACACTTGGTATTAAACCCCGAAAACCAAGGGGTCCTGGAAGGGGCAGGGGCAGTAAACGAGGAATGGGCACAAGAAGTACCCCAACACCTCCCGAAATGTCACCGAAAGGCTCAAAGGTGAGTTTTAATTAATACGCTCTCTAAGGTTTGTAGCTGAATTTGATTTTTCTTTTTAGTTTTCGAAATAATTGCAACTGGAATGTGAACGTATAAATATTAATTAATTCCAGTATTTACTAGCTTTAAAAAGAAGACAAATTATTTTAAACAAAAATCAGATCTGTGCAAGCTATTTTTTTATTTAAAAGAATAAGTTATATAATCGCATATCAATTGATGAGATGTTATATTATTTGATATTATTTTAAGTTAATTTTGTATTGGTTTATACAAATGATTATTAAAATGTTTGCAAAGTTGAAATGAATTTCATTTATGCAATCTTCGAGTAGTATAAATTAACAGTATACCGTGCCTGCAATTCAATTTCTGTGGCTTTCTAATTAAGTTTCATTGGCGCAGTCAGAAGGTTTTTTAAACTTAGTAAAATCAACAGTCGAGAGAGAGTTTTATTTTTTCTTCAGATTATTCATATTTACCGACTTAATTTTAAAGCCACAAACAATTTTTAAGAGAAATTTAATTGTAAGTAATTGTAACTGGCCATACCATCTAAAAAATAGTGTTCTGGATATTTGTGCGGTAAAAAGGTAAGCATCTGCCCAATTTTATAGATACAGAGTGTTCTAGTTAAATAACCTGTCACGATAGCTCAAAATTTAATTTTAAGGGAAAAAATTGTTAATTTTGCACAACCCAACTTTTGACAGTACAGCTTGGTATTAATGTAAGTTGTGTTTATTTTACACTCAGGATTGACAGGTTATTTTTTAAGAGCACTGAAATAAAAATGGTTGCGTTTGATATGTAACGGTGAGCACAAGAAAAATTTATAAATTACAGGCAGATAGAAGAGATACAAGTAATGCAAAAATTATTAAAAACTATACTAAAAAATTATATTTTGATAATTGATCGTGGTTGTGATAAAACGTCATAGGTAAGAATTCGAAATAAAATCATATAAATAATCAACGGTTTGTATCGGTCAGTACATACAACATTTTTGAAATTAAACTTGAAATCGGTTGGATTATAAGAAAATGATACTTATATTAATTACAAAAACCGTCTAATTTGACACATTTTTCGCGAAATTATGGGCATTTAAAAGTAAACATAATTTTTAAAAAATTCATAAATATCATCCAAACAAAATTTCTGACTTCTTAGCTAGAACACTCTGTATAAAGGGCATCCTACGACAAGTTGTATACCGTTTTAGCTTTTGTATGTTTGATATTTCAGATTTTTTCTTAATGCTGATCTAAACTCAAGACTCTCTTAAACTGTTCATTTTACGTATTTTTGGAAAAAGCTAAACTAAAAAACAAAATGATTGTGTTGACAAAATTGACGTCATAATAAAAAATTCGAAATAAGAATGTTTCTTTCAACAAATTTTTGGGAAAATCAATCAGTACTTACATTTTTTAAAATGACTTATTTTAGATCTTGAAAATCAATTAAATTGTTCAAATGTCCGTTTCTACCACAACGAAAATAGTTTGGCTCTTTTATTTTTGTAACCATAGGCGGGTCCACGTTTTAGAATGTTATGTTTTTTTTTCAAATTTTAGGTAAATTTTCGAATTTTTCATTGCATCATTACAAATAGAAAAGATTTTTGGCACATTTCTCGCGAAATTATGAGCAATTGAATACAAAATAAACTTGATTTTTTCAAAAAATTCCCAAATACTTTCTAAACAAAATTTTTGACTTTTTGGCTAGAACGACGTATAAGAGATTTTTCACGCCAAGTCATATACCATTTGTCTTTTTAATATTTCTGTTTTTTTTTCTCAGTAAAACTGATTGAATATCTGACTTTGGATTCCATGTTTTTTTTTTATCAAATCGTTCGTTAGATACTTATTTTTGAAAAATTATTTTGCCTTGTTTCGGAAAATCAAACAAATTTAGTCTTTTTCTAAAAATTTTAATTATTAAATGTAGTTTTGATAAATTGTTTTTTTTAATAACGAAAAAGGAAAAATATGTTATAAAAAACTTTAAGTAAAATGTATACAGAGGGTGAGTCCTGCTGAAAGTGTTTTTGTTATATCTTAAAAACGAGTAATTACTCAGAAGTCATCGTTCACTATTAAATACTTTTTATAAAAATTTTTACAATTCCTAATAAGAAGTATTAATAAAACTAAAAATATAAAAATATGAAATAATCGAAATTTTATTGTTCTAGTGTCATTCTAAAACAAACCACTCTTAAGTATTTTGTGCAAAAAATGTGTAAAAAATTGTCGCTTTCCTCAAAATTACGTTTATTCGAACTTTTAATTTTAATTTAACTTATTTAATCTTGAAGCTAGTGAACTTTGTTTACACATTTTTTGTGCATTACCTTATAATTTATTAGAAGGAATTGTAGAAAAACTATGAAAAAATTCACCTGCATAGAAAAAAAAGTGTTCAATAATAAACGCTGATTTCGGTGTGATTTTTAGTTTCGGAAATACAGAAAAAATATAGTTTTAAAACAAAAAACTTTTAAATGTGTCGTTTAAAAACAAAATTAGGAGTATTTTTGGGCTTTTTGTTTTTATTAAAAGATAATACACAATTTTTTGGTATATTTTTTCAGTAAAAAAATAAAACCATTGAAAGCTGAGCTTACAGTATTTAAAAGGAGATAGTAACTGACCTATGAGGTAATAAATCCATTTTGTTTATAATTTTGTGAAACATACAATTTCAAAATTTTTAATGTGAACACTCGATTGAAGTATCCTTCCAGCATTAGCACACTTAACTAATTTTTGTTGTTTTTAATTTTTTGATTGAACAGTTCATAAAATATATTTTTTTGGAAAATTATGTTGCACTTCTTCGCAAAAGTTACAGTATAATAATTTGTTTAGAACAAATAAAGAGTAACGAATATTTTTTCTCGAACATTTGTACCGAATATGTTTTCTCGGCACAATCTATTTATAAGTTTTCCAGCATTAGTTAGACTTAGCAAATGTGTAAGATTGAACGCAAATGAAACACGTTTTGAGAGTACCTTGTGCATAATACGAACGAATGAGTGTAACAAATGTCTTAAATGAATACGAAAAATTCTTCTTATCGTGAAAGATGTATAAATATAATCTCGCGATGATCTATTTTTAGTATGTTCACCTGCTGTGCTCAGTAAATGTTATTTTGGTCAAGTTTAAAACATCTCAGACACGATAATTCCACTTAAACAAATTATGACAAAACGCTCGAAATTTGATCAATTTCTAAAGTGTGTGCTTATCTAGGAACCGAAATTGGCCAGTGCTAAAGAAGATTTGTTACTGTTGAGTGATAAAACTGAAGTCAAACACATCGAAATCGATGAGGGATTTCACAAATCACCAACTCAGTCACTCTTAGCACCACCACAAGATACTTCTTCCTCCACTTCGGATAGGGCTGATATTGTGATGTATGAAGAAGAGACGCGCATGAGTGCAGAAACGAGTAGCAGAGCTCAAACGCCAGCCAAACAGGTAAGCAATTCAAATAATTATAAATAAACTATTTCTTAGAAGAATTATTGTCAGTATTTTCGTTTAGTAATCGGACGGTTTTATTTTACGTTGTGTAATTGATGCACTGAATTTTTTAAGACCTTGAATGTTAAGTAATAACAATGATAGGCAACGTAATTGTCGTTTTATGAATTCAATTAGTGCATCTATTTATACCGGGTGTTTCAGTTTGGTATTCGCATCCTTATACCTTTTTTGTTTTTGTTAAAAAGTAATACAAACCATATATATTATTGAATGAAATTATAAAATCTATTGCATAGAATCATCAATTTATGATGGCATTTTTCAAAACGGTGACTGTCAACTTTTTTTAAATCGTTCTTTGTAAAATTTTTTCCACGATTAGATAATTTACTTCTTATTTTAAACATGTGTCACGATATGACAAAATAATAGTTAATGATTAATAAAAATAACAAAATATAAATTATTAAGGAAGATATGTAATATAATAATAATAATAATAATAATAATAATAATAATACAGCGTGCTCAAAAACTGGCGCACCAACTCAGTGGTGTGTGGTAGAGAACTGGTTACATATAAAGATAAAAATAATAAAAAAATTCTTTGTATTAAAGTTATTGATAAATAACGGATTTTAGATAAATGATATGTGGCAACGTTGTCTAACAGTCATGATCGCAATAGAATTTGAGCAACAATAAAAATAAATTATTTTTGAAACGGTTTCCTAGGAAATAATTCCTAGTGTTGGCACATCTACACATTGTGATTTTTTGGATAAATTTTAATTTTTTTAAATTAAAACTGCTAAAATCTGATAGTAAATTTAAAAGTAATTATTCATCGTTTTGTTACGGAACGATACCTGGTATGAAACATAACAACATAAAAAAATAATGAAAACTAAAGAAGTTAACACAATAAGTTTGTAGCTCCAGATTTTTTAAAATATGACTTTAGGGGTTTTTTCAACATTTTTCCTGTAATCTGCACTTGCTTCTCAATAACGTACCACTGAGTTGGTGCGCCAGTTTTTGAGCATCCTGTATAATTATTATATTTTATTTTCTAATTTAAGCTAAAATTCTATTTTTTTGTCATTCCTCATAGATTAAAATCATGGTTAATCTTTCTTGATTCGTATGACTAGCCATTTTTTAACCAATTTTGAACTGTCTCACAAGCTGCGATTTTTTTGACATTCTAACGTGAAATGAAATTGTTTTTATAGGTAACTAAGTTTTTCTTGAAATTACCCATGCCTATTTAGAGCATTGTTATTGTACCGCTACCTTGATGTATGGGGTGTGGTACATATACGGAATTAGAAATTAATTGCCCATCAAATAATGCAAAAAATACACAGGGTGTCATTTGCAAAAAAAAGTTGACAGTCGCAATTTTGTAAATTGTCATCGCAAATATAAATTAATAATTTAGTCTAGTAGATTTCGTCAGTTAATTTAAAAATATGTAGTTTGTTATACTTTTTTTAATAAAACAGTTACAAGGGTGCGAATATCAAACTGAAACACCTGGTATAAATACTATACAGGGTGAGCTGATGTATGGATGTAAACGTTTTTTGTTTTCAAGATATTCATTTTCCAATGATAGTTTTGGTGCTAAATTGTAATCTTTATTAAAAAAAAATTTAGTACTTTAAAGCTTTAAAAGAAATTCTTTATCGTTTATCGTTTTATTCTTATGTTTTCTGAGACAATTCCGAGGGGTAAATAGTATTTTTGGGCCTGAAACTTATTTATTTTAAGATACCATTTTAATTTCAAAAAGGCAAAAATAACATGTTTCGGTGTAGTGCAACAATTTTACGGCTTGTTTTTGACAAAATTATTCGAAATTTTTGTTATGTTTTTGACTGAAAATTATTCTAAATGTCAAAAAATAATGTTATTTTTCATTTACTTTTGTGATTTTTTGGTCAGATTTAACAACATTTACGCAAAAAAAAACAACAAAACAAACATTTTCGCTAAAAAAATGCCAATTTTGTGGCTAATTTTTAAGTAATTTCTCAAAATATTTGCTTTTTAGACTGATACATATGTAAAAACTTTTGAAAAAAGATAATATAATATAATATAATTATGATTTTCGGCAACATTTAGTGATTTTTGAGTCCGAACTAGCAAAATTTCGCAAAAATGGTGTCTAATTGCAAGAGTTTGAATATTTTACGAAGAAGACAAAAAAAAATTTTTTTTTGGTTTTTTAGTCTAATTTTGGGTTAAAATTTATTTTTTAGGTTATCAAAAACGTGGCTGAAATTATGAGAAAGATTATAGTAGTATTAAGGTGCAAAAAAAATCGAAAACTTCCGAAAATGGAAAAAATAATGTCACCTTTCAAATAATTTGAATTTTTTTTGTTCAGAATTTTTTTTTGGGTACGCCATTTTTAACTTAGTTTGCTTATTTTCCGTCTTATTTTCTCGGAAATTCTTCACAATTATTACATTTTTGACTGGAAATATGTGTTAATTGATAATACTCTGATAAGACAAAAATAATGCCATTTCTAACTTAATGTACTCGTATTGTTTGATTAACATGACTTACGATTATTTTGCCAAAAAGGCTGAATTTTTAATTCAAAAAGGTACTCAAAAGACATTTTTGAGTCACTGTAACTTTTTAACACAGACAGTGAAATGAAATTAATAATTTGGACATTAGTGTATTCGTACAAATGTATTCTGAAAGTGTTCAAGTTTTTTTGCAATGTATCCCTTAACAAATACGGGCATTTGTGGCAAATACATGGAATTTGAAAATTGGCCGAAGGATAATGAGATCTCAAATTACTTACTTGCACTGGCTTTTGAAATTATATTTGTACATTACTCGAAAGGTGTTCGAAAGGGCCACATATCAGGGCTGGTACAAAAGCCTCTAAAGGTTCGTATTTGATTAATTTGATTAAATTAGGCACCTGAAACAGGTGCCGACTGACACTGACAGTTCTCTCAGATAATTGTCATAAAACTAGGTTGTCAACATTATCCAACTAAATTACCCTGGTTTTTAGTGTAATTATTACAGCACTCCGTTGGATATTACGATACGCAATTCGCGTATACGTAATGACCTTAATACGAAACCGAAGTAGAAAAAAATAATAAATGCACAGTAAAAATAATAAACGCACAGTAAATGATATATGCAAAGGAAATAATAATAACACAGTAAATAATAGCATCTCAAAACTAGAGAGTATAGAATCATTTCGAGTTTTACGTTTTCGAGTTTAATCGTTCGAAGGGTATTCCTTTTAGGTCGCTGGGGCGAAACCCCAGCCTGCAGGCTACCAATTCTACGTCGCTGTAGCTCCATAAAAACTATTATTCCATGTTTCGAGTTTTACATTTTCGAGTTTAATCATTCGAGGGGTATGTTTCTTTTTAGCAAGCTAGCTACTGAGCATTTATTATTTAAACTGTGCAGAATGAAACTAGATACTGTGCACTGGGCAAATTTAGTAAAATACTGTGCGTGGTTTACTTGTCATTTAAATTTTGTACTGTGCAAAAATGACTTAAATACTGATCATTTATTATTTTTTACTGATCAAAATCGAATTTATTACTGATCGCTTTATTACTACCCTTGTTAAAATAGCATTCTACAATGTAGGCTTTTTTGGATGGTAAAAACCATCTCGAAATAAATTAGATTATTCGTTTTTTTCTTTTGAGGTCGTCACATCAATTCCAAGCGTCGACCTCATCGAGGAATCTCAAAGCTCAGTCCAAAGCACAGCCACCACAGAAAGTGTCAAAGTACGCAAAGGTCCACGTTTAGAAGTTCACCAAGAACCTGAAGGTGCAGTCATTTCAGCCGATCAACTTGCTGAATACTATTGGAGTGGTGGAGGTCCTTATATGCTTCAAGAACAAGTCGCTCAATTTTTGGGCATCAAATCATTCAAACGAAAATATCCCAACATTCAGCGAAGAGTTGTTGATATGCAAGAGAGAGATTTTATTCGCGAAAGTGGACTAGCTAGCGAAGCTATGTGCGATCTTGGTTTGACAGCTGTCAATACGGCCGATATTTTGGATATTATGTATTCAGACTTTCAAGATAAATACGAAGAATACTGCAAACATCAGCGCGATAGGCAGGCTAAGGATTTGACCAATAAGCAAAAAGCTTTGAGTTTGGCGGCAATGCAGGAGAAGACCAAGATGGATATCACGCAGCAGGCGGTGCAATCGGCGGCGAGTTGGAATTCTACTTTTAATAAGGTATTGCTTTTAAATATTTAATCACAAACACGTATTTTTTTACAAAAATTGATGTAACTGTTTTTTATTTTTACAATATGATGGATTGGTTCACGCTATCGGCTCGTTGCACAAATTTTGTTAGAACGTGACATTATAACATACATTATCCTCTTTTAAAAATATTAATGGAGTGTTATACTAAAAAATTAAAATTTGTATATGGATAGCCAATAATAAAATTGACAACAATTTTTTTATTTTAACCATAGCTCTACCATTCTTGAAAAAAATAATTGATAACAACTAATAACAGCTTGTGTGGAACACGATGGTGAGCTATTTGAGCATTTTTTATAAATAGTCTTTTCTTAAAAGAAGATTTATATTGTTTCCTGCTAATCATACTTTCCTGTTTTCATAAAGACTACTCATGGTATTTTAGGACACCTGTCTAGTGTCTGTATACAAATGTGGCTTATTTCAGATCGATCGTTAAAAAAATAAGTCAATAGCTTACATAAAAAAAATATGAAGAGCACCCCTTGGTCATCCTGTATGTAACGCAAAAATTCTCAAAATTAAAAAAATTTACTTTTAACAAGGTGTATCTTGATTTCTTGAATTTTAAAACATGCTTTTCAAAATTTTATAGGCACAAAAAATATTAAAGTTTACTTTTTTAGTATTTTGTATATTTACGATAGCATGATTTGATTATACGGGGTGTCTCAAAATTGGCGAATTTCGAATTCAGAGTTGTAGAGAATCACTTCAGCAAATATAGAAACAAAATAGAGATTCTGGGCTTTCTCACAAAGATACAATGTGTTCAAAAATGGTTGTTCATCAAGTTGACTATGGAATTCAAATTCAATGTGCCGCTTCGTCCAAATGACTATTGTAGTTTCTCTGTCAAATCTGTAAATTAACTTTTTAGTCACTTTTTTACATTTTTCAGCAAAGTAGTTTCAAGTGTAGGGTTTGTCTTGGTTTCTGTTTTATATTTCCGTGATTTTTGTTGTTGTGTATTCTTTCGTGTTTAGAATCGAAGTATTGACATATCTGCCACTTTGACAGGATTTACAACTTAAATTAAGCGGCACGTTACGTTCAAATTTCATAGGTGACTTGATGTACAATCATTTTTGAACATATTGTAGATTAGTTTGAAGGTGCACTTCAGGTGTACCTACTTTAAAATGCATTTTCTTTAAAAGCAGGCTAAAAATTTCAGTGTTTATTGTTATTTATGTTGTATTTATGAGTGTGGAGAATTTACATTTAATAATGTAAAACAGTTTCTCGAAAAATTAGCTTTATTTTGATGTAAAAGAATTTCTGTAATTTTTCGTAAAAATAAAACGACAAATTACAAAAATTCAAGATTTTTTACTCAAAAATAAAACTACTATTTTGAGAAATTCTTTTACATTATTAGTCTCCACAATCATCTACACCAAAAATACCAATCTTTTTTTTTCTGTATTTGGACTATTGAAGTAATTCTCTACAATAGTCTGAACTCGGAATTCGCCAATTTCGAGACACACTGTATAACTCGTATTTGGCTCGTTGTGCAAATTTTCTAAGAACGCGAAAGTTTGTACGCTCGTACAATGGTAAATATAATTCTCATTGCTGACAGCAAAAGCTCACGGCATACCTGCTTGGCTTTTATTTTAAACGCGACTTTTTTAGAAAAAAACCCTAACTCGACTGTACGAATATTACAATTTACAACAAAATGTAAAAAATTGGAGTGTCTTATGTAACATATAATTTTATTTATAAATTTCTATGTGCGATGTTCACAATTCTGGAAAAAAATAATTTCAGACGCGACGAGAACAGAGAAAGGCTTGTATGGATTTGCAAACCTTAACTGTTCACTTTCCAAAAGGCAAAATGAAGCAAATCAACAAACCCAAAATCGGGCATTATCCAGTAGCCTTAGTTCCAGGACAATTTACAGACTATTACAGGGTACAATCTTTAATTAATTCCAATTTTGTTGTTTTTAATGTTTTTTTATTAGGAATTTACACCAACTGAAATAAATAATTTACCGCTGAATACAATGTGCTACAATACTTTGATACGAGGACGACATCATGAAATGGAATGTGATAGTCAAACTGACGGTTCAGGTTCTGAGTCGGACACAAGCACTTCAGACTCCGATAGTTCTTACAGTGGTTCTTCAGATGCAGAAGATTGCACTCTTTGCAAACCAACACCGAAAAGACTAGCTGCTGCACTCTAATGGCATTTAAGTTTGTTTTAAACATTTTTATAGGACTAGTTTATAGTTTTGTACATATTTTTTCTCTAAAAAACTAAAAATAAAACTTATGGTAATTTTTTTTTGGTTTTATTTCTTTATTTCCAAAAAAGGGATGTTCTTTATCGGCAATTGATTTGGCATAATCTTCTTTTGGTTTCTTTTTTTTAATACAACTGCTACAATAGAGGGAGGGAATCTTTTTTATCAGGTTCAGAGTTTTTCTCGATTTTTTTTATAATAAAACAAAAATAAATACGTGTTTGAATTTACACTTTTAGATTGTTTCGACGTCAGAAGCGATGTGTATCAAGAGAAATATAACATAATTTTAAAATTCGAATTGAATTCAAAAGCGTGTTTAAAGATTTGAAAAAAGTAAAAACATTTGATAAAAACTTCATGGTATCTCGGTTTTCTTTGACGAAATTTGATTAAAAATTCATTTTTATAGCATTATTCTAGAGCTAGAGTATTGTACAAGTATCTTACGTCTAAAAAATTAAATGAATTGTGTTATGGTAAATGCACCTTTTTTTTTCAAAAAAATACAATTTTGAAAAAGAAAGTAATCTTCATTATCAGCAATTGATTTATTTACTGTCTTACGATATGGCACAATCTCCCTTTTTGTTTTATTTCTTTTCTTTTTTTTCTAATACAATTGCTTTCAAGAGAGGGAATCTACTTTATCAACAAAAATATTTTTTTTTAAATAGGTCCGCTACAAGAAGGGAAGAATCTTTGTCGACAATCTTGTTGTTTAACCGTTCTATGATAGAGGGCAGGATCAAAAACATAATGGAGGAGGAAATTCAAATTATTACGTAATTATTTACTAGAAAATTTGCAAGAACTGAAACATTATCTATATTTTAAAATAAAACAAAGCTTCTTTTGGTAGAATTTATTAATAACATGCCACAATAAGTAGACGATTAATTGCAATTTATTCTGCATCTCTTTATGGTCTAGAAAGGTGGAATGCGAGACACGTTTTTGAACAATGTGGTAATGCACGCGGCCATTAAAAGATGCAGTCGAAAAACACTTTACAAAAATAACAATTTTTTTCATTTTTATGCTCCTTGTATAATTTAAGGCACATTTTTGAATTGAACGAAATAAAAGAGAGAAAAAATGAACACTTTATAGAAACGCAAACGTTTCAAAAGCTTTTTGTTCAGTCAGTCGCATTGCGATGGGGTGGTAGTGACTCCAGTTTGGGTTTCTTTAATAGACAGCAGCTAGAAAAACAATAGAATAATTAGTATCCAGTTTACAAAACTGAAATTTAAATTAAATAAACTTTCATTCTTTGGTGTAGTTTGATAGACTGATATAAGTTTATTTTATTTAAATTTGTTGAGCCAAAGCATTGAAATGCCTTATGTCATGTGACTGTGTTTAATAGCAGCATTTTGCAAAGTGTTAGTACAAAATGTGACCCACTTTACAAAATCAAAAATTGTGTTGGACAGCAAAAAACATGTGTGTACTGTTTTCAATTTCCACACCAATTATTTTTAAATAAATAACAGTTGTGGCCTCCAGAATTTCGGTATCGATTTTTTTTTACTATAACCTAAGAACCATTTGTTCAAAAATAATAAAATTTGGAACAGAAAACTATAGTTGTATAACTATGAAGACATGTTCAAACTCTAAAAAATTAAAACACAACATGAAAACTATTGAATTTATTTAGGTCAGAAGCAATTGGAATCAAGTAAAATATGCCGAAGTAACACCAATTTCAATTTAATTTTTGATACATAATTAAATTTAATAAAACATCTACTAAATCAAAAATTTTCAAATTTAAAGATCTTAAAAATTGTCTTTGAAATTCGCCTCCATTTTGACGCTTTAATAAGCATATTAAAGCACGCAACGTCATCAAGTACGATGTCATAATAGTCATTATTTGACGGAACATTTTTTTACGAAAATTTTTAGGTTGGCAGGAAGCAAATTCGCGACCGTATTTTTGCCAATTTCACAAATTTCAGGAAACGTTCATGCAGGATTACCTCCATTGTCATCAAAACTCTTGTTTTTTGACAAAACATTGATAAAACAAAAATTTTAACTCAATTTTTCATTTTCAAAATTGAGACACAAAAATGTCTAAATCGACTAAAATAACAATTTTTGTTTAAAAACGGCAAAAATAGAGCAAGTTACAAAAAATAGCATAAGACACTCGTTTCATAAGACCCTGAAGCACTCATTTTTTCAAAAAACTTGTGGCTAACGCCACTCGTTTCTGACACTGAATTCATGCTTCAAGACAGGCCTTAGGAAATTTGTCTTTTAACATAAGTACTATTTTTTTTTTTCATAATAAAACAGAAGAAGTACTAGTTTCCATTTCGAACACTTTTAGCTCGCTTTGAGGGCAGAAACGATCTAAATTCAGTGAAATGTATTAAGTGCAACGACATTAATTTCAAAATTGCTATGATTAAATACTTTAAAAATGTAAAAATGTTTGATCAAGCTTCATGTAAAATAATTTTATTTTCGACTTCACTTGGTGATTTTTTGTTCTGTTTTCCCGAAATTTCGATATAATTTCATACTTTTCAGCCAGTGATAAAACAATTGCAAAAAACATTATTTATTGTTTAGACACATATAAAAAATTCTAAAATTTGAAGCTAAAAGAATATTTTAATACAGAAGAAGTAGGTACGTATTTCTCGTTTGTACTTTCCTTGTTAAACTTTTTTTGGGCTTTTTTACAGAAATTAGTTTCAAACACGTACTAAATAGAGGGAAACAACCTGATCTTTTCAGCTAATTTAATGGCGATTTTCCAAAGAAAAAAGTATAGCTTAAAACTCAACACTGAAAACTGTTAGACAATTTGTTGATGTATTTAGTTTTCGTTTGAAGTAACTGTTCCAAATTTTATGATAATTGGTCAAATAGTAGTTCCAAAGTTATAGTAAATTATTTATTATACAGCGTGTTAGGGAATGGTTTAGCAAAAATTCAAAGGTAGATAGAGAATGACAAGACAAATCGATTAAGCAAAACTGATGTAAATAAAAAATGCATAACTTTTCCAAGAAATCGTTCTGAAATTAGTCCCAAATTTTGAGAATAGCTGAACTTGAATTATAAAAATTAGCGTAAATTTTAATATTATTGACAAAACAGTAGAGGTGAATTAACTTCTTGGTTCACTACGTTATTCTTCTATTTCAATTTGTGTTTTGTTATTAAATTTTACGAGAAACAAAAACATTTTTTTGTCAGGACCGGAATTCGAACCTTTCAGACAAATGAACATGTAAACCTCGATTTTGAAAAATTCTCAACACGCCCATGCGTCACCATCTCCATTTTGTTTAATGAAAAAATTAACTGCTAAATAAACTAACTCGTCTGATCATGACTAATTTACATACGAAACATTGCTAAGTCATTCCCTAACACCCTGTATATATTGAACCAACAATAGTGCACAAAATTATTTATATCTTTGTTATGGGCCATTTTTCAAAAAATCCTTGAATACGTCGATTTTATTTTTTCAAATACTACATTTTGACTGGGTAACATTTTTTAACATCATTCGTTTTTGAGTTGCGCTGTCATTTTTAAATTTTTTAACGACAATCAACATTTTTGTTTATTACGGTTTTTGATAGCAGGTCCCATCACCGTCTGTATACATAGAATGACACCTTATCTCGCCTGGGCATTTGTAAATGATAAATTGTTTTTTAAATCTGCAAAGTAAAAATAATAACAAATGCGCAGTAAATAATAGCATTTCAAAACTGGAGAGTCTAGAATTCCACATTTCGAGTTCTACATTTTCGAATTTAAACGTTTAAGGGGTATGTCTTTAAGATCGCAGACTAGCTACTGAGCGTTTATTATTTAAACTGAAATTAGATACTGTGCATATACGATTTTTTTACTGGACACTTTATACTGAACAAATTTTAATAAAATACTGTGCATGGTTTACTGATCATGTATTATTTTTTACTGGTCAAAATCGGATTTATTACTTTTCGCTTTATTACTACCCTTTTTAAAATTCACTATCTCGGAAACTAGACGGACAATCTTTTTTATTTTTGCCCCATATGTGGAATTCTTTGAACAATAATCTGTTAAAATTTAAAAGAAATCTTAAGAAAGTGAATTTAGGCACCAACTACCTTAATATGAAATTTAAACACAAAAAAATTAATAAAAAACAATCACCTCTCCTTCGTCGCCTCGTCCTTAATCCGATTCGTCCGCTAAAACTCTATTTTGCGAACTTGTTACATATTAGCTGTTTCAAAACTATAAAAAAAATTTGGTGAAATGCGACGTTGGCGTTTTTATAGTTTTGAAACAGCTATTAAGAAAATATTATTTAATTTTTGTTTTTTGAAAAGCAAGTCATAACAAAGATGAATTTTGTGCATTAATCTTGGTTTAGTTAGTGTAATATTTTTGAAGTTCCAATACATTACTGTTCATTTCCAAGGTACTATATTTTTTTAACTTCAAGTAAAGGTACTTAACACATAAATAACATTTAAAAAAATTCTAAAAATACATCAGTATAGTAGACCATGATTCAGAAAATGGCGATTCCCAGTGTAGTCAACATACACTTCGCCTTCGGAATCATAGCCTACTTACCACACAATCACAGAAGAAGAAAAAACGAGAAGAGAGAAAGATTTACCCACAAAAAATGGCTGTCCTCAATGTCAAAAAAGGGGGCAAAGGTGGTCTGGGTCAAAGAGAGAGAGAGAGATCTCTCGGGGTGGTGGGGTTAGTTGGGGGACTTACCGAACGGCCTGATGGGGTGTTTGTCCCACAGGTACGTCCTCTTGACGGGAGAGAGGTACGAGTCGCGGAGGTAGAACGGGGACTTACCCCAAGGGTTGTAAGTGGAGTAGGGCCGCAACAAGGGGGAATCCCACCAAAATGGATCGTTGATTATTGACGAAATGGGGAGGAAAGGAGAGGGATTCAATAGGTCGCGGAACAGTCTCTTACTTGGGAATAGCCCACCACGGTTGTAAATCGGCTGGCCCGCGTAGTTGAAAGCCACTTCAGACGGGCGGGGACCCCATTCTCCAGACTGGAACAAATACAGAAAAGGTTTAGTTGAATTGTTGAAATTTCAACGTGTTCGGATATATTTAATAAATAAAGTTTTAGACACTAAAACTAAAAAAGTAGGGCTTTAAACAATACTCATAATCACCCAAAAATGTCAATTTTTGATGTCAAATTTAAATATAATGTGGAAACCTACAAAATAATGACAAATTAAAAAGTCCGCTAATAAGAATTTTATAATATTTAAAACTATGAAAATTCGTTTTTATTCAAAAATACTAATCAAATTTGAACTTCAGAAGATACTTTTTAAACTGGCAATTGCAAAAACTGGATTTTTATGGAAAATTAATTTAAAAAAAAAATCGTGCTAAAAACATTGAAGTTGACTTGCTCAAGTCTGAATCAAAAATTGATTGGTAATTGTTTATAAGAAATGTTAACTGTTTCGAAAGTATTCATGAAACAAAAAATTATTGTTGAATCAAGGTGATTACGAGTGTATGCAAAATTTCATCAGCCGGATAGCCGCAACTACCTAAAATTGATTCGCAAAATAGTCAAACAAGGTTAGTTAAATAAATGTTTTTACAACGAGAAATGAAGACACGAAGAGAAGAAACGGAGACAAGGAGAAACAAGAAAATTGCACACAAAAACAAGAGAGGCAAAGAAAAAGAACTAACAAAGCGAAGAAATTTCAGCGTGTTTGGATAGCCCTTTCAAATTTATTCTCAAAATTTAAAACAGACAAACAATATAGCAAGTCAAAGAATAAAAGGTTTTCCAAAGAGAAGTGATAGCCCTTTCAAATTTTGTTCTCAAAATTTAAAACAGACAAACAACATAGCAAGTTAAAGAATAAAAGGTTTTCCAAAGAGAAGTGAAGACAAGCTGAAAGATAAACGAAGACAAGAAAAACTGCATATCGAAAGCGAAAAAGAGAGGTGAAAACAAAAAGAAACAGGAGAGCGATTATATAGAAAAGGTAGTGCTTACAAAAATTATCAGGAACTTTGGGAACCAATCGCGTCTTTCACACTGTGTTTTATGCAAATTTTTCAAAAATTGATAAACCTTCCACGGACAATAACAAGAAAATAAAAGTGGTCGCCCCTACATATTTTAATATGTTAAAGAAAAAGATCTTCAAATATTCTTTTCAAAAATTACGTGTGTATGCAAAATTTCATTACGGTTGGATGACCTAGTACCTAGTTTTGAAGAACGAATCGTTTAGACTTTTTACTTACTTTGATGGGTGTTGGAGAGAGACTTCGTCCCCAACGTGGCCACAGAGATGGGTAGAGTTTGTCGAGTTCAGCGAGACGATCCAAATGGTCTAACCAGGCGCGATGAGGGTCGTACTTTTCAGCAGCTGGTGCTGGTCTCTTGCTATACACCAAATAGAGTGGATAACGGCTGAAGGGATATGTAGTGTGGAAAATGCTGGGCCATTGGCTGGGTTCGCGTCCTTTAACACGATCGATATGGTCCTGCCAGGCCTTGTCGGCGTCAAATGGTCGTGGTTTTGTGATATGGAACACTAGTGGCGAATATATCCATTAAGTAAAGTGCTTAATCAATTTCAACACTTTTTTAATTAATAGTATCATTTCCATAAACGTCGAACCATTTGTTAAGTAAAATAAAACAAAATTGGGTCTGCCTCTGGCTTTTTTAATTTAAAACAAACCAAAAATTCAATGTTAATTAATTATTATATATTATTATATATAATAATATTATATATATATATATATATTATAATTCATAACTTAATTAAATTAAATTAATAGTTATTTATGTAACAAGTCCGCTAAAACTATTTTGCAGAAGTGTTGCATACAAACTTTTTTGGTACTAACTCTCTAAAACAACAAAATTGTAAAGTTCTTTACATTTCGAATTCATCCTCATCACAAGTGCAATCGACCGATACGCATAGCAACGACTAATTTATTGAAACAATAATCAAATTATTGTTTTGTCAAATAATAAATAAATTAGAGTCCACAAAATGTTGCTACGACTACTTTAAGTCCTTTTCCTTTAAAATGACATTTTGCGGAGTCAAAGCAGTTCCCAAAGTAACCATTTTAGGGAGCGTGTACCAAAAAAATATTTTTAATAATTTTTAACATCTTTAACAATCATTCGTGATGAGATTGCAACTTGGAATACTTTAGTGTGTTTTAAATTTTGCTTGTTAAAGCGCTATCTTCCGTTTTACCAAAATCATAGACTCTTGCAAAAAAAAATGTCGACTAAATTATAACTTGATTCAAGTTGATCAAAATATTGCAGTTCAGGACGTTTTTAGAGAAAAAATTCTAATTGACTAAAGAAAAAATTGTTCAAAAAATTCTAAAAATTTTTGTAATGAGATTGCAACTTAGAATACGTTCGTGTTTTGAAATTTTGCTTTTTAAAGCGCTATGATTTGGTTTTTACCAAAAATAATAGTAGTTTATTATACAAGTAAAGAAAAGATGTTCATTATCTGTGCGTGATGTGTTTAATGACGAGCAGATAATGCCAACTTTTCTTTACGTGTACAGCGTGCTCAAAAACTGACGCACCAACTCAATGGTGTGTGATAGAGAACAGGTTACATATACAGGTGAAAATAGTAAAAAAATTCTTTGTATTATAGTTATTGATAAATAACGGGCTTTAGATAAATGATATGTGGCAACGTTGTCTAACAGTCATGATCGCAATAGAATTTGATCAACAATAAAAATAAATTATTTTTGAAACGGTTTCCTAGGAAATAATTCCCAGTGTTGGCACATCTACACATTGTGATTTTTTTGATGAATTTTAATTTTTTGAATTAAAGAAACTGCTAAAGGCTGATAGAAAATTTAAAAATAATTATGCATCGTTTTGTTAGGGAACGATTACCTAGTGTGAAGCATAAAAACAATAAAAAATAATGAAAACTAAAAAAGTTAACACAATAAGTTTGTAGCTCCATATTTTTTAAAACATGACTTTAAGAATTTTTTCAACATTTTTCCCGTAATCTTTACTTGCTTCTCAATAACGTACTGCTGAGTTGGTGCGCCAGTTTTTGAGCATCCTGTATAATATTTCTTTTTAGGTTTATTGAGAAATTTTTGTTAAATTGTTTCACCGATAGAATAAAAAAATCACCAAATGGCCACTTTATTCTATTAGTAAGATTAAAATTACTATCAAATAATGTGCCGTAGTAACCACTTGTAGAATAAAGGTGCATTACCTCTACTCCTATCTCTGGAATAAGCAACACTTTTAACACCTATAACAGAAAATATTTTTTTACAAAAAACGTAGAAACACTATAATTTTCAAATTGTTTTCGACGTCCAAAACGGTCATTTATGACTAAATTACAACTTGCTACAGTTCAAGTTGACATTCTTTCTGAGAAAAATTTATGATTAACTTAAGACAAATTTTAAAAAATTAATTAATTTTTAGCGTTTTTAATCAGTTGTAATGGCATTGTGACTTGGAATACATTAATGTGTTTGAAATTTTGTTTTTTTACTGGGGTATCATTCCTTTTTTTAACAAAAATTAAAGAATTTGTTGTAAAAAAAATGTTAACTCTATTTAAAAATAAATAAATAAATAAAGTGTTGTAAATGTCGCATTTCAGGGCGCTAGCTTTCGTTTTCAGAAAAAAAGTTATAATTAACACAAGAAAATATTAAAAAAAAAATCTAATAATTTTTGGCGTCTTCCATCATTTGTTTTTACAACTTGGAATACGTTAATGTGTTTGAAATTTTGCTTTTTAGGGCGCTATCATTTGTTTTTTAGCAAAAATCAAGGATTTTTGCAAAAAAGCAGGAACACTATAATTTTCGAATTATTTTCTACGTTCCACGTTCATTTATGACTATATCACAAATTGCTATAGTTTAAATTGATAAATAAATTGTATTTCAGAGTGCTACCTTTCGTTTTCAGAGAAAACATTATGATTGAGTTAAGAAACGAATGTAAAAAAATAATAATTTTGTAATCAGATTACCAGTTTGAACACTTTAATGTGCTTAAAGTTTTGTTTTTAAGAGCGCTATCATTTATTTTTTACCAAAAATCAAAAATTTTTTTGGAAAAAAGTAGAACCACTATAACCTTTTATTTTTTTTTGACGTCCAAAACGCTCATTTTTATGACTAAACTACAACTTTCTATAGTTTAAATTAAACGAAATTTTACATTTCAGGGCGTTAGCTTTCATTTTAGAGTAACATTTATTATTTACTTCAGATTTTTTTTAATATAATAATTTTTGACGACTTTAGCAATCATTTGTAACTAAAGTCTATCCGGAATTAAAATCAATTGTCAAATTGTATCAACTTTGGCAACTCCATTTAAAATTAGTCGTCCAGGCTTCATTCCTATGGCAATGTCGCAGGGTTCCAACATAATTTCAAAATGTTTGACACTGACAATTGATTCAAAATAGAATGAGATATAGACTACAACTTGGAATACTCTAATGTGTTTAAAATTTTGCTTTTTAGAGCGCTATCATTCAATTTTATCAAAAATTAAAGATTTTTTTGCAAAAATGTAAACACCCTATAATTTCGAATTGTTTTCGATGTCCTGAACGGCCATTTTTTATTAAATTACAACTTGCTATAGTTCAAATTGTTGGCGCTTTTGCATCTTAGGCCGCAAATTTCCGAGGGAAAAATAAATTATTTACTTAAAAAATAAAAAATACATATTTATTGATTCTCGACGTCTTTAACAGTTACTTAAGGGAGCTATCGTTCGTTTTTAATTAAAAAATTTAAGGATTTCATTGGAAAAAAAGTGGAAAAACTAACCAAGGAAAATGGAGGGAAAGATTTGTTGAATCCTTTTAATTTACATAATTATTTTCTGATAAAAATTCAATAATTAAACTTAGTTAGGGGCCCCCCACCTTTTTAAAAACTTCCAATTTTTCGAAAACCAGTAGAAGTAATTTTGGCGAAAAGCTAGAGCAAATGTAAATGTAATAAAACTTCATAGTAGATGTGTAGAACAGTGAAGAACACAACAAAAATGAATACTTATATAAAAAGCCAAAGTTAAATCAATGTCAAAACGAGTGTTGGCTCCCTATTAATTTCACATTAGCTACACACGTTTTGTTTTAGATTTAATTTGGCAACATAAAAACTATGTTAATGCTGGCTAAGGCATCTAATAAGCATCAATCTATTCTTACCTCCAAGGCGACCGAACCATCGCGTCTCCCTCAAAAAAAACTTCAAGTGGCAACTTCTTGTTTCACCACCAAAAAATGAGTGTATAAAGAGGGAAGGTTACGAAAAAAAAAAAAAGAAGTTGATCGCCCTGGCAAATGCTGGAGCAGCAGGAACGTTATTAAAAAGCCTTGCTAATAAAGCTATATGACATAAAGTTGAGTTAATCCTGAAATAATAAAACAACAAAAAACGCGACTCAAGCGTTTGCGGGGCGGTTGAATTTTCGATTTTTCATACATATAATTTATTTCTGTTTCTTGTACATTGCAGAGACAGATTATCAAATAAATAAAATATTGTGTTTTCACTTTACATTGTACTGTATTGTGTGGTGTACAAAACGATCTACTACATAGCTAAAAAGTGAAAACCAAGTGTTTTAGAAGTGTGATAAAGTAATAGTGTTAATTCACAAACGAGTTGATAAAAGTTCATTGAAGGGCACTTGTTATGAGAGACGACTGATTGCGTAGTGGGCCCTCTTGGTACAACAACGGCCTAGTAGTGCTTTGACTTACCGGGCCGGTATCTGTCGAGGGAGCCGTAATTGTGAGGGTAGATCGGACGAGGAGAGTAGCCGTAGGTGTCTCGGTGCAATGGGTCGTATCGGTATCCAGGAACATGGATGCGTTCACCGGCATGGATTGGGTCGTCGTAGATGGATTTGCCGAAGGGCCAGCCTGAGCCCAACTCGGGAAGATCGCTGATTGGCCGGAAAATGCCTCTGGGACGGGTGTGGATGGGATCGGTGGCCCTTATGTCCTGCGATCCTGAGAAAAAAAAGTTATTTATTTTATATACAATGTGTTTTTAAATGATTCTCATCTAGTTAACTTTGAAATTGTTTTACATTTCGAAGGACTATAACTTGGGAGACGAAACGAGATACAAAATCTCAGGATTTTCTGAACCAAAAAAAATAATACGGCAGCGTAAAATGAGGAAGCCTCGAGCGTTATACCGTCTCGGTGTCAAATCGTTTTAAATTAACTGAAATTCAACCAGTTCACTAATTAGTTGGAAAAAATGCAGAAATGTTGAGCTTTGCATTCTCAACAGACTGAGAAAAACTGAGGACTAAAACTTTCATGAGAAACATAAGAAAAAAAATATTTAAAATTCAAAATTTGCACGTTTTCCCGTATTTTTCAAAACGCTGCGAATACGGTTAAAGATACAAGAAGAATGTTCAGAAGAAAGTTGTAGAGAATTAAATTTTAAAATCAGAGAGACCATATCTTTATCTTAACGGTTTAGGCTTAGAAAACGTTCAAAGATGATCAAGCGACGAATTTCCTTCATTTTCCCGTTGGTCAAGAAAAGTGAATTTATACCCAAACCGTTGAAGATAGAAATAAGGTTCTATAACGTTGTTCCTTACACTTTTTTGTGTTTTCAACCGTATTCGCAGCGTTTGAATAAACAGACGACGATGCCCAAAAAATTATTGCTTAGAATTATCAATTTGCGTTCCACCTTATATTTATAAATTTTCTACAAATAAGTCCGCGGCCGGCACGATATGTCTATCTTCAACGGTTTAGGTATAAATTCATTTTCCAATATTTGACCACCGGCAAAATGAAAGAAATCCATCGCTTGAGCGTCTTTGAATGACTTTGGGGCCTAAATGGTTGAAGATAGGGATATGGTCTCGCGAACTTTTTTAAAAGAAATTCAATTCTTTCCAACTTTTCTCTGATTATTTTTCTTGTATCTGTAACTGTATTCGCAGTGTTTTGAAAATTATGGGGCAGAGTGCAATTGGTAAAACTTTGAATTTTTTTTAAATATAGTTTACGATATAATTTTTGGACTATTCTTTCTCCTATTATTGAGAATTTGATGCTCTATCTGCCTATGTTTTATTTATTCGCCTTGTGCTATATTTTTATAAATTTATTGCTCTAAAAACTTAAAGGTTCCGGCAAAGTTTGATCCAATCTACCGATTGTTCCGTCTAAACCCCACATTAGAGCTATTGGGAGTTCTAATAATAGTAGTCATGTAATAGTATATTTTATACGAGATTTATAAGACGTTCTATTATATATTCTATTATATAGACTGATCCAGAAATACTGAGCCAGTTGGAAACACTGGACTTTTTCGGTTGCAATGTTGCAAATTACGACCACAATTGCTGTTGTATGTTGCCAACAGACTCAGTATTTCTGGATCAGTCATATATACAATAGAATGAGTGCCACAATTAAGTCTTATAAAAGGAGTGCAATATACTATTTTTTCTATTTTCTAATTTTTTGTTGTTTGTTTTTGTTTAGCTTGACTTATAAAAAATCTGTTTAAATGTTTCCTCTTAATTTTGTTAATTATTCAGACTTTACCAATAAACGATTTGACGCTGTTGACAGATCACACACTAAATTACAGACACCCAGCCTAGCAATGCCAATAGAACTACTAAAAATTTCCTAAAAGGAGTAGCACAAAAATTCTCTTGTAAAAACACTTCCAGTTTCATAATGAAACCAAAATAGAAACAAATTTGTATAGAACCAAAATCCGAAATAACCCGAGTTATTTTCTAGACAGTTTTTGTCAGCGTTCCTAAGCCATTGTAGAAATATTTAGTTTTTTTTAATATGGATTTTTACCTTTTATTTCAAAAATCTACAAGCCATTTTTCAAAATTTTTAGTTGGTGTGCCGATTTTTGAACACCTCTTATAAGAAATCAAAGTTTTTCAAATCTGAACTTAATGAATTAATTTTGTTTTAACGGAAAAGATTGCAAAATATTAAACAGAATTAATCGTTTATTCAGTGAGAAATGTTTCTTTGTCACACTCAGCAAAATAGCACTGGCTAGTAAGGAATTTCCGACACTGTCAAAGAAAACCAACTTAACTAGAAAATTATCACAGATAGGTATAGGGAATACCAGTGCAGAAATAAATTCTCTTCCATCCACTGAAAGAAAGTTTGGGGCAAAAATGGCAGAAATACCAATTTTTACCTAAGAGAGTGTCCGCGCTTTTCAATCACCCTGTTTGTTTTTTTATTTATTTTTTTTTTCAAAAATATTGATTACATGATGTGCTTTTTCTCAGAGAATCGTCTTAGGAATTTTAGATTAATGTACTTGTTTTCTCAAAGAATTTTTTTAATATCTTAAAAGTGTTCGGAGACCAAACTTGTTTCTATAATCTTTCTGCAAAGTATTCACCAAAATTTTTGATTCATGCTAATTTTATATTTTTCGTCTTTTATTATTATTACCGATCGTAATAGCTTGTTTTATAGTTCATTATCATTACAAAAGTTGTGAGCTTCTTTAATTATCTTTAACCTTTAATCGTAACAGCTTTTTATACTGGTCGTTATTTAGCAAAGTCACCTTATTTTCAAATTTATTAGTATTAAAAAAGCAGCATCTCAAACACTAATAAGAAATTTGATATGATTTGTTGGAAACACTTGACTAACAGCTTGGCAGGAACATTGCTTTTAGTCGTAACCCAAATATTCTGACTTGACATGAGGCTTGATTGACTAGCTTCAAATTAAGATGCAGGTGTCTATTTTTATAAATTTTGGCTGTAAAACTCGTAAACTTTATTGTAAATTCAGAAAACTCGAAGGTGGTTTTTCGCTCGTGTAGGTGTTAGTTCCATTAATTTTGTTGGTAAAAATAAACACTGTTTTGGTTTCCAATGTCACACAGTCTACCCGTGTTCTTAAAAAGAAAGAGAATGCTATTTCATTCAAGATAGCCATATTAGTTATTTTATAAAATAAGCGTAAAAAGTGAAATTTTATTTTGAGACAAAATCAAATAGTCTTTAACGCGAATCACAGACTATGTGTTCAAAAATGGTTGTTAGTCAAGTCACCTATGATTTAATGATTTAAATGTAATTTAACCGTAATTTGCCGCTTAATTTAAATTGTGAATGCCGTCAAACTGACAGATCCGTCACAATAATGCAAAAAGGCTTCGAATCCAAAAATGAAAGAATACACATCAACAAAAAGAATGGAAATACAAAACACAAATCTAGACAAACCCTACATTTGAAACAACTTTGCCAAAAAAAAATGTAAAAAAAAGAGTAAAAAGCTAATTCCAAGATTTGCCAAGGATTTGAATTTGAATTCTGTAGTCAACTTGATGAACAAGCATGTTTGAACACATTGTACTTTTTTTACAACTTAGAGTATTTAATGAAAAAACACATTACTAGTAATTTTTAATATCAATAATATTGCATATAACTAATTCCTGAAGTGATGTAAACTGAAGAATATTAAAGGCAAATTCTGTAAAAAGAGTCAAAACTGATTACCTGTGTTGTTCAATGTTTTGACATCAGAATTCATGAAATAAAAAACCTTTCTGAACAAAGCTGGTGACTTGGAAATCATTTGAAAATCGTCTTATCCCTTATTCCTTCAAAATGCAATAAATTGTGCAAAATAACATTAGTTTTGAATTACTTTGTGATGTCGAGGCTTGGTTTAATGCGTAGTGTAAGCATCAGTTAGCTGAAAAAATATGAAACAAACACAATTTTCAACCAAATTTATGTTCTTTTTGCCTATTTTTAACGAAATTTCGCTTAATTTTTTCTCAAAATACAAAAGTCTATCGTCTAAAAATAAACTAAATCGAATAAAACAAGCTAGTCTCTAATTTCGTGTTTAGCGAATTAAAAAAATGCCTTTCGTGAATTTGTACAAAGCCCACTCAAATGTGGTGTTTTTGAGCTTGGTTTTAACGAAATTTTTTATTGTGATTTTGAGGCTTGTTTTTACTAGATTTAACAAAATAAATAATTTTCTGTTGTTTCAAAAACGATATAAATCGAACACAACTAGCGAAAGCAACATGAATTTCGATCTAGTTTTGTGTTTTAACGTTTTTCTTTTTTTAAGTTTTAGAAGGAAAACAAACACAATTTTCGACCAATTTTTTTTCACTACTTATCAAAATTTCTCAAAAAATGAGGTAGGCCGTGCGAAACAGACAAAATAACTTTGATTTTAATTTCTTTTTGTTATTTTGTAATTTAAAAAAATCTCTGATTTAAAAACAAATTAAATTGAACTAAATGTGTTACTTTTAGAGAATTTGTGCTAAAAACACTCAAAAAGCATCAAATAACGAGTTCCATTTTCGGTCAACCTTTATATACTTATTTTATACTATACCACAGACTATACTAATATATGATGGGTTTATTTTTGCGGGGCGTACGAGTAGAAACCTCTTAATCCGTGCCACTTACGCCGCTCATGAGTTTAAATTAGTTGTATTGGAAAATTTGCTCCTTTTCATCAGGAATATCGATAATACACAATGATCATTATTGCATTAATCAAGTACATTGTCATCAAATGATTATCAAGCTTTCCATTAACTGTGCTAATACTACTTACGAACACATCAGTGGCGTACGCTTTGTCTGCAATATAACTTAAAAAAATATTTCGAAAACGGTTACTCTATGATTTTTTTTACTATTTTTCCCAGCATGTCCCCATTTTGTAAAAAATATATATTTTTTTAGATATCCGTTACAAAAAATATTGTACCTACGGATATTGTACCTAACTTGTTTGTAAAGCAATTTCCCACATACGCACTTCATGCGTATAACTATTTTGAAGAATTTCTACAAAAAAGATATTTTTGACGAATTTTCCTTTTGAAATAACATCAGTGGTGCAAAATACATAGCATTAATTGAACTATTTTGTGATGTGAAGCTTGAAAATGAATTAATTCGAATAAAACTAACTATAGCAAGACCGATTTCGATCTAGTTTCGTGTTTTTCAAAAAAAAAGTTTTAAGTTTATAACTGTGCTAAAATACCCAAACAAGATGAGTTAGTTGGTAACTTTTATTCAAACCGTTTTAGCAAATTTTTCCAAGTAATACATAAATTGCAATCCACACCTGTTTAGAGAAAATAAAACGGACAACAACCAATTAATTCATTCTTTAAATTAGAACGTTAGAAAATCAAGTGCGAATCTATGAGCTAACCATCTTATTAGAATTTGAGTATCTCGGGATGTGAAAATTTTGGCTAAACACAATTTTGGGTTTTTTATTATTTACAACAAATTACCTTTAAGGGATCCGACAAAGGACTGCCAGAACTTAGCTTTTTTGGAGGCCGTTTCGTTACGGCCGATCATTTCTAGATGATTCTTGAACATTTTGCCGGCTTTCTGAATTCGCTGCTACTCTTTCTATAGATGAAGCCTCGTCGTTCGTCTGCTAAAATCCCAACCATGAGTACTTAACAAACCCCATTTATTAGTCGCGTGTTAGTAAAATCCTTCAAGCTTTGAGGTGCGCTATTATTAAGTAATGACCGCAATGTATACGATCACGATTAATATCCCACAAAAGCAAGTGAAAAGTTCCACCACTTGGTGGGCTTTCGAGTCCCACACCATCCCGTACGTACTAATTTGGCGAGAGGCCCAGGCTAGTATCAGTTCTCCTTTACTCAGTCTATTTTTAGGCCGATGCATTCTTGAGCAATAGCCTCACCATCGTTTCGCAAACTATCTGTTTCACGAGTTTAATAATAAAATTCGGGTGTTAGCGCAGGTGGTTCAAAAATTTGAGCCTTGAACCAACTTATTCTTACGTAATGGTACCCTCCTATGTAGGACAGCAGCAAGCCCAGAATAGAACGCGCTTAATTTAGAAATTCCAAAAAAATACAAAAACCAGTTCGTTGATCGAAATTTTCGCCTTGGAAGCATGACCATACTCACCAAGGTGTTAGCAAGGGTTAATATATGGAAAAATCGCAACACTTGTAGGTAATGTTATTAGAAATAGCACTTTACTGACCTAAGTGGCTTTATTGAGCGAGTCGTGGTGAGCGACTGCTGATTACGTTCGACACTGACTGAAAGCTGGTGGTTTGCGCTCGACGACATGGTCCAGGAGCGTCGTCGACGTCACGACGCCCCCCTCCATCATACCATGAGAGAGTATTTTGGAAAATTCGCGCTTTTCGATTGTTGTCGAGGTGGCCGTGTTTGTTTGGCCATACGCAGGAATGGACAGAAATAGAACAGGCGGCCCACTTATTACGTACGAAAAATGGCAGGGGGTTATATGGAACAGATTGGGAACTAGGGTCAAGGGTATAGTGTCGCACGTGATTTATTTTTTACCGTATAATGTAACTCTTTTTGGCATTTTGGAGTTTCAAAATTGTTACCTGCTTTTTGGGGCATAGAGCATGTGTTACAATTCATCATCTATCTTTTTCAAGTTAGCTAGTGTAGGTACAGTCACCCAAAATGAAAATGACGCGTTCATAATTGAACGCCTACTGTGCACTCCCGGGTTGAGATCCATGTTGGCGGAGATGGAGTTCAGCATATGGTTTCATCCATTTACAAAAATTTTAAATAAATCGATCAGGAAAATAACAAAGAGCACAATTTGTATACTGTTTGTAGCATGCAAAACCTATAGAAAGATCTGTGTGTATATCTATAAACGGCTTCACAAGTTTTTTTAAGTGAAGAAAAACGTTAGTAATTTTACACCAATTAGAAATTTTACAATGTTTCTGCACAATGGTAAAATTTGGTAGATGCTTGGAAGTAAATGTAATAAATTCATTACGAAGTTTCAAATTCAAAGCTGGTGCCTATAGGCTTCATGAAGTAAATAAGTATTTATACAGTGACTTTTTAAAAACGGCAGGCGCTGTTGAATTTTTATTTATAGCCCATATAAAAAAAACTAATTAATAGTAGGGGAAATACGTACAAATTGACATATGTTTAATTTTTGTGGTATAACTTTTTATTTGTAACACATACCGTAGTCATATTTTTCATCAATAATCTTTGGTTGTTTATATATTGAATCTAATAAGCTAAAAATAATCGAAAAATACTCGTACACGTAAACACTATACAATTTTTGGCAAAGTTCAAAAATAAAATGCTTGGTGCTTTTAATAAGATCGTCAGCTCAACAAGTGTGAGCCCATTGAGAAGAAATGGCTCTTTTAGCCCATTTCCTTATTTCTAACTGCCTCTATAGCTTACTGCATGTGTATGTACTCCAAGATTAACGATCAGTTGTATTATCTGTTTCAAGATTATAAAAACGCCAACGTCGCATTTTCTCGAAAAATTAGGTGTTATAATAATTTATTCATAGACGTGAAAAATGTAATAGCTAATGTAATTTATATGGACTGTTTATAAAAGTATGGAATTCTGGAATTTGAATTTACTGCATTTAATTATTTTATTTCTACGAAATTTCTGAAAACCACCAATTTTTATCTACTTAGGGAACCAGTAAAACTAAATTTTTCATATACTAACATTGTTCATTTTTTCTTGAAAGAAGCGGCAAACTTTTAATACCTACTACGATCCTACATTCATTTATAGGCAGATTGTAATTACAATAAGAGATATAAATCATTAGTAACTATTTTACAATTTTGTAAATACTATTTAAAAAAAAATTTTTGTCTTGACTAAAGTCACTCGATTTAGTTCATTTTTGAGCAATTTTTTTTTAATATTAGGTCGAAAAACCATCTTAAAAATTGGTCGAAAAATTTGTTATTTTTCTTCTTTTTAATCATCTATGTGTTGAAGTTACATTCTAGTTCCTTATGAGAAATAAACAAAAAATCCCAATGTTTCGATATAGTTTACCCCCAGTTTTTGAATTGTCTCAAAAGTTTAGTTTAGTTTTTAACTTTTTTGAGCATGCTTTTTATTTTTTTTATACTGGAACTAATTTAATTTGAAAGAACTTATTAAAACACCTAATCATAGAAAGCTTCATTAAATTCGTTGGTAAAAGTTAACAACGCGAATAGACCAATGAAATTGGTTCAGTTTGGTCACGTGATCAGTTAATCACGAATTTAATTGCTAATTAAATTAACCACGCTTCTATAAACCGGTCCTAAAAATCACAAAATAAATGAAAGGCTTAGTGTAAGAACATGATAAGCCACAAAGACTAATTAATCAGTTCATGTATAAAATTCTTTTACAATTTTATTAATGCAAGAGGCTTATAGCTTTAAATTACCCCCATCTAGTGGTAGACTGTCCCAGTACTTTTGCTGTGGCTTCATAGTTCTTACAGAATTGGTCATTATAAAACTGTAGCTAAGTCATTTTAAGAATCGATCTAATATTTTACCAGACTGTGTGAAGATGAGCGAAAATACGTTGAAATAAGCCGAAAAACCACAACATGTAGCTAAAACAAACTTTCTGTGTTCCTAATATACAGCGTGCTCAAAAACTGGCGCACCAACTCAATGGTGTGTGGTAGAGAACTGGTTACATATAAAGGTAAAAATATTAAAAAAATTCTTAGTAATAAAGTTATTGATAAATAACGGATTTTAAATAAATCATATGTGGCAACGTTGCCTAATAGTCGTGATTGCAATAGAATTTGATCAACAATAAAAATAAATTATTTTTGAAACGGTTTTCTAGGAAATAATTCTCAGTGTTGGCACATCTACACATTGTGATTTTTTTGATGAATTTTAATTTTTTTAAGTTAAAAAAACTGCTAAAATCTGATAGTAAATTTAAAAATAATTATTCATCGTTTTGTTATGGAACGATTACCTGGTATGAAACATGAAAATATAAAAAAATAATGAAAACTAAAGAAGTTAACACAATAAGATTTTTTTTAAATATGACTTTAGGAATTTTTTCAACATTTTTCCCATAATCTGCACTTGCTTCTTAATAACGTACCAGTGAGTTGGTGCGCCAGTTTTTGAGCACTCTGTATGTACACTATATATTTCATAACAAATTTATTTCCTGACAAATTTCTTTGTGCGCACTTTTAAAAACATAAAATCCGATAAAATCATATCGAGATTGATGTCATATGTTTGCTTTAGTCCACTGTTAGCGTTTTTGAGTGAAATTTCGTCAAATATATGCCGAAAAACTAAAAAATTTACGGGTTTCAGTTTTCTGTGAGATTTTGTAAAATAGTCTCAAAAGAAGAAAGAAAAAAAAACGAAAAAGAAAAAGCACTCAATTACAACGAAATATTTTTTTGTGTTTATATACTAGAAACTAGAAACACACTTTTTGTTGTTACTTTAGCTAGATTGGTTTCTTTTTTGAACCAGAGGCTTATTTATTTCGCCAATTCTGGTAAAAACAAGCTTAAAAATCACAAGAACAGATCGAAGGTGATGTTATTTTTACCCTTTCATTCGATAAAGCTTGTTTTTAAACAAGCTGAAAATGAAAAATTTGGCAGACAATGGGGTAATTATGGGATTACAAATTTTTGCTGAAAACTTAAAAAATGATGTCAAAGTTACGTTATTTTTTGGGTATTTTGGCGCTAAAATATGCCGCTAAGTAAATTATTATATTAATTATAATTATTATAAAACAATCTTTTCACAAACGTTTTGATAAAACCAACGAGTGATATTACTTTCCGTTGTCTTCATTTTTTATATTATTTATTAGTCAGTTAATGTCCAAAAAATTGGAAATCTTTCTAAATTTTAATAAAACAAACCGAAATTGATGTTATGTTGCCAGTTTTACATGATTGGGCTCTCTTTTGAACAAAATTTTGTCAAAATAAACCGAAAAAACAAAAGAAATCTCTTAATTGACAATTTATACATACAGCTTCAATTATTCTTCGACACTGTCAAAATTTACGATTTTTCTCCTGTATAAGGGAGTTTTGACAACTATTTGGCATTTCTCAATACGAAACGTCAGATTATTTTTCACAGATTTAAAGCAATTTTAAGCCTATTTGAGTCTAATTGGAAGAATAAAATGTTGTATTCAACTTGTTTTCGTGTAAATCGGTTCATCTTTTTCACCTCGTAGATGATAAACCTCTCGTTATCAGAAGAACGTTTAATAATCTACTTGTGAAATAAAGCGTCCGATTTACACTCAAACTCGTCAAATGAACAAATGAACAACTATAAAAAAGATATGTCATGATTACTAGACAAAGTAAGTGAATAAAAAAAATGTTGTTAAATTAATTGTTATAATGAAACATTTATTGACAAATGTCCCTCCAATTCTAGGTCTAATTGTTTATTGTACCTAATTTATATTCAATTTTTTTAATTATTGCTAATCCCTTTAAGAAGTGTCATTTAGAAAACAGATACGATATGAGGAGTAGTTATTAGAGGATATCAAAAATTGTTATTGCAGTGGCAGACCAAAAATATAGAAAGTTTCGGTAGCGAACTAAAAATAAACAATCTATTTCGCTTGAGGCCACCACTAAATCAGCATAGTGGACAAGAATAGACATTGTTAAATTTATTAAATACGGCCCTTTTGTTAAAAATTCAATACAAAACCGAGTTCAGACCCTATTTTAAAAATATCCAGAGATTTTTTCAGCTTACTCTGACTATTTAAATTGGCTTGCACGTGATTCTGAACTAATTTAAGATAACCCCTTGTCCTTAAAAATTACTGTACTAAAAACTAAATCAAGTTAAAAAATACTAAATACTAAATTTAAATTTATAGAAAAGAAAAATTGTTTTTTTTACTGGTTTTGGATTTCATTAAATTTTGTGAAAATCACTTTATGCCCATTGTAATTTTTACTCCCTTTCACTTTTGAATAAAATGTAGTGAATACAAAAAAATACAGATGCGTCCAAATAAATGTGAAGAAAATATTTATTAGGTGGTTTCAAAATTATTGCACCAGACAGTTCGAAAAAACATTTGTGTGGGTCTATATTTACACGATTTTAATCACTACTTATTTCAGCCAACGTTAATCTATTTTCAGCCCAAAAGGTACATTTTGATTACATCCTACTGGATTGAATCAATTAGAAATTCTAAATAGAAAACGATTAAAAACCCCAAATTATACTTTTCACTTTAAAGTGACCTCATTCATTCAAATTTACAACTCATATGCCAAATATTTGCCAGTGAATAAGACGCTATTTAGGTCAGACTCTTATCGGACAGAATTCTTTATTTTATACCACGGCATGAAACCTTTCAAAAATATCACACAGTAATAGTTATTTAATAGTCAATATTTAAAGCACAAACGAGCGATAGCGAGTGAATGCCTTTAATAGTTGAAATTATCGCTCACTAACAAACATTTTTTCGTTAACCGTTAAAACCAATTTCATCTTTTTCATGGCAGTACCTTTAACTTCACTTTGAATCTTGACAACTGTCATTAAAACTTACGGTGGAAATTTGGTAATAATCAGTTGTGGGTGATTTAAAAATTGTAAAGTGTATCGTGAACAGATTTTTTGCATTTTTTTTTTTGAAAATTGATATGTCCAAGAACGGTTCACCAGAAGTTACGAAAATTGTGCCTTCACAATTTTTTTTAGTGTAAACCAAAAATTTGTCTCATAATTTCACACATTAAACCACTGGCACTAGTTAAGTAATTCAGATATGTTCGAGTATTCCGTTATGACGTGCAGTGCTAAATTTAAAAATTGTCTGTTTTGAAAACCTTCAGTTACAAGCGATGATTTGCTTTCAAGTAACACTAAACATTCTGCCCCAACCGGATTAAAAATAAATCTAATAATTGAAACAATGTAGTCGTTTCATTTCTCCCTGTAATAAACATTTCTCCCCTTCCTCGGTCATTTTTATTACAAATTCAGTTCGGTAAGGGAATGTCAAGCAACCACCCGGAACAGAATCCGTGTTCCGGACCGTGAAAACTCATGCATGCAAACATTCATCTTCGTATAATCAGAGCAGTGGGTTGTGATAGAAATCTAGAAATAAAACTGCTTTTTTTACACAACACGCGCAACATTTTTTGAAACGGCTTCAAATTATTTGTGCCAAAACGATTCATTAAAATTGCTAAATTGTAAATATTATTCAAACAATCTTTATTTGGACACTAAAACTGTGTAAAAATGGCCACTTCCGGTCTGGCGTCATGACTCTTTTTATAGATAGGTATTTTCATTTCATGAATCAAATTCCAAAAATTTCCCAAAATAGATTCGCTACTGAGATGTTAGAACGTAATATTCAATAAATTAGTGAAACAATTGTTAATCTCGCTCTTTTTCGTGCATATCTATATTTAAACGTGCCGTTAAATGATTTTGGAACAGTCTGAAGGTTTATTTTTTACAACTGTTTATCATGAAACGCAACGGAACGAGACAAATTATTTCGGTGCAGAGATTACCTGCTTTCAAGGGCAGATTAAAAATATTTTAGTTTTTTTCTCGGTTTCTTATTGCTTGAACAAGAAAACGAATGAAATTTGTTTTTGAGCAAAGAATAATTTATTAGAATTGAATTAATTTTGCTTATTCTAAATTAATCTACTAATGTTTAGGGTTTGAGATAAAACCATTAAAGCAGTTATTGTTAGATACAGGGTGAGTCTATTAAAAACATATTTTTACCATATCTCAAAAACAAAAATACCGCATGTACTGTACAATACCACAGCGTGATTCCAAACTACAGTACAATCATTCGCATGGTTTCAGAAAAGACTTAGTTACATTAAAAATGCAAACGAAAATTCTCAAAAAAAATCTTGAGGTCGATACACCTCTTCAAAGTTCCCACTTTAATGTTCAATTTCTGTTAATCTTTTTTTAAGGTAAATGAAATATATAAAATCTTAACTAAATTTTGTAAGAAATTAAGGTAAATGTTGGCTTTTTAGAGGTAATATCGACAATATGTGTTGTCACTACGGCTATACAAGGGACAATAAAGAAAGGCAAAAGATTATCTATGGTTTCAAATTCTTGTACTACCACAAGGTGCATTAAGGTGCAATGCGGCATTGCCAATATGTGCAATCTTTAAACATTTGTGACTTCAAAACCAAGCGGCGTATAAAAATTCTAAAGGCACATATGTGTCTCTTTTAATGTTTTCTATCAGCATTTAAAATATTGTTGGACCCTTTCGAATCACTGTGTATAATAAACCGTTTTCACAAATATTTACAGTAGAAGAAAGAATAATTTATTAAAAATGAGTTCATTTTTACATATGCCATAGTAATCTACTATTGGGTTAGAGGTAAAACCACTAAATCAATGGTTAGATACAGAGTGAGTCTATTAAAAGTATATTTTTTTCATATCTCAGAGATTATACTATACTATACCGTTTTCACGTAAAAATTTAAAGATTTTTTTTAAATTTCGCATAGTTTCATATTTTTTTACTTTTAAACCTATCAGAATTTCAAAGCCAAAAAACTATACTATACTCATACAGAAAAAGACCTATTGACATATTTTGTGTGTGTGTGGTTTGATATAGTCACACGTTTTAATATAGCATTTTCAATTTTCAACATTATTTTGTACAAAATAAATGTCCCATTAAATCGTTTGATAATTATCAACAAAAATAATTTCTATGTATTCGTAAAAAAAAGACTTCAAAAAATTTAATTTTAAACAACAAAATTCAGACAATCGAGAAAACTTAGCTACAAGTCTAGACTATAGACTTTGGAGAAGACATACAAATTCGGTAATCCTCTCTAATTATAGTCGAATTGGTTCCCGTCGGTCAGGTAGGTCAGATAAACGGATTAAAGTATTATGATAACAGGAATGGCATTTTAATTGTATGAATGAATTCACAAGTTAAAAAACGGAATATTGAGGTAAAATCCGTAGCCGAATCTCCACGCTAAGTTGAAAAATGTTAAAATTGTTTTTGTAATTTGTCTCCATTTTGATGCTTTAATGGTATAAGGGTACATAGAATTTGAAATTGACGGATAATTTAGAGCAAATGATGTAAAGCCGAACAAGAACTGGAACTCTAGAGACAGAACCAAATTTTTTGTTTGATGCTTGACACATATATCTAAGTTCTCCCAAACTTTTTTCTCGGAGCACATAGAATCCTATCTGTGAGAATTCAATCTTTAATGCCCAACGTAATCGAGAAAAAGGAAATGCAATTGCAAACGCAAATTAGTAAACTAAGAACGGTCAGAGCAAAGTGAGCTTATTTGCAGAACATTTTACGAAATTTACAAAGAGCTTTGGGCTTAAAAATTAACATTGTCCTTTTTTTTAAGTAACCAGTTAACCATGAATAAATGAAATTTGTTGTTGGATATCGTGCCAAGAAAATAATTATTTACATTTCTACCAGTTTTAAATCTAAAATATAAACGCATCTGTGACTTAGTCCTTTCTAACCAATTCGACCACGACCTTTTGAAGCATATACCTAACCAAAAAGAATTAAAAAAATAATATATAAAAACAAAATTATGTTAATGTGAGAGATATTAGGCTTTATTGTATCGTGAACGATAAAATGGTATTTTATAAACTGTTTATTTCATGGTACAATCAAATTTTATCGTCTAGAGAAATATAATCCAGAACCATTTTTTCTGTTTTTGAAGTCTCTTTTATTATTGAATTTTTTGACATTTGTAATTGTCAAAACATAATAAAGATAGAATAAAATTCTGTATTGTATGTGGCCTGTTATCACCCAAAACGCTGTTCTCAAAATCTGGTAATTTTCAAAATTAATTTTTTTTACTTATACAGGATTCTTTCAGGACCTACCTTACACACAACAATAGTCTGGTAGCTATGGCATAACTTTATGATTCGTTGAAACTGTGTATAATGTTGTAATGGCACTTTTACCTATCGATATTACATATCAATTTGTAAATTCTACAGATCGATTAGTCAATTTAACATGAACACAATTATCTCTTGTTTCTTTTAAATCCACAAAATCCGATAAAATTTTGAACAAACCGCGAATGTAAGTAAGTATGTTATCATGTCTTAAAATCTTCGCGCGTAAGCTTGCTAAATAACAATAAAATAACAATATTTCTTACATCCAACTGACGTTAGAAGAACTGGATTATAGAAGCGTTATAATTTAATCCGCAATTAAATGCGTGATTAAATGATTAAGTGACCAAATTGAAGCGTTTTGATTGGTCTGTTCGCGTTGTTAAAAATTAACAACGTGTTAAATTTTTACTTAGCTTTTGATAAACCGGCTCTAAAGGTTAAAGGTGCAAAACCAAAAATTGACAAAATACCCTAAATACAGACTGATCCAAAAATACTGAGTCTGTTGGCAACACTGGACTTAAATTTTTAAGGATACCAATGGAGTCTTCTTCCAGTTAACAACAATTTAACATTCTTGTGGGGTGGTACGTCAAATAATTGCCAAGAGAAATCGAGTTCGGTTACAGTGTTGCAAATTACGAGCACAAATACTTTCAAATGTGTTGCCAACAGACTTAGTATGTCTGGATCAGTCTGTATTTCGAAACCGGTTAAATTTATTTATTTGGAAAAGCTGATGAAAATCTCCTTGAAATAACTAGAGAAAAAAAATGCAGAAAAAATAGTACATTAAAGTATAAGTGTACATTGAGGTCTTGAAAACACACGCGAGCAAGTGTTTTAAAGACCAGTGATCCACGTTATTTTTTTAATGGTACAGTAAAATCATAAATACTGATATTAATATTACAAAAATAGCAAATAATGTATTGTAAGATCAGTATATCCTTCGTTGTCACGAAATTGATGGTCATTATAATAAAAAATCATTAAAAATATGCCATTTATACTTCACGTTTCTTGGGTTATTGACGTTGTCATGGGCACTTTAAAAAAAGCGCGATTTTGAAAGTTGGATTTATACACGCTGCAGCGTTTTTTAAATAAACAAAATAGATTACCAATAAAAAAAAACATATTTTCCATTTCAAATAATAAAGTTTATAGAGACTTCGGTACAACCGGAAGTGCCGCCTTGTTCACAGGGCCTAAAGGGTTAACAGAATCGTTTTTTACAATTGTATGTTGTTTCTAGGTTAACTTACCTAGACCAGTTCTTATCTCGATTTACATATTTGTAACCAAGTTATAACGGGGTAAACAGCGTAATAAATTTAATGCTTTTTTTAAAATCCTTTTTATACTTATAGCTTTTAGATAGCTATTTCCCGGTTATCTCCAGCGTGAGGAAAACGGACTTTCCAGCACTGAAGTGTTTTTTACTTTGCAACAGTGGCTAGGGACATAGATTGGTATTGCTACCGTTGTCATGGAAACGATATTTTTTTTTATGATAAGTGACAGTTCATGTCAATTTGATAATTGTCTGGCCCATCAGCAAAAACAACTATTTTCGGTTCACTGTCATAAAAACCATTGTGGTGGAATTGACTAACTCGTTACCATGACAACTCATGTAAAAGTTAATGCCAAGAGTACCCAATTTCCACCACAATGGTTTTTATGAAAGTGAACCGAATTTACATTACATTTTTTTTTGAGATATTCATTACAAAAAAAAATTGTACCTAACTTGTTTGGAAAGCGATTTTTGACGTTCGCACTCCAAGCAACCCTCGCTGCGCTCGTGTCGCAAACAAAGTGCTCATGTGGGAAATTGTACTTTCCAAACACGTTAGGTAAATAACTACCATGTGTTCAAAAATCGTTGTTCATCAAGTCACCTATGAAATTTGGACGAAATGTGCCGCTTAATTTAAATTGTGAATGCCGTTAAAGTGACAGATTCGTCAAATAATGCATAAAGGCTTCAAATCAAAAAACGAAAGAATACACAACAATAAAAAACATGAAAATGTAAAACACAAATCAAAACAAACAGTAAACTTGAATCAACTTGCAAATGCAAAAAAGTGAGTGAAAAGCTAATTCAAAGATTTGACAGAGAAACTACAATAGTCAATTAGACGAAGCGGCACAATGAATTTGAGTTCCATAGTCAACTTGATGGACAACCATTTTTGAACATATTGTATAAAGTTCAAATGGCTTGAAAAAATACAGTGAATCATATATAAAACATAAAAAATTATCAAAAAACATAGTACCATTTTTTATTAAAAAAATAAAATGACTGAAAATTAATGTTGTTTTCATTCTGTTTTTAAATGACAGTAAATTTTTTTTTATCAAGTTTATGTATATTGTTGCTAAAGTCCTCAGCAAGTTACCATATTTTTTTCATGAAATTTGATCAATTTGTTTAATAGAACAATAAATCGACAAATTAAGTTGACTTTTTAACCTTTCTAGAAGAAGTACAGGATGTTTCCGAAATAAGCTAGAATACAACCTTGTGTTTATTTTTAAACGGAATACGTTATATTTTTTGGATGTAGTTTTAAACACTGACTCTTTGTAGCGAATTATCGATTTTGATTACTTTTTGAAATATCGTTTTGACGAAAGTACAGTTATTATTGAGAATTCTAGTAGTAAGTAGGACTTTCACTACTTTATAGAAGAAAGTTCAAACTGTAAGGCCTAACTGCACCGGTCCGGCTTATGAATAACACTTACAAAACTAGGTTTACAGATATTAGGCTTTTTAAACTTGATTGACACTGACATCTTTCGAATAGTGTCATCGGGAATACAAGTTTTGCAAAACTAAAACAAAATTAATGTAGTTTTTCGGCACATATTCTTATATTATATTTCACTGATAGTAGCATTTTAGCAGATAAGATTTAATTTATTAAAAAAGAGAAGATTGTGACACTATTACTGGTCTTCACCAAATCAAACTGCTGTTTTGTGTCAAAAAATGATACTGAATTGGTAGAAGAGCTTCATCTACTGAACAATGTTGAAAAAAGTTACTGACACACTGAGTGTTGCTAGCATTGCGTTCATTTGACATTTTTATACTCGTATGGGAAGTTAAAGGGAGTTGTGACACTATCTATCATGAGCATTTTTGCCGAAATTATTTTTTAAAGTCAAATATTTTATATTTTTATTATTAACTTTAGGCACTTAAAACTTTATGTTTTTAAATAGACAAAAAAAACAAAAAAGTGACTTTTCAAGTTGTTCAACTTTTAACAAACTTCTTAATTTTTTATATTCCTAAATGCAATGATCTAAACAATTAATACAGATTTAAGTTTGAACTTTCCTGTTTAAAGAGGTGAAAGTCATACTTTTCTAGAATTCTTAGTTTTTGTGTAACAACTTATTTTTTAAATCGTGTTTTCTTACCAAAATTTAAATTATTTCAAAAACTAAGCAGAATCGACTAATAAAAGTTTAGTTCAAAATCATAGTATTAAATACTATTTTCTAAATGCATTAAAAGATTAATTAGATTAAAAAACATAACTTTGTATTACCTTAGAGCTAAATTCGAAAACATCTTGTATACTTGAAATAGTTATTTATTTAACGAGTTTTGATGTAAATCGGACGTTTTATTTCAGGAGTGGATTATCAAACCACGAGTGAAAATGAGTGGTTTATTATCCACGAGGTGAAATAAATGAACCGATTTACACAAAAACCAGTTGAATATAACATTTTATTCTTCGATTTAGACTCAACAAGGCTTAAAACTGCTTTAAAACTGTTAAAAATAATCTAACGTTACATATGCCAAACAGTTGTCAAAACTGTCTTACATAGGAGAAAAACCAGAAATGTTGACAGTACCGAAGAATAAATAATTTTAGATGACACAGTAGGTTAATATTATCTATAACTTTCGTAAAAAAATTGAAATAGTGGACATTTACAAACCGCTAGAACACCTGTGTATCTGTTAGTTTCATCAAAATCCATAATTTTATTCGTTCATTCTCAGATATTGTATAAGAGAGATTCTTTCAAAGACCGTTTTCAAACATATTAAAAAAATAACATGAAAACAATTAAAACTAAGTAACTATAGGAATTTAAAAAAATAATAAAAAAAATTAAGCATTCTGTTTGGAAGAATTGAGTTTAGAGGTGTAGACGAAACATCCTGTATGCAGCAGCTGAAATTGGCTTACGCCCCTTAAATGTATATAAATTACCCCCGCCTTTATTTGGTGTGAAATCAAGCAATAAAAGGTACACGAACTTACCGTGAGGCGGTTAGTTTATTGAATAGAACGCTGTTTGTTAATTGCTGAAGCAAACAAAAGCACACGTGCTGCCACGTGCCGGACACCTACAAACAGCGCACTCTATGGAAGAGGAGCTTTCATTTCGTCGGACGCTATCGACATCTACAAACATATTGAAATACTCTTTCCACTGTGTCAATAACGGCGTATGTATGGCACGATCTCTGTTAATGTGTGAAAAGTTAACAGTGGTTAAATAAACCTGACATCATAATTATTGATACGAACTTGCTGACAGTGTGAAAAGCAAATGAAACGCGAAACGAGCTAAGCAAGGTTTTGGCATTAAAACGCAATTTCGTAAATAAGTTTTATTATTATGATGATTTTTAGCGAGTATTTTGGTTACGAGTGATATTAGCTCAAAATAACAAAATATCTAATATCTGTAAATTTATTATTTCAAACTGAAAAATCACCAAATTGTTTGAAAAATAAATCAACTTCGCATAATCGCGTTTCAGCATGTTTTTTTTAGCTATAAATTCACTTCTTCACAAGATTCGACTGAACTTGAAACTTGTTAAAATGTAATTTATAGTTTCAATGCGAGATCTTATCATTAATAACTATTTTACAATTTTATCAATGTTACTTAAAAAAATAATTTAGTAAAATGCGACGCTAGCGTTTTTATAGTTTTGAAACAGCTAATAGATTTAATTGATATCAAAAGACGTCTCCTAGTAGCAATGTTATGATTTATGACCCAGTAATAGACTGGCTATGGACAAAATAAAAAAATATTGACAATTAAACACAAATAGCTTTATTTACTTATTTTCGCCTTTTGTATAATGGACAATTGTTTTTTGTATAAAATTTTCAAAATAACTTATTTAATTTATTTAATTTTTGTTTTGTTTTATTTTTGTCAAGTCTTTATACCAGGACTTACCAAAAGATAACGATGTGTACTCTTTAAGATAGTAATTAAAAATATCGGTTGACATTAAAAAAAAATAAAAACGACGTCATTACTCAAAAACGAACGACGTCATAAATGTCACTATGTTGTCAGAATTTAAAAAATAAAATAGACTAGTCAGTATTTTTCAATTGGCTTTTTTAATTGGTTATTACTCTTACTAGTTAAAATGAAATAATGATAATAACAAGTAACAATAATAAAAAACGTAATTTTTGTTTATTTCTGTTTCCGTTATCATTGTTGTTTGGCTCGAAACTCAGGTTTAAAGCACGAGCGACGAAGGAGTGAAACAAATGTACAAATGTAAAACCTTTTCTTTGTTTCTAAAAACAGCAAAAATTGTTCGTTGAATTCGTTGAATTTAATTTTCGTTAAAGCCAAACATCCATTCGGTAATGTTTTGTTCGGAAACATAAACTTTTGTGAATAAAATTTCCGTAGTCTGTTCTCCCCTTAAACGTAAAAGTTTCAACTTTTCCCTTGAAATATAGTCATGTTTGTGTCTGGTCCTCTCGAGTAAGCTTTGTCATCACGAAACGCTCCAATCATTACTTTGGAACCAAAAAATGCTCCATATCCTGTTCCCTCAATAGCTTCGATTTTCGCTTTACCTCGACGTAATCAGCTTTTGTCACCTGCTCTAAACGGGTGGAGTTTGAGGGCGGTCGACATCAACTTCCTTCCTTCCGGTAGGCGACCAATCACAGGACTTTGTCAGGTATCCATAGAAACCGGGGGCCGGATATTACGACAACACGTCTAGTGTATGGATTTCTCCACCCTTGGCTCGAACGAGGAGCTCTTTGGAAAGGTTCTTATTAAGGCCATGAGCAGAACTTATGGCCGATCGTAAATTCTGGAGGTAATCAGGCCGAGATTGCAAGGCAGAATCCAGACGCCTTTGCCACGGAGGAAATTGCTCTTTTTCGTCTTGTTTCAAATACAATCTCGGAGGATTTTACGAACCTCGATTACCATTGATCAAAGTCGAGCGATTGTTACTGAAGAGATGCTAAATTCGAACTATAGTTTGTCAAAGGGAAATGACACAAACTTTTATTTTTGTCAATTTTAATTATACAAATAAATAGCAATTAAATACAGTTTAAGGTTTAATAGTTAATGAAATTAATAAACGTTGAAAATACTTTTTTTTCGTGACAAAATTTGAGATTAATTTTAATTAATTTTAAATCAAAACCAATTTTATTTTTTTTATCGCATCATTTTTAACATCAATTTTAAGTTTGACAGCTGTCATTAAAATTGACTGCGAATTAGATGACAGAAAAACGCTGGAAATTCAGTTGTGAATGATTTACCTAAGAGGATTGCGCTTTTCAAAGTGTTCTTGGAAATTTTTATCATGCCTAAGAACGGACCGCCAGGTGCCACGGTAATTCTACCTCAACGGATCGCTTAACTAATTAACTTAAAAAATAGTTAATAATTATTATAAAAGAAATAATTTAAAATTAATTTTAGGAAAAAATATCAATAATGTATTTTGACCTCCAAAGATTCTAACCAAAAACATCAAACTACATAATAATTTCATTAAAATGAGTTAATTTCCAATAATTTTTTGTTAAAATGTTCATCAGAATGTCTTGAACTGGCTTAATTCTACTTACTTTACCGAAAATGACAATTGTTTTACTACATATTAGCATAAAAACGTGAAAAAATAACTTTAGGAAGACTGATAACGTCTTATTTTGACCAAAAATTACAAATGGGGCACTAGTTCAGTTAGAAACATAAATACTGATCTAAAAAGACGTTAAGAGCAAATTCAACCACATCAATGTAGTGTTTAAATTTATCTCAGATTTTTTATGTTTTTGTTTAGTTCGTGCCAAAGTAGTAGCTGTGTAAATTCAAAACTATAAAAACGCCAACGTCGCAGATATTCTCTCATAATTAACTGCTATAAATTATTCATGCACTTCAAACAAATAAAGCTAATGTAATTTACACTTTCAATGAGAGAACTAATTATTAATAACTATTTTACAATTTTATCAGTGTTACGAGTATTTAAAAAAAAATCGGCAAAATGCGACGTTGGCGTTTTTATAGTTTTGAAATAGTTATTGGTCTCTAACCGTGAAATTGAATTTTCAACAGTGAATAGTGATGATTGCTAAGTGAAAATTTAATCAGGCGCATCCACCATTATCTTACGATGACTTATGAACCAATGCAGAGATTCAAATATTTTGTTTTATTCAATCAGCAATAACATTTTATAAGAATTTATATAAATTTTTGATTATACAGTGTGTTTTACCTAATTTTACGAGGTTTTTACAGGCTTTTAAAATGCAATCAGCAGTACATTTTCCAGTACAAATTTGATTAAAAATTTTGTTAAATTGCATAGTCTCTTCGAGTTTGTTTACCTCTTCAAACGTATAGAATCATATTTATTCCGTCTGTTAATAAGACACATAATTTTTTTTTCAGAAAAACAGAAATTTATGACTATTAATGAAACAGTGATTAATTTGATACCTACTGTTAAGGGCTTCCAAAAATTAAATAATTAAATGTCTATTTTTTCTATCTGTTGTTTAAGGACTTATTTTGTATGTTTGAGGGCGTAAATTTGTCGCAGGACCCGTGAAGTAGTGTGAATCACCCTGTATTTATAGTTAATAAAACGTGCTAAGCGCTCTGTACTGAACCAAAAACCTATGTATTTTTTACGGTGCGTTCAATAAGTCTTTAGATCAACTCTTGCTGTGGAATTTAGATTGACAGATTTTTATTGTCTTTGATAAATTATCGTTTTATTCTGTTGAAGTGTCAAACGCGCTACTATCGATTTTTCCCAATGCCAGTATTTTCGTATGTAGTAATCGTAAAAAAAAAGACTTAAACACACTATTTTTCTACCTCCTAGGTCTTTTCGCATTTTCTAAAATTTGTAAGTGACCAATTTACAATTTTATTACAACTTTGACTAAAAATTATTTTCCAGTCTAATTTTATGTAGTAATATGCTTAAGTTATGCTTATATAGTGGCGGTCAGCTCGATTTGCGTGTGCGTCATCAATTTCATTTTTTCATTACCAACACAAAGCTATAAAAAATTATCAAAAACAATGCAAATTTAAACAGCTAAGGGCTATCTAAGGGTGGTATCCTTGAACATTAATTTACATGTGCACTTCGACAACACCGTCAAGTGTCACGAATTTGTCAAACTGACATTGACAGTAAATTATAGACGTCGTCGCATGGTTGTCGAAAGTGTTATCGGTGTTAATCGCAAGTATTTTCTGTTCGTTTATTGTGTTTTGTGATTTGCGTTTCGTTAGGTTTTTGATTCTGCGTTTATTAGTTCTTGTTTTGTGAAACTGTATTTTTTGTAACAACTCATAATTTAAACACTTCGTAACCTCAAACAATATTTGATAGTTTGTCACCGGTATGCCCCTGCTATGCAAACGTAGTGACAGAAATGTCAGATGACGCACACGCAAATGGAGCTGAGCGCTACCATATTAGCTTTTTTTAAACTATAAAAACGCCAACGTCGCAATTTACCAAATTATTTTTTTAAATAAGATTAATAAAATTGTAAAATAGTTATTAATAATTAGATCTTTCATTGAAAGTATAAATTACATAAGCTATGGTTTTTTGAAGTGCATGAATAATTTATAACAAATAGTTTTGAGAGAAAATGCGACGTTGATGTTTTTATAGTTATGAAACATACATATACTTACTTAACACGTATAATTTGTTCCAAATTCTTGAGTTTTAGTTAATGTCAAATTTAAAGTAAGTTAACCGCAAATATTTTCATTGAATTTTTTTAGACACAAAATATTATTTTAACTTAAAATTGAAATTTTGGCAAAAAGAGAAAACGATCATTTGTTTTATAAATGAATTATTTTTTTTAATGTGAATCCTTTTCTCTTGACAGTTGTATTTCTTCTAAATTGTTGAATATTATTACTCTTAAAAATGAGACATTCAAAGATCCATAGCACAAGAAATGAGCTCGTTAAAAAATTTAACATTTTTCCGTGGCTTATACTTGAGACTATTCTGTCTAATAATGTAACGTTGGTGCGCCACTTTTTACCTGGACTAAAACTTCAAAATGCTTAAAGTCGAAATTTTGAGCAAAAGATTTAATGGGAAGTATAAGAAAAAAATTAGGAAATACGTAGTACAAGTAGGAATTTTGAATTTGGTGGTTTGAAATTTTGTTATTGAACATTAACTGATATTCGCAGCAGTTTTAGACTTACCTGGTGTGTCAGAAATACATGTGCTAATTTTAGTACGTAATAAAACTTATCAAGTACAACAACTTTTCTACATATCATTTTGCAAAATTCTCATTTATTATTTTCACTGTTTTTCTTCTTTCTTTTGTGTAAATAACTCGGTCAAGTTTGTTTTCATAGCAACAGTTTCAAATGCTGTCTTAAACTTAAACAAATCGTCGCCGGCTTTATAGAATGACACTTTATCTCGCATGGGCATTTGTCAAGTTCAAGTAATTCCCGATAGAGCTCCAATTGTCCTATTCACATTTACTGATTGTTTGAAATTATTTTAGTTAGTAATTACTAATTATTTTGTTTTTGAAAATTTTAATTTTTTGTTTTTTTTGTGTTTCACTTTTACCTCTTCCAGTTCTAATCAAACAATTTTAATTTTTGCTCATTCACTATAGTTTTTTTGCATTTTTTTTTATAACGATTTACTTAAATTATGGTTAGTTTTTCTATGTATTTTGTTGAAATTTGTATTACGATTTTTATCGCGTACCTAGAGTTGTTTATTTTTGTTTTTAAGTTGGTAAATTAAATACTTATTTTTTGTACATTTTTGTTTCTTTGTGTGAAATTTGGATTGTAAAATTTTCAAGTTTGATATTTTGTTTTCAAACTTCAACTTATACAGGGTGAGTCAAAAGTCTGACATGTCCTAAAATTAAAACGTCGAATGAAAATTTTGAAAAATAATTTGAAAATATTGATTTAGTCTCGGATTTAGTGTATATTGTCTGGCTGTAGATAAAACGTTGTACTGCATACGGGTCTTGTGTTTTATCCGCTTAATTAAACGCTCGAACTACGTTAAATGTTTACATTCTTCTGTAATTGCTCTTCTTTTATTGTTTTCTATTTTCTATAATTTATTAAAAATGTGAATTATCATTTTATAATGCATTGTTTTTTACACTTTTTCTCATATTTCACCGAAAAAACTCAGTTTATTTTGTGTAAACTATTTATGGCATAAGAATATTTTCCGGTTCGATATCCTATTGTGCCGAACAATGAATACATATCGGATATGGCACAAAAAGCCGATGGTCACGTGTCGATAGCACTTTCCATTACCGTCCATATAAAGTGATATCGATATGATAAAAAGCGGTAATGTGGTAGCACATCACGTAAGCTCGCTCATAAAATCCGCCACTTCCACTTCCTGCCCGAAATAATCGAGACACGCAAACAAACGGTCTAAAATTCAATCTGCAGACAACACAATCAATCTTCATATATTGGAATAATGGATGTGCTTGCAAAGCCGATAAAACTACTCGGTTTATACTCACGAGCCAAGATTGTCACAAAATACTAAAACTGATTTAGTGCACGACACAAATTTGCTGGAAAATTATGCCAAATCGATTACTCTACTTAGAAAATACCGCAGTGGTTTTTATAACAAAAGCAAACTCAAAAAGATCGAAAGATACCAATGATCAACTAAAGATTTTGATTAAAAACTATATAACAACAAAACAACTAGAATGTTACTTCATTGTTAATAATGGTGGATGCGCCGGGATTTGAATAATAATTGTTGTTGAGCAAGCACAGAATAATATTTTACAAATGATTTTTTATATTTTTACAAGATTTAAATAAACAAAAGAAAATGTTTAGGGAAAAAAATACCAAATTAAAAAACAAAAAAAATTTTTAATAAAAAAATTGATTTCGCCTGTGGCGTGGTTTACACGTTATGTTATTATTATGTCTCCACTTTTTTTATTTTTTCTCTCTTCTCCTGTTTAGTTTAGCTGTTTAGTTGGATAACGAAAGAAGAAAACGAGGAATTTTGCCACATAATTGAAGAATAATGTTATTATTAACCTAATTTATTATATCGCGGCGTAATTTTTGTTTTTAAATAATAAGAACCAACATTTTTGTTTATTGTTTTTGATAGTACGTACACATCTTTATCTTTCTGGTAATAATAAAAAAATAAAAATTGGAATTAAAAATTGCAAATTACAAACACATGAAAGGATTTATTTTTGTTCTTGTCTTATTTTATAAACGCAAATTGTTGTTTACACATTTTTTTTTAAATAATTAACACGACAACACTTTGTATTGAATCTGAACACAACAAAAATAAACAAAGGACAATCACTCTTTATTATATACAGGAGTAGTATAAGTTCTTGGTATAAAATTATTTTTAACATTTTTATTTTATTTTCTTTTTTTTAATGTCTCTTATACTTACCAGAAAGATATAAAGGTATAAAGGGTGTTTCAGAAATGCGTGTGTTAATTTTAACAAGTAACTGAGCTCAACAAATAAAACATTTTTTCTATTTGTAATTTTTCAATAAAACTTTTGCAAATTTACTTAAAATTTGGAAAATATTTACTGTCAAAAATGTCAAAATTTAGGATTTAAAAAAATAAAACTGACTCTTTCGAAGATTTTTCTAAAACATGAGCCATAACAAAGAATTTTGTGCACGTTACTTTTGCTTCAGTCTATAATTGTACTTCTAGATAAAAAGATGGGCTAATAAACCTAAAATGTCAAATAAATGTTAATTTTCAATAAATTTTACTAATAAATGTATAATTGACAAAAAATGTGCAAATATGCTCGAAAAAGGACAAATATATTCTATAAATTTTGACTCATTAATGTTTCACTTTATTATTAGGTTTAACAATTTGCTTAATAATATAAAAAATCGTAGTATTTAAAAAACTAGGAAACAATCACATTTTCTGCAAAGAATTTAGTAAATTCAGGTGAAATGTTACGAAAAAGCAAACTAATTTCACAAAGTTTCGGAAAATTTTTGGTGAAATTTTGAAATACAAGATTAAAAATAAATTAGTGTGTTAAAGAGGAACTATTTTGTCTTGCATGGTTAAATTTTTTATTTTATATATGTGGAATTTTTAACTGGAATAAAATTCGTAACTTGGATATAGGCATTTTTTTTATTCCAGAAACAGATCGCTTTTTGTTTTTTCTTGCCCATCATTGGTGGACATAATTTTTTTTATTTTTTGTCAAAACTGCACAGTCACTTCCAACTATTTTTTCAAATGTAACGGTATGTCGTGTGACACCTCATGTAACAGAGCTCTTCGAATGCAGTACAACACATTATTTGTTTTCTAAATATTATCAATGCCCAAGTGAGAAAAAAATTAAATCAGTGTGGAATTATGGTCTAAAATAAAATTTGTAAATTGGATATAAGCGATTTACGTTAAAAATCTTAAAACAAGTCGATATTTTATTTTCTTTGCACATTATTTGGTGCATGAGGTTTTTGTTTGTCTGTTTTCAAAAATGCACAGCCACCTATAACTTTTTTTTTAAATGTAACGATATATCAAGTGTTACCTTATGTGAAAGTGCACAACGTAGTCTTTGTTTTCTGAATATTTCCAAAGTCTACGCGATAAAAGAAATAAAACCAATTTTTATAAGTTGAAATTAGGCAAATCACACTACAAATGTTGCAAAATGTTAGAAATTCATGCTACTGCCGTTGTGTTATTTCTCAGGAGAGGAACAGTGTCCATTTTGAACAATACATTAAATAATGTTCAACTTATAAAATTGGTTGTTATTTTTTTATCACGTAGGCTTTCAAAAAATTCAAAAAACATATAGTGGGTTGTAATGCTTGTGAAAAGGGCTTTCATACGAAGTGTCACTTGACTCGCCATTACATTTGAAAAAAAAAGTTAGAGGTGGCTGTGCATTTTTGACCACAGATAAATAAAAACCAAATGCACCAAATAGTAGGCAAAGAAAAATAAAAAATGACCTGCTTGGGGAATTTTTACCAATATCGGTTAAAGTAAAGTTATGAATTTTATTCCAGTTAAAAATTTCACACTACGTATAAGTACTACAAACACAATAATTTTTCTTTCTGTTCCTTCTTCTTTTATAAAACAAGATAATTTATTAAAACGGAAGTAGTTTTGTTTAAAGTAATTGTCATTTAAATTCCCACTAGAACGTTAAGTCTAAGAGTCGTTACTATAAAATAGCAGAATGCGAAGTTAAAATTTTCATTTTCACGCAACTCTCCAAGATCGAGGATGTGATGGGGTGTTTTCGTGGTGGTGGTTAGGTGGATAGGCAGGTGTTGTTGGTCGTCTAGTTCTCATAATAATTTAATATAATAATATTCGTGCCGGTGTTTGTTCGATAGGCGGTGCAAGCTGCTGGATGCCCCCATCACAATATAATTCTCCCCATTAGGAACCGGAGTCGCTGTTCTGCACGACAGCCGATTTGTGTGGTGCATCCACAAACTGCTCCGGAAATACGACGACTGCAACTTGCTTCCACGTCCGGACCAACTTTCCTAGAATATTTTACCATTATTTACGACCACTAAGCTGAACGGATTGCGAGCTTTGTGACAGAAGGACTTGTCATCGATGCTTTGTAAGAGTTTTATATTTGGATAAATAGACAAAAACGTACCAAATACTACAAAAGTATTATTTACAAAACCTGATCAAACCTACGAACGAGTTCAAATAAAACAAAACAATATATTAATAGTTATTGGAGCACAAACTTTCTTAGCTCAAAACGTGTCGCTGGGATTTAGTTTAAAGACATAATACACTTTTTTACAGAAACTTTCAATTTGTGTTATATTTTTCACTCCGAAAAATTCAAATGTGCTGTTGCAATTCTACTATGAACTGAAATGGGATAGAGGTTGGTACTTGCTGACTTGAAAGAGGTAACTGATAAATTATAAAGCATTTAATCAAATCTCTAACAATCAAAAATTATTTATTATAGTATTTAATGCATAATTATATTTATATAGTATTTAGTATACAGTGTACAGTCTACAGGGTGTATCAGAAATACGTGTGTTAATTTTCTCAGGTAACTGAGCTCAACAAATAAAACATTTTTTTTATTTGTAATTTTTTAATAATACTTATGCAAATTTACTTAAAATTTGAAAAAGATAACATACTGAGACGTGTACCCGCTTATGGGTACGAAAATAAGAGAGCCGAATTATTTTCGTTGTGATAGAAACGGAGAATTTAAACAATTTAAAACAACAATGACAATTGTTCTTAATGAATACAAACTAATCATTAAACACTGAGCAGCTCGTTTGGACAAAAATGTTGTACAGAAAAGTTGTTGTATTTGATGAGTTTTATTACATCGTAAAATTAACACGCGTATTTTTGATACATCCTGTATAGCATATAGTTTATAATACAGCGTGGTTCAAAAAGATGTGGCTAAACAATAGGATGTTATAGAGGTTCCTAAAATAGAAAAAAAAATTTTACAAATTGCTAGTCGAGAATGAGCCGTTTTGCTTCTGGAACCATCTTTGTTCAAAAATGTAACACTTTCTAGTTCACATAAAAGTCTTTAAATCCGTTTTGCTTGTGGCACCAAGAACACCCAGAAATTTTAAAGTTAGGCAAGATAATCCGCCCGAACGTGATTTTATTCAAATGTATCGGTTTTCTGCCGAAAGTATTAAGTGGTTAACACAACATTTCTTGGGGGGGAGGTGTTTTGTTTCCTCTGTTTCATATTTGTCATTTGCTCACTTTTTTGGTGGGGGTGGCGGATTTTCTATTCTGGATGTAGAAGGAGAGGAAGATGGTTCTCTTTAATTTAAATTCATTTAATGTTAATGTCAATATAAATAACTTCCTTTATTAAATCAAAGTTACAATTAACTATAGAGTGTATTTCAGAAAAATTAAATTTTCTGTTTATCTTGAATAATTCACATATTGGATTTAACGCTTGTTTAACTGGCAGGTACAGAAATAATCTTATTAAATGTTTTCTATCATGTTGAAGACGAAATTCCATTTTTGCCACACCACTTATTGGAGACGTTTTATCACTTTATCAGATACTTCGTCACCATCAAGTCAAGTAGCAGTCTTAATGTTAAAAATAAAACAGGTAATAGAAGATTATACGTTTTTTTTAAATATATAGTTTTATTTATGTCTAATCCACTTTTGTTTGTTTATTTTGATCAAAACTTACAATATTATTCTCGAAAAATAACGTTTTCAAATTCTTTATTGAAGGTAGAATTACAGTCTAACCTTGGTCTTATTTTTTTAATATAGTTTTTTATTATTCTACAGAAAATGTCTGTGTTAATTCACAATGTTAAAAAAATTGGAAAAATAAGATTTAAAATGTTACTTGGTCTATTAATTCAAGAAGAACCATGGCAAACTTTAACATACAACGTTTAATTAAAATTTTCTTAAAAAAATTAATAAGAATTTTATTTCTTAATATGGGTCTTAAAATAAAAATTAATAATAATACCGGGTGCTCAAGATCTAGCGCACCAACTCAATTTTGTGTGCTAAAGAATTGCTTACATATAAAAATGGTAAAGAATTCTTTGTACTATATTTATTAATAAATAAAGAATTTTAAATAAATGATTTGTGGCAACGTTGTATAACAGTCGTGGTCGCAATAGAATTTGATTAACAATAAAAATAAATTATTTTTGAACCGTTTTTTTTTGGAAACAATTTCCAAAGTTTCAACATCTACAAATTGTGTTTTTTTATGAATTTATTTTTTTTAATTCAAAAAACTGTTAAAGCGTGATAGTAAATTTAAAAATAATTATTCATTGGTTTTGTAAGGGAACGATTACTTAGTGTAAAACATGAAAACATTAAAAAATAATTAAATGTACAGAAGTTAAGAAAATAACAAAATTATAGCTCCAGATTTTTTTTAATAAAATTTTAGGAATTATTACAAGATTTTTCCCATAATCTACACATGCTTCTCAACAACGTATCACTAAATTGGCGCGCCAGTTTTTGAGTTTTTGTATATAAAAATATAATAATCTATTAGATATAGTTTTAATAAGTATTTGTATTGTCGCAGTTTTAAAAGATTTTATAAATAAATTGTCTCCTTAACAGTTAAGTTAGAATTAGTTTTTAATATCTTAATCTTTACTTGAATCCAAGAATTATTCTGAAGTGAACCAACGATTTTTATCAGTAGAGGAAGAACAACACTCGAATTTTTATTATTATTTTACTGGGAAAAATAAAGACAAGCCATGTTTATAATACGTGATATAATAAATAATACTAGGATTTTTATCAAAAATTTTCAAGACTACACAAATTAGCTACAATTTTTTTTTACACATTTTGAGGGTCAACAGCGACCATAATATGGGACCACATGTTGTTAATTTTTCAATCGACGACAAACGACCATGCCGCTATTTTTTTAACAAAGCTGAAAAAGTCGCAAATAAGTTATGTTCCAAATGTGGATAAATAGATTTTTTTGTTTTGCGTGCACGCTCTTGATTTCAATTATCTTCGACCTTCGAATTTTTTTGCTTGCCTAAAAATGTCCACTTTAAAGATAACATTAATTTAACTTATTTTATCAGTTGATATATAAATTGAAATGATATTGTTTAGCAAAAAATCAGATGAATGATATCTATGACTTATTCTTATCAGACTTTGCGATCTTCATTTCTAATCAAACCTTTTAAAGGGAAACAGATAAATTTTGATTAATTTAAATAGAGATGTTACAACCTACCTGCATATAGACTCGTATCTCTCGTATATTTATCAAATAGAAAAAACGTTTTTGTTCACTGTTTTTATTACAATAAATAATTAATAATTAATCGATTTTTTGTTACAAATCTATAAGGTACACAATAATGTCTAGGAATTGTGTCAGAAATTAGGAAATTTTAGTATTTGTTAAAAAAAATTAAATGTTTTTATCTTTCACAATGTAGGATATTTTGAAGTGAAATTTTGCATGTTGGTATAATAGATACACATATGTATAACTTTAATTTTTCAAAACTAAAAATAAGCTGAATTGGTTGGAAAAAATCATATTTGAGAATCTTATTCTGATTCATTATTGTAGTTCTATTTTTTTTAGTTTTAGCAAATTCAATATTAAAAACAATCGAAAAAGTTAAAAAAGGACTTTTTTACACAAAATCGAGCATGTAAAAAAAGTGAAAACAACTTTATCGGGAAAATTCAGTTTTGCCGAATTTCAAAAAGGTGTTTGTTAATCACTCGACAAAAGTAAATTTAACACAAAATTAATTTTTTAAACGTAACTTTTGAAGTTTGGGAATTTGGCATTTGTTTTTGGAAATTTGAAAAGACTTTTACAATGTCTACAATAAGCTTATATTAAAACTTTTTTAGAATAAGTTGAGAAATCCAAATACATGGTAAATAACATAGTTTTATGACTTTGATGACTTTGATCCCGCCTTCCAGAAAAAAATTCATTCAGCAGGCTTCAAAGCAATAAAGACTGCACTTTTGTATAGTGATATGGATGTAGCATTTTATCTCGCGTCACCCTATTAACTGTTTTAAACGGAATGTTTACCAGTCTACCATCTTGACAACAACTGATGCTTGGATTTTCGGCAACCGCATCAATAATTGCTTCCTCTGTCTCAACAGTTCTTTTTACGCGAGGCCTTCCAGGATGTATTCCTTTATATTCCGGAATCGGAGTGCGATTTTCTCGAAGTCTTTGATCGAGTCGTCGAAAAACATTAATGCTTGGTTGTCGCTGGGGATATCGGATGCCATATTGTCTCACCCAATCTAAAGCATTTTCTTCACTTACACCATAAACAATTCAACATCTTGTTGAAGAATGCCAAATTACAAGTTTTCAAGGAGGCTTCAATGAAATCCATCAACTGTCGCCAGAAGCTAAAACTTGGTTATCTACTATAAAAGTTTTGTGATTTCTTCTATATACAATGTATTATTGTCTTTTTTTTTCTGTCATACGAATATATATATATACATATATATATATATATATATATATATATATATATATATATATATATATATATATATATATATATATATATATATATATATATATATATATATATATATATATATATATATATATATATATATATATATATATATATACATACCATAAACCAAATACATGTCGCAGTATTCACTTGCCGAAAACATTATTGTTTCATAATAAATGATTTAAAATCATCAAAAAGTTTGACACATTTGTTTGACACTTTGCCGAAAAATACCTTCAAAGTTGTTTTCATAGAAATATTACAATGTTGTCATACGTAGAGTTTCTTTAGTCATATGCATGCTACTGCACATTTGAAGCACTTATGTCCACTAACTTTAACTTGATTAAAACCAAACTATTCTTTTAGCTAGAACAAAAATTTACAATAAAATGCTTTTATGACAATGTAAACCATATAACTAATACCATACGTAAGTGATCTAACAAAGGAATTGTTAGTTACAAGTTGTTTTTCTGTAACTGTTAAAAAGGCCATAAACCATTAAAAAGAATAATACCAATTTTTTAAATATTTTTTTCGGGGTCTATTAACAGTACTTAACATGTGCTAAAAAATTTATCCGACCTTTTTGGCACACCTGATATTACATAATGAGTGTGGAAAGTAACGCTCGAGGTGCTCACGAGCAAACGATATACACTTTCCAGCGAGTTTTGTACGCGAGTCTTTCTTGAAGATACTGAAGAAAAGCCATTTATTGCAAAAAGATTTTGATAAACGGCATTGAAAATTTTATTTGCAATTTGCATTGTATTGGTTACTGGTTCATCAGTATTTTGTTCGCGACAGCAGTATATTTCCATTCACCATGACTGTCTCCACCTGGATTAACTGGTTGCCGAGGATCGCAGCAAACAGTGTTCCATGTGTTATATTCTAGATTTTTAAGGTTTAAATAAATGGCTATTTGTTTAAGGAAGTTGCAAAGTTTGTTACGTTTGTTCACATCTAATAGATGTCTTGCTTCTGAGCTCTTCTTTCAGATAAACAAAATAGATACTTGATAAGAGCAAACAATTACGAAATTACTTTAGACTCGTGCGTTATAATACCGCACGGGTTTTTTAACAGATGAATGAAATTGTCAACTTTCGGGTCTACTAAATTGTGTGAAATTGACATCTTTCCTATAGTATTGTAGGAAAAATTATTCTATGGGTACACATTTTGGTTTCACCAATTGGTAAAAAACGTTGTAAACTAGTGTTATTAATTAATTATGTACTGGTTTTGGTTTGCTTTAGTTGGTAATTGTGTGTTGTTTTCGATATGTATGACTCTCTTTAATTTATAGTTACCAACATCATTAAAAACGCAAAAAATCTTTTTATGTAGAATACATAATAATATTTTTGCTGACTTGATTTGACCTGACCGTTTGTTGATATCATTTGGTATTACTGACTGGTTTTGTTTCAAATAGGATACATTTATAGTTATCTTTAATACACTCTTTATCACAAAGTAACAATTTGTGATTTTGACGTCTAAAAATTTAATATCTGCTTTATGAAGTTTCTGAGTTTTAAAAACACTCTACAATTCATCATATACATCGTGTTAGGGAATGGTTTAGCAAAAATTCAAAGGTAGACAGAGAATGGCAAGACAAATCGATTAAACAAAATTTAGGTAAAACAAAAATGCATTGTTTTCCCAAAAAATCGTTCTGAAATTAAAGTCCCAAATTTTTAGAACTGCCGAACTAGAATTAACGTAAATTTTAATATTATTGACAGAACAATTGACAAAACAGCATATGTAAATTAACTTTTTAGTTCACTACGTTATTCTTCTATTTCAACTTGTGTTTTGTTATTAAATTTTACGGAAAAAAACATTTTTTTTTACTAGGGCCGGGATTCGAACTTCAAATTCGAAACTCACACAAATGAACATGTTGGCCACAATTTTGAAAAATTCTCAAAACGCCCAAGCGCCACCACCACCATTTTGTTTAGTGAAAAATTTAACTGTTAATAAACTATCATAAGCCTCACAGTGGCTCTCAATAGATGGCTTAATAAAAATTTCTGAAGAAAGTACGCACTTTTTGGAAAAATGATAAAAGGGTTTTTAACTCATCTGATCATGACAAACTCACATACGAAATAATGCTGTCATTCCCTAACATCCTGTATAGCTCAGTCAGATTAGACAAATCGGTGGAAATAATTCCTAAAGAGTTGGAGTTTTTTTAAAAACTTCCTTTACACTTGGGTAGACATATATTAAAAGTTTTCGAGGTTAGGGGCGAGCTCGAGGAGGGGGAAGATTTTAAAGCAGTCTTTTTATGTTTTTTTGCTTATATCTCGGAAATTGTTACTTCTATTAAATTTTATCTTCTAACGAAAATTAAAACTGATAAAATTTCCTACAAAATGGTTATATGCATTTTTCTTGTAGGACTAGCCATAAGTGAGTTATAGAGCTGGAAAGATATAATCATTTGTTGTTATTTGAAAATCTGACAATAAACTGAATTTATTGGGTTTAACAATTTATTAGAGGAGAAAGGCGGAGTCACGGGGGTTACAGAAGTCTTCATAGTCGTCTTTAGATGCTGCATTTTCGTCTTCGTCTCAAACATTGAAAACTGAATTAGTCTTGTACAGTAAAATATTAATAAACAATTGATTTAATATAGATGTTTTGAATAAGTCTTCTAATAAACTGTATGATGCTGAATTGTGGTCTTCAACTGGAGTGCCCGTGGAAAGAAAGTGTTTTTCTTCTTTATTTCCCACTCTTAGCTTAGTTGGGAGACGGTTTACACATACTATTTCTATATAAATACTTATGATATACTAATGTTTAGTTATACAGTTTCATGTAGACATCAAACTTCAAAAGCTAGTAGTTCGCTTACGGTTAGTCCTATACCATTAAGGCTAGGACCATCTTAGAGGAAAGTTTATCAACTTTAATTTTGGTAAAAAGATAAAAATTGATAGGAGTGACCGTTTTCAAGATATAAGCAAAAAAACAAAAAAGGCAGCTTTAGCTCCCTCCTCCTGTTCGAGGTTGCCACCACCTTCGGGGACTTTTAATATATGTCTACCCAAGTGTAAAGAAAGCTTTATAAAAATTCCAACTTTCTAGGATTTTTTTCTACCGATCGCTTTATTTACGATACAATTGACAGGGCTTATAACTCTTTCAAGTCAGCAAATGTACATAAATTGCACTCTGAACGGTATATTGTGGCACAATTTGCGCGGCAACTAGCGACCCTTTTTTGAACACAATTTATAAAAAACTTTTTATGTCTGCATTACACTTTTTTATTTTGAGTTAATATCTAATTATTGTCTAAATATTGTCTAAATATCACGAAAAACCATTAAGTGGGTAAATAATAACTCTACTATTAAATACACTCACTCATCGCTTTGCCTTTAACCAGTTTAGTTTAAAAAAATGCTTTTTCTTTGTAAAATGTTTGAAACAAACAAATGTTGGATGAAATAATCCTACTTCAGGAAATCCGTGTGTATGTCACGCTCGTCCTCGTTCCCTTCTCGAAAAAGAGTTCAGAGGTGGTTTGTAATTGAAAATCAATGACGCGCAGTAGTTCTCTAATTGACTGCGTTAGGGTGCAGTGCATCATAAATGTTAGAGTGTAAAGTCTTGTTCCGACAGACGACCGACCGGAAACCGGAAATTCAGACCGACGTCCGAATAAAGAGCGTCCACGAAAAGGGGGCGGTAAAATTTTGCGCAACCGATCATCTTTCAGGCGGCTAATTGGCGCCGAAATTTTCTTTTTCGAATACGATTTCCTGTTTCCGTTTTTCCTCTTATGATTTGTGTGTGTGTGGTTTGAAGGGGATGAAAATTCGAGCTATCCTATCTCACTCAATTGGGGTGAATCACAAGACAGGTGGAAATTTGAATGGCAATTTGTTTTAAATCAGCTGGCGTTTATCAGCTGGTGATTGCTCAACGAGCGATTATCGGCTATTAAAGGGTGGATGGTTCACTGGTTAATAAATCGCGAGGCATCTGGTTTTTCACATTGTTTCAACGAGGGGAGGGACCCCTCTTCAAAATCGACCATATCGTACCCGTTTTACCCTATCTAGAGTAAATAATGATTAATAAGTAACAAAAAAATATTTTTTGACTGTACAATTGTGTACTGAAAATGAATAAACAGCCATTCCCTTTTAATGGATGGGATACTTTGCACCAATTTTTAGATTTTATTTTCAGTTTTTACTAACAGTATCAGAAGGAGTGAATTTTTTTCATAGAAACTTAGTACCAGTCCAATTGTTTGCAAACTACAATAATTAGAGCCATATTTTTAAAATTTGAAACATGAGCAGAAAAGAGAACAAATTGATGACAGACCAGACACAATAAAGACCTCACATTTTTTTGGTTAAAAAATCGTTTTAAAATCCTGTTAATTTAAAAGGCACTATTTCCAACACCCATTGTTGAAGTAAAGGGTGAAACCTGTGGAAACTTTTGAAATCACAAAACCAAAGAATAAGGCAATGTGCAACGACTTCTAATTAATTTACTTTTTGTGTACACGACAAAAAATGAAACGGAATATAAATTGAGAATTTCTGGTGGGTTTTCTTAACGCAAAGTGTGTCGCTGGGATTTAGTTTAACACTGAATTCTTTTTTTATACAGAAACTTCTAATTCGTGCTTTATTTTTCACTCCAAAAAAATTCAAATGTGCTATTGAAATTCTACTATGGACTGAAGTGGAAATATTTACACATGACGAATGGGACAAAAAAATCTTGTGTGAAAATATCTCTAAAAAATGTATTCAGACTGGTTTGAGTAATTAGAATTTAACAATATTAAAATTAGACAATGGAAATTAAAAATTCTTGGTTTTGTTTAACAACGTAAGAATTTATAAGAACAATATTTTATGTTTGCGATAACGGACTGGACAGTAAAAGTAATAAAGATGAAAAAGTAATATTACTAATCAATTTACTTACAGATCTCTTTTTTCTAAACTACCAGAGACTAGACAAATACTTTTGAAAACATATTCAACAGTCAGTAGTAGTCAGTATTTTATCCTGGCTCATTTTTTTTTGATTAGTACAATTTCGGACGATTTTTTGTACTCAAACACTAAATTAAAGAACCACACTGTTTTGAAATCAGTTGATTGTAGACGGTTTTTTGCTATTTTATGCATTATTTTGGATAAAAACTATTGATTTCTTTGTTTGAAGCGAAAAAACATTCATAGAAGTGTCTTTAAAATTAAAAATTATCACACTAGTATACATCGTGATAGGGAATTGTGTAGCAAAAATTTAAAGGTAGATAAAGAATGGCAAGACAAATCGATTAAGCAAAATTTATGTAAATCAAAAATGCATAGTTTTCCCAAAAAATCGTTCTGAAATTATAATACCAAATTTTGAGAACCGCTGAACTAGCATTATAAAATTAGCGTAAATTTTAACATTACTGTCAAAACAGCAAAGGTAAATTAACTTCTTGGTCCACTACGTTATTGTTCTATTTTTGTTAGTAAATTTTACGGAAAAAAAAAACATTTTTTTTCGCTAGGGTCGGGATCCGAAACTTCCATACAAATGAACATATTAACCACAATCTTGAAAAACTTTCAAAATGCCCAAGCGCCACCACCTCTATTTTGTTAATGAAAAAATTAACTGCAATAAACTACCACAAGTCACACAGTGGCTCTCAACAGGTGGATTAATAAAAATTTCTGAAGAAAGTACGCACTTTTTGGAAAAATGATATAGGGGTTTTTAACTTGTGTGATCATGACAAATTCACATACGAAATATTGCTAAGCCATTCCCTAACACCCTGTATATTTAAAAAGTCCTTAAAATGCGAAAATAACGCTACTTATTTTTGACAACATTTTTCAAACCGACTCTACTATATTAAAAATGCGTTTAAAAGCTCAGAAGGGTAGAATAAAACTATTTTTGACTAACTCTAGTGTTTTTTCGTCTAACTATACCGAAATTTTGTAAAATGTTTAAGTTTTTGTCTTTACACATTTTGCAAAATTTGGGTTTGTCATTGAAACACATTATTAATTTCTTGGTATATACTAATCAAATACTCAAAAATGGCGTAAATAACACCTTTTTTTTAAAGATAGATATAAATAATTTAATTGGAATTGGATTTATTTGAAAGTATGTAAGTATATATTTGCAATTATTAAAATTAATCTTGTAATTTATGTGGAATTATTTGTGAATTATTGGAATTAATCTGAAATTGCACTACGAATTGGAGTTTGTTAAATTGGTTAATTGCAATGTTTCATAGGCATCAAGCGATTGAAGAAAAATGCTTCCCCGTCTAAATTTGAGCGATTCAAGACACGAACGTGCCTCATAAATTATGAAAGCAATATAGCTATAATCTTGCTTCCTAATTTGTTGTTTGATGGACGTTCGACTAAGTGGATCACGGACGCTCCGTTTCGGGATCATCCCTTATACTTATAGGATTTTCCGTTTCAATATCGCCGCACCACTGAATTAATTATCCCAAGTCAATTGTTTCGTTTATTTGTTTGGTGCACAAGTCATAATTTATTTAGGACTTGTGTATTACACGATCTACAACCATCGTGATTGCGAGTTGATCCCAACAGATCGTTGTCCCTCGCTTGTCGAGCAATAAAGTCGAGGTGGTGAGATCTAATAAAGGGCATGTAATGCCTCTGTGCAAGCGTTATTACACGACTTTACTGACTAAATAAGTCATTTAATAATGGTGAGAACTTGGGGAGGGAATATATTAGGGTGGGTGATGGATTCACTCACTAATTTCACCCGATTTTTGCTTCAGCATCTGATATGCCTTTTCTATTTAATTTTTTGTTGATTGTTTGTTAAAATTAAGTGCACCTTAAACGGTTTGTTGAGGTAACCTAACAGTGGCTCCTAGGGACCCGTTCGGAGACACAATTAAAAAAAGGCGAAACATTACACTTTATCAATTTTTTCGACCCAATTTGTTTATTTTTCAATTTGCTTTTATGGAAATTTCTCGAAATAGTTGCGGTTCTAACTGAAAATATTTGAGAACAGTCGAAGAAGACAAAAATAATGTCATTTTTATATTAATGTATTGCTCTCGATAAAACTGATTTGCTGTTTAAAATAGTATATTAAAAAACAAGTTTCATAAGACCACTCTACGAATTCAGGTTCACGGAAGAATGCTTTAAGGTCCTATGAAACGAGTTTTTTATATAATTTTTTGTAGTTTGCTCCTTTTTTGCTGTTTTTAAACAAAAGTTGTTATTTTCATGGATATATGAATTTTTGTGATAGTTGGTAATATCTAAATTTTGAAAGTGAAAAATTGCTTTAAAATTTTTGTTTTACCAAAGTTTTTTCAAAAAACAAGAGTTTTGATGACAATGAAAGTAATCTTGGATGAACGCTTTCTGAAATTTGTGACATTGCCATTGACATTGCCAACCTAAAAATTTTCGTGAATTGTTCCGTCAAATAATGACTTTTATGACATCGTACTTGATGACGGTGAATACTTTAAGATGCCTATTAAAGCATCAAAATGGCGGCAATTTACAAAAAACAATAAATGATCAGTATTTAATTAATTTTTGCACAGTAAAAAATGTAAATGACAAATAAACCACGCGCAGTATTTTATTAAACTTTACCCAGTGAAAAATCGTATATGCACAGTATCTAGTTTCAGTTTGCATAGTTTAAATAATAAACGCTCAGTAGCTAGCTTGTAGGCTGAGGGTTCGCACCAGCGAACTAAAAGGAAACATACCCCTCGAACGATTGAACTCGAAAATGTAAAACTCCAAATGTGGAATTCTACACTCTTTAGTTTTGAGATGCTATTATTTACCGTGCATTTAGTATTTTCACTTTGCATCTATCATTTTAACTGTGCATTTATTGTTTTTACTGTGCATTTATTATTTTTACTGATCAAAAATACTTGTCGTTTAAATAAAATACTGTGCATTTAATTTATACCCGATTTTTAATGCCCAATTTATCGTTAAATTATCTGAACTTTCTTGCGTGATATCAGTGTATTTTTAAAATTTCATTTAGGTAATAAACAAGTATGAGGAACAGAACCAGAAGCTTTTTTATAATTTATAAAAGCAACAGATTTTTCTATTGTATTTTCTTGTTTGTTCTCTTCTTGTCGTATTTATAACAAGTTACTTCTCATAATCAAATGATCCTTTAATACAACTTTTAGTGTTGCATTTGTTCTTCATTCATTATACCGGGTGCTCAAAAACCGGCGCACCAACTCAATGGAGTGTGGTAAAGAATTGCTTACATATAAAGATAAAAATAGTAAAAAAATTCTTTGCATTAAAATTATTGATAAATAACGAATTTTAAATAAATGATTTGTGGCAACGTTGTCTAACAGTCGTGATCGCAATAGAATTTGATCAACAATAAAAACAAATTATTTTTGAAACGGTTTTCTAGGAAATAATTCCCAGCGTTAACACATCTACAAACTGTAATTTTTTTGATAAATTTTAATTTTTTTTAAATTAAAAAAAACTGCTAAAGTCTGTTGGGAAATTTAAAAATAGTTATTCATTGTTGTGTAAGGGAACGATTACTTAGTGTGAAACATAAAAATATTAAAAAATAATGAAAACTGAACAAGTTAACAAAATAAGTTTGTTGCTCCAGATTTTTTAAAATATGACTTTAGGATTTTTTTCAAGATTTTTCCCGTGATCTACACATGCTTCTCAACAACGTACCACTGAGTTGGTGCGCCAGTTTTTGAGAACCCTGTATTTCTATATTTATCATTTTATTGTGAAGGCATTTATCTGACATTTTTTTGTTATTTAATGGAGTGTTATACTCGAATGTGAAAGTTTTTGGAAATTGCAGATTCTGAAAGTAGACACAAAATGATGTCTAGTAATATCGGTCTGAGTTTTTTTAAATCGGTGCTTTTTCAGTAATAATAGAAAATTCGCGTTGTGCCGTAAGCAATGTCTCGACTAATGATTCGTCAGTCTTTCGCTGCATACAATTAACGCTACGACCTACGTTTGGGTTGGTAAACGTCAAATACAAATGTCAAAACCGTGCGTTGTTGATTGTGACTGTGTTGTGTCCTAATATTTTGCAGGAGTTTGTGGTTTGCTAAAATAACTGCTCCTGCAGCACATCTGAAGTCGTATGTAAAATAACAGAGGCAGAAATTAAGAAACAACGTACGTCTTTTAAGCTATCTTTGTTGGCCCAGTTTTCTATCTCAAGTTCTGTGATTGGCTGATTCAAAAAGGAACATTGCTGACGTCAGGCCAGGAATTTTTACCTTCTCAATTATTTTTCTCCAAAACGGTTGAGCTTTGATTAAAATAAAAAAATATGGGTCGCCTATTTTGTTGTTGGCTATCCGTATAAAAATTTTCATTTTTTAGTATAACACTCCATTTAAGATAAAAAATGTATTTCTTTGTGCATCTTTGGCTCATATTGCAATGTAATTAATTTATTCTATACTTTGGTTTAAGTGACAAAACAGCACTCACAAAACAAAAAAACAGTATTCTAATTCTAATTTTTATTGAATTTATTCTTTATTTTTGTTTGTGTGTTGAAATTATGGAATTACATTACGCGGATACTATTTTCGCTTTGACAACCACGAGTGGGAGCAAAGTTTATTATCAGATCAAAATAGAATTTACGAAAATTGGCACAAATTAAATGCAACAAATAATTTTGCCTTGCGATGGCTACAATGAGCAATTTTTGCTTTAGGACATCCTGTTCCGAACAAAGCTTTACACGTGTTCAAATCCCAGGTGTCCAAGACCGCAAATATTGATTTTTCGGCTGACTTTTGCACGTTAAACGCCCATCCATTCAACAGCATGACATCAAATTTTTACATAATGTGAGGTAATATATCGTGTAATGGGGTGGAACCTGGACGGTATTCCTTGCAGACGGTACGGAAGTAAACAAGAAAGGTTTTGAAGGAACAGAATCAGCTTTTCAATCTGATTCTTATAAAGCTGCATTTCTAAAATCGTTACCTTTACGTTATTCAATGGGCGAGATTTAAAAGAAACATGATATATAGAGCGGTTTTATTGTATTTGGCAAATGTTTTTTGCATAAATTAAAAATAGATTATTACACGAAATGTGTGCCAAGATTTTAGAAATTACTTCATTAAACCAAACTCATTCAAATATTCGGGTAACAGAGCGTTAATTACAATAATTATACTTCTCAATAAATCACTGCCAAGTTTTATTAATAATGTAATATTTTGCTAAAAAAATTAAATGACAATGGAAAAACAAATCATTTCTAAAAAGAAACAAACCATTTGCATCTGAAGAATTAATAAACTAACTTTATATCTAAAATTTTCGATTACTGTTCTCCACAACTTGCAAAATCTAAATTTCGAGATTTTTTAAATTAATACTGTTTTTATGTCTTCGTATTGAATTTTTTAATTTTGGTTACAATTCACTCTGAATTAGCATAAAGAAATAACAGCAAAGTTATCTAAACTTCGAAAATGTCATTATAATCGAAGAAAATTTTTTTTGGAAAAAGTACTGCTAATTTATTGCAACTGCAGTTATTTTTAACCAAATTTAATAATTCTGCAGTTTGTGTTAGCACATTGTTACGAAGAAACTACGTTGCTATTTCAAAATTGTGCTTTAACGTGAGAAGTATGCAAAAATTGATGTTTTTTATCTAAGTTGATGATTTTTCGGTTTATTTATTTGAAAAGATTTTGAAAACTAATGTGTTTCAAACTACATTGTACCTAATCAATAATAAATTGTTTCAAAACAAGACATTTGTTATTTTATTAAATGCTGAATGTTGTTTTTTATGTTTGTTTTTTCTTATCTTATGTCGTATTTGAAAAATATGCTCGTTTAACTCAAAACGACAAACTAATGTAATTTTTGACCAAAGTTAATAATTTTTCTTTTCGTATTAATAAAATGCAACGAAAAAACTACGTTGTTTTTCAAAAAACGTGATTTAACGCTTGAAAAATGCAAAAACTGCTGGATTTTCGATTTAACTTGGTGATTTTTTGGTTTATTTTTTAGCAATTTTTTTAAACATTTGTGTTTTAAGCTAAATTATACCTAAATACTAATACATTGTTACAAAATAGAAATCATGTTATTGTATTCATTGTTAGAGTTAGTTTTTTTTTAGTTTTTTAATGTGTTCATATTTTTAGTTGGGTGTGTATACTGTTAGTAGCTAATGAAAAATATGTCAATTAAACTTAAACGGGTAAATTCATGTAATTTTTAGCTAAATTAATTAATGGTTCTTCACTCGGTTTAACAACATTTTTTGGAAAAACTGTTGTGAATGATTGAAATGTTGTAAAATCCATAATAAACATGTAGATGATAGTTTTTTTGTACTTTTTTTGATTTCTATTTTTTTTTAATTTATCAGGTTTGTGGCTATTAAAATATATGCCAGTTTGACTCAGAACAGCAAACTAATGCTATTTTTGACTAAAATTAATAAATTTTGGTGTTTTCCCAAATTTAAAAAAAATTTACTTTGTTATTTTTTGCTTAATTTAGTTACTGAAAATTGTTTTTCTTTTGATTTTTTTTGCCATGTGGTATTTGAAAAATATACTAATTTAACTCTGAACAGCTATAAATAATGTTATTTTTGACCCAAATGAACAATATCTGTCTCAACTGAAAAATTCAGAAATTGCTTTATTTTTATTTAATTTTGGGGTTTTTCAGTTTATTTTTGACAAGATTTTGTTAATCAATTATATTTCAAGCTACTTTGAATAATAAATTGTCTCAAAACAGAAAACACGTTGAAGTTAGTTTTTTCTTATTAAGTTTTTTATGAAGTTTTTTTAATTAATTTTTATGTTTTATCTGATTTGTAATCATTGAAAAATGTGCTATGGTAGCGCTCAGCTCCGTTTGCGTGTGCGTCATCTGACATTTCTGTCACTAAGTTTACATAGCAGGGGCATAGCGGTGACAAACTATCAAATACTTTTTGAGGTTACGAAGTGTTTAAATTATGAGTTGTTACAAAAAATACAGATTCACAAAACAAGAACTAATAAACGCAGAATCAAAAACCTAACGAAACGCAAATCACAAAACACAATAAACGAACAGAAAACACTTGCGATTAACACCGATAACACTTTCGACAACCATGCGACGACGTCTATAATTTACTGTCAATGTCAGGTTGACAAATTCGTGACACTTGACGGTGTTGTCGAAGTGCACATGTAAATTAATGTTCAAGGATACCACCCTTAGATAGCCCTTAGCTGTTTAAATTTGCATTGTTTTTGATAATTTTTTATAGCTTTGTGTTGGTAATGAAAAAATGAAATTGATGACGCACACGCAAATCGAGCTGACCGCCACTATAGTAGCACATACAGATCGATAGATTGATTTTTTGAAAATTTTTATAGACAAAATTTTAGAAAAATGTCATTAAATTTCAGCGAAATAATCCTTTTAAAAATCCAGAAAAAAAAATCAGTGCCAACACTGTTAAAAAGACACATTTTTTATTTTTAGCAATAATTTAACAAGTTGAACCCCGTATTTGGAAAAATAGTCGAAAATGTAACAATTTTAAGCTAAAAGTGAAGAACTTTTTTTTAATTTCATGTAATTTTGAAGTGATCTCAGCTTAATAATACCAGTTTCATTCACCAATTGAATATTTCCACCCCCGATTTTTTTTTCACTTGTAATAATAGAATTTTACAATATAGGCTATTTGTTGGGTGTTAAACACTATTTCGCAATAATTTAGATTAGGTATGCAAAAAATCAGTCTTTGAAAATTTCTGATCTGTCAATATTTTTGCCATCTGGCTCAAATTTCGCAGGCACGGCCTACTTTAATTCAGTTAATAATAATAATAATAAAGAATTTGTATCTTTGAGTAAAATAACGGATTTTTAACATTGCTTTAAGTTAGATTTTAATACCAAAATCATGATACATGAGACTCAAATAACTAATGCATAAAGATTTCTGAGAAAGGAGACAACATTTAATAAGATTTCAAAAACTAAACCAATGATCAATTGAGTTAAAAAACATAATATAACAAAATACAAAAAGTTAAAAAAAAATTTTTTATCTGTTAAAATTGCATTCTACATCGTAGGCGTTTTGTTGGGTGGTAAACACCATTTTGTAATAATTTAGATTAAGCAAGGAATCAGTTTTTAAAAAATCCAGATCTGTCATTTTTGACATGTGGCTAAAACTCCGCAGACACGGCATGCTCTAATTCAGTTTATTTTCGATCTCATGTCATTAATTTCTCAGAATATAATATAAGCTTAATTTTTAAACTTAAAATCTTGGAATAAATCTAAAAATTTAACAAATGTACCTAGAACAGTGTTTAATTTAAAGATTTGGGTCGTTTCAGCATACATGATGTAATAGCGTGAGCTTATTACTTTGATCGTAGCACCCTTTTTGCTATACGTAAAGTACTAACCGGCAGGGGGCGAACTGGGATTGCCACGACAACAATAATGAAAATAAACGAGCTTTAGGAGAACTTTATAAAGCGAGGAAACTGAACAAACTGAAATTCAACAACACAGTATAAACCTATTTTCATTCTTACACAATACAATAAGAGTTACTTAATACATATATTCGTTAATAAACAATGTTATTAAACAACATTTTTTCGTTGATTGTCAACTCTTTTATTGTGGTGATCAAATTTGCAATCAATATCTCCCAAATCTGTAACTTCGATCGACAGCTGTCATTGAATCTACTGTGATTAAATGCATGAAAAATTACAAACTTTAAGGTTTGTATTTTTTAAGTAATGGTGTTTTCTGTAAACGGGCACCAGGAAGTATGTAATTTTACCTCAACAGATTTTTCAGGGTCCAGTTAAATTTTTAAACGTTAAAATCACAAAAGGCGTTAGTGAGGAAATTATAATCAGCTTAAAGTTTTCTTTGGGGTGGCTTCATGACATTTAATAAAGACATATCCTGTGGCTTAAGCTGGCTCAGATTCGAAAGCCTATTTACAATTCTTGTTTGATCGTGATTGATAGTGTTACTAATGAATTTGGGTAGAGAGAGGGTGATGTGCTTAATTACGTGCTGCAGCTTCTATTAGGATCATTTATTCAATTTATTCATAAATTTCTTGCTGGATGAAAACAAGTTTTTAAATTAACACAACTATTTTATGATCTTTGAGTTAGATCATTACGTGTAAAGAATGTGATTCAATGAATACTCTTAATTAGGTGCTATTTACGAGATGTAAATTACCAACAAATTCGTTAACGACAAGATGCAATTAATAAATGTACGTGTTCGATTTTGTGGAGGTAAATATACAGGCTGTTATGTTTTTATTGTAGTTTTCAATTAAGCAAATTTTTAGACAGTTAGGTAACTCTCTTATTTTAAAATATTTTGAAATCGTGTTTGGGCTTTTGAACAGAAAGAGCTCAAGTGTTTCTTTAAATGCTTTTGAGTTTCTAAAAGAAGCTTAGAAAACTTTCAACAAAACTTAAACTTTTGAGGTTACGTTTAGAGAACTCTTAACTCATTTTTTTCTAATGGAGTGCTTTGTTTTTTTTTCTTACCAAATTAAATTAACTTTATGTTAAAAGTTTCATGTGTTTAAGCAACTTTTTTCTAGGATTTGATGTTATTTTGTCAATAATTTCAAAATTTGAATGATGTTTTTCAACGTTTTTGAGTGTTTCAGCACTTCTTTAAAGACGAAACTTCAAAAATTTCGCTAAAGCTTACTAAAAAATGAAATCAAAAAAATTAATCCTGTGAAGCAAAAACTCTACTTTTTTTTACTTATTTTTTGTTTTTTGAAACAAACTGTGCCAACAAAAAACTGAAAAATTATTAGATTCACTTTGTGTTCTAACCAGAAAAATTATAGTTTTAATTTCTTTATAAACATTTAATGAATTGTTTACTTTTAAATTTAACTCAGATACTTAATGTAGCTCCTTTTTTATCCTTGAATACTCCAAAGAGTCATAAATAATTTGCAAGAATTGTGTTAAATTTGCCTTTTTTAAGTGTTTAGGCACTTGTATAAAATTAAACTGATTTTTTTATTTCAAAAAATTTTACGAAAACTTACTGAAAAATCAACAAATTAGATCCAAATTATATTTTAAGCTGTTTCATTTTATTTGGTTCGTGAATTAAAGACTTTATTTTTTATTAATGTTTAAATTGTTTTAATTTAAATTTTGCCAACAACATTAGATTTAGTTCATTTTTAACTAGAACTAGAGCCAAAAAAATATCGCCAAAAACAAATCATGTCAAGATGTCAATTCTAACCTTGTCAAGCAATCAAACACGTTTTTGCATTAGAAATAGTTACATTTTTAGATAATTTGAATGATTCTAAAAGATTATAGCTAAGTTTATTATTATTTTTTAGGTTTTATGAAAATTTTTGGATTTACATTTGTGCCTTCTTAAATCGATAACTCTACCATTGTCAATTATTATAAAATCCGTGTTTAAGAGTCCGAAAAAGATGAGTCAAAACCTTGATTTGTTTATTTATAACTAAAAAAGATGACAATAATATTTTTGTGATGGTAGTACCATTTTAAGCCTTTTTCTAGTATCTGAATCCTAGATTATAAACACTATTTTAAAATACGTTTTTCATATCAACGTGTTTTTACTATTTAGAAAAACACGCTTTAATTTAATTTAAAACACGTTAAAATTCCTTAAAGTTCTCTGGTATCTATGCATACCCGACAGCCCTCGCTATGCGCTCGTTGCACACCCGAGAGTCCTCTAACTTTAGGCTTGTGTTTTCGCACTTGTATTATTAATAACTATTTGACTTTATAAGTATTTTTTAACCATCGTTTGTAATGACATATTTGTAAATTGTAGGTTATAGTAAGACTAATATTGTTCCAAAAAAGCATTATTGTATACCTTGTCGGTTTAAAATAGTATTTATTTGAGTTTGAGTGGACGTTATATTTCCGAATGGATTTTTAGATGTAGAGTGATAACAAGAAGTTTATTTCACGAGGTTGAATTAGACTCCACAAGGCTTAAAATTGCTTTAAATGCCAAACAGTTGTCAAAACTTATTTACACAAAAGAAAAACTGTAAATTTTGACAGTGTTGAAGAAAAAAAAATTTATTCATTGATTCAAAAAATTTTTGCTTTCTTTTTCAAACTTCCATCAAATTTTTACCGACTATTTCACCTTATATTTTATTTCTGAAAATTTGGTATACACTTTTGTAATAATTTTTAACGTGCACAATTTTATTTACATTAACCACACTGTTGAATATTCTTTACTAAAATCTGAAATTTTCAAAATTTGTTATATTTTCTAGATGATTTTTTAATGAAGTTTTGTGAGATAGTAAACATTCATGTGGCTTACTGTGAGCTAAAAAATGTTTCTTAAAAATCTATTCATTTTCACCATTAGATTTTTTTTATTTTTTAGATTTTTTTCAAAAATTTTTAACGTGTGTATTGTCGTATAATAAAACTAAGTATGTGTCAAAAGCACATTTTTTAAAATAGTTGTAGAAGTAGGGTATCACTTAAAAAAATGCACAACTCAAAATTTGCAAGAGATTTCGAAAAATGTTATGTTTCAAAAATGATCATACTGTTAATGGACTTGATAATGTATTGATATTTTTTTTCGTAAAGTGAATAGTTTAGGTAAAAACGCACAAATATTTCCCAATGCAAAACACACTAGATATTCCTTTTGTGTTAGATTGTATTAGAGCGATCCACCCCTTACTAAAACTTGCTTGCAAGCCCAAAATTCGCTATTATTCAGTCGTGGGTGGGCGGCTTGAAAAAGTGCATGTGCCCTCAAGTGTCTCGATTCATGAATGAAACCTCGGCGGTTAGTTTCTCAATGACTGAATTGAATAGTGTTTAAAAGCCTACACGAGGAATGACTTTGTGGAAAATAAAAATATTCAACGAATTTTTACTACAATAAATCTGTCACTTGACCAACACAACCAAAATTAATAGGATTATACTATATTCGAATAAAGGCAACTCTTATATGCTTTCTGTCTTTGTTGAGCAAACTCAGGCCATTCCAGGTGCAAAGGCTTCAGCTGACCAATTTGCTGAAGTGTCAGCAACAATTGCACCCCCGCTAACTTCCGCAGATTGTTCATCTGCCCATTGTGTGCTGTGATTGATTCCAGATCTGCCAAATGCAGAGCGAGCTGCTCGAATAATGGACAATTTTCATTGAAAACAAAGTTTTCAATTGAGGGGAAAATAAAAAAGTTACATAGTTGTTAAATAAACTAATAAAGTAGTTATTAGGTGATTTTTTTAATTATATTCTGTGATTTATTATTGTATTGGCGATTTTTTTATTCTATCAGTAAAAAAATTTAACAAAAATTTCTTGATGTACCTATTAGAGTACGTTACATTATGTTACGAGTTTTATAAGACGCATTTTGTCGCACGCACAAATTTAGCATTAAAAATAGAGCAAAATAGAGTAAGTGCGGCAAAATACCTTATAAACGAGATATCATAGAGTATTTTTTCTACTTCGCGCTTTTTGTACCAAAAAAATTAATTTCGAAATTTTGGGAATTTTGTGGCAGTTGACAACATTGTCAGACAGTGAAATGGAATTAATAATTTGGACCGTTATTAGTTTATTCGTACAAATGTATTCTGAACGTGTCCCAGACGTTTTGCAATGTATCCCTTCACAAATACGGGCTTTTGTAGCAAATACGAGGAATTTAAAAATTGGCCGAAAGATAATGAAATCTCAAATTACTTACTTGCACTGGCTTTTGAAGCTATGTTTGTACATCACTCGAAAGGTGTTCGAAAGGGCCACATATCAAGGCTGGTACAAAAGCCTCTAAAGATTCGTATTTAATTAATTTGATTAAATTATGCACCTGAAACAGGTGCAGATTAACACTGACAGTTCTCTCAGATAATTGTCAAAAAATAGGTTGGCAACATTATCCAGTTAAATTACCCTGGTTTTTAGTGTAATTATTATAGCACTCCTTTGGATATTACGATACGCAAATCGCAAAATGCAAATCGCGTATCGTAATGACCTCAATACGAAACCGAAGTAGAAATAGTATATTAAGTATCAAGAACGGTAAGGAGATTTTACTAATCGAAGACAATTATTGTCTGAGATCGGCAATCCTTAACGTTCGTGATGCTTATGGCGTTTTTTGCACGATTCTTAATTTTTTTTAATTATTAAATAATTTCAAAATAAGTGTCAAGACAGCAGGTTATGTTTATTGGTTGCTACATCCAAGGCGTCGACAAAATTACTTACCGACGCCTAATTTACTTACTGACGCCTTTCGACGTAGCAACTAGTAAAGGCCACATACTGTCTTAGAAACAGGCCTAGTAAACAATCAAATAGAGCTCAGTCGTGCAAAAAATAAATGTATGTAACGAAAAAGCTTGTGATAGCTTTGTTTGCGGTTAAGGCTCTAAATTTTAATTACTAGAACCGGATCTTAACACAATTTCACACGATGCTGAAGGGTTTTATTTTACTTTCTTTCAGAATAAAAATAGTGTAAGATAGACTATCTTAGATAGTAAATATTTTTTCTACGGTAGTGAGCAAAAAAATTCGGGCATTTTTGATATTTCGCCGAATTAAACGAGTGCAATTCCTTATCTTTTTTGACAATAAATTGCTATACGACCCATAAATTGTGTCTATGGGGCAAAACTGGATTCTAACAATAATTTAATTTGCTTATTTTTTTAAATATTTTTCCTTTGACATTAGGCTTGAGTTCTCTTTACATACGTCCCTTAATTTCTAAGCTTACCTGATAGAAGGACTTTTTGATCGCTTTGTAGTACAAATGAAAAATATGTCTCTAAACAATATTTATAAGCAACATCTTTTTCTCAGACAAGACTAAAAAATTTACTTATTTCTAAATAATAAACAAAATAAAAAATTAAGTAAAAATAATTTGTAAATAAAAATAAAAATTATTTTTAGTTAAAGTTGGAAGAGTTTTATTAGCTGTTTTAAAACTGTAGAAAGGCCAACGTCGCATTTTCTCTAAAAGTTAGTTGTTATCATTTATTCAAGCACTTCAAATAGTTTATAGCTAATGTAATTGGTAGTTTAAATAAAAGATCAATTGTTAATAACTATTTCACATTTTTATCAAACTTATTAAAAAGATAAGTCGGTAAAATGCGACGTATTAACATTTCTATAGTTTTGAAACAGTTAATATGTTTAGTTAGACACAGTTACACATGATGCAGAAGTTTTTTTTAAATTAAAAATTTTCAGGAAATCAAATGGTGAAAGAAATGTAACTATGGTTGTGTGTTTTCTTGTATATGACATTTTTTATTAGAAAAATAAATAAATTATACAAAACTTATCAAAAACCCAAAAAATAATATTACTAATGACAATTGTTCATCTACTAATGAAATTTATAAAAATCAAAAGAAACATTTTTTAATAAGAATTATGGGCTCTTTGTTAGAATTAAATATGTAAAATTAATTTGTTTATTAAGAGTTATTTATGACTATGACACTTTGCGGAGTCAAAGCAGTTTCCAAATTAGATAACCATTTTAGAGAACATGTACCAAAAAATATTTTGAACTAAAGTTGGAAGAAGTTTTCGTTTATTGTTTTATTTATTAAAAAGTGACTTAATAAGTTACTTAATAAACATATATTAACATTAATTAATTAATAGTACAATAGTATATTAAAAATAGTACATTAAAAACAAGTTTCATAAGACCAGATTTAAAGCACGAATTCCCTTTCAAAAGAAAGAATGAGTCTTATAAAAGGAGTTTTTTATACTATTTTTTGTAATTTGCCTCTTATTTGCCGTTTTTAAACAAAAATTATTATTTTAATTTATTTAGGGATTTTTGGGACGTTGGTAATATCTCAATTTTGAAAGTGAAAAACTGCTTTAAAATTTTTGTTTTATCTAAATTCGGTCAAAAAACAGGAGTATGGATGATAATAAAAGTAATATTGCAAAAACGGTTATTGAAATTTGTAAAACTGGCAAAAATACGGTTGCAAATTTGCAAAAGATGTACATAATTTGCACCCTAAACTGTTGCGGTAGGTACAATTATTGTGGCTTCTGGCATCTCTAAAAAATGCAAATTTTTTTTTGCGTTTAATTTATAGTAACTGGTTTTGATTTGGTATTAATTTAATAATTTGTCAGCAGAATAAAAAATGCAATCAACGAAAAAATTTAAACTATTATTTATTTTAGTATACCGGGTGCTCAAAAACGGGCGCACCAACTCAGTGGTACGTTATTGAGAAGCAAGTGCAGATTACGGGAAAAATGTTGAAAAAATTCCTAAAGTCATATTTCAAAAAATCTGAAGCTACAAACTTATTGTGTTAACTTCTTTAGTTTTCATTATTTTTTTATGTATTTATGTTTCATACCAGGTAATCGTTCCGTAACAAAACGATGAATAATTATTTTATCAGATTTTAGCAGTTTTTTTAATTTAAAAAAATTAAAATTTATTAAAACAAAATAAAATTTATAAAATAAATTCATTAAAATTAAAACCGTTTCAAAAATAATTTATTTTTATTGTTGCTCAAATTCTATTGCGATCATGACTGGTAGACAACGTTGCCACATATCATTTATCTAAAATGCGTTATTTATCAATAACTTTAATACAAAGAATTTTTTTACTATTTTTTCCTTTATATGTAACAAGTTCTGTACCACACACCATTGAGTTGGTGCGCCAGTTTTTGAGCAGCTGTATATTCGTTTTCAGACTAAGTTAATAATGTTTAATACACAATAACCCGGCCCTTTTTTTTGGTGAAAATGGCCACATTGGACATATCTTCATGGTCCACTAGTCGCATATTAATACCATATGTTCTTCATTCAAGTTATCAGTGTTTCGGGTTGAGTAAATCCGCGTTTCTGCTATGATAGATGGACAGTATGGAAGGGCTTATGCACCGTCATGTCCACACCATTGACTCCAAGTTCCGGCCGTCTCTTATCATCGAACCGATAGACTTGACCCGCTGCTTAGATAAGCACCCTGTGTGATGTATTTATTATATGTATTATAACGAGGGAAGGACCACTCGGAAACGATGATGCTTTCCGCATGTTCTTTATTCATGTGAAATATGTTTGAGGAGCTTATTCTAAACCCTCATGAATGAATTCATAAAATCGTTATTAAAGTGGCAACGCTGATCAGTACAATTTTTTTCAAGTTAAGAGTTACATGTGCATTAAGCAAAAAATGAACAAACAAAAAAAATGTACCTAATAAAATTAGTGAAAACACAAACGTTTATTTATTTATTAAACGATTGTTTAATATTCCAAATGAAGTGTATTTGCACATAATGTCGGAAATGGGAAAACTTTGAATAACGTTAAAAAAGAAATGCAACGAAAAAACATGATGAAAGACAAGAATAAAAAGTATTGATAAACAAAATTCAGCAATTTATTAATCAATTAGGTGACATTAATTGCACAAAAGTACAACCTAACTGGTTGTTTGTTCATAACACACTGCGCATAAGAATTAAATGATTTTTGAACTACAATAAGAGTTTAAATAAAACGCAAAAAATGTATACAAAAAAATTGTCTTTGAGGGCAAAAATTAATTTTTATCAAAAATTATAATTTTTATCGAAATTTCACCTTAACATTAATACCGTGTTTTGTCACCTCTTTGCAGAAACGCATTTTACAGTTTTTGTAGAGACCAAAATTCATTTCCCTGCTTTAGCAATCCTCGCTGAGGGTGATTCCAAACATGATCGATAAGATTAAGATCAGGACTTTTTTCGGACCACTACAATGTTCTTAAATTGACCTCATACAGGTACTGATGCATAATTTGAACTATGTGAGGTCAAGTACTATCGGGCATTTTCGTGAATAAACAAGAAACTATTCCCGACAAAAAGGCCATAGGGTACCACATGAGGTTCTAAAATGTCCTCAATATATCGGGCAACTGTTAGACACGCACCACATAGAGACAACTCTGTGTGTTCTCAGACAGACATTCCCGCAAAATCATAATTTTTAACCTCCACCGAAAACAGCGTGACTGCGAAAGTTACAATTCTCGGAGCGTCTGTAGACTCTGGTAATCGCCTATCAGATGTGTGTAAGCAAAACTGAGACTTATTTGAAAATATTACGTTACACCAATAATTCAAATTTCAGTGAATATGATCATGAAAAAAATCATGTGTTGCGATAATTTTTGTGCGCAAAAATTAGATCGAAAATACAGCAGTTTTTGTATTTTTTAAAAGAACAATGTAGTTCCTCGTTCATTTATAAAACGGCCTGAAAAATGATTTGTTTGTTGAGGCATAGATTATATTTGACAGGAAACGTACGGTACCCATCATTTTGAAGGTTTGTTGCATTAAATACTTCAATTGATAAAATTGGTTTTAATTTTTTTTATCGCGAAGGCTTTGAAAATATTTAAAAAAGAAATAGTGCATTGTATTGCTGACGAAGTACCTTTTCACATGAGGTGTCACATGATATATTGTTACATTTGAAAAAACAAAATTAAAAGTGACTGCGCATTTGTGACAGCAGATAAACAAAAACTATATGACCAAATGATGTACAAGAAAAAATTAAAATTGACCTGTTTCAGGATTTTGTACTCAAGTCACCAATGTAAAAAATATTTAACTGATTTCTTTCATTGGCACCATACTGTATGGTTATATACGATGAGATCGAAATTGTTTTGAATTAGTGCAAGCTGAGTTTGCGAAACATTACTTACAATTTATTCATTTATTTACGGCCGCACATTTGACATTATGTTGTCTTATGCTGGTTTTACACACCAGATAAAGTTACATTTTACTTTCGAGGCTTGCTCTAATAGAGTACATTTTCGATCTCATGGTATAATCTGTGTTTTTTTTTACCCTCCAAATTATCAATAACTAAGAGCTTTGTATTTTTGCTTCTAAGACGATTAGTTTGACGTGTTTAAAAGTTTTTTTTTATTCATTTAGAAAACTGTGGTAAAGATAGTGTTATATATTATAAGATAGTTTATAATAGAAAAGAATGAGGGAAAAGGAGAAATGCACACAATTTGTGATAATTGTTAAAAATGCAAAACCATGTATTTTGAAGACTGGCATTAAATTTTGTTTAGTTTGTTTGTTTGTTGATTTGTTTCTCAAGTTGAATGGATTTTTTTAATTTGTCTAATAAACTGAGACAAAAATAAAGTTATATGAGATTATGACAAAAAGTCTAACATAATATATACTAATTTCAAGACTTTAGTACAATTTTAAAAAAAGCTGAGAATTTGTGCAAAAAATGCTGTTGTTTTATTTTTTACGAGTATTTAGTTTAACTGTATTTTTGAGCTTAGAACTAAGATTGTGGTTAATTTTTGCAAAAGTTGCTGAAAAGGCACTAATCCTATAGAAATGATGTCACTTAACTTATGTCCTTTGATTGAATTCGTTTTATACAAGAGATCTATAAAAAATTTAATTTTGGTGATTTCAGTCTATTTAAATTAATACGAACTTTTGTCAAAAATAAAGTTAAAAACATGAAATTTGGTCTATTTTTATTATTTAAACGCTTTAAAGCGTGTTTTTAATCAAAACAATTTTGCAAAATGTCCTTAACATAGCTGAAGGATTACTAAGGGCCGGTTTATAGAAAGCTCTGTTAAAATTTAATTCGTGGTTAAAAGTTAACAACGCGAATGGACCATTCAAATTGCTTCAAATCGGTCACGTAATCAGCTAATGACGCTTTTAATTCAGAGACGTTTCTATAAACTTTTCTATAAAACCTTATTTAGAGTATTTTAACATTTTTTTGTTTAATTGTCTAATTGGGTTTGGATGTACCTACCTAATGTAATTTAATAAAGTTTGTTTGGTTATTTATTATTATTATTATTATTATTATTATTATTACTTTTGGAAAATTTTAAGCTTTAAGCAAAAAGAAACGGAAACGGCCCGCTTTGGTGTGAAATTCCGAAAAAAGCGTGAAAGTAAACGGTATTTCCGGTGGTTAAAGCCCAGCTAAACGTCAGCAAATCTGCGTGAAATGCGTGGGGCGGACCGACAGCTCACGCTCAATTGCCCCTGAAAAGAACCAACATCAATACCTGGACCAGGTGATAGACTGTGACTTATCCTTTTACAAGCCTGTGATGAATGGTCACATGCCCATCAACCATCAGAGGTGTGAGACCGTAAACCATCCTGAATAAGGCAATTTGTCCCAACCGTGTATACATAGACGGGAATCTATTTAGATAATCCTACCCCTGCGTATCGTTGCAATGCCGTCTGTCGATCAGGATCAGAGAGCTTTTATTCGAGTTTATCCAAATATTTTGTGACATTGTGGCTGGCGATTAATACGTTCCTACCAAAGCTTTCAATAACTAACTTAACACACTTTTGCTTTGCTGAGGATTACACGCCTTGGACATCAATTAACGGGCAATTTTGTGCTTTATGGAGATGTTTTGACAGCTTGAAAGGCGATTGGATGGAAAGAAACGCAGAAATTTTGATATTTTGTTAAACTGATTTAAAAATGCTTTTATTTTACGGTCTGATTAGAATTAGATGAAAAATTCAGATTCTGATGTAATCAGCCTGACGCGCCGATTACAACGGAATCTGTCGGGTGTTGGCTTTTTTATTTTGTCAAGCAAAACAATAAATTTGTCAACTTATGTAAAATATTTCTGGGAGTCGATTGGCGGCAAGAAAACAGTTTAAGTACTATGAGTTTTTTATTTAAAATCATTATAGTTTTTGTTGATAATTTTCTCGACAACAGTGCGTCGGAGGACAATAAATTTTTTTAACAAGATGAAACATTAAACGAGATTTTCAACGATGCTATACTGAATGAGATTTTGTCTAAGATTTTTAACTCAAATGTCAATAATTGGGAAAATTTACTATTTTTTGTTACACGCTCCCTAAAATGGTTACTTTGGGAACTGCTCTGAGTTCACAAAATATTATTTTATAGAACAAGTACTTAAAGTCGTCTTAGCAACATTTTGCGGACTCTAATTAATTTTAAAATTCGTCGTTTCTATGACTATCAGTCGACTGCACTTGTGACGAGGGTGAATTGGAATTGTAAAAAAATTTACAATTTTGTTGTTTTAGAGAGCTGATGCCAATAAAGTTTGTATGCAACACTTCCATAAAATAATTATAGCGGATTCATCTCATTAAGGCCTTGGCTCCTTGGTCGCCTCGTCCTTAATCCGATTAGCCTGCTAAAACTCTATTTTGTGAAATTATTACATACATAACTATTAAATTGGACTAAATAATGTTTTTCGCACTTTCTAGAGTCGTAGAGATATAGAAAATTTCACATAATGTTAGAATTAGAATTATTAAAGAATAACTTGTCAATAACTTGACAAAAATCTCGGCAAAAATCGAAACTATTTTTCGGTTTTTAGCCACAATTGCAATTTTTTATCGAAATTTTTTTAAAATTAGGCCAAGCAGAAAATTTGAAAATGTGTGCATGCAGTTAAGTGAAAAATGCTATTATTTTTGTTAATTTCGGCTACTTTTACCAAAAAAATTAAAAAAAAGCTGGTATTTGTGCAAAAAATGTTCATGTTTTATTTTTTGTGAGTCCTTAGTTTAACCCCATTTTTGAGGTAAGATTAAAGTTTGTTTTTAATTCACCTTAAGTTACTAAGTTTTTCGAGTTGGTGTCACTTTAGCTCGTGTCATTTGATTTAGTTGGTTTTAGTACAAAATATTAAATTGTTATTAAATACTTTACAATGTGTTTTTAAATGATTCTCATCACAGGCAATTAGATACCCACTATTACCATTCTCCATTTATTAAGCCTCCAATTTAGAAATAAGCTTTGACAATAAATGTGTCCTAAATTCAGTCATTACCTCACAGGTAGAGACCTGTGAGTATCTCATTTTGAGTATACAGAGAGGCAAAAATAATGTCATAGTTTGATTTTGACATAATTTTCACAAATGGAATCAAATCTCATTGTGCTATGGTACTTATATTGTGAAAACTTGTTGCCAATAGGCAATACACACATGAAAAACGTGGAATTATTGTTATGTATCTTGTTTGTGGAAATGCCGGTGGTGTGATTAGCAACGAACTGGCCAATCAGAGCTTGATCTGACGACGCCAAACTTTTTTCGTTGGACTTTTTGAAATTTTGCTTTTACCACAACAAACCACAACCTTGCAAGTATTAAAAGGCAACATTGAAAAAGAACTCATCAATTTGCAGTCGGATATTTAACGAGAAACATTTCAAAATGTAAAACGAGCTCAAATGTGCTCGAACTCAGGAGGTGGTCATATAGCCGATATCACTTTTTCAACATAACGTCATCAGATTTACATTTTTTTGTAATGCTTCCAAGAAAACAAAATCTATTTATTTTTATTTTTAACAAAATGGCAGCCAATTTACATTGTGTCATAATTCTTGTCCCACCCCATATTTGTCACCGTGTTTAAACGCGTTAAAAAGTCGATTTAATTTTTGGTTCTATTAAAAAGATTGTAAGTTCAAATTGCATGAAAAAATATAAAATATTCCATAGCAATAATATACTTAAATTTGAAAAAAATGTTAGTCATTTAGAAATATAGTTAAAAAACCTGAATTTTTAAACATTTTGTTTTTATTTTTTTATGCGTCTTGTATATGACTTCCTTGTAACACTGTATTTTTTCATGCCATTTAAACTTTAGGTTTTTTCATAAAAACATTAAAATTATTACGCTGTTTACCTCGTTATAAATAGGTGACAAATATTTAAATCTACAGCTTGCACGAGAAGTAATGTCACAAACTTGAGAGCCGAGCGGGCGAGAGTCGGGTCAACCCGATAGTATTGAGAGCAGAGTCGATAGTCGGCAGTTGTCGGATAATTTAGAATTAAATTAATCGTAAATTAAAAATTAATTGCAATTAAAGCCGACTTTGAGTGTGAGTCATTGCTTTAATTTTAAGCAAATAAAAGAAGATAAGGATAAAATGGAAAGGCTTTTGCGCATTGGGTATTTCGGGTAAAAAACTAACAAGTCGAGAGTGTATTTGATATAAAAATATCGTTTATTACAAAAAAAAGTAACAAAAAATAACAAAATTAATTGTAGAAGTTTACAAAACAATTAAATTATTATTCTCTTCAATATTAACGGTCGATTTACCGAAAGTGAAATTAAAGTTTAATTCAGAATTAAACTAATTCCACATAAGTTGCCATTTAAAATGCATGATCAATTCATACTCCTGACTATTGAATGGAAACTTTTATTCCTGAATGGAAACAAGTGGCCTGGAGAAATGGTTGAACCTATCAACGTTTTCTGAGAAAAATTTTACTAAATTCTATTAAATCTTTTATCTCTATTAAATTCTTTATCTAAGGTCTCTTTACTAGTAAAAAAGCTCTCGAATAATAAGTAAATAGTAAAGACAATACTACCTCAATTTTTATGATAATTTTAATTTAAAAAATCATACAGTAGTTTGTAATATTTTAAACAATTAACAACTATTTGTATATTTGGATTTGATGGTTTTTAATATGAAGCAAAAGAGAGAAGAATAGTAGATAAAATGGAAAAAACATAAGTATAAAACGGAGAAACTCTTGCGTATTCATCATGTGTTTGTCAATGTTATGTTATCATAGTTATTAATTTTATTATAATTATAATTTATTATAAAGTTTATTCTATTGAAAACAATTTGTTAGCGAAATTAATGAAGTTAGAATTACGCCCTATGATGGAATAACTTATCCGGAGTTTATCTGACAATTGTAAAATCCGCCCTAGATTAAAATTGTTTATACAGGCCTCATTCGGAATTGAACCTGGTTTTAATATGATGAAAAAGAGATTCGGTTACAACATACCCAAATATTATGGCACCGCCTTAGGATGCTTAGAATTAACACTGGTAATATTAAGACCTCATGATTCATCCCAAACTTGTCTACCTACTGATTTTGCATTAGTTTTGTGTATATTTGAATTTGATGGTTTTTAATATGAAGCAAATAAGTGAAGAACAGTAGGTAAACTAGAAAGTCCCTTGTGGATTCCCCAAATGATTGCTACCTCCCGAAGTGATCATAAACTATTAAATTTGGATTATATTTGCAAAGAAAATTCATCCCTTTTGGGAACGACAATAACCAGTACTTCCGATGTATTTCTTAATCATTTCGTGACTAATTTCGAGATCAACTTGACATTTGTCAATGCATTTTAAATGGCAACTTAATGTGGAATTAGTTTAATTATAAATTAAACTTTAATTTCGCTTTCTGTAAACCGACCGTTAATATTAAAAAAATAATAATTTCATTATTTAAACTTTTACAATTCATTTTATTATTTATTATTACATTGTTTTAATAATAAACAATGTTTTTATCAAATACACCCTCGACTTGTTAGTTTTTTACTCGAAACACTCTGCTTTGTAATGTGCAAGAACCTTTCCATTTCATATTTATCTTCTTTTATTTGTTTGAAATTAAAGCAATGACTTACTCTCAAAATCCGATTTAATCGCAATGAATGATTAATTTAATTCTGAATAACCTGAACTCATTTTGTGAAAAAAATTTCATCAACTCTTAACTTCTACGTCTATTAATAAATAAATTAATACACGTTGTATTTTGTTAACTGTTGACTTTGGACAAAAACCCAGAATCAAGCCAACTTTTGTTTTTAATGTTTTTAACTGTATATTCTGAGACTTTCCAACTAAAAAATTAATTATTTTATTCCTTTCTCTAAACAATTTAAGTGCGGTAGTCAATTTTTTTATATTTTGAACGAAATATTTATTAATTTTCACAACCCTCCAGCTTGCACCCATCTACACCCTGTGCCGGAAAACCGACAACTGCCGACAAGACAATCGCCCGCTCGGCTCTCAAGTTTGTAACATTACTTCTCGTGCAGACTGTACATAAGAACTGGTCTGTGAGGTAATAAGTTAACCCAGGAACAACATCTAATTGTAAAAAACAATTTTGTTTATTATTTTTCTTAAAAATTGAGTTTCAAATTAGTGCATTCGTACGGCCGCGTTGAAGGTGAGCCCAGTAAAGTTCAACCTTAAGGGTCCTGAAGATAAAAAAAAATTAATCATTTGATTTTTCAGTTAGAATTACTTTAAATTGTTTTCAGTATTTATTTAAGTAGTTGAGCATTTATGTTTTTATTTCGTTAAGCAACGGCATAGTAACAATATTGCCAACAGAATTCCTCAGAATAAGTAAATGAAAATGTTCCATTAGTAAATTTAACTAGATCTCGTAATTCAATGGTTCAGAAACAGTGTCCGGATCCCATATAACGTACGTAATGTTACGTAAAAAAAGCATCCTTTAGAGTGATTTATTGTCACATTCAATCGGACAGAGCAAAGCTACTGACCCTCAGTAATAAAAAACTAACAAAACTCGATTGATGTTGCGTCTCCCGCTGGTCGATTTCACGCCCCGTTTTACTACACTGCAATTCACTAGAAAGCATACGAAAAAAACGACATTCCATCCGGACGAAAATTAAGCCGGATTAGCGTCTGTAAAGACCGGGAAACGGAAAAATAAATAAGAATTTCATTGGTAGCAACGGTCAATCTCTCCCCTACTTGTTTGTGCTTGAGTCAAGCTGTTTTTTCTGGATCGGTACAAATAGTTTCTCTAAACTCACACACAATTTGGCTTTGATGAATTTATCCAAGACCCTTTATTTTTTTTCTTTCATTTATAATTCTTGTTATTTATAATTTGTTGGTCTATTTTGTAGTAACTAGTAATTGACATTTTAGATTCAGAAGTAAATAATAGTTATTTATTGTAGAATGTGCACAAAGGTTTAAACACGAGAACGAAGTTCGAGCGTTTAATTAAGCGGATAAACACAAGTAAGACCCCCCGTATGCAATACAACGTTTTATCCACAGCCAGAGAATGTAGACTACATCCAAAACTAAATCAATATTATCAAATTATTTTTCAAAATATAAATACTGCATTAGTTCCAGCTTTGTTTACAGTAAATCTATACTTGACGTCGAATAAACAAGAAACCAACTCAACTTTCTCATTTAGTGTAAAGGTAAATGGAAGAAATGTAGTTTAGATTTCGTTATCGGTCTTATGGTATAATGATAAGACCTATTAGCTGTTTCAAAACTATAAAAACGCCAACGTCGCACCTTTCCAGATTATTTTCTTAAATAAGATTGATAAAATTAAAATAGTTATTAGATCTTTCATTGAAACTATAAATTACATCGGCTATTATTTCCTTGAAGTGTGTGAAGAATTTATAACAGCTAATTTTGAGAGAAAATGCGACTTTGGCGTTTTTATAGTTTTGAAACAGCTAATATAGGTTTTATTGATAATATAAGACGTCTCCTAGTAGCAATATTAAGTTGATCTAAAAATAGATTGGCCTGTGGATAAAAAAATTTTTACTTTGAAATTGAAACTAAGGAGATTGTTCAGTCTATGGTCTTCACTGACTTTAATGAAAAATAAAACTATTTTTTTTATACAGGCTATGAAATTAGTACATTAATTTTAACTAGTAATAGAACTCGTCAAGACCAACAATTTTTCCTAATAACTTTTTTTTCTAAACGTTTTAGTTTTTCAGTTAAAAGTATTTAAAAATCTTACACAAATTTTTTCTTGTATACTTATAAAAACCGATTTAATCTAATTCACATAATTTGCAAAATTTGTTCGTTGCGTTTACTCGTTTTTGCAAAAATTATGTCTTTGGATGGCGGCAAATTACAAAAATAGCTATTACAGTTATAGGATTTTTAATAGGCAACGGCGCCCAAAAAATATAGGAGATGGCTCTTCAATGGAGTCTTGGAAGGGCATTTTTTAAGTGACAAATCATTACTTTTTGTTTGACAAGTAATGACAATTCAAATTTTTGTGAATCAAGCAAAGACACGAGCTCTGTTTTCTCAAAGGTGACTAAGATAAAACATTTATTTAGTCTAAATCAAATTAAAAAATTAAAAGAATTATTATTCCTCAAAACGTCTTGGACTTTTTACTATTTCAATTTCGCATTTCTTATTTAAAAAATAAGAGGAATTTTATTATAAAAAACCGTTTGCAATAATTTAAAAACAAATTTTTTTAATGTAGTTTTTTGCATTTCACGCTCACACTATGAAAATTTTGGATAACGTTAAAGCATCAAATTGAAGCGTGTTGGAAACTCTATCGTTTGCGATATAAGTTTTTTGTTTTGGCCAACTAGAAGTATTTATTCTTTCACTAGCACTGAAACTTGAAACACCCTGTACTAGCATTTCAAACCTGGAGAGTCTAGAATTTCACATTTCGAATTCTAAGTTTTCGAGTCTAATTGTTCGAGGGATATGTCTTGAAATTGAATTTAAATTGAACAACCACGACAGTTTTTTAACATTGTGCAATTAAGAAACGTAAATTAAATAATCACTTGATGGTCATTTGTCTATCACAATTCCAGACACTTAATTTTCTTAATAGTAGCTGTTGCTCAATGGTTCTGAAGCCTTTTATGAAATTATGATTCATCTCGTCATAAAAGAAAACAGGAAGATGTTTCATTGTACTATTGAATATAAATTCAGTGAAGTGATGAAATGAATGAAACGGACCACACAAGATGGTCATTAGTGACTTCTCTGGAAATTAAAAGTAAATTTGCTTAAAAAAAGCTAAATGAGAGTAAAAAACAAACTTGACCTAATTAAAACCTCGAGGTGTTTATTCTATCGTTAGTTGCTCGAATGAAATAGGCGTGTTATAATGTTGATTGAGTCGCTTAGGGCTGTGGTAATTGTGGTCGGGCGGTTAAACACAGCCGTTAAACGGCGGTAGTTGGCTATGATTACAATTCCGGGGCCCGGAGTCAGCGCTTCGCAGCTCCGGTGAACTAATCGATTGGTACGCCCACAATGTTCTCCTTCGCATGCGATTCTAGTATTTGTTTTCGTTCTTTCAATTTTACAGTTTCGTGCCACTTGCAACTTGAAATTGAATTGTTTAGAAAAAAACCGCTTACATGAAATTTACTGGGACTTTTCTTGTGTGCGTTTATTAGTGTGTGATAGGTATTAATTTTTTTCACTACTTTATACGAATAAATAAACTACTCGAGTACTCGCTTAAAATGAGGAGGTATTGTTGCATAATTATTTTGTTATTTAAGTCGTTATTATTGAAATTTTCTCGTTTGAACAATTATTTTAAGACTTATAAGAATAATTGAAAAAAAAAGTTCGTTATCTTATATTTTTAAATGTACAGACTGATCCAGAAACACTGAGTCTGTTGGCAACACTGGACTTAAATTTTTAAGGATACTAATGGAGTACTCTTCCAGTTAACAACAATTTAACATTCTTGTGGGATTGTACGTCAAATAATTGTCAAGAGAAATCGAATTCGGTTACAGTGTTGCAAATTATGAGCACAAATACTTTCAAATGTGTTGCCAACAGACTCAGTATTTCTGGATCAGTCTGTAGTTAACTAATTACTTCTACTGAGTACATGGGGATTTAGGTGGGATGATCAGTCGAAATTTTTTCGTTAGCTCCTTAGATTGCTTTTAATCAAAATATACAGGTGCTCAAAAACTGGCGCACCAACTCAGTGGTACGCTGTGGAGAAGCATGTGTAGATCACGTAAAAAATTTTGAAAAAATTCCTAAAGTCATATTTTAAAAAATATGGAGCTACAAACTTATTTTGTAAACTTCAGTTTTCATTATTTTTTAATGGTTTCATGTTTCACACTACGTTATCGTTCCCTAACACAACAATTATTTTTAATAACACAATAATTATTTTTAAATTTCCTGTCAGACTTTAGCAGATTTTTTTAATTTAAAAAATAAAATTCATCAAAAAAATCACAATTTGTAGATGTGTCAACACTGGGAATTATTTCCTAGGAAACCGTTTCAAAAATAATTTATTTTTATTGTTGATCAAGTTCTATTGCGATCACGACTGTTAGACAAGGTTGCCACATATCATTTAACTAAAATTCATTATTTATCAATAACTTTAACACAAAGAATTTTTTTACTATTTTTACCTTTATATGTAAGCAATTCTCTACCATACTCCAATGAGTTGGTGCGCCAGTTTTTGAGCACCCGGTAGAATGATTTACGATGAAAAATTGATTTTTCTTGGTGGACTATATTTTAATTTTAATTTTAAAATAATTTTTATTTCAAGAGTAGGTATCATCATTTGTCTTGTTATTAAAATTGTTTTAGGGCCAGGCATTTAAAAAGTTTTCTAGCAACAAGTTAAAAATTTACCTAATTAATCTTGATTAAAAAGTGTGTTGCTTTACCACTAATTTTAAAGGTAAAAATTCTTATTAAGCTTCTTTCAAAAACACGAAATTAGATAGAAAAAAATGTGTTATTGTACCTATTATTGACCTAAATTTACTAAAATACATGGCAAAAATGGTTGAAAATTTAATATTTAATTTCCATGGATGTTTTTAATCCACTAATTTGCTTGTCAAATTTTTTGTAAATACAAACATTCATGGATACAACCACGTCGACCAAGTTCGAAAAACCTTCGTAATGAGCTCGGAATGCAAATTCAATAATTTATTTAAAAAGAAAACACTGGTTTAAAATTAATTTTGTTAAAACAGAAGTTATTTTTAAAGCATAATCTTTTACAAAAAAAATCGCCGTAGTAGTGTGCCATTAAAAAAAAATTCAATATATTATAAGGAACTTTGAAAACAGTTATTCTTAAAAAATTGTCACATTTATGAAGAAGTTGATTATGTACTAATTAATTTTTTTTGTAAGGAACTTAGTTTAGGCACAAAACGCTTAGTTCCATACTTTTGCCCAACGCTGTATATTTTTCGTGTCTTTGGTTAATACCTAGTAAAAACATTCGTGAATTTCAATAGAGTTTTTGACTATTTTTTAAAGGAAACCACAATAATTTTTACAGTTAAAGTAAAAGTTAAAGTTCAAAGCCATTGTTGCGTTTAGGTACTAACAATTAGTTGATGTTATAGAGGTACGAATGTATTTCAAACTTAAATCTCGGTGTTACAAATTTTGATCTATGTTACAGTATATGAATTAATTAAAAAAAAAACTTTAATCTGAAGTTTGGACAAGACTTGATAGAAGGCAAAAAATGTGTAATAAAATTTTGTACAGATTTGATGTTCAAGTACACTGCGTGTACTTTATTCGTTTAACTGATTTAGCAATTAATCGATATAGATAAAACGGTATTGTCAGTTAGTACATGAAGGAAGGGCAAGAGGGGAGTCTCACAAACAGGTAGCTGATAAATAAAACAAATATTTTATTTGATAAGAACGAAACACGATCGATTCTCGTGATTTATGCGCCGATATGTTCCAGGTAAGTACTTATACCTTATATCAAAAAGTGACAATTTATCAAAATCATACTTTTTAATTTATTCAGTTTAATTTTTGTGTTATCGATATGACTGTGCAATAACATTATCTTGGAAAAATTTGTTACTAAGGGAAATTAACTACGTCTAATTTCTTGAGAATTTAAACGGAAGGAAATCGGAATAAGTGCGGATTAAACATGAAGAGGATAATTATCGAGAGCATAATCTGATGTAGTACTATATACTTTACATGAGTGCCAATAATCAAGTTGAGTAGCAGAATTATATTAACTTGATGAGTATTGATATCGAGCATTTTATTGAAAATGAGTGAATTGGGTGTTTATTGCTTTAAAAATAAATCTTTCAATTATTTGAGTACTTCCACTTACCTACTGTTAACTATTTTATTTATTTATTAAACTGTTTTAGCTATTCCATATTTTAATCAGTATTTCTTTTTTAATATCTTTGTATTTGTTAGTTAAATTAAACATGCAATTGGATTTAAAAAACTGCAAAGTCTGGTTTTTGACTTCCTTTTGTAGCATTTATTTTAATTTTTTAATTTCCTTACAACACTCTGATTTAGGACATATAAAATGTTACGTAAGTGAGACCTTCGAATCCTAATTATGGACTTTAATTCTTAATAAATATTGTTTGATTTTGATCTGTTTTTGATAAAGTAAACTTGAAGGTGCAAAGAGTAAATTAGGACGGAAATGATGAACATTTTTTTGCATTTTTACAACCATTTTTTTGCACTTATTAGGTCACTTATTTCTCGAGTCTTTTTCGAAGTATAGCCGTAACAAAGCACCTAATTGGTCGAAAAATTACACAGTTGAGTCGAAATGTCACTATTTTTTCTTTTTTCGAGTACTTTTACTTGTTTCAGACGATTTTTAATTTGTTTTAAAAGAAGAGATTTGTTGTTAGCGAAATTTTGTTGAAAATGAAAAAAAAATAAGTAAACACAATTTGTTAATTTTTGAGTTATTCACTTTTAAAGCCTTTCAACACATTTCTGAACTAAAATGTTGTTGGTCTATTATTGATATATTACCTACTTTCAAAATATATAATTTTTAAATAATTAAAATTTTTCAGAAATGGCAGATTTTTGCATTTATACATCATTTTGTGGTTTTATAGCCACAAACGCAATAATTTCTTAAAAATTTTTCGAACTTACACTGAAAAACGTGTTATAACACTCTAAGAGCCGGATTATAGAAAGCTTTGTTAAAATTCAATTTTTTGTTAAATGTTAACAACGTGAATGGGCCAAATTACTTTAATTTGGTCCCCTGATCAGTTAATCACACATTTAATTGCAAATTAAATTTACGATGGTTCTATAAACCGATTCTAAAAATAGAAACAATTAAGCCAACTAAGTAATTTTTTTGACTAATTTGTCCCTTTTTAAATTTTGCTAAAAGTAGTTGAAAAAAGACCAAAATGGTATTCTAACTTTTAACTGTTTCACTTAGAATCATAGCCAGTTGTATACGCATTTGTTTTACAGAAAGTTGTGAAAATAAGCTCAAAAATTACAAAAATTAATCGATGTTGATTGAAAATTTTGTTGAAAACAAAAAACAAATTTACAAAATTTGATTGGAAATTGTGTTTGCCGTTTTCAAGCCATTATGCACCAGATGAGTAAGTCAAAAACCACTGTTTTTGTTAGAATATGTTAAAACAGGTCCTATTTGCTTTCATTTTCTATCAGCGACTACTTTATTTTGCATGGTCTTGTAAAAAAAAGCTTTGAAGTTAAATAAAACAAAACGAAATAATGTTGTTTTATTCATTTTTATTCAAATCAGCTCCCTTATAAGTGACAAACTGTCATTCCAGAAAACTGTAGTTGATCTAAAATTTTAGTATTTGTGGTAAGATTTCGCAAATAAATCAGACTGAAAAATCACCAAATCAAGTCGAAAACTACACTATTTTTTATTTCGGTTTTTAATGAAAGATTATTTTGTAATTCTTATTTTTAATTTATTTGAATTTTAGCAAACATTACATATTTGATTTTGATCAGTTTTTGATAATGTTGAACGGTGTTACAGTGTGCAAATAATGGATTAGATCAAAAATGACGAAATTTACGTTATTTTGAGTTGTTTTTGCAAGATTTGCTTCGGGTTGAACCAGAAACTTATTTATTTTTTGTTAAGAATAATTGTCAAAACAAGCTCGATGTTATTTGACATTTTTTACTCGTTTTAGTTTATTTTTAAGCAAAATTGGATTGAAAATAAAAAGAAAAACTATAGAAATTTGTCGAAAATTGTCTTCCTTTTGTGAATTTTGGGAAAACACCAAGTAATGGGTGTTATTTGTGTTTGTTTTACACAATTTACTTCACTTACACTTTCAGACTCATTTAAATTGTAAAAAGTTGTGAAAAAAATAAAAGTGATGGTATTTAGTCTACTTACTACTTAACAAAATGAGTAAGTGCAACATTTGAATGAAATTTGGACCACTTTTACCTATTCTCAAGCTTTACCTTTGTTAAGTAAACCAAAAAATGTAAGGTTTTGAAACGTTGGCCCTTCGACTCAAAAATGCTTTCTTTTTTAAAATTTACGTTTCTGAATTGAAAATATTTTTTACTTTAGACCAAAGAAATTAATGTGTTCTTCGTCATTTATTCGAACCAGCTCCTGTATAATCGAAATAAACTGAAAAATAATGAACTTGAGTTGCAAATGGCTGTTTATTTTTTTTTAATATTTCTCTAAAACTTAGTCCATATGTTATTAAAATGAACCCAAAAAGTTGAGTTGTTTTTGCATTTTAAGCATATTTTTTAAATAATTCGAAAATTTTTTTACTGTTCAAAATATGGTTCTTCGAGCCGGATGTGAAAAACGGAATAATTGAGCATGAAATTCAAGAAAGTGTGGGAATTACTTGGTCAATTAAATAAGGAGAATATTTTATAGAATTTTAGAATTTTTTGATTGCACTGTACGAGTTTTTCGGAATTATAAGTATTATGTAAGTTTTTTAAATTTTAACTGATTTCAGGGTGATTATAAATAATGTTTCATCATGTTGCTTATTAGAAACAAAACAACAATCAGTGGTGAAATGTCTTTTATTACGCATTAATAAATAAATTTGTACAATTGAGAACGAACGTAAGTATCAAACGTCCACAAAAAATGTAGACTAGAACATCGGCCACTGAATTTAACCATTCTAACCTACTGTACACAAGTCTACAACTCCTATTTACATACATATACAATCATTTACAAAGTTTTTTAAATACATCGAAAAACATAATAGATTTGACCTGACCTGACCGAAACAACAAAATAACTCACTCGACCTTGATTCACTCACAATAGTCGAAATTATCTGATCGCACTGATTATATTTTATTACATTTCGGAGGAAAAGAAATATTTTTTTTGGTTGAGGAACATTGAAAAAATCACCACCAAACCCTTGGTTGGCCGTACATGAGGGGCCCATGCGAACTCATCATCATGGGGGCTCCGGGGACCTGCAGGGAGCCCGGATCGGGGTGCTTTGGGCCCCCACTGAGACAGGGCTTGCCGTCGCGGACCAAAACCGGTACCGCGACGCGTCGCGGCGACGGCAAGGGGTTGTTGTTTTGTTGGTCGTGCATCCCTTTTTCGTGTTGCGCCCTTTTCGTCTTATACCTGGAACAAAGGGAAGGTCAGGAATTTTGATTTAAACCGATTTTAAACGAAAACAAGCGAGCGAAGTGGGTGTCTTTAATATACAAGGTGTGTAATAATGATAATCTGCAACTGGTCGCCAATGAATTTCTCATGTAAAATCAGGAATGCCGCTTTACAGAACTAGTGATAGGCATTCAGACATTGAATATTTATATTTTCTATTTATTAAGTCGAAAAATTCGGAAATAAGCTCAGTGCACAGCGTAACATTTTAGTTGCTTTTTAACAAAACTTTTGAATGTATTAAATGACAGCTGGTGAATTTCACAACTTTTTGACATTTTGACTAGAGAGACAAAACCAATTACATAGTTAACTAGATAAAAATCATTACACCTTGTAGTTAAGACAAACACAAATTAATTCCAATTAAAACAATCAATATAGCCCTACTACGTTGAACTATTAGCTATTTCAAAACTATAAAAATGCCTACGTCGCATTTTCTCTCAAAATTAATTGTTAAATATTATCCAAGTAGTTCAAAAAATTAATAGCTAAAGTAATTTATAGTTTCAATGAGAGATCTAATCAGTAATAACTATTTTACAATTTTATCAACTTTATTTCAAAAAATAATTCCGTAAAATGCAACGTTGGAGTTTTTACAATTTTGAATCAGCTAATACAATTTATTTCAACTTTGTCAGCTGTCACTAGAATGCAAAAAAAAACGTTGAAAATTCGGTAAAAATCAGTTGAGGGTGATCCAAAAGTGATAAACTGAAATGTGTGAGACATAACATTTGTATTTTTTTTTAATATCTTCTGTTAATTGTGTCTAAGAAGGGGCCGCCAGAATAGATGAGTTGATGAGTTACTCAAAAAATGGCAGAAATAAAGTTGTTTTTTAGTTAAATACTTATTTTTTACAGTCTGAGCAAACATTCGAAAAAAAGTTTTGGTTGAAAAATTTTCTAAATATTCATCATTTCGTTTTTTGAACAAAATCATAAGCAAGTTTTTGGCGAAAAGGTGAGTAATTTAGTTAAAATCCGGCATAAAAAATAGCAAAATTGGCAAAAACAGCATTATTTTTAATATAGTTTTTAACAAAGTTAGTGATTTGTAGCGAAAAAACTGAGTCAAATTATTAAATATTTATTTTTTGTACTAGTAATTTAGTTTGCTTATTTAAAGCACGTAGCAGCGTATTTAAATTCAATTTTCAAAAACCCGCGTTTTTTAAATTGTCCATGGCAACATCGATAACCCAAGAAACTTTTTAATGATTTTTTTATTTTAATGACTATCAATTCTATGACAACGAAAGGTATACTGATCTCACTACATTATTTTCAATTTTTGTAATACTAATACTATATATGATTTCAAAGTGTACCAATAAAAAAAATAACGTAAAGTAATCGTGGATAACTGGTCTTTAAAACACGCCGTCATACCCGAAAAATCGCGCGTGTTTTAAAGACCTCAATAGCCGCTTATACTTTGACATATTATTTCGAACACTCTAAATAGTCAACAATGACAATTTTTTAAGCCTTTTTTCTGAAAAATCTTTCAGATAAAATAAACTGTTCACTCTGAAGCTAAATAAAGTAAAAAATAAACTTATATAGACTTAATTTATTTGTTTCCAATTAATTTTTGAGAAATTTGAACTAGGAGTTCAAATATTTCAAACTAAAAGATTTTTCAACCTAATTTGCGAAATATTAGAAAGGTGAGATATTTCGGCCCGATAACGTTCAGAAAATGCAGAAATTAAGTGTAGCTAAATAGTAAATACATGTCCCTTTTTTAACAGTTTTTGCTAAATCTGAAGCAAAAATAGTTTTTAGTTTAAAATAAACTCTGTAAATTTTAATCTTTGCGTTTGAATAAACACTATCAATACAAATACAATACAAATTAGCTTAATTCTTCATCTACATCAACAATCGAAATTATTGAACACCGCATTTTGAGTTTAGTTGTGTGTTTTCTCGGTTTATTTTTGTACGATAAAAGAGCTAAACCACTGAAAATTAAATTTGATTAAATTAGATTACTAATTTAGTAACTGAGACCTAGATAAAAAAAACTTCACGAAATAACATGATTTTTGATGTTGGTTACAAGTTACAACTAATATCACCTCAAAAATCAGCTTATTTACTACTGAAATTACTTGTAATAAAGTAGCTTTAGCAATTTTTCGTTTTTTGAAACCAAATAAGTGAATTTCTCGCATTATGTATGTAAATAATAAATAATAAACAAATAAAGAAATAAAAAATTAAAGTGTGGATGTAGAAATTTATTGTTTTATTATTATTATTATTATTATTATTAAATTTTAAATTTCTTCTTATTTATGCATATATTTATATTGCATTTTTTAGGTGCAATCACATTTGTCAACTTGTAAAAATACATTTAGTTTTCAGGGAGAAACTAAAATTACATAATTCAAAAGAATTGCCCACTCCACCTTTTAGCTGGAATAGAGTACCTATTTTTTTAGCTTTTCAAATATTTTCAATTGGATTTTAAAGTTAAAACAAATTCCCCATCAATTTTTTTCTCTTTCTGTCTTATTTTTTTGCTTTTCTTTTTTTTCCAATATTTTGTTTTACAGAATACCTAATAAATAATAGAGAAAACAACAAGATATACTTAAAAAGTCAGAGTGCACTAAACGACTAAACAAATCAAAATATTTTATACAGATTTTCACATCCGGCTCGAAGGACCAATGTTCTAATACTTAGCTACCATTGACCTAAGAAAATTCAGTGGTTAATAAACAGTGATTTAATAGTGATTTCTCGTTTATTGCAAAATAAATGAAACTTGATCACATTATTCTATTTCAGTTGACTTCGCTTGTTCTTAACAAATAGTTGTGAAGAGTGAAGAGTAGAATATAATGTTATTTTCATAATTTACATTCTTCTATATCGTTTTTACAAAAATAACGAGACTCTTGAAACAGCTGAAAAATTGTACTTGTTTTAGCACGTTTTTAAACTTTATTTAGCCTGTTTTTAATGTTGAACTTTTGATCAGTTTCTCGCCTGATTTTACTAAAACTACTAATTATTCGTTACTAAAGAATATCAAAAAACACTAAACAAATCAAAATGTTTTATAGTTTTCCGCATCCGGCTCGAAGGACCAACATTTTACCACTTAGCCAAACTGACCTAAGGAAATTTTCCAGCGAATCTAAGCATTTTTTGTTATCGCCAATTGCATCACACTTATTAAAAAACAAGCCAAATCAAACATTGCCAATACTTGAACAATAAATGTACTTTAGTACCACTCGCCTCTTATCTTATCACTATCACTTTGAGCCAAACCATTAACACATCAAAATTCACCCAAATCAATATACATACCTGTGATTTTGGAACCAAATTTTCACTTGGGTCGGTGTTAGCCTTATGATAGAGGCTAGATGTTCCCTTTCTGGAGCGGAGAGGTAGCGCTGCTGTCGAAACCGTCTTTCCAGCTCGTAGGTTTGCGCTTTGGAGAAAAGCACTCGTCGTTTGCGTTTCTTGTGACCGCTAGCTTGCTGGTCGGTGAGGTGGGGATCTTTGGAGTCTTCGGAGTTGTCTTCGTCGGGGTCGCGTTCGCTGACGGCCGGGTTGGAGGCGCTGGAGGGAAGGTTGTCAACGGGACCGATGGGGTCGACGCTGGATCGCTCGGAGATGGCGGGGCTGGTGCTGTCGGGGCTGAGTTGGGCAGGATGGGGAGGAATGTGCTGGTGATGGGAGTGTAAAGCTGAAAAAATAAATACACATTAAAAAAATGCAATGTTTAAAAGAATCCAAAGTTGGAAGTGAAGTTCTTTATTTTTTAAGAGCTTTTATTTAACTTGCTTTGTCGTCTGTCTGTCTGTTTCATATTTTTGGAGCCAAATTTGAAAGGGTTCCCGTTGTCCCAATGATTTGAAATTTTGCATACTTACTTAATTTGCGAGACAATGTATTATGTGGTTAAATACCCCATAAAGGGGTTAAAATGGGGTTTGAAGTTTTAGGTTATGTTTACAAATAGGTTTTCGATGTGTACATACCGTAACTGATACCAACATTAACGGTATGTTGGTCATTAGGAAATATATTAATACCTAATCATTTTCATTAGTTTTCGTTACAAACAAATATCGCAATTTTTTTTAATTTATTTATCTTGGATGATAGATTATAGACACAGAACAGAGGTTAGGATGTGCTTTCAATGCTAACAGCTGTCTTCTATCACATACCACTAAACAAGTTTGCACTAATCAGCAAAATAATGGTGTTACGGCGAAACTAAATTTCAGAGAAAAAGATGTTTAGAATAAGTAAAGACTGAGGTAAAGACTAAAAGCAATAAATAAAAAAATAAAAAAATGTTTTTTAGAAAAAAGCTTTTATTTAAATAATGAACTACAAAGTAAAAAAATAATGTTTTTCTATTACAGGAAAAATTTTTGCTTGCAAATAAGTTTTTTAAAATTTATAAAAGCTTGGGAAACGGTCATAAATCATAATAATACGGCATTACAGAATTATTTTCTTAAATTGAACACTGTTCAACTGTATTTACAATTTAATGAATCCTGTTCGGTGTTTCACTTTGAACAATTTGAACAAATTTATTAATTAATAACTGCTGTAATTTTTGCTTTGCCTGTACGCTTCCAAACTACTAACATGAAAAACACATTTTTTGCATAAAATAAAATTCTTTGAATTTATCTACTTGTTTAATTTACAGTTACATAAGCATACAACAACCACAAGCCGCAAATTTTGCATTGCCTGAACTTGCTCTATGTCCGAACGTACCCCGCAATCCTCTGCATCAACCACTTGGTATTTGTTAGTTATGCGTTCTTAAAGAAACCACACAGAAAAAAAATCGCAAAAAATTAAAAAAATAATTTAATAATTTACGTAATTATTAAAAACTTTTTTCACAGTTTAAAAGAATCAAAAGTTAAAAGTAAAGTGTTATTGGGTATTAGTATTTTTTCGTTATTTGATAATAATCAATGAAGAATTCACGTTATACATCAACCATTTCTCATTTCCTCGAATTTTTCGCACTATTTCAACATAAAGAAGGCAAGTTATATTTGTTAGCGGAATATAGGCAGTTCCTATGGCAATACCCAGGCGTACCCGACGCAGGCGCCTGCGAAGGCGTCGAATAGTACGAATACGCAGTAGTCGCATAGTACGCAGTTCAAATCTGTATCAAATAAAGTGGTGTTTTCCGAATAGTGTCTTTCTGGCGGTAAAAACCCCATTCACTCTTGTTTACCCCATTGGGACGCTAACATATTTGATCTACAAATTTTTCGCGTAAAATTTTGCAGGAAATGATATAAGCTTTTAAGAGCTAATCTCGTTGGAAAATAAGATAAATCACACAATTAGTCGAACAATTTAATATACAAATTATTTTTGCAATTTTCTACGTCTATTCATTAGCAACAAATTTACCTACTGATTTCTAACAAAATATTCTAACAATGTGTCTTTAAAAAGGCACATTGAATACAAAAACTATTTTTTAATTAAATAAAATCATCATGTTTAGCTAAACGAAATCTCCAAAAAATTCATACTTAGAATTTATTTCTATGACTTTCTGTCTCCCTAAAAATATCCTAAATAAGTTATGTTTTCATATAACAAATTGACCAATGTTGCACTATATCAGCAGAAAAAAAACAATTTATTAATAAAAGCAAATACATTTAGAAACAATTTTTGCAATTTTTAAAAAAAATCTTTTAAAAATCAGCAGGGTTTCTAATAAAAAAAATTAACAGCATACATGCAAAAAATAAGATTAGAAAAGTATGTTGCGATCAATTTTTTGTATTTTGTTAGCACATTCTTTTTATAAAAACAAGAAAATTTCGTTCAAAGTAAATCGAAAAGTCGCCGTATTAGGTCGAAATTATAGTTTATTTATACGAATGAGATATGCCCATAATTTAGAATTCATTTTGTTTACTTTATTGGACTCTATTATTGTTCCATTATTGTTTTTTGGCAAATTTTTTATACCTAAATTAAACCAATTTTTGTTAATCTTTATTATTTATTTATTATCATAAATTATAATTGAGCTAAATTAAACAAATTAATCTAAAAAATTATAAGTGTAGAACTTAATATGACTGAAATGTGATTGATGTGAAGCTAGATTGAACAAAACAGGTCAAATGAATTGATAAATAAGCCAAGGTTTTATTTAAGGTATCAGTAAATTTTGGAACATTTTGAACTACTTCAACAAAAAACATATCTACATAAATATTAACTTTTTTGCATAATTTGACAAATTATCTAAATCGGACAAAATATTATAATTATAAAACAATACTTATAATTTGTAGGTATTCCTAAATTTCATTACTTTAACCACTTTTATTGATTCATTAATTTTACCAAAAAGATTTATTTAATATTTTGATGAATCTTCAGTGAATCAAAGCAAGGGTACACACACCGAAGCCCAACAGCTGCCAAAAACCAGCAGCTGTTCTTCTCATCGCTAGAAGGCGTGTCTCCGTTTTACATGACCCAACGATGATACGTGGGGAACGTTTTCAGACCGGCCCCTCTTCGATCTGTTTAGTTCCACTAAGGCTTCTTTGAATGTGATGTAATTGCCAAAAGAAGGGGGCCCGTGATGTATTAATGTTCTACACCTAAACTGTTCTAAATTACCCTCACAGTCCCCTAGTTATGGCGAATTTACCTTTACGGATTGTTCTCACACAAAAGATTTCTATGCTCTGGGTGAAGGCCCATTTTTAATGGGGAAAAAATATGGAGGAGATTTTTTTCTAGACGTGTAAAGAGAATTTTATTTCAGCGTTTTTACAACTTCTAGTTTTGGCAAAATTAATAATGCATAAAAAAGGTAATTGGTTATTTTTATATTATATATTTATTTTATTATTGGTGGTATTTTAATAAAACAGAAAATGTTTTATTTATTGATTCGTAAATTATCGGTTGAGTTTTGTTCTATACAAACAGTAACTGTAAATTATTTTTTATTTGAAAACATGTATTTTATTCTATTTTTTATTAAGTATTTCCGAAGTTATACAATTTTCTTCTAATTTTGGCAAAATTAATAATGTTGCACAATTATGGATTCGTAAATTTTCTGGCGAGTTTTGTTCTATTCAAAGAGTAACTGTATTTCTTTTATTTGAAAACATTTATTCTATTCTATTTTTTTATTAAGTATTTCAGTTCGAGTGGATGATTACACACACTTCAATTGAAACAAAAGTGCAAAGTTTTCAAACACTTTATCTAAATGTGCCTAGAGATTTCTTTTTGTAAATTAAATAAATCTTCATAAAATTGATGAAAATAAATGAAAAACACAAAAAAAGAATTGCACCCTGTTTCAATTAATGAACATCCTTATTTTTTAGACCAGATATTTGTTAACTGAAAACTTGACTTACTTATTTATTAAAGCATTGTGTTTTGCAGAAAAATTACAAAACCTATCTTTAAACATGTACTTAAGAAAAGTTCTTAGTTATAAAAGCTTTAACCTGTTTAGTTTATTATTTAAATATTATTTTTATTTTACTGAACATTACTAGATAACACACATGACACTATTAATACACGTACTATTACGCCTACATTTAGTTTTAAAAAGTCTGTGTCAATGCATTACAGTTTTATGGAAACACCAAAGTCCAGCAAAATGAAGTATTCATTCTGTGTATTTTGCTATTTTCCTTCTTGTTTAGTATGCTAAACAACGTGTATTTCCTAAAAAATTTCGGAAAAAGAACAAGCGTGAGGAATAAAGCTGAAGAGGAGAAGTCAGAATAGATTGGCAAATCTTAAGATTTAATTTTTTTAGTGTTAGCTACTAAATTATAATAAAGGATAATAAATAATAACTGAAGAAAAAAATAAAGAAAAAACCAACTTTTTAAAAAATTGGTACAAAAGAAACGTTTTGACATTTTTAAACAATTTAACACAATTATTTTGCGAATTTCTCAAAAAATACGTCGGAAAATACGAGAGTATGCAAAATAACTGCTTAAAAATGTGCTAAAACACTCGAAAAAGGTATCTTTAGACTTTATTTAGCAATTTTTTAGCTTATTTTAGCTAGAGGGAGTTAAAGGTGCCATTTTTTGGCTTTTTGCTTCTATTTTGAAAACGATCACTACTATTAATTTTTATCATCTTACCAAAATTAAAGCTGATAAAATTTCCTACAAATCGATCATACGCTTTTTATCGTAGGACTAACCGTAAGCGAGCTACTAGCTTCTGGAGTCTACATTACACTGCATTTATTAAACATTAGTATATCATCAGTATTTATAATGTTTTTTATTATTTATTTTTATTTTATTATCCATATTTAACTGTAAAATTAGTGTGTGTAAAGCGTCCCCCAACTATGCTAAGGGAGGAAAATACTTTCTTCCATTGGGCTCTCCAGTTGACCACAATTCAGCATCTGAGGATTGACCCCCATGACTCCTCCTTTCTCCTCTAATAAAGTGTTGGTCCCAATAAATTCAATTTATTGTCACTTTTTCAAATCACAAGACATTTTCTTTTAAAACACATTTTTTTTTATTTTTATTTCTTTCCAGCTTAATAGCTCGCTTATGTTTAGTGTTATAAGAAAAATGCATAGAATTTTTTCTACTAATTGCTTTATTTTTGTTTAATTTGACCGAGCTAATACAAGAAAAACGACAGAAAAATGTAAATTTTAAATTGTGAATTGTTATATATAATATATAATTATTTTAGATTAAATTTGGCTAGAAAATGTAGATTCATACTAAATTAACCCAATCTGCATTTTACAAAAAAATGCGTAGTTATCTCAAAAACGGAAAATAAAAAATATATACATTTTCAATAAAACTTGATTTTTATTGATTTGGTAGTTTTTTGGTTGGTTTTTGAAAAACTGTGTAATGGTGAAACTTTTGTTCACGCGAATTGCTTCGTTCGCTGCGTGGACGATGCAAATTCGAGTGAACAAAAGCGATCTTACTCTCGAGTGCTGTATTTGGTTTTGTTGGATACCGTAAGTGCATCTTTGTATTCGAAATTATTTAACATTAGTGACATTTCATTTAAAAAAAAATAAAAATAAAAATAAACGCATTGTCGAGAGAAGGTGTTGCTAGGAGAGCAAGAGACAGTGAACACAAAACGGTGAGAGAAAATGAGTGGACGAAAGTGTAACCTTCAAACACGGGTTGCTATGGAACAAAAAAAACTACAGACTGATCCAGAAAAACTGTCTGTTGGCAATATTTAAATTTTAAAAAATACAAATGGAGTACTCTTCCAGTTAACACCAATTCAACAATCTTGTGGGGTTGTACGTCAAATAAATGTCAAAGAAAACCGAATCCGGTTACAGTATTGCAAATTATAAACAAAAATACTTTCAAATCTGTTGCCAACAGACTCAGTATTTCTGGATCAGTATGTATTTTTTCACCCTCTTTAGTAATTTTTTGATCAGGTACTAAGCCTAAAAATCTATTTAGGAAAACAGCAAAAACTACAACAGCTATTTATTATTTATTAATAATATATTAAAGTACTACACTGAAAAAAAAATTTGACTAATTAAAACATGCATTATTCCATCGTGTAATGTTTTTGAAAAAATTAAATAATAGTGTAAATTTCAAAATTGCTTCAGGTATAGATAAAATACGATAGTAAAAAAATGGAGATCTTTTTTTTAACTTGCAACAATAACTAGCTGATAATTTGTCAGCTTATTTCAAACAAAATTCCGCAAAATAATTGCTTGAAAAACGTGTTAACGGTGAAAATAACAACAATATTGCTTCAGTTTTGTGATTTTTTAGTTAATTTTCGACGAAATTTCGCGCGTTACGTTTCCTACTGAAAATTTTTTTAATCAAACGCGAAAACGCAAAAAAATGTGATTTTTGACCCAATTTAGTAATTTTTTAGCATACCAGCTTAGCAAAATCTTACGTAAAACCTGCGGTCTTATTAAAAAAAAATACAAAACAAAAACTGAAAAAGTGCTTCATTTTTCAAAAAATAATTTATTAGTAATATAATAATAAATAATATAAATAATAATAATAATAAAGCTAAATAATTACCTTTCTTGGTGAAAATTGTGCCAAAACAGTCGAGAAAGGCTCAATTTATAATTTATTGATATTTTAGCTCTGTTTTTAGCTTAAATGTTTTAAGCTTACTGCTTAGTTTATGCTTAGACTCACAAAACAGACAATTTGTCAATTTTTGAACCGGTTTTAAGCTTAAAAAAATTACTGAAAGATCAAAAATTGCACTACCTAGGTATAGTTTATATCCCCAAATTTTCAAAATTAAAAGAAAAGATTTATTACATTTTAAATACCAACAATCAAACGATTATTATGTTACATGTTTATATCCCTTTTTTTGTAATTGTGGAATTTGAAAATTTACTTTAAGTAAGAGCACAAAAAAACTACTTATTGTTTAGACAAAAATACAAACGATGACAATAATGGAAAAAATCATTCAACCCTACCTTCCGTCGGCGTGGGCCAGTGCCTGGAAAGGGGCACATACCCCGAAATGTCATGTGAGGGATGATACAAGGGTGCGTCCGTCGGGGGTGCTTCAATACCCACATTACTGTTTCGATCCAATTCCAAAATATCGCTAATTGCAAAACCTGCCGGTTGTCTGGGATTTCCCATCGGTCCAGTCATCTTCATACTATCCAACAATCTGCAACAAAACACCCCCTCAATAAAATTTACAGCAAGGTAAAAATTCTCTCCTATATATTCAAAGTCGGTTTACCTTTCCGACACCTGTTAAATTGCTCAAACGTGACGCTGAATGAATACTCAGGATTTACTTCCAATTGTCACCTGTGCCAAAAAGGCAATAAAGTGGACCCTTACCACCCTCACAAAGTCACGCTTAGTTTAACAAATATCCACGAACATTCAAATTGCTCGTTTCCGGTATGGATTGTCAAGTGGGCTTTGTGATGGAATGTTGCAGTTTGAACGATCGTCGGGGATGAAATGTTAAAAATCACATATTTTTTTATCCTGTTTTAGCTTGAAAGTGTGTCTTTGATACCAAAAATTGAAACAATTGATTCTCGTTTCAATACAAAAGAAAAATGGTTGTAAATAAAACCTTGGACCAATTCCTTACGATAAGTAATAAACGTTTGTGTTAGTCTGGCCATAAATGTATTCATAAAACAAATAGCATTAAAGTTTTTCAAAGAAGAAATATTCAGTTACGTTGCCAATTCTTTGAAAATAAGTTATAAAAATTCCAGGATTCCATTAACTAATTGAAAGTGTCTTACTCAAAACCAAAACAGGATTCTAAAAGTTTAGGTTTTAAGAATTTAAATTGTGAACTTAGAAAATTTAGTATACATTTATTTGAATATAGGGTATCCCGACCTTGACCAGAAGGAAATTATTTATCAAGAAAGGTTTAAAAAACCCTAAAAAACAACTAGGAATTAATTTGAAATTATAAGTTTAGAAAAAAGGTTTCAAAACTGTTGCAATTTCGAGGAATTAACAATCTCGAACTTGAAAAAATATTTGAATATTATTTACTTCTAAAATATAATAGCTAATGTAATTTATAGTTTCAATGAGAGATCTAATAATCAATAACTATGTTACAATTTTATCAATCTTATTTAAAAAAATAATTCAGAAACTTGCGACGTTGGCGTTTTTATAGTTTTGAAACAGCTAATACAAAAATAAAAGAGCCGAACTATTTTCCTTGTGATAGAAACGCACAATTTGAACAATTTAAAACAACAATGAAAATTATTGCTATAAATAAAACACTAAATCTGGCAGCCTAAGAAACAAAAAATTAAGATTAAGCCTAAGAAACAAAAAAAATACTAGGCGTAAAAGTAAAAAAGTGGTATTATTATTAGGTAAATTAAAAAATATCGTATTTTAATTAGGAAAGTTAAACACAACTTTAGGATCTTTAAAACACATTTAAGATAACAAGTCAATTTAGGAATTTAGGAAAAATAAAAACTGTCAAATAATTATATTTAAAAAAACAGATTTAGAGTTTCAAGAAAAGCTCTTAAAATTGCAGGTTAAGGAAATTTGCTAAGTTATGGTCTCCAATTGTTATAAACAGTTTTTAATTTCGTTGAAGGGGAAGAGTACAGAAACTTAGTCTCTTTCTTGGTTATATCACCGATTAAAAATATTTTAAGAGAAATTAAGAGAAACAAATCTCCACTTTACTTCTTAATACTGCTTAGAATATTTAAGAACATTTTTTATTATATTTCACCTTACTTTTTAGTACTGTTAAGAATAATTAAGAGAGAATATTATTATTATTTTTCTAGAATTTGTGTGCTCTTTTAGGTAATAATGCTCTTTAAATTCAAATTCACTGTCTTTTAAACACCTATAAAAATTTTACAAAAACCAAAAATAGTATAAAAACTATTCATCACAACTTATTGAATTTTGGTATGTGCTTACAACTAAATATTTATATTCTATCGTTTCAGATGTCTATCAAATTTCATTTTTAATAATAATAATAATAATATGTGTTTATTGGTGGCAAAAATATGCATTTCATACACAAGTCAAAAAAAATATGTATATAAACATAGAAAACATATATTTCATTTTCATTTGTCTGGAGATACAAGGCTAACTTGATTTTGGCAAGAAGGGTTCAGTGATGTAACACATTTAAAAAAAATATCGAATTAATAAAATTTTGTTAGCTTTGTAAATGTTGTCTTTATCTAACGTTAGTTCGTTGCCGCCTAAACTTTGAACAAAAAATAAGAAAAAGTTAATAATAATTGGTTAAATAACAGTTTTAACTAAAAAAGAATACATTTTAATAAAAAATGTATTTTGCTGTATTTATACTTAGAGACTCTGTATATAAACGTCCTGATTTTGAATGTGTTAAAGTTGGTCGGTCACCTTCTATAATAGGTAAGTAAGTGTTATTACGATACCTGATCGTGTCAAAAATGGGTTATCTATAACATTTGTTGTAACATTTACTTTTTCACGGTATTGGCTCTCAAATAAGTACTTAATTCACCTTCTCTGTCTCAACCTATCACACAAGTTTTTTTCTTGATTTGTATACATTTTCACGAGTTTATGAAAGAACAAAAAATGTGCTCCATATCCACTACTTTCCCCTACGTAATGAAAAAAAGGTGACAAACCCTGGCAGAGCGGATCTAATCGCCGAGGAGCACCAGGCCCCCGGCAGAAGAGCCGGCGCCCACGGATGCAGCAGCAGCGGCGGCCAGGCGAGCAGCGCCGCCGTCGTCGCCGCCGCCGAAGAGGTGGTGGAGGCGGCGTGTGCCGACGCCGGAGGCATGGCGTCGTCCCTTGGCTTGTCTTCCTCGGCCACTTTGTGTCACAAACAACCACCGCACTGTTATCGACTCAAGTGGACCGGCACGCGAGTTGTCGAGAGCTTCTGGAGAGCCACTGAAGAGGCGCCCTTCACTCGATGGGCTCTTCAGCCCTCGAGACGGCTCTCACCACAGCCAATCGCCACACACACACCGGGGGTGGAGTCTGTGACAGCCAATCACAGTGGAGATGGCTTTCAGGGCTCGGGGATTTGCTCGAGTGGCGCTCTTTGAGGAGGACACCGTTGCTTAGACGGCTTTTGTGCTCTTGTGTGATTGAAACTGATGGTGTTTAACTTTTTTTTTGGAGCATGGAATTCAATCATTAGGTTTTGGTGCGGTAATGATTATGTTGCTTAGAAGCGGGGTTGTAAACATACGTTTTGAAGGGTGAAATGTGGAATTAAGTGTTTCGTTTTCCGGCTTAATGTAAAAAAAACTAAGCTTCAATTTTTAGCGTTTTCGGGCAAAATTGTGATAATTGTTAAGGAAACTAGTGCGAAAATCGTTTTCTTCTCATTTCTTCAAAATTAAAATAAAGATTACCATCGTTTTCGGACAAAACCAGGCGTTTTGAGCCAACTTTGGTAAAAAACTGTTTCAAATTGTCAAAAAATTAGTTCTCGCAAAATAAAAAATAATAAATATACGCAGAAATCAAGGTTTGCATGTGAATATTTTTTATTTTATAAGAAACAAAATAAACAATTATTTGAGTAATAAAAAATAGACGCAAAGGAGAGGCTTAGTTTACAAATAAAGACAACAATAAAATAACATTTAAAATTAGATAAACTCATCATAACAACAAAAAATTAGTCAGTAATATTAATCAAATGAAACAAAAAATACATTACTAAAAACAGAAAGATAAATACGCACAAAGTGAGTCTGCTAAAGATATTTTTTACTAAGTACAGGGTGTTTCACATAACTTTACAAGGCGTGTGCCTAAACGCGCACCTAAGTACACAAAAGTCATAAAACACTATATACAAAAAATGCACTATTATTCAGTTTTTGGAAACCCATGACAGTAGCTGTTAGACTAATGGTAATGACTGTCGCACTGACATAGCCATGCGAGTACATTGCTGTTTTTTACAAACAATTATCATGTGTTCTATCAAGAGACAACATAAATATGATTCTAATCTATTTATCGAAAGCACTAACTAACTAAAATCGTTGTAGTAATTTGAAGAAATGACCAAGCTAGAGAAGAGCAATTTTTAATGATACAAAATTTTTTTTAATCCTGGGATGAAGACACTTAGGTAATATGAATGCTAAACAAAAAATAATTAATCATCTTTGCGTTACCTTTGGTGCAGTCGAAATTTCTAGTCCCATTCTAAAGCGTTCTAGACATTTAGAGCAAAAAATTAAAAAAGAAGAATTTTTGAAAAACCGAAAATTATTGTCAAGAATCGTATTTGTATCTTTTTCAAGTCTCTCGACATTTTTTAAACTTTAAATTAGTATTTTTTGTAGGAAAACTAACCGAGAAATTATGAAAATGACATTTTTTTCGATCGTCTTCCAAACCAAAACGCTATTATTTTGCAATTTGAAAAAAAAGCTGTTATAAAACTGGCGAAAAAGTAACAAATAAAATAAAAATTGATGTTCATATTTTTCTGATTTTGCCAAATTTAGGTCGTGTGTGAACTAAAAACTTGTTTATTTTGAAGGTTTTGACAAATCGGCTAATTTCTCAACAAAACCTCGTTATAAATTTTGTTCAAAAATTGAATTATTTTTCATAATTTCTAAGCCTTTTGAACAAAGTTCTTACTAAAATACACTGCGAAACACTCAACCAACTCTACTCAGAATTTATATAGCAAATTGATATTTATTCACATAATTTTACACAATTTTGCAAAATTTTCTTAAAAATTAGATGAAACAACCAAATGAAATGCTTTGTTTTGCATCGATCTTTATTAACATTTCCTAGAACTCTGTCTTTAATAGTTTTCAAGTTATTTTGAGTTTATTGACATTGCGAAAAATTCAAGACTAGACGGAGCTACATTTTTCAAAAATTTGTATCTTCTACAAAGTGAGGTATTTTTTTGGAAAATTGGAAACACTGAAGGAAACATTTAATCCTCGAAATACCGAAATACTACCTTAAAATATTTAAAAATAAAAGTCATCGTTTTTTGCAGAAGGTGCAAAACCAATTTTTTTTCAAAAAGAACCTAAATATATCTCGAAAACGGATAAATTTGCATTAAAAAATCTAATTTTTTTTTTAACTAGAATGATCGGGAAAAGCAACGCAACATTTATTTGTAAATTTATTTATAAATGTTGTCTATAATTTTTTAATTTCTGGTAAAGTTTTTAAAACTTTTCTTATTCGAAAAAAAAATTGTTTTCAAAAACAATTTAATCCAATTTTATTATTATCATCTTTGTAATTCACTACCAGGCTTATTCTTAATTTTTTACCAGATATAATACAAATAAAGAACACTGTAGAAAAAAGAAATGCGGAGCGTTTGCCCAAACAAGGGAAGAATTTCTCAACTCAAGAGGGAAACACGCCGTTTCCTCTTCGTCCAACTAACAGGATTTGTTAAGGCAAAAAAAAATATTTAAACTCTTTAGACCGGCCGGATCCTTGACGCGTTCAAAGACCGACAAAACCCTAATAGGCTAAATAAAACTCGGACACCTGTGTGAAAGAATGAAGAGCAGGTAGATTTTTCCCTACAGACTGCTAGTCGCCAAAGCCAAAGACCACCCCCGAAGTCGTAGTAAAATCCGGTTCATTCATAACACGAAACGAAAAAGTTTGAGTAAAATTCTTACGTGTAGCGATATTCGTCGTCCATGTGGACGTAATCCGGTGGAATGATGTGCCAGGAGTTATCATAGGTGGCGCATTCTTCGTACCCGCCACTAGACATTTTTAATTTTTTTTGTGGACAACTTCTTTACATACAAGTACACTACAACACTACTTGAACTGAACTGTCTACATATTGACTTCAATCAGTTTGATAAGCTGCCCTTATCAATCTCTGATGCCAGGTGGACGGGCCTATATACACATAGACGAGAACAAATATGATAAGGTTCTAATATATAGCAATAATTGACAGGTGTGAAGGGGAAAAAACATTTTCATTTTCCAATTTTGAAGGGTTTCAGTATAAATTACACCCTAAACGATTTAGTGAGGTACCGTTCAGTGGCTCCTGGCGACCCATTCTTCACAAAGTTTATGTACGTAAAATAATCCGGAGAATTCAAATATTTAGGTCCGGTTTATAGAAAGCTTCATCAAATTTTAATTCGTTGTTAAAAGTTAACAACGCGAATAGACCAATCAAATTGGCTCAATTTCGTCACGTGATCCGTTAATCACGCATTTAATTGCGAATTAAGTTAATGACGCTTCTATAAACCGGTTCCTAATGTTTTTCTGATGACTTTACTTGTTTTCACGTTATAAACTGCCAAACCATCTGGAAGCAAATTTTAATGAATTTTGGACAATTCTTTTAACATTTTTTTAATGATTTTAACATTTCAGGTCACTGATTGTTGTCATATTTTATGTAAAATTCTGCAAGAAATCCAATTCTTTTACTCTTTCCTTGCTATACGTACTTGTATATGTATATAGTTTATATGCTATAAGTTGTCAAACTAGAAATATTGAAAATTATTTTATCGAGTTTTGGACGTCTTTATTTTTAACGAACCTCACGCCTATAATAGTAGACATGTGTTTATGTAAAATTGTGTAGGGAATTCGAAACGGTTATTTTCAAGTAATAGGCTGCAAATCTTGAAAAAATCAAACAGCAGAGTCTATCAAATTTTTTATGTTTCTTTTAAAGAATTTTTTAATTAAATTTAAATTTAATTAAAGTAGTTCAAGACACTCGAATCTGTAGCTTTTTTTAGATAGTATAACTTATACTTTAGTTATAAGCCGTTAAATTTCAGTTAGCCAAAAGGTAGGTTTTGTCGAATTTTTGAACATTTTCAATAATTTTTTTAGCTAATAACATTTATAACATATCTCTCCTCTTCTTCTTGTTTTTGAGTTACAAGTTGATAAATCTCAGCTAGTTTAAAAGCAGATTTTAACGAATTTTGGACACTTTTTCTAACAAAACATTTTCTTAATGTTTTCAACATTTCAGACCACCGACTGTTATAGTATTTCCAGCGAGAGATAAGACTTTTTTAAGTATCCTAAAAACATTAATATTGCTAAAATATACCAGTTAACAGGGTGTTTAGTGCGTACTGTTAGGTTGGTAGTATTCTCGGGTTTGTAATTCTACGCCGATTTTGCACCTGTCATCTTTAATGGGGCTCTCAAATTCAAATTCAAAATGTGTTGTGTTAAGGATTTAGGACTATTTTTATTTAACACCGTTTTTATAGTGGTAATACCTAATCGCTTTTAGTTTGTGTTCTAGTAAATATGGTAGCAGATTTATTTTCGTCATTAAAACGAGAACCATTTTTAAGACTTTTTACAATTTCCTTAACGTAAATGCAAATATTCTTAATTGATGGTTAAATAAGTGCTTAATTCTAAACATTTTGGCTCTAAAAAACGTAAAATAAATTATTTTTAACGAAAAACTACAATCAGGTGCTACTTTAAGTGTTTTTCACTAATTTTTGGCAAAAAATACTATATCATATTCTTATGTAAAATTCCTTACAAAACTGTCTAAGAAATCCGAATCAATCATAATTTTTTTGGTACACTCACTGTTTTTCAAACTATGAGCTATCAAACTTTAAAGTTTGAAAAAACTACTTTTGGTGCACTCTCATAAAAACCATTGTAGTGCAAATAACTAAGCTCTTACCATAACAGCTTATATAAAAGCTATACCAAGAGTAAGTTATTTGCACCACAATGGTTTTTATAAAAGTGAACCGAAAGTAGAAAAAACTGATTCCATTGAATGTTGGAACTCTCTTTATTTTTTAAGTATACTTATTGATACTTCATACCACCAATGGTTGACAAATTTTTATGTAAAATTGTGTAAGGATTTAGAAAACTGTCATTCTTTTCTTGCTTCAGTTAGGTTTTATGCTATAAACTGTCAAACAGTCAAACCTCAAAGTATCAAAAATTAAATTTTATCGAATTTCTGAACGAAATTTTTCAACGATTTCGATATTTAATACTAGTGAAAGGAGATATATCTATATGTAAAATTGTCTACGCGGAATTCGAAATGGTTCTTTTTTAGCTAATTATGATTCTTAATAACTCTGATAATTAACATGTTTTTATGTAACATTGTCCAAGGAACCAGAATCTGTAGCTTTTTTGTAGCTAGAACTAACTTGTTTTCAAGTTATAAGCCATCACACCTCAGTTTGTCAAAAGGTAGATTTTCTCGAATTTTTTTGACTTTTCTTATTAATAATTTTTTTATCAATAATTACGTAAAAGTGTCCAAGGAATCCAAATCTGTAATTCTTCTCTTACTACAATCATTTTTCATTTAAGTTACAATTGCCAGATCTTAGTATAAACGCAGATTTTATCGAATTTTCGGACATGTCTTTTCAATAATATTTGTTTTGGCAGTTTTAGCTTTCAACATCTCTACTACTTGACAAGTTTTTAGGTAAAAGTGCCCAAAGAACCGAAATTTCACATTCTTTTCTCATTACAATCACTTATTTTTATGTTATAAGCTTATAAATCTGAAGCTTTAAAAAAATTATACAAAATGAATAAGCTAACTTGTTAATGTCATCATAAAAAAAAATTCTGGACACTAGCAAAACAGGAAACAAAATTATTCATTAACTTGATTGATCGTCATTCAACCTGTATTGATTATGCTCCGGATACTATCAACATATCAACATATGGTTAATATTTACATTTCTTGTGTGTGTACTTTTATTAGATTGGATATAGGCGTCCATAATACATGGTTTACCAATTTGCTTTTATCCTTTTTTTTTTCATAGGATAATGGTAATTGTATGGAATATTGACTAGTGTACTAGTGTAAATGCGACAGTTTACAATGATCCACTTTTTCTTTAATATACAAAAACAAATAAAAATTGCATGACCCAGATTTTAATGTTTATTTTTTTTATCCTTAAGATAACGTTAGATAATATTAATATTACGGCAAGTTTTCTCAACAGAAATGTAGGTGGCTATGAAATATAAATAAATATTATCAACAACTCGTTACATATCTTTAATACATACTATTACTTTCGGTTCACTTTCTTAAAAACCGTTGTGGTACAAACAGAGCACTCCCGATATCAATTTTATATGAGTTGTCATGGTAACAGCTTAGTCATTTGCACCACAATGGTTGTTAAGAAAGTGAATCGAAAGTACATTTTTTATTTGTTATAAAAACATTAATAAATAATAATTAAGAAAATTGCACTAGACGATTAAAAAAAGCAGTAGGTGTATTAAAATAAAAAACAATTTATTCTGTTTCTAGTCTTTATGTTTATACTTAAACAAGATTATTATAGGCAACCAACAAAACTCTAGCGAATTGCTAATGCACAGACCGGCATTAGATTGTCGCGAAGGTCAAGCGGGTGCGATCGGCGGCTACGCATTGGCGTGCGTACCGAACCTAGCGCAGGCAAATACATTTTCACATTCAAATGTGGAGGGTACACTTAAGTTTTTGCTATAAACTACTGTGGAATATTTAAAAACGTCTAGTCAATCAATTTTTCGTTTCAATCCGCGAGAAAAGGTTGGAAACACATAAATTATGTGTTTTTCCAAAATTGGTAAGACCTAGAAAAAAGTTTTACATAAAAATTGTAAAGCAAAAAATGTTACATAAAATACTTCTTGAATTGTGTAAATATTATTTACATTAACAAAGTTTAGGGTGGTTAAATGTTAAGAGATGATCTGTACAATTTTAAAAAATTAGCACAACACTTGATTGACATGTGAAATTTTCTGCTGAATTTGAATCGAAAGGTAGTTGTTTGATTTAGAATTGCCTTTATTGTAAAAAGGCGTTTTAGCGAAAAATGTACAAATATCTGAAATGGGACAAATTGTGCGTTTAGATTTGCGTATCTTCCTTCTGGATGAAGGTAGAAACTTCATTTTGTTGTAACATATTCCTCAAAATTAATGCAGAGTCTAACGTATAGACACGTGTTTAAGTTTTCGCAAAAGCAAACAAAAAAGTTTTCTTGTAACGTATCATGTTTGTGTAGTGAAATTTTTCAGATGCGAAAAAAATATTTTAAAAGATAGACCCCTACATTAAGACGAAATGCAGCTAATAGTTCAAATAAATTTTTGGTAAAAGAATCATTTCGATAAGTGTACCACTAACCGGGTTATTGTAATTTAAACTGACTGTAACAAGCGGTTGAAGTGAAAAGTAAAAAGTAGACTTGGGGAAGTGCACCTGGTTTTACGACGTCTACTTCGAAGAGTTCTATTAACCCCCGAGCTTAAACGCCAAAGATTACAATGGGCCACCGAACATGTTCATTGGCAGGAAGAATAGAACTCTGTACTTTTTGCAGATTAATCATCATTTGGACGCTATTCGGTTAGCCGTCGTGTAAGAGTATGAACAACCCCTTTAGGGGTATAGTGGCGGTTTGGAATGGCTTTTGTTTTAATGGTCGTGTCGACTTACTTGTACTAGAGGGCAACATGACTGCACGTATTTACGTAGATGAAGTAATTAGCAATGTCTTTCCTCCGAATCAAGCGGCTAATGGTGATTTTGTTTTTGTTTTTGGACGATAATGCTCTACCGCGCCGAGCTGCATACACATGGTTAGTAGAGACATGGTTGCGCCGTAACTTTTAGCCAATCAGCAAACGGCACGCGAATACGTCACGAGATTACACTTTTGAATTTCATATGTATTAATATGCATGTTTGTGTAACTTGGAATTACGGAACAATAAAAATTGGCTATTCCAAAGATATGGTGCCACACTTTAGGGAGGTTCTTGCGTGAGAAAACGTTTCTCCCCTGGAGCCAGTTTGGTCCAGATACGTATTGCTATTTTATTAATATTAAAAGACTTCGATATTTATTAGTTAAAATATAGCTTATAAAGAGTTTTTGAGGTAGGGGTAATTTTATTTTTGGTCGTAGTACCTAGTAGCCTTTGATTTTAAGACAATTTCATTTAAATAAACAACATATAGATTCGTCTTGGAAGGCTAAAGTCTAAAACTCGCATAATCTTCGTTTCTTCTTTCGCATAATCATCCCCTTAATTAGAACTTTATATTGTACCCCTCACTTTTAAAACTACCCCTAACTCAAAAACAAATCTACAATTATGTGTTTTTCCTACAATTAGATTAGTTTTTCCCTTCTTTCTAATATTTTTTTTCTTTCTAATAATGGTTCAGAATGTAGGAGGCGCTATTTAAAATGTTACAGGAGTGGCTAGCGACTAGGGGATAAAGCCTAAACATAAACATATGTAATGTTGGTTTTGACCTCTACCTTTGCAAGTCAAATTGAAGTATTGTTTGTTTAAATCAAATAGGCTTAAAATCAAAGGCTTCCCATAACTAAAAATTTCAAAATCTACCCCCAATCCAAAAACAAATCAACAATTTTTTACGGTTAGACAAGCTTTTTTTCTTATCTAAAAATTGAGAGTGTCATTTAAAATTTTAAAATAGGGGTGACTAGCGTCTAAGGAATTGAGGGTTGTTTTTAAGGGTTGAATCAAAGGAGGTAAAAGTAACACCAAATGATAGCATTATTAAGTTGTTTATGTGTGTTGAATTTCAAGTCGGTCGGATCATTTTAAAGCCCTGTTCTACAAGGTTGAATTGGAGGATGTTTCTAAGGGTTGAATCTAGGTGGTTGAAAGTAATACCAAATGAAGGCCATCATTAAGTTGTTTGTGTGTATTGAATTTCAAGCTGGTCGGATCATTTTAAAGCCCTGGTCTGCAAGGTTGAATTGGGGGATATTTTTAAGGGTTGAATCAATGGGGTTGAAAAGAATACCAAATGAAAGCTATTATTAAGTAGTTTATGTGTGTTAAATTTCAAGTCGGTCGGATTATTTTATAGCCCTGGTCTGCAAATTATTATTAGTTCTCCAAAATAGAAATTCATCTCCTAGTGGTGCTCCTGTTTTTTTTACTATACTGTTATCAAGCAAAACAACACTATTAACTAAAAAAGTCATCACCACTGGGTTACAATCGATATTTCTTATTAAAAACCATAAAAAACACGATGTAGACAACACGTTTGTAATCTTGTGACGTATTAACGTGGCGGTTCTCCCACACCTCCACAGAGTTACGGCGCAACCATGTCTCTACTAACCATGGGAAACACACGAAATCACGTCGAGTTTCCTCCATTATCGCCTGATCTCAACCCAATACAGCACTGCTGGATATGCTTCAGAGAAGGAGTTCAGGGTAGTTCAGGGCGGTTCTTCTCCAACTATGGGCGCAAATTGGGCCAGATTATATCAACAATTTGATCAACAGCATGCCTAGACGTTGTCAAGCAGAAATTGATATCTGTGGCGGGCATATAAGTTACTGAAAGTGATCTTTAAGTCATTTTATAAACACCTCATTGTGTTTTTTCCTTGAACCAGGCTTACTAATTGTGTTTAAAATTTATGTTTTCTGGTTACTACACATTCAGAATACACGTTTCCGTACTGAGTAATTTTATTTTTTTTTATATTTTTGTCTTTATTGCACAGTTCCTTAACTTTTGTCGAGTAGTATACTCAATTGTCATTCACTTTCCATTAACGATCTCTTGCTTGGTAGTCTAGTGACACGGTTCTACATAGTAATCTAGCAGGAAAGCCAATAACTCAATGTTGCTAATAGGTAGATTTTTTTGCTTCAATTATTAAAAGTCACTCGGTACTTGTACGACAAATAATATGAGAACAAAATATTGAAAATGTTTTAAATATGGTTAAAGACATTAGGTTAAAGGTATGCGAGAAGGAAAGTTGTAGACTTCAATTTTTCTTACACAAAAAAGTTTAGTTTCTTATTATTACGTATTTAAAATTTAAACCCAAAATTTTTTTGGACGAATTGTTTCGAAAGTGAAAGTATCAAGGCTAAAACCTACTTTCGAAAGTTGAAAATTGCCTAGGTGTATTGATATGACTTAGTTTTAATTTATTTTACTTAGCAATCGTATCGATTGGTGTTTTTTTTGTTTCCTATGATGTAAAATTTTATTTATTCTTCGAAACTGTCAAAATTTACATTTTTTTCCCTGTGTAAGGAAATTTTGATAACTGTTTGGCATTTCTGAATACGAAACGTTAGATTATTTTGAATAAATTTAAGACAATTTTAGACCTTGTTGAGTTTAACTCGAAGGATAAAATGTTGTATTCTCCTCGTTTTCGTGTAAATTGGTTCATTTATTTTACTTCGTGTATGATAAACCTCTCATTATCACTTGACGTTTAAAAATCCACTTGACAATAAAGTGTCCGATTTACACTCAAACTCGGTAAATAAATTAGTATTACTTAGACAATAATACCTTTTTTAATTTCAAAGTTTTTTTTAATGTATTGCATATCATAACATTCATAAGTTCATAAAACATTCAATGGTGAATTTTTTAACAGATAATAATTGATATCTAATTTTCAGCTAGATTTAGCAAACATCTTCAAAAAAAAACTCTTGCTTTAAATGAAAGAATGTAAAAAAAGCAAAATTCATTTCATTCGGTTTTTACAAAAAAAACTTGAAATTTCAGTTTAACCGGAAAAATGTATAATAGGCAAAATTAATGTAATTCTAGATTTAATTTAATTTTTTTTAATTAATTTAATGAAAACGTCTGAAGAGGAGTTGTGCGAAAAAGCGCGTGAACACATAATTTAAAATTGAATTTTTAAGATAAATTATAAACAATTTTTTTTTTACAATTTGGTGTTGCATTATTATCTCACAGGATAGATTGTACCTCAACTTAAATATTTGTTATGTTTAAACAGGTTAAAAACTTGTTTGATTATTTTTTTTTAACTTTTAAGTTCAAATCGCAAGAAAAAAAATATCATAACTTTCTGATGGATTTAGCAACAATATGTTTAAATTTGAACAAATAATAATAATAATAATAATAATAATAGTAAAACAATGATACAAATTTTTTTATATAAATTTTTAGGGATTTTGAACGGCTTAAACAGTGTGCTTAGTATAGTTCAACCTTAAAATCGAGCTCAATTCACTAAAACAGGCTAATATTATTACTGATTTCTGATTTACCACAATTAATGGAAAAAAATAGTAATTTTTAGTATGTTTGATGCGAGATTTTTGTAAAAACTGAGAACATTTATTTTAAAGTTGACAGAACTCGTAAAATTACCGATTTCTATTCTAAAACTAAAATTTTGTTTTGACAAGTTAGTATAATATAAATATTTATTTGAGTACCAACATCTCAAAAACTATTTTTCGTGCAACGAAAGAACCGCAAAAAACTTGAACAAAATAAAACTTGAACTCAAAATTTTACAAAATTTTTGGATTTTGTAGTTGATTAATTCTTAGTCGTCAAGTGTCATATTTGATTATTTTGACAATACCGTTTAAAAATTTTCGTTTATAAAAAGCAGAACGTCTCAACATGAACCCGGATGGCGTAAGAATTTTCTTGTGCAACTATTACCAAATAAAAAAATGCATTTTTAGAGATACAGACCACCATATCCGTCAAAATCTCCAACTCCAACGCGAGAAACTGATATTAGTGGAACCAGCAGAACACATCTCTATTTAGACGACGAAACGCTTCATCGAATGATTGAGTCTTTTGGACCCATTGAATATTCACAAGTAAGGAAATTGTGTGCAAAATTTGAAAGTTTATAATATGATGTTTCATAAAAAATTTCAACTCGTGATCTGAAATAATAAATTAAATTTTAACGTTAATATCACCAGATAGGGCCCGAAGATTGAGTAAAAATATCAAATAACTTTTGTTATTACAATTCAGTAATTTTTGGGGCTTGAAAAAAATGACCGATTCAAAACAGCAATCTTTCGTAAAATTTTCTGGTTTTTCTAATTAAAAAGTAATTCAATCGAGTGAAATCAATTAAACTAAGGTAAATTTTAATTTAATTTGCTGCTTTTTAATAACAGTTTTTAAAGAAACTTGAAAATTCACTAGAGAAAGACAAATTTATCAGCTTATTTTCGGCTTCTTTTATTAAAATATTATCATTTTTTGCCCAATTTTGGTAAAATTTTGCCAAAACAGATTACAAGTATTTTTTTTGAGTTGTTTTTTTTTAGTTTTACATGATTTTGGCTGGTTAAAAAAAGTTTGTTTGATTTAGCAAACTTTTACAAAAAAAACTAATTTTCAGTTTTTGTTAAAAAAAAACTAATCTTCTAAAAACAATGTTGTATTTATTTAATTAAAAGAGTAGTAATTAATAGAGCATTAAAGTTTGGCTAGAAATAGGTAAATGTACCTATTGTAAAAAAATTCGAAAATGTATATATTAAAAAAATTTCGAGCTTTACTAATTTTTTAGAACGCTATGAATATGGTTGAAGAAGAATTAATCTTTTTTAGGTTTAAATTGTTCTGAAGTAAAGTGCATGAAGACTGAAAAAGAAATATTCTACATTTTTTCCATTTGTAGTTCAGAATGTAACAAATGTATTTCTAAAAGTCGTTCGAAAATGGAATTCTTTTTTTCTCAACACAATTGACTAAACAGTCATTCCATTTTAACGGAAGGTACACTTTGCATAAATTTTTAGACTAGTCAAAATATTTACAATCTACATTTAGAGCCATATTTTTAAAATTTGAAATAAGAGCAGGAAAAAGAAATACAAATTGATGACGGACAGGACACAAAAAAGACCTCAAATTTTTGTTTGTTGATTAGTCGTTATAAAATTTTGTTAATTTAAAAGACATTAAACGCAACAACTATATTTGAAATAAAAGGTGGAACCTGTTCAATCTTCTGAGATCACAAAACCGAAGAATAAGGCAATGTGCAACGGCTTCTGATTAATTTACTTTTTGTTTACACATGACAGACGGGATAAAAAATTCTTGTGTGCGAAAATAGCTTTAAAAAAAATCATTCAGAAATGGAAATTAAACATTCTTGATTTTGTTTAACAACGTAAGAAATAAGAACAACATTACATTTTATGTGTGCAATAACGGTCGGAACAGAAAAAGTTTTAAAAATAAAAAAGAAATATTACTAATCAATTTACTTACTGATTTCCATTTTTTCAACTTCCAGAAACTAGAGAAAGATTCTTTAAAAATTATTCAACAGTTGTAGTACGTCAGTGTTTTATGTTATCGCCTACAAGACGCAAGGCAATGTGTGTAGATTTTAGAATCCAATGAATTACTTCAATTTAAATGATTATCCTCTCCCAAAAACTACAAACCAAATTGTGTATTTTAAAAGAAACTTAACATAACTAAAATCCATTTTAAAATTTTGGTGTTAGGTTGCATTTTTCCTGGAATGGCTGTAATAACAAATACATTTCATAGTTTCTGAAATTAATCTGATACATTTCTGACCAACAATTAGAAACGGAGTAGAAAGAAATTGACGTTATTTTTGCCTGATGTACTTAATTTAGTTTGATTTTTAAGCAGAATGTTGTCAAAAATAAGCTAAATAATTTTGGTCAGAAAACAATAGTCTCTTGCATTTTTTAAAAAACAGCCCAAAGAATTACTAAATAAGTCGTTAATGCCATTAACATCTTTCTTTGGAACTTTTTTTCAACCAGAAAATTTCAGGTGTAACGAAAATTTACTAAATTAATTTTTCTGTTACGAGTGTTTAAGGGCATATTTTTACGGTTAAAGTTGCACTTTTGCGAAAAATTTTGATAAACCTTTGTAAAAAATTGACAAGTTAAAGCACAATATGTATATGTTGTCTTAAGAAGTTTATCCGATTATTCATTTGTAAACCAAATGCTTAGGTACTCACTTTATTTTTAGATCGCTTTAGCAAAAATTAAAAAAAAATCATATTTTAAACAGATTTTTTAGTTTTTAGTCAACTTTACATGAGAGTTTAAAAAATCATCAAATTAATAAAGGTCGTTGTTTAACCAGTAACAGTATTATTGCGCTATAAGTAAATATAATATTTTTAGAATTAGACTAGAAATACTTTAATAAAGTTTTCGAGTATTTAGCACATTTTTAGGGTAAAAACTAATACTTTTTTGATAAATTTTAGTACAACTGGGTAAAAAATCACCAAATTAAAATAGTATACTTTATTATAAGTCATAGAAATGCATCATTATGTGCGAGTGAGAATTTTGACAATTCTCACGAGCTTTATAATGGCATTTCGATCACGTGTGATATACGACGTTTTATCACCTGTACATACGATTGCATTGCATTGTAAAAAAAATTCAAGAAGTTCAAGTAAATATCCGCCTGTAACATTAGCATAGTTCTACGTATACCTCATTCTTTTTTTAAATCAATTGTCAATGTCAAAAAGTTTGAAATTATGTTGGAACCTTGCCACAGTGCCATAAGAACAAAGTCTGGACGACTAATTTTAAATGGAGTTGCCAACGTTGAAACAATTTGACAATTGATTTTAATTCCGAATGGACTTTTTCAGTTTTCGTAGTGGCCTGTGTTGCTATAGTTATAAAATAAACAGTGTCATTGTTTTCCCCAGATTTACTCACTTGTGAGTAGAACTAACAGCGTTATCTCTTTCACCGAAAACAAGGGTATAATGTACCTGGACTCGAAAGAAAAAAAAATTAATGCTCTTTTAGTCTGTTTTTTTGATATTGATAGATTTTTGAGCAAAATATGGTCAGAAATAAACAACAATATTTAAAATTTCCTCAAAGATGTATTTTATGCTTTTCAAGCACATTCTAAACGACTTCACTTTTTTGTTATAAAATAGACGTAAACCATTCTCAGCAATAGCAGTTACTTAATAATTTTGTTTGAGTTAGCTTTTAATCCGATACAAAATTACTTTGAAAAAAAGCGTTTAAGTGGGTTTTGACATCAAATTTACTTTTTTAATTTCGCTGAAAAAATTTCCTGAAAAATGAAGAAATTCAATTTAATTTGTTTTTTTTTGAATATTTTGATAAGTTCTGCAAATTAATGTTTCTGGTCTGATTTTGAATTTTTGGCTTAAGTTTTTTAAACTCACTGACTTTTATTAAATATGTCACCAAATCATAATTTTTTTTAATCACTACATCAAATAAGAACTTCATAAAATTTGGGAACATGTTAGGATGGAACCGTCATTTTATCGATATACTCGTAAATTGAAACTTATGAAACATTTGTAAGTTTTAATAAATTTTTTTAATAAAATTTGGATTTTAGATAAATTGTTTTTTTTTTGTAGTTTGCTGCTACGGTTGGTTCCCCTGAAGGCTTTGACCAAGATCTGTGGCAGTCGGAACAATGGGTTAGACATCTCAAATAAAAATGTTAAATATTTTTTCGACTTAGGAATTTTTTTATTAGGAATCTGGTCCAAGTAGGAGAAAATCTCGATCACCTCGCGACACAACCGACCAAAATTACTTACTTAGTCAATCGCAAATTTCAGAAGAAACCAACCCGCAAGCAGCCGAAGCTCAACACCAATCTTTGATCGAATGGTAATTTATAATAGTCGTTTAATAAACTACTTTGTTAAATAAAGCGGATAATAAATAAGAATTTAAAAAATAAAAAAAAACAAGAAAGCTGTTTAAGTGCAATGTGTGACATATAAAGATTGCATAATTTTATGAACGGGTCACCAGTGCCTCAACCATTTAAGCATTTTACAAACTTGGATAAAGCGAGAATTTGTTATATGTCAAAATCAAAAATAATTTTAGGTTTGACCGTTCGGTCGAAAAAGAGTTGCAAAAACGTCGTGACTCAGGAGGGCCTAACACCAGTCCTCTTGACCCAGCTATGGCTCCGCTTAAAGCAAAGCACGCCTTGAATCTGTCGAAAGGGACGGCGGAACGAATGGCGGAAACAAGTGCAAGTCGTGTCGAAATCGCAGCGAGACTTCAGACCGACTTCACCACGGAATTGACCGACGCTGTGGAGAAGTTTGCCAAAGCTGAGTCAATGTCTCATTACACTGAGGCGTTGCAAGCGGCGGAAGAAGCGGCTCAAAATGCCCCCCCTGAGCTGATGGAGCAAGCAGCAGCTGCTGAGGCGAGGAGGATCCAGACGGAGCTGTCGCAGGTTAAGGAAACGATACCTGGGGTTAGGCCAATTGAGGTGGTGGGATATGTGGGGATTACAAAGCCAGTTCATCCAAAGAGATCGAATTGAATGTTGAAGGTTTTACTTCAGATATTGTTTACTATACACGTTTGAAACATATTGGATTGAAATATATATCTTATATTGAGATATGAGGATATTCATAATCAAGAAGTTAACATTTTCTCAATAATTAAACACTGTGATTAAAATATGCCTTTTTAGAAGTAGTTTTGATATTATCCACATATATAGCTCATGTTCTCTTCCTCTTTATATGTTCCTATTCCTCTTTTCCTCTTACTCTTTTTTTCTTTCACTATTTCTCTTCCTCTTTTCCTTGTCATCTTCTCTTCTTTTTCTCTTATTTTCTTCTTTTTTCTACCTTCCTTTACTTTGATCTCTTCGTCTCATCCATCCCTCAATACCTTCTGATTTTTGTAAGTTATTTTTAATTTGTTGATTTTCAAAAATTCCTCTCTTAAGAATTAACCAAATCGGCTGAATCCCTATTTTATTCCTTTCTTTCTTTTATTTTATTCTTATACCTCTCTTCTGCTTCTTCTCTTTTTCTTTCTTTTCCTTTTTCGTGATCTTATCTTTCTCATTTTCTCTTCCTCTATTCTTCTTCCTTTCTTCTTTTCCTTATCTTCTACTTTCTCAGCCTCTTTCTATTGTTCTCTTCTTTGTCTCCTTCTTTTTTTCTTACTACTTTTTTTTATTGCCCTCTTCTACAGGTTTTCTTCCTCTTCGTCATTTTGACACCAAAGCAAGATATTTACATTCTTCATTAGTATTATTTTGTTTAATGGTATATGGCCTTTTTAACAGTTACAGAAAAACAACTTGAAACTAAAAATTCCTTTGTTAGATTACTTACGTATGGTATTGTCATAAAAAAAAAAATATAAATATGCATATGGTGGTAATGCCATCACCCAAGTGCCAGAGTTTTCAGGTCGCATCTACAGCCTCTGACCTGACCTAACGACCACTAGTAGTGACCGGGACCGACGGCTTAACGTCTCCTCCGAAAGACGAGTTAGTTGCGATGTTTTGGCATTACATTATATTATTACATATTATTGTCATAAAAGCATTTTATTGAAAATTTGTGTTCTATCTAAAGGAATAGTTTGAAGGTATTTTTTGGCAAAGTGTCAAACAAATGTGTTAAACTTCTTGATGATTTTAAATCATTTTTCGGCAAGCGAATACTACGACATGTACTTGGTTTATGGTGCAAGCGAAGGAAATGCTTTAGATGCGGTGAGACAATATGGCATCCGATATCCCCAGCGACGACAACCAAGCATTAATGTTTTTCGACGACTCGATCAGAAACTTCGAGAAAATTGCACTTCGATTCCTGAATATAAAGGAATACATCCTGGAAGGCCGTAAGAAGAACTGTTGAGACAGAGGAAGCAATTATTGATGCGGTTGGCGAAAATTCAAGCATCAATTGTCGTCAAGTTGGTAGACTGTTAAACATTCCGTTTAAAACAGTTAATAGGTCGACGCGAGATGAAATGCTACATCCATATCATTATACAAAAGTCCAGTCTTTATTGTCAGCAGATTACGAACGGAGAACGGCTTTTGCTCAATGGATACTTGATTAAGATGTGGATTTTTTAAGAAGAAAATTATGGACGGATGAATCTTTATTTACCAACAACGGAATCTTTAGTAGGCACAATCACCATTATTACGCAATAAATAATCAATATTTGAATTTTGAAATGGGACGTCAGCACATATTTTCGTGGAATGTATGGGCTGGAATAATAGGAAACCAATTAATAGGTCCTCATATTTTGCCGGCTAGATCTCCATCCTGTTGATTTTTTTTATGGAGCCATATCAAAGACATTGTATTTAGTCCACTAGTGCCGGAAAATCTTGCTACTTTGCAAGAAAGAGTTTTTGTAGCCTTTAACTGAGTTACTCCGGACATGTTAGAACGTACCACAAATTCTGTTCAAAGACGTGCCAAAGCCTGCTTATTAGCAAATGGCAAAACATTTCAACAATTATTATAAAATACATTGTTTGTTTTTAATTTTTTTGATTATTAAATTGCTTTTTTCCTAAATTAGTTTTCCCTAATTGTTGTAAAAATACACTACGCATAAAAATTCTCGCAACACATGAATTTTTCCGGTTCCCAAGGAAACATTTGCACCTGATGCTAATTTCGACTATCGCTACTGAGGTAACATAGTACAATGTTGCCGCTTTGGTCATTACTTTTTAAAGAATTACTGGCTCCACGATGTCTGCACAAAAAAATCCTTCAAATTTGTAATCGCTGAACTACTCTCCAGCTATGCTTAAAAGTTTATTCAACCTCTTTGACACATCCGACACACTCGTAACGTTATACAGGGTCAGGCAATCTTATCGCGCACCCAAGAAAATCGCGACTTCTAATGAAATAAAAATCCTGAAATTTTACACACCAGCCTGTACATTGATAAAGACCATTCTCGATTTTTATTAAATTTTTTTGTTAATAAATAAAGTCGTAGCAGTTTTGTGAGTTTTTGGTCACTAACTGTTAATTTGACTACAAAGTTTTTACACCAAATGAATCCTTACCTGCTAGCCCATCGAACGCTGGTATCAGTGCCTTTAATTCTAAATCTGATTGATATTTTTCTTCGCTAATTTCGTAAACAATCATCTGAAGTGAATACGCGTGGTTTAGTTTAAAATTTAGAATTTGACTTTTTGGTCGAAAATTACTTTTTTTTTATTATTATTTTTATCTGCAAGTGAAGAATTAACAAAAAATTAGGAAAGATACCTTCCGAACGTACAGTCAGGCGTGTAAAATGCAATATTTTTTATTTAATTAGAAATCGCGATTTTCTTGGGTTCGCGATAAGGTTGCCTGTATAACCAACAGATAACTCAGGAAAACTGTGCTACTAGGGAATATAAACTTATAAACCTTATAAACAAGATATCATACAGTATTTTTTCTACTTCGCACTTTTTGTACCAAAAAACTAATGTCGAAATTTAGGGAATTTTGTGGCAGTTGACAACATTTGCGCGCAGGCTGTGAAATGAATTTATAACTTAGACCGCCATTAGTTTATTCGTACAAATGTATTCTAAAAAAGCCCAAGACGTTTTGCAATGTATCCTTTAACAAATACGGGCTTTTGTGGCAAATACGTCGAATTTGAAAAGTGGCCTAAGGATAATGAGATCTCTGCACTGGCTTTTGAAGTGGTTTGTACATTACTCGAAATGTGTTCGAAAGGGCCACATATCAGGGCTGGTTTTCTATTATTTTCTATTATTTATCGTTTCTTTCGGAATTTTAACCAGTAAAACTAAAAAAAATTATAAAACAAAATTAAAAAAATTATACAAGTGTCAATTTATATTTTTAATTTTTCAAACAATGAACATGAAATGGTTGTAAAAATGCACGTTACGGATAAATGTAGACAACATCGTCATTTATCTGACACAAAAGTCGCCTAATAATGACTCTTTTTGAAGGATTCTCTCAAGAGGAAGATGGTCAAAGATTGGATGTGCAACAATCCAGTTGTCAGTAGAGCTTGGCTACCTTATAGGAAGAATGGCAGCTTCTCTTGTAGACGAATGCAAGGTACAAAACACAAAACAGCAAATGCAGAAGGAAGAATTTTACGCAATACCCCATAAGAAAACGTTTTAGTTCTGCAAAAAAATTCTAAAATGGCCTTCGGCATGCTACAGGTACTATAATTAGCTTAGATACCCTAAAGGGAAGGTCATGCAAGGCTAGACTAAAACCACATTTTGACACAGGCCCTGTTTTAACGGTAGATGACTGAAAAGCTCGACTAGCTAGAATATGCTCAAATACAGTTTGACGACTGGAGACACGTGTTTTTAGGGATGAGTCCAGATTCTGTTTTTATACCAATAATCATTGTCTAAAGACATAGAAAAAACTAGGTAAACGTTTTTTTCAGGGTGCCATTTGTAAAGTAAACCAACTTCGTGGCGTCTCTATTATATTATGGTATGGCGAGGTGAATATTATTTTTAGAACAGCACGAATCTTGCAATTGTTAACAGAAGTTTAATGATTGTCTTAAGATATAGAGATGAAATTATAATTTCCATTCGCAAACCATTTGCTGCTTTAAGCGGTCTACAATTTATTTTAATACATGATAACTACTGATAATGCTCGATCAAAAGTTGCAAAAATTGTGACAGAGAAGCTTACCGATACAGGGATTAATGTTATAGTGTGGCCGTTTAAAAGTCTGACTCTTAACCCGATTAAGCACTTCTGAGAGAACCCAGAAATAAAAATTGAAGCCTACGAAAATTCTCGGAGGACTTTACAAGAAGTCTTTTGCAGATTGCAGGAAATTTGGTCTACAGAACAAAGAGGAAATTGCTACTCTAGTTCAGAGTATGCGAGAGATGGTCATGAACTTTATTAGTATCTGTTTTTAGTTAATTTTGTTAAAAAAATTTAATGACATTCTAATGACCTTCTGTTCTTTGCCCATTTTATAAAAATTAGATTGAGTATGAATGAATAGGTTCTAACCTATTTTATGTTAGTGCCAAACAAAATACCTCCATATTCAAACATACTTTTTAAAAAATATTGAATTTTGGTTAATATCCCTTAATATTGCGGGAAAATGTAATAGATAAGCCGCTGAGAGTTAAAAATATTGCACCATAAACTTGTTTTACCTATTAGCTTCATTTCATCTCGCTTATGTATAGATCTATCTTTTAAGATAAAACAAATTCTCGCATCTCAAAAATTTCACTACACAAAAAAGAAACATTAAATGAAAACTGAAATTTTCTCAGTTTTATTTTGTCTAAAATAAAATTTGTATCTATTCGTTAGAAACCACATTCATTAAGGAATCTTTTGCAGAAAAAGATTCAGGCTTTATCCGGAAGGAACAAGGATACAAGAAGTTTTCCTTCTTAAGTCAAATTACTTTAATTTTGAAAAAAATCTTAACTTCGATTTTTGCATTAATTAATAAGTTCTTTGTTAAATGATATAAAAACTGAGAGAGGTTAAAACCTGTTTTAGAACTTGAAGAAAATTAAAAAAATTTTTTTGGTACACGATCCCTAAAATGGTTACTTTGGTAACTGCTTTGACTCCGCAAAATGTCATTGTAAAGGACAAGTACTTAAACATTTTGCGGACTCTAATTTATTTATTATTTTACACAACAATAATTATTATTTCAATTAATTAGTCGTTGCTATGTCTATCAGTCGACTACACTTATGATGAGGATGAATTGGAAATGTAAAGAATTTTACAGTTTTGTTGTTTTAGAGAGCAAGTACCAATAAAGTTTGTATGCAACACTTCCGCAAAATAGTTTTAGCGGACTCATCTTATTAAGGACTCGGCTTCTTCGTCGCCTTGTCCTTAATCCAATTCGTCCGCTAAAACTCTATTTTGCGGACCTGTTACATAAATAACTATTAATAGACTTAAAAATAAAAAACCCAAGTGATCTTAAAAGTCTTAGGATTGCAAATGAACTAATTATAATGATTTATGGTTTAGGTTTACAAACAAATTAAATCGAATGAAACAGATTAAAATATTTTCGTTCTAATTTATTGAATTAAAGCATCAATTTTACAAATAAACTAAATCAAATAAAAAAGCTTAAAATAACATTCATTTTGTTGTAATTTTTATTTTTTTCAGGAAATTTTAGCAAGGGTTTTAGAAAAAAAGTAACTTTCACTTTAAAAACAGGTTAGAACAATGAAATTTTTAATTTTGCGAAATGATTTTATTTCTGACTGAAAATAAGCTACTACAGTTATAGATTTATTATTTTGTTGATCTTTCGCTTTGTGTTTAAAGACTCTTTAAATTTTGTACGTTCTGGCTTATTTTCGGCCAAACTTTGGAAAAGGAGATTTAAAAATAAACAAAAATGACTAACTTTAAATACAAAATTGTAAGAAAAAAAACAATACACAATAAAAGATTAAACAAAAAGCAATATAAATAGTCTGGTCAACTTGTAAGAAACAAACTACTTTCTATTACCTAAAAACATGATCAATAATACCGGGTGCTCAAAAACCGGCGCACAAACTCATTGGAGTGTGGTAGAGAATTGCTTACATATAAAGATAAAAATAGTAGATCAACAATAAAAATAAATTATTTTTGAAACGGTTTCCTAGGAAATAATTCCCAGTGTTGACACATCTATAAATTGTGATTTTTTTGATGAATCGTATTTTTTTAATTAAAAAATTTGCTAAACACTGATAGGAAATTTAAAAATAATTATTCATTGTTGTGTTAGGGAACGATTACTTAGTGTGAAACATAAAACCATTAAAAAATAACGAAAACTGAAAAAGTTTACAAAATAAGTTTGTAGCTCCATATTTTTTATTTTGACTTTAGTAATTTTTTCAAGATTTTTCCGTGATCTACACATGCTTCTCAACAGCGTACCACTGAGTTGGTGCGCCAGTTTTTGAGCACCCTGTATAACTATTTATTATATAAGACGATAAATTATTAACCCCATTCGTTTTTGAAATTAAATTCGTGCTTCAAGACTGGTCTTATGAAGCTTGTTTTGTAATATATTTACTATTATACAGGGTATTCGCGAAGTTGAGGCGTTCTTTTTAAGAGGTGCTAGCATGCATTGTTCTTAAGAGTTTTAGCCTAAAACACCGTAGTAAAATGTTGATGATAACGAAGATACAATAACAATAGCAACAATAATTATTGAAAATCTGGTATCCAGAATAATGATTAATGAGGTAGATTATTTTGAAGCGCTTATCTCAAAACGGTAGTTAGACAGGATCGGACTTAGAATTTTAGAAAATAAGCCTTTTGAAGGTAATTTAATTCTCTTCAATACATTTTTCGAACTCGCAGCATTAAAAGAAACTTAGACCTTTCAACACTTTTTCAAATGTTTGTCATGAAAATTCAATTTTTCTCAAACAATTTTAAACCGAGACAGTTTGCAATCTTTTTTTCACTCGAGTTATTTTCGCCTCCTTCTAGATCACATCCTCCTCGGAATTTTTCCTTAATCTGACCTTTTTTGGTGGAATTGGAGGTTTTTCGCTCTGAAAAAAAAGAACACTTTACCAAAACATTAAATTATTTTTTCTAATCCCGTTGGTAAATGTCAGATTTTACGTCATAACGTAACTTTTTAACGTAACTTAATTCCAATAATAATAATAATAATAATAATAATAATAATAATAATAACTGATTACGTAAATACATATGAAACAATTAACTCACCCGCGACATGTTTTTGGCATCTTTCTGTTCCTTTAGACAATTTCTCAACCGCTCGTTAGGACCATACACATGTTTAGGGCACTGTGTCCTGTGCAATGCTTGCGCACGCATTAATGATTGTTTCACACTTTCTGAAGGCACATATTTCACATAAGTACAATCGTCTGAATCATATTCCGATCCTGGCTCATTTTCATTAATAACTTCGTAATGATTCACATTTAAGAGCCCACACATTTGCAACTTATCATAAACTGCACTGTCTTTCATTTTGATTTTTTTCGCCAAATCATTGAGAAATCGCGCGTATAAATCTTGTTTCGACTTGGGCACTTTGCACAATGAAATGTACAATGAATCAACTATAGTTTCATACGCGTTTAAAAAATAGGCAGAATCGTCGATTTCGACCACCGTGCGATCGTTTGTTGGGAGAGGAGGAGAACTTCTTTTTTGCGAATCGCTTGTGATGGACACGTATTCGCTCATTCTGACTTGATGCAGTGAGGAAGAGTGTTCAGCTTTTGTGCTTCTGTCCGCTTCGTAAACGTTGTTTTCGCTTTTTCGGTGCGCTTTTCGCATTTCGACGTCTTTCTCAGCGAGGGAACAAGTGCAACGTTTACGATTCCTTTGGAGGAAGTAGATATAACAGCCTAGGACGAAAACGAGGATTGTTGCTGTGAACATGTAGCAGAGTGCTGCAATTTGCAGCGGAGGTGACAAAACAACTGAAAAAAAATACATTTTTTTTATATTAGCTGTTTCAAAACTATAAAAACGCCAACGTCGCATTTTACCAAATTATTTTCTTAAATAAGACTGACAAATTAAAAAGTTTAGAGCTCTCATTGAAACTATGAATTACATTGGCTATTATTTCCTTGAAGTGCCTGAATAATTTATAACAGCTAATTTTGAGAGAAAATGCGACGTTGGCGTTTTTATAGTTTTGAAACAGCTAATAGGTATTAAAAATGTTGCTTGCTCCATAGATGAGAGCAGAGGTACTGCACCTTTATTCTACAAGTGGTTACTGTGGCACATTATTTGTTTTAGCTATTTTTTTATCTTACTAATAGAATGAAGTGGCCATTTGGTGATTTTTTTATTCTATCGGTAAAAAAAATTACAAAAATTTCTCAATGTACAAATAAAAGAAAACGTTGTGTTATACACGTAAAGAAAAGTTGGCATTATCTGAACAACTTTTCTTTACTTGAATAATAAACTACTATTAGCAAACTTTATTTATGTTATTTTATAATCCCTGGAAAAATTTGAATTTCATCGATATCTCAAAAACTGTTGCTATAGATAAAAAAAGGACAGTTTCGAAATCTTCTTTTGGAAAACCTTTCAATTATGTTGGTTTCGTGTCCACTTTGCCAAAAAAAGATATGTTGAAAAGTGATTGATTTTGACGAACTAAATTTTAACCAGCTTTGCAAATTTTGATTGGTAAGATTGCTCTAAAAATTACCACTTGTAGACAAATAAATAGTTTTGAATTTGAAAAGCTGGATTAACAATTGTCTTGTCTTCTAACTTTCATTAAAAAATTAAAGATTCTCATCTTTTCCTCCAATTAATTTTTATCTGGAGGAACCAAACTTTAACCGATATCGCAAAAACCGTTGCTGTAGATTCAAAAAGAAGGACCGTATTGAAGCTTTGCGTTTTATGAAATTGGTTTCATTTCGTGAATAATTCGGTGGGTGTTTACTTGCTGTTGACACCACTGGAACTTTCGAACAGAACCCGTTTAGCCGCTACAGAACATAATACAGATAACTGACTCGTAAGACGAGTTCATTCAGATAGTCCAGTGGACTTTTCTTTTTTGGTACATGACTTTTTAGTCAGTTTTCTTCTCGTAATATTGGGGTTCATCTTAAGTGTTGTCTTGTTGACAAAATTGGATCGTTTAGACGGCCCGGAACAAGATGGTAGATTACTAAACTAATAGTTATTTATTCGAAGAGTTTGAGTGTAAATCGGACGCTTTATTTTACGAGCGGATTTTTAAACATCGAGTGATAACACTGATAACCAGAGGTTTATACGAGGTGAAATAAATGAACCGATTTACACGAAAACAAGTTGAATACAACATTTTATTCTTCAAATTAGATTCAACAAGGCTTGAAATTGCTTTAAATCTGTAAAAAATTATCTGACGTTTCGTATTGAGAAATGCCGTGATTTGAATTTTTTTAATTTGACATTATGATATATCTGACCAGAAGTCATAATTTAAATTGGATCAAAGACGTAAATGAAATATGTTTTTTATTTGCATCACCAGATCGTCAGGCTCTTTATTTTATTTGAATCACCCTGTATTTTTTTCTAAAATAAAATAAAAATGCACGAACAGGTAACTTAGTATATTTTAAGGGAGTTCAATTCTGACCTAATTGAATTAGTCACAGCTTCTAATTTAGATGAATTTTATTTGTTACTTTAGACTAATAAATTTTTTTTCGTGTGGCTTCATCCACATTCAAAATAAGTAGCACAGTTTTAAAGGCCTATTAGTAAGGCTTCTATTTATACAAGACAAGTGATATCGTTCCATTTAGGAAAAAATCCAGCTTAACCTGAATTTTTTCACGTCTTCATTATGATTTTTGGAGAATTGTATAATTTTTGTTTATAGTACTATGGAGTCCCTTCGCTTTGTATCAAGTAATTGAGAAAATCTCAATTAGCTTTCGATAATTTTGAACTACAATCCGAAATTTTATGCTTTTTGCTACATTTATTTTTGTAAAACAAGTGAGTGAACACTTGGAAAACATACTTTTATCGTTCAAGTAAAGTAACAAAATTCCTTATGACGATAAACTGTAGTAATTCAGTTAACAGGTTTTTTTCCTGGTTATAATATCACCTTGAATTTTTTTCAATGAAGAAATGAAAAACAAATGAAAAATCATTGAGATTAAAAGTAGGTAATGAATTAATGATATAAGAAAATTATTTGTTTTTTTTTTGTTGGTAACATTTTAAGCCTTCTTTTTAATATCTGAATCCTAGATTATAAACACTGCTACTATTTTAAAACGTAAACATGTTTTTCTACTTCGGTTTCGTACTGAGGTCATTACGATAAGATATTTGCTTATCCTAATATTCAACAGAGTGCTATAATAATTACACTAAGAACCAGGGTAATTTAGTTGGATAATGTTGATAACCTAGTTTTTTGACAATTATCCAAGAGAACTGTCAGTGTCAATCGGCACCTGTTTGAATTGCATAATTTAATCAAATTAATCAAATTTGAAACTTTAGAGGCATTTGTACTATCCCTGATTGTAGTCCCTTCGAACACCTTTCGAGTAATGTGCAAACATAATTTCAAAAGCCAGTGCAAGTAAGTAATTTGAGATTCCATTCTCCTTCGGCCAAATTTCAAATTCCACGTATTTGCCACAAAAGCTTGTATGTGTTAAGAGATATATTGCAAAACGTCTAGGATACTTTCAGAATACATTTGAATAAATAAGCTAATGAGTAATGACGGTCCAAATTATTCATCTCATTTCACGGACTGCGCGCAAATGCTGTCATCTGTCACAAAATTCCATAAATTTCGAAATTTTTTTTTTGGTATAAAAAGTGCAAAGTAGAAAAAATATTATATGATATCTCGTTAATAAGGCATTTAGTCGCACTTATTCTATTATAGCACTCCTCGCTGCGCTCGTGGTGTCCTAAATTCGCGCGTGCGTCTTATAAAACTCGTATCATTATATATTTATTTCACTATTATAAAAACACACTTTCCAAATAGCAACGTGTTTTAAATTTAATTTTTACATTAGGCACTTGAGACAGACAAAAATAAAAACATATTTGCTCTAATCTTGGCATTTTTGACTAGTTTCCCAAAATAATTGTTATGCAAAAACTCTCAATTTGTGCTTTATTTTACTCCAAAAAATTGAAATGCACGTTTGCAAGTTTCTACTATGAACTAAAATTGGATATAATGTCATTTCCAAAGGGATTTAGTTATTTTTAATTTATTGATTTTTTTAGCTGTTTTTACCAAATTCAAATCAATATTATTGTCATCATTTAACAGATTTGTTGTTTTTAGCCTGATCTAGCGGAATGTCACAAAAAAAACAGAAATATTTTCGACGAAATTTGATGTTTTGAAAAAATTTAGATCAAAAATTACTTAAAATCGAGAGAATTTTATTTTTTATGACTATAAATAACATATTTATCACTTCGCAATAACTTTGATAAAAAGAAAATTAGAGTCCAAATACTGGGAGAACCATATAGAACACGCGTATCACCTTATCTAAAAAAAATAATACAAGTAGTTTGTTGCTACTTTTTTACTAATAGGTATTTCTATATTTCTACTTTGTTATTGATTATTAAATTTTATTGTAATAATTTTTGCAGAGTCAAACTCGACAATATTTTGAATAAACATTCTTATATTTTTTAGTTTGTAATAATTTCTGACATGAATTATAAAACACAACGTTAGAAATTTGTGAGTGAAACATTTAAATTGTGTATAAAATCTTTACTTACTCATCACTTCATCAGGTACAGTAACTTTGTGACCACATCATTTTTTACACACTGTAACAGTTACACAAAAGAGTTTTAAAAAACTTTTTTAGTAAAGTTCAACCATTTCTCACATTACTCATTATCAATCCTAGTACAAATAAATAAACATTTTTGCGCCGTAAATGTAAATCTATCATAACTTTATCTAATCAAAATTATCTACTTTCAATATGGTGACTTATATCCAGAACTTTGCAAATTTCTTAATTACAAGCTAGAAATATATTTAAGCTAAAAAAAATCAGAAAATAATAAATAAATAAATAAATAAATAAATATTAAAAATATTTTTTTGCAGTTGCTTTATCAGTTATTAATATCTGTCTTTGTTACCTTAAATAGAAGTGATACAATAATTATTAAAAAATTAATACCAAATTACTGATAACTGTAATCTCTATTGTTTTCATATTGCTGTGTTTAAGTTTAGTTGTTCATTTTTCTAACTTTTCTCTCTTTAATTATGTCTTACTGTTACCAACTTGATTTCAAATTCAGAACAAAACGAAAAACTTGCCATGAAATTATTTTGCTCATTTTAACTGATTCATTTAAATGACCCAATTCCATGGCAACGAAAGGTATACTGATTTCACATTACATTATTTCCAATTTTTGTAGTATTAATATCGGTATTTATGATTTCAAAGTGTACCAATAAAAAAAATTACGTAAATCATTCGTGGATAAACTGGTCTTTAAAACACTTGAATCGTTTATTCCAGAAAGAGCCTAACTAACATTTTACGTTTACGAGAACAACTAGAAAAACCTTTTATTTTTCAATTTAAAGGTAACTAATGACACTTTTTATTGTAAACTCAATGTCTAAGTGCCAATACATGTTATCATAACATAATTTTTGTCTTTTGCAAATCCTATAAAGGAAAGAATCAAAACGAAAAACGTGAAAAATGGTCAAAAATGTTACTTAGTCAATGAACGATTTACTTGCTCTGTTACGACCACCCCGGCTATGGCGTCCGCGTCGTACTAGAAACATCGCGCGAGTTTAAAGACCTTAATATCCACTTATACTTAAATATATTATTTTCAAACTACTTTCTAGTTAATATTTATAAAAGGTGTATTAAATACGTGTTTGTTAATTTTACTACATCATAAAACTCATCAAGTACAACAACTTTTCTGTATAACATTTTGCAAAATTTTAATTTATTATTTTCACTGTTTTCCTACTTTCTTTTGTGTAAACGAGCCGGTCATGGTTTAATATTTAGTTTATATATGTACATCGAAACAATTTCCATTGTTATTTTAAATTGTTTAAATTGTTCGTTTCTACCACAACCAAAGTAGTTCGGCGCTTTGTTTTTCTACCCATAGGCAGGTACACGTTTCAATGTTATTTTTTAGAAATTTTAAATAAATGTTTGAACTTTATTACCTACCCGTTAAAATTAACACATGATAAACCCTGTATGTTTTTTTCAAATTCAGTTTGACCACATGAGGCAATAATTAGGTCAGCAATATTGCCATAACTGCAAGTTGTTGTGGTCGACGACTTCTGGCGAGATTATAAACTTCATTTCCTGATGTGAAAATTTTTGTTCAAAATTTTACTAATTGTTGGGACTGCACTTTGCAGTCGTTGACGTTGGGAGCAACGATTGCCAAAGTGCTGAGTTGCTGACCAAACTCTAAATGTATATTTTGACATTTTGTATATTAAAATGCAATGTAATTAGTTTGTACAGATAGGTTTAATTGTAAAATAAAATTAGTTTAGCACAAACCGTTGCTCTACTCTACCTTGAAAATATTGAAACTAATAAGAATTATTGAAATTACTGCGATTTTTAGTGAATTACTGTCATTTTTCTAGAAATACATTCTAAAAAAAGTAATACGTTTTATGGACATGAACATAAAACGTAAAACAAATACAGCATGTTCGGTAATTGGACCGCCATTACTTTAGGAGTGGTAAAGGTAACCACCAGGATTCAAAAAGTCAGAAGCTCAAATTTTTCCCATTTTGCTTCTTGTTCGAACAATAGTCTTTCAAATATACCCATTCAGACCTGAGGCAAGGATTACGGTTGAAATCAGTAATCCGAGTGCTCTGAGAAAAAAGTGATAGCTACTGTCAATGTAATAAGTGTGATTAACTGACATCAGTGGTGTTCGTTTGTTGGGTTTATTTTTATACTTTAGAGTTGTGAAAATAGAAAGAATTTACATTTTCAACAAGCTAGAACTGTAGTTAGTTTGTACGAAGCAAGATCGCCACATTCCTTGTCGCTGTGTATTTGTTAATCTTGTTCGACGCATCCAAAAATTTGAAAATCAATGACTATTCGGAAGTCAAGTTATCGTTGGGGGCGCCACTGAGCTAGGTCGAAAACAGTAACCATAAATGGCGGGAAAATGTTTATTCGGATATTTTGAGCGTTGTACGAATTTTGAGGCTTCACAATTATTACATTGCCTATGCGGAATAACTATTGTATCTTTGGTGGAAGAAACGTATGTTGACAAATTAGAGATGACGAGGAAAACACGAATAACGAATGACTGTTTGGTTCACTTTCTTTATTGGAAAATTATTACAAAGACATTGAAAAGCCTACCTTTTGGCATAATTTACGTTTAAGTGTATTAGCAGTTGTTAATCTTAATTGTAGTTTTGTTGATTTATCGAAGTATTTCATGATCTTATCAGTGGAAAAATTGTAACCTAAAATTCACAAACTTCACTAATTTATTGGTTTCTTGAGCCCAACTTTGTGTTCGCTGTGATCCATTACTATAGTCTTTAATTTGACAACTGTTTGATAACACTTTGTAATGAAAATTCAAATCTTTTTCACTTTTAATCCACTTTCAAATTCCAAGAATAAACACTTTTTACCACGAAAAACCGAAAATTTCGTTACTGTTTTCGACATAGTTCAAAAGTCATCACCAGAGGGCGTCTAGTTAATTTTATTTCCGAATAGACAGAGGAAGATTTACAGCAGTCAATGGTAACGTCTGAGAGAAGCACATTGGAATTGACAACTGTTGGTCCCACTCTTTGCCGATAACATACGAAATAATTGTGTAAAATGTTAGAACGTTATTGCTAGCTAAGACGAATCCGTTTGTGAATACACAGATAGATGGACTCTTGTTTGAGCAATTAAGCATTTCTTATACAAATTTAAGTAGGTAGTACTTGAACTTTATTTAATAATAATTTCCTTTTGATATCGAAATTATTGTAAAAATTGTACGCCACTGAATATTAATTGAAAGTTGTCAGATGTGACAATTTTTCTTTCTTCGCAAATAGACTACTTGATACATCAAAAAGAGCGACAATAAAACGTGTTCCCTCATTGGCCTTTTTTAAGTTTCTCTAGTTCTTCACAGCATGATAAAAAGAAAAATGCAAATGCAGAATAATACTTTTTTTCTAATTTGCCGCTATTTTGATGCTTTAATAGCCATTTTAAAGCACTTAACGACATCAAGTGCGCTGTTATAATAGTCATTATTTGACGGAACATTTTACGAAAATTTTTAAGTTGACAAGAAGCAAATTCGGGACCGTATTTTTGCGAATTCTACAAATTTCACGGGGCGTTCATGCAAGATTACCTCCATTGTCATCCAAACTCTTGTTATTTGACAAAACTTTGATAAAACAAAAATTTTAAATCAATTTTTCACTTTCAAAATTGGGATATTACCAACTGTCACAAAAATCCCTAAATCGACAAAAATAACAATTTTTGTTTAAAAACGACAAAAAGGGGGACAAATTACAAAAAAATAGTATAAAAAAACTCATTTCATAAGACCCTAAGGTACTCATTTTTTCAAAAAACTCGTGGCTAACTCCACTCGTTTTTCAAACTGAATCCGTGCTTTAAGACTGGTCTTATGAAACTTGTTTTTTAATATACTATTTTATAGTTCGGTTTCGTATTGGGGTCATTACAATACGCGATTTGCGTATCGTAATATCCAACGGAGTGCTAATAATTACACTAAAAACCAGGGTAATTTAGTTAGATAATGATGACAACCTAGTTTTTGGACAATTATCTGAGAGTCAATCTCAGAGTCAATTATCAGTGTCAATCGGCACCTGTTTCAAGTGAATAATTTAATCAAATTAATCAAATACAAACCTTTGGAGACTTTTGTACTATCCCTGACTGTAGTCCCTTCGAACACCTTTCGAGTAATGTGCAAACATAACTTCAAAAGCCAGTGCAAGTAAGTAATTTAAGATCTCATTATCCTTCGGCCAATTTTCAAATTCCATGTATTTGCCACAAATGCCCGTAATTGTTAAGGAATACATTGCAAAACGTCTTGGACACTTTTAGAATACATTTGTACGAATAAACTAATGATGGTCTAAATTATTTAATTTCATTTCACTGTCTGCGCGCAAATGTTGTCAATTGCCACAACATTCCCCAAATATCGAAATTAATTTTTTAGTACAAAAAGTGCGAAGTAGAAAAAATACTGTATAATATCTCGTTTGTAAGGTATTTTGTCGCACTTACTCTTACCCTAAATTCGTGCGTGCAACAAAATGCGTCTTATAAAACTCATATCATAATATCATAATATCATAATATAATGTTCATAAAATATTATTTTTTATTAATATAATGAGTTAGTGATGCTTTGTTTTACAAAATTTATTATAACAATTTACTTTAGAACTGACTCTTTCAACATCTGATGAAGGTGTGTGAGCTACCGTCTTCGGTATTGTTGTCCAATTTTTACACCACTTCTTTAGAGAAATTTACTTGAAATTCGTTAGTGCAAAATTTGTTACAAAATGATAGAACCATGACAACTAGCAAACTAGGTTTAGGTACATTATACTATTTTTTTTCGATGAGAGAAGTCAAATTTCTCACGCAAGAGAGATAAAACTAAATCTGACAGTTTTATCTCTCTTGTGAGAGAAATTTGATTTCTCTCACCCAAAACAATGGTATAATGTTCAATGGTATAAGATAAAATAAAATGTCGTATATCACACGTGATCGAAATGCCATTATAAAGCTCGTGAGAAGTGTTCCACTCGTGGGGAAGCACGCATATAATGATGCATTTTTATCACTTATAAATACAGAATGTCTCGAAATTGATGCACTTAGTTAAGGAATTTGATCCAGGGGGCTGATATAAAGCGAAAATTAAAAGTAAAAAAATTTCCAATTGTCCTTCGTTATCGAGTTATTGGTAAAAATGTAAATAATAAGCTTTATGTTGTCTTCCCAATTATTTGTGCAACATAATTTATTAGTTGTTAATGTTAGCGATGTTGAAATTCTTTCTGTCTAGTGACAAGTATAAGTAATTTCCTTCGGTTTTGTATATTTAAAATGATACGATACTACTGTATTAAATCTTTAAAGTTCGGTTAAAGTTAGATGTGTGTATGATGGCAATGCCACTGCTGAGGCTAGGGCATATGCGGAAAAATTTCCAAATCGCATTGTAGTATATTTTGTGACTATAAATATCATAACTTTGCTTTAAATAAAATTTAATGTTTAAATTTTAAATTTTTACCAATAACTCAATAACGAAGTCCAATCGGACAATTTTTCACTCTTTACTTTCGATTTATTTTAGTCTCCTGAAACAAATCCTAAAAGCACGAGCGTTAATTTTGAGACACCTGTATATTATGAATATTTCTAGACGTAAAATCACGTCCTGAATAGGATATTGCACGTTAACATGCTTTAGTTTAGAAAGTTTTCAAGTCGTTGAAAATTTAAAGCCATTATAATTTTAGACAAAAATTTAAACATTGTAATGGCAGTATAATACGTAAAATTAACCGCCGAATTCGCCTAAAAAACTATTTTGATTTCGAGCTTGTAGTTTTCGATTTATGAATTTTTTTAATTAAATCGCCTCTCTTTTAAGAACTGTTAGCTGGAATGGCTCCGGGTTTTAACCATTCGATAGATAATCTAAAGCTCATTCCGAAATTTTTTGGTTTTGTCCTAATTTTTTTAATGTCCGGAAAAAAGCAAGAGATATTAAAATTATCATTTTTGTTCAAACGCCGATTCCGGCGAAACCAAACAGCGAAATCAAGAAATCAATTTTTCATTTTTAACTTTTGATTTGTTTTAGTCTTCTGAAACAAATCTTAAAAGCAAGGGCGTCACTTGGGACACCTGAAAAATATACTATTTTTTATTAACAAATGCTTATGATCTTATGAATACGAGCTACAAACAATTTTTGCTCGTTTTTTGCGAACATGTGGTATTTTTACAAAATTTACAGACAAATATTTCTAAATTGATTTATTTTATATTATAACAGTGTTTACAAATAATTATACTGAATCAACTACTGGCGGCTTCAAATTTTGCGATCCATCCCGAACCATCATTTTTTGTCGAAGACTGGTAGGTAACTAACATACGGGAATTCGAATAAAGAACAGCCGGATCGTCCTAAAAGAAAATCATTAAAAAAAAACACCAAAATGGAATAGCTCACATTTTTGCAGTATTTGTGATCGTTCGAAGTGTTTTTCTCATAAGTAGTCACTTTGATATAATTCTCCGCACAGTCCCCTTGTATATCAAAAACTGAAACAAAACGATTACAATTTTAAACAGGTTTAATATAATTTTTAGTTATTACCAGTAAATTTGATGGCAATTCTTCTGCCAATAGCCGTCCGAAGGGTCCAGACACACGGAGTGCTATTTTTATAAGCCATTGGATGAAGCGGACTACTAAACGTCCCTTTATAGTTATAGATAATTCCCCCACACCCTCTGCCTTGATCTGACGCAGTATAAACAAGATCGTAAGATATTGGAAAGCTGTTCGTGTTCCAAGAACGAATCCACAACTGATTTTTCGTGGAAAAAACAGGATTTGGCACATAATAACCACAAACTTTTTGGAATAAAGTCCCTTGGGAATTTTCATCTCGTATTTCAATTCCAGCATTTTGGCAACCTTCGCTGTGAAAAATTGTAAGTTCTTGGAAGTAAAGCGAAATTGTGTAGTTCTTCGGCACTGTAATAATTTGGATACAAGACTTGCTTTGAGTGCGGTCATTCTGCACAATACGTCCTTGCAAAGAGGTGAAATTTCGGTTGCAACCTTTAATTATTAAAAACTTGTAAGTTCTTGGAATTTGAGTACCCATGAAGAAGTTATAAATAAAATAAAGTCCACAGTAACTAGTACTTAGTTATGTTTCAATGGTAAATTTCCCACCCTGTATTTATTTTGTTACATTTTTATTTGTTATGTTATTGTGTCTCTTTTACATTGTTTATGGAATATATTGTTGTCATAACATGTTTTTTAGATTTTAAGTTTCTAATGCAAGCCTTAAAAGAAGAAATAAAGTAGAAAAATACAAAATTATCTAAAAAACATGAAGAGCTTTAAAACATGAGAGCTTTAACTAAATTATTTTCAAAGTGGCTGAGTTTCTGGAACTACAAAAAATTGGCGTCAAGTTTGAAATTTTGAAAGTGAAAGTAGTAACTACGTATTTTTATTGCATATTTGAATTCACCTTCTCAAGCTGAGTGAAATTTATCCAAGTTGTTGGTACTTCTGTCATAGTTTTTAACATATGTCAATTTTTTGGTTAAAATTTTCATTTGCAAGAGTTTATCTAAGATATCACAGCCCTTGAACCCTTCGCGATAAGTACATAATTTTTTTGCATTTGATAACGGAAGGCTTGGCTGTCAAAATTCATGGCTAGTATGATTTTTTCAAAATGGTTCTCAAAAACTGCTATAACTCAGTTTTTTCAAATGGAACGACCTTATTTTCTTAACGGCAATCGAAAGAATATCGATATTTATGGTGTCTTTTATCAATACGTCTTAATCCTATTTCTTACAGTTTATTGAAAATTTTCACAATAAACGCATTATACTTTGTAATTATTCTAGTTAATCAAGTAGACCCTGCAAAATAGTCAACAGTTGTCAAACTTCAATATTTTACCTAGTTTTTAGCTGGTTCATTATCGAATAAGTAGTAAAACAATAATGTTTAATTATAGCTTATTTGGTTATTATAACTTAATGAAAATGGTCAATAAATAGGACATTTTTTAATTAATGGCACAATTTTATCGTATTTTTCAAAAATTTACTTGATTAAAAATGAAAATAATGAGTTAAAATTTTGTTTTTTGCGATTGTTTCAAAAATTGTAGGAGATAGATATAGAAGATGCGAACAGTCTGCATAAAATTAATGTTCTCTTGATTGTCATTGAAAAAACAGAGTCGTTGCATTTGAAAAAACTGTTTTATTATCATTTTTCAATCATCATTTTCAAAAAATCATAGTAGCTTTGCAATTTGACAGTTAACAATCACGAAGACATGAGTAGACCCTTTGAACCTTGGGCTATAAAAAACAAAAAGAATTATTCACTTATTGAAAAGGGTTCACGAGGTGTAATATTTTAAATAAACCCCTGCAAATGAAAATTTGAATAAAAAAATTGACTTACGTCAAAAACTATGACAGATAAATACTAACAACTAGGGTTGGTGCCAATCTTAGTTCCAAGCTTACTTCCGGAAATTCAGCTATTTTGAAAATAATTTAATTGAATTCAGAATGATCGATTTAGATTGTATACAAAATGTTAAAGCTCTATATCCCATTTCAGTTCATAGTAGAATTGCAACGGCGTATTTGAATTTTTCGGAGTGAATAAATTAAGCACAAATTGAGTTTCTGTAAAAGAAAAGAATTCTGTGTTAAATTAAATCCCAGCGACACGTTTTGAGATAAGAAAGCTCACCAGAAACCCTTAATTTGTGCTCCATTTCATTTAAAAAAATGCAAATGCGCTGTTGCAAAATTCTACTATGAACTGAAATGGGATATAGTTATATTAAAAGTTAAAAAAGTTTCTGATGTAAGCCCTAAATGAATCAGCTTGAACAATTTCTTGTATGTTTTATGTTTATTGTTTTGACCATTAATTTGTACGCGTAACTAGTTTAACATTTTTATCATTTAAATTTCGCGGTGCACTTGTATGGTGGGAGGATTACAATTTTTCTACTTTATTTAACCATCGTTTAGTATAACTTTTAATCTTCCTTCCACCACATAAATGGCAACATCGTCTTTTAGCTATGTTTTTAATTTTTTAATAAATTTTTGTAATGGAATTTAAGTTAATGTGGTTTCTATTTCATTTATAACTTCTTCATGCTTTAATTATTACGTGCAAAAAAAATATGAAAAAATTGTTACTATACCAGTTGTGTGATATTCAATTTTGAAACCTTTTCCTCGATCCTTGTCCAAATTCCCCGATTTGAATTTTATAATTAACTGGGAAAATTGTGAATAGAAATCGAAAGGATTTTCAAATCTACCACAAAATTGATGCGTTCCGGTCAAATAACCGTATCGCTGCAAAAAAAAAAAACGTTTGAAACACAAACGAGCGAAACGTGAGTGCTTCAATACCTACCAAAAAATCAGTTGTCAATTTTCTGTCACCTGAAACTGTGAAAGATGGACCCATATCACTGGTTGTCAATAGATTAACCTGTGAAAAACACTGAAATCGTACGATCGTGTTTATAAATTAATTACCATATTATCAACAATTTCCAGTTTGTCTTCACCACAAACATTATTAACAACGTGCTGGTTCCTTTCTTTGTTCAAGTCAAAATCAATAAAACGGACAACAAATCGTGAAGTGCCTTTGAGGATCCAGCTACATCTCAAATCGCTTGGATATTTGTTTGGATAATTGGGCGAAAGTAGAGTTTTAACGTCTTGTGTTACGTTTAAGTAAACTGGACCACAAATCGCTACAAATTAACCGAATTTAATACAAAAGTACAAAATGAGTCCAAAAAGGGTAGCCAGGAGCTACAGTAATTGTACCTCAATAAAGTTTATAGTTTATAGTAGTTTATAGTTTAAGGTGAACACTTGCTGACTTGACATTTCTTAGGACTCCATAAAGCAGGAATTAAATGACAAAATCGCAAAAAGAAATAGTTATATTCCATTCCAGTTCATACGAGTAGTAGAATTTTACAACAGCGCATTAAGTTTTTTTGAAAGAAACTGAGCACAAATTGAAAATTTCTGGTGGGTTTTCTTAGTTAAAAACGAGTCTCTGGGATTTAGTTTAACACAGAATTCTTTTCTTATACAGAAACTCTCAATTTGTGTGTTTTATTTTTCACTACGAAAAATTTAAATGTGCTGTTGCAATTCTACTTTGAACGGAAATGGGATATATTTACGTAATCAGTTGTTTAACGAGTAAAAAGTTTTGCAAATTATGCGAGTCAAACAATACTCGTAATAGGCAACAAATAATTTATCACCTTAATTTTATTAACTTACAAGCGATTGGTGTTAATGTTACTTTGAAAGCTTTCGAGTTGGATCCTCTTGTTCGAAGTCGTAGGCCCATCACATTACCCGAAGTTGTAATTTCGCGTGAATAATGTGTGTCAGTGATGCCACAAAATCTTTCGATTAAGTCGCCAACGCCAGGGTGGCCATCCCTCACCTGAATAAATAGAAAAATTACCATTTAGTAATAAAAACCAAATGTATATTCTTTGAGAAATAAATATCAAAACACAATTGTCTGAAGATGAGGATTCCAAATCCGTTTTTATTTTCGCTCTATGATACGTAGTTTTGAAGTTATTAGACAAAATATGGTCCATTTTATTAATTATTACTATTATTAGGTATTATTTATACAATCCACCATAAAATAAGCGAAATTGAGCAATAACAACTCGAAGCCCTTTTTCTAAGTAAAATGTGATGGCGATCGACTTAAAATTGTGCCAATAAATCCGTTTAACAAAATTTGGTTGGAAGTTTTTTTTATCTATATATTAATAAAAATAATCTTTAAAATCACAGTAACAGATAATTTATGTCAAAAGTGTCCCTGTTGAAGGTAGCGTTGTCTGAAGATTCGAAATCTGTCTTCATTTTTGTTCTACAAGTCGTAAAACAATATTTTTACAACTTATTTGGAAATACATATGCCGGGTGTATCAGAAATACCTGTTAATTTTAACAGGTAACAGAGCTTAACAAATAAAATATTTTTTCTATTTGTAATTTTTCAATAAAAGTTTCGCAAATGTAATTAAAATTTGGAGCAAATCATATACAGAAATGTGTACCCGCCTATGGATACAAAAACAAGAGTATTTTCGTATTTTCGTTGTCATAGAAACCGACAATTTGAGCAATTTAAAACAACAATGAAAATGTATAAAATGGCTTGTAGCATCTTTTACTAGCTAATTTTAGTGTATCTCAGATGTGCAAATACATAATCCAAATATGTTATATTTTCCTGTAAAAATTTTAACTTACCTACATACGAGTACCATAAAAAATTATTAAACTCGTAATAATTGAAAATTTTTGGTCAAAGTTCTGCCTATTCGACAAAGTCGTTACAGGATTTCAAAGTTATCTTCATTCCTGTTCTACGATTAATAGTTTTGAGGATTTTGGATGAAATACGATTAATATAAATTGTTAAAATCTAACAAACAAAGTAAAAAAATAAAAAACACAAATTGATTTAAAACAACTTGTACTCTTTTAATAGTAACTTATCTATTTATAAGCAAAATTATATGGTAATCTAGACAAAATTTTGCAAATACAGTGGAGTTCGGTTATAACGGAATCCGCTCATAACGAACTTCCGGCTATAACGTACTATTTTTCAAGCACCGAAGCTCAGTGTGTTTTTTCCCGGTTACAGCAAACCCAATTCAGTTATGAAAAGACCGATTTTGTTTAACGAGCTTAATGTTTGCCAACCGAGTGAACGCAGCAAAACCTTAAACCCAACATTTTGAAATGAAAAATTTTATCAACAAACCAAAAAATCACAAACTTGAGCGAAAAATGTTTTTGAATTTCTGATGGAAAAAGAAAGTAATTATTAAAATCGTTAAAAATAGTATATTATTATGAGTTTTATAAGATGCTTTATTGTGACACAAATGGTTTTGGAGCACGACGAAGGAGGACGCATAATTTCTCAAAATTTCGTCGAAAACAAGCCATTTTTTAACTAAAAACTTAATCTTCTCGTAAAATTTTTCTTAATAAAATTATTAAATTAGATCTAGAACTACATAATTTATGTATTATTTTGTTAACATAAATGTTTGTAAAAAAACTCAAGTGAACTTAATCAGTCGCAAAATTTAAATAAAATGCACATTTTTAACGACAGTTCCAAAATTATCCGAAAACTAAAAAAAAGTTTTGTTAGATATTTACCTCAAGAGCTGCACAGCTACAATTAGTAATGGTGTGATTAGTTAAGCCACACCTTGACGGTAAATTCAATTCATCAAAATGAATTTTTACAGTCGTATCAATTTGTGACTGAATCGTCCATAAACAGTCCATATCGGCTAAATTCGGTGCTTGCAAAGTCATAGTTTTATTTAACACAATTTTGCCTCCACATCCTGCTTCAGGTCCTATAATTTTTTTTTAATTTCAACCGCAAACCGATTTTTTCCTACCATCAACAAAATAAACTTCAGCCTCAAACCCTTCATGATTCTGTGACCGATCAACATTCATCACCACCAAAACCGTGTTATTTTCCGACTTGATAGTTGGAAGATTCTGATTCAAATCACCACACAAATTCGCGATTCGTTTCGCAATGGTGTTAACTGGTCCTTCAATAATTTGGACGTGGTCAAAGTGACAACGAATTCGGTACTCAAAACGGAATTTTTGGAAGCTGATCACTATACTCTTTTTTGGAGGTGCTGTGATATTCCAAATACAACTCATGTATCCAGTGTAGAGTGGGAACATGGATCTGTCGATTTTCGTCAAAGGAGATGAGATAACTGTTGGTGAAGTTATCTGTCCTCCACAGTCTAAAAAAATATCTGTAACGAAATAACCATAACGATATCTTGGTTAGTTACCATCGAGTTGATATGAAAATTTGAAACCGGTTTTTTGCACCCAAGGATCAGTCTGAAATCGAATGTAAAGAGTGTCACCGAGGCGAATTGGAGGTGGTAATTTTTGGCCGCAAAAAACTTGAGTTGCGGGCATGTGATAATAATTAACTTTCCTCATCCAAAATCGTGACAGTGTTAAATTGTCGTAACGGCAATTAGATCCACCTAATTCAAGTAAATTAGTGGTACGGTATTAGATTTTTAAAAACTTACTTCCTTCAAGGTCGAAATTGTAAAATTTAATATTTATGAAACGACCATGTGATTGTTTGGATGTGATATTGTATTGGCAGTCTATGTTCTTTTGATATTCTTGAGGAAATCCGGGACTAACTATGAAACGTTCTTTTCGGTCAGCTGTGAAAGTGCCACCACAGTTCCACTGCCACTGAGCCTAAGAAGAATTTAAAACAAATTAAAATTTTGGCAAAGATACAGTACATTGTTCAGGGTGGTACGAAAACATTTGTTAGTGGTCCAATTTGGTTCCGTTTTAAGCTATTAAATTTTGGAATGAGCTTGTCACCAATACGAGTATTAGCATTGTTTTCAGATTGGTAGCGAAAAGTTTGGGTATTTTGTTTCACATAAAGTAGACATATATATATATATATATATATATATATATATATATATATATATAATGGTAAAGTCAAAATTCCAAGAGAAGAAGAAAAGAAGAAGGTAAGGAAATCAAAGAATCTGAGAAGAAAAAGTCTAGAAAGTGAAGAATCTGAAGAAAGAATAGTCAAAGAAGAAAAACATGATAGCATAACATAACATAACATATCTTTATTAATGCGAATACCATACAGGTTTGCACATGTCAAATAAGGAAGGTATAAATACATATAATGAATTAATTAATGTTGTAACTTAATCTGAGAAGGCTCTCAAAAAAAGAGTCTAAGAAGTGAGAGTTTGAGAAAAGAGAGCTTGTGAAGAGTATGAGAAAGCAGAAAAGCTTGAACAGAGAAGAGTCCAAGAAGTTTGAAAAGAGGGATTCTAGGAAGAGAAGAATCTGAGAAGAAAAAGTTTTTCAAGAGATGGTACGGAAAAAGAAGTTTTCGAGAAAAGATGAAGTTTTAGTTGAGAAAGGTTTGAGAAGAAACGAGTTTGGAAAGTGTGAGAAGATATAATTGTCTTGAAAAAAAAAACATAATCTCAAAAGAAAAGTGTTTAAAAAGAGATGAACTTGAGAAAGTAAGAGTCAGTGAAAAGTTTAAAAATAGAAGAGTCTGGGGACTGAATAAGAGTCTGAAAGGAAAAGAATCTAAGAAGAGATGGATTTCAGAAGAGAAAGTTTGAAACAGAGAGCCTAGGAGTAAAAGAAACTGAGAAAATAAAAGTTAAAATTGAAAAGTATTGGGGAAGAGAAGAGTCTGAGAAGAAAGAGTCTTTCAAGAGATGGTACGGAAAAAGAAGTTTTCAAGAAAAGATGAATCTGAGATCAGAAGGGCCTGAGAAAATACTTAAGAGTTTTAGTTGAGAAAGGTTTGAGAAGAAACGAGTTTGGAAAGTGTGAGAAGATAGAATTGTCTAGAAAAAAAAAGCATCTCAAAAGAAAAGTGTACAAAAAGAGATAAACATGAGAAAAAAATAGTCAGAGAAGAGTTTAAAAATAGAAGAGTCTGAGGATTGAATAAGAGTCTGAAATGAGAAGAATCTAATAAGAGATGGATTTCAGAAGAAAAAGTTTGAAAGAGAGAGCCTGGGAGTAGAAGAAACTGAGAAAATAAAAGTTAAAATTGAAGAGGATTTGGGAAGAGAAGAGTCTGAGAAGATAGGGTTGTTTAGAAAGACAAGAGTTTGAGAAGAGAAAAATCTGAAAAAAGGAATTTTAGAAAAACGAACCTGAAAAAAAAAGAATCTGAGAAAATAGACGTTTGGGCAGAGCAGAGCCTGGGAACAAAAAACCTGAGAAGAAAAGAGTCTTGACATAGAAGAACCTGAGAGAGAGAATAAGAAAAGAAGGGTCTGATAAGAAAAAAGATTGAGAAGGGTCTAAGATGAAAAAGTTTGAGAAGTATCTGGAAAGAGTTTAAGAAGGAAAAAGTGCCACTTGAACCTAGAGTTTTTAAAACATGAAACACTAAAGAACAACACCGTAAGTTGTGCTACAAAAACAAAAATTATTATCAAGTAAAAAAAAGAAACAAAAATATCTGTCTCATATCGAGTTATGAGACAAAAAAACAGTTAAACGAAAAAGAAATTCAATTAGTAATTTTTAATTCGTCCCCTTACCCGGAACCCTTTCCCCGTTATTCTTTCATTACTCCTGAATAAAATTTTCATTCTATTGCTTGTCGAATTAACAGTTTTTGGAAATTCCCGACCACACTTTCGACCCAACGAAACCCAATCATCATCTCGCCAATCCCAAATTTCCAGAAAATCATTTTCACAATTATCCGTTTCCTCAATTTGAAACCGTGTCGTGAATATAAGCCCAATGTGGAATCCCTCAACACTCCTCAACTCCCACAAACATTCCGCGTTGTTTGGATAATCATTAGGGAACGAAGGAGTTTGAATAATACTCTCACGATCGTGAAAGATTCCACCACAACCTACAACACATAAACAGTTCAAACAGTCGTTAAAAATATTAATTGTACCCTGAATTTTAGGTTCGTATTTGAGACTAAAACCTTTGCTGTCTGAATCGATGTCAAATTTGTAATCGATCCATAAATTGTTAGTTTGTGATGAAATTGTTCCAGGCTTGTTACTTTGACAATACCTGTCGATTTTTGGACTTTTGGGCGAATCGCCATTGTAAATATCTATATAACTCTTCTCACAGTTGCTTCCTAGATTTAAAGAGTCAAAAGTTAGTGAAATCGTTTGTTCTTTAGGTAACTGTAAAAGCCAGCTACACTCCATCGACTTGGAGTTTTTGTTCGGATAACCTGGACTCGTTATTTCACCGGTTTGTCGGGTTATAATACCTCCACATTGGTAAGTGTTATAGGAAAGAGTGAAGTTAACTTGATTTCGAGAAGAGTATTGCACAACACTTAATTGTATTTTTGAATGTGGGATTCTGACCACTGATGTTCCCGGAACACAATTAGTAGAGAACAGTTCTTTTTTACCATTGACTACAAATAACAGTGAAAAAAACAAGGTTGGATGTTTTGTTTCTTTAAACCTGTTTCAATTTTGAAAGCTGCAATGTAAGTAAGACAGTTCTTTACATTTGATGGAATCGTTGTATTTGTTGTTGTGGTAAGTGTTAAAGCTAAAGTTCCAGCATTGGAAGGTTTGTCGCGAACGTATGTACAAGAGTACGTATAGTCGATGTTTGGTTGGGTTATTGTTCCACTGTCTTGGTTGAAATCGCCGTCACAGACTGAAAATAATTTTGGTTTTAATTGCCTGCAAAAAAGAGCCTTCCCAATGTAGTATAGCAAACTAATTAATTAATTAACTTAATTAAGTTTTGAATGCTTTGTTCTGTGAAAAAAATAATAAAACCTTTTAACAAGACAATATTGCAATAATAAAAAAAAGTGGCATTTAAAAATAAAATGAAAAAAACCTCATTTTTAGTCATTTTATTTTTTTAATAAAAAATGGTACTAAGTTTTTTGATATTTTTAAATAAATTAGTGCATTTGTACCTTTTTATGAACAAAAATGAAGGCAGATTTTTTTCAAATATTTTTTTTGTATATTTTTAAATTTGTATTTCTTAGCAACGATATCGAGTGTCGCTCTTTTGTTTCCTAGGATGTCGAATTTAATTTATTGTCGAATTTACAAGTTTTTCAATTGTTTTGCAACTTATATAATATAACTTAAAAAAATAACTTTGAAGAGCTATATCTCGTGAAAAAAGCCTCGGTCAATTTTTTGTCATAGAAACTTTACTTTTGCTTTGTTTCATTATTTTATGCAAAAAAATTTTTGAAATACGAATTATTTTTTATGAACCACTTACGAACAATTCTAAATTAGTGCCAAATATCAAAAACTGGAAAAGATAGAAAATCAAGAAAAAACGGAAGAAGAGAAAGAAAGTAAGTACAAGAAAGGATGAGCAAGAGAGAAAGAAAAAAGGAAGCGGTAAAAAGTTTTTTTTTTATTTTAAGAAATAAATGTTGCACAAAATTACGAAAAAAATGTTCTAAAGTTAAACTTTCTTCTTTCTTTTTCTTTTTATTTCATTGAGTAGCTCTTACTTAAAAATGACTATAATTTTTGCACGAATATATTTCGTTTAACTTTATAAATTAATGCCAGTAAAATAATAGTATATCCCATTTCAGTTCATAGTACAATTTTGCAACAACGCATTTGAATTTTTTGTAGTGAAATAGAGCACAAATTGAGAGTTTTGTTAAAAATGTTTTTTGTCATTTGTTAAAAATAATCTGACATTTTCTATTGAGAAATGCTAAACAGTTGTAAAAACTTTCTTACACAGGAAAAAACCGTAAATTTTCACAGTGTTGAAGAATAAAATAATGAAACAAAGCAAAAGTACTGGGTGATTCAAAAGCACGTAAAATCTCTCGGGGTCCTGATAAAGAACATTAAATTGAATTAAAAGTTCCTATAACAAAAAATTGATTGAGGCATTTTCCACGAAATATAGCTCTTCAAAGTTATTTTTTAAGTTATATTATATTGGGTGTGTCAAAAAGGTCGGATAAACTTTTAACTATAGCTGGAGAGTAGTTCAGAAATAAAAAATTTGAAGTTTTTTTTTGTGCAGACATTGCGTAGCCAGTAAGTCTTTAAAATGTAATGACCAAAGCGGCAATATTGTGCTATGTTACCTAATTAGTGATAGTCGAAATTAGCATCAGGTACAAATGTTTCCTTGGGAACCGGAATAGATAGATATTTTTACAACAATTAGGGAAAACTAATTTAGGAACAAAGCAATTTAATAAACCGTAAAATTAAAAACCAACAATGTATTTTATAATAAATGTTGAAATGTTCTGCCATTTGCTAATAAGCAGGCTTGGGCACGTCTTTGAACAGAATTTGTGGTACGTTCTAACATGTCCGGAGTAACTGAGTTAAAGGCTGCAAAAACTCTTTCATGCAAAGTGGCTAGATTTTCCGGCACTCGTGGAGTAAATACAATGTCTTTGATATGGCCCCATAAAAAAATCAACAGGATTTAAGTCTGGAGACCTAGCCGGCCAAGGAGTAGCACTGCCGCGGCCTAACCACCTATTTTCGTAATTTTCGTTAAGCCATCTTCTACTGTTGTTCCTAGGTTATCTTATTAGGTACCTTACAGACTAGTTCTTAAATAAAAGCTTTGCTTGGGACTAATATTTAGACCAACCACACCAAATCTACAAGTTGTTAATAAAATTCGTTTTTCTAAAAATATGGGAATCCTTTTCGTTTCAAAAGTAATAGCCAAGTTAAAAACCATCAAACATTTGCAATCGTATTATGTTGGTATAGAAGAATTTAAATTTAAACACCAAAAATATACGATACCAGATGGGTTGTTAGAGGTAAATTTCGCCTTGAATCCTCTACCCATAGTCGCTGGAGACCAGTAAAACACAAGCATGTGGTTCTCCGAAGACTCTACAATTTCGTTACTTGCACTAATTTTTCTAATATAACCCTTAAATTTCTCATCGTGGTAGATTACTAATCCATTAATCCATGACCCTTTGAATCGGTTATCTAAACCAAAATCTTCAATTTTGAGTGTTACTCGACGACCTTTGGGAACTTTGATGTTCCAACTACATCTGCGATAGATTTTATGCGGATTGGGATATCCTGGACTTTTGATGGTACCTTCTGAAGCTTCGATGCTACCTCCACAGACTGAAACACAGTGTTTTAAATTGTGGTGAGTCAAAATTTTTGGTAGAGTACCTTCAGCACTTGCGTTGAATTTCAATGAAAAACCACCCAATTCTTTTTTTATTTTACCAGTTTCAAAGTGAACTATTGCTTCACTTCCAGAGGATTGGACCATTGCGGGGAGCTTTTTACCACAAAAGTTGCCCAAAACGTACTCTAAAAACCATTAAAGACTCATTTAATAGTAGTTATAGTAAAAAAATTTACAAACTATAATATTCTAATCGTTTGTGTCGTCTTAAACGACCATTTATGTTACTAAATTACAACTCGCTCTAGTTCAAATTGACTGAAATTTTGCTCTTGAAGGCGCTATCAATCGCTTTTAATCAAAAATAAAAAAATCACTCTACCTTTATTGTCAAACTCATTCCTTTCGTAGATTTTGACATGGTCAACACCCGTACAATTCAAAGCTTCCTCCAAGTCAATTTTCTCAAATGTAATATCCATATTGTGATTCTGTGGTGAAATTAAATGCCAAGTACAGTTAACTCCAACTGGATATTTCGAAGGAATGTTGAAAAACGGAGACTGGATCTGACCAGTAGTAGAATGGATACTTCCTCCACAGTTTGCCAAAACAATTCTTGCTTTAAAACCATTACTTGGATCATTCAATTCGGTGAAAAACCTCACGAACATCATATTGTCGGTACTAAACTGTGAGTTGGGTTTTTCGCAATATTTTCCAATTATTTTCGAGTATTTCGTTCCACCGTCGCGAACTTCCACATATTCATGTGTGCAACTAGAAAAATTAGATCCTTTTGTGAAACGTATTTTTTGCATTTTTTCTCTAAACTGTGTCCAAGAACATGTCAGAACAATAAATATAAAAATTATGCAAGCAAATAAAGACAATATGAAGAAAGTAGAATAATACAAACTTACAAAAACATGTTAAAAACAACGGAGGATATTGTTGTTGGTTATTTAGGACAGAGATGTAAATAAGATTTATATTTTTAGCGACGTTTCGATTTTAATTAAATAATCATCGGGCTTTAATAGTGATAGGTCTTGCTTGAAGGGTTCGTGCCATGTCAATATTCAATACTGAAGCCTGATAATGATTTAATTAAAATCGAAACGTCACTAAAAATATAAATATTGTTTAGATCGCTGTCCTAAACACCCAACAATAATTTCCTCCATTAAATTTTTCAAGGGCAGAAATGTCATTTCACAAGTTAAAAACAACGAAGAAAAATGTAAAAGGGACAAAATAACAAAACAAATAAAAATATAAAAATGTAAATAAATAAATATAATAATTAAAAATGTCAATTTTTATTTATATCTTTATAACTGTTACCTATTTTATCGAAATCGGTTTGAATACTGACGTTGTTAAAACAATTGATATATAAATTTTCTAAAACTAATCTTTTGACTATTCAGTTCACTGTGTAAAAAAATGATGTTATTATAATTAAAAAAAAATGTAGTTTCAAGTTCCAACAGATTATTTAACAAAGCCTGTGTGCACTATATTGGCACTCGACAAGTAATATTTATTAAGATGCATTCGGTATTACGCTCTTTTTGCTTTGACCGTTCTCAGTTTACTCATTTGCGTTTGTCATTGCATATTTTTTTCTCCACTACGTTCGGCATTAAAGATTGAATTCTCACAGATAGCGTTCTACGTGCTCCGAGATACAAGTTTGAGAACTTAAAGAAAACTTAAAGTTTTCTGGCATCATTAAAATAATAGTTGCTGTTACTTAAAAGTGAACTTCAGACAAAACATATGTGAAATAGAATACAGTGTTGTGGATATTTGGTTTCGTCACCCACAATAGATATGTGTCAAATGTCAAATAAAAAATGTGGTTCTGGTGTAGAGTTCTAATTCTTATTCGGTATTAGATCAGTTGCTCTAAACTATCGATCAGTTCTAAAATCTATCTACAAAATCTACGGAGAATAATTCCGAATGTACCCTTAGGTTCTTTATTTCTCTTTCTAATACAAAGCGAACAAAGAATCCTTCTATCAAGTAGGCATATTATTTAATTAATTTAATTAATCGGATAAAAAGTCCTCTAGTCCTAGTCCTCTAGTGCAAGGCCTTTTGTGATTGGGTACGTAAAGAGTTAGAACTTTTTTGTAAAGAAACTTTAGCTTAAGAATTGCCCTATAGGCACCTTTCAGGTGGGGAGCGAATTCTGATACAAGCTGTACTGTTGTTTTTAACAGGTTTTTTAGACAGTTTTGTGTTGTTCTATTTTATTTATTGTTTTGTACATTTGTTTAACCTTTTATTACCTATATTTAAATTTCGGAGTGCACTTGTATGGTGGGAGGATCACAATTTTATCCTCTTTATTTGACCATCATTATTTAACGTTTAGTTCCAGATAAAATAGTCTGTGCTTTTTAGTGTTCCCTCCACCACATAAGTGGCAGCATTGTCATTTAGGTATTTTTTTTTAATTTCATTGAATTTGTGTATTTTTTTTAATGTTATAGAAGTGCTATGTAATCTAAGAAATTGTAAATTTACCATCATTTTGTTTATAACCTTTTTATGCATTTATTAAAGTCCAAGATGTTATAAGTTTGTTTTTTTATTTTGCATTTAATTAACACTTTTGAGAAATCTGAAACTCACTTTTTGGCGACTTTTAGATCAAATCTGTCGATGAAATCAATTCGAAGTGTTTCACCAGGAGGTGCCATTATGCGCCAGTTACACTCAACATGGGGTGGAGGTATGTTTGGGTAATTGGGGGAATGTATCTCTGTTGAGTTGGCGAATTTTGTTAGTTTTATTTCACTGTCGCAAGCGTACGATATTTCGCGGTAGCGTATAATAAAATTCTGCAAAAATAAATTTCAAAACAAGATTTTTGTGTAAGTCCAGTTTTTAAATACCGATAAACTCGTAATCCCTCCGAATTTGATATAAGCGTTGTTTCCGGTAGTTTTGAGTGTTGGGGGTTTTTGGTCACCACAATATTTACCAGTGCCGAGGATTGGAGAGTCTGGGAATTTTCCATTTCGAATCTGGAACTCATTTTTTGGATTTTATTTTCATTAATATCAAATTTTCATACAATAAGGTAGTTGTCGCAACCTTTGTTGGTATCATGGTGGATGTTGAAGTATAAGAATTCCAATTCTATGGTCCTACCGCTACGTACAGTGATGTTCCATTGACACTACATGTCAAAAATAATAATTAAAAAAATGCGTAAGAGTATAAAAATAAGGTAAAAGTGTCCTTTAAGTAAAAGTGAAATTACTGCTTTATGTTCGAATTTTTGTGGCGAAACACGTTCCACATAATACGATTACAATTTCATTATCTTTAAAAAAATTAAAGGAAAAACGACACCGAAAAGATGACAAAAAAACTGTTTTGTAAAGAAAACAATGAGAAAAGGAATAGAGGAAAAAGCGTTTTGTCGCAAAGAAGAAAAACAAAAACAAGAGTGGTTTTTCAAAAAAGAAAAAGATAAAAAAGTGCAAGAGCAAAAATAAAGGCGAAAGTAAAAGTAAGAAGAAGAAGAAGATGAGCAACGTTGTAAAAAAGAACAACATCGCAAGAAGAAAAACAACAACAAGAAGAAAAGTAGTTAAAAGAACGACGTCGCAAAGAAAAGAAAGACAGATATGAACAAAAGGAATAATAACGAAATTGTAAAGATTAAAACATTGCGTTCACAAAGAAGAACAACAACGTCATAAAGAAGAAGAAAAGCGTTGCAAAAAAAAGAAAGATAAACGATATCATAAAAGGAGAAAAACGGCGTCGTAAAAAACGTAAAGAAAAAAGATCATTGTCGCAAATTTAATTTAATAATGTAATCTACTAATAGGGAAAAAAATCTCGTAAGAAAAAAGAGAAAAAATGATGTCTAAAAGAAGAGAAGGTACGATTCCACAAAGAAGGAGAAAAGCGTCGAAATTAAGAGAAAGAGTAAAAATTACAAGAGGAAAAACAATATGTCATAAGGAAGAAAGCAGAAGACAAAATGAAAAAAAAAGAAAAATGACGTCATGAAATAGTAGAACAACCTCTCCAAGAAGAAAAAGAAGAAGAAAAACGATGTTGGAAAAAAAAGAATAAAGCCGCAATTAAAAGATATGGGTAGAAAAACATCACAAAGAAGATATAATGAAAGATAAAATTTGTCGTAAACAAGAAGAACGACGTCGCAAAAAAACAATAAGAAGAACAGCATCGGAAAAAAGGCAACAAAAGAACGACAACGAAAATCAATAACGTTGCAAGGAAATGCAAGAAGAAGATTAAACAAGAAAACACGTCATCGTAAAGAAGATTTAGAAAAATAAACTACATTAGGAAGCAAAACAGTGTAAAACACAGAGAAAAGAGAAGATAAACGATGTCGTAAGCAAGAAAATCATCGCGAAAAAGAAGAGGAAGATAAACGGAAGGCAAAAAAAGAACCACGTGTTCACAAAAAACGGCGTCGCAAAGAAGGGCAGAGTCACATAAAAGAGAAAAAAGAATAAAAATAATAAATAAAAAAAGAAGAAAGACATCAAAGAACGATTTGGCAAAGGACGAGGCAAATAAAAAAAACACTAAAAAAAACTAAGTAGCCACTATGAAAGAAAAAAGGAAAAAGTATAAAATCGAAAAGAAAGATTTTTAGAAACTAGAAGGAATACATTTGAACAGTTAAAAAAGTAAAAGTTAAATTATCGAAAAAATTAACAAACATAATAAATACTCATTGCGAAGAAGAAGGTTGCTAAGTAAAGATAAAACTGAAAAGGATGAAATCATTTAACAACCGAAAAGTGTTTCTAGACTTATAATTAATCAAAACTAAAAAGTCATAAACTTCTATCTTGCCAAATATTACTGAACTAAAGTTATAATTAACTAATGAACTAAATTCAACTATCAGAGTAGAGAAAAACATACCACGCTATTGTATGTTCTTAAATAACTACTCCTTGAATTATTGTTGTAAATTATATAATCAGTCGGAGCCGTCAAAGTACCTCCACAACCTACAATCTCGCGCTCAGTCTAACTTCAATAAATGCCTGACTTTCTTACTCTCTCTGACAAGTGCTGAAAAGCCAGTTTTGTTCCCATAACGATCTGACTTAAAAACAACTTTCATCATATTTGTTGTATAAATGCCCGGATTAGAAGTAATATTGCTTAGACATGTTTTAAGCACCGAAGTCCAATCTTTATCAAGCCTTTTTTCAAAAATTTCAACGTAATCGGCATAACAACCACCATAAGTTGGTTGTAGATCCATTTCCCTGAAATAAATCCTCAAACTATTCATTGGAATTGTGGTCAAAATCCATTCGCATTGAAGATTTGGTGCATAACCGTTTGGAAAACCTGGAGATGTGATTGTTGTATAATTCTTCAATTCGTTTAAAGCGATTGGTTCTTTGGTACCACACCCATTTGCTACAATTAAATTTTATCAAAGGAATAAATTTTTCATTTTTTTACGTTTCGGTGATGGTTTGTTAGTGTTAACAACCGATTCAATCTCCAACCATTCAATAATAAATTTCGTCAAAGATCTGGACGTGCTATAACCACTGAATTTAATCAAAACAATATTAGAGCTAGTTTTGATCGCGTCAGGAAGAGTGGAGCCACAAAATTCACCAAGACTTGGTGCCTCATCAGTTGAACCGTCATAAATCTGTAAAATTTATCAATAGCTATTGTCGATTTTGATGTTTAAACTTACGTAAATCGATGAGAAACACATGCTGTCTCCGTTTTCCAGTAGAATATCTTTGAAGGTTAGTAATATGCGTTTGCCAAACGCCACAGTAATCGTCCAGGAGAAGTCACCATAAAAGGGGTAGTTTTGGTAGTAGAGGGGCGAGACTATGCGACCTCTTGGCCCACTTAGTTCGTTCTCGTGGTCTAGGAATATTATTACAAATAAGTGACCAACAACAAATATTTATTAACTTAGGGTCAGTTTATGGAAAGCTATGTTAATATTTAATTCGCTGTTAAATGTTAACAATGCGATTAGACCAATCACATTTGTTCAGTTTGGTCACGTGATCATTTAATTGCGAATTAAATTAATGACGCTTCTATGAACCCGTCCTTAATCTTTTAATTTCGCCGTAATCGGCGTTCGAGAAAAATTAAACATTTTAAAAAATTTAATTTTTTCTGAAATTCTTTTGGTTACCAGAACTTAAAATCCAAGAGCAAAATGGTTTATTCAGACGAATTCTACGGTTCATTTTACGTCTCACACTGTTTTTTTTACAAAATTTGAGTTTCTCAAAACTGTTATGGTCAAAGTCACTAAACCCTCAAGTTTCAATGGCTTTTTCTTGAAAACCATTTGTCATAGATCGTTTTGATCTTTGCCGACGTGCTGAGAACGTAATGTTATGTCTAGAAAACCAAACCATTTTATAAACAATTTCATATTCTTAAGTTGATTGAAATCAAAAATCAAAAGTTTTTTACCTTCGACCTTTGAACAAAATCACTTGTTTTTCAACGATTTTAAACGACATTTACGTATTCAGAACGTGATTTTACGTCAAGAAAACTTTATTGTAAACATTTTTACAATATACAGTTGATCCAAATCAAAAATTCATTAAAATCAATTGTCCTGGTAATGGTAGTAAGGAGTTCGACTATGCCATATTTTGGCGGACTTACTTCATTTTCGTGGTCTGGGAAAGTCATTAAAAAGGAAAAACAATTGTTATAGAAACCAAAAATAACTATTGAGTTGATTTTTTCGATTCGCTGTTTGACTAAGAGTGAAAATTTTAAATTTTTTTGCATTTTTTTTCGGAAACGAGAATTTAAAGAACATAAAAAAATGAAGAAAAACTATTATCACCTAACAAATTTGATTTTTTAGTTTCGCTTATTTTGGTTATAGAAAGATGAGACTATACGACCTTTTAGCTCATAAATTTCGTTTTTGTGGTATGGGAAGGTTATTAAAAATAAAGGAAAAGCAATTATTCAAACTAAATGAAAAACTATTACACCTTAACTTGATTTCTTGATTTCGATGTTTGGTTTCGCTGGAATCGGCGTTTGAACAAAAATGATAATTTTAATATCTTTTGCGTTTTTTCTGACATTAAAAAATTGGGGCAAAACCAAAAATTTCGGAATGAGCTTTAGATTATCTATCGAATGGTCAAAACCCAGAGCCATTCCAGCCAATAGATCCGATTAGAGAGGTGTTTTTAATAAAAAGAAATCATAAATCGAAAACTACAAATTAGAAATCAAAACAGTTTTTTAGGCGAATTCGGCGGTTAATTTTACGTATTATACTGCCATTACAATGTTTAAATTTTTGCCTAAAATTATAATGGCTTTGAATTTTCAACAACTTGAAAACTTTCTAAACTAATGCATGTTGACGTGCTATAGTATCCTAATCAGGACGTGATTTTACGTCTAGAAATATTCATAATATATAATTCAAACATTTCTATAACCTTAAGTAGATTGAAATCGAAAATTTGATAAATCGATTTCAATTTTTCAGTCAATACTCCAAAAACATTGTATGTATTTTTCTATGTTTTAGAGTCCTTAAAAGTGAAACACAACGACATTTTTTACTACCACATTTGAAAATTTCAAAATTTTAAATTTGATAACTTGAATTTCCGGCCCAAAAATTTTTATTCTCTACATACTCGAAACAACTTTAAATTTGTAAATTTGACAAACGAAATAGCGCACTCAAAATTTTTAGCTAAATTAGAAATTCAGCATTGATAAATCTAAATTTTTAGTCTTTACTACTCTTGATATATTCAAAAATGGTTATTGGGTGAGTTTAAAAATTATACAGCGTGCTCAAAAACTGGCGCACCAACTCAATGGTGTGTGGTAGAGAACTGGTTACATATAAAGGTAAAAATAGTAAAAAAACTTTGTATTAAAGTTATTGATAAATAACGGATTTTAGATAAATGATATGTGGCAACGTTGTCTAACAGTCATGATCGCAATAGAATTTGAGCAACAATAAAAATAAATTATTTTTGAAACGGTTTCCTAGGAAATAATTCCCAGTGTTGGCACATCTACACATTGCGATTTTTTGGATGAATTTTATTTTTTTTAAATTAAAAAAATTGCTAATATCTGATTTAAAATTTAAAATTTAAATTTAAAAATAATTATTTATCGTTTTGTTACGGAACGATTACCTGGTATGAAACATGAAAACATAAAAAATAATGAAAACTAAAGAAGTTAACACAATAAGTTTGTAGCTCCAGATTTTTTAAAATATGACTTTAGGAATTTTTTCAACATTTTTCCCGTAGTCTGCACTTGCTTCTCAATAACGTACCACTGAGTTGGTGCGCCAGTTTTTGAGCAGCCTGTACATATAATAATAACGTTATAAACTTTGTGGCTAAAACAAGCCGCCAGGAGTCACAGTGATGGTACGTCAACGGATCATTTAGGGTGCAATTTTTTACACTTGTTGACTTGAAAAAGTAGGTGATAAAGAAGTACGTGAAGCGTTTTTAAACTTAGGAAGCAAAAATTGAAATTAAAATCACACGAAAAGTTAGGTTATTTAAAATTTCATATTTTTCGGTTACTTTTTAAAAAATGAGCTTAATGATACTAACCAAGGCTCTACACTCAAATAAATTTTTTCGTTGTAAAATCATTTTTCACTCAGGTTTTTTTAATCTTAAAACTAAAATGCTAAATTTTTACAGTTTATTTTAAAGCGTGTTATAATTTAAAACCTAGACCCACCTATGAAGTTACTTACTTAAGACGTATTCGGCGTAAAAACCCTTGACTTGACCATCGGAACGACTTGTTTTCAAAAAAATACACAAATTGCCTTCGTTCGTGATATTTGTAGGAAGATCACTACCACAAAACGTCCCCAAAAGTTTACCAGTGCCATTATTTTGTCGTATCTCCAAATAGTCGGTATTGCAGTGGTCTGATTCCACCAATCCAAAGTAGCTAAAACTGAGCGAAACGTGATTACCTTCTGTTACATCAATCGTCCATTCGCATTCGGTGTCAACTGGGTACTTTTTGGGGTAACCAGGAGAAGCAAAGTACCCAGCAACTGATGTTAGAGTCCCTCCACACACTAAAATTATTTGAGTTATGATAAAACCAAACTTGAGATAGGGTAATTCCGTGAAAGCAACCCCTCAATTTTATTTTTATTTTTTAGCAAGTTTCTTATAATTAAAAAGTTTTTGTAAGCGTATTAACATAAATGTTTTGACTTCATAAATGGCTACGAAAAAAAATACAAAAAATAATTTACAAAATCCCCTAAATAATTTAAATTTATTTCAAAGTAAAAAGTGTGTTGCCTGACTGCAGGTTTTAAGCTTAATAAATATAGCAAACAAAAATTATTTCTAAACCAGATTTATTTAGTAAGAAATGTAATTAATTATATTTAATTATTTCATATTCTTTTGCTTGAACAACTATTCAAAACTGTTATAGTTTTTTGAAGATTTATGAGTTTGCCATAGATTTTTTTTATAGAAATATTTACGAAGTACGGTGTTCGATATCAAACTTTTCAAGTTATTGTTATAACTTTTAATCTGACTTTAAAATACAATTTACATAAAAAAATTACTAATATATTCTTTTTCAAAATATTTACAAAAGGTTCATTTGTTTTATAACCCTTTAATTCATATTTGTTTGATAAGAGGAAGTGTAGATTAAACAGTTTTGTTGTAAAAAGACATCGAGTTTTTTTAATTTGATGTTTTCCTGATGTAGTTTCGTGCGTTACATTTGGAAAAATCTTTCTATGCTACCTCTCCAATTTGTAGCTCAAGCAAAATTTTTTTCGTGTATTGCATATTTTTAAGACTAATTACTTAATTGGTTTTTAGTTTTGTTTGTCGAAATAATAATACTATTTCAACGTGCTCCAATAAGGACAAAAGTATAAATAGAAATTCTTGCGAAGTACGGCGTTGAACATCCATGACATTATACATATTTATTGAGACCTTTAACTTTTTAAGTTTACAGTAACATTTTAACCTAGTTAAAATAATATTTGCTTAGAAAAAATTACTAAACCAAACCAATATTTTTCTCAGAAAAAAGAGGTCCATCTGCTTTATAACCACTTAATTCAAGTTTGTTTGTTGAAAACAAGTATAAATTACATTTACGATTTTGTCGTAAAAGGACATTACTATTTTTTCATTATGTTTTATGGAAATTTTTGAAAAATTTATGCCATTCTGTTAGTGCCTATCCAATTGTTTACTCAAGCAATTCTTTTCCTTTTAGTATTACATATTTTTGAGTCTAATTAGTTCAATATTGATTTGTTTATAGAAATCATAATACTTCAACGTGCCCAAATAAGAACAAAATTATAATAGAAATTTTTACATCGAAAAAAATACATATAAAAATATTTTGTTTTCTCATAAAATTTACAAAATCTCTATTTGTTTTGTAACCACCTAATTCAACTTTGTTTAATGAAAGCAAGTGTATAATAACAATTTTGTCGTTGTTTTTTGTTAAATGATATTTCCATTTGATGTAGACTTTACACCAACTAATTTGTTTTCTAAAACATTTTTTTTTCGTTTTGCATATTTTTAAAGTTAATGAGTTTATAATTGGATTGTTAATCAAAATATATTACATAATAATGTTTCAACGTGCTCAAATAAAAACAAAATTATAATTCGAAGTTTTCATGAAGTATGGTATTCAATACCCAAAAAAAATATTTATTATAACCGGCAATATTTTTAAGTTATTGTTTGTAATTTTTTATCCAACGTTAAAATATAATTTACACGGAACAGATTACAAATCAAAACTAATTTTTTTCTTGGAAAATCAGTAAAGAGTTCATTTGTTTTATAACCATTTAATTTATGTTAGTTTAATGAAAGCAGGTGTAGATTAAATAACTATCGTAAAAAATTATTTAGTTTTTTTAAAAATGATGATTTCAATCGGATGTAGTATGAAAGAAAAATGTCTATACCATCCTGTTATTTCCGCTCCTATTTGTTTAACCAAGTAACATTTTTTTCAAGTACTCCATATTTTTAGGGTTAATGAATTTATAATAATTGTTTATCGAACTGATATGTTTCAACGTGCTACTAAGTACGGCGTTTGATATCCAGGACAGTGCTGCAACTTTTTAAATTATTGTTTATAATTTTGTATCTAACGTTAAAATAGTGTCTCCTGCGACATTGTCGTCCTGCGTGACAATACAATTTACATAGAAAGAATTACTAAACAAAATGTCTGTCTATTTAAGTATTGGTAGAAACCAGTAACTTTTTTAAAGAAATATTTTCTATCCGTTTCAGTCTTAAGCAGTTTGTCAACATTAAAACGATAATGCACAAAACAAGATTAAAACCTCATTTCGTTAAGAATATCAGTATAATTTTTTTCTTTGACTTAATTAATGATAATGTTGTAGAAAAGTGTATAATCTATGAAAATTGAGGGGTCCAATTCACGAGGTTACAAACCCGAATCGAACACTGAATAAGTAGCATAAAGAACAGTGTTGGAGTCAACAACAACATGCATTGCAGAACCATCACTTGTCAAAGTTGGAGGAATTTTCTGACAATATTCGCCCAAAAGAGGCGCTTCCGAACTCTCCCCATTGTAAACCTTCAAAATTTTAATATTTTCGTCGCAGTAGCCATTCAACGAATCCAGATGTGAGACAGTTAACGTAATGTGTTTAGTCAAATCTTTCGCAATTATAGTCCACGTGCAATTACTCTCATCGTAGTCCAAATCGTGCGAAAAAATTCGAATATGCCCTGTTCCACTCGTCACAATTCGAGCACCACAAGCTTTCTCATACTTGGCTAGAAAGCCTTTTGATGCCATGTCTGTCTGTGACACCATTTCGATGTACATTTGGTTAGTTGTGGTTAGGATGGTTTTGTTGGGAGCGTTTTTATTGCAAATTTTGGCTAAGAGGGGGAAGTCGATGGTTGGACCATCGTAAATTTTCACGTAACTGATGTTATTTGAAGTACAGTTGAGTCTGTTGGGGGCGTAGAGGTCAAAGTCTTGGAATTTTAGTTCGATTCGGAAACCTTCTCCAACTTGAATTTCGTAGCCACAAGTTGAGTTTTTGTTGTAGTTTTCTGGGTAATTTGGCGACATGATGAAGGCACTGTCTGCGGTGTATTTCCCACCACATTCTGGGAACAAATTATTATGTGAAAAAAAGGTACAAATTAAAACAAAAAAAAGATGATGAAAAAAAAGAGGTTTTTGTGTACGAATGCTCTTCAGTTATTTACTTTCACATTATATGATGAAAAATTATTATTAACACTAAGAAATCATAATTTTTGTTAGTTGCATGACTTTTATGTTTCAATAAGTAGAGATTTTTTACTGTAGAATTAATTTTACGAGGAGATTCTATATTTAAATAAATGATTTCGCTCCATCCAGTTTGGTTTTAAAACAAACATTATTAAAATATATTTTGCTTACTTTCATAATTTCGAGTTTTTGTGTCTGAATGCTCTTCATTTAAGATAAATTATTATTAACGGCAAGAAATTATTATTTTTGTTATTTGAAATAAAGTCAAACCAAAAAAATTGGAGAATTTTTATTTTAGAATTAATTTTAAGAGGAGGTTCTACATTCAAATAAATGATTTCGTTCGATCTAGTTCGGTTTTAAAATAAACATCAAATTATAAGTTTTTTTCTTATTTGCATGGTTTCGATTGGTCTTGCATGGTCTTGTGTATGAATGCTCTTCAGCTATTTGCCTCCATATTATAGGAAGAAAAATTATTATTAACAGCAAGAAATTATTATTTTTGTTATTTGTATAATTCTCATATTTTAATAAAATTAAAGCAAAAGAACTGAAGATTTTTTACTTTAAAAATAATTTGGCGAGGAAATCCTACATTCAAATAAATGGTCTCGATATCTAGTTCTGTATAAAAACAATCATTATCAAAATTTGATTTTGTTTGTTATTTGCATGATTTCAAGTTCTTGTATTCAGTGCGTCAAAAAGTCTTTAGATCAACTCTTGCTGTGAAATTTTGAACATATGTTGATTTCTTACGATTACTACATACGACAATACTGGCGTTGCAAAAAATCGCAAGTAGTGCGTTTGACACTTCAACATAATAAAAGGATAATCTATCAAAGACAATAAAAATCTGTCAATGTAAATTCCACAGCAAGAGTTGATCTAAAAACTATTTGAACGCTCTTCAGTTATTTACCTACATATTATAGGATAAAAAATCATTATCACCAGCAAGAAATCATTACCTTTATTATTTGCCAAATTTTCATGTTTTATTAATAAAATCAAAACAAAAACCTGGAAATTTTTTACTTTAGAATTAATTTTACGAGGAGGTCTACATTCCTACAACAAAATTTAAACTTAAAACATTATGATAATATGAATAAGAGAGAGAATTCGGTTATAAATTATAACAAACACCCAATGGATTTCATAAATTGTTTGTTATAAACTGATCGTTTGTTCTAACCGAACGTCGCTTTTACGGAGTAATTTTCAATTAAAATGAGTTCTAAAGTTTGAAACAGATACAGGAAATAGGTCAAGTATTAACAACTCGAAACGTCTGTTTATATATATATTTTTATAATGTTTATTGTTTTCTATAATTTAGTAAGTTTAACTCTTATTCTAACAAACAAAGTTAACAAAACCCAATTCACAAAACTTAGTTAAACTTTTTTAAAAGTTTCAGATTTGCAACTTTCGAAAATCGGTAATTTTCTCATTTATTAAATATTTTGATATCGTATTTAAGCATTTGAAAGAGAAAGCTCACTCTTTCCTTTAGTGTTATAAAATCCCACAAAAATTAATAAAAGCCAATTGACGAAACTGAATTTAACTTTTTCAAAAATGCTGAATTTGCACCTTGTGTTTCGAAAATTGGTAAATTAAAAAACACTGATATTTTCCAAAATCTCAAGAATTAAAGACTAAAAATCGTAAACATCGAAACCAGAAAACTGAGTGACTAGAAAATTGGAACACAATAACTTAATAACTCAAAATTTGAAAAATTTGAAAACCAAAAAACTACAGAATTGAAAAGTATAAATTAGAATTGATAAATTGAAAGAACGTATACAAGTAGTAACTGACAGAATAAAGAGCAGAGGAATCTAATAATATTGCAAATGTCCAAAAGACTGAAGGACTTAAAAGCAGAGAAACTGAAAATCGAGAAACTAAAATACTAAAACCCTAAGATATTATAGATCGAAAAATTTTCAGATGAATTCTTAATTTATTAGTGAAACAATATAAAAAAACAACAAAGAAGTGTTAACATTCAAGTAGCTAAGACACGGAGAAACAAAAAAAAAGTACAAAACCGAAACACTGATGACCTAAATAATTATAGAACAAATATTACAAAAAAAATTGATTTAAGTGACTGGTTAAATCTAGTCACTTGTCAAAAATAATCATAACTACGATTACCACAATCTTTTCTGTCTTATATTATAGTTTTGCATTTAACTTTCTTTCATGAAATCGACTTTAAGAGATTTTGAAAAGCAAAGAAATAACGAAAAAAGCTCAAATAATTTTTTGTTATATAAACTTTTAGATGGATGTTTTACACTGAAACTCTGAGTTTCTTAGTTATTGGCATAATTTTTTGTTTTAATAAAATCAAATCAATTAAAGAAACTGTAAAATTGCCTTACTTTAAAATTGATTTTACGAGATGGTTCTAGGTTCAAATAAGTTTTTCCTCTCCATCTTGTTTCGTTTTCAAACAAATATTACCAAGATAATTACTGGCAAACAGTATTTCCTAAAAATTGACTTACTTGTAGGTGTGCTAGTGTAATTGGCATAGAATCCCATTCCCTGAACCGATGAATCCGCCTTAAACTTAACAAACAAAAAATTTCCAGAACTCCTCAACGTGATCGGTTTATTCTGGTGACAAAGCGTCGCAATTTCGGGATACGTTTCATCTTCACCATTGTACAATTTAATATAATCCAAATGACAAATGTAAGTTTTTTCAATTTCAATTTTATGAAAAGTAATTTCAACATTGCTGCCAAAATCAACCTGGATTTTCCAGTTGCATTCAATCGAAGGGGGATACGATCTGGGATAATTAGGGGAGAAAATAGTGCCATTAGGGTGTGTTAAAATATCTCCACAACCCTCCAATTGCCACTCTAATCTAAACCCATTTCCAAAAAGAAGATTATCGGAGAGGAAGCGAATTTTAGCATGATCTGAATTCAACGTAATCAAAGGTGGGATTTTATCCCCACAATAAATTCCATATTTTTGAAACGGCCCTTCTTCTTCGTATTCTTCAACGGGTTCGACGTATAAAACCTCCACGTAGTCAAAAAGACACTTGTCTGAATCAGAGTTATTGCTTGGTACATTTTGCACCAAAACTTTTTCCAAGTCAAAGTGTGAAAACGAGATGTTTATTTTGTTTTTATCGGCGACTTTTATCTCCCAGTTGCAATTTACTGAATTCGGGTAATTATTTGGAAAGTTTGGGCTTTCGATCACGCCTCTGAAACCCTTCAAGGTGTTGTTGCACACTGAAAAATTAATTGTGATTTCAATGGATAATAACGAATTTATTTACTGGTGATGTATTGTAAGTGGAATCCTCGTCCATTTCGACTGAGATCAGATCGGAAAATTACAGTTAAGGTGTTTCCTGACGATCGGAGGAATGAAGGGTGGTGCAAACAGAATCTGCCCAAAGATTTGGAGTTCAAAGATGGTCCATCCAAAATCTACAAATTTTAATAATTATATCTTTGATATTACACTTTTTTTATGTTAAGGAGTTTTATAATTAATCTAGTGATCTGTCAAAATTATTGTTAGAGATTTTTACGAAGCAAGCCGTTTGATTACCATTCTATTATAGTGTAAAAAGTGGTTACTTTATTCTTGTATTCTTTAAATTTCTTTTCAATCTTTCAAATTCAAAAAATTGTTTTGCTCAAGAAATTTGCATATGTAAATATCTCCAACGCACGAGTTATACAAAAAATTTTTTCAGGCAAAAATACATGATTGGGTTTATACCGGGTGCTCAAAAATCGGCGGACCAATTCACTGAGATGTGGTAGAGAATTGCTTCCATTTTAAAGGTAAAAATAGTACAAAAATTCTTTGAATTAAAGTTATTGGTAGATAACGGATTTTAAATAAATGATATGTGGCAACGTAGTCAAATAGTCGTGATCGCAATAGAATTTGATCAACAATAAAAATAAATTATTTTTGAAACCGTTTCCTAGGAAATAATTCCTAATGTTGGTACATTTTGCAAAATCACAAATTGTGATTTTTTGCTGAATTTAATTTTTTTTTTAATTCAAAAAACTGCTAAAGTCTAAAAGTAAATTTAAAAATAATTATTCATCATTTTGTTAGGAAACGATTACTTAGTGTGAATTACAAAAACATTAAAAAATAATGAAAACTGAAGAAGTTAACAAAATAAGTTTGTAGTTTCAGATTTTTTTAAATATGAGTTTATGAATTTTTTCAACATTTTTCCCGTAATCTGCACTTGTTTCTCAATAACATACCACTGAGTTGGTGTGCCCGGTTTTGTGCAATCTATATTTAATATTTGCGACAAAAGAGTTTTTTGAGAAAGGATAATCATTTAGATTGAATTAATTCATTAGATTCTAAAATTTACATACTGTGCCTTTTAGGCGACAACATAAAATACTAACGTAGTACAATTATTGAATATTTTTTAAGAGCATTTTTTTAGTTTCTGGTTGTAGTTTTTCTAGTATTTAACCCGTCTGTTATCGCAAACATAAAATGATGTTTTTATTTCTGATGTTAAACAAAACCAAAAATTTTTTAAATTTAATTTTAAATTTTTTTAAAAAGGTTTTAATAATCCTAACCTCTCTGAATACACTCTTTAGAGCTATTTTCGCACACAAGATTTTAGTTGTCCCATTCGTCATTTGTAAACATTTCCATTTCAGTTCATAGTAGAATTGCAACAGCGCATTTGAATTTTTGGGAGTGAAAAATAAACACAAATTGAGAGTTTCTGTATAAGAAAAGAATTCTGTGTTAAACTAAATTCCAGCGACACACTTTGAACTAAGAAAATCCACCAGAAACTTTCAACTTGTACTCCATTTCAGTCAAAACAATGCAAATGCGCTGTTGCAAAATTCTACTACGAACTGAAATGGGATATAAATTAATCAGAAACCGTTGCACATTGCCTTATTCTTCGCTTTAGTGGTTTCAAAAGTTTCAACAGGTTCTACTTTTTACTTTAAAAATAGTTGTTGAAATTAGTGCCTTTTATAAATTAAGAATTTTAAACGATTGATCAACGATAAAAATGTGTGGTATTTTTTGTATCCCGTCCGTGCGTGAACTATTTGTATTTTTCTTCTGTTTTTTCTGTTTTTTTCAAATTCTAAAATGGCACTACTTGTTGCTTGCAAACAATTTGACTGGTAATAAGTTTTGAAAAAAAAAAATACTTCTACTGATACTGTTCGTAAAAAATTGAAAATAAAATCTAAAAATTTTTGCAGTGTCTCGTTAAAAGGTTTCATTAAACCACAAAAATAAAGAAACAGTTTTTAGAACTAAAAACTCAGTTTTTTGAGAATATGTTAAATCATGCCGAAAAATCAAGACATTAGGTTGTAGATAGTATAGCATTCCAAATAGTATAAGATTATATGGAGGGTCCCTTTGTACAGAAGTTAACCGCCTCACAATGGGTTTATTACCAAACCCGTGCCACCAGCCCAAAATTTGCATTCATTATTATGGTCTTCTCTGTTTGCAAACCGTTCCATTGCCCCTAATTCTTAGAGTAAAAATATTTTACTGGAGGCATATAACCTTATTCGACTGGGAATACAATAATTTTAAGAGTAATTATCTTTTAGAATTGTATTAAAATGTTAAAAAACTGAGGGCCGATTTACAGAACATTTTAATCGCATTTAAAATTTAATTGGAAATTAACTTGACATTCGTTAATGCATTTTAAAGAAAATTGTTTGCTATTTTTTTCTAACATCTACCTCAACATAATCCAGTGCGCATTCGCTATGTTCCTCAAGATCCAAATCGGAGAAAACCAACTGAATCAGTGATCCAGCACTTATCGAAATTTTCCAAATACATTCAGCATTCAAATTGTAGGGTTCTGGATAATTTGGTGATATTATGGATCCAGTTGGGCTATTTAAAACCCCACCACATCCAGTGGCTGTAGCTTCCCACGTAATTTTGAAACCTTTTTCCGATTTTGACATATCTGATTTAAACCGGATAAAGAGTTTATTAGCGTGTGATGGAATCATTTTCGGAATATCAGTGTTACAAAATCTACCCAAGAGTGGAGACATTGAGCTTCCTCCATTGCTGGAATAGAAAAAATAAATATCGCGAGATTGCGACAATAAGTTTTCTTTTACCGAATTTCCAACCAATCGTATCGACACGTCGTGTAGTGTTCGAGTTGAAAATCAGTCACATTTAGCAAAATTTGATGACCCGGCTTAACTTGAATTGTCCAAGTGCATTCGATATTGAGGGGGTAATTGTTGGGGTATCCGGGAGATTTAATTACACCAGCATTTGAGTAGTAATTTCCACCACATACTAAATAATAACGAATTTTTTTGTTAAAATATTAATATTACAGAAAATAAAACTATTACCTGTCGATTCTAGTAGAGTGCTATAGGAAGCCACAAAACCATTCATGTTATTAGTTTGATCCGAATGAAAAATGACTGTGATTAGATTTGAAGTGCTTAACATTGCTGGAGGTACGTGTTGTCCACAGAATTTTCCAATTGATGTTCCTTCTCCAGTCTCTGTATTATTATCAAAAATTTCCACAGCATCGTAAGTGCAATCAAAACTGCCTTCGATCTGAAAATTCATCCAAGTTACTTGAATCACGTTCCCAGGTGGTGCTGAAATTATCCATTTGCAAATTGTTCCAGAAGGGTAGACTTGGGGATACTTTGGGGTTGAAAAGGTTCCTGATTTTTCTTTCATTATGCCTCCACAACCTGTGAAAAAATGATATACATTGTTAGAATTCTCCTTTTTTTCTTCCGTGGGGAATAAGAACTACCAGTTAAATATTTGTTTTAGTGAAAAATCATTTTTAATGAACTAAGGCCGGTTTACAGAAAGCGAAATTAAGATTTAATTCAGAATTAAACTAATTCGAAGTAAGTTGCCATTTAAAATGCATTGACAAATGTCAAGTCAATCTCGAATTAAAATTTGATTGCAATTAAAATGTTCCGTAAACCAGTTCTAAAAATCGCATCTTTTGTTGTCATCTTGTTTATATATTTAAAACGTCTCAAAAAGAAACTCAGCTCATTATTTTTCACACCATCTTTTGAACAAAGAATAGTAACAGGAAGAAGATAGACATCGTAGTTAGGAAGAACAATGTTGCAAAAAGGGGAAACTAGAAGAAGAATGACGTCGCAAAAAGTATAAACAAATTACGTTGCATAGAAAAAACAAAACTAAAAAAGGCGTTGCAAAAAAGAACAAAACAAGAAGAACGAAATGACCTTGTAAAGAAGACGAACATCGGCTCAAAAATAAAGAAGAAAAACAATGCTGAAAGAAAAATAAAGAACAAATGAAAAAAATAGCGTCATAAAAAAGAGAAAGAGGAAAAAAACACGATGTTGTAAAGAAGAAGGCATTTAAACAAACAAGAAGAACGTCGCAAAGAAAAGAAAAAATAGAATGAGGAGGTAAAACATTAACATGATAAAGAAACCGAAGAAGGAGAACTATGGCGTGAGGCAAACAACGTCGCATGAAAAAAGAAGCGTTACAAAAAAGGGAAAATAAAAAACATGGCAAAGAACAGCAAGTGGAAGAGGAATGACGTCTTAAAGAAGAAGAACATCAACGCAAAATAGAAAGAGCACAAAAAATAAAGAAGACAAAAACAACAACAAGCACAATGCACTAAGACAACAAGTACGGCGTTGTAAAAATAGTGAAAAAAGTATAACAACGAAGTCTGAACTAAAAGAAAGAGGAAGGAGAACTAGGTCGTAAAAGAAAGCAACATACGTTGTAAAGAAGAAGTGCATAGTCACGAAATAAAGAAAGAAGAAAAAATAAAAAAACAGTGCGCTACATAAATAAGAAAGGAAAAAAGAACAACGTTGCGAAGAAGAAAATAACGCCGCAACACGAGAATGAAGAAGATAAACGAAGTCGAAACGAAGAAAGACAACGTCACAGAAAAAAATAAAAAGAACAAACAACTTAATAACGAAGAAAAGTTAAGAGGAAAGGGGACGTTGTAAAAGAAAAAAGTAATAGAAAGAAATGTACTAAAGAAGAAGAAAATCGATGCTATAAAGAGAGTGTCGTGAAATAAACCGTAAAACGGTCGCAAAAAAAGAAAGAGGAATAAAAATGATGCAAAAAAAGAAAGAACAGAAACGTCGCAAACAAGAAATACATCGACACGAATTAGAAAAAGGAAAACACGACCGACGTGGTAAAAAAGAGCTATGTCGCAAGAAAACAAAAACAAAAGAACGGCATCGCAAAATAGTGTATGAGAAAGATAAATAAAGTCGTAACGAAGAAGAACAAGGTAACAAAGAAAATTAAGAAAAAAAAATGTTGCAAAGAAGAAGAATGTCGCAAAGAGTAAAAAGAGGAAGATGAATCTCCTCGTAAAGAAATACAATGTCACAAGAAAAAAGATGAAGAAGAACAACGTCGTAAAGTAGAAAAACAACGCAAGAAAACAAAAACAAAAGAACGGCATCGCAAAATAGTGTATGAGAAAGATAAATAAAGTCGTAACGAAGAAGAACAAGGTAACAAAGAAAATTAAGAAAAAGAAAAATGTTGCAAAGAAGAAGAATGTCGCAAAGAGTAAAAAGAGGAAGATGAATCTCCTCGTAAAGAAATACAATGTCACAAGAAAAAAGATGAAGAAGAACAACGTCGTACTCGTAAAGTAGTAAAACAACGTCGCAGATAAAACAGAGAAAGACGAGGAGGAACAAAGTCGTAAGGAAGAATACTAACATCGTAAAAAGTAGTAAAAGGAAGAAGAATGGCATCGTAAAAAAAGAAAAGGAACGACGCGGTAAAAAAGAAAATAAAAAAGAACAGCTGGTGTCATGATATTTGCATGTGTTGTTAACATTTAGTTATTGTTTTAATGTTTACTTCCAACACTTTGAACGAGTAAAAAGGCTTATGATGTTTACTATATGAACGAAACGTTGCAGCTCGCCGTTTTATTTAAAACCTTTTAAGGAATTGGTTCTATCGTCATGAAATTTTATTACAGTAAGAAGAACGTCAGAAAATGAGAAACTACGAAGAAGAACAACTTCACAAAGAAAGGAATAGGGAACAAATACGGCGTTACAAGAAAAAGAAGATAATAAAACGAGGAAGCAAAGAGAAAAAACATTGTTGTAAACAAAACAAGAAGAAAGAAGAACTATGTTGTAAAGAAACAAAATTGCAAAGAAGCAAGAAAAAAAGAAGAACGTCGCGTAAAGAAAATAAAGATAAAAAGCAAAATTAAGCGTAAAGTTGTCGTTTTTGGTATAAAGTAGGGCAATTTATTTCAAGTATTCTAAAGGGTTTTCTTTTTTCGTTTTGAAGAAACAATGAAGCCGATAGAAATTATTTTTACCAAAACTGTTCAGAAATTTGTCGTTTTCAACTAAAATGAAGCGTTGTAAGATATTTGGAAACGATTTAGCGATTGAGCCAGGTAGGTATAAGCAAAAATCAAGTAAAAAAAAGTGAGTTATTTGAAAAAAACTAATAAGAAAATCGCCGTTTTTTCATTAAAATAAAATGATCTAAGCAACATGAAAATAAGTTCAGCGGATTTTAAAGTAAACAAGTGTTGGAGATCAACTTAAGATTTTAACAAAATTAATCCCTGTAAAAAGTTTCATGAGAACTCATATAAAAGTTGATGCTAAGAGCACGCCATTTGCACTACCTTAGGCGCAAATAAAATGAAACTGTTTCAGATATTTGTTTTTTTTTGTGGACAAAATAATTATAGTTAAGACAATCTAAAAGTGTTATGCAAGAAATCTATTAAAATTAATATTTTTTAACAAAAATTAGGATGTGGTGATATTCAACTTATTTGAAGAAAGTAAATAGCAGAAAAATTGTTGTTTTCTGTCAAACAATTGAGTTATTTCCAAGCAATTTGGCCTCTTTGAAAGAGATGATCTGTTATAAATTAACTAATTTCAAGGAAGTTAAGACGGAGAGTATAATTTTTGGTCAAAATATGTCGATTTGAGTCATCCCAAGTCGGTTCAGCCCTTTTTCAAGCCCAGAATCGTCCAAAATCAATTTATTTGAAGAAGACCAGTAATAAAATCCTCGTTGTCAGTAAAAATAAAAGAATTCCCGTCTTTCTAATGCTAGTTATTATTTTTTTGACCAAAAATTAGTATTTATTTGTATTAGACGTTTCAAACTGAAATACCTATATCAACTTTTTTCAGATAAACTAAATAAAACTTTTTTTTTTCGTTAATTTGGCGATTTACCTTGGAAACCTTAAGAGAAAACCAAAAGAAAAAAAAATTCACGCATATAAACTTAAAGAACCTTACATAAAAAACATAAAGTTTGTTTGGTAACATTTTTTTTAAATATTTTTAGTTGCGTAGTCTGTTTTGTATCATAAACAATACTTCTTTTTTTCCGCATTTCAGTAACAGTTTAACGCAAACATTTATATTAAATACAAATTTTAAAAATTATGTACCACAAATTAAATTTCAATGAAGTTATTAATTTTACAAAAATTTTGAAAAAACAGTACCTACTATATTAAAGTATACGTGGATATCGAGGTCTTTAAAACATGCCCGATTTTTCGAGCACGACGGCATAGCCGAAGTGATCGAATAGAGCATGTGTTTTAAAGACCATTTATCCACGAGTATTTTACGTTATTTTTTTTATTGGTACACTTTGAAATCATAAATACTGATACAATGTGTTCAAAAATGGTTGTTCATCAAGTCACCTATGATATTTGAACGTAATATGCCGCTTAATTTAAATTGCGAATGCCGTCAAACTGGCAGATCTGTTAAAATAATACAAAAAGGCTTCGAATAAAAAAATGAAAGAATACACAACAAAAATCACGAAAATATAAAACACAAATCAAAACAAACCTTTCACTTGAAACAACATTGCCGAAAATTGCAAAAAAGTGAGTAAAAAGCTAGTTTTAAGATTTGACAGAGGAACTACAAAAATAAGTCATTTGAGCGAAGCGACACATTGAATTTGAATTCCATAGTCAACTTGATGAGCAACCATTTTTGAACACATTCTATTAATATTACAAAAATTGGAAATAATGTAATGTGAGATCACTATATACCTTTCGTTATCATGGAATTATAATAAAAAATCATTAAAAAGTTGCCATTTATACTTCACGTTTTTTGGGTTATTGATGTTGCCATGGGCACTTTAAAAAACGCGCGTTTTTGAAAGTTGGATTTATACACGCTGTAGCGTTTTTTAAAAAGCAAAATAGATTGCCAATTAAAAAAAGATTTTTTTTATCTTACCTATATTAGTGGTTGTATAATTTGCCCTAAAGCCTTTACCATTGTTATTGGTATCGGATTGAAATTTGATCCATAAGTAATTGTACGATGAAACAATCAAAGGCACTTTGTTTGCACAATAAGTCCCAATTAAAGTATAATTGCTGTTATGTCCATCCCTTACCTAGAAAAAAAATCGCAAAAAATTCCAAAACCAATGCTACCAACCTCCAAAAAATCGTAAACGCAATCTGGATAAGTATTACTCTCCAAATCCAAATCAACAATGTTTAATTTAATAATATTTCCAAGGGGTTGGACAATTTCGAAGATACATTCTAGATTATGGTCGTAGTTTTTGGGATAACCTGGAGATTGAATAACACCTGAAGGTGTTGTAAATGTGCCTCCACAAACTGTAATAAAAAAGTGGGTGTTTGTTTTTTGGTAAAATTTAAAATTGAAACCTGTTTCGTATCGAAGAGCGAAGCCTTCACCAGCAGTGGCCCAATCAGTCTTAAACACTATTAAAATTTCGCTTTTTTCGGTGATGTATGGTGAAGGAACGGTTTGGCCACAATATTTTCCAATAAGAGGAGCATCTACTGTGGTACCAGCATAAATCTGGAAAATTTTATAATAAACACATTTGTTACAGTAATTAAAATGTTTTTCTCTCGACTTTTGAATAAAAAAATTCAACAAAAGAAACGGAAAAGAACATTTACTTTGTGATGAAAAAAAAACGGAATTCTACAAACATTTGAAAACGGCGAAAATAATTTAACAATACATTCAAAATTTGGATTACGTTTTTAACAACAAAATCTAATTTTTTCATTGGATCAGTCGAGCGATGTGGTTAATTTTTTGGGTGGCCATTTATTTTTTGGGTGGTCATTTATTTTTTGGGGCTTAACAATTCAGTGGAAGTTTAGCCTAATTTTAAATATCGGCTTTATCTCATAAAGATGTTTTACCCCATACTCGAAATCGGTAAAAAAAATTCACAAAAATTTCTCAATACCTATGTATGAGATAAAACGTTGTATTATACACGTAAAGAAAAGTTGACATTATCTGTTCGTGATTCGTGATTTTGAAACTCACTCACAGACAATGAACAACTTTTCTGTACTTGAATAATAAACTACTATTTTTTTTATCTTCAGCGAGAACATTTTAGCTTATTTGAATAGAAATTTGCTAGAAAACTGAATTTTTAATCTTAAAAATGCTCCAAAACTTTAGAAAAAAAAAACAATAAAATTGTACGAAAAATTTTGCAAAAGAATGCTTTTCAATTATAAAACATTTTCAAAGTTCGTTTACAATTTGTCGCTTTATTAGAGAGAAACTTCGCGAAATTTTTGTTTTAAATTAAAAATAACATAATTTCTGACGTACTGTCAGAATGAAGAATTAGAACAGTCAAATTTTTGATACTGTAAACGGATGAAGTAACTTGTAACTATTACATTTTGCTGTCCCAAAAATCACCTCGCCGGCCGTATGTTTGCCACCATAGATGAAACCCCCGCTTTACACCATAAAATTGTTATAAACATTGACATAACTAGGACATTTTGCTGTCTTAATTTTTCATGAATACAAAAGTAAATATAGGTGTGGTATCGGTCCGTTTTAATGAAACTTTGGGAAAAAGTAAATCATTATAAATTTTACAAACTATGCTAAAATAAAATAATTTGTCTTATAGGTCTTGATAATGTTGTTGCTTATTCGTTATATACGAGTAGAGTTAGTACACCTTTATTCTACAAGTGGGTACTATGGCACATTTATTTGATTTAGTTATTTTTTTATCCTACTAATAGAATTAAGTGGCCATTTGGTAATTTTTTATTCTATTGGTGATTTTTTATTCTATCGTTGAAAAAATTTAACAAAAATTTGTCATATAAGAGAAAACGTTGTTTATACGCGTAAAGAAAAGTTGGCATCATCTGCTCGTGATCCCTTTCTTAAACTCGTGCTCCACATCACACACAAATAATGAACAACTTTTCTTTTATCAATTTTTAGGGACTGTAAGCAAAATAGTAAGTGAATTTTTAGTGCCCGACCATGTGACTTTATATTTAAAGAACATCCTACAATACTTGAAAAAATAAAAAATAATGCCATTTTTGATTGTTATTGTAATTTTTCAGTTTATTTAAACCGTGTTCAACATAAAAAAATAATAATTAAGTAATTGTACCTACTTTACTTCTAAAAAAATAAATAACAAGTAACAAATAATACTTTCCACCTTCATTGAGAATTTTTCGCTTTATTAAATCTGTGTTTAATATTTAACCCAAAAAAGTTAAATTTCCTCATAAGAGACAAGAACTTACTGCAACATAATCGAATTGACAGTTTTCCGAATCCTCAACATCAAACGACAGAAAAGTCAATTTTATTCGACTTTTCGTCGTCAGCTGGATTTTATATTCACACTGAATATCGTTTGGATAATTTCCGTTATACATCGGAGAACGAATTTCGTCTTGAGATCTCGTATAAACACCACCACATCCTGGCATTCCTTCGACCACTGAATAGGTTATTTGAAAACCTGGGTAATTTTTATCCATATCGGAGTGGAAATGGACCAAAACTTCGCCTGATGGAGAAAAAAGTGGAGAGGGGTGTGTAGTATTACAAAATTTGGCGAAAACTGGATCTGTAGGCTCAGTTCCTGTAATAAACTAAGTACAAAAGAAAATGTGGTTTTATTTAATACTGATTTATTTACTTCTAAATAATCGTGATCACAGGCTGAGTTGTTTCCAATCATTAGAGTGAAAAAGTGGAAGAGGAGGCGTTTTCCTGGTTGGGCTTGAAGTGGCCAATAGCAGTCACTGATTTAAATATAAACATACATAAAAAAAATAATTAAAAACAAATTTACCGATTATTTGGGTAATTTCCAGGTGATCCAGGTGATTGGATTATTCCATGCGATGTTACACTTTTCAGTTGATCTCCACAAACTAAAAATAACGGTTAATTCAAAGTGTGATTTAAATAAAATGGCTTTTTGTTTGGCAAGACTCGATTTTTTATTTTGTTCTTTATTTTATTTTCAAGGTTAACTTATTATTTAGAAAATCAAATTTCCCATTTGTGAAAATTAATTTTCCAATTAATCCGATATTTTTTAAATTGACCGTAAATCACCTGAGAGTTCGAAAACATTTTCTTCTCAAAGTAGAGCATTTTCTTTTTGAAAACCCTTACAGGAATTAAAACAAGTCATTTGATTTGTCTTTAGAATTTTGATTTCTTCAGTTTTCCAAAATTTCGTAGACAACTTTGTGATTGTTATTGAAAGTCATTTTTGCGTTTTTACTTTAAAAAAACTAAATTGTTCAAATTCATATAGAAATTTAAAAAAAATGAAATGATTTTAATTTTTCATTTTTCAATTTTCCAAAACTGCGGAACAAACATCGCCAAATGCAAATACTCAATAGAATATTTGATTTTATGTTGAAATTTTGGCGATTTTAATAACACAATTTTTGTTTTAAATTCCCTCAAAAATGTAAAAAAACAATAAACTGCTTCAAGTCGCCAGATGATTTGAAAACTTTTTGTTTTAGAGATCTCACTATAATTTTAAGTTTGGAAAACTTGAGTCTAAAAATATTATAAGAATTTAAAAAAATATTGAAACAAATTAAAATTTCAATTCTTTAATTGTTCCAAATAATCACAAAAAAATTCTTTTAATTTTACGTCAGAATTTTGAGGTAAAATTTCGTTCACATCGCTTTCGCTTGTTTTCCAAAGGCACAGTTATTCCTATTTATGAAAAAAATGAGCCTTAAATTCTTTAAAAAAAATCAAAATTGACTATAAACCACATGATTTGACATAGATGTCGTAAAATAATTTTGCGATTTAACATTTACAAAATTCGTTCTTTAGATATTTAATATCAATTAAAAAATAGTATATTATATTATAAATGATAGAAATGCATCATTATATGCGAGTCAGAATTTTGACACTTTTCACGAGCTTTGTAATGGCATTTAGATCACGAGTGATATACGACGTTTTATCTTACAGGTGCAGTGTAAAAAAAGGCAGTGCCTCCGCTGCCGGCAATGGCGCCCATGCCAGCGAATTTGCTGCTAATTTCACATTTTTCTGGTATTATCTTAGCTTAAAATGTTTTTTAAACGACTATAACTCCCTAAAATATGTATCTCAGAAATTAGGTGTTATTCTTATTGCAGGTTTAACTATGTAGTACCGCTAAAATATTCTTTTGATGAAAGTTGAACTATTATCTTTCTTTCTTTGTATCATTTTTTAAAGCTACTCTGTGTGTACGTACATACATTGTACTCTAAATTTTTAGGCAAAACAAATTAATTTTGTTAAAAAAAAACGTTTTAAGTAACAAAGTATTGGGTCAATATAATTTAGACTATAATTCGTATAATACTGAACTAAAGTCGTTTTAATTTCTTTACCACGATTTGTTTGATTTAAACTTTGTGAAGAATCAAATTCCGAATATTCGTTAACAATATAACTTTGTTTCATCAAAGCTTTTAGTGTGCAGCAGCATCATCATAAGTGTTGGTGTTTTTTTTTGAATCATGGATTTCCTGCACAATTTTGATTGAGTCTTTTATTTAAATAAAGTCTTATAACAAAACACTTCTAACAGCTTCTAAGCTATCAGTGTGATCAAAAAACTTTCGCAAATCGCTCTTTGTTAATAAAATTTCTTAAAAAACATGATAAAGTCCATCCGTAATTAAAATCAATTGTCAAATTGTTTCAACGTTGGCAACTCCATTTAAAATTAGTCGTCCAAGCTTCGTTCCTATGGCAATGTCGCAGGGTTCTAACTACATGGTGGTTCTAACATAATTTCAAAATTTTTGACATTGACAATGGAGTGTTATACTCGAAAGTAAAAGTTTTTGGAAATTGCAGATTCTCAAACTAGACACAAAATGATGTCTAGTAATATCAGTCTAATAAAATCGGTACTTTTTTAGTAATAATAGAAAATTTGCTGTGTGACGTAAACAATGTCTCGACCTTCGACCGTCTCGACTAATGATTCGTCAGTCTTTCGCTGCGTACAGTTAACGCTACGACCTACGTTTGGGCTGGTAAACGTCAAATACAAATGTCAAAACTGTGAATTGTCGATTGTTACTGTGTTGTGTGCTAATATTTTGCAGGAGTTTGTGTTTTGGTAAAATGACTGCTCCTGAAGCTCATCTGAAGTCGTATGTAAAACAAAATTGATTACAATTGATTTAAAAAACGAATGAGGTATACATAGTTGCAAATTCCAATAGTCATTTTTGTAATAGAAAGTTATGTATTTGATGGATCTAAAGCGCCACCGTTGCGCAGACAACCGACGCCGGCAGCCATAATCCTTGTATTTTTTGGGCACTACAAAAAATCTAATAAATTCAAGTACATATCTGACTGTAACATTAGCATATTTCTATATTCTATGTTAGTTCATAGTATAATTTTGCAACAGCGCATTTGAATTTTTTGGAGTGAAATGGAGCACAAATTGAAGATTTCTGATGGGTTTTCTTAGCTCAAAACGTGCCGCTGGGATTTTGTTTAACAAAGAATACTTTTATTTTACTAAAACTTTTAATTTATGCTTTATTTCTCACTCTGAAAAATTCAAATGCACACTTGTAATTCTACTATGAACTAAAATGTGAATTTTGTTTCAGATTTCGTAGTGATCTGTGTTGTTGTTATGAAATAAACAATCTCATTGTTTTCCTTAATTTTCCCCAGACTTCTACTTGTAAGTAGAACCTACAGCTTTATCTCTCTTAAAACAATGGTATAATGTACCTAAAAAACTGCACCTGTGAGATAAAAATTGTTTTTATTCATTTTAAAATTTTAATTTTTCCACTTTGCCAACTAACTTCAAAATTTAAAACTTTTTAATTTTTTAAAATTGATCAAAATCCATCAATAAGAATATCAAAATCGTCCTTATTTGTTTTAAGTGATAATTTTTTCAAAAAAAAAAATTATTCCTCATATTCTCTGCTAATATATCTTCTACAAAATGCCATAATTACAAAATTAAAACCATTACAGGGTACAATCGATGTCCAGTTCAACTCAAATCCTTCTGATGCAACCGAATGATCCGATCTAAACCACAAATAAACAGTATTATGAGTCGATACAATATTTCCACCATTCGGTAACTGATGCCCACAAAAACGACCTAAAGACCGTGCCAATGTATTTTTCCCATCATGTATCTAAAAAAAGCCTCAGCAAAACTCTTCTCTAAACATTTTTGCATCACCTGTAGCCAATCATAACGACACCCGCGTGATCCTTCAACATCGAAACGTTTAAAAGTGATATTTAACACTTTAGTAACATTAGTTTCCAAAATCCAGGCACAACTCATCGCACTGCTATATGTTTGTGACGAACCAGAAGGAAAAACCAAAGTTCCGGTTTCTCCCACAAGACGACCACCACAAGCTTAAAAAATGTTATTATTTTTATATTTGTTTTTTTTTTTAGTTTATTACATTGTTTTTCCGTTTCGCAACGCAATCCTGTATAAGCTGATGGACACAAACACTGGTAAGAAATGCCCAAGAACGAAGTGCAAGTTGCGCCGTTTTGGCAAGGGTTAGAAGTACACAAATCGCGAAACTTTTCACAATTTTTCCCTATTGAAACATTTTATTATAATTTTTTTTAACAGTTTAGTTTTTACCGGCGTATCGCCTGTTGCAATGGCACGTGTAATCGGTTCCGTTGGTAACTCTGCAAAAGCCACGTCTGCAAGGATTTGGGGTGCAAGGACCTGGGGCTGAAGGCAATGAACGCACACAACCATTGCGTCCTATCCCGTTACCTGTGTAGTCACTGGGACAAATACATTCAACGAAAGTGGAACCAATTCCTGTAAAAATGTACATTTCGTTAATTCTAATACTAAAAAACAGTAAAGGGAGAAAAAATTTATTTGGGTGTAGGACACTCGTTTCAATTTTGTCACGGTGAGGCGAATAACTGGTTTAGTAAATATTTATTTACCTCACACGTTGTGTTGCTGAGCAAGTAATTTGAGTCTTAAAACACTTTACTTGAGGCTACAAAATTTTAATAGTTTAGTAAGTTGAAACAAGTAAGTTAGAAGAACCAAAATTTTTCTTTCATTATATTTGACTGTAAAATTATGTCAGTTTTTTATGTAAGCTGTAAACAGCTACGAAATGTAAGGTTTCATTAAAGAACCTTTACTTTAGTCTATTTTTATGTATTTTAAAAAATATTTAAAAAAATCTAACAATAGTAAAATTTTTAATTTATTAAAGTACTTAAATATTGTTGAAGGTTGTAGTTCCACACAACAAAATTAAAATCTCTATTAAAATTTGCAATAATCTCAACAATATTTTTCGTACAAACTATTTTATTTCGATCAGAAATTGAATATAGTATATTAAGTACAAAGCGATCAGGAAGTCCTTCTATCAAGTAGGTGTATTACTTGAGAACGTATGTCCGGTGTCGTGTATTAGCTCAGCCTGCTGTCAAAATTTAAACTGAAATTACCTCAAACGTAAACTCTTAGTCGTGACACAAATAACACCCGAACTCTAGACGAACCGTAAATGGTGTCACCCTGTATATTAATATATTCTAACAATAATTTAATATGCTTAATTTTTTTGACATTTTCCTTTGACATTAGCTTGAGTTCTGCAGATGTACGTCCTTTAATTTCTAAACTTACTTGATAGAAGGACTTTTCGATCGCTTTGTACTAGGTGAAGCAAACTTATCGCGCACTTAAGAAAATCGCGATTTCTAATTAAATAAAAAAATATTGCATTTTACACGCCTGACTATACGTTCGAAAGGTATTTCCCCTAATTTTTTGGTAATTTTCCACTTGCAGATAAAAATAATAATTAAAAAAAGTAAGTTTCTACCAAAAAGTCAAATTCTAAATTTTATACTAAACCACGGGTATTCACGTCAGATAATTGTTTACAAAATTAGCGAAGAAAAATACCAATCAGATTTTGAATTAAACGCACTTTTACATTTTAACTTAAAAAAATATTTTTATTTATGAGTTGCTATTTGTAGCGTCGTAAATTTAGGTGACTGTGAACTGTAATTGGGATAAGATTGTAAAAGATTTCGTTGGGATATTTCAATGCAGGCATCAGTTTTATTGCAAGACTGTAAATAAGGCGTTTCAAAAAGGTCGGCTACTGGTAACTGATCCCTTTATTTTTGTTGGCAAATTATACCATCTTCTAATAAATCACGCGTCTGGTTTGCGTCTAAATAAAAAAGACCGATTATTTCACCAGCCAAGTAAAAATTTATAATTTTGATACTAGCGTTCGATGGGCTAGCAGGTAAGGATTCATTTGGTCTAAAAACTTTGTAGTTTCATTAAAAGTTAGTGCCCAAAAACTCACAAAACTGCTACGACTTTATTTATTAACAAAAAAATCTAATAAAAATCGAGAATGGTCCTTATCAATGTACAGGCTGGTGTGTAAAACTTCAGTATTTTTTATTCATTAGAAGTCGCGATTTTCTTGGGTGCGCGATAAGGTTGCCCACCCAGTATAAATGCATATTGAGGTCTTCAAAACTCGCGCGATTTTTCGACGGCTACGCCATCGTGCTTTAAATAGAGCAAGTGTTGTAAAGACCAGTTATCCACGAATACTTTATTTTATTTTTTTTTATTGGTACACTTTGAAATCATAAATACTGATATTAATATTACAAAAATTGGAAATAATGTTATGTGAAATCATTATACCTTTCATTATCATGGAATTGATTGTGATTGTAATAAGAAATCATTAAAAAGTTGCCAGTTATCTTCACGTTTCTTGGGTTGTTGATGTTGTCATGGGCACTTTAAAAAACGCGCGATTTTGAAAGTTAGATTTACACACGATAAAAAGTTTTTTAAAAAAGCAAAATGGATTACCAATAAAAAAATAATGTTTTTCTATCAGTGGAGAATATTTTTGCTTACAGCTTAGGATTCTAAAATTGATAAAAGCTTTGAGAAAAGCAGTGCTCTATGCAAGAAAATAATTCTGTATTGTCGTATTGGTATATTACGATTACATGAGTCTTATGACCGTTCACAAAGCTTTTAAAAATTTTAGAATCCTAACCTGCAAGCAAAAATCCTCTGATATTTCTGATAGGAAAACATACATTTTTGCACGACTGAGCTCTACTTACTGCGCTTGTTTCCAAGACAGTACGTGGTATTTTCTAGTTGCTACGTCCAAAGGCGTCGGTAAGCAAATTAAGCGTCGGTAAGTAATTTTGTGACGCCTTGGAGATAGAAACCGGTAACTATAACGTGCTCACTTGACAATTATTTTGATATTTAATTAATCTTAAAAAAAAATTAAGGATCGTGCAAAAAACGCCATAAGCATCACGAACGTTAAAGATTGCCGATCTCAGAAAATTGTCTTCGATCGGTAAAATCTCCTTACCGTTCTTGATACTGAATATACTATTACATTTTAATGCAGGATTTAAATATTTTTTGCATTTTAGTCTTTACTTATTCTAAATGTCTTTTTCTCTGAAATTTAGTTTTAAAGCGTATGTGCGGTTCAGAATCAGTTACGGAAACGATAAAAAAACTAACAATAGCAACAAAAAATTGTCCTCAAGTTAGGACTGAGTTATCCGAAAAACTTTGATACAAAAATGTATAGATTGTAGAAAACAATTCATTTTTAGATTATAAATGTTAATTTATAAACAATTTGATGCCAATTGAAGCATGAAAATGGGGCAAAATTACAGAAATAATTTATAACAACTAATTTTGAGAGAAAATGCAACGCTGGCGTTTACGTAGTTTTGAAACAACTAATAGTACCCCATATGTTACAATTATTAGTTTTGCGTTTTAGTTAAAAAAAGAGATAATTTCTTAAAAATAAACATAAACATTGAAGATGATTTATGGTAAATAAGGGACCGTTTTGAAAAAAGAAAGGAAAATTTTTCATCGTAGGACTCCATCAGTTACAATTTCCGAAGCATTTTTTTTAAATTAATACAAAATAAATAAATACATAAATATGATGTCCCCGTTTTATGTAAAAATGTAGCAAAAATAACTTGCCCATTCAGTGTTATTTACTCACTTGGATTATTTCTACAAGTGGCCAAAGGATGACAACCGCCATTATTTACATTACAAACACCTTGATATGAACATGTGATTCCGTCTCCTACATATCCACTAGGACAACTACCGCAAAATCTTGATCCCTACGAAAAAAGTTGTTAAGAAGCAATACAATCGAATTAATAGTTGTTACAAGTGTATTAATACACTGCACCATGGGATTAGTGCTACATCCACCGTTTGATGTACTGCACTCGTCAATGTCTGTGCAATAGTATCCATCACCAGTGTACCCTAAAAAAATTATTTAATTTGTAAACTTGACAACATGCAGAAATATGTAACACAAAAAAAGGCGAACGAATGAAATATTATTTTTTACCAGCTGGACAGCTACCACAGCGGTAAGTTCCGGGTAAGTTAATACACTGCACAGGTGGATTAACTGAACAGTGTGGTTTAGTTCCTGTGCATTCGTTAACATCTGTATTACAAGCTGGAGTTTTGCCATCTGTTGTCCATCCCTGCAAAAAATTTAATAAATTTTGGAATTACACTAAAAAAAATCACCTCGTCACAAATGCATTTATATCCAACATCGTTGTATTGGGTGATACACGTGCCGTGTCCACAAAGCTCGAAATTCGAACCTTGGCGACAATCAACATTTCGGTTTCTGCAGTGAAGGCCAACCCAACCACGCGAACACAAACACCTGTAGAAAAACGAAATTTTAGCCTGGAAATTAAAGTTTTTTTATGAAATTAACACTTGTTATACTTTTTTTCAATTCAAATTTATTGTGTTCTCCAAAAAATGGCGATGTCTTTGAGGATATGTTATGGTGAATAAATGCTACGTTTTAGTGCAAACTGAGCACAAAATTTATTCGGGCATAGAGCCTGTTCTGTTACTACTTACAACTATATATCTAACTTGCTACAATTACCTTAATTAAAGGATTGAATTATGCTTAAAATTCAAACTAAGTTTGTTCAAATAACAAGAACAAAAATATATTTGAGCGTAGGATACTCCCTTAAATTTTGGTGAAGCAAATGTTGGCGGATTTCTTGAAAATTACTTGTTTTAGTAATTCTTTACCTTAATCATTGTGTTTTGCAAGTAATCAAGTAAGTTAAAAAATTAAATTAGAAGAACCAATTTTTTCATTCAAAAAAATTCAACCAAAAAAGTAGTGTCAGAATTTAACTCTTTTAACTTAGGATCAAATCGACTACTAAATTCTTTAAAGTTACGTTAAAGAAATATGCATTTTGATCTTTTTATACTGCTATTTTAGAAAATATTAGAAGAAATCTCAGAAATAGCAAACATTTTTAATTTGAAAATTCAAAATAAAATTAACCGTTTACTCTGTTGCAGTAATCTTATCGATTTTTTTATACTACGGAAGAGAACTTGAAAAAATGCCATTTTGAGTCAGATTTTGCGGAACTTTTGTACTATTTCCTTCAAAGTGATGCAAATTAAAAGAACTAAGATTAACAGAAGAGTACAATAGATTCTAATTTTAGTTGTTAAAAAAACATATTAGTTTGTGAAACAATATTTAAATTAAAGAAAACAGCGAAATACAAAGCGATCAGAAAGTCCTTCTGTCAAGTAGGCGCATCAATTGAGAACGTGTGTCCGGTGTCGTGTATTAGTTCAGTCTGCTGTCAAAATTTAAACTGAAATTACCTGAAACGTAAACAAATAACACCCGAACGCTACACGACCCGCAAATGGTGTCTATGGGGCCACACTGGATTCCAAAAACAATTTAATTTAATTAATTTTTTTGGCATTTTTCCTTTGACATTTGGTTTGAGTTCCGCAGACATACGTTCTTTAATTTCTAAGCTTACTTGACAGAAGGACTTTTTGATCGCTTTGTATTTGAATTATTTTCAAAATTACAAACTAAAATCGATCCCCATAAAAATCACTATTAGTGCAAAAACTGTATTTGAGCGTAGGTGAGGCAAATTTTGACGTATTTCTAGAAAATTACGTGTTCTAGTAAATTTTTACCTTCAACATCGTGTTTCACAGATAATTTAAGACCTAAAACATTTTACTTGACTTTTACTTGAACTTAAGTAATTTAGCATGTTAAGAAATTAAAATAGAAGAACCAAAATTTTTGTTTCAAAATATTCAACTGCAAAAGTAATGTCACATTTGAACTTTTTTTCAAAGGATCCATTTAACTACAAAATTTTCTTAGGTTTTGTTAGACAAACCTTGATGCATTTTTTACTAGGTACTTTAGAAAAAAATACATATTAAAAGAAACATCAAAAATAACAAATTATTTAATTTTAAAATTATTTATTTAATTTTAAAATATAATATTTAATTTTAAAATTAATTTTAAAATTAAATAATCAAATAATAGTAAAAAAAAGATAATTAAATTAGTCATTTACTTTGGTGTAGTAGTCTCAACGATATTTTTCTTATAATAGAAGAGAAACTGAAAAAATGCAATGTTCAGACAGATTTTGTGGAACTTCCTAAGGACACTAAGAAAACCAAAAATGAACAAAATTTTTAATTGGAAAATTAAATAATTAAATCATATTGGAGGCTGCAGTAATCTCAACGATATTTTTCAAACTACGAAAGAAAAACTGAAAAAGTGCAATTTTGATTCCGATTTTGCTACAATTTCTTCAAAGTGATCCAAATCAAAAGTTTTTAAATTAACTAACAAATACACAAGATTCTAGGTTCTTTTTATTCTTTAAGTAAAATATTTATTACATTTACTATCTAGAATAATTCAAAAGTTGAAACATTTAAAACGATGTTTGTAAAGAAGAAGCTTTCCTAGGTTACTTTTAGGGTTGTTGAATGATATTTTGTACAGAAATGCAAAAATAAGAACACTTGTTTTGAATCCGATTTTATTTATAATCTAGCAAAGGATTAAATTGTTTACTCACTCGTATGAGCCGGGCCTGTTAACACAAGTGGCCCCATTTTGACACCCTAAATCCGTTCCTGCAAATCTGGCACATTCGTTCACATCTTTGTCACATACAGGGCCCTGAAATTTTATTTAATAAATGTAAAAAAGCGAAAAATTATACTTATAATTTTTGTCACAGTTAGGTTTAGAGCCGGTTTACTGAACATTTTGCGATTAAATTTTAATCACGATTAACTTGGTATTTGTCAATGCATTTTAAATGGCAACTATTCGAATTAGTTTAATTTCGAATTAAATCATAATTTCGCTTTCTGTAAACCGACCCTGAGACTGTTTTATTAAAATCGCGCAAAAGATTGTGGAAAAGTCGAAGGAAATTCGATAATAATTAATAGTTCAACCACTTTTAACAAAATTTTTCGACAAAAAATAGTTTTTAGTTTAATAATATGCAAAGCGCGGAACAAAAAGTAAGTAATTTTTGACTGAATTTGATAATTTTTAAGGTACTGAGGTAAAACAGCTTCATTTTTTTTGACTTCATTTGATGTGATGTTTAGTTTTAGTGTTCGTTATTCATGTAATCTTTGTTGTAATAGTATAGATTTTTTTAAAATTTGCTCTTGTGTTTTGTTCAATCGTTCTGTAAAAAATTGCTAAAAAAGTGCTAAATTGTTAAACGTTTGCGCGATCATTGCATAAATCGAGGATATCTCATACTTATTGTAAAATAAAAATGTAAAAATGTAGTGCCGTTAATAAAGGTTGTTATTATTATTCTTATTATAAGATTTATTTAAGATTCACAAATAAGGAATTGAAATTTTTAACGGTCATCTAAAAATTTCCTTCATTTTCCACTTTCGAGTTTTGACAAACCTCCCACTCAGGTGGACAATGGCACAGAAAAGTATTGAATAAATCTTCACACGTTCCACCGTTTTTGCACGGATCACTCTGACAATCATCATCTTCTAAAAGGTCAGCCAACATTTTTACAGATTTTTGCAAAGCATTGACTCTTCGGTTTAGTCTTCGAACGCTTCTCACCAAAGACTGAAAGCAGTTATTTAAATGGATTAATTTTTATTTTTGATTTGTTAAAAGTGTACAGCACTGTTTACTCCCTCTTGTGTTGTTCCGTTTGTTCTCCCATTCAATGTCGTGATTTTTTGCATCAAACCATCGTCCAGAAGCTGCTCAAATTTGGAGATTTTTTCGAAAGTGTTTTCGAAATTTGTTTGGTATTTTTTCATGGCATCGAATGCGCTATTGGTCTAAAAAACATCATAATTCACTAAAAAAAATACATAAATAATTACTTACTAATTTAGCTGCCTGTGATAAGTCAATTCCATTAACATGTATTTTTCCTCGTCCTTGGGTTTGCAAACTAATATTTTTGTGAACTGCGGCGTAAAATATTAAGTGCCCATCCTGAGTCACTATTCTAGGTCTGAAAAAATATCTGCTTTACAAAATTTTCGGAAAAGCTTAATAATTATTTATTGTCAAATTTTAATATTTTCTGAAATAATTTTGTTTCTAGTTAATAAAAAAAATTCGTTCCTTTTGGCAGAATCATTCTGAAAACTAAAAATTTTGTTTAAAACTTGTATGAAGAAATTGTTACCATTTTTGACAATTTTTTTATGAGCACAAAATTAAAAAAGTGAGGTTTTGGTTTAAAAATAGAAACTAAGCCGAACTTATTGAACTTTCAATAGGTTTCTTAAGTCAATTTTTTCAAAAAATAAACATAATTTTCTCTAAATAACTGACTAAAAGTAAGATTGTAAACAGAAAATCAATGTAATTATCAACTTCTTCGCCCTATTTTAGCTAATTCTCACAAAAGCTTTGAACACGCATAGTTCAAAACGTGCTTAATGGCTTCAAAAAAGTACTACTATCTTATAAAGTTTTGAACTTTTTGGTTTATTTTTGCTGAAAGTCTGCTCAAAATTCAGCTAAATCAAATAATATTTTTTTAGACAATTTTACGAGTTATTGAAGAAAGCTTAATTTTTACACCAAAATTGTGCTGAAACATAAAAGAATATATCATTTTAGTAGTTTGCAAATTATTCCTGATTTTTTGTCTAAAAAACAAATTAAATTTGATGATTGTTTAATTTGTTTTTGTTGGAATGTGAGTGAAAACTGTAAGTTTAAAACCTGTTTTAGGACTTGAATAAAATACAAAAATTTTTTGGACTTACAATTTTTGAAAAAAAACTTAAGTGATCTCAAAATTCTTTTATGTATGCAAATGAACTAAATCGAATAAAACAATTGAAAATAACATTCATATGTAATTTTTGATTTTTCAGTAAGATTTAGCAAACGTTTTCGAAAGAACGTTAGCTTCAAAAACATGTTAATACACTAGAAACAGGTAGGTGTAACACAACCTTTGATTTAATTTGGTAAATTTTCGTATTTTTTTTTTAATTTTTCAAAATAATTTTATTTCTGATTGAAAATAAGCTAAAATAAGTCAAAAAATTAGAACTATAGATGTATTTGTTGATTTTTCAGTTAATTAAAAAAATATAGTTAGTTTCAAGCAAAATCTTCTAAAAAAATAGTTTTCTAATTTAACAATGTGTAAACACTGAAAAACAAAGTAATTTGAATTTAGTAATTTTCTAGTCTTATCCCAAATCGTGTTTCAGTATCGATTTATTTAGATTTATTCGCTCTGTAATTCAAAAACATGCTTAAAGACTTGAAACATAATTCATAAAATTCATAACTTGAATATACAGGGTGGCCCAGCCCACCCAGTAGCTTAGTTATTATTTAAGTTTGAGTTTTGATATTTTGTAGATATTGTTTATGCTCTAGGACACATTTTAAAAAAATATTTTTTGATTATAGTAGAAATTCAGATCAATCAAATTTAATTAATAAGTGAGTTAGACCTTATTCAACACGTACCTCGTAATGTCATCAAAAAAAGCATAGTTGCTATTTTTTTATAAATTTTTAAAACTAAAGTTGTATAACCGATTTTTTTGGTTTTTATTTTTTTAAAGTAATCCCTGTACCGATTTGAAAAAACTTTAGGGACATGTATAAGCTGTTTTAAAATTATAAAACCACCAACGTCGTATTTTACCAAATTATTTTTTAAATGAGATTGATAAAGTTGTAAAATAATTATTAATGATTAGATCTCTAATTGAAAGTGAAAAGTGCATTATTATTTGAGGAAAAAGGGAGAGACATGAAGGTCACTGAAATCTTTTTTTGACGCTGCATTTTCGTCTTCGTCTCCAACATTGAAAGTTCTTGTTCAGTATAATATTAATAAATAGATAATTTAATATAGATATTTTGAATAAAACTTATAATAAATTGAAAGCACTGAATCTAACAGTTCATTCTATTATATCTTCTGGGTCATCCTCACATGCGAAATTGTCATCTTCAATTCTAGAGCCCGAGAAAAGAAAATATTTTCCTTCCTTTTTTTTCTCTCCTAGCTTAGTTGGAAGACGCTTTACACACACTATTTCCATATAAACACTTATGGATATACTAATATTTAATTATGCAGTGTCATGCAGACACCAAACTTCAAAAGCTAGTAGCTCGCTTACGGTTAGTCCTACAACAATAACGTTAGGACCATTTTGTAGGAAATTTTATCGGCTTTAATTTTGGTAAGAATATAAAATTGATATAAGCAAAATATAAGCAATATAAGCAACATAAGCAAAATAACGATATAATATAAGCAAAAAAAGATTTAAGCAAAAGATATAAGCAAAAAAACAAAAAACACAGCTTTAGCCCCCTCCCCGTCCTCGAGCTCGCCCACCACCTTCTAGGACTTTTGACTACTCAAGTGTAAAGGAAGCTTTTAAAAAAAATTCCAACTTTCTAGGAATTTTTTCCACCGATCGCCGTATTTTTGTCTAATTTGACTGGGCTACCTATAGAGTATAAATATTGTCAACAAATATCAAACGTTCATCTTTACTAATAATTGAGCTGCAAAAGGCAGAAGCTAAGCCCACCACACTGTAGGCGAATTTTAAAAAAATTCCCAAAACAAGTCATTTTTTATGTTTTCTTTTCCACCATTTGCTGCATATAGTTTTTGTCATTTACTGTCAGAAATGCACAATCATCTCTAACTTTTATTTAAACCTAATGGTATGTCAAAAATACGCATCAATTAATTTTTAATTGTTAATTTATAGTTAAAATATTTGCACTCCTTCGTGGAACACCGTGTAATCGCGTATCGAGCTAAATAAAATTATAATTTGAAGATGTTCAACTAATTTTACCACAATTTATCGAAGAAAGCTTAGGACCACTTTATAGAAAATTTCGCCAATTTTTAATTCGTTGTTAAAAGTTAACAATGCGAATGAATCAATTAAATTGGATATTTTTGGTCACGTAATCCATTTACTTGTGGATTAGATTAATGCCGCTTTCATAAACCGGTTCGTAATGTTTAACCCCTAATAGCGTACTTAAACTGAAACTAAAAATTATGTCCATATACCAGTTCTGGATTAATTTTTAGAATTTCTGGGTTACTTTTAACAATAATTTGCGAAATATTCCTGATTTTGTCTAATGATAATGAACGCGCTAAATTTATTGATTTTTTGTTTTTGGAGAAATCTCACTGAAAATTGACTAATAGACCATTAATCTAAAAAAATCAAATGATCTCAAAAGGGTTAGGTTTGCAAATGAACTAGATCGAATGAAACAGCTTAGAATAACATTCATTTTAATGATTTAACATAATTTCTGGCTTAATTTAGTAAATTTTGTTTTTTTTTTTAATTTTGCAAAATAATTTTATTTCTGGTTTGAAATATGCTCAGAAAAAAATTACAATTACTGATTTATTTGTTGATTTTTCGGTGTATTTTATTAGCTCATTCAAAAAAATCACAGTTCTTAACTAAAATCCCTGTTTACAGGCTTGACCAAAAGTAGAAACATACCATTTTTTAAAAATGTTGGCTTCTTTTAGACAAAATTTTAAAAATTGTTTCCGGGACGACGAAAATTTAAGATTTTTTTTGCAAAAGTACTTGTAGTTAATACTGCAGTTTTCCTAACAACATATTTCATAATTCCGTAACACAAAGACCTACTTACAAACTATAACCGTTACTTCAGAAAATTTATATTTTCAAAAATTTAATCTTGATTTAGGACAACAACAAAAAATGTTTTAAAAAACCTGAACTGTTAGATTTATTTGCAAGCTTAACCTTAACCTTAACATAATAATAGTAATAATAAATAATAATAATACTTATTAATAATTATTATTATGATTTCAAATTATAAAGTTAAATTTTTTGAAATAACTATTTTGCCCAGGCCATTCCTTCAAAATTCAAAAGTAAACACAAAATTGTAACAACAATAAGAAAGCACAATAACTAATTAAAACTAAACAATAAAAATATGTAATTTCTTAATTTTTTAGAATACAAATTACTCCCTATTACCTGAAAACTTGCTCAATAATAAATAATAATTTATTCTGAGAAATATTATATTTTAGCTTCCTTTAAGATTTAAGACAACAACACTTACTGTGGTCCAAAATAATTAACTCCAAACACAAAATTGTAAAAACAAGAAAAAACGAAATACAACAAAATCATTTTAAAATCACACACAAACACATTATCAAGTTCACATTAACAACCGTTTTTGGAGAATGATCGGATCGAACTGTTCCAAACACATTTTTTCTAAGTATCATTTTTAAGGGGCGTAGAGAGTATCATATTGTGATTATTAGTTAATTAGATATCACAAATTTAGTTCGAACTCAGTTTCTAAAAATAACATCGAAATTTGATATATTTGTCTGTGTAGAAAGGACAAAATTAATTAATTAATAAAATGTTCTAAAAAAAGTTCCTTGAACTTTAAAAACAGTTAGGACAAAATTTTGCAATTTAAGAAGGTTCAAAAAACCACGATTATAAAAATGGTTCTTGGTGGATGTAAAGTGCTCCAATTTCATTAGAGATAAGCAAAATAATGGGTGAAGCTCTCAAATTTTAAAAACAGTTTTAATTTCTAATTTTACAATGACTGCTTTATTAGAAAGAATATTTTGCAAAAGAAAAACTTAATTAAAAATTATTCCAGGGATTTAATAAAATATTGTACATAAAAGTGAAGACAAGAAATCGATAATATGAAAACTATGTTTAATCGTTCGCAAGAAGCGAAACTAACAACACTTTTAACACAATTTGGTAATTTGGTGTTTATTTTTACCGAAAGTAAAGAAACAATGCTTTTTAAAACTCGCTGCAGCAACATTTTATGCACTTATAACTCTCTTGAGTTCGAGTTTAAAAATACAAGAAAACGTCAATGTAGGTTCGATCGAGAAAACGTATCAATAACTCCGGAAATTAGGAGTAACTCCATTACGTGTATTATTACCTTTGAAATGTTCATTCGATTATATCTATTTTTTTTCAAAAATGACCATTGTCATGACCATGAGACAACAGTTCAAGAAAAAATTGTTCATATAAGCAGAATAAATGTACTGGAAATTTTGCAGTTTGCTTGACGCCAATCGATTTCCCAGAATATTGTAAATAGAGCTACATCAAAATAGTTTCATGCGGACGAATAGTTTTGTTGTTATTCATTTTATTCAGAAAATGGAAAAAAAATTTCTCATACCACATTCCTCTTTTAATTTCGCCCTAATAGAGTTTGAAAATTAAAATGTTTTTTCAAGATAATTATTACCATGAGATCACTTTGTAGTGTTTTTACTGCTATTTCTACTTTAAATTTTTTTTCCTAAATTCATAACTTGTGGTAATTGGCGTTTGTAAAGTGAAAAAATGTAAAAATTTTAACATTTTTCTAGGAAACTTAGGGCCTTAGAGCAAAAGCCAAAAAAGCGAATTCTACGGTTTTACGAATTCTACGGTTCATTTTGCTCATTTTATCATAGTTTTTCACATTTTAATTTATTATTTTTTTTACTATGCTTATGCTTATGCTTATGCTTTACTTACCTTAGGCATGCAACCAATAATGTGAGCACAGGTAATTGGGGTTCAACTGTTCAACAATTCATCGTAAAAATTTCAAGTAATCAGAGAGCAATACGAATATTAAATAACAACGTATATTATTAAATATTTTAATAAAACACGTAAATTAATTACATTATAAAGTGTAAAAATGTTTAAAATATACCTACTCTAAATTATTAAAGTATGCCGCAAATAACAATTATTCACATATGTTTTAATAAAAAAGTTTGACTGTTGTTATGTACATATTACGAATTCTTAAATATTAAACAACTAAATTAAAAAAAAATCAAATATCAATCAATATGCGCAGGGTCCCATATTTTTCAAAATGTTGCAAATATGTTTAAGGATACAAAAAAGCCTATAGAACAAAATTGTAGCGAATTAAATTTTCTTCAAAATGATTTGGGTTCAAATTGTTTTACAGTTTTTAAACCGTGAGAACTAGTATTATGGTTTAAAAAAGTGACCAACTGAGAATGAAATTAATGTTCGACAAAAATTGTGTTTTACTTTTAGTAAATTTTAAAAACGTTTTTTAGTCCTCTTTGAAAAATGAGCAAGTAAATCGATAATCACATTAATACTGCCTTTTCAATCAAAAACACAATTATTTTGCAAAATTGCAAAAATACGAAATTTTTTTTCTAAAAATTCACTAAAATTTATCGAGAAATTAATGAAGAAATTATTAAATTTAAGACACAAAGGTCTCATATCTTTACCATCATATAGAACATCAATATTTCGCCGGGGTTATGTTTATGATACAAAGCGATCAAAAAGTCCTTCTATCAAGTAAGCTTAGAAATTAAAGTACATATGTCGACGGAACTCAAGCCTAATGTCAAAGGAAAAATGTCAAAAAATTAAGGAAATTAAATTATTATTGAAATCCAGTTTTGCCCTTTAGACACTATTTACGGGTCGTGTAGATTTCGGGTCCTATTTGTGCCACGGATTCACGGTATCTAACAGTTTACGTTTCAGGTAATTTCAATGATAGTAGGCTGAACTCATACACGACACCGGACACACGTTCTCAACTGATACGCCTACTTGATAGAAGGACTTTCTGATCGCTTTGTACCTACTTATTCTACAATGAAGTTCCACTGACATTAAAACATTCTAAAATCAGCAATTTTAAACACAAAGTCAGAATGTTTTTCTTACTTTTTTATTAAAATTATTTTTTTTTATTGTTCAGGTATAGTCGATTTTTTTATAAGAGCCGTCAGATTGGCATTATCATAAATAGTGAATTTTTTTAAATGAAGGTTTAATTAAGGTTTTAATCCAGGTTAATTTTTTACCTGGAAAATTCAATTTCCAAATTTTTCGATTTGTCTCCAATTTAAAACACGTACAACAACACATCTAGTTATTTTAGATCACCTTTAAGCTAACGAATTAACGATTAACACTAACGTCCAATTTTCAAAAATGTCAAATCTGGTGGTCAAAATGTCAAATACGGGATACAGCCAGTTTTAAAAGTAGTTGGACAAGAACTTTTAGAGTGATACAGTCTGGTTTTTAACAGAATTTGAACCCTGACAGTTTTTAAAAAAATGAACCATACCTACTAATAATGTTCCCTATTCTATAGATACAATTGGTTACTATGGTATATTATTTCATTTAGTTATGGTCTAGGGTTATGGTCTGTTTTTTTATAAATAATTGTCAGTGCCAAAATCGGGTATAAAAGTACTAGTTCATATCGCCTTAAAGGGAAAATTGAGAAATTAGATTTACATTACGTACCCGGATTTGGGTTTGAGCAATACACCCAGTTACATAATTTTCTAATTTCTTTATTTTATTTGTAATTTTTTTATTCTATCGGTGAAAAAATTTTACAAAAATTTCTCGATGTACCTATAAGAGAAAACGTTGTATTATACACGTAAAGAAATGTTGGCATTACCTGTTTGTCACTTACAGATAATGAACAACTTTTTTTTACTTCTTTTATCAATTTTCTTATTATTATTCATTATTATTTTAATTTTAATTTATTTTTTTTATTAATTTTATTATTTTAATTTTAAGCAATGGGTTTCGAATTGAAAATTTTTACTAAAACTTACTCAAAATCAACAAATTAGATCTTTCGATTTCAATTTGTTTGCGAACCAAAACTCACTTATTTTTTGTATTTTTAAATTGTTTGAACAATTGTTTTAAATAATAATAATTGGTCGGAAATCTTTAAACATATTTAAACCTAAATTTTCAATTTTTGGTAAGATTTCAATTAAAAACAAGTAAGAAATCACCAATTGTTTTTTGATAAAACTGGTAAACCACGCTATTTCGAAGAAAATTTAATTATCTGCAATTAATATTCGCTACGTATTAACAAAACTTGAAATTTCCAATACGTTTTCAATGTTTGTCATTAACATTAAATTTTTCTCAAACAATTGTGAGAACTCATTTTCATCGAGTTATTTTCACCTCCTTCTAGAACAAATCCTCTTCGGAATTTTTCCTTAACCTGACTTTTTTCGGTGGTATTGGAGGTTTCTCGACCTGAAAGAAACATTTTTTATTAAAACATTATTTTATGTAGATAATTAACCCACTCGTGACGGGTTTTTGGCATTTTTCTGTTCTCTGAGACATTTTCTCAACCGCTCATTTGGACCATACACTTGTTTAAGGCACTGTGTTCTGTGGAATGTTTGCGCACGCAATAATGATTGTTTCACACTTTCTGAAGGCACATATTTCACATAAGTACAATCGTCCAAATCAACATCTAATTCTGGCTCATTTTCGTTAATAATTTCGTAATGATTCGCGTTTGGGAGCCCATACTTTTGCAACGCCTCATAAACTGCACTATTTTTCATTTTGATGTTTTTCGCGAACTCGTTGAGAAATGGCGCGTATAAATCCTGTTTCGTCTTGGACACTTCACACAGTGAGTCAACTATGGTTTCGTAATCGTACACACTTAAAACACAGGCAAAATCGTCAATTTTGACCACTGTGTGATCGTTTGTTGGTAGAGGAAAAGAACATTTTCTTTGGGAATCGCTTGTGATGGACTCGTATTCACTCATTCTGACTTGGTGCAGTGAGGAATGTTCAGGTTTTGTGCTTTTGTCCGTTTCGTAAACGTTGCTTTCGCTTTTTCGGTGCGCTTTTCGCATTTCGACGTCTTTCTCAGCCAGGGAACAAGTGCAACGTTTGCAATTTCTTCGAAGGATGTAGACATAACAGCCTAGGATGAAAACGAGGACTGTTGCAGCCACCATGTAGCAGAAGGCTGCAATTTGCAGCGGGGGTGACAAAACAACTGGAACAAAATGAATAAAATATCTCTCAAACTATTAAAAGAAGAGACAAAATTAAAACAGTTTTGCAACCATCAATTAATTTAGCTTATACATTTTATTCTGGTTTTAATAATGTATTCAAGCCCATTAAAAGTTATTGCTTTATATCATCAGGAAAGTTAAACACGAATTAAATTATTGTTATTAACATTTACATATCATATTCCATATGGAGTGCGATTTTATTCTTGACGAAGAACTTGAATTATGGGCTTAACATGAATATTTATGCGTAGAAATTTCCAATATAATAATATCATTGGTTTCCAAGAGTACAAAATATGGCGTCAAATAACAAGGGGATAAGTTTTTTAAGAATTAAGTATAAAAAATACAAAGTTTGGTGGAAATGATTTTTTGTTTTGGTAAGGTTTAAAACGTTTTAACCTTTTGAGTATAAAACTGACAAAACTTATTAAGTAGGAGCAAAAATGACATTATAGTTTTGATATTTTTTAACTATACCCTATTTTTCAGGAAAAATATTTACAAAATTACCCAAAAATTATCCAAAAAATCACATATTAATTAGAAAGAAAGCAACTTTATCTTTTTGAGGGTTAAAAACAATGTTTCTTCGCTTTTGACAATGACAATGACATTTGCTTTTTTAAGTTAAAGAAACGTTAAAGTTTTTTAAGCTTATTAAACGCAAAAATGATATTATTGTTTCAGCACTTTTAAACTTTACCCTATTTTTTAGCAAAAAATATTTTAAATTAGAGCTAAAAATTTGTCAACTTAAGTAGGTCGAAAATTTATTTAGTTTAAGAAGTTTTTTTTAAACACTGAACTCATCAAAAGTTTCCGGATTCAAAAAGTCTTTCAGAAATATGTATAAAAAATATTAGATTAGGTCGAAAATGATAACATTTTACTTTACTTTATACTATTAAGAGACGTTTTAGCTTTTAACCTTAAAAGTAAACAAAATCTAACAAATTGGAGCATATAGGCTATTATAATTCTGGTATTTTTGAACAGAGGCGGCCCGGGATATTTTTTTAAACGGCCCACTGCTACTAATGATCGAAAAAGCTTCATCACTTGTTTATTACCAAAGATATTACTTTTTTTAGATTGTAGCTGCGTTTTATAAATTATTTTATAAATTGTTATTACTGGTCGATTGTGTTTAATTTTCGAAATAATTTGATCTTTTAGACGAAAACACGCTAGAATTCAAGAAAAGTAGGACTTTCACCCTTTTAAAGAAGAAAGTTCAAACTTAAAAAATACAGACTGATCCAGAAATACTGAGTCTGTTGGCAACAGATTTGAAAGTAGTTGTGCTCGTAATTTGCAACATTGCAACCGAATTCGATTTTTCTTGACAATTATTTGGTGTGCAACCCCACAAGAACGTTAAATTGTTGTTAACTGAAAGCGTACTTCATTCGCATCGTTAAAAATTTGAGTCCAGTGTTGCCAACAGACTCAGTATTTCTGGATCAGTCTGTATATATATTTTTTAGCATAGTTCACTCATAAGAACATAAGAAACAGAAGATGTTTGTTGCAAGTTGAATAAGTTAAATTTTTCATTGGAATACCAATTTTTTATTTTTGAATAAAAGACCTTCAAAATGTCTAAATTCATTAACAGTTGTGTGTCTTGCTAATTACTCAAGAAATATTTAACTGATTACGTTTGGGCTATTATTTGTCATTTATTGTAGTATTGTAGAATGGCCTACTCGACTTTTTTTCCAAAAATACATCAATATTTATTATTGTGCAAAAATCTCATAAATTTCAAAAATACACCCTATAAGCTCTATATCAAAAAGCGCATTAAAATTCCATACAATTATGCAATAAAATATAGGGTGTTACATTTGAAAATATCGAGTTATTACCATTTGTAATTTGTAATTTTTAGAAAATCGTACTTAGTAGGCGATGGAATATCGACTCCGAGTTGCGCTAAAGCTTAAAGTGTCGACTGAAAAAGTTGGTTAAGTTATCTTGAATAGTTCTAAAGTTTTAAATTTTTCTATGGGTCTATGCACGGCGCAATTTTCACACATAAATTGGCATAACTCAAAAACTAAGACGGATATGTATAAGAAACTCGGATGCGTTATATCGACAGTTTTGTCGCAATTTCAAAAATGTTACAAAAACTTCAAGTTTTGGTTTAAAAAAACATTACTTAGCTTCGTAGTTAATTTTGGAACATCTTATATACATATTAAAATATTTTTGCAACGTGCCTTATTAAAAAAAATAAGATGTGATAACTTCTATAAAAAAATAACTTTTTCAACATGTAATTGAATTAAAGTTGTCATTATTCAACAATTATTTCGCAAAATGAACGAACGAATTATTTGAATCAAGGTTTTCCGGCTATGTTTCGGAAATAGCTGTCTAATTAAAATTCCATCACAGCACGACATAAATACGAACAGTAAATGTTTCGTTTGTAGGTATACAGAATTATAAAATATTAATTTAAAAAAGTCACACACAGGAAATTTGAATCATTATATAGAATACTGTTAGCTGATGTTAAACAATAGTAACCAGTTTCAGTTTATAGACAAAATTTGATATTGGTTTGCAGACATTATATTTTCTTACATGTACATAAAACATGTCTAAACATTTCTAGACAACTTAAACTGATTTCTGCTTAAATTGATAAAAATTAAAAACCGATTTAAAATCTTTAAAAAAATTTACATATAATAAGCTGGACTAACAATTGTGTTGTTTAACATCAGTTAATAGTATATTATGTATCAAGAACGGTAAGAAGAATTTACCGATCGAAGACAATTATTGTCTGATGGTTATGGCGCTTTTTGCACGATCACTATTTTTTTTAAAACTTATTAAATGTCAAAATAATTGTCAAGACAGCAGGTTATAGTTACCGGTTGCTACGTCGAAGGCGTCGACAAAATTACTTACCGACGCCTAATTTACTTACTGACGTCTTTGGACGTAGAGTAAACACCACGTACTGACTTGGAAACAGGCGTAGTAAACAATCAAAAAAAGCTCAATCGTGCAAAAAAAATAAAGGTATTCATTTCTTGCTCTAATTAATTTTTCTCTTGAGGAATCAATCTTTGGTAGATATCTCAAAAACGGGTGCTGTAGATAAAAATAAGAACAGTTTTGGAATTCTGAGATAATGCGCATTTATGTTGCTTTCGTCTCCACTTTACCAAAAAAGATACCTTAAGTAGTACAGACTGATCCAGAAATACTGAGTCTGTTGGCAATACTGAATTCATATTTTAAAGAATACCAATGGAGTACTCTTCCAGCTAACAACAGTTTAACAATCTCGTGGGGTTGTACGTCAAATAAATGTCAAAGATAATCAATTATGAACAAAAATACTTTCAAATCTGTTGCCTATTCGGAAGTATAGTTACCGTTGGGGGCTCCACTGAGCTAGGTCGAAAAAAGCCAGTAGATATACTATTATTACATTGCCAATGCGGAATGACTATTGTATCTTTGGTGGAAGAAACGAATGTTGACAAATTAGAGATGACGAGGAAAACACGAATAACGAATGAATTTTTGGTTCACTTTCTTTATTGGAAAATTATTACAAAAACATTGAAAAGCCTACCTTTTGGCATAATTTACGTTTAAGTGTATCAGCAGTTAATCTTAATTGTAATTTTGTTGATTTATCAAAGTATTTCATGATTTTATCAATGGAAAAATTCTAACCTAAAATTCACAAACTTCACTAATTTGTTGATTTCTTGAGCCCAACTTTGTGTTCGCTGTGATCCATTACTATAGTCTTTAATTAGACAACTGTTTGATAACAATTTGTAATGAAAATTTAAATCTTTTTCACTTTTTATCCACTTTCAAATTCCAACAATAAACACTTTATACCACGAAAAACCGCAGAACCAAAGTCAAAGCTAGTATTTGCCACCACGCACTTTTAGTGATAGCGCAGGGTCGTGTCCAATAAAAAAATAAGCCAAGTTTTGTCAAAAATTCTCCGTTTTCATAAAAAAAGTTCGATTCGATCTCGATACGATTCCTAAATTTGGTAAATCAACACCTTGGACTCAAATAGAATTCAATACGTTCAAGTTAAGGTGTTTTCATGAGTTGGATTCGTCTTCAAATCGATTTGAATCCTCATGAAAACGTAGTAAGAGTATTTCTGGATCAGTATTTGAATTCATCAAACTAAAGTTTAACCAGAACTTCAAATTTTGATTGATACCTTAAAAATTATTACCCGTAGACAAAAACTGAAAACAGATTCAGAATCCTTGAACAATTTTGATGCGGTGACCAGAAAAAACTTCACACGAAAAATGCACACAGGATAAAAACTCACGAGTATAAAATCCCACACGGAATAATGTCTACAAAAAAAGCACAGGTCGGAAAAACTCACACTGAAAAAAATCCACACCGAAAAAACTCACATGGGAAAAATCTCACACAGAAAGATACCCGCTTACCAAAAAACCCACGGGAACTCAATATAAGCTGTGTTGATGCAAATGGGTATTACGATTCCCCTCTAATTTTTATTTGTTAGTAAACTCTTTTTTTGTCCTCTACTTTAAAAATAACATTTCCTGTCAATTTACAATTTACTAAACATAACTCTCAGTCTTAACTTTTAAGCCAGTTTTTAAATTTTAACATGTAGTTTATGATGTAGGTTAATTTTTAATCTTTTTATCACTTATTGTTGAGAATGGTTTAGTCAATTATTAAACCGAAACTAATCCACATTTTAATTTTTTACCACGGTTGAATCGCCGTAGTTATAATTCACATGTTATAAATAAAACTGAATTGACATTGCTTAAAATTTTTTTGCACAAACGGATTAAAGAATTATGATAACAGGAATGGCATTTTAAGTGTATTAATAAATTCACAAGTTCAAAAACGGAATATTGAGGTAAAATCCATAGCCGAATCTCTTAGCTAAGTTGAAAAATGTTAAAATTGTTTTTGAAATTTGTCTCCATTTTGAAGCTTTAACATAAGGGTGCATAGCATTTAAAATTGACGGATAATTTAGAGCAAATTATGTAAAACCGAACAAGAACTACTCGTAGAACTCTAAAGCCAGAACCACATTTTTTGTTTGATACTTTACACATATCTAAGTTCTCTCAAACTTTATTCTCGGAGCACATAGAATCCTATCTGTGAGAATTCAATCTTTAATGCCTAAAGTAATCGAGAAAAAGAAAATGCAATGGCAAACGCAAATTAATAAACTGAGAACGGTCAGAGCAAAGTGAGCATAATTGCAGAACATTTTACGAAATTTACAGAGAGCTTTGGGCTTAAAAAATAACATTCTCCTTTTTTTTAAATAACCAGTTAATCAGGAATAAATGAAACTTGTTGTTGGATATCCTCCCAAGAAAATAATTATTTAAACATTTCAACCAGCTTTAAATCTAAAATATAAACATATCTTTGAATTAATCCTTTCTATCTACCTGCTAATGGGGTCGTGGTCGAATTGGTTCCCAATAATCTCTATAAGTATAATTCTGTAAAAGGTGATGGTCGAATTGGTTCCCGGGTGATGGTCGAATTGGCTCCCGCATGAGCAGGTAGATAAAAAAGATTAAGCCAAATATATGTTAATATTTTAGATTTAAAGCTGGTAGAAATGTTCAAATAATTATTTTCTTGGCACAAAATCCAACAACAAATTTCATTTATTCATGGCTAACTGGTTATTTAAAAAAAAGGAGAATGTAATTTTTTAAGCCTAATGCTCTCCTGTATATTTCGTAAAATGTTTCGTCAAGTAATGACTATTAAGACATCTCACATGATGACGTTACGTTCGTTAATATGTCTACTAATACTATTAAAGCATTAAAAAGGAGACAAATTACAAATATAATTTTAACATTTTTCGAAATAGTACCCATTAAGTTCTATGCGCCTCCTCCATCGTTTTGCAAGTACTTGAATACTCGAAGAAATATTTATCCACAGCCTTTAAGTTGTTAAAACACGATATGTTTTTGAACGTTTTGGAACTTGTAAATTTGTTCATACACTTACAAACACCATTTCTGTTCATAATACTTTAATCTGTTTATCTGACCTACCTGACCGACGGGAACCAATTCGACCATTCCCGGGAACCAGTTCGACTATAATTAGAGAGGATTACAGAATTTGGGAACCAATTCGACTCGTCCCGCTCATGCGGGAGCCAGTTCGACTCTCATCCGGAAACCAATTCGACCTTCACCTTTTACAGAATTATACTTGCAAAGATTAACGGGAACCAATTCGACACCGATCATTAAACTGTAACATTTTTAGCAACGTTTCGATTTTAATTAAATCTTCATCAGGCTGCAATATTGGCACCATGTCACCTTCAAACAAGTCGTGTCAATGGAAATAAAGTCTTTTTTTGCATTTTTTTAATACGTTTTTAAACAAAATGAAGCAATTGTTAGAAAAACTACATGTCTCGTTAAAATAAAGCGACAAAATTCCTTATCACGATAAGTTGCAACAATTCAGTCATCAGGTTTTTCCTGATTATATGACCTTGAATTTTTTTCAATGAAGAATCAATTGTTTAAATGAAAAAAACCTCGAGATTGAAACAAATTTCTAAAATTGAGAATGAAACAAACAAAATGACTTTTTTTAACTATTTGGTCAATTTTAGCAAAATGTTTCGTAAAAAAAATTGTCAACAAAATGTCAAACTTCAACATTTTGTTTAGTTTTTGGCTGGTTCATTATCGAATTAGCAGTAAAACAATAACATTTAATTATGGTTTATTATAAGTTAGTGAATTATGTAAAGTAATTCAGTCAGTCTGCCATCGAATTTTGAACTTTTCGAATAAAAATGGTGAACAAATCGAACATTTCTTTTTTTTGTTTTTTTCGAAAGATTACTTGATTAAAAATGAAAATAATGAGCTAAAAGATTATTTCAAAAACTGTAAGAGATAGATACAGAAGACGTTAATAAAAGTCTGCATAAAAATTGATGTTCTTTGATTACCATTAAAAAAACATGATCAATTTATTTGAAAAATCGGTTTTGTAATCATTTTTTAATCATCATTTTCCAAAAATCATAGTAGCCTCACAATTTGACAATTGACAATCCTAAATATTTTAGAAGACCCTTCGAACCTTTGGTTCAAAAAAAATACTTATTGTAAATGCAAATTTGTATAAAAATTGACGTACGTCAAAAACTATGATAGATAAGTACAATGTGTTTAAGAATAGTTGTTCATCAAGTTACCTATGAAATTTGAACGTGGTGTGACGCTTAATTCAAATTGTGAATGCCGTCAAAGTGACATATTCGTCAAAATAATGGAAAAAGGTTTTGAATCTAAAAATGAAAGAATACACATCATCAAAAATCATGGCAATTAAAACCCAAATCAAGACAAATCCTCCACTTGAAACAACTTTGCAGAAAAATGCAAAAAAAATGACTAAAAAGGTAATTAAATGTTTTGACAGACATGACAGTACTTTAAGAAACTCGTCAGAGTTGTACAAACAATTCGCTTCCAAAAAACCTTTCAATTTTGCTTTAAAAATATTGAAAGGTTTTTCTCTAAATTCCACCGGTAAAACATTGAAAAAGTTAGTTGCATCATAACGGGTACAACTCTGTACTCTAGAGATCCTATTGTGCAAAGCTACAATATTTTTGTTCCCCCTTGTGTCATGGTCATAAATTTTTTTATAAATGTTATACTTTTTTATATTTTTCTTGATATAAAGAAGAGAGTTATAGACATATAAAGAAGGCAATGACATAAATTTTAAATTAATAGAGGCTGTTCTGCAGTCGGCTTTATAATTTAAACGCACAATTATACCAACTGCTTTCCTTTGTAGGGCGAATATTCGGTGTCTTATTACTAAATGTCCCCAAGTTAAAATTCCGTATAAAAGGTGTGATTGAAAATGTGCAAAGTAAGCCGACTTGAGAATGTCTGTTGAAACCGTATTCTTGAACACATCGTACTAACGAGGATATGTACGGCTGGGTGATATGGAATGTCATGCCAATAAACCCCAGCACTTGGGATCTGTAGGTACTCCAACGGCAACCATCTGTGGCAATAAACTATTTAGTCGTAAATTTAAGGACACGACATCATTTTAGTTTTCAACTTGAATACAATTGCTTAAAATAAGATTTCATTTGATGTTTTTAGTAAACTTCAAAGTCATTATGTTTACGAAATCCGTAATCGTTGCAACTAATAATAAATCTGATTCCAGTTACAATTGTCATTTAATTTAATTTAATGACATTTCATCAATATACGAATCAAAAATGGAAATTTTATTGTTATATGTTGATTCCAAGAGTTGACTCGAATACAACTGCTTAAAAGATCTGATGTTTCTAGTAAATTTAACCGTCAATCCTTAGCCGATAAAACCTATTTCAATAAAAATGTTATTTAGTTCGCATTGCAAAATAAATTTGTTCTTCCTATGGTATTCAGCGAAAACTAATTGCATTCCTTTTTGTAACAAAAACCCAAACACGAATAAACAAACTGTAAACAAATTTCTGCTAAAATTTACAAATAAGAAAACATGGTTTTGTTTTTAACTGGAGCCATCTTTTCTTTATGTATTCCAATTCTTGTTGAATAAATAATAATCATTGAACAAGTAGCAAAATAGGTAAAATTCTTAAAATGCACAATTTACAAACAAGCCTTTAGAGGCAATCAAATTTTTTAATCAATTAATTAATTTAATTTTTTAAATTCGAGATCAATTTTATTTCACAATGAAAATTAAACGACACCTCCATTAGGATTGGAAATGGAAATAAAATTATTGGATTAACGGGTTTATTAACACAGTGATTTTTAAAATTACTAAGAACATTATAAAATTAAATCTTATTTTAAGCAGTTGGATTTTGAATTGAAAAGTAAAATTATTTCTTATATTTACCCTTATATTAAGTTTATTGCCACAGATGTTTACGGTCGGAGTACCTACCGATCCCAAACCGAGGTTTATTGCCATGACATTTTCAAATCACCCTACATTTTACTCAGTTTCAAAATTCAAAAACGCAATAAAAATAGGTGGTTACTATTTAAAATTTCAAAGTTGGTGCATATTTCTCGTGGTTCCGGAAAATCAGTAATTTTTAAAATAATTTAGTTAAACTCAAAATGATCGATTTGGATTGTATACAAAATCTTAAAGCTTTAGCACTATTAGAAGTTAAATTTTTTTTAATGTAGGTCCTGTAAGAATCAGCCTGTATAAACATAACATTTCAGAAACGTATAACTGACCTGAAAACCTTTTTTTTACTGATTTTTTTATCAAATTCAAATCAGTTGCCATTTTTTAACCAATTTGTTAATTTTTCGCTGTGATCTAGTAAAATGTTACAAAAAAACTAAAATTTTTTACGACTATAAATAACATGTTTATCACTTCGCAATAAGTTTAATACATGTGTATCACCTTATCTAAAAAAAATAATACAAGGAGTTAGTTGCTACTTTTTTACTATTATTTGTTTATTTCTATTTTGTTAAAACTGAGAATAATAAATATTCTTATAGTTTTTAGTTTATAAAACATTCAGTTTTAACTTTCCTCAAATAATATTTAAACACAAAATAAAATCTTTACTTACTCATCAGGTGCTGAAACTTTGTTACCACATCATTTCTTAAGTTCTTTTTTACACGCTATAACAGTTTATATTACACAAAAGTGTTTTAAATAGCTTTTTTTCGGATAGTTCAAACATCAAACATCTGACAGTACTCATTACTAATCTTGGTACAAATAAATAAACATTTTTGCGCCGTAAATGTAAATCTATCATAACTTTATCTAATCAAAATTATCTACTTTCAATATGGTGACCTATATCCAGAACTTTGCAAATTCCTTAATTCCAAGTTTCAAGCTATAAATATATTTGAGTTAAAAAAATATAATAAGTAAATAAATAATAATTACATACATACTTTTTTCAGTAGTATTATCATTTATTATTACCGATTGTCTTTGTTACTTCAAACAGAAATGATGTAATAAATTGATAATACTTATTAAGTAAAGAAAATTGATAGTAGCAAATTACTGATAACTGTAATCTTTATTATTTTCTTATTACTGTGTTAAAGCTTTGTTACTTTTGTTGTTAATTTTCCTAACTTATTTTATTTTTTTTATTTTTATTTATGTCCTCTTTTTTTAGTCTACCTTCTCTAGTCAATACTTTTAATATATTTTTTGGTACTCGCTCACTTAAATAGTTACTTTGGGAAGTGCTTTGACTCCACAAAATGTCATCTTAAAGGACAAGTACTAAAAGTCGTCCTAGCAACATTTTACGGACTCAAATTTATTTATTATTTGACAAAACAATAATTATTGTTTCAATAAATTTGTCGTTGCTATGACTATCGGTCGACTGCACTTGTGATTGGGGTAAATTGGAAATGTAAAGAATTTTACAATTTTGTTGTTTTAGAGAACTGGTACCAAAAAAGTTTGTATGCAACACTTCCGCAAGATAGTTTTTTAGTACATACTCTCTAAAATGGTTACTTTGAAACTAATTTGTTTTGTGCGCAACTGTCAAAAAAACGTCACTTTTTTTGCTTGATTTTGAGTCGTAAAATAGCACATTTGTTTATAGTAAAGTAAAGCCTTGACAACGTAAAAATAGTATAGTGTAAGCAAGAATAAAGTTCTTATAATTGTATCAGTTGCTTATCTAATTCTGAGATATTTTCATAAGTACAGTTTTTCTTTACACTACAAGACTGTAAAAACTTTTTGTAACATAATTTGAAAATTACATCAGCCATTTTAACTGTCCCAGTATGTGGTTCAAAAATAAAATATCTTTGCCCAAAAATGGGTGCTTAAAAGTGCAATCTTTAGGTACTGTGTCTCTCGTTTAAACTAAAATATGATTATTAAATATTCTGCCATTGTATTTTACACAATATACTGCAAACATCATTTAAGAGTGTAAAAAGTACACTTTAAAAGGTCTCAGCTAAGAATTTCGAGCTTAATATCTCCGTTATTTGTCAACGGATTATTATGAAATTTAGAATGCACATATTTTAGGAGGTGGTCTTTCAATTAGGGGCAAAAAAGTGACCTCAAGTTAAAAAATAAAATTTTAAAACACATTTCTTTTATTTAAAATTAAGCCAAATTACCGTTGGGTCATTAAACCCCGAAAAATAAATGGCCACACAAAAACTTTACCAAATCGCTCGGCTGATCCAAGAAAAAAATTAAATTTTGTTGTTAAAAACTTAATCCACATTTTGGTAGTAATTTGGGCAGTCACCTTTTGAAACAATTGATGAAGCATTTCTATGCGGCATTTTGTGTACCACTGAAAAAAAAACTGTCAAAAGTGTGTGCGCTGTCAGAAAAGTAAAATTGTTTTAATTTGGTGAAATTACTTTAAAAACCAATAACAGTGGCTGAAATTTCTGTGTTATTGAATAAGGAATCAATATTCGCCTATGGAAAGTGTCGTTGGACTTTTTGTGAAATGTTATTTATGAAATTTAAAGTTCAAAGAATCGTCAATAATTTAAAGACACGGGAAGCGTACCTGAACTAAATCGAGTGAGGACAAAACACGTCACTGGAAACGAAGCAATAGTTGGGGTTGTAATTCAAACTTTTGAAGATAATCCAATCAGCAGTGTACGAAACATTTCCAAAGTCCTGAATGTTCAAGTGTCTAGAATTTTTCAGTTGTTGTTCAGTCTTTTAGTCCTTTTTGAAAGAATTAAAGCATCCAGTACCAAAAATAAGTCAAAAATATTGTTTTTTAACTTTGTGTGGGTGAGAGATAATTGTGAAATGTCCCTTACGTGACAGTTACGTTTCTGCGAGTGGTATTGACCAAAATTCAATGGTAGTGCTCATTTGTCTCATAGAGATCTACGCTTTTGCATCTGAACCCATGTTTAACAGTTTGTTTCTCATTTTTCTCGCGAAACAGACGTCTTCTACGAACGAGTTTTTTTTGACAGCATTTTTCACTGACGGTAAATTTTTTTATATGTCTTAAAAGGCTTAACATTTTAAAAAGGCATGTAAAAATTACGTTTTTAAGACTTGAGTTTTTGCAGTAATTGAATTTTAATCTTTATCTTCTAAAATATCTGCATTTTAAATTTCATAAAAATCCGTTGACAAATATCTGAGATATCAGGCTCGAAAGTCTTAGCTGAGACACCGTGTATAATTTCGACACTGCCACAAAATGTTTTACAATTACAAGATATTTGGTAAAAGATGTATTAGGTTAACAGCCATTTTAAACATAATCTAGTATCAAAATTAACACTAGATAAATTAACCACATATCAAAATGTTTTTTACCTTTAGAATATTTTTACTGCATAATAACATTTTTGTTTGATTAGACACTTTGTAAAAAAGTGCCTGAAGAACGTCCCAGTTAAAAACGACTAGTTTTTTTGGTTTTTGCTTGAATAGATAAAAACAAAAATTACCAATTTTCGTTTTTTTCCATTAACTCAAAAACTAAAAATGACACATCAAATGTTCTTAGATAATTGTTCATCATAAAAATACGCAACTTTGCCCTAATTTACCCGACCTCGTAATTCTTATAATCTAATATTAATAACTGATATCCCCATGGTGGAACTCGAAAAACGGACACCCTGTGTCTCAAAAACTAATAGTCGCACGTTTTTCTCTGTGTATGTGAAAATTTTCAAAATATTTCTATCCTTCCTTATAATTAAAATTCAATCTCAATAAAATTAAAAATATGAAAATATTAATGTATGATCTAGTCTTATAAAAATTTCTTATAAAAATTATTGCAAGCACTAAATTTACGGTTTTTTTTGCTTAATGGTAATTAATTAATTAATTTTGATTAAAACAGGAAACGCTGAATTCTGTGCGATTATTTTTTTTTCAACTATATCTCACATAACGTCAATTGAAATTCAGATTGGTAACATTATTTCAGAAAAAGTCAACTGTAATTCAGTAACATTACTTGTAATTTAGATTAGTTAAGAGTATTTCACAAAATGTTCATAGAAATAGAACTCATAAACTTAGATTTGAGAAAACATTTTTTATAATACAGAAGTTGTAAATTGTATTTCAGAAAAAGTATGTTGGTATTGATATTTTCCAGTTGTATTAGTGTAACAATATTTAAGAAAACACTATAATGTACAGAGCAAAATCAAAATGGAATTTTTTATATTCTGTTGAATACATACCTGAAACTGATGTTGGTAATGTTCAAGAAAAACTTCTCTTACTAAAAAGTGCAAAAAGTGCGGAAAAATGCGCCAATTTTCATCTTTAGCTCATTTTCTTGGATTTCATTTATTTCTCAATCACAATCATTCTAATTAAAAAAAAAGATTAGTTTCCACACAGCAATATGGAGTTTTTGAATTCTTTCTCCGTTATTGAAGCTAAGATTTAGTAAAAAGTAAAAAAAATAGCAGTTTTAATAAAGATCTCAGATTTCGCTGTTTTGGAGGCTTGTTATTTTACCATAAATATTAAGTTTTCCACGAAAATAACTAAATCACAAAAGAATCAAATCTCTGATTTTGAACTTTTAAGACTGTTCTCGAAGTTACAATTTCCAGATACCTCTCACTCATCTTCTTTTCTAATTTTGGAATCCAAAATATTGTAACTAAATTACTTGGTCTACTTGAAGAATACATTTGAAAAAATGATCAAACACATAGCATTTGTATCAAAAAATTCTAATTTCACAATTTTTAAACATTGAGCTTGATTTAAAAATAACAGTTTTGTAAACAAATCTATCCAGATTCTTTTCACTTATGTGAAAACATAGTTTTTTTTTTTCATATTTACAAGTATGTATTTTAAATACATATAATTATCTAAAATAACTTCGAGAAAAGTTCTTAATAGTACGAGTGCAAAAACACAAAGTTCTAGGGCTGTCACGAGCTTATTCGAAACATAGGGGTGAAAAATAGTGAAAACATTAATTTAAAACACGTTGCTATGGAAAGCGTGTTTTAAAATAATGAAAACACGTTGCTTTGGAAACGTGTTTTAAATTAATGTTTATAATCAAGGATTTAGATATTAAAAAGGCTTTAAAATGTTACCAACAAAAAAAACAAATTTGTAATTGCGATTTAAAATTTGTTTAAAAATAAATATTTTACAACAATAATAAAATAAAACAAAATACAAATAACAAACAAGGACGGATTCAGATTTTTTGTTATTTGAATATTTTTGTCTTTTAGTTAAATGACTGTTCACTAATGGGCTGATTTCAAGTTGAGTTACAACCGACGCAAGTCCGTATTGTTATAGTAACGGTGCAAACCTAGCAACTGCGACCCACGCAACTTTGCGACCAAACTTGAAATCAGGCCGTAAGAATTTTGACTCCTTTTAAAAATTTTAGAAAGTCCCTCTAAAATTAATTTCTGGATCCGCCCCTGATAACAAAGATATTTTTTTGTACGTATAATGTTTTAAAAGAATAGTTTACGTGATTAATTATGAAAACACCGATTTTGTTTAAAGAGCAAAATATTCGCCAAAATGACATAGCGCAGCAAACAAGTTTTGCAAATTATGCGAGTTAAACAATAATAGGCCTTTCATAACGTATTACGTACACAATTTTTCCTAATACCTAATGGAAAATTTATTCCAACAATTTTTTTAAGAGTTAACAAAACTAGTTACGTAATGAATTTCATTTCATTATTAATTAGGTAATAAGTAACAATACATCACACCAAAATTAAACATAAAATCTAACATCTGGTCGGGATTAGGAAAAAAATTTCAAAAACTATATTTCAGTCAAACTTTTACTAATTTGCGCACCGTTCTATAATTTTAAATGGGTTGTGATACCAAAAAAGACATAGGGGCTGATTTCAAGTTGACTTATGACCGGCGCAAATCGGTATTGTTATAGCAACGGCGCAAATCGGTAGCTTAATGTTATTACTTGATCTAGACTGATACTGAGTAAAGTATTTAAAATTTGTTCAATAGTTTTTACTATTGTCAAACTGTTAATTTTCTCCTATCTTTATTTGAAAATATCGGTACGAGTGTAAAAATGTTTAAAAAAAATTGATCTCCAACAACAATTGCAGGCACATAATTATACTTAACCTAGGCAAATAAATAATAATAAAAATCAATTAAAATTCAACAGGTGATTAGTACTAAGAGAACATCCAGTTTTCTTAACTTGAAGCACCTGACGAAGAACATTTCTAGTCGCTTCCTCTCGATCATCTCCAACAGCCATAAAACACAAATCAGTTCCATTTATTTGCACATACATAATGCAAGGGTTTATCTGGAATTGCGTTAATGTGTAGCAAATGTTGTGCGATTTAAGTTTATTTCGAAGACTATCTATGGTTTCTTCATCGGCCTAAAAACATAGTAAAAGGTAGTTAATTAAATTAATAAATAAATTTGTTAATAAAGGCATCGTCACGTTTATTATTAACAAGCATTTGGAAAAGTAGTTTGTCTAAATAATATTATGTACAAAATCTATGAGATTTTGGGAATTTCTCTATGCATTTGTAAAATACGTAGGTACTTGAACCCAAAATTAGGTCTAATTTTTAGGAAAGTTGAACCTGTCGTTGCTTGGCCGCCTTTAGCATCTACGTGAACTTTAGATTCTGTTTCAAATTATGAACACTGGAATTCACGATTTTGTTACGTTTTTCACACGAGAAGACCTTCAATATCATTTTTTTGGGAAATTTAAAAAGACGACGGGAAATATGAAGGGTTCTTGATAACCAATTTTTGGGACGAGATGTTTAACTAAAAACTGTGACTGAAAGAAAAGCATTTTTAGCATTGAAGTATGTTTTAAGTTATGTATTTGATAGTAAAATAAATATCGAAAAATCTCAGAAATGTGAACATTAATATTTGTAGCATGGCCTCCTTGATGTATGGAGACAACTTCGTTGTTCAGGCCTGGCGCATCGATAAGCTTCAGCGGTTTTTTCGAAACCGTAGATGGCGCCCTATTTAGCGCACTGACGTTTATGTGACAAATAGCATTTGTGAGGTTAAATCCGAAAAAAAATTGAATTTAACAAGTACAATCAGCATAAGAGAAGGTGAAAAAGAGCCCACAATGTAATTGATAATTTCTAAATACAAAAACTCAAAAAAATTTATAAAGTAGTAGATTTTTTTCGGGAGTTTGGTGATCCACGAGCGGTGCTTGAGAGTGAGCAGAGGTCCAGACAGGGACTTTGGAACGGACGATTCAGAGACTCAGAGATTCAGAGAAGAACGCTGGATCGAGCTTTTTTAAACCATTTCATTTGAAAAAAACGACTTTCTTTGTACATTTTACTAAAACTAAATTAACAATAGCAGGTTTTGAAAATACGTGTGTGCAAAATAGTTTCATTTGCCTAAACAATGTATTGCAAATATCTGCTGGTTAAAAGGTTGCAAATACCTTTCAGAAAACTTAAGCCATGTCTTAAAAATCACAGATTTGTAACGCATTCAACCTTAACCATTGGTAAAACCATAGAGTATGCATAATAAATGGAAGGTTCTTTGAAACATCGTTTTCTCTGCATCTGTGTCTGCGTACTAGTGCCATAGGTTATGCTTAAAATACTTATAAACGATGAACAATCAATTCACCTTAAAATAATTTGTATATCTTCTGAAGCTGAAAATAAAAAATCCTAATGATCGTAAAATGATTTCCTGCAAAAGTTACACTATCCAAACGTTCATTCAGGACATAACTTTAGAATTATCCTCACATTTTCAACGTATTTCACGAATCCACACTTACATCTTTCAAATTTATTAGTCTTTAACCTCAAAAATGGTATTTGTCAAATAAACGTCAGTCCGCTAAATGCAGCGCCAGTGGAGAATCAGCCGAACTTAACGATGCGCCAGGCCTGAACAACGAAGTTGTCTCCATACATCAAGGAGGCCATGATTTGTAGGTATTCAATTATTTTCTTGTTTTAAATAGTAATCCTAAAATTCCTACGATTCCTACGTCCCTGGTTAAATTTGACGTAAAATTATATCATTTTATTCATTTGACAAAAATCATAACCTTGAAATTATTTTCGACATAAACCTCAGACATAAGTTGCTAACAAAATTTTTATTAAAAAAGGATAGAAATATATACCTTATCCACATAATACAAAATTGGCTCGGTTTGACGTTCAGTGTCCCAACTCTCGCAATAAAGGAACTCTAATTCGGAAATAAAATTAACTAGACGCTCTCTGGTGATGACTTTTGAACAAAACAGTAAAGAAATTTTCGTAATGCCACATTTAACTGACATATGACTGACATTTAATGAATTGTTCAACAATTTTGCGTGTATAGTGTTAATTACTTACAATAGAAAGAATTACTTTAAAAGTACGTGGTGGTAAATACTAGCGTTCACTTTGGTTCTGTGGTTTTTCGTGGTATAAAGTGTTTATTGTTGGAACTTGAAAGTGGATAAAAAGTGAAAAATATTTAAATTTTGATTACAAAGTGTTATCAAACAGTTGTCTAATTAAAGACTATAAGTAATGGATCACAGCGAACACAAAGTTTGGCTCAAGAAACCAATAAATTAGTGAAGTGTTATGAATTTTAGGTTAGAATTTTCCACTGAAATAATCATGAAATGCTGCGGTAAATCTACAAAACTACAATAAAGATTAACAACTGCTGATACATTTAAACGTAAATTATGCCAATAGGTAGGCTTTTCAATGTCTTTGTAATAATTTTCCAATAAAGAAAGTGAACCAAACAGTCATTCGTTATTCGTGTTTTCCTCGTCATCTCTCATTTGTCAACATAAGTTTCTTGCATCAAAGATGAAATAATCATTCCGCATAGGCAATGTAATAATTGTGAAGCCCCAAAATTCGTACAACGCTCAAAATATCCGAATAAACATTTTCCCGCCATTTATGGTTACTGTTTTCGACCTAGCTCAGTGGCGCCCCCAACGGTAATTTTACTTCCGAATTAAATCGATCGTACACGCATTATTGATGAAACTCTTTAAAACTAAATATCCCTAAGTTCGTTGAAGTATATAAACAACTCCTACTGATAGACGTTAATAAACGTATTATAAACACAAAGTATAGAAATGATTGTTAAAGACGTCAAAAATTATTAGAATTAAAAAAAAACCTTAAATCATTTACAAATCTTGCTTTGAAAACTAAAGCAAGCGCGCTGAAATCCAAAATTACGATTATTTTGAACTACAGCAAGTTGTAATGTCGTCTTAAATATGACCCTTTAAGACGTTGAAAACAATAATAAATTATTTGTTGCTTTTTTTTTGTAAAAAACCTTCGATTTTTGGTAAAAACCCAAATGTTAGCGCTACAAAAAGAAAAATTTCAAACACATTGATGCATTCCAAGTTGTAATCTGATTACAAATGATTGTTAAAGACGTCAAAAATCGTTACAAATTTAATTTCTTGTTAAACTTATTTCAGTCATTAATTTTTCACCCAGATCGAAAAAAAATTCCACTAATTTAAACTGTATCAAACTGTAATTTAGTCATAAATATCAGCTTAAGACGTCGAAAACTATCAGAAAATTATAAGATTTTTATTTTTTGTAAACACAATCATTTATTTTTTAGTAAAAGCGAATAATAGCTCTTTCAAAAGCAAAATTTAAAACACATTCAATGTCGTAATCTGATCAGAAATGACTCTTAAAGATGTTGAAAATCTTCAGAAATAGAAATGAAAAGAAAATTTAACTTTTTTCAGTTATTATTTTTTTACTCAGTTTGAAAGTTAATGCTTTAAAAAACAAAATTTTTACGAAATTAAAGTATAGCAAGTTGTAATTTATTCGAAATTATTAAAGGATTTTTGCATATCTTTCGTAAATTTAATTTTCGTTTTTTTAATAAAAATGAATGATAGCGCTTTGAAAAGCAAAATTTCAAAAACATTAAAGACCGGTTTACAGAAAGCGAAATTAAGATTTAATTCAGAATGAAACTAATTCGAATTAATAAGTTACCATTTAAAATACATTGACAAATGTCATGTTAATCGCGATTAAACGTTGATTGCAATTAAATGTTCTGTAAACCGGCTCTAAAGCATTCCAATTGGTAATTTGATCACAAATGACTGTTAAGACGTCAAAAATCATCAGAAATTAATTTTCTATTTTACTTTTTTTATTCATTAAATCAACCCTTATAAAACTTGTTCTTTAATCAGTTAATCACATTACAACTTGGATTACTTTAATAATGTGTTAATGTGTTAATGAAATTTTGCCTTTTACAGTCCTATCTATTATTCGATTTTAACGAAAAATCTAATATACTCTTTGTAAAAAAATGGTAGTTGATAGTTGAGATTATTAATCGCCATTTAACAAACGAGTTTGTTACAGTTTTCATTGACCAATGACAAAATTTGAAATTACAGCGTTTTTTAAGATTCAGGAAATAATCACAAAAACGGTCAACAAAAATAGTAGTTTCTCTTATAGGTATTTAATAATGTTGTTGCTTATTCCATAGACACGAGTAGAAGTAGTACCAACACCTTTATTTATAAGTGGTTAACTATTGTACATTATTTGATTTATTATTTTTTTGTTGGTGACATTTTAAAAGTCTTCTTTTTCATATCTGAATCCTAGATTATAAATACTATTTCCCAGAGCAACCTGTACTTGTCTATGGAATAAGCAACAACATTATTAATACCTACAAGAGGAAAGATCTTATTACTACGTTATTATTATTATTATTACCAAGATGATACCAGGAGTAGGTTCAAAAACTTGCCCAGCTTTTGATGAATTAACCATGCTGGTTTCGCTCAATGAATGTTGTTTATACTTTTCTATAATTTCTTCAACATTGTTTATTGTAATTGTTGTTTTTTCTTGTACCTTTCGCTCATAAACTGGTTGATTTTTCTTAACCCTTCGAATGAATAAATTATCCGTGAAAAACAAAACTAGAAAATGTTGAAAACTTACAATTCCAACATTTTTCTTGCAGAATCTTGTTTGGCATCTTTTTTGTTCATCCCTTCTCCAATACTTTCCTCATTCGCAAAAGAACACTTGAAAAAAAACTCACCGTCCACCGAAACGGTTAAAAAATCATAACTTGGATACTTTGCGCCATATCTGGATGCTGCATATTCATTCAATTCGCCCACAAAATTTCGAAATAAATTATTATTTTCAGCTCGTGGTTTAATTTCTGGAGACTTGTCCTCTCGTCTTAATTTTACAAGGGCGTTTTTGGCGCTTTCGTGTTTTGCGTTTTTTTTAGACGTTCCGTAACCACAAGCTGTTACACCACCTGCTTTAACAGTGCATTTGAATGAAGTGCCGAAGCCTTCTTCGATGTAGACCGGAAGGGAAATTCCCCGAGCAGCCATTAACTCTTGTAAGAGAGAAATCGGTGTTTTTCCGTTCATTTTAGACCCATCTGAAATTTTAAAGCGGTTTTAGGGATTTAATGGAACGAAACGCAAACATTTGCCGTTTTCAAAGAAATTTCGAACACAAAAAGAATTGAAAATGGTCTTACTGATTTTTCAAAGTTTCTGTGGAAACTTTAGTTAAATGTTTTTATTCTTAATGTTTTAATTCTTAAGGCGCCCCCCGAGAACTGTCAAAATCAAACTGTCAAATCAAAAAATATGTTTTTGCACTGTTTTTATACATATCTCAAAATCGACTATTTTCAACCGGAAACCATTGTGGCGCCTCCAACTGGCAAATAAATTTTGAAAGCGGTAAGTTCAAAATAATCTCGTTCTCAAAGAAATTTTTCTAAAGCTTGTTTTTTGCTTGCTATTCCTAGTATCGGGTTCAGTTTTTACATGCATATTTACAATGATGTAGTGCATGAATGGTGTATTTTTTTCCGATCTGTGCAGTCAGTATCTTGCATTTGGCACCCAAGTCTCAGATTAGTAGACCAAGAAAACGGATTTGTTTAGTACTGCTCCGTAGACTATTTTTTGAAATATGTATAAAAGTATGAACACATTATTTTGACAGTTCTCGAGGGCCGCCTTAATGTTTTAATTCTTCAACACTGTCAAAATTTACGGTTTTTCTCCGGTGTAAGGAAGTTTTGACAACTGTTTGGCATTTCTCAAAACGTCAGATTATTTGTAACAGATTTAAAGCAATTTTAAGTCTTGTTGAGTCTAATTCGAAGAATAAAATGTTGTATTCAACTCGTTTTCGTGTAAATCGCTTCATTTATTTCACCTCGTGGATGATAAACCTCTCGTTATCCCTCGACGTTTAAAAATTCACTCGGCAATAAAGCGTCCGATTTACACACAAACTCGGTAAATAAATAACTATTCATTAGTAATTTGTGGCAAAGGTAAATAATGCTTTAATAATAAGCATAAGAGTTTTAAGCAAGCTAATGGACCGACATCGAACGCCGTACTTCGTAAAAAAATTCTAACTACATTTTTGACCTTTCTTATATAATAATATAATATGTAAATGTAAAAATGTATAATACAGGGTGTTCGCGAACTTGAGGCATTCTTTTTAAGAGGTGCTAGCATGCATTGTTCTTAAGAGTTTTAGCCTAAAACACCTTAGTAAAATGTTCATGATAAAGAAGATACAATTATTCTTTTTTTATGTTTGGAAGCTGACAAGCTGACCCTGTTCAGATCAAAATAATTAAAGGACTGTTAACAATATTTATCTAATTAGTTGGAGAGGCTCACTATTACAATGATAACAATCTTACAGATTTCATGTAATTGTATGAGCAAATGCTATCAGAATACAGTTGCGGCATTCAGAGAGAACTTAGAGTATGAAAAACAAAAGTGACATTATTGAAAATCTGGTATCTACAATAATGAACCAGATTATTTTGAAGCGTTCATCTCAAAACGGCAGTTAGACAGGACCGGACGCAAAATTTTAGAAAATCTAAAAATTATCTCCGTCATTAAAAACATTTTATTAAGACGATTTCGGGTAAAACTTTTAAGAAAAATGCATAGTATCTCGTGTTAAAAGAAACGCCTCAACTTCGCGAACAACCCTATATAATAAAAAAAAGTTTTTTTAATACATGGAATCTTACATGCCGATCAAAATGAAAAAAAAAGTATTTTTACAAAGAGTGTCTTGAAAAAAATGCAAACAATTTTGTTTTTAAACAAACTAGATTTTAGAAGATTAATTGAATTTGGATCTGGAACATTCACATTTCCGTCAAGTTTAAAATTAAACGACATTATAAGCTAGAATTATTCTTCGCAAAACAAAACAAGACAAAGTTGAAAAAAATCTACTCGCATGTTTAATAGAACTATAAAAATTTGTTTTTTTTTTAATAAAATTTTTGACGTTTTTTCAAAAGCAAAGAGTTTGCAAAGACGCTTTTTTCTTAATTTTAATCAGCATGTAAGATGATTCGATCACATTATTGATGGATGCACCGTTGTAATCAGGAACAAAAAGACTTCAAATTTACAAGTATCGAATATAGTGTTCATAAGAAAAACCAAAATTGAGTATTGTAACTCTGACATCAAGATCGCCTTGAAAAATGCGATAATAGATTTAGATTTCTTGAAAAAAAATGTCCTACTTGAAAATGGCTAATTCTTCTGGTTTTCGCTTAAAAAGATTAAAAACAAAATTTACAAATTCTCGTTTTTTCTCAATAATTAATTTGAATTAAACAAAATAAACAAAAATAAATCACACTCTCGAGAAGAGGTGTTGCTAGGAGAGCAAAAGACAGTGACGCAAAAAGCGGTGCGCAAAAATGAGTGGACGAACCTTTAAGTACGGGTTGCTATGGAAATTAGTCATTTTCTAAAAAGTATCGAGCAAAATATTTTGAACATCTGTTGTTTTTTTTAATAATAAATACAATGTAGTTATATTTACATCTTTGGGGTTAGGAACTAGAAAAAAAATGTGTTCGTGAGTTGAGTTTAAAGTTTTAACTCAATTTAATTCCACTGTAAATTATAAAAAAAATGTTGGGTTTTTATACATTTGCATTATAATTTGATCTGCATTAACAATTTTGTGTGTCAAGAATATGAATGAACACACTGAAACGAGGGTCAATTAGTACTATGTATTCTCCAACTAAGCTGAACTGAAAAACTGAATGAACTTAAATAAATACTTAAATACTTAAATAAAACAGGGCACACTTTAAGTGGCAAATAGAAAGATACACTGTCATCTAACGAGAAAAGTCAAACAAACAATATATTCGATCTAAATTCAAGATTTTTCTGACAATGTTAGTAAAATTTTTCGAAAAAAAATTTAAAATTTCGAAAAATTTACCAAAGATGTTATTGTTCTTTATGTCTTTTAACATAAACCGTCATTTTCATAATATTGATTTTCTGTTTTTTGACTGATTTTATTCAAAAAGTCTAAATTTGTCCCTATTTCATGCCAAAAAATGACAAATAATGGGCAGTTGCCATATTTTCGAAACGTTTGGTATGGAATTTAGATATCGCGTTATCTTTATTTCTATTTCTTTAATAACGAAAAACCATCTAATCGATAATACTCCATACAAATGAGTTTATTACGAATTAAATTAATTTACAGCTTACCAACAAAACCAGGTCAAAGCAGTCTCAGGCACTGTCATTATGAAAAACTGTCATCGGGGTTTTACACGACTTCGTAATGGAACATAGAAAAAGAGAGAGGTTAGGTTTCAAGCTAGACAGAAAACATGAACTGAGAAGTGCTACGTGTCCGTAATGTGGTTGGAGGAAATTTCCGATTGACGATGAATCACATCTTATCTGGATTCAAAAGAAATTGTTTTATTTTTGCGATAAGTGCATTTTATCAATGAGATAAATTTCAAATAACAATACGATTGTGAAATGGTGTATGCGGGGTGTATGCGAATTTTTTCAAAATTTTTCTACTCTTCCACAGTGTAGTGATTAAAACTAATTAATAATGTAATAGTTCTTGCTAGGTCCAAAATAACGTTTACTTGAAATTTGAATTTTTACTTAACTATTTTTTGCGGATTTTTATTATTAAACAATTAATTAATTAATTAATTAAAAAATTAACTGTAATCGTGAAACAGATCTTCAAATTCTTAAATGTAATAAAATCGCTTCCTCTCTTCCCGTGAGGTTAATCACCATCTAACTGGTGGTAAAAAGCTGACGTTTCAATTTATTATTGCAATTATATACTATAGTTACCTACATAGTAGACAGGATGTATTAGAAATACATAGAAATATTCCTCAATCGTCTCCTGATGAAGTAAATAATTTTTTCGCAACTGTCCCACAAAAATTACTAAGTTCTTTTTTCCCTCAAGTTGACAAGTTCTAAAGATCCCATTACGATGATGCTTATAAACATTAATAGTAACACCAAGCTGTTCTGATTCCGTAATGTCTCTTTTAATGAAGTTAAAGAATGTATCAATAGTTTAAAAAACTCGAACAGTAAGGATGTTTATAGATTGGATGTTAAAATAAATAAATCAATTAAAAATTTAATAAATATACCATTGACGAAACCGATTAATTGCTGTGTTGATGATTTAGTTTTTCCAGCTACTATGGACTTATGGAGATTTCAATAATTGTACCAATATTTAAAAAAGGTGACCCTAATGACATAAACAACTATCGTCCGATATCTTCGTTGCCAATTTTTTCCAAAATAATTGAAAGACTACTATTAAATCAAATTGTGGATTATTTGGATAAAAATAAAAGTAATCGCTTTCAAAAGGTTAGCAGCATTAATTGTAAATTAATGGAAAATTTTCAAATAGAAAAGATGTTCTATTTGTTGAGCTCTGTTGCCTGTTAAAATTAAAACACGTATTTCTGATACACGCTGTATGTTACACAAGTTTATAAGACGTTCTATTGTGTGGTACGAATGGTTTTGGAGCACGACGAAGAAGTGCTTTAACAGAATGAGTGCCACAATTAAGTCTTATAAAACGAGAGTAACATACTATTTTTTCTATTTTCAATTTTTGTTGTTTGTTTTTGTTTAGTTTAACTTATCCAAAGTCTGTTCAAACTATTAGCTGTCTCAAAACTATAAAAACGACAACGTCGCAATTTACCGAATTATTTTTTTAAATAAGATTGATAAAATTATAAAACAGTTATTAATGATTAGATCTCTCTTTAAAAGTATAAATTACATTAGCTAATAATAATTTTTGAAGTGCATGAATAATTTATAACAACTAATTTTGGTAAGGTAAGAATCAACCAAAAAATCAAGGAAGAACAACCCTTGATATGCATAATATAAAAATATGCATGTTCCCGTTTTTCCTAAAAGAGTAAGTGGATAAAAAATTACTAGATTTGTGTTTAAATGTAGATAATGCGATGTTGTACGAATATAAATGTAGTAATTTATAAGCATTTAACTGAATTACTGTTTTAAATTAGATTGATAAAATTGTAAAATAGTTATTAGTGATTAAATCTCTCATTGAAAGTATAAATTACATTAGTTGTTATTTTTTTGAAGTGCATGAATAAGTTATAACGGCAAATTTTAAGAGAAAATGCGACGTTGGCATTTTTATAATTCTGAAACATTAGCTAATATTTTTTGAAGTGCCTGAATAAATTATAACCGCTAATTTTGAGAGAAAATGCGACGTTGGCGTTTTTTAAGTTTTGAAACAGCTAATGTTATTTTTATATAAATTTCTTCAATTAAAGCCATACCGTGGTTTCTATGTCTTCAAGCACACAAAGAGCTTAAATCCCATTTCTTTTCGTCGTAGAATTTGTTGACAGCGAATTTAAATTTTTTGGAGTGAAATAAAGTACAAATTTGAGAGTTTCTGTATAACAAAAGAACTCTGGTTAAGCTAAATCCCAGCGACAAAGTTTGAGCCAAGAAAACCCACCAGAAACTCCAAAAAAAGCAAATGCGTTGTTGCAAAATTCTACAATGAACTGAAATGGCATATAAGTTATTTATTCTTGAATCAACAAAAAAGGAGCAAATAATAATATGATGAAATAAAAAAATATTTGATTCATTTTTTAATTTTACCAATCCTACCAACCATCTTGCTATGGTGACCCTGATTTCAGAGGAATTTCGTTCCATTTTCGTTCTTATAACGGTTTTCTTTAAGTCATTGATACGCTGTTATCAGTGTTTTTACTGCACAATTACAAGCTACAAGGCAGTAGTGAAATGTTACTGGTGTTGAAAGCTGTGCTTATTTATGGTAATAGGAAACACGAACAAGTTTACAGAGGTTTAGTAAATCAGTGAGACATTTAAGAGTAACCACGTTTGCCTTATTTGTCAACATATTCAACTTCGGCAGAATTTAATCATCTGCTTATAAGTGTAAGTAACCATTCTTTACGCATTAGCAATCATTATCAAATAATTTAATCACACAATTTCACTTTAACCCTGCTTTTCTCCGCATCTCCCTACTGATCTAGTGTATTTGTTTATCTTAGGTTGGTGTTTGACTTGCACACTTCATTTTCATGTTTTTTTTGTTCTGTGATTTGTTTCGTGTGAATAATTGTGTTGTTTTTTTATGTGTTAAAACAGTTAAAAATGGAACAGAAACCTGCTCCCAAGGGCAGAGGGGCCCTCCTCGAGATGCTCAAGAAGCATAAAGAGGCTCGGGCCGGGGGCGCTGGAGAGCCTGTAGAGGAACAGGCACCCCCCAAAACTCGCGGAAGGGCGATGCTTCTACAGAAGATTCAGGAGGCTAAGGAGAGGAAAGCTGGGGGCGACAGTGGGCAGCTTTCAACGCCGGGGCCTTCGACGGTGTCTTCGGAGACAAGGAGGGGCGTTTCAGGGGTCACAAAGGCGTTGGGCGAAGTTGCGATCACTGCCTCGGAGACGTGCTCTTACAGAGGTATATTTTTAATTTGTTTCAAGAAAGCGTGGGAAAAATGTGTGGACAAAAAATTAACCTTAATTTTTTGAAGATAAATACAAAAGGTTTTCAAGTTGGATGTTGTTCCTTAATTAAATCTTTACCACACGGGTCAGTTTTTATCTTATTTGAAATGTTTGGAGTCAAGTTCATAACGAGTTAAAAACTCAATTTACACAGATTTGTTGAAAAAAGTATTAAAAAATAATTATTTATTTAAAAACTTTGTATTAGCTGTTTAAAAACGCCAACCTCGCATTTTTATATTTACGATGCCGATCGGTTCGTTTGAAAGAATGCAGCCTGTCTGCAGTAAATCACAATAAGCTTGTCTGAGTGATTAACTTGAAGGGTTCATGCGGTGTGAGGTAATCATAATAGAAATTTAATGGTGTACATTATACAGAGAAAAAATTATGTTTTAATAATATTAATTATATTAATAATACGTTTTAATAATTAAAAAAACGCAATTTTCTAAAGGTAGCACAAAAAACGTTGGTTCTTCATTTTCTGAAAGCACCATTGCTTTACTCAAAAGTATTTAATTAAAAAAATATGATATTAGGGAAAAAATGGTTTTCCATTAATTTTTTTTTCAAGAGTAGAACTAAATTGTTTTGTCTTTAACAAAAAATATTTTTCTCAAACAAATGAGACCATAAAACTTAGATAATTTAAAAAAATAATGGTGTGGCGTTTCAGTTCTCCGTGAGATGGCACTGCAGCTTTCTACTTACCAAAGCCAGTAGATATACTAAAGTAGCGACACGGACCTTGACAGGGCAACAATAACGATTATATACTCTAGAGAGGGCGCAACTATCGAAATTCGACATATACCGCATTATTTATATAAAATGTCTAGCCTTGAAAAGCCTTAGTAAGTGCGTTTTGTCCCTATTTCTACGTTTAATCTTCACTAAATAAAATTGCTAAAGAGGATGCTCAAAAGAGATATTCGTTAAAGGTCATGATAGATGATAGATTTAAATCGAGAATGTATTTAAACAGGCAGTTTACTTTTCCAAGGCTCGACATTTTTTGTAATAACGCTGTAATTTTAAAGGTTCGTCAAATTGTCAGTAATTTTGAACATACGTCAAAACTGTCAAGATTCTCTCACTTTTGAAAAATTGGTAAAGAGCACAGTGATTCTGGCGTTCATCTGTAGTTTTACTGTGGTTATTGGTTATGAACAGATTTCATGGAACTTTCAAACCTGTGCTTAAATCACGTAAATAATAAATCGACACCAAAAACATTAAACAAAGGGGCCTCTAGACTGTTCAAAGTCGTCCACATTACGAAGCACGTCTGTGTGAGAATATTGGAAACTCATTCAAACAAAAATTGTTTCAGAAACATGAAGTGTTAGGTACCAACTTGAAAGAGAAATTTCTAAGATACCAAATTTTCAATAAGTATTTCAGGTAGATTTAAACAATACTTCCTTGAAAATTCATTCTAAATTATTAGATTCTGTCCTAATGGGAAAGAATTTAAGACCGCTCTGCTTACACTGACTTTCGTTTCACAAAATTTAATGCATCTAAATCTGGGAATTGTAGCGCATATCTACTGGCTTTGCTACTTACGACGATAGAATTTCTATTCGTAAATAAATAGTCGTATTGTGAAGAAATAAATCAAAATACGTATTTTACCGTTTAATGGACAGTTAAAATTATGGAATAAAATGTTTTTTGCTTAAAATATTTATTAAAAAATCCTAATTGTAGCAATAGGTATTTCTATGGTAGCGCTCAGCTCCATTTGCGTGTGCGTTATCTGACATTTCTGTCACTACGTTTACATAGCAGGGTCATAGCGGTGACAAACTATCAAATATTTTTTGAGGTTACGAAGTGTTTAAATTAATAGTTGTTACAAAAAATACATATTCACAAAACAAGAACTAATAAACGCAGAATCAAAAACCTAACGAAACGCAAATCACAAAACACAATAAACGAACGGAAAATACTTGCGATTAATACCGATAACACTTTCGACAACCATGCGACAACGACTATAATTTACTGTCAATGTCAGGTTGATAAATTCGTGACACTTGACGGTGTTGTCGAAGTGCACATGTAAATTAATGTTCAAGGATACCACCCTTAGATACCCTTTAGTTGTTTAAATTTGCATTGTTTTTGATAATTTGTTTACAGCTTTGTGTTGGTAATGAAAAAATGAAATTGATGACGCACACGCAAATCGAGCTGACCGCCACTATACCATTTTAACACGTTTAACACGTATTTAAGCAACTTTGCAACAGTTTTTCTAAACTTTGATTTTTGTGTTTTTATTTATTTTTTAAATTACTGGTTTATCAAATTATGTATCTCCGTAAAGAATAAAGTTTCATTTAATTTATTTTGCATTTAACTCTTTATTAATCATAACTGAGATCATAACGTTTTTGTACAATGATGAGCAAAAAATTTCGGGCATTTTTGACTTTTCAATACCAAAAAGGATAGGGAATTACACACGTTTATGTCATCGAAGTGTCAAAGGTGTCCGAAATTTTTTGCTCGTTACCGTACTCATACTGGTGTTTTTTTACTGTCCAATAACATCTGAGGTCATTTATTAGGTTGGTATCGATATCATTGACATAGACAGTAAGTGACAGTTGATAATCTCTTACCAACTTAGCGTAAATACAACAAAATTAATAAAAAAAATTTTTTTTAATTATTCATTACAAAAAATATTGAATCTAATGTTAATACAACGTCTTTGATTTAGGTGAGAGTGGAACTCCAATAAAAGCCACTGCCAATTATATTCTCCTAAACGTCGAAAAAGACCGTGGCGTTTTTGAATACGAGGTCCGATTTCAACCCGATATCGACGCCAAATCAAACAGAATTAAACTAGTAAATCAAGCTCTTGGAGAATTAAGCACGACAAAAGTGTATGACGGAGACGTATGTCTCTACTTACCATGTCTTGCATTTTCTCCTAGACAAGAATTCGAAAGTGTTATACCCAACACAGAAACTCCCGTCACAACAACACTAATTTATAAAAGAAAGAGAAAATTGAGCGAATGTTTACATTTGTACAATGTGCTATTTAAGAGAATTATGCACATTTTACTCTACCAACGAATGGGACGAAATTACTTCAGCCCAGATCATAAATATCTTGTGCCTCAACATAAGCTCGAAGTATTGCCTGGATTTTGTGTGCATGTTGATGAGATGGAAGGTGGTTTGATGGTGTGTTTGGATACACAACATCGTGTAATTCGATCACAAACTGTTTATGAGCTATTTCACGAAATTAGAGCAACGAATCCTCGAAATTTTCGTGAGGAAGTTACAAAGAATGTAATAGGAGCTTGTGTTCTTACAAAATATAATAATAGGACGTATATTATCGATGATATTGCGTGGAATATGAATCCGAAAGATACGTTTGAAGATCGAAATAAGGGGCCATCTTGTTTTATCGATTACTACAGGGAACATTATAACATTAGGATTGAAGATGTGGATCAGCCATTGCTTATTACTCGTCAAGTTAAACAATCGCCTGATGGGAAAATTGAGCGTATGATTTGTTTGATTCCCGAATTGTGTTATCTTACGGGACTTACCGACGCGATGAGGAACGATTTTAAGGTGAGTGTGTTGTAAAAAATTGGTTTTTAAGATTGAACTATATTCCGAAAGAGGAGCTATTCAAGCAAGGGTGTGAACGCAAAATTTGAAATTGGATTATTAAGAAAAGTGATAAACAAAATGCTGTCTTTACAACTGTATGTTGTTCCTAAATTCAGTCATTACCTCACAGGTTAGTTTGTATCTCATTTTAAGTATTTGTAATCTAGTTTAAACGGGTTAAAAAGTGTTTAATTTATTGTTTTTTTTATATAAGTTCAGATTGCATGAAAACAATATGGTAACTTTCTGAGGACCATATCAATAATATACATAAATTTATAAATAAAATGAGAAAAACCTCAATTTTTGGTCATTTTATTCTTTTTTATTAGAAATTAAAAAAGTTTGTTGATAATTTATTTTATGGGTCTTGTATAATAGGACTTACTTGTAATACTGTATTTTTTCATGCCATTTGGACTTTAGATTTTTCTATAAAAACATTAAAATTATTACGCTGTTTACGCCGTTATAACTTAGTTATAAATATTTAAATCGAGATAAAAACTGATCTGCTAGGAATAACATCTAATTCAAAAAACGATTTTGTTTATTTTTTTCTCAAAAATTGAGTTTTAAATTAGTGCATTCGTACGGCCGCATGTACGGTGAGCTCAGTATAGTTCAACAATAATTCTGATCCAAGTGGAAATAGTATATTAAGTATCAAGAACGGTAAAGAGATTTTACCGATTGAAGACAATTATTTGGAGGAGGAGCGTAGCGACAAGATCGTCAATCCTTAACGTTCGAGATGCTTATGGCGTTTTTTGCAGGTTCCCTTAATTTTTGAAATATTTATTAAATAATTGTCAAGACAGCAGGTTATGGTTATGGTTAAACTGTCTTGGAAACAGGCGTAGTAAACAATCAAATAGAGCTCAGTCGTTTAACTTAAGTTTTTACACACAACTTCTCGCAAGAGAAAACATCTAAAAGCGTATACAGCGTGCTCAAAAACTGGCGCACCAACTTTGTGGTGTGTGGTAGAGAACTGGTCACATATAAAGCTAAAAATAGTAAAAAAATTCTTTGTATTAAAGTTATTGATAAATGACGGATTTTAGATAAATAATATGTGGCAACGTTGTCTAACAGTCATGATCACAATAGAATTTGATCAATAATAAAAATAAATTATTTTTGAAACGGTTTCCTAGGAAATAATTCCCTGTGTTGGCACATCTACACATTGTGATTTTTTTGATGAATTTAATTTTTTATTAATTAAAAAAACGGCTAAAGTCTGATAGAAAAATTAAAAATAATTAGTCATCGTTTTGTTAGGGAACGATTACCTAGTGTGAAACATAATAACATTAAAAACTAATGAAAACTAAAGAAGTTAGCACAATAAGTTTGTAGCTCCAGATTTTTTAAAAGATGACTTTAGTAATTTTTTTAACATTTTTCCCGTAATCTGCACTTGCTTCTCAATAACGTACCACTGTTGTACGTAGTAGTATGTTGTTGAGAAGCATGTGTAGATTACGGAAAACATCTTGAAGACATTCCTAAAAAAATATTTAAAAAAATCTGGAGCTACAAACTTATTTTGTTAACTCCTTCAGTTTTCATTATTTTTTATTGTTTTGTGTTTCACACTATATAATAGTTTTCTGACGAAACGACGAATAAATATTTTTAAATTTACTAGCCGACTTTAGCAGTTTTTTGAATTAAAAAAAAATCTATCAAAAAAATCACAATTTGTAGATCTGCCAACACTGGGAATTATTTCCTAGGAAACCATTTCAAGAATAATTTATTTTTATTCTTGATCAAATTCTACAGTGTTGCCACATATCATTTATTTAAAATTCGTTATTTATCAATAACTTTAATAAAAAGAATTTTTTTACTATTTCTATCTTTACATGTAAGCAATTTTCTACAACACACCATTGAGTTGGTGCGCCGGTTTTTGAGCACCCGGTATTGTTTAAAAGCTCAGTACGTTATGAATATCATTTGGAAAAAGGAAAATGATTCTAAATCGTTTTAAATTTTTGTACTACGAAGATTCGTGGTTTTGTAGTTTTTTGGCGAAATTATCGATTTTTTGGATCTGCCAAAAGTAAATAAAAAATAGAATTGAACATATTCTACACATAATTCGAATGAATCAACTTGCTCAAAATTTTACTTGCTTACCTACCAATAAAAAAGACATTAAGGTAACCAAAACCAAAAATTTAAAAATATGCTTATTTGGCGTAAATTGGTTTTGTTTATTGACAACTAATAATTTTTAAGAAATCGATTAAAGTTTGGTTTCTGATGGTAAAAATTAGTTGAGTAGGAGGCGAGTACCATATTTATTATCAAAGTAAGACTTCAGACAATTGATACGTCATTTTTTCATTATGCAAAATTATTCAAGATTTTCATTTTGTCTTTTTTTTTGTTTACGGCCGATAGTTCTTAAAATATCAGTCAAAGTCAATATGAAAAAGACGTATTTGGGGTGTTCTGTACTATAACGAAATAAGTCTATTAGACGAGATTTGAGTTACAAGGGTCAGTTACTTTGCTGGTAACTATATACAACAACATCGTTAGAACATTGTAACAGTTTGTTTGAAAAATAAATAAATAAAAAATAATAGTATAAAAGCATCTTGGAGGAATGTGAAAAAGAATTTATTTCTTTCATTTTGTTAGATCTAAGACGACGTCGTAAGTTTTTTTTAAATTAGAAGCTCTTTAAGTTTTAACCTATTAAAGTTTTGTTCATCCAATGTTAATACTGTCTTTTTTCCTCTTTTCTTTTCTAAAACCTTACTTCCACATAACTTGTAAGTCCAGGAGCTCGTGATAAAAAAATTGTAAAGGTTCTCTCTAAGCTCTAAATTTGGAAATAGATTATTTTTAATGTAAATATGTATAGAGCTCGGAAACTCTGTTAACTACCACGATAGGCGGAGCCAATGCGTACTTTATCGAGTGGGGAAATTGAGCAGTGGCGTAGCAAAAAACTATTCAATGACCAAGAAGGGTTTGAGATTTATGATTAGTATTATTTACTATTTTTTGTATTCAATAATAGCAAGGTGTAGTAATAAAAATCATATCTAATGATAATACACGTTAATTTCATAGAAATACAATGCAGAGAAGTCGAATAAATAAAAATACACAATCGAGTAATGAGTTAAAACGCGTTTATTACAAAAAAAAGTTTCTAATGGTATCTTTACTATGACTGTTAATGTTGAAATGTTAAACTTTAAGAAGAATTTCCTACACATGTAAATACACTCCACGGCATTGCTCCATGCCAACACCTCTAACGTAAGGATTGGACTCGTCCGTGACGAATTTTCGTCTCTGCGCACTCCTACCACCATGGACGCTCTGTCATTTTGCGGACTCTACTTATGAATACTAATAACGTTTGTGTTTTAGCGAATGAGACATTTGGGGTAGCAACCCTTAAAAATCTTTAATTTTTTTATACTTTCTTCATGAGGAAGTGATCATAAATTAATGAAATTTTTAGAATAGTCTTTTAAAAGTTACGTAAAGATTGTAAATTTTTTTTAATTGTTGTCTTTAAATTGAAGCACCTTTAAGCCCAAGAGTCAGAACGAAGCACTATTTTAACAATTTTGTTTACTAAAAATGACTACAATAAAACACTTTTGTCTTCAAATTTTTAGAAAACACTTAGAATAGAATGCCAGGTTTAATTTATAGTTTTTTTTTTAATACTTTACGTTTAATATTAATTTGTAGACTTTTAGAGAAAAAATGATTGATGGACTTATCACATTATGTTCACAAATTTTTGATGTTATAACAAAATTATTTAATAACATTTAAATAAACCAATCTATTGCATTTGAAAGACAGGATTTTATAGCATACGTTTCTATAGTTTCCTCAAAATGAATAAAATTTGACTTATATCGTTATAGCATTGAACACTCCAATTGTGAATATTTTTGAAAATTAAAATTATAGATAATACGAATTATGAACATTGATAGTGGACGATTTAAGCTACAAACTGTAAAAATCTCATAATTTTCGTCAAACAACATCGTAGCTTACCAATAAATAATTAGGAAACCATTCATGCATAAATAATGTGGAGAGGAACTACTTTGTTAAACAGATACCATAGACAGAAAGATGAAGCAGATCTAAAAAAGGAAAAACAATGGTACTGATATCCTTTGCATTTGATAATGATGCCTGAGATTTAGAATAATTTAAGACGTTAAAAAAAACAAAATAAACTGCACCTTGTCTGCTATCCCACTCATTAATTAAATCATACTAGATCTATTTTTGTTTTTTTTATTTAACAGATTAAAAATTACCAAATTTAAATCGTTTTTTTTTGTGACTTTTTGTACTCGTGTCGTGCATTAAACTGTCTTTATTCTACTGTAATTTATAATCCATTTTTGGACACAATTTACAACAACCACTTCTCATACATTACACGTTATTACTTTTTCTTACGACACTAATCGGGAGATGTCAATTTCACACAAATTAATAGGCCTGAAAGTTAATAACCAGTGTTTTATTATGTTGTACAGTTCTAATGTAATTGTTTGTTTTTATCAAGTATATTGCCATTCTGTTTATCTGCAAGGAGAGCTCCGAAGTAAGACAACTGGTAGGTGTAAACAAACGTAACAAACTTTGCAGCTTCCTTAAACAAATAGCCATTTATTGAAACCTTTAAAATCCAGATCTTTAATCCACATGACAATGTTTTCGGCGATCCGCCGAAATCACAACTTTTAAGCGCCACGGTGGATGGAAATCTACTGCTGTCGTGAAGAATATACTCATGAATCAGTTACCAGTACAATGCAAATTGCAGATAAAATTTTAAATGCGGTTTATCGAAAACTTTCTTCAATAAATGGCTCTTCTTCAGTGTCGTAGGAAAAATAGTGTACAAAACTAGGCTGGCGCCTCGTGCGTCAAGATTCTCACTCCCACGATATTACTCACTTTCCACACTCGTTAAGTAATATACTATTAAATCACCTACAAGTACTTATTACCCATTATCTTGTTAAATTAATTTCAAATTGTATTACAAAAACTTTGACTTTGTGGTAAAAAAATGTAATTAATTCGCTCGTGCTTTAAACAATATCGGTGCATAATCACCTTCATTAACAAATTAGTTCATTAAAAAGTTTTAAAATTATTCTTATTTGTTTCTACTTTATTTCCGTCTAGTTTTTTGTTTTGTTTATTTAATAGTTAACTTTTTTTATCCAGGTGATGAAAGATGTAGCAGCTTTCACTCGTATCACTCCAAATCAGCGAATGTTGGCATTGCGCACATATCTGGATCGAGTTAGACAATCAGAAAAGGCTAAGCAAGTATTGAGCGGTTGGGGTTTGAGTCTTGCTGATGATACTGTTGACGTAAAAGCGCGAGTTTTACCTCAAGAAGCGATTTATTTTGGAGGACCTGATGCTGAAGCACATAAATATACCGGCGGAACCGATTGGAATAAAGCTATATCCGATAATAAACTTACTGGACCTGTTAATATAACAAATTGGCAATTGTATTACACACGAAGAGATCAGAAATATGCGGCTAATTTTGCACAAACAATTGTACGATTGGGAAAAGGTATGGGATGTGTTATCCAGGATCCTCGTCATATTGTCTTAGATGATGATCGAACGGAGACTTATATGACTGCAATCAGAGACAATGTGGCAAACACACAGGTAAGACTGTTTTTTTTTATTTTTTGAATTATGTACAGTGTAATTTTTTTGACGAAATAAAATTTGGTATGGCAAAAAATCAAAGTGAGCCACAGTTGGGCGTCACTTTGTAGTTTTTCACCGTTCTAAAATATATTTGGAAACATTTTATTCTTGCCAACCGATTACATTTTCTTAGTACTTGATGTTGCAAGTACTAATAATTATTGTGTTGTTCGTAAAGTAAAAAATTTAAAACCGGGAAATAGCTTTTTTGCACAACGCAGTTAGACATGTTTAGTAATTTGGATTTTTTACCCATAGCTATTTTTGATAATTGATCATCTTGCACAGGCTGAGAAATTATTAACTTCTCTTAAGTAAATTTGTGGAAAGTCAAAAAAGAATAATTTGTAATTTGTAAAATTAACAAACAACTTTATTTTATACAGCTAATCAAATCGCTCGAAAAAAATCATTGACCACATTATTAAATTTTAGGTCAAATATGACTGTATAGTGTTTGGTTTAGATGGTATTAGCCGTTTCAAAATAACTGCCAATGTTGCAGTTTCTCTAAAAGTTATTCATGCACTTCAAAAATTAATCGCTAATGTAATTTATAGTTTCAATAAGAGATCTAATCATTAATAATTATTTTACATTTTCATCAACTTTATTTCAAAAAATTAATAATTCTGTAAATTGCGACGTTGGCATTTCCAGTTTTGGAACAGCTTAAATGTCTTTTATAATAATACGAAAGGTATGAATTTCTTAAAATGGTGCATTTATGTCACTTATTTTTTTCTAAACCTCTTTTTGTTTATATTGTGAAAGAAATTCGATGATGAAAACATCTGAATATTTTTGTCTAAACCGAGGGGAAATGTTAAAAATGTGTACAAAATGATTTAAAATTACAATCAAATACGGTCAAATACTAAAAATAGTATAATTAAATACTAACAATTTTCTGCATCAAAAATAAACCGTAGATTAATATTTATTTCAAAATACATAATTTTATGTTTAAATTCTGCTTTAAAAAATGCACCAGAAGGACAATTTATCTTTATCCACGATTGATAATCGTTTCTGTACCCAAAGTGTTAAAAAAAGGAAAATTTTAAAATTTGTTATGTTTTCATATCTTTCAAAACGCTGCGAGGATGGAAATAACCTCGAAAACGTGCTTAAACAATTAAAAAACATATTTTACATGTTTACAAAATAGTTGTTCTCAAAAAGCAAAATTAAAGTAACTATGGAATCTCAAAAACGTGTCAATAAAGTAAAATACACTCAAATAACAATTTCCAGTTAATTTGATTATTTTTTGGTCAGTTTTACTAAAATTTATTGAAAAAAAAATTTTTTTGCCTCAAAAACATTTTGAAGTACTTGAAAACTTTTCTTGGCTAACTTTTTATTAACAACAATTAGCTAATAGCTAACAATTTTTAGATTGATGATATACCCGAAATAATGCCGTTTTTGGTTAAAAAGCGAACGAATTTTTTGTGAGAGAAAAAACTGACAGAACATGACACCTGGGGCCCGTTTCATAAAAATTACAAGTTGATTTTTACAAGTGACGAGTTTATTATTTACATTACTATAGAAAAAGTATGCAAGTGACAACTAATTCACTTGTAAAAAGTTTAATGAAATAGATCCCAGTTTGTCCAATTATATTGTTTTCGGAAAAAGATGTACTCAATTGAACCAAAAATTAAATAAATGAGTTTTTACTTTACAAATGAATTAAATCGAATGAAACATTTTAAAATAATGTTAATAATATAAAATAGTATATTAATTTTTTTGTGTCAGTTGATAACGGTAATAAATAATAAATAAATCGGACGTTTTATTTCACGAGTGAAAACGAGTGGTTTATCATCCACTAGGTGAAATAGATGAACCGATTTACACGAAAACGAGTTGAATACATCATTTTATTCTTCGAATTAGACTCAACAAGGTCTTCCAGCTACATTACGGAAACAATTATTTGGGAAAGATTGAGGCAGTCAAATCAAAGATATATTTACTAATAGGTAATTTAATTGACATACTTCAAAAGGTACAAAAAGGTTAACAAGTACGCTTACGCCAATGAAACAAATACTAAATCTAATGGATTTCACCGTCCCTTATGGAGGTGGCTCCGGACTGATTCACCGAAAATCCCTTCACCGAAATGAAACTACCGAATACAACCATTAAACCTAGGTTAATGCTAATTCTTACAAATACAGTAATGAAAGTTCGTTTACTCCTAAAAATCCAACAAAGTTACCCCCATTTAGCAATCACAACCGCACTCGGATCTGTCAAATAAACAGGTATCGTCAGCCGCTTTTGTTACGTAATTTACAACCCCGAAACGCTCGGTAGGTACTTATGATAATTTTTATAACCAAGTTCGTGTCGAACAACGTGAGAAACTTTGGTCACCTCTAGAAAAGGAACATTTTGCATCTATCTGTGTGTCTTCCTAACTTGTAAATATGCATAGTTCGTTCTGTATAATAAACTCGGAAAAATATCGCAACAAAGTTGGACAAAGCATAAACCAAATACGAAAGAGCAGATAACAATCCATGCTCGGAGTAAAGAGAATTCAAACCGAATAAGACTCACAATGCATCATGCGATGTCGCCTCGAAGAAATTATCTAAAAATCAGGGCACTTAGAACATTTGATCACACTAAGAACTTTTGGTACTTTGAGAAATTGGGCACATTAAGGCACCCCCGTAACCGCTCATTACTTCTTACTTCGAGTAAAATCGGCGTAAGACTCTTTTGGTTTTTGTTTTAATTTAACTCGTTACCTCGGTCACCTACTCATCCCTCATTGATTGTAAATTTGGTCAACCCCGTGGAGAACTTCCTGTTGGTGTTGCCCTGTGCTTTCTTTCTCGTGCTCTAGACGGTTTTTATTCGACTTTGTTTCTAACTTTTGGAGGGCATATTTTAATGCATTTTAGTGACCTACTATTCAATTTATCCGGCCTGGATGTGCCCCAGACATTTGACTGCGCATTTATTTCGTTGGGCTTTGTTTTAGTTTCCCGTAATCTTTGATATTCTAGCACATGTTCATAAATATTACATTACTTGTGTGTTCCTTTTCCGTTGCTACCCCGGGAGGGTCGTAATCCGCGATAATCAAGAAGGGCCAATGTGGCCCGCCACAAAATGCATAAATGCTAAAAATAATATTATTTTTATATATTATATTATTGACTTATTTGGTAGATTTTCGGTCTTTTCTAGCGGGATTTCAAAAAGATATAGATCATAGTTTACAAACTTGGTTAATTCTTGACTAGGTTAAAATTTAATTTTTGAGAAAATTTTGAATTTTTTCGCTTATTTTTGACGAAAATGTTGCTCGTTGTTGGATGGACTAAATCAACTAACAATAATTTAAAACAACATCGAAAAAGGTTTTGTTTTTTTCTCAAGAAGATGTCGAAACACTTGGAAATTACAAAAAACATTTCTAGGCTTGTTTTTAACGAAACAATTCCGTTTTCTTGTTAAAGAGCGAACTAAATTTGAATTTTTGCTTGTTTTATTCGAAATATCACCAAAACTTAGAATTTAGTTGAAAACGGGTTTAAAGTCTTATAGAAGAAAATGACACCATTGTTGACCACTTATTATATCGTCGGCTTAGAGTGTAAACCTGCTAAATCCATTGTTTGTATTTTTTGAGATATTTCCTGTTTATATCTTTCTAAATGCTACAGTAGTTGTGAGTTACCAAAATCGCGTGATTAGTAACACAACTAAATTTTTGTCTTTTTGTCCTGACCAGTGGCTGCTTTAGGGTGTCTGGTATTTAGTATTTAGGTTTATCAAGTCTATCAAATATACCAGCGCACGACATTTTTTAAACAACAATAAACATAACTAACAGAAAACTATGAAACTAAATTTAGTAAAACAAAAATAGTCAAGTTTAAAGAAAACTTTCAATTCAGACTATCAGACCATCGCATCGGCTATTCAAAACAGCTATGTATAAAAATGTCGTATCCGTCATAAGTCATAACTACAGTCATTTATGTTATTTATGAAACAAGTCCGCAAATTAGAGCGGACGAATCGGATTAAGGACGAGGCGACGAGGGACTCGAGTTTTTAATGAGATGAGTCCGCTAAAACTATTTTGCGGAAGTGTTGCATACAAATTTTTTTGGTACCAGCTCTCTAAAACGACAAAATTGGAAAATTCCTTACATTTCCATTTCACCTTCATCACAAGTGCAGTCGACCGATAGTCATAGCAACGACTAATTTATTGAAACAATAATTATTGTTTTGTTAAATAATAAATAAATTAGAGTCTGCAAAATGAATTACACAAAGTGTTGCTATGTCGATTTTAAGTACTTGTCCTTTAAAATGACATTTTGCGGAGTCAAAACAGTTTCCGAAGTAAACATTTTAGGGAGGTATTTTTTAGCTAAGGCTATTAACTAAGTCAAGACTCACTCTGCATTGATGAATAATGTATCTATAAATCGTTATACACATTTTTAAGAGTGTTTTCCTCTTGGTTGAAATTACTTTAGAAAAGAAGAGACGGTAACAGTTACTGCAAAAAGAATTTTTTTTTCAGGTGGCAGTATTTATCTGTCCAACCCTCCGTGCAGATCGCTATTCCATCATTAAAAAAATGTGTTGCGTAAACATTCCAGTTGCCAGTCAGGTCATTTTAAGCAAAACCCTTTCAAATCCACAAAAAGTGCGCACAATAATTCACAAAATCGCAATGCAAATCACTTGCAAACTTGGCGGCACTTTATGGAGTGTAAAAATTCCAGTCAGTGGTTGGATGGTTTGTGGAATTGATGTTTATCACGGTGCAAACAATCAATCCGTTTGCGGTTTCGTTGCTTCAATTAACGGTTCGATGACCAAATACTTCAGCAAAGCAATGTTTCAAGACGGAGAAATTGGTGATTATTTTAAAATGCCGTTTCGTCAAATGCTCCAAGCGGCTAAAGATCGAGAAGGTGCTTTTCCGAGTAAAGTAATCGTTTTTCGTGATGGAGTAGGCGATGGTCAATTGGAACATTGCAGAAAATACGAAATAACACAGCTACAGGAAGTTATCAAAGAACTGAACATCGAAACGACTATAACTTTTGTAGTTGTGCAAAAACGGATCAATACTCGAATTTTTCGAACGGTTAATGAGACGAATTTTGAAAATCCTCCATCTGGGACAGTGGTTGATAACATGGTCACACGAAGGCAATTCTACGACTTTTTCCTTGTGCCGCAGTCGGTTCGGCAAGGTACTGTTAACCCAACTCATTATGTTGTGCTAGTAGACGAAGGTAATATCAAACCTGATCATTTACAAAGACTTGCATATAAACTGTGTCATTTGTATTATAACTGGTCGGGAACTATCAGAGTACCTGCGCCTTGTCTTTATGCGCATAAGTTAGCTGCGATTGTGGGGCAATATATAAAGAAAACACCCAGTACACAACTGGATGATAAACTTTTTTATTTGTAAAAAATACATTTTTATTGATTGTGTTAGGCTTATGCCAGAAATAATTCTCGTTTTTTTTTTCGAATATTTTTGTTACCACTCAATTTTTATGATTATATTTTTATACGGACATAATAAAGTGCCATTTATTTATAAACTACCTGTCATGGTTCCTACCCACTCAAAAGTTTTCCCTAGTTTCGATAAAAAAACATAATTGCATGTGTGTTGGAATTGCTTGATCGGAAAACAATAAAAAAGTGATATTGAAATTATAGAATGATTATTAAATTATGAATAATTTAAGAGCGTGTGGAATTTTTAACTGGAATAAAATTCATAACTTGTATATAGGCGGTTTTTGTGAAAATTTCCGAAACAGGTCGATTTTTATTTTCTCTTGTGCATTATTTGGTGGATATGATTTTTACCATTTCGAAAGCAGTACAACGCACTGAATATTGTCAAGGCCTACGTGATAAAAAATTATTTCTAGTGTCTAATCTTTGATTAGACTAAGATTCATAACTTGGATATAAGCGATTTTTGTAAAAAATCCTGAAACAGGTCGATTTTTGCTTTTTCTTGTGCATCATTTTGTGCAACTGGTTTTTGGTTATCTGCTGTCTGAAATGCACAGCCACCTTTAACGTTTTTTATTTTTCTTTTCAAGTGTAACTATGTGAAATGATACTTTTTGTGAAAAGCTACTTTGCAAGCAATACAACGCACTATTTGTTTTCTGAATATTTTTAAAACCTACGCGATAAAAAAATAAAAAACAATCTTGAAATATCTTGAAATTTGGCAAATCACATTCTAAATGATACAAAATGTTAGGAATTCATATTACTATCGTACTAAATGAACGGTGTCCATTTTGAACATTTGTTGCATTAAATACTGTTAATTTATAAAATTGGTTTTTATTTTTTTGTCACGAAGGCTTTGAAAATTTTCAAAAAACAAATAGTGCGTTGTATTGTTTGCAAAGTGATCTTTCACATGATGTGTCACTTGACATACCATTACATTTCAAAAAAAAAGTTAAGAGGTGGCTGTGCATTTCTGATAACAGATAAAAACCATATGCACCAAATAGTGGACAAGAAAAAATAAAAATCGACCTTTTTCTGAAATTTTCACAATAATCGGTTATGAAGTTACGAATTTTATTCCATTTAAAATGCCACTCTGTATAGCATTTAATTTACAAGAAAGTAAAACCCAAAACATAAACCAAAATAATATTTCTTAACGTCAATCGTACTTCGTAAAAAAATTTTACGTTTTAAAAATCGTTTTTTTCTAGGAATGTATTTGTTACCAAATTAATTTATAAGTAATTTATAAGTAATAAAGTGCCATTTATTTATTTATTATAAATTATCTCTCTTGGTTCTAATCTAATCGGCAATCACAAATTTTTGCTTGTTGCACTAAAAAATTAATTGAGTGTGCATGCAAAAATTTCAGCTGGCGCCGAAATGTCCTTTGCTCTTATAAAGCTAAACTTGGATTTTGCACTAACAATCCCAAAAAAGTAGATAACGAATGGGGGGACAACACAACACAACCTTGACCTTGAGTTTGATCCCGCCCATTTTCCCCTCTCTTTCTTCCAAGGCCACTCGTTCTCTCTCTTACTTTTCAAGGCCAACCCCTCCCACTTCCCCCACCGCTTCAAGGCCAAGGCATTATTGGACCTTGATGTTTTCAAGGTCAAGGTCATTCATGCTACTCCCCCACTTTTGCAAGGCCAACAACTCCTCACTCATTCAAGATGAATCGCGCAATTGTCCTTACTCATTTTCCACCCCAAACTGTATAAAAGTTAATGTGTTGTGTTGTGTAACACAGTTCTTGTGTATATCTGCAATAACAAGAAATTGTTCGAAAAATGGAAGTTACAAGGAAGTGTTCGATTTTAATACTCCTGGTAAGTTTAATATTTTTTTAGTAGTTTAGTTGAAAATATTTTTTTTTCAGAGGATGTGATTACATGTCCGTACGACAAAAACCACGTTCTTTTTTGGTTTCGGCTCGAAAGGCACATTTGGAAGTGCCATCGGGCCGATAAAGAAAAAGAAAGGGCCTTATGTGAAGTGATGTTGAAAGAAGAAGAGGAGAACTGGGATCATTTCAATGAGCCCAGCTACCTCGACTTCTTAAAAACTAAAAAGAATCATAATGCCTTAAATTAAAGAAGTAAGTTTAATTGAATCTTTTTCAACAGTAATTTATTGTGAATTTTTTTAGGGCCGGGGTTCTTTCGTAAAAATAGTGTAGAATAAGTTTAGCTAAGTAGTAGTAGTTGTAGTAAAATGTAAATATTATATTATTGTATAAAAAAATAAAAGTTGTAAAAAAAAGCTACATGTTTTTATGTACACCTATTTCAACCTACTGATACAAGTAAGTGTACAAGTGATACAAGTAAGCAAGCAGAGAGTCGCTCACTGTTTCAAGACCACTCATTCCCTCTTTATCTTTGATGTTTTCATCTCACTTTTTCTCATTATCTCACTTTTTCAAGGCCACATTTTCATTCAAGGTTAAAAAAGTGGGGGTATAGTTAATATATAGAATTTAGTACAATTTTGATAGCAGTCAGTACTGATTTAATCCTCCGAGAAATAAGAATATAAAAAAAGTGCATATATCTGTGTTAATGTCTAAGAGTATTCGCTGCTGGGTCATGGATGTATTGAATCGAATCGCTCGATGCGGACAGAAGCCCATTTTAAAAGCTGGTGAGCTAGAGTTGAACACAAGATTCCGCATACATAATATTAGACGCACAAAGTCTCTGTTCGGAAATTCAGTGCTTGTTGAGTTGGACAATTATGCAGTGTTTCTGCCGAGAAGAATAAGTGATTATTTGACTGAGGAGAAAATTGATGAGTTATTACGAGATCCACGTCCACTATATTTAATATATTTGGGAAAAGAAGATGCTAGAAACCCGACATCTGCACATTGTTTTGAGTTTCAACGTGTTGATGATGAAATATTAGGTGAGTGAACATAATGTAAAATGGAGGATGAAAAGAAATTAAAGAAATGTATATTTCATTTACAGTTAACGAGGGTGCCGAAGAGTAGGATGAAATTATCGGAAAAAGACTTATGTGTGTGAAGTAGTGTGCGTTTTGTGCTAGTGATAGTTTCTTAAAATAAATGAATAAAAATCATGTGTCTAGACGATGGACAATATGAAAAAAGTTTATACGAGTGTTTTGATAAAAGACTGTTATCATATAAGAACTGGGTACATTCATACCCATCTCCATGGAGTTTAGCAAAAGCGGGATTGTTTTATATTCAAATATCTGATTGTACCCAGTGTTTTGTTTGTGGAGTAATAATTTCACGATGGGAAAAAAGTGATGATGCGTTTATGGAGCATAAAAAACATTCTCCAAAATGTGGATATGTGAAATTGCTTTCCACAGACAAAACTACAATTCAAAAATTCAAATTAGTTACTAAAAATAGCATTATTGTAGTTTTATTTTTTATAGTATTTGTATTCATGTATTATTTATGTGCGTCTTCTTATGCATAGGTAATGTGATGCAGACTTGTTAACCTTGATCAGTGTCGGGCGCGCGCCAAAGGCGAGGTAAACTAAAGGTTTCAAGAGGCGTCTTGATTTAATTAGTTTATAATTAAATAAGTGGTAGAATAATATGGAGGATTTATAATAGATTTAAGGATATTTAATGTACTACCTATAATATTGATGAAATAAAGTGTTTTAAGTGATTCCTTTTAGTTTATTTTATTAAAAAAAAAAACAATTCATAATAATAATAATTATCTATGTAATATCCGATGAATTAATCCAAGAGTTATGAGTTTTATCCATTCCACTCCACTTGACGAATAAACGGTTACCTTTCTTTCGTAAAACTTTCTCAACGAGATATACATTCGGATATTTAACTTTTTGTAATTCTTCAGTGTAGAAACCTCCTCGTATTGTTTCTCCAGAAACATCTTGTAGCAAATAAGTTCTAAGATTAGTATTTTGAATCTTCGAAACTGTAAATACTTCATTACTCCAATTTGGGGTGTACCCTTTCTTAAAAAGATGTCGATGTTTACTAATTCGAACAAAATCACCAACTTTAAATTTGGGTTTATAAATGTCCATTGTTTTAAGATGACTATAAACTTGATCCTAAACTTTGCGTTCGTTTTTCTTATTTATTGAAATCGGTTTTAAACCAGTAGTCCTATGTCTGGTATTATTGTATTTTTTTATTATGTCAGGTAAAATGTTTAACCAGTTGTAGTGACCTTGCACCGAAAATTCTTTATACATCATTCCCTTGATTGTTCGATTCACGCGCTCGACGACACTACTTTTTAAATTCGAATAAGAACTGTAGTGATTAATTTTGTATTTATTCATTAATTGTTGAAAATGTTTATTGTAAAACTCCTTTCCCAGATCTGTTTGAATGTTTTTAGGAACGTTACGTCGAGTTTTTAAAATTTCACTCATTGCATTTACAACACTTAAAGCCGACTTATTCTTTAATGGAACAGCCCATACAAATTTAGAAAAAACATTGATAACCATTAAGATATACTTAAAGCCTTTATTGACGCGTGAATATGGTACCATTTCAACTAGATCGAGTTGCAATAAATCATTTAAACCTTTCACTATCACACGTCGTCTTTTAAAGTTCACTCTCGCCGGTGCATGTAGTTCATTAACAACTTGACGCTTAATATTTAAATCACTACGCTTCATAGTAGATTGGTACTTTTAAAACTATTTCTATATATATCGGTTTAGCTTCTGATGTTTTGGGTCTATATTTAAATGATAGTTTGTCACCTTCACGTAAAATTTGACCAATTAAATTCGTAGTTTGTTTCGAATTAATTAATGCAATCCACCCGCTCGATGGACTACCATTTACAGACGTAATCGTTGCTTCTTTTAATGGGAAAATATAATTCGTACCAATATTAAATAATACAAAAAGTTTTTTAGCTGGATCCAGTGTCCCAAAGAGTGAGATTGTGGTATATGAGAAAGATTTGACACGTTGTAAAGTTGTCCGAATTCTGTGTTCACTAATGTGTTCACCAAATTTATCTAATGTCATATTCTTGTCTATTGAATGAATAAAGTATGTAGAAATACTAACTATAAAATATAATGTGTTTGCAATATATACAAGTCGTCTAAATTATTAACGAATTATTTTCGATTCACGCAATTCTGTTATGATGCGATTGATTTCATTCATATGATTATTATTACCAGCTACTGTCGATGATAATAAAAGACGTAGTCTATTTACGAGTGTGTTGGGATTTTTGTAGGGAACAAATTCTAAATTTTTATCTGTTAAAGCCAATGTGCGAAGAATACCACCACCCTTAACTCTTTTTGATATTGGTTGGATACTACTTGTCGGAGTTGATTGTTCATGACCTTGAGCCTGCAATCGTTGTATTGCAGGTATGTTGCGAAGTCGCGGATACTGTTTACGTGCTGGTGGTACGAGAATTGAAAGACTACTACTGCACTAGCGGCTAGGTCCCGCCGGTCTACAAATTTTCCCTCTGTCGAAATGTTGCGAGCGAGGTCGGAACAGTACGAACAGACCATAACGGACTTCCATTTCTGCTGGGCTGGTTAAGTCTAACGAGTTTTCTGAGTACTTCAAAAATAATTACATTAACAATCGGCATTGCTGGGCATAATGGAATAGTGGTTTTTATGGAAATATGTTGCGCGTGGCTGGGGCTTCGCCCCAGTTAACTAAAAGGAAACAAACCCCACGACCAATTAAACTCGAAAACGTGGAACTCGAAACGTGGAATAGTGTTTTTTTGTGGAGCTAGGGTGGCGTACAGTTCATAACCGGTGGACAGACAGAGCTCAATATTCGGACTGTTCCGACTCCACTCGCAACATTTCGACAGCGGGCATATTTGTAGACCGGCGGGACCTAGCCGCTTTTTACTACTGCGGCTTCGTTGCTGGACAGGAGTCGATTGACCTTGATCGGCATCAAGGCTTTCTTCAGTATCACTGTAAAATGGCGGCGACTGAGATGCACGGTGTTCCTGAAGCGGTAGTGGCTGTCTCGAGAAATGTCGAATAATTGTTTTATATTTGTTCCCTACATTCCCCAGAATTTGTGCATTTGGTTTATAGTTTTTTCTGTCTGCATTGGTTCGAATGACAATATTTCGATAAGTTTCTAAATCTGATTGAGTATAATTAGTTGGATTTTTTTTAAATAATAATTCATACAATCCAGGTGTATCAGGATAAGCTACATTTTGAACGATTACATGATCGTCTTTGAAATCAATTTCAGAATTGCCAATAAAAAATTTATTTGCCTCGGTTCCATGTCTCACAGTGACTCTCCCTCCTCTCTGGGTGTGCTAGCAGCCGCATGTTGTCGCATTAAACTGAATCGTGGATCGAGCGATGTAGTACTACGGCTTGTAGTCGTTGACTCAAAAAGTCGCTTCGCCTCCGGTTGCTTGATCTCATGATGAATTGATATTTTTTCCTGTTTTGGGACAACTTCGCGTTCATGTTTAATTTCAGAAATTAAACTTTTTATTGGATCAGTTAGAGGTTGAATGTGGGTTGCGAAACGTCTTTGCGAACTTGCAATGTGTGAAGATAATGATCGTACTTTTTGTTTAACGTGTCGTCTTGCCTTATCCAGCTCTAAAGCTAAACGTTTATCCATGTCGATCGTCGACTAATAAATAAATCTTTGACAAACATTTACATTTATATTTTAATGAAGTGATCAAAACCGTTACGATAACGCCCATTGTCTTGTTCAGCATCCTTATCAATAGTAACAAATCCATACGGTTTTTGCCAACACTGAACACATTTTCTGAAAGGTTTCAAATAACATATCTGTACCAACGTGATCATTAAAAATAGGTTTTAAATTTAATACATCCTGAGGAAAGATAATTATGAAATTAGCATTATCACGAATTAATTGTTTCTGAATGGAAGAATACGTTTGGCTAATAAATATACAATCGATATTATAATGCCTACCAAAGCAAAAATAATCACGTATTATATTTTAGTTACAAGTGACTACATCATCAAATATTATTATGGAATAGGGTTTGATTTCTTTAGGAGGAGGAATTTCGGCACCAACTTCATATTCATAGTAACCGACTTTATCGAGAGGTGCCAGAACCGATTTTAAAAATTGATATTTTGGTTGTTGTAGGGTTTTTGAAAATAAGTAAATGTCTGTGAAGCGTAATCCATTTGGATGCAGCAAGAGACTTAATATCACATTTGTTTTTCCACATCCAGAACGTCCAACCACTAGTCCTCTTTTTACACTATTATTGAATAAAGTATTATGTTTAGGAAACTGTTGATAGGGTACACAAACTGAATAGTCGTGGTTAGAAATTTTTAATAAATCTTTTTGTTGCACAAGTTTCATTGTTGACTTACAGAATACAAATAAAAATACTTTACACATTACATCAATTATAAATACATAATAATAATAATAATAATAATAATAATAATAATAATAATAATAATAAATACGTAGTATAAATAAATGGTTACATATCGTTACATATCTACAATAAGGTAAAATTCAATCAGTGGGTTCCACATATTTTTGCAATTCTCTAATTAGAGAATCTAAATTTCGATCTCTATCAATATCGTAATGTCCCCAGGCTAATGTATCAATTGAATTACCTAAAATGTATCGTTTATCATCGAAATTAGACAGTGCTATTTTATTCCTTAATTCGGTATACATATTATGTAAATAAGATTTGAAAACCTTCATAACACAGAAAACTGATGAAGATGAGGGATTTGTTGCAATTGCCCGATATTGTAACAGTGTTAGAGATTTATCAATTACATGTTTACTTACACCTTTAGCCTTTTTAATTACATCATTCACTGTTTGCACACAATATGCTTTGGCACCGGTGCCATAAAGTAGTACAATTGGTACACCAGCATACTCATCTTTCATTTTACCGATAACAGACACAGTTTTAGGAATATCATGAATATTATTCTCGGGATAATTTGAAGTATCAAACCGATCGATATTCTGTTTAATATCATTATATATGTTTTCCGTATAAATTTCTAAAATTAATGAATCCGTATCCGTATACAAAAGCTGTACATTATTTCCATACTTAACTTTAAGAAAATTATAAAAAAGTCATACATTAAAGTTTTTGAAATTTCCAATATACTGAATCCTACATAAATAGGTTTATCATATGTTACTTGAACTTTATTCATTTCTATTGCAACTAAATTTTCAGTAAAAATAGAACAATTTTTAAATTGTGGTTTGGCTATCCATGTCTCTGCTCCATACTTGTGACCGTTTTTTTTCCAATGTGTAGCCAGTTTAATATCTACCCGATTATCGACATTCTCCATGGTTTTTCCATACACACTATTATTCATGAGTTTAAATAAATCTTTTTCAAACTTATTTTTAGTCTGATTTCGTAATTTCGTATTTAAATCAATATATGGTTTGAGCCATGACGATTGATTGAATTTTAGTACTCTATGAATTTTTGTCAATTCCAGTCCATTTTGTAGGGCTTGTTTTAAATTTCGATAGTGTATTATGTAGTTTGTTTTAGCACATAGATTTGGAATGAGTTTAGCACATTTTCCGTTTGGTGGAATTAAATTTTCAGGTAGAAATGGCATATCATTATGAGAGTTGTGTAAATGATAAGGATAAGAGATATCTACTTCAAGGACATAACCTTCAGGTGTGGTATCAGTCATTTCCATAATACTAAGTGAATTAATTTCGTCTTGCGTTAACCAAGTAAATCCACCTAAAGGGAGTACTTCACTCATAGCCTGACCATAGAGATTTGTTGCATCGAGATATAAAATGTATGATGTCGGTTTCGAAGGGTCATAATTTGGAAGAAATTTATTATTTGCCTGAGCCGCTCGTTTAACACATGTACTAACTCCCCCACGAATCCCTTTTTTGAAAAAATGCAACATATCTATATCAGTCAATAATTCTAATTTTACATGGGTAAATTTAAGCATAGCATTCCAACTAAGAGATGGTGCTGTCACGTAATGTGCTGGATCAAGTTCATAATGCTTAAGGCACATGTTTCGAAAATTCTCAAAGACATCAGCTAATAGTAAAATATCACTTTTTAAATAGAGATCAGAATATTCGCCTAGAGTCTGACAATGGAATGTATCCCATATGGTATTAGCTCGTTGATAATCATCTTCAGAAATATGCTCATCGCGAAGTTTATCGTAAAAATCAATTTTTTGTGGTAATTCCGTGAGATCTAATTTAGAAAAATCATCGATAAATGAATATGGAAAAACCCCTTTCTGTCTAATTAACTGAAATTCTCTGTCAACGGGAAAGTATCGTTTTACTTCCATACATTGAGCATCATCCAAGGCTGCTGCCAGTTTTTCTAATGAACATGCCAAAAACTGAAAACTATCTATAAAACGCAAGTGTAAGTGCTCCTTGACTATTTGATTGTTTGAATTTAGATATTCGCCTACACAATTTTTTTTCGAAAATGTAATATATTTCTCTTTAGTTTTACCAAGGATATTAATTTCACTTTCTTCAAGGGCCAACTCTTTAATGAATAAGTGACTATCATAATTTGTTAAATTATGAAATACTATCGGAATAAAATTTGGAATTTGAAAATTCAAGTTACAATTACTGTGCGCGGCGGACCTATAACGACCCGTTAAATGACAGTGATCTTTTACTTTAATATCATTCTGTTGAAAAGGTTTTTGACAAATATGACATTCCGTTGGTGTAAGATAATCAAACTCTTCTTGAATAGTTAATGGAAGCATTGGTTGTACAATACTTAAATACTTTTTATAAATCTCTATCAAATCTATTTCTAATGCTGTAATAAAGTCAACCACAGATGACTGTCCTCGAAAACTTTGGAATTTAGATAATTGATCGTTATATGAACATTTAATGTAATATGCACATGAATATGGTTGATGGAGAAAAGTTTTTATCGAAAATGATTGATTTGGATTTGGTGCAACTGTACTCATAGGTTTCAATAAACATTCGAAATCAGCATAAACAATAAATGGGATAGTCATTTTATGATGATAATTTTGAAATTCTAATACATTAGCGGGAACATTATAACCAAATCTATTTGTTATTAATTCATTATTTGGGATTCTAGCATAAAGTTTTCCACAATCAGTCGAAGAATGTCTATCTAATAAAGCTTGGGTTGTGAAATATTGTAGACATCCATCACAGAAAAATTTTGAATGATGATGTTTTGAGAGTTGGGAAGATACTAAACGTGGCAAATTAGTTATTGTACAGTAATGTTGGTTACCATCGTTATCACTCAACAATAATAAATTTATATGTACCGGTTTCTTAAAGTTTGTAAAATATAATGGTCCCACAATTTCAAATTTTACCTTATTGTTTACATAAAGTAATTCAAGTCCGTAAACATTAATTGACATTAGACATTATTTTGACTTTCAAATTTTGCAATACTATCCAGTTTTACATGAAATTCAATACCTTGGAAATTAAAAAGTGTCGACCAATGTGGATATGAACTGGGTAAATGTTCTGGTCCCATAGGTAGACACACTGCTGCTACGACACTCCAACCAAAACAATGAATATCCTGATTTTGAACATTAACTATTGCCCTCTTCATTTTCACGCTTGGCGGTAGTGGGATATACGATGAAGCTTTCAATGGATTGTAATAGTTTACATTTAATTCTAAATGTAAAATTTTCACAAGTGTCCAGCCTAAAACAAAGAAGCAAAAAAATAATTGTATTATATAGATTTTTACAATATATAACTACCTGAATCTCGTTCCAAAAAATCCATCATTTTTTGACTAATAACTTCTTGAAAATCATGCAACATATTCCTAATATTCGTGTCTAAAGTGACAATTCTGTTAGTAGTATTGAAAGATTTTACATCAAATATATTTTTTGACTCAATGGTATACAATCCAAATAATTCCAAATTAATTTTGATTGTACTAAATTTTTCAATTTGTGAAACAATAAGTCCAAGTAATTTATTGTGAATTTTATCCATAAATTCATTTAAATCGATATAATCGCCCTCATCACAAATCCTATATGAAGCGATGCGTGATTTAAATGCACTGCTGAGTGCAAACACCCTATCCTCCAAGGGAGTACTTTGACAATTATTTCTATGCTGTCTACTTCTCTCATGGACCGTAATAAGCTTTGGAGCAATTTCTTGATTACATGTAACGCACATATAATTGTTGCTAGCTAGAAAAGAAAAATAATTGAAAATAGAGTACCTATTAGTTAAAACTTACCAGTTGAATGACATATTTTCTGTTTTTTTGGCGGCCGGTCCTCCATTTTCCTGTTTTTTGACCACTTGACAATAGAGCTTTTCGTGGCGTAGTCGTGATTGACGGGTTGTAAATTGTTTATTACAGTTTTCACAGTGATGCATTTTCTTATGAAAATATGAAATAATAAATTAAACAGGTTACTAATAAAGTTTAATTATAAATTTGCTGCCTTCTGTTACTTTGTTCTGTTACTGTTACTTTGAAAGACTTTTATTTATACTATATAAATATATATTTTTTTGTGTTCAAAGATAGGTATCCAGCAAGACCTCGAGGAGGAGGAGCATGCTTGCCATCGTGTTGTAGGTAGTATGATGTTAAAATTTGGAAAATCGCGTCCGAATTAAATGTACTTGATATGAGTGTAGGACGGAAATAGGATTTATTAATATTAATTATTAATATTAACATCATTAATATTAATATTAATATTATAATTATTAATAATTAATATTAATGGGGACTTTCGCGAACGTCTACGAGGCTTTCTAGGGCGCCGACTCCTCCTTGATCGTGAGTGAGGGGGAGTGGGTGGAATGATGTCGTCGTCGTCGTCATTGTCTTCGTTTTCGACATCAACGTCTCCACCCTCCACCCTATTCTCAACTCTATTATTTATTTGCCCTAGAATGGGTGACAATTGAGAGGGTTGAATGATGTCATTTTCAACATCCATCTCTTCACCCTGCCTCCTCTCTTCAACACACGGCTCTGCCAGTGCGTCAATGACATTTTGAGTAATAATACTCATCGGATCGAACGTTGCAGGAGGCTGAGGGAGTGGTGGTGTGATGATGTTAAGTTCCACATCAACCTCGGATCCAGATGGTTGTTGTATGTCATTGACGCCCTGTAATAATATCATGGGTGACGGTGGTGGTGATGGTGACCGAATGATGTTATTTTCGGCCTCTACCACCACCAATCTCTCTGGCAGAACATCATTTTCCTCAATAATCGGTGAATTGGGTTGAGGGGGATGTTCAACGTTACCATTGATAACGTTTTCCACCTCAACCCAAGGCTCCGATAAAGCGTCAATGATGTCCTGCGATATTATCATAGGGGGTTGAGTTAATACCGCGGGTGCCGCTTCAGGAGATGTTGGTGTAACGGGGCGGGTAAACACTGGCTCAACGAAGGGGCTTTGTGGTGGTAGTGGTGGACTGGGAGAGATTGGGGGTTCTTCCACCACCACCACCACCACCATATCATTATCAAATACATTTAACTCATCGGTAACCGAATTATTGATGGGACAAATTCCTTCATCCACAACCGGATTGGACGCCGCCTCGTCTTCGTTAATAAACTGGTCTATTAAGGTCAACGAGATGTCGTCCGAATAATCATTTTCAATACCATGTTGAGCCAGGTATTGCGTGAATGGTAAAGAAAACGATAATTCACTATCAGGTTGTGATGAAAGAATAACCATAGAATCATCATCATCCTCATCAACGATTTGAACAATATTAGCAACAGCGTGATTAGCTAATTGCTTCTCTTTCACACTTAACTGACTACATTCAATCACATCCTCTTCAAGACAATCTTCCCTCAAAGATTGACTTAAAGACGACTTGGCAAATTGTTCAAATTGTGTCTCATCATTTTTGATTAATTTTGAATTAGCAGGTCTAATAATTACATCAGAAACGATATTGATTCTAGGTTTATCCCTATTAAAACCACTACGGTTTTGATAGGGATTTGCAACTTTTCCCTTCAATACTTTAAATAATAACTTTGATGACTGGTTACTTACAGTTGTCCTAGTTGAGGGACCGGGACACTGAGAACACTCGTCACCATGAGAACACGGTTTAAAATGAGCAAAATAATTTGAACACATTATTTCGTACACAGACTACCTGTACAACACAGAATGAATTTCTGCATGCACTCCCTGCAATTTTATAAATTGTTGAAAGCTCCCGTCAAGGCCAACTTCTTTGTATCCACTTACTGCAACTACATTGGTGTATTCCATCAAGGTTAACATGTAGACACAAAAAATGTAAAAAGAAGACCTATGTAGACAGGATGGAGTGTAACCGCCTGTTTCAAGGACATCGTTAACCTGTTTAATTTATTGAACAAATGAGAAAAATCACTCATATCCACTGCAATAATCAACTCTTTTTTATAAATGAAATGAATTTTTTGGGTGGTGTATAAGGATTATTGAAAGTGTAAGGGAGTGGTAAATATTATGAAAAAAATACAAATGTTTATAAATTTATAACATTTATTTATAAATACTACAATTAATTAATTCAATTAATATTCCATTTCATTACAAAAAATATTTTTTGAAGAGTTTGTATTTTCAAAGTTGCTTCTCGATGATTGTTGATAATCATTATTAGTATTATGGGATAAAGATGAATCAAAATAATTCCCATTTCCGCAATCAAAACTCCTCCAAGAATATTCACGATGTGGAAGACATCTTCGTAAATGTCGTCGAAGATGTTTTACTTTCAGGCGATGTCCTGGATTATTACGACACGTTATCCAACTTTCTTGATCCATGATTACTAATAGACTGATGAGTTGAGATTATTTACACAATGTTTTGTACACTTTTAACGAAATGTTTGTTTTAAAAAAAATACATTATGTAGACTGCAATATGCGTTATCGTTTAGATGGTACATGCATTTAACTTTATCGGCGTGTAATGTTGGTTGTTGTGGAAATTCAATAACTTGTTTATGTGTATATTTTTTCAAAAATTCGGCTTTTTCTTTTCCTTTTACGTAAATTTTGTCAACATCCTTCAACACATTGTTTATAACTTGTACGTGCTTCCAATATGGAATATGTGCCATATTCCAGTCAATACAATGATAATTCTTCATTAACCATTTTACTTGTTTTTCATCTTGAGGATTCAAAAGTTGTGAAGGGAAAGGGGGTTGAAAAACATAGTGTGCGAGTTTGTCTCCTCTTAAAGCAGCCAGTTCTTTAACTATAAACTTTTTTCCAATTTTGTAACCTTGAACGTCTATAATCACTTCGTTCTCCATTACTATTAATATTAATTTAGACTTGTTTTACAGATTTTGTCAACGGTGTATATGTAAAGGCTCGGTCACTAATGACTAATGCATATGCGGTGGTTCCCTCACTTATACCGGTGTCTGTATCAAATTCAATTCTCAGTGCAATGGACTGTGTTTGTAAACCAGTTTTTTGCATCGAACAATCAATTATGATTAGTGGATAACTGTCGAAAAACTGTGTAGGTGTAATGTGTGTTTCTTTTTTATCTGTATAATAGTATCGGGATCTAAAGTTTGTAAACATTTCATATAATATACCGAAATGGTGTTTTTTATATGAAATATTTAAATTTTCATACGGATATCGTTCATTATTTAGAAATACTCTCATATTGGTTATATCGCCTCTATCAAATTTACTCATATTTTTATCAAGTTGTCCTTCTCTATTGCTTTGAAGGCCAAAGATAATATAACGAAGTGTTTCAAATTTTGTAGAGATTTTCACAGGCCAACTACACTTTGTAGTATTTGGAAAGAGTGGCAGCGAATGAAGTTCCCAGCTTCTGTACGGTACTGCAATTTCTTTATCTTTTTCAATGGTTTTTGTCAATTTAACCTCTTCTTTTAAACCGAGCACAATATGTGGAACTAGCCATGCAATTTTATCAATTACAACTCGTGCTTTCTCATTTGTTGCACAAATTAATGCATTGACATCACTATTACTACGAATTAATATTAACTCTTGCGGTATGTTTAGCATTATATTTTTATAATCTTCTGCAAATCCTAATAGTCGATTTAATGGGATACATGCTTGAAAATATCCATCTATAGGTTTAGTGGCTTCTTCATTTAGATCCCAACCAGACATTGTTAATTTCAGACTTTCACTTTGATTTAATGATGCCAGATTTTTCATAGTTGTTGTAATACCTGGCTTTGTGTTTGTAATTACAGTTACTCCACTTACTTCATACCGTATTTCACTAAACAAAAAAGCGACACCATTATTTACAAACTTGGTTTCTGTTGCTGGTACAGTTTTATTGGTTGTAGCGTCGGTTTTAACCAATTGTCCCTCAATTAAAATTAAACTATCACATGGTAGTGTACACAAATCTTCTTGTAAAGGAATTCGAATTTCATCCGTGTTTTCATATCTGGCTGTATATGCCTCATGACTTTGAAATTTGTAACCTACCACACCTTCATCCCACTCAATACCCTTCTCAATATCGAACATTTTTTATGTGTATAATTCAAATCCTAATGATTTTAGAAACAGTTTATTTTTATTACTTAATTGTTGCACGTTTCGTTTCGTACTAACTGTTTTTCTACACTTTTGTTGCTTTTTATATGAGTCAGTTCTAAAACTAATACCCATTTTCTTCTTTCTTCTGCAAATGTAATCCAACTGTTACAGTCTCTTGTTGAAAATTGACCAACTTTTCATCTTGATCTATTATTTTAAGTGTAATATTTCTGATAGTTTTAACACTAATGGGTAGGTAAATCACATGATCTGGTGACTATACTATTCTAAATCCAGGTGGAACGTTTGGAAAAAATTGATAAATTATGTGTACAGGTTCTCCATTTTTAAAACTTCCAATTGTAATATTACATTCAATCATAATCGAATTAAGTTTCATTATGTCTGCAATATTATCCGAATTTTTTTCCAATATTTTTCGGAACTATTTGACTATTAAATCCCAACACTGGTCCGATAGTATTTGGTTTGGTAAAGTCAACATCTTTTGTTGCTTTGATATGTGTATGTAATGTATTATTGTTTGCAGTAATAGATAAGAGGTCATTACTGAATTGTTTTTTAATTACATGTTGTAAATAGTTGTTTATATCGGTTAATTGATAACAACCGGTCGGTATTTTAAATTCGACATCCCCGAAAAAGAATTTATTATTTTCTTCATCAATATTCGGTATACTGTTGTAGACTTCAAAATTTGTAACACCCAGTTCATAGACACCATCACTAACATCAATCGGTGGATTAAAGTCAGCACTTAGTATCGCTGATTTTCCTGTTAATACAAACAGCATCTTTGATTCGACTAAACTTATAATTTGCATGTGTGTCTATATAAAAACTTTAAACATAATTGTCCACAATTATATGAACCCATTTTCTGATATCCATCATAATTGTATGTAATCTTATTACCATCATTATCACTTTTGAAATAATTTATAATCTCTGTTGGAGGTTTTAAATTGCCCATACTATCAAAGTATAATATATTATTTTTATTTTTTACATATGCTGTCCAATGAGTTCCACTATTTTTTTCTTCATCTAAATTTATAATTCCTGTTTCATTTTTATGTATAATTTTCGGTAATTTATTACGCATATATACACCTCTAAAATTTGGAATTTGTAATAGTCGAGCAAACTTTATTATTTCAATATTAGTGAGGGCGTGACGTGGTAATTTTACTGGGAGTTTTTTTTCTGATACCATTTATATGGACCAATGTAAAGACCTTTCCCTTTAGTTTTTCCTACACCTTTACCGCTACTCATTTCCATTGCTTTATTATGCCGCATAGTTTCCTCCAACATTTTTTTATCTACCGAAGCTTTATTTACAGCAGTCGCTATCCCTGCAGCTCCTCCTCCTAAAGCGCCTAGAGCACCTAATAGTGGTAATAGGAATGGTAAAAAACCACCATATTTAGGAGCAACTAGAACTCGTTGTTTTTTTGTCTTCTTTTTTTTACCCTTTTTACTTTTAGGTCCCATTCCGAATTTTACTTTGCCTTTCATTATACCAGCAATTGCTAATGCAGCTGCTTTTTCCCCAAACGATGCGTCTTTTGCTTTTAAACGTTCAACTGCTTTACTTAATAATAACTTATCTGCTTTGTGTCGTTTTTGCAAATTAGTTTCGTTGGCGTACGATATATCGTGTTCTTTACAAGCCTGATCTAATTTATTTCTACCACTATGTCCAAGTGCAATTCGTTCTTGTAATTTGGTTCCAGGACCACAAAACTGATAACCCGGTATATGTAATTCAATGGGTAATTTATTTATTAATTTATTTATTAGACCCCAACCTCTCTTTGTCAGAGTTGAATCAATACTATGTTGAGAATCACAAGTCTGTTTATTATATAACTTCATTTATTTACTTTTATCCATACAGCAAAAGAACAATCTAGATACTAATTTAATCTAAGGTTACAAGTTGTTTATATCTAATTTCTACTATTATTAACTAACATTCTATACCACTGTCACAGCTACTTGATGAGTCGTCAGAATCATAGTCATCAGAATCATAAAACATCATTTGTCGCTCTCTACTAAAATACCACATTTTAACAGTCATTCTGTTTATTAAATTATTTCCACACAACTGAGAATTCTGTCCTATTACTGTATTACACCAAAAACACTTGTAGTTTAACACTGAAGTCACATGTAGATGACAAATGTGAAATCTCACTGCCATAAGCTTCACACATCTCAAACAAAAGAATTTTCTGTTACTACAGTCCTTTGGAGATAGGCAAAAGAGCATGTAACAGTAAGGATCTGAAAACATTTAAAACTTAATTTCTACAAGTACATACAATCTCATATTACATACCATTGTCAACTTCCATTATGCTGATTTAAGTTAGTGGTATATAGCTATAATTTTTTGGGCATTTTCCGGATCCACTTGGCTAGCTGTGTAACACGGAGTTTTACACTTATGACAAACGAAACCATATTTTCTAAGTAACTCTTTAAATTCCTCTTCATTACACGTAATGTCAATACTTAAAGAATTATTCCACCCATCTGGATTAATAATAGAAATGTCCTTAGTGCTGCACTGTTCACACACAACCACTCTATTAAAGAAACGTTCCCAACCACCTTCCAAAGATATGTGTCCTAACTGGTTGTGGAAACACGTTTCTTCCACTATTTGACACCTTCACAAGTAAAACGATACCACATTTTTTTACTACTTTAATATTGAGAAATACTTATTAGATACTGTTTTTGAATTTGTATTGAATTTTATATATATTAGCTGCAGTGACCTTGAATGATAAGTAAAGAGGGAAGTTGTTGGCCTTGCAAAAGTGGGGAGTAGCATGAATGGCCTTGACCTTGAAAACATCAAGGTCCAATAATGCCTTGGCCTTGAAGTGGTGGGGGATGTGGAGGGGGTTGGCCTTGAAAAGTAAGAGAGAACGAGTGACCTTGAAAGAAAGAGAGGGAAAATGGGCGGGGTCAAACTCAAGGTCAAGGTTGTGTTGTGTTGTCCCCCCATTCGTTATCTACTCAAAAATAATAAATACACTTGAAGTAAATGCTATGGATACGGTTAAGACACTTCTCACATTTTTTGGGGAACAAAATTAATGTAAGTTGAAAACAGTTCATAAATTAAGGGCGGGTTTACAGAAAGCGAAATTAATATTTAATTCAAAATTACACTAATTCGTATTAAGCTACCATTTAAAATGCAATAACAAATGTCAAGTTAATCTCGAATTAAAATTTGATAGCAATTAAAATGTTCCGTAAATCGGTTCTAAGAGCCGGTTTACAGAACATTTTAATTGCAATTAAATTTTAATCGCGATTAACTTGACATTTGTCAATTCATTTTAAATGGCAACTTAATTCGAATTAGTTTAATTTGGAATTAAATCTTAATTTCGCTTTCTGTAAACCGGCTCTAAGAGTGTGAACATAATAAAAAAGTTTTTAAAAGTCCGTTACAACCAACATTGAAGATGAAAAGTCAAAGAAAAAAAATTGAAACTCCTATCTGCTCTCGTTTCTGGTGCTCAATTTTGTTAGCAGCACATGATAAAAAGAGGTAAGTAAGTTTTTATTTTTTTACATACAGTACTAACCTAATAAGTAATAACTAATAAGTAACATAATGATGAATGTCAAGCAGTCAACGCTTTGTGTTACGGACACGCTTTTTCCAACTAATCACGCCGTATATTTAATGTCGAATTTAAATTCAAAGACAAATATCAGACTTCCATGATGACAGCTTTGCCAGCTGTCTAATTGTGAAACATAACTTAGGGTCGCTTTTACAATCGTCCGACAAACCCTCGAGAGGATAATCTACGGAATAAATTATTTGGTCGTTCGACGACGGGATAAGCTATGGGATAAATTTATACTCTGCTTTCGTTGGTTTGCTTTTTTAAAAACTTAATGGGCATATTTCTTGGACAGCATTGTTTAGATAGGTACCTACTCTTAACATGTCCACATGCTTAATCAATTTACCATCTATATCTGATTCAAATATGTTAATTTCTTGCATTTTTAGTTGAAAAGTAACATTCACAAGAATGTTCGATTGAGTAAAATACATGTCAAATGTCACTATTCTAAGGATACATTATTTGTACTGTAAAAGACAAAAAAGTTATCTGATGGATATCGGCCCGTTATCCCTAGTATAAATTTATACCACGAATAACTTATCTGGAGTTTATCGGGCGATTGTAAAATCTGCTCTTAGTAGTAAAATGTAATGAAGAGAGATTTGACAGTTTTACATTATACTTGCATACGAGGGTAGATCAGTATTTACGGTCCCTGACATAATAGACTTCATGATTTCGGCACATATTTTTTTATGAGAACTAACATTATTAATTAGTTGTTGTGCCAAATTTTGTTTAGGTGCGTGTTGTTCTTTGAAAGTTATTAATAGTTAAGCTGGTCGATGACAGACAATTTTTTAAAATGGAAAAAAAGTAAAGCCAGAGCAGAGGTAATAAAATATTTGCAAAAAAGGGGTCAACACCAACTGAAATTCACAAGCATATGACAGATCTTTTAGTGGACTCTCCTCCTTCTTACCAAGTAGTAAAAAGCAAAGTATGGAGTGGCTTCGCCTCCATGCAAGTGTCGAATTCATAGGGTTGCCATACGTCCCGTATATACGGGACTTGAGTCACCGTATTTGAGGATTCCCTCCCGTATTCTGTTAGGTCCCATTTTTGTCCCCTATTTCAGTGTACTAGCAAGGAAAAGTATTTTTAAAAGAAATACAAACACAATTTTGTGTGCAGGTAATAGACTAATAGAGGACATTATTAATAAATAAAAATGCATCATGAAAACAAGGCTTAAAATTGCTTTAAAGGACTAGGCACACTTCTTATGAGAATTTTTTGTTTTGTTTAAAAATGGATATAATTAACTAGTTGTTTCTTTTAAATCAATTCAATTTTTTTTATTTTTGGTAGACTGGACTGAGAAACTAAACAACTAATGGTGCAGTTATATCTGGACACTTATTACACGATAATTATGTCCGATATTAGAGTGTCAGTAAAATATGTCAGACATTTTTTTGTAACAGATATAAACACTACGGATTTGAAAGTTCAGACATTGTTGAGACGTACATCACACAAATTGCGAGAGTTGATGAGTCGTCTAGTTTTGTGGAAGTGTGATACAAAATCAGAATAAATGACTAGATAAAGTGGCTGAAAAACATACACATTTATTGCTGAAAGCATATTTTTAAAAGTGTCCGACAGAATTCCATCCATATTCCATTAAAGAAATTGCAAGAAATTTCTGTCGGAATGTAAACAGCAATGGAAGTTTTGTGTCAGACATTTGGCACAATGTCTAGAGAGAAATTCCAGATGTAAACGCACCATTATGTAGACTTACCTGTAGTCTGTTCCTACCAGTAAAATTTAACAATATAAAATCACAAAAATATTTCAAACATTCTGTGTGTAATAGGGTCCGTTAAGGTTCATTTACTGTCTCCTGGCAGCCTATTCTCGAACGCAATAACTTACACATAACAAACATTCTTTTGAGGGACAGAATTGTACTATTTTTCATAAAAAAAAAAACAGAAATGGGTTGATTATATATTATATTTTTTCCAATTTTATATACAATACAATAAATTACACATATTTGGCACTCGAATTTTTCTCTTGACACGAATAATGAACCACATCTCCATTCGGATATCGCACCAAAGCACTAATAAAATAAAACCAAGAGGGTAAAAACAATTCAAACAACAAACGCAAACTCACCTTTGATTACCAAATCTTTTCTTACAAACGGGACAAACATTCAATTCCGTAACCAAAACATGTTGACTTTGTAAATGCAATCTCATCTCCTGACATTGCAAATGTTCTGCATACAACAAACCCTTCAAAAGTTGAACTCTACGTCGTTCTTTAACCGCTTTTTGTAAAGCCACAAGAAGGAATTTATGGATTCGAGTAACTGGAACATTATCCGGTAAAATAGAAAGCACCTCAAGAGGATCCATTTTGAAAGCGTGCTCTTTTAAAAGTTCCAAAGCCAACTCTAGGTCGGGTTGTGCCGTTTTAGGTGATAGAGTCAAGCCAGGTAAGGCTAAAGGGCAGCTGTCAGGGCTCAAGACGAGTTTGATCAAACTGGCATACACCTAAATACAACGAGATGCAAAAAATATTTTTGCTTCGAACTTGGGTCTCGACCAAAAAGTGGCGATAAAAATATAGACGGAACCAAAAGTAACGCACAAAATTCATATTTCTATTATTGGTAATTGTTAAAAAAATTCTCGAAATGGTCTATTTTATATTTTAAGGATACTAATGCATTGCTAGGTAAGTAATAGTCGTTAAATATTGTAGTTGCTAGGTAAGATAATCTAAATGCTAAGTTGTACACACAGTGGTCCAGCCCAGCTCCCGTCTTCAGTAGCTCAGTTATTACTAAAGTTGGAGTTTTAATATAGAGTTTGCGTAAAACGTTTTTTATGATTATACCGGACGTTATAAACTTTTTCTCTTAGCAACGTGTTTTTCTCTAGGCAATCCGAAATCGAATTAGAAGTTTATAACGTTTGTGATGCTCAAACTCTACATTTTGTAGATGTTATTTATGCCCTAGGACACATTCCAGAAAAATATTTTTGATTATACAAAGTGTTTCAAGAAAGGTATGGCGTCATAATAATCAATTTTTTGAACGGCATGCTATTATTTTTTTTTGTGCTTATGAAACCTTTTTAACTTCTTACATGTTTCTAAAGTTTTTTTTTCAAATCGGTTTAGGGATTACTGTTAAAAACCACAAAAAATTGGTTTTACATCTTTAGTTTTAAAAATCATTAGAAAATAGAAACAATGCTTTTTTGACGACGTTATTACTACGTAAGTGTTAAACAAGAATTAACAGAGTTATTAAGTAAGTTTGATTGATTTGAATTACTACAGGGTGATTACAATTTATTTCCAATTTTTTTTTTAATTTTAGAGCTTTTTATTTTGCTTATTTCAAATGGCAACCCCTGTGTATTTTTATATCACTCGATCCAGAATTAAAAAACGAACAGTTTTTCTAATTACAACCATATCGTAAATTCTAACACATTCAGAATTATTAACAAATAACTTGTTTTTGTCTGCTATTTTATTAACAAATTTAATGAATAAAAGTCTAAGATGGCTCCAACCCTGTTTATTTTTTTATCATTCGATGCGGAATTAAAAAAGCAACATTTTTTGTTATCACATTGCAAATACTAACACTATCGGAGTTATTTTCTAAAAATATTAACAATATTCGGCTTTTAATCATTAAAGTCATTTGTCATTGTCAGAAGAGTTTTTAGCAAATAATTCCGAATGTGTTAGGATTTGCAACAGAGTTGTGAATAGTATTACTGTTTTCACAGTATTATTCTTATTACTGTGTTCACAATTTATTATCTCGCATTTACTATTTTTACCTAGCACATATTATTTTATTTAGAATTTAATCAAATAAGCGTTTAATTTTTTTCCTTTGTTTAAATGCTTCATTTTGACACAATAATAACATTGATGACATTTTTATGTAATCACTTCATTTTTAATGTCTTTAAATGACTACTGACATTCTTGTTTAGTACATCTTTAATAATCTGGAATTAATAAAAAAAAGAGTGAACTTAAAAATTAAAAAATTAATAAAATAAAAAATTGTTGATTATTAAGCACAAAAAAATTTATTTTTTATTAATTAGGAGCATTTATTTTTTTATATTTTTTTTAAATCATGAAAATACTTCAACCCAAAAAAATTAACGAGAAAAATTCACCCCTTATAAAATTAAGCAACAGAAAAGCTTTATTTTTAATATATTTATTGTGTCTTATTTTTGTTTTTTTTTACTTTTTTTGAATTCGTAGATAATATTTACTTACAAGAAAGATAAAAGAGAATATTATCAAAAACGCCAACATCGCATTTTCTCTCAAAATTAGTTGTTAAAAATTATTTATGTTCTTCAAAAAATTAGTAGCTAATGTAATTTATACTTTCAATGAGAGATCAAACCATTAATAAGTATTTTACATTTTTATCAACCTTATGTAAACTTAAATAGTGAAACAGCTACTACTTATTTATTATACAAGACGATAATAGTATATTATGATACGAGTTTTATAAGACGCAATTTGTCGCACGCAGAGATAATGGAGTAAGTGCGACAAAATGCCTTATAAACGAGATATCATACAGTATTTTTTCTACTTTGCACCTTTTTTACCAAAAAAATTAATTTCGAAATTTAGGGAATTTTGTGGCAGTTTTGCAACGTACCCCTTAACAAATACGGGCTTTTGTGGCAAATACATGAAATTTGAAAATTGGCCTAAGGATAATAAGATCTTACTTACTTGCACTGGCTTTTGAAGTTATGTTTGTACATTACTCGAAAGGGGTTTGAAGAGGCTACATATTAGGGATGGTACAAGGGCCTCTAAAGATTCGTATTTGATTCATTTGATTAAATTATGCACTTAAAACAGGTACCGATTGACAATGACAATTCTATCAGATAATTGTCAAAAAACTAGGTTGTCAACATTATCTAACTAAATTACCCTGGTTTTTAGTGTAATTATTATAGCACTCCGTTGGATATTATGATCTTTTTATTATGACATCTTTTTTAAATTTTATGTAAATTTAAAAACTTTATTAATAAATTAAAGACATTTTATTTGTTGGGCTCTGCTACCTGTTAAAATTAAGACTCGTATTTCTGATATACCCTATAATAGGTGTAAGTGTGCGAAAATGTTTATAATGCGAGAAAACGTTTTTGTTTTTTTTTTGGTCGAGACCAAAGGACAATAAAAATAAAAAACAACTTACACTTTGACATCCTGGTGTTGCAGATTCGTATATTTTTTGCGCATACTCCACAGCTTTGGCAACATCGCCCAAAGCTCGAACATAAATCGCCAAAGACTGTTCGTGTTTTCCCAAACGTCCCAAAATTATCGCCCTCTCTTCTAACAAACTATCAGTCGGGAAATGTCCAAGGACAGTGTCGGCAGTATAGTGTGAACTTTTTTTCAAAAACTCGAGCAATTTTTTACGAGTGTGTTCGGCTGCAGCGCCCTCACTTATCGCCTTTTCGCGATACTGATGCACTAAAGCGTTGTGAAAAAGTGGATTCGTGTCCTCCCAAACATGCACCACGTGCTCAAGATACGGAATAACTACACACGTGTGTGAACGGAGGAGGAAGTCGAGGACGCGAGGTCGAGGCAGTGCCTCAACTTCGGCCAAGTCTTCCGTAAAAATCTGAAATTGCACAAGAAATAAACAAATTGCCCCCCAAACTTTAATACAATTGCGTGTAAATAATAATTACGCGTGAAGTTACAAAAATAATTAAATTAAAAACAATGGACACAAAGGTCAGTTCATTGGACCTGGTCAGGATTATACTGCACATAAATAAATTATCAATAACTTATTTTTTATTTTTGGATTTGTATCTAATCTTTCAAACATCGGATATTTAAGATTCAAATTACTAGTGCAACGAGTTTTGTTTAAATCGTCTATTGACAATGTTCTTTTCTTTACTGTTCTGATGTTCCTATAAAAACACAGGAACATTCATATTAAGGTAGTTGGTGCCTAAATTCATTTTCTTAAGACTTTTTTAAATTTTAATACATTATTGTTCAAAGAATCCCGCATCGAATGTTCCGAAAATAAAACTGATCGACCGTCTAGTTTTAGTTTTAGTTTAGTTTTCATTAGAGAGTTTTAACGGGTCCTCCGTTATTCGCTCGTTATGAAAGAAACAAACTTTTAACGTTCACGTGAAATTTATTGAAAAGACGTATTACGTCTTTTCGTCTTACTTGTCGTATATATTATATGTGAAATGTTATGAAAATTGTGACAAATTTGTAAACTTCGTCTTTGGTGCAATAAAGACGAGTTAACACTTTTAAGAGCAGTTCTTGATTAGAATCTGTAAGAAATTACAATCAGAAGTAAAGTATTCGTCAAATCATTTTGATGTAAAAGGCTCCACGTTTTGCCAATAATTTAATTTAAAAACGTACGATAAAGAATCTAAGACGTTCACGTTTAACGTATCACTCAAAACGTTTCGCTAAAACTCTTCTGGTATAAAAACCCTCCTTAAGATTTTCATAAAACACTAAATCAACATTCAGCAACATCTAATAAGTATTTTAGGAAAAAAAAACTGGGGGTCACCGTTTAAATTTTGGTGCTATTAATTATAATTAATACAAGGTGTCCGTTTTTCGAGCTCCAGTTATTATAAGATATACGAGGTCGGTTAAATTAGGGAAAGTTGCGCATTTTTATGCTGAACAATTATCTGAAAGAAAATTTAATGTGTCACTTTTAGTTTTTCAATTATTGAGAAAAATAAAAAAAATCTTATTTTTGTTTTTATTTTTTTATACAAGAATCAAACAAGATAGATGTTTTTAAGTAGGACATTCCTCGGGCACTTTTTTACAAGAAATTGTAATTGTCATTGCCTTTTCCATGGCATTCTTGATGGCAGAGTTACAACACTCAACTTTGATTTTTCTTATTGACGCCATATTTGACATTTGTTTATTTAAAAACTCTTTCTGTTCCTGATTACAATGATGTGACATGATATAATCAAATCTTGTATGCGGATTAAAATTAAGAAAAAAGCGTTTTTCCGAAAAGTACTATGGAAGAAACGTCAAAAATGTAGTATAAGGATACATCACAGGATACACTAAAATAGAACTGGCAACACAAAGCACTGTAAAACCGGTAAAAATTAATTTTGGATCAGTGAACGAACAAAAATGCATATCCCGACACAGAATTTTTACTTTAGGGCTGTGTTGGGGCTAATTAGGAGGTAAACATATTAAAAGTGGCTGTTCCTACGAGATGAGTGTGCCACAGGAACCACCAAGAAGATGCCATTATAAGATTTTTCGGTTAAATTTCGAAAACAGGACATGTTTACGGTAAAACCGCTACAGCTTTTGATCGTTTAAAGAAAGTTTTATCCTTAAAATTCCTCCTTTGTAATGTAATTATTTGACACATTTGACGTTTTCAATAGGAACTCCGATAGTGTTGTCTCATTTTACAAATGATTCGCACCCTGTCCGTAATTGGCTAGGGCAATACATGTATGTACATTCACAGAAAAAATTTTGGGTTGGGTTACTGTGGATACTACGTATACACTTTACCATATATTCTGTTGGACTAACTTTTTGCTCGATTGTAAAGCACTAACTGCCTCAAATCACATGTATATTTTTTTATCAATGAAGGAAAAAAATATTAATATATTAATTTATTTTAATATTTATTGTTTTTTTTTCGAAGTGTTCTGTTTATTTTTTTTGTCATTTTATTTTCCCTCTTGTGTTGATACTTTTTTTGTTTGTTTGTATTGTAGTTTAATTTTTGTCAAGCTATAAACTTTTTCACAGCTTTCCAATTTGAAATGATAAAACTGGATCGTAGCGTACTTTAAAAACTTTTTAAAATAACTTTTGATTCAATTTTGTCACAAGGGGGATTCAAATTCTTTCATTTTTAAAAATTTTGATAAAACATCTCTTGTAGGAAAAATGAAAATTTTTATATTGAACAATGGTTTCTGTTGTGGTGCGGAAATCTGTCATTACTCATTAGGAAGAAAATAATAATCATACTGGAACGTTTTGTCACCTTGTACAAAATTTAAAATTAGTTAATTTTAAGAAACATGCACATAACACTATAACACTAATTTCCTTTCAAGTTATTAAAAAACAGTTTCTTGATTTTTTTTAAGAAAATTATACTATAAGATAAGCATTTCAGTGTGAAATATTATTTTTAAGAATATTTTGTACCCACACACATTTATTAAATTTTTTACTGCTTTTAATGCTACTACCGTAATTTTTTATTAATTTCGTGTAGCAAATTGAGAATCGTAAAATTTATATTTCTACTTTGTGTTTCGCACTTATCTTCTAGTTTGCGAACAATATTTTTTTGAAAAGGAGTAATTTGTCGTGGTAGAATGTGGGTTAAGGTTGCAGTCAATTTTAAGTTATTAAAAAAACTCAAGACTTGTCTACACCTAGACCATTTTTCATCTTTCCCTTTGTTTGTTTGTTAAGAGGTTCACTTTTCTCTTACTTTGAAATTTTCTTTATTCATACATATGTTAAAAACTTATGTATCTAATCTTAAATTTTTGATCTTACCTTTGTAACAATGTGACATATATTTTTTCACTCACTACTTACTTCTTCATTGTAAAAAAAAAATGTAAACAGACAATGCAGAAATGTCTGTTTATTTCTAAATTTATTTTTTACATTGTTTACTCTTTTTGTCAAGTCATAGATTTCCAGATTGGATTTTTCGTAATTGTAAAAATGCCCTTTTTTAAATTTCTGGATTAGGATTAGGATAAAAATTTTATTTTCTTATACAGGGAGCTCAAAAACTGGCGCACCAACTCAGTGGTACATTGTTGAGAAGCATGTGTAGGTCGCGGGAAAATTCTTGAAAAAATTCCTAAAGTCATATTTTAAAAATCTGGAGCTACAAACTTATTTTGGTAACTTCTTCAGTTTTCATTATTTTTTATTGTTTTTATGTTTCGCACTAAGTAATAGTTTCCTAACAAAACGATGAATAGTTATTTTTTAATTTCCTATCAGACTTTGTCAGTTTTTTGAATTAAAAAAAATGAAATTCATAAAAAAATCACAGTTTGTAGATGTGCCAACACTGGAAATTATTTCCTAGAAAACCGTTTCAAAATTATTTTTTTTTATTGTTGATCAAGTTCTATTGCGATTACGACTGTTAGACAACGTTGCAAATATTGTTTATTTAAAATTCGTTATTTATAATTAACTTTAATACAAAGAATTTTTTTACTATTTTTACCTTTATATGTAAGCAATTCTCTTCCACACTCCATGCCAATTTTTGAGCACCCGGTATTTGAAACGCGTATTCCTCGAAATTTGTAAACTACTTGAAAAAAATAGAAACTGTCCCAAAGTGCCGAAATATTTACAGATTTATGTGTGGTTCTTAAGATTTGAGATAAAATAAAAAATACTTAATTATACACAAATTGAAAGAAATTAAGGGGTCTGGTTTCAAATTGAAAAAAAACTTACCTTTAAACCCTCCTCAGGTGAGAGCTTCAACACCCAATCGGAAAATTCAATAATGAGCCCCATATTATCAGTGCCCAAATGCTGCAAGTACGCGATGGTGCGTTCAACGCCTGCTTCTTCTTGCAATAGTTCTAAAGCTCGTCTGTGTTGACCTTTAGTTTGATATAAAATGATAAGTTCGTTGTGTTTGCCCATTTTTTTGAGGATTTTTTCCGTTTCGCCCAAATGACAATGATTGAGACGGAGTAAAGGGGCAACTAATGCGTCGTTGGTTTGTAAATAACATTTGAGTAACGTTGTGTCAATAATTTGTAAAAGTTGTTGTGTGGATTTGCTGAAATTTGGTTTTTCGTTTAAATTGCCTCGGGCATTTACGTTGGCCTGAAAAATTCAAAGAATCATACAAAATTACGAAAAAGGAATATACCGTTAAACCAGGTTTCATTGTTGTTTGTCCTTTAGAAAATGTGGATACAGTAGATTTACATTGTATAAAAAGTTGGTTATAGTTATTTATTGTACAATGTGTTTAAAAATGGTCATTCATCAAGTCAGCTGTGAAATTTTAAGGTAATGTGCCGCTTAGTTTAAATTGCAAATGCCGTCAAAATGGCAGATCCGTTAAAATAATGTAAAAAGGCTACGTATCTTAAAACAAGAGTATATACAACAACACTAATCACGGAAATATAAAACAAATCAAAACAAACACTACAGTTGAAACAACTTTGCCTAAAAATGCAAAAAAAAACGAGTAAAAAGGTAATTCAATGATTTGACAGAGATGACAGTACTGAAACTACAACAACCATTTGACCAAAGCGGCACATTGAATTTAAATTCCACAGTCGACTTGATGAACAACCATAAGGGGAAATTTTGTCAAAAAGTGGTCAAAAACTAATGAAACCTGGTTTACAATACATATATTTTCTTTGAGAGTTTCAACACGTTTTTTAAACGACAAAAATAAGCAAAAAGACGACATCTGAGTAACAATTTTGTTTTAGTTTAAGGCTTAGGAATGTTTTTAGGCTAAATCCCATCGAAAACTCATTACACGCCTATTAACTATGTTTTTCGAAAAATTGTATCACAAATTTTTAAGCAAGTTTTTAAGTCAAACTTTATTTTTCGAGATTTAAAAATTACTAAATTAAATTGAAAAAATGGATTATAGCCCAGTCAAATTAGACAAATCGGTGGAAAAAATTCCTAGAGAGTTGTTTTAAAAGCTTCCTTTACACTTGTGTAGACATATATCAAAAGTCCCCGAAGTTGCGGGGCGAGCTCGAGGAGAGGAAGGGGGTTAAAGCAGTCTTTTTTGGTTTTTTGCTTTTATATCGGAAACTGTTACTCCTATCAATTTTTCTCTTAGCGAAATTAAAGCCAACAAAATTTCCTACAAAATGGTTATATGCATTTTTCTTATAGGACTAACCATAAGCGAGATATTAGTTTGAAAATAATTAAGAATTTAAAAAAAATGTGCTGTAAAAGAAAATGTCTTTCGATTTAAAAAACTGACAATAAACTGAATATATTGGGTCCAACACTTCATTAGAGGAGAAAGGAGGAGATATAGGGGTCACAGAAGTCCTTAGAATCGTCTTTAAATGCTGCATTTTCGTCTTCCCCTCATACATTGAAAACTGAATTACAGTCTTGTTCAGTAAAATATTAATAAATAGATGATTTAATATAGATGTTTTAAATAAATCTTATAATAAATTGTATGCATTGAATCCAACAGTTCATTCTATCATATCTTCTGGGTCATCTTCAGATGCTGAATTGTGGTCTTCAACTGGAAAGCCCGAGGGAAGAAACTATTTTTTTCCTTTATTTCCCACTCTTAGCTTAGGTGGAAAACGCTTTATACACTATTTCCATATAAATACTATGATATACTAATGTTTAGTTATACAGTGTCATGTAGACATTAAACTTCAAAAGCTAGTAACTTACGGTTAGTCCTACAATAATGAGGCTAAGACCATTTTTTAGGAAATTTTATCAACTTTAATTTTGGTAAGAAGATAAAAATTTATAGGGGTGACCGTTTCCGAGATATAAGCAAAAAAACAAAAAAAGACAGCTTTAGCTCCCTCCCTCTCCTCGAGCTTGCCCCCCACCTTTGGAACTTTTGATATATGTCTAACAACATGTAAAGGAAACTTTTAAAAAAAATTCCAACTCTCTAGGAATTTTAAATTAGTTTTAAAATTTGTTAGCTCAAAATTAACCACAAAATCATTAAGTTGATTAAAAATTACATTGTTTTTACACATTTTTTTATGCCTTTCGATGCATGATAATTGGTTATTTATTTTTAAACGAAATTAAATACGGTGTGATAAATTAAAACTAAAAAGACGTCGATCCGATTTTTACTATTTTCAATTATTTTCAGAAATTTACATTATACAGGTGATTTTTAAAAAACGGCAGATGCTGTAGAATTTTCATTTATGATCCGATTTCAAAAATAAAAAAACTATTAAATAGCTTCTTATGTAATATAAAATGATGCCTCTAAAATTTTTCAAAATATCAGAGTATTTGGGGTTACATTCACCTTTTTTTAATTTTGACCCACATTTTTCTTTTCATAATTTGGAAGATATTATTTTTTTGGTACAAACATGTGTACTACGTTCAGCTTTTACTAAAAATTGTTTTTTAAAAAAATGTAGGACGTTGAAAAAAATTATAAAAGTTAATACAATCTAATGGCATGGTGCCAATAAAAAATATTTACGTTAAAAATAATTATGTTACAACAAATATGTGGGAAATGTTTTTGAAAAAATATTAACTTTAATGTTTTTTTCTTTCAAATTTTTGAAGATATTTTTTTCTTGCACGTTTCAATTACAAAAAACAACTTACCTGTGTTTCAGATTGAAGCCGATGTCTCATCTCAGTTAAATAATCAATAAGTGCCAACAATCCCGTTTCTAATTCTTTTTCAGTCAAATCTTTTGGTGGTTCAGGATAATCTGTTGAAACGGTTTGTTGTGGAAGTAAATCAGGGAACAGTCGAATAACATCATATGGATCAGTTTCAAGTTTCAAAAACTCCTTCATACTTTCACGAAATTGCTTATTCACAAATAAATCATAAGCCAACAAAGTCTGAATCTGATGAATTTTCTCTTTTTTGTCTTCTTCATTCTCATTTGAAATTTCCTGTATTATTGTTTTTTTAATTTTTTAGTCAACTTAATTATTTCACTTACCGTCAATTTCAAAGCCAACTGGAATTGCTTTGATTCCAACAAAACTTTTCTCTGTTTTGCGACATCTACAGCTCGAATACACCAAACTTGACTGACAGAAGCCGCATAGAGTAGACCTTGTTGACAGGTGATAATAAATCTGACCTTGGAAAGGTCTTGTAAGGTTTGAACCAAACCGCATGGTTCCAAAGTTTGAACTTCAATACATTCGGAGAGAACGCCAAGGGCAAAAGGTTCATCCCATGCCAAGGTCAGTGGAACATCTGACCATCGCAAGGCCTTGGTTTTTTCCGTCTGACCTTTGGTATTTACGAGAACAGTTTGCGATTCGCGACACAATGCAAAAGTTTTTTCGGAGGCCTTGACAATACAAGGCTCACTAGATCGGCTACTGCTAGTCGGGAAAAGGTCAGTTTGTTGGCCATCCAACTAAAATTATTTACATTTTGTATAATTTATTTGTTTATTACCGCTTTGTATGTATCTTTGCAGCAATTAGTTGTCTAGATATACAGCGTGCTTAAAAACTGCTGCACCAACTCAATGGTGTGTGGTAGAGAACTGGTTACATATAAAGATAAAAATAGTAAAAAAATTATTTGTATTAAAGTTATTGATAAATAACAGATTTTAGATGATAAGTGGTAACGAATTTGAGCAACAATAAAAATAAATTATTTTTGAAACGGTTTCCTAGGAAATAATTCCCAGAGTTGACACATCTACACTGTGATTTTTTGGATGAATTTAAATTTTTTTAAATTCAAAAAACTGCTAAAATCTGATAGTAAATTTAAAAATAATTATTCATCGTTTTGTTACGGAACGATTACCTGGTGTATGAAACATAAAAACATAAAAAAATAATGAAAAAGTTAACACAATAAGTTTGTAGCTCCAGATTTTTTAAAATATGACTTTAGGAATTTTTTCAACATTTTTCCCGTAATCTGCACTTGCTTCTTAATAACGTACCACTGAGTTGGTGCGCCAGTTTTTGAGCATTCTGTATTCTAAACTTTGTTCTATTTTTTTCTAAAATTTTATAAAATCAGCAAAAAAACAGAAAATTATTGCATTATTTTCGGCCTTTTTCGATTGTTTTAGTACATATTTTTAATCTAAAAAGTGATTTTTCTGATAATAATAGAACGAAAGAGATGTTACTTTAGCTTTTTTCGCTCGTTCCGAACCATTAGATATTATCTATTTCGCAAAATGTTTAGAAAACAAGATAATGTTCAAATAAGTCGAAAACTGCCTTATTTTTAGATTTTTCGAGTGTCTTACTAGTTCGTTTTGTTAAAATACAAAATTTTAGAATATTTAAGAAATTCTTAAGCTAAAAACTGTTTTAAATTTCGCTGAAACAGACTGAAAAAAACAACCAAGTTAGAACAATATTGATGTTTCTTTACTTAATTTAGCTCGATTTAGTTCATTTTTAAACTAGAGATTTTGGAAGATTCTATGTGGAGATAGTAAATACATTCAATTAGTCTTTGCATTTTTCGACCACTCTCGCAAAATTCCGTAAAAAACAAGTTGAAAATTGACAATTTCACACCAAAATTGTTATTTATATGTTGAATCTAATTTAATGAGGTAAAAAAGCTTTTTTCGACAAATTTCACTAAAACTGGTTGAAAAAATACCAAACTTGAACTTATTTCGCCGAATTTTGCTCAATTTTGAGCAAAAAATCAACAAGATTTATTTGGTGGAAAATGTGTGGAAAATGGGAAAAAATTACCAAAATAAAAACTAAAATAAAACCAACAAATTACATTACTTCCTCATTTTTGAGTGATTTACTACGTAACTAAAAGTATAGATAACCTCTAAAAGACTGTGAAATTGAAACACAAAAAATTGCATATTCATTTTAGATCTTTGACGTTTGTTACACTACTTTGAGCAAATTAAGTAAACTGTTCAAATTTATAGTAAATCTAGGAACACATGATATAACCAGTATATTTTGCGGTAAACTGTTTTATTTTATTAATTATACTATTACTGTAAAATTCACTTATTAAGAGACATAAAGTAATATGGTAAGTTTAGAACTGTTAGTGTTAAACCTAAAGTAGCCTGAACAAACTGTCATCCAGAGCGAAAAAATGTATTTGTGTGTAGGACTTCCGGTTGGCTCTATCTAACTCATTTTGTCAAAAATAATTGAAAAAACATTTTGTTATTTTAAACTTTCTCAAGCGAAAATTTTCATTTTTTTCTGAGACAAAATCTTATTATTTATGCTTTCTTCAAAAAATGTAGATTTTTTTTAATTTCGTTAAAATTGACAAAACAACTCATAAAACAAATTGAAAACGGCTTAAATGAATAGTTTTTATCCAAATTGATGCATATACTGTTCTTTCGGATAAGTTAGAATAAGATTACTTAATGTCTCTTCATCTTGTTTTGCTTGATTTTAAACATTTCCTCCAAAAGTTTTACCCTTTTGGTAAACGAGATTTGGTAAACGAGACGAGATTTGGTCGAAAATATTGCTGTTTATAATAGTAATAATTAGAGCTTGTTTCTGACAATTATTATTTTATTATTTTGCAAAACCTGGTAAAAACAAGCCCAAAAATCACACAATCATCAAGTCGAAATTGATATGATATTGTCCGTTTCACTAGGTCTTGATTCGTAAGTTAACTAAAAGAGACGAAATTTCGTTAAAAATTGTGCCACTTTAATTTTTTAAAAGCATTTCACTATGTGTTTGAAACATTTGAATTAATATTTTAAGTATTATTTGCGTAATTTCATTCAAATAAACCGAATAATTTTTAAATTAAGAGAGTTTTAGATAAAAAAAACTGTTGTAAATATGCTAAAATACAATGTGCTAATAAAACCTCTTTGTATTTTTGCAGCAACTAGTTACTTAAAAACATACTTTTTGTTAATTAAAACAATCTGTATTCCTAACCCAATCTTAATGTAAAGATGTACGACGTTTTGAATTAAATTTTTAATTCAATTTTATTTGTGTTTAATAGTTTGAACAAAAAATTAAGCTCTTTTCGACAAATTTCGCTAAAACTCGTTAAAAAAAAACTCGATTTATTTCGATCAAGTTAGCTCATTTTTGAACAAACCTACGTCAAAAATACGGCAAAAATTATTTAAATTAATCTGTTAAAAATCTGGTGGTAATATTTGTAAATTCAGCAAATTGTATTTTTAATCTGGTAAAACACTGCACAAAATAGACATAAAAATGTGATCAAAACTGCCATGATAATGAAGTGTCAAAATTTGTCACAAAATTTTCACAGCACTCTAGAATAAAGCACATAACTACCTCAATCAGGGCGTATTCCCCCCTGTAGCCCACACAGATAGTCTCCTCACACCAAACCATCGATTTTGGCACCTCAGCCAACGTAATATCTTCCATAAGTTGAAAAAATTCATTATTTTTAAGATAATACAACTGAAGCTTTCTTTTCACAGCCACAGCCAACCTAACCAAAGTACTAGTAACCCCTGTTAAAGACGTCTGTTTCTGAATATTGACCGCAAAAATTGTGGCCCCTTTAGATTTCAACACCTGATGAACGGTCGTAAAATTAATTGCATTAATGTCGTGTAATTGTATTAAATTATCTAAAAATTATACAAAAAATAAATTTGACAAATGAGTGACATTCATTTTCATAGCACTCTTACCAGTGAGACTTATCAGTAAATGATAATCGGGGATTACCTCCAGTTGTTGAACTGCCTTTTTACTAAACGATTTATTGTATCTCATTAATTGGACTTCGCATTTTTCGTCGTTTTGCACCAAACTATACATAAATAAATGACCCTGTCGGGTGCCAACCAAGAGATTTTCATCTGCAATAAATAATAATTAAAAAATAAATTATGGGGAAAATATGATACGGACCGTAAGCTGTGATTGCTTCAATTTGCGAAGTCAATTTTAGGAGAGAATGAACTTGATATGCTTCATGCATTTTGTTGTTTTCATATTGTCAAAGTGACAGAAACCTAACCTCAAAATCAAAATTAAATTATTTAATATTATCGTCAAAATAAAAAAAAATGTCTTGTTATTTACACTTGTAAGACTTCTTTTGGAACAACGTTAGCACGATTACGTACTTTTTTATTTGTTTAAGCCGATTTGTGTTTTTTTTAATTACGTTGGTGAGACCTTTTCCCCCAAACGAAGCCATTGCTACCAATTGATTCAGTAATTCCTTTCTTGTCAACTGTCAAGTCGAAAGGAGCGATGGTAAGTCTTTCAATTATATTTATTTCATCCGTTTATATTTCCTACTTAATTTATTTCATATCAACTTCTGGAATCACATGAATTGATTATTTGTTTGTATTTTTCAGTCTGCTCACAAAACATTCATAATCAAGCGAAAGCTTGCCAAAAAGCTTAAACAAAACAGACCCATTCCCCAATGGGTCCGTATGAGGACAGGAAATACCATCAGGTGAGTATTTTTTTATTTCTTTAAAACCGTGTTACAAAAACGCAACATTTTGTTTAACTTTGTATCGAAATTTGTCATTTCAAATTTGAGGTTACATAGGCACTCAAATGTGTTACTAAACCTGAATATTTAGTTATTTTATTTTGTTTTTGTTGTCCAAACATTGGCAGTAACATACCAAAAATTTAAATAGAGACGTTTACTAAATTTAAGAGCTTTGAAATAAAGTTGTGTTATTTTTGGGCTTATTATAATCAATTTTTTTCTAGATAATAAATTGCTTCTCTGTTTGAATTTATTTAATAATATAAAATATAAAACAATTTTTGACGAAATTTCTCGAGATAACTACAAAAAAAAATATTCTTGCACCTTAATAGTATCTTTTACATCAAGGTGGCGAAGATTATTTCTATTGACCGAGCACCAAGATTATTTCGCGAGGGGCTTTGCCCCGAAAAAACTGAAAATGTAATTTTCGGTCTTTCAGTGTGTTTTAGCGTTAAGGCGGTCCCCGAGAACTGTCAAAATCAAACTGCCAAACCAAAAAAAATAGTGTTTTTACACTTTTTTTACTTTTATACATATATCAAAATCGACAACAATTTTCAACCAGAAACCATTGTGGCGCCTCCAACTGACAAATAAATTTTGAAAGTGATAATTTAAAAAAATATTCTCAAAGAAATTTTTCTAAGGTTGTTTTTTCCTTGCTATTGCTAGTATCTGTTTCAATTTCCGATTTCGATTTCCGTTCTGTGCAGTATCTTGCGTTTGGCACCCAAGTCTCAGATCAACAGACCAAAAAACTGATTCAATGCTAAATAAAAATGTGTAGTTTTGTGGGGAATCGATTTCTAATCATTGGTATGTTACTACTCCGTAATCTATTTTTTAAGATATGTATAAAAGTATGAACACATCATTTTGACAGTTCTCGGGGCGCCTTAAGGGAAATTTTTCGAAAAAAAAACAATTTTTAGTTTATACTAAATCAAAGTATACGCTCAAAAACGATAAAAAACACTAGTTTGACTTGATTTGGGATAAATTTTCATGTTTTTTTATGAAAATTGGATTTTGAAAAATAAAGCACAAATTGAGTTTCTGTAAAAAAAAGAAATGTGTGTTAAACTAATACACAGCGCCACGTTTTGAGCTGAGAAAAGCCACCAGAAACTCTCAATTTGTGCTCCATTTCACTCTAAGAAATTCAAATGCAAAATTCTACTATGAACTGAAATGAGATATAGTTATGGTCTCCATCAACACGGCTTCGTGACGTGGAAAAACAATAATGATTGGTCAACTTGTTTGATATTTTAAAGTCGATACCCCGTCTTGTTCGCACTTGTACCACTAAATAGGACAAAATAGACCTATAGAAATTATATTAGAAAATAGTGAGAGACATAGTGACATAACAGACAACATTGTTCTGAAATTTATTTGGTTAACGACAAGACTGATTAATTTATTACTAACGTATTCAAACTTTAACTGATTGAGTGTTTTTTTTCAGATACAACGCCAAGAGGCGCCACTGGCGCAGAACTAAACTCAAGTTGTAAATTGTTTATTGGTATGACATATGTAATAAAGTATTTGTCATAATAACATTGTTTTTTTCCTCAAATTTTGCATCCTTCCTACATTCTACATTTATGTAAAGTCTAGATTTTTCATGAAGTGTCACTAGCCATTTCATGAAATGTCTACAGCATTCGTGAAAATTCTGATTTCGCCAAGTGATCGTGTGAACCACGCCAGGGGTAAAACCAAAGGTTTACCTTTCTCTCTCCCTCTCTCTTACTTATTTTTCAATTCTCTTTTGTCCTGATGATGCCCCTTACAAGAGCGGGCGAAACGTCGACCTTATCTTCCAAATTAACAGTCTAACCCAAAAAGACCTAGATCTTCAAAATTAAGTTGCTTGGAAAAAATCAGACTTTATTTTTGCTTAAATGAACGTCTTTTATCATTTATCACCATACGAGAGTTTATCCGTCACTTTTAGATCAGCACGTATAAATAATTTTTTTATTGGTATTTTCATCGTTAGCGTTAATTTGGTGATTCGTCAGTCTGTTATAGACTGTCAAATAAAAACTTGAATCATTTGTTGTTGGATATTGTTAACTATAAAACAGCAAATTTAACCAAATTTTTTAATTTAATTTGATACATTTTAAAATTGGAAAATTGAAAACGGGCTCACTATGGAGAATTCTTCCTCTTAAGATCAAATTTGATTTGTTTTTCTAATGTTTAGACCCTGGGTCTTTGACAAATTTTTCTGTAAAAAAAAGAAAAACAAACGAAACTAACTAAAGAAATGTCAGTTTGGATCGAATTTGGTGTTTCTACCAGTTAAGAGATATTAAAAGTTTAAAAAGGTATTAAAACATCCCAAAATGGGAAAACCAATGGTCATTTTTTAGTCTGTTCAACGAAATTTCGTAAAGGTATTGAAATCTCGTAGTTGTTGTATTTGCAAACGTTTTAACACACTCAAAATTAAAAATTAGGAAACATTCAAAATTTCCACCGACTTTATGACCAACTGTTATGTCATTACAGTGGTTTTTCGTTCGTCTAGTTTTTTTTTGTAATAGAAACGTCTCATTTACATACAAAAATGTATTTAACAATTTTAGCATTATTTGGAATAAATTTTGTAGTTTAATTATGTTAAAAAGACTTTGTTTCGTTCCAAATTAAATTAAGTTGGTGACACGGAAGAACGCTTGAATTTGATAGTAATTGCTACCAAATAAATTAATCGAAAAAAATAGCAACCCATTTAACACTGACTCAAAATTAGAAAATTAAGTATGGTAATACATTTAAAATTCCTGAAGGCCCTTATTGCCTTATTACAATGTTTTTTTCGTCAGTTACTAGAAAAGTCTCATTTACATACAAAAACGTATTTAGCATTATTTGGAATAATTTCTCCTTATTCTGATAATGTCGTTTCACGTAGATGTGCTTACAATTAAATTGTGTTTGCAACACTGAATGACGTTTACATTTAACAGGAATTATCGCCAATTTAATTAATCAAAAATATGTATTAGCTGTTTCAAAACTATAAAAACGCCAACATCGCATTTTCTCTCAAAATTAGCTATTATTAATTATTCATGCACTTTAAAAAAATAAATGCTAATATAATTTATACTTTCAACGAGAGATCTAATCATTAATAAGTATTGATCTAATCATTAATAAGTATTTTACAATTTTATCAATCTTATTTAAAAAATATTTCGACAAAATGCGACGTTGGCGTTTTTGTATTTTTGAAACAGCTAATACAAGAATGTAAAGTGCAAATTAAAAAAATATTGTCAAAGTGTCAAAGATTGATAAAATTGTAAATTAGTTATTAATGATTAGATCTCTCGTTGAAACTATAAATTATATCGGCTATTATTTCTTTGAAGTGCGTGAATAATTTATAACAGCTAATGTTGAGAGAAAATGTGACGGCGTTTTTCTAGTCTTGAAACAGCTAATATATCCCATTTCAGTTCACAGTACAATTTTGCAACAGCGCATTTGCATTTTTTTTAATGAAATGGAGCACAAAATGAAAGTTTTTGGTAGATTTTCTTAGCTCAAAGTGTGTCGCTGGATTTACTTTAACAAAGAATCTTCTTATACAGAAACTCTCAATTTGTGCTTTATTTTTCACTATAAAAAATTCAAATGCGCTATTGCAGTTCTACTATGAACTGAAATGGGATATAACTAAGATTAATTATTTAATAAGAGTAATTATTAAGTAACTGTTGCTAAATGGAATTAATAAAAATAATACAACAAAATAAAAACTTAAAATATTTTATTCTTTCACCATCCACTACAAAATTATTTCGTATTTAACTTGAAATTAAAGCAAAAAAAAACAATTCCAACCAAAAAAAAACTTAAGCTTTAGTGATTCCAACAACACCACACGCCAAACGAGCGCCAGCATTCCCTGTAGTCTTGCTCAATTCATGGCCCCCTTGTCCCAAATCATCCGGATCGGCATGAACCACTAAAGTGCGCCCAATAATGCTATGCTCCCCTTCCAACGAGATAAACTTATCAGTAATACCAACTTTGGCAACTCCATCACCCCCGGCTTCGATATTCCCCAAATCCCCCACATGACGTACGTCATGGGTGGGCCCTCCATGATCCTTTCCATGGGGGTTGAAGTGGGCCCCAGCCGAAATGCACCCATTGGTATTATCCCCAAACTCGTGGATATGGAACCCATGCAGCCCCTTCTTGAGCCCACTCACCTCGCCGGTGACTTGCACCGGGGCTTTACCATTTTCTTGTGTGAAGAAAATGGTCCCCTTAACTTCGCCGTTTAGGACACAAACTGCTTTCGTCGGCATTTTGTTCTAGAACGAGTCGAGTGATTACAATGACTCGGCAAGTGTTTATCACTACTATTATAAATTAAATGCGAGGAGGGAGAGGCCAAGGTTCGATCAGGAAGTGAGGTTATGTTTGAATTTCATCGATCAAAAAGTGAGGTTAGGCCGGATTTCTAATAAAATTATTTTTGGGCGCAATTAATTCGCAAAATGATAGTAGAATTTATAGTACTCACCCAATGTAGTCAAACGGAGCGGAATGTCTGGTTTAATACTTCTTTAACGAAAAATACGGTTCAATTGAACACTCTCAAGGTTAAATTAAGGACGCGCTAGTTATTAAGCAGGGGGCGCCATCATCTTGATTAAAAAATATAAAAAAAATGAAGACACAATTAATTACAAGTTTAAACCAGTTATGTTAAATAGCGTACATTTTGTTACAAAATACGGCAAAAAAATCGATTTTTGCGTTAAGAGAATAAAAAAATCGTTCGGTGTTTGGTAACTTTCGGACCGGTTGGCAACACTACACCCAGTCTCAGCTGTCAAGTGTCACACATTTCTAAGGCCCCAAATTATCAATTTTTACAATAAAACCACCGAAAAATGTCGAAATTAATTTCACAAGCTCCGGCTCTTGCCGCACGTAAGCATTTGTGATCATTTTTGTGTCTTATTTTTCGTTTTTTGTGATTGTTACGTAATTGTGTAATTTTTATCAAAGGACTGGCGGCTGAGGCAAAACCGCGTCTTGAGACCTTTGTCAAGTACGCTAAAGTCGAGTTGACGCCTCCGACTCTTGGCGATATTCCCGAAATTCGCAGTGGGATAAGTCGTCTAATCAGTGGGGCTAGAACGGGACGTTGGAAGGAAACTCCAGTCAAGGAGGCTTGGTTGAACACCCTTGTGACAGTTGAAGTATTGTGTTGGTTTTATGTAGGGGAATGCATCGGTAAACGTCATATTGTGGGCTATGATGTTTAAGAAATTGTTATTAACACAAGGTTGTAGTAATAAACATATTTAATTGTGTTTCTGGTTTATTTTTTGAGTTTGTACTTTATGATGCGATCAATCAAGTAGGTGTGTTGATGTTTATTTGACATTTTGCACTTAAAACTTGAAATATGATACTGAAAAAATTTACGGTACATGGTAAGGTATAATTCAATTGAATCGGCTTAAGTCCTTAATTATATACTTAGGCCACTTCAATTGATTATATTAGCTGTCTCAAAAGTATAAAAACGCCAACGTCGCATTTTCTCTCAAAATAGCTGTTATAAATTATTCATGCATTTCAAAGACGTAATAGCTAATGTAATTTATAGATACTTTCAAGGGGAGATCTAATCATTCATAACTATTTTACAGTTTTATCAATATTATTTAATGAAATAATTCAGTAAAATGCGACGTTGGAGTTTTTATAGTTTTGAAACAGTTTTTATTTAAATGTGAAAAGTTTTCATTAAATGCAATTTCTGTACTATATTTAACAGTATATAAACAGATATTTAAAAATGCGTGACTAACGATTTTTCATTTCAAAGCAAATTTCTATTTTTTTTTAATTGTCAATTTTTGTTAAAAACTTTAGTCGAACAAAATAGTTTTAGTGGACTCATCTCATTAAGAACTTGCTCCTTTGTCGCCTCGTCCTTAATCCGATTCGTCCGCTAAAACCCTATTTTGCGGACTTGTTACATAAATAACCATTTGAGAAATGCATAGTAAAAATATACTTTCAGTGGACTCACCCTGTTACACAACTCCTTTAAACATTTGACATAAAAAATGCGATTTGGGTTTGACTTCCAGTTTGTTTTTTATGAGAAAGTTTCACTTTTCGATTATTTTTTTGTAATGAGTAAAAGCCTAATAAGATGTTTTAAAAGCCTTTGAGATAGAAAAATAATAGCTATTTATTGTATAAGGCGTCACCAGACAAAAGAACCTCTGACAAACTAACCCACCGACAAAATAACCTACCGACAAAATGGCCCACCGACAAAATAGCCTAGCGACAAAACGGTCCATTAATAACTACAAAATTGTTGTTTTAAATGATATAAACAAATAAATTAAAAAATTAGACAAAAATTTGTAGTCGCTTTTATTAGTAAGGTCAAATTTAAGACAAATACTGTTGTATTAGTTTTTTAATCAAGCTGTATTAGAGCAAGTGCAGAACTTTAGCCGCATCATATTTTCTTGAGTCATTTTGAAAGAACAACCACTACTCTTTTTTTGTACCACAATTCCTTCTTCGCTAATTGTCTATCAAATTTAGCAAAATATAATAGAGCTTATTCCAAATCTGGTGGCGAACTGACAAAATGACAAAATGACTGAATTTTAGCATTAAACACATGTTTACTATTGAAAAAAAAATTGCCCATAGGCGTCGTAATAAAATGATTTTTAAATCCACTGATAGTCTAAAAATTATAATGAAAGACGTAAGATGAAGAATAATGAACAAATTATTAACAATAACAGTAACATCTTTCTATGTATTTTCGTATTAATATTAAAATGACAATTAAGTAAATTTTAGCGAAAAAAATGCATGCCCATGTATTTCATTATCTTAACGAAGTGAGTGCATTTCAAGAGACTTTTATGTCACTGTCAGTTCGCCACCAGATCTAGAACCACCTCTACGTATGGTATAGTTGATTGCAATAAAAACAGAAAATGTCATAACATGTAAATGTCGAATTTTTGTAACAACGAGTACAAAAATAAAATTATCGTTAGGGGCATTACTGAGCCAGATGAAAAAAAAAAGTTTCCGTAAATTATAAAATAATTTATCAGTGTTTGTGGTGCCGCACTGTGTAATTTTAAAGCTTCGGTGCTTAATTGTGAGATTAATCATTTAAATTAACGAAGAAACTTTTCGTAAATTAGGAATAACTGTTTTCGAAAAACTCAAACGTCAACACCAGGGGCGTCTAATTAATTTTATCCACAACCAGTCTATTATTAGCTCATAATACCACTAACATGGAATCGTCTATCCATAAAATACGCGGGTTTTACAGAAAAATCGTCTCGTGATTGGCCGAATTAAAATTAATTCGACAAATGTTACTTCAAAACGTCAAATAAAATTTTTCCAAAATATTGATTTAATCTTTATTGTCTGACTGTGGATAAAAGATTGTATTGCATACGGGTCTTACATGTATTTTATCCCCTTAAGGCTTCAGGGTACCGAAGCGATTGTTGAGAATTGGTGTACTACAAGTTGCATACTTTTTTTAGACCTGTTTTCAGTGACAGCTGTCAATCATCGGATAGGCATCCGACCTTCGCCTCGGGGTGTCTTGTCCCTTCTCATAAAATGCAAATAATGTAAATAAACTGAATTCCACTATCGCCCACGATAGTTTCTCTTATTTCAGAGATTCAAGCAACATACAGTGAAAAATACGTTTTTTATTTTGTTAAAAAAATTTGATACTAAAGAATAATAAAATACTAGCATAGTTTTGTAAAAAATAATACACCATTACACCATTTATTTATTGGGTTTTATGTTTTAATTAACCGAATTCTGTTCGCTATATTATGTGTCATGTGCATTTCTAATTGGATCACTTGCATTGAAAAAATATAAAATAAAAAAATTAATTGGTGGAACATTATTGTTCTTTCAGAAAACAGTTTAACTTTAAAAAAGTTACTAGGAATATCTCATTAAAATGATGAAAACTTCGTTCTCGCGTTTGATCCTTTGCGGGGATATATTACATTGTAAGACTTTTATACTATAAACAACTATAATTGTCAGTTTTCCGTTTGTGTTGCAACCAACTGTAATTAAACACTTAATTAGCATATTTCTTCCGAATTTCTGTTAAGCATTCACACTATTAAATATTTCCATTTTTTTTTTCAACCATTTGAAAATAGATTTGTACAATGTATGCTTTTTTTCATCAGGCTACATCAGGTAGATGATTATTTAATTAAAATCGAAACGTCGCTAAAAATATAAAGTTTAATTACATCCTTGCCTTAAACAATTTCTTCCGTCAAAATTTTTTAAGGGCAAAAATGTAATTTCAAAATAATTTCAATCTCTAGTCTAAACAATTTATCTACCGTTACAATTGAATATGTACTATTACATTGTTTGAATATACAGCGTGCTCAAAAACTGGCGCACCAACTCAGTGGTGTGTGGTAGAGAATTGGTTACATATAAAGCTAAAAATAGTAAAAAAATTCTTTGTATTAAAGTTATTGATAAATTACGGGTTTTAGATAAATGATATGTGTCACCGTTGTCTAACAGTCATGATCGCAATAGAATTTGATCAATAATAAAAATAAATTATTTTTTAAACGGTTTCCTAGGAAATAATTCCCAGTGTTGGCACATCTACACATTGTGATTTTTTTGATGAATTTAAATTTTTTTAAATTAAAAACACTGCTAAAGTCTGATAGAAAATTTAAAAATAATTATTTATCGTTTTGTTAGGGAACGATTACCTAGTGTAAAACATGAAAACATTAAAAAATAATGAAAACTAAAGAAGTTAACACAATAAGTTTGTAGCTCTAGATTTTTTAAAAGATGACTTTAGGAATTTTTTCAACATTTTTTCCGTTATCTGCACTTGCTTCTCAATAACGTACCACTGAGTTGGTGCGCCAGTTTTTGAGCATCCTGTAGTTATAGAATTTGCAAATTTGAAAGTAAGAAAAGTGCAATTTTTTAAGAACCGTTCGTTTTTTGAGATATACGAGTAACGAGTATGTTTGTTTTGTCATTTTAATACATACATTTTGTGACAAACTTAAAATTTTTATAATAATTATTTATTTGTTGCTTTTTTATTGGAACTTGTCATTTATATTACTTTTATCTTTAATAAACAGATAAAAAATAAGTCTACAAGTACAAGTGGCGGCAATTTTAAATCTGCACGCAGGAGAAAACAACGCTTGTGGTGGCCCTGTATCATATACCAAGTGAGTCAAGTTTTATTACACTCAGGCACGTTATACACCTCATTTGACGTTCTGAAATTACTTTTGTCAAATAAATTTTTAAAATAGAAATACTGCATTAGTTCCAGCTTAGTTTACAGTAAATCTGTCCTCGACGTCGAATAAAGAAGAAACCAACCATACAGCGTGTATAAGAATTCGCTCCCCAGAGAAAAAGGTGTAAAAGAGCGCATCAAAACAAGAAATAAATTGAAAAAAAAGTTTATAACTCAAATGGTAATCAAGTTAAGACATCCTAAAGTTGACCAATCCGACAGCAGTACCATCGAGGGATAGTGCTAGAATATTTTCGTTGCTAAGCTTTTCCGTATTTTCATGTAATTGCGAAAATTTCAATAAATGTGTGGTCTACTGGTTGTTTTTATGTCAATTAGACAATTGTTTAAAATTATTTGTTTGTCAAAATGTATTCTGCCGCTGATTACGTTGAAATGATTATAATCTTTGGATAGTGTAATCGGAACGCACGGGAAACTGCTAGGGAATATCGGGAACGGTTTCCTAATAGAAACTTTTACCGTGACTATAAAAGAATTTTGAATTTAATCGCACGGAGCAAGAATTCAAGAAGCTTTGGGGACGATAACTAATGAAATAATCAACAATGCTCGAAGAAGAAGAAGCTCATTTCGAGCATCTGCTGTAGTGCAGATCAAAATTTGAACTTGCATTTATTTGTTACTATCTGTTACATCTTCTGGTTTTGGTTATTTGATGTGTTATCTTGTTTAATAGTAGTTCTTTAATTAGTTAAATAGTAGTCCTTAGTTTAATAGAAGTCCTTGTTTAATAGCCGAATTATTTTCATTGTTATAGAAACATACAGTTTAAACAATTTAAAATAGCAATGAAAATTGTTGCTATGATACAAACTGTTTATTAAATATTGACCAGCTCGTCTGTACAGAAGTAAGAAAAAAAACAGCATAAATAAAAATTTTGCAACATGTTATAAAAAATGTTAAAATAGAAAAGTTGTTACACTTGATTAGTGTTAATTGACACACGTATTCCTGATACACCCTGTATAATACAAACTGATCCAGAAAAACTAAGTCTGTTGGCAACATATTTGGATTTTTGTTCGTAATTTGCATCACTGCAACCAGATCCATTTTGCTTGACAATGATTTGATGTACAACTCCACATAATTGTTGAATTGTTGTTAACTGGAAGCATATCCTACTCAATATTGCCAACAGACACACTATTTTTATGTTTTTTTTACCAAAATTTGAGTTAATTATTTTGTGCCGATTTATTTTTGACTATTTTTTGATTTCGTTAGCGACACCGTCACAAAGTAAAATATTTTTGACGTTTCATATACACTTTTCTTATCATGGATTTTACACTTTTACAAACGTTTATACAATACAAATATTTATGAAATGGTGGAAGACACAAGTAGTGAAGATAACACAACAACTAACAAAGGTGTGAATGCAAGATCTGAATCTTTGCCAGTTCGAGTTCACAGATGTGAGTACTGAAAACTTATACACGAAGAAAATTGATTTTTTTCTAGTTTCGGAAAGTGAAACTTCGTCGTCAAACAATGCACCAAGAGGTTCCATATCCGACATAAAAAACGAAATTCAAAACGTATTAGATCTAATGGGTCCAACAACTCCCGATTTGACCACATCACATTACACAAGTAGTGATGCAGAAAACGATGAGTCTGTTTTGTCAGCACTTGATGTACTTAACAAATCTTTTTTTACAATTTTGGGAAATTAATTATGTTTTAAGACACGTCGCACGAGACTTTCTTCGGGTTGTGACAAGTGTTCAAACAATTGTTGTTCTTCGAGTAAGAGTTCAAATAAAAAGGATTCGGTAATGGCAGATGCTGGGACCTGTTCATTAAACAATTTTGAGCACTTTGAAGATATTGAACCTTCATGTTGTGATCATAATCATTTTAGTGTGAGGCCTGAGTGCTTGTGTATGAGACCTGTTGCTTCGTCCACAAGATGTGAAGGTATTATTCAAAATAGGTAAGTGCTTGGAAAAATAGTACAATAAAAGTTGTAAATCATAAAATTCTATATAAAAATGTTTTTTGAATTAAACCTACCGTTGATAAATTTATCTTAAATGTTTCCCTATCAAAAGCAAAATTGACTAAGGATTCTAAATCTGTTTTCATATTAGTTTTACGATTCTTAGTTTTAAAGGTATTAGATGAAATGGTAAATTTTAAAAACTCTCAATTTGTGCTTTATTTTACTCCAAAAAATTTAAATGCGGTGTCTAGAAATTCTACTATGAAATGAAATGTGATTTATTACAATTTTTATTTAGAACTATTTTTCCTAGCTCTCACCTACGAGTATGTAATATGTAGTTTACATAATCTTGAAAAACATATATTTTTAAAGTTTTTATAGTTTTTTATCATTCATCAATTCGTACAGTGTGTTTCAGAAATGAGCCACTATACAAACTTATGTTTATTGAAATGAAACACCGCATATTTTGGGGATGTAGCTTTTAATACTGTCTATTATGAACTAAACACACATAATATTACACATAATACAAATGTATAATATTAATAAATATTAAAAATTTTCAGCAATAAAAACATAAGTTTGTACCTCATTTCTGTAACATCCCGTGTAGCTGACAATAATTTTAGATGATGCAGAAAGCAGAAGCTTTGTATAAATATATTTTTTATAAATTGAGTTTATTTGAATGTTATACCATTTAATGGTCATTGTTTCTTTCTAGGTTACTACCTTATGCCCAACAAAAGTGGGTCGAAATTAACAACAGTTGACTGTAAAAAACGAAATTTATTCGAATGGATAAAAAATAGATCACACGAACTTATAATAAGGAAACAAAACTACAGTCCTTGTGACTTGTATAAAATTAATATTTGTGGACAAGAAGACGACACAGGTCCTCCAAAAGTAATTTTTCTCATTTTTTTTTAAACATTTCACTACCTCAACATAGTATTGGTGGGCAAAAAAATTCGAAATTAATAATCCAAAAATTTCCTTACAAAAAATTAAAAATAATTTAAACGTTTGGTTCCAAATTTTTTGCCTAAACTATTTATTTACATTACGAAAAAATAATCATTGGGTACACTATAAAGTGCGTTAAAAACGTGATCATTTTTGAGAAATTACTTTTTTGAAATTCCTTTTAGTTTTAAGAGTTGCAGGTACATTTTTTTTTAAATTTGTTTAGCAAAATTTGGAAAATATTTTTTTGTACGACTAAAATCTAAAAGAAATTTTATTTAAAAAATCTTATACTTTAAAAGCAATCAGTAGTAATCACATTTTTAACGAACTTAATAATGAAGTACTTAATTTCTTCGTAAAGTAAACACTCGTATAGTAATATTTTTTAAATTTTGGTCGAATGTCGGAAAACGTTGTTGTCTTTCGCACTCTTTGATAAAGTAGCTAGGAGCAAGTAAGATAATGAATATGATGGGCCGCCCTCGGCTCAAGCCAGGAATATGTTGTTTTTCTCACACTTAGGTCATTTAAAAGAGACAGGAAACTTTCGCAAGCCCAACTACGTCACCCACCCAAAATATGTCAGTGATTCTCAACATGTTGAAATAATGCAACTAACGCGGACAACAAGTAAATTTTATTTACAAAAAATATTTACAAATCTATTTACAATTTAATGTATTTCAATCTCACTTTCTCACTTTTTAGTTTACGCTTGCTTTCAAACCTTTTACTGTAGTTTTGAAATACGTAACACATTTTTTTAAGTTCTAACTAATTACTTATGACTCTTATGAGTTATTTGGTAGTAGTTTTGAGGTGGTGACTTTTTGCCTAAAAAAATATGAACAAGCAGAGCGGGAGCGGATAAAAAATGTAAAAAATTAATCGAAACTTCGCATTTTACCGAATAAATAAGATTGATAAAATTGTAAACTACTTATTAATGATTTCTCATTGCAAGTATAAATTACATTAGCTTATTATTTTTTTATTATTTTTTTGAAGAGCATGAATAATTTATAACAACTAATTTTGAGAGAAAATGCGACTTTGGCGTTTTTATAGTTTTGAAACAGCTAATAAATTCTTACTATTTCGAAATAATAACAACCTTTTTTTATTAGTAATCTATTTTGCTTATTTAAAAAACGCTGCAACGTGTATAAATACACACTGTTTGTAAAAGACTGTAGGATCTCAGGTAGTTCTGGAATTTGAATTTACCGCATTTAATTATTTTATTTCTATGAAATTTCTAAAAAGTACCAATTTTTACATATTTAGGCACCTAATAAAACTAATTTTTTCATATACCAAAATTATTCGTTGTTTGTTGAAAGAAGCAGTAAACTTTTAATACTTACTACGATCCTACAATCATTTATAGACACTTTGTACAATTTTTAAATACGCGCGATTTTAAAGTGTATACGGCAACATCAATAACCCAAGAAACGTGAAGTATAAATGGTATCTTTTTAATGATTTGAAATTGTCAATTCCATGACAACGAAAGGTATACTGACCTCACATTACATTATTTCTAATTCTTGTAATATTAATATCTGTATTTATGATTTCAAAGTGTACTAATAAAAAAATAACGTAAAGTATTCGTAGAAAACTGGTCTTTAAAATACTTGCTCTATTTCGACCACTCTGGCTACGCCATCGTGCTCGAAAAATCACGCGTGATTTAAAGACCTCAATATCCATTTATATTTTAATGTACTATTTTAGTTCTTTAGTTTTTAATTTTAAGTTTTTACGCGACACTTTTAAAGGCACTTTTTTGGGTGTCAATATTGACAGTAATTTACTATGGCATGATCAAGGTAATGTGTTGAGTAGCAAATTAAATAAAGCAATATTTTTATTTCGGCAGCTAGCAAATACGGTTTCAATGGACATTCTCAAGTCTGCCTACTTTGTATATTTCTAGTCACACCTTTTATATGGAATTTAAATTTGGGGACACTCAGTAATAAGATACCGAATATTTGCCTTACAAATGAGAGCAGTACGTATAATAGCTGGTTTAAATTATAAATCTGATTGCAGAGCAGTCTTTATTTATTTGAAATTTATGTCATTGACTTCTTTATATCTTTATAACTCTCTTCTTTATAATAAGAAGAATATTAAAAATATATCATTCATAAAGAATTTCATGATCATGATACAAGGGGGAACAAAACTATATATTGTACCTTTGCATAACACAATTTCTAGAGCAAAAGGTTGTACCCGATACGATGCAAATAATTTTTTCAATGTTTTGCCGGTCGAATGTAGAAAAAAACTTTTCAATATTTTTAAATCAAACTTAAAACTTTAAACTAAAAACTAGTCCCACTTTCATTAACAGTCATACATTGCTTTTTTTTCAGAAATAATTATTATTATGTATTCTATGTCTAAAGAATTAATATGATTCTAATCTGTGTAACTTAATTACTAACCAAAAATGAAGGGCTGAATAAGCTAGACCATCCAATGTTTCAAAATTTGTAATTAAGTGCGGCATCGGAATATGTATTGTTGATTGCACTTTAGATGTGCAGATCTCGTAAAATTACGTAAAAACACCTTTAAATTTTAAAAACATCCAAATAATTTTTTTGCCCTTTTCTTTTTTGGCTTTTTCTTCTAGTTTTCGCTTTTTATTATTTATAATTTCCTGACTACTTTTCTTTGTTTGTATTCTTTCTTCTCTCCCTTATTATGTATAATTTATGTTTTCTTTTTATTATTTCTCTATTTTTATTCCTTATTTTTATTACTTTTACATTTATTAAATTTTCCATATATTCCTTCTACTTTACTTTTTGGCTTTTTTCTTTTATTTTCTTTTTTTATCAATTTATTTTTAATTCTAATTTTTTAGTCTTATGTTCCATTTTTTTATAATGTTTAATTATAAAAAAATAATTAAATACTAAAATATATTTAATTTTCATAATATTTTTATTCTAAAATTCTTCTTTACACTGTTTTGGCTTTTGTTGTGTTTTTTTCGTTTATTTTCTGTTCTTTGTTCCTTTCTTATATTTTACATTTTACTCTTGGATTTTTTACTTTTTACTGAAATTAAATTTCAGATCTTTTTTCCTGCTCCATCTCCTAGTTCTGCTTTTTTCTTTTCTTCTTCTTCATTAGCATTCCGTTTTTATTTATTTTGTACTTTCCTAGCTTCTTTTTTGCATTTATATGTATTCTTTCTTCTTTTTTGTCATTATTTCTCCTGTTCTTTCCCTTTGTCTATTTTTTATTACATTAAGTCTCCAGTGTATCAATTTCTTGAAATTTAAAAATTCTCAAATTTTTACAAATTGCATTAAATTATGAAATGAAAAAATCTTTCTGCAACTTTGTTTTTTTATTGTTATTTTTTCGTGTTCATTATTTCTCGAGTTGTTTTTCTTATTAATATTATCGGTAGTATAACTTTCTTTCATTCTTCTTCTCACATGCATTTTGTAGTTCTTTATTCTTCTTTTGACTATCCTTTTACTTTTGGGATCTTTTTTATATTTTACAGTTATTGTTTCTTTGTTCACTTTTTTGTGTACTCAAATTAATTTGTTTGTTTTTTTCTTTTTCCTGTTTCTTCTTCTTTGAGCTTTCCCTTTTTGTCATTATTTCTTATAGTATTTAGATTTATTTATTTTCTCGTAATTTTTCTATTTTTCCCTCTATTCACTTTTATAGTTTTTTACTTTTGTGTTCTCTTTTTTATAATTCTGCTACTCTAATTCTAAAAGTCTTCTTCGACTTTGAATAAAAAAACAAAAAAATTCTGTTATTCTCCTTCGCTCTCGTAATCCCCTTTTTATATATAATATTTTTACTTTGTTCTTTTACTTTCTATTCAAATTAATCCTCTTATCTTTCTTTGTCATTATTTTTCCTGTGTTTTTATTTCATTATTTTTTACTTTTACTATACCACCGTTAACGGTATGAAATTACGAAATAGTCAAAAATTGATTTTGAAAAAATTTTCTCTACTCGCTCCGCTTGTTCATAGTTGGTGTAATAAAATAAGTATAACAATAAATTCTGAATTATTTTAGCGAGTAGTTTTCGATTTGGTTGATGGTATCCCTCGGCCATCTTCGACCACTGTTGCAACAAACACAATCCATAATCCTGTCGAAAAAACAACTAAAAACAACGAAACAAATTCGAACAATAATTGTAACTGTAGTAACGAAATAAAACCGAAAAGAACAATGACAATGGCACAAAGTACGATTCAAAAAAATGTTTACTACGACAGTGAAGGAAATACAAGAGTTGATTATTATTATTTTGACCACGGCAATGCGCAGTAAGTTGATTTTTCCACATTATTTTTGACTTCGTTCCAATTGTAGGTTTCTGCATACGACTGATACGCCTCCTGTGATGAAATGCGAACTTATAGCTGAAAAAACTGAAAAATATACGACAAAATTTTGGGCCGAGTTTTTTGCTTCAATTCACATTGGAGTGTCTTTTTGTGTGTCTTTTATTCTACAGTTGTTTAAATTTTTGTTGTATAGTGTGTTTCGTCCAATCTTTGTCGGTTTAATGCAGATGTGGTCGGATTATTTCTTCAAACCTTTTCTTACAACGCTGTTTAATGGAGTGATTCAACCGTTTTTAATTTTTCTTTACAATATTGCTACTTCGGTTAGGGATTTGTGTGATCCGATTGCGGAAGCTTTTGGGTATTATTGTCGTGAACTGGCGGTTTTGCTTAAGGCTATTCGGTTGTGTAGTTATAAGAAGAATGGCAAAGAAGATAGTAGTTGTGATTACAGGAAGAAATATAAGTGTGAATGCTGAATAAATAATATAATACATGTTTTGCTATTATGAAATATAAGAATATACAATACCTAACGAAAAATGTGTGGTAATTGTTTTTTTTGTGAAATGCTACGCTAATTGCTAATTACTAATTAGACACATAGAAGAGCAAAAAGCATCATTTAGTCTGATTCCAAAGTTTTCAAGTTAAACTTAAAAAAAAACGAACGATGGCGCCCTAAAAAACAAAATTTCTAACACATTATAGGACTCGAAGTTGCAAATAACCGTCAAAAATTACTAGAAATTTATATTTGTTTGTACATTTTTGTTGAGTCAATCTCTAATTTTTCTTTCAAATCAAAAGTTCGCGCCCTAAAATAAAATATTTCCACTATTTTGAACCACAACAAGTTGAAAGTTAGTCATAAATGTCTGATTAAGACGTCGAAATCGATAAGAAAATTATATTTTCTGAAAAATTGAAATCAGATTTAGGCCGCGAAAACTGTTGAGTCATAAATCATTGAAAAATTGGTATTTATTAATCTTTGAGAAATTGCAGTCACGAAAAATCGCAAAAATGATCGGAGCATGCTAGTCGTAAAATCACGCACCGGATACGATACAACCAGTTAAAATAATCCAAAGTAATTTTTCGCGATATGAAACTATTTATCAAATTTCAATAATGTTCCCTGGACTTCGAGGGGGTCTTAATGGCATTAAAAAAGTGTGTTTAAAGTGTGTTTAAACTTCTGCTTTTTAGAGTGCTATCATTCGTTTTGACTAAAAAACAGAGATTTTTCCGCAGCACAAAGAAATAGAAACGCTATAATTTTCTAATTGTTTTTGATGTCTTAAACAGCCATCATGTGTGACCAAGTCACATGATGGAATTTTGACATTTCAGCCCACTAGCTATCGATTTGAGAGAGAAATTAATGATAACCAATAACTAAAAAAGTTGAATAAAAATACTAGAGTAGATTTTTACCATCAGTGCCCTATTCCACCGACAACTTCGCAACTTTGCACCTTGTGCTTTGTGCACTTTAGCAGACACGTTTGCGTTCCAACAATAATATATTTTGCACATTTTGTAAAATATACTTTGTTTTAGAACAATTTGCAAAGACGAATGAAAAGATTTGTGGAACACATCAACTTCAGAGTTTGCAATTTATGCAGAGTGCAAAGTTGTAAATAATTTTTTGTACTCATAGCCTTTAGATAGCTATTTCTCACTCGCACTGCGGTGTTTTTTACTTTGCAACGATGGCTAGGGACATTTAATAGGTTGGTATCGCTACCGTTGAGATGGAAACGATTATTTTTTTACGGTACATGACAGTTCATGTCATTTTTTTGATTGTTTGACATGCACCAACCCATTAGCAAAAAAACTAAACTATAAAAACATTAAATTTTATTTTTTTTTTGAGAGATTCGTTAAAAAAATATTGTACCTAACTCGCTGCGCTCGTGCCACAAACAAAGTGCTCGTGTGGGAAATTACACTTTCCAACTCGTTAGGTATATAACTATTGGTGGAACAGGGCCCAGATAAAAACTTGGAATATCTTAATGTGTTCAAAATTTTTTTTTATGGCACTGTCATTTCGGTGTAAGGGACAAAATAATGATTGCTTGAATTGGTGACTCTTTAAAATGAAAAAAAGTTATAGTATGGAACGTCCGGTTAAGATGGTCAGGTCAGGTCAAGGTCGACACTTGTTCCGAAAATAACAAATTCAAGCAATTCATTGTGAGATATTTGAAACAAACATTTTTTTATGTGACTACGCAAGCGATAATTCTATCCATACTTAGAATAAGAAGAAATAGTTACTAGGTAAGTATTTGGTGGCGATAAGAGGCGATAAATAGAAAATACAAACACAATTTGCTCCAAAAATAAAAATATTTTTAAATTTTATACACGTCATGAGCTGATAATCGACAATTAATAGTTTCAACATAAATAAACTAGGGTCAGAGTTGTTATGATAGAATAACCACATCCAATCACAGTCAATTAATCCAGCGTACGACGAACATCACTCTTGTAAACACAAACATGCTGCGAATAACCGGCGGAACGATTCTCAAGACGAAAAAAATACCTAAACTACAAATTCACAAATACTCCACCGAAAATCAGTTACCGAACCAAGCAGATGTTGTGGTTATCGGTAAGTACTCAGTTTTTTGGTATATTTGCGTTAAAATCAAATTGAAAAAGTCGTTTTTTTGTGTTCATTACTTAATTTTCAGTTGTAGAAAACTTTTAATCTTTAAAAAAATATTGGTTGTCATTAATCTAAAGTATGGCGTTTTTGCATCTACATAATTATCTGATTTTTTTATTGAATTATGGATTTTCATCAGAAACATTTATGTTGGAATCACCACAACTTGTCCAATATGTAAATTAAGAATATTAGAAAACCTTGCACTCCATTTTCTCTAGCTAAAGTAATTAGAACTTTTTTGTAGGAAAGCCTTTGATTTTTTATTAAAAACAAATGATAGCGCTCTAAAAATCAAAATTTCAAATTCATTAAACTATTCCAAGTTTTAATCTGATTACAAATGATTGTTAACATGTCAAAAATTATTTAAAAAATTTTAATATTTCTTTGAAATCATAAGCAAGCGCCCTGAAATGCAAAGTTTCGATAACTTTGAACTATAGAAAGTTGTGATTTATTCACAAATGTCCATCGAAAACAATTAGAAAATTACAGCTTTCTATTTTTTGCAAAAAAATTTGATAAAAAACAAATGACAGCGCCATAAAAAGCATATTTTAGACATTAAAGTATTCCAAGATGTAATCTGATTATGAGAATGATTGTTAAAGACGTTAAAAATTATTAGAATTAAAAAACGAGTTTTTAACAATCCGAAAATTTGTAAAAAAAGGAATAATAGGGCTCTAAAAAGCAGAATAAGAATAAAATAATCCTAAGTTTTTCTCTGAAAACGAAAGCTAGCGCATTGAAAAGCAAAATTTCCGTCAATTTGAACTAACCATAGCTAGCTGTAATTGACTCATAAATGACCGTTTACGAAGTCAAAAACAATTAGAAAATTATAACTTTTGCTCTCTTGGTTTATATTTAATGAAAAAAGTTAAAATTTTTACGGCATAATGTAGAGTAAATTAAAAGATGATTTTTTCAACGAAAAGTTATACATTATTTTTATATTTTTTTAATTTTTTTTAATAATTTGCGTAACAGGGGGTGGCGTGGCCGGTTGTAGTCTCCTCTACCACTTATCCAAAAGAGGCGTTAAGGCCGTTTTGCTAGAAACAGCCAAAATCACAAGTGGCACCACTTGGCACACAAGCGCTCTGTGTTGGAGGCTAAGACCTTGTGATGTTGATATCAAATTGTTGGAATCTACCAGGAAACTTCTCATTGATTTGGAACAAGAAACGGGACTTAATACAGGATGGATTAATAATGGGGGGCTTTTCATTGCTAAAACAGAGGTAAGTTAAAAAGAATAGTTATTTACAACATTTTTTCGTTGCCTGCAAGCTATTTTATTCTGTGAAACACATTAAATTAATAGTAAATCGAAACCAATTTTATCATATTTATCATATTTTTTAAGTGACTTTGCTACTTTTGTATCGTCGCCAGGAGCCACCTCAAAAAACCGCTTAAAAGCAGCAAAAGCAGGAATTAAAATTTTAAACGCTTTAATCACGAAAAGGTTGTGGAAAAAATGCTTATTTTTAGTATTATGAATTCTTTTGCAATAGCAATGTTATCTGCTTCACAAATTATTTCTAAATATTTCGGTTAATTATCTTGGAAAACAACTGACTGAGAGTTCATTAACTTAATTGTACCTGTGATTAATGGAATAAATAATTTGTTTTCATTTTTTGATATCATAGTCGTAAAAATGACGAAATGTAATCAATATAATTGCCTAATTATTACATTTCTAGTCTTTTTATTGCCGAAATAAGTGTTTTTATGGTGATTTGTTGTTGCTATATACTTCAGAGTATATAATACACTAAAGTGGATTTTTAGTACAATTTGGCACTATGTCTTTGTTGTGGGGAAACTAACTTAATTTTCTTCCTTTGTTTTTGTTTGTACATTTTTTGTTAAAGCATCGTCAATAAAGCAAATTTTTTATGTCAGTTATTTATTTTTATAAATTACTGATAAGTTTTTTTTGTTAGTTATACTTATAAATCAAAATTACTTAAATTTGTTATTTTCTAATGTAAAAGCAAAATTTCATTGTTTCTCTGAGTTTGTAAATTTCAGTTTCACACTGCAAAGTTCAATTTTAATAGAAAAAAATTCAATTAGATTTTCAGCTTGAAAGTGAAAATTTCAAAGACACTAATATACTCTAAGTTGTAATCAAATGTCTGTCAAAAACATAATTTAATTTTTCTTGAGTCAAACATTAGTTTCTTTTAAGTCAAATGTAAGTGCCTTAAAAAGCAAAATCTTCGCAAATTTCAACTAGAAAGTAAATTATTATTTAATCACAAATGACCGTTGAACATATCAAAAGTTGTCAGAAAATTTTAGTGTTTCTACTTTCTTATTTTTGCTTTTGAAAGGAGAGCGCATTAAAAATTTGAAACACATTAAAATATTCGAAATTGTAATTTAATTACACATAACCGTTAAAGACGTCAAAAATCGTTAGAAACTTATATTTCTTTTTACTTTTTTTATAAAGTCAGTTAAAAATATTTTTCTCAAATCATAAATTTCGAATTTGAATCATAACATAACAAGTTGTAATTGAGGCATAAATGCACGTCTGAAAGGACGAAAAGGATTGGAAAGTAGCCTTTTAATCTTTGAATTTTTGTTACTTTCTGTCTTCAGAACAAATCATAATTTTCAGTGTAAAGGTTAAATTATAAGCTTCTTACTCGCTCTCGTATTGGCTAGATTAAACACGTTGCTAAGAGAAAAAGATTATAACGTACGGTATATCTTGTCCAAAAGGGGTGTTAAGATGGTTATGCTTTTTTCTTTAATTTAAATTAAAATAATAATTATTTTCGAATAATAATGATTATTATTTTTGATTTTTAAAACAAAAAAACATAACTTAGTTTTATAAAACAAAATTCTCTCACAAACTAAAATTTTGCACTGATAAATTCTGATAAATTGAATGTTCGTATTCAAGACAAACTCTGAGTATCTTAAAATTACAATGAATCAAAACAAAAATTTAGAATTTTGTATGATAATTATATTTTTTTATAAATTTCTGGCCTGTTAGATTAATTTTTTGTCTGAAATAAATTGCCATAATAAACAAAGGCAAAAGAATATAATTTAATCCATCATGAATCATGATTTTAAGATGGCAATACTGAATTTAATTTTTTTTGTACTGCCGGTTGTTGGAAAACCTCTTTTTTTTCGTTTTAAAGTTGGATTAATTTTGTGTGTTTTCTATCAGTTAGTTATAAATCAGAATTTCTTAAATATGCTTTTTTTGGATATAAAATCGAAATTTCAGTTTAAAATTAACAAAAAAAATTTTAATTCTTAACGATTTCTACTCTTAATAGTTTGTTATGTAACAAGTCTGCAAAATGGAGTTTTAGAACAATGTTAGTATATGAAAAATTTGGTTTTACTGGTTGCCTGAGTAGATAAAAATTTGAATTTTTCAGAAATGTCATAGAAATAAATTAATTATATGCGGAAAATTCACATTCCAGAACCATCTATATGTCCTATAAAAATGACATTTTTTGCGGAGTCAAAGCAGTTCCCAAAGTAACCATTTTATCAGAGAGCGTGTACCAAAAAAAAATATAATGTAGTCCATCATAATATTAAGTTGTCAATACAGAATTTTTGTCCAGTAATTTTTTTAATGTTCTTATAAATTAAAATAACTCTTTTTTTGTTTATCAACAGTTAGTTATAATATAAATCAGAATTTATTCTAAAAAAAATCTAAATGAATTATCAGCCTGAAAGTGAAAATTTTTATACCGACTCTCAAAAATATTTAGTATAACTAAAAAAAAACTAAGCTTCAAACTAAAATTTTGTTTTGTACCCTCAAAGAAAACAATAGAATTGAAAAATTTGAAATCTGAATTAAAATCACGAAGAAGTCTATCAAAAATTATAATGGAATATGAGTAATACTAAATTGGTAATACTAAATTTCGTTTTGAAATTAATAAACAACTGCCGTTTGTTGGAAAATCTTTTTATCAATGTGTTTGGTTATTTTCAAAAATTTAGTGTGCATGTGACTACCGAAAAAAATAATGATTTTGAGTTGACAATGCTGAATATAAAATGTTCTATTTTTTTAATTAAAAAAAAATTAAATATAAACGTTAAGGTACAATTTGCTGGCTCCTGACGATTCGTTGTTGTACACAAAAAGCAATCATTGTTTATCATTTATCACACATTACCACTTTTGAATCACCCACAACTGATTATCACCAAATTTCCTTCATTTTGTGGCATTTAATTTACGGCAAATTTTACAACAGCCCTAAAGCTGAAACTGACGTTAAAGATTGGTTTTGATTTGGTATCAATTTGAAATTTCGGCACTCATCGTTATTGCTTGTTCTTGCTTTAAACCTTGCCTTTATTAATCATTACGAGTTGTTTTTTGACAAATTAATTGACAAATTTGCAAGCTGCAATTTAATTACTACAGTGTTTTGTAACAAAAATCACTAGTTGTGCTCACTCGTTTTGGCAAACTTAACTACATAAAAAAAATCCACAGGAACGAATCCAAGAATACAAACGTCTTCACACCTTCGGCCACTTTTTCAACATTGAAAGCCATATAATCTCACCTCAAGAAGCTTCAAAACTCTCACCAATGCTCGACCCTAACAAGTTCAAAGGAGCCCTTTATTCACCTGGCGATGGCTTTACTGACCCTTCCATGTACAGTGCAGCCCTTATAAAAGGCGCCACTACAAAAGGGGGGCAAGTAATCGAAAATTGTTCAGTTACAAATATCCTAACTGACCAATCAACAAACGTGCGAAAAATCACAGGCGTGGAAACATCGAAAGGTACCATCAAAACTAGCTGTGTTGTGAACGCTGGTGGAGTTTGGTCGAAAAATATTGCCGATCTAGTAGGTCTAGACCTACCAGTGGTACCAATGAAACATTCATACATCATCACCGAAAGTATACCTGAAGTGAAAAACACACCAAATATTCGTGACCACGATGGGTCCATTTATCTCCGAATTCAGGGTGATAGTGTCTATCTAGGTGGCTATGAAAACAACCCGGAAATAATCAGAGACATGCCGTCCGATTTCCAGTTTAGTTTGTTCGAACTGGATAAAAGTCTGTTTGAGGTGCATTTAAAAAGTGCCATGGATATAGCCCCAGTTTTTGGCAATATAGGGATCAAATCGGATGTTTGTGGGGCTGAGGCGTTCACACCTGACCATAAACCTATCATGGGTGAGGATCCCAGGCTTGCAGGTGGGTACCACTTATTTTATTTTATTTTTTTTTTGAAGTTAAAGTTTGTAATTTAAGGTTATTTCTACTCGTGTGGGTACAATTCGTTGGGTATAAACTTGAGTGGTGGCTGTGCCGAACAGTTGGCCATATGGATAACGAAAGGTCGGCCCGAAGAACCATTATTTGCGTATGATATAAGGAGATTTACGCCCAACCAACGATCGGATCGGGCTTGGGTTACCGAAACTAGTCAAGAATGCTATGCGAAAAATTATAGTATTGTTTTTCCACATGATCAACCTTTAGCTGGACGAAATCATAAAATTGGACCGTTTCATGAGGTGAGAGGTCTGTTTGTTATCGATAAGTGCATTTTCTAATGAAGTAATCTTGTTTGTTTGTATCCCAGGGGTCAGAGATAAATTTAATCTAAGAAGTTTAAAGGGCAATCATGTTGCTAAATATGAATTTTTGGGAAAAAGTTATTTAGTTAGTAGTATGGAATTTTTGGTTTTCTTTACAAAAATTTATAGCAACAGTGAATGCAGAAAAAAATATAATGTAATCAATAATGAATTTGAATAGGCAATAATGCAATAATGAATTTCATTTTTAAATTATGCCTATAATTGCCGTTTGCTTTTTTTTCACGAAAATTTGTGTTTTATTTGGAAACACTAATTATCGCATCACATAAATTGAAGGATTTTAAAGCTTAAGAGTTCTGAAAAAGTACTGAAACTGATAATATAAGGTAGGGGCATTCTCAAGTAACTTCGACCGTTATGACTTTTTTAAACAATTCGTGAAGATTCATGGCCAGCTAATTAAATGTCAAATTAACAAAATCACAGAAGGCGACGTAGAAGGGAGGCAGTTATCCAGGTTCAAGGAGGTAATTCAAGGTATAATGATTGCCGCTGAATGCCAAAATTGCCTCAGTAGACCTTATTCAAGCCAAAAAAACTTATCCGATTTTTTTTACAAATCAAAAACTGTAGTTTAATTGCTGATGTTGCAATTGTGGGTTTAGTTTAATTTAACGTTAATTAATTAATTAATTAATTTTTGTTTTTTTAATGTAAGCAGTAAAAATAGTTATTTATGTAACAAGTCCGCAAAACAGAGTTTTAGCAGACGAATCGGATTAAAACGACGAAGGAGCCGAGTCCTTAATGTGATGAGTCCGCTAACACTATTTTGCGGAAGTGTTGCCTACATTTTTTTTTGATACCAGCTCTTCAGATCTTTTAAAATAGTACTTTATAAATTTTTTATTTTTTTCCCTTAATCTACACATAGTTTTCAACAACGTACCACAGAGTTGTGCGCTAGTTTTTGAACAATCGCCGATTGTTGTAAAAAGTTTTTTTCCGAAATTTTTGGTCTTGCTACAAAAAAATTATTCATTTACATTTTGGCAACTCTTTTTCACAACGTCGTTCTTCATCTCTTTCCTAGCTCTTATCTTCTCTAACTCATCTCTTCGCTAATTCTTCTTTTCTTTAGAGATTTTTTTACCAGTTCTTCTCTTTTCAATCTTTTTTAAGACGGTGTTCTACTTCCTTCTTTTTCTTTTTTGCGACGTCGTTCTTTTTCCTTTTTGTAGCTCTTCTTTTCTCTATTTCTTCTCTTCTTTAGCAATACTTTTTTCTAGCTCTTTTCTTGTCTAATTCTTCTCTTATTTAGCTATACATTTTTCGAGCTCTTCTCTTGTCTAGTTTTTCTGTCCCTTAGTTCTTCGATTTCCTGTTCTTTAACAAGCTGTTCTACTTTCTCTTTTTCTCTTTTTTCGAAATCTCCTATTCTGTACCTCTTTCCTTTAACTTCATTTTTTTCAAGACGCTGTTCTTCTCTTTCTTTTTTTTGCCACGTTCTTTTTTTACGTTTCTTTAGCTGTTCTCTAATTCTCCTCTTTAGTGAATCTTTTTTATAGCTATTATCTTGTATGTATAGTTTTTTCAAAGGAAAGCTCTAGCTTCTTTTTTATATTTTTTAAGACGCTGTTCAACTTTCTCTCCTTTGCGATCTCATTGTTTTGTCTCTTCTCATCTATAGTTTTTATTTTTTTACATATTTTCTCCTCTTTCCACTTCTTTAACATGCTGTTCTACTTCTTTCTCTTCTTTACAACGACGTACTTCTTCTCTTTTATATATCTTATTCCTTAGCTCTGTTTTTCCTTACATCTTCACTAGCCCTTCCCTTATCTGCTAGAAAATCTTCGAGATGAAAACTTTGCTAGTTCTAGTTTTTCTCTTAAAATTATTAAAATGGCTAAAGAAATATCTCGCAATAAATTTTTAACGCAAATATGCTAACTGCTAATTTGCTTTTCATTTACAAAAAGACGTAAACTTTTATAGTTTTAAGGTCCAGTTTCTGAAAACATACTTAACGGCGAGATAAACGTAAACCTCAGGTAAAACTCAGGTAAACAGGTAAACCTCAGGTTATAGCCTCAAATAAGAACAAAACGACCGATCATTACTGTTTTTCGACATTTTTTGCACAATTAGTTGTTGTTTTGCATACACTCTGGCCCCGAAGTTGCCTACATGTAACGAAAAATGCGTTAAAAATACCAATCTTTTTAGTGTCCCACTCTCAAATAAATTTTTTCACCGAATCAAAAAAAAATTTTCTATTAGGCTTTAGTCGCCGGCGGTGCTGTAATGGAGCAGGCCCAAGGCTGGGAACGTCCAGGTTACTTCGTCAAAGACAGGACAGCCCCCGTGCGGGGCTACGACTGGTACGGCTATTACGACCACGTCGACAATCCCGACAAAAGATACGAGCAAGAACTGGAGGGCGATTACACTTTCGGCTTCTCCAAACATCACGATTTGGTAACGAAACTCACTTTAGTGATTTTGTATGACACGTTCGTTTTGTCCAGATTGGGGAGGAAGCCAATGCTGCTCGAAACAACGTTGCACTTTTCGACCTCTCCTACTTCACCAAAATGTACTTAACAGGTCCCGATGCTGAAAAAGCTGCCGATTGGATTTTCACAGCTGATACAGATAAAGAACCAGGACGTGTTGTTTATACTTGTTCTTTGAATAGTAGAGGTGGGGTCGAGGCTGATGTGACTGTTACAGCATTGGAGGAAGGTGTCGGAACTCTAGTTGGGCCCATTTTGAAGGGGAAAGGTTACTATATTGTGGCTGGTGGCGCATCAGGATACCAAACAGTCTCACACTTCAAGAAAGAACTAGCCAAGAAGAATTTCAAAGCTGTTATTAGTGATATTACGGATAAGTTAGGAGTTCTTTCAATTCAGGGACCCAAAAGTCGGGAACTTTTACAATCAATTACTGAAACACCAATCACTGATGAGAAATTCCCACCTGGGATGTCGCACCTTATTAAAGTCAATGGTCACGTGTGCCGTGCCATGAGGGTTAGTTTTATTGGAGAATTGGGATATGAATTGCACGTTCCTGTGGCATCGTGTGTTGCCGTTTTTAACAAAGTTGTGGATGCTGGACGAGGGTTTGACTTGAGACATGCCGGTTTCCGCGCGTTGTATTCTCTGAGTCTTGAGAAAGGTTACCACTTGTGGAATCACGACCTGCGAATTGATGATAATCCCGTTGAAGCGAATTTGCAAGGGATTTGTCGGAAGGATGGACAATACCTAGGTAAACAACATGTAGAGAAATTGAAGGAAGAAGGGGTGAAGAAACGTAGAGTTTTCTTCACATTGGAGGATCAAGTCGCTCTTTATGGCTTGGAGACCATTTGGAGGGACGATACCATTGTGGGGTATTTGAGAAGAGGGGATTATGGATTTAACCTCGATTGTAGTATTGGCACTGGATATATTGAACATCCCAAGGGAAAAATTGTGACGGATGAATTCCTCAAAAGTGGAAATTATCAGATTGAAGTTTTGGATAAAAGGTATCCAGCGACTGTGTTTTTGAAGAGTCCCTTCGATCCGAAAAATCAGAGGCTGTTAGGACAGTACGACCAACAGTTTGAGGAACAGTCGCATTTTGAGGATTAATATTGTTGTTGTTTTATAATTTTTAATTGTAATAAAAAATAAAAACCATATTGCGTTGTTTCTGGTGGTCAATTCTGAAATTACTCCACTCTAATTTAAAACAGCATGAAAAATTCGTCCGGAAAATCGTCCTTATGGACAAAAGGTATTTCGAAAAATTCAAATATTGACACATGACAAACTTTTTGAGACATCCCAGACTTTGAGGTAGATTTATTGCGTACATAACTTCAGCATCACTTTATCTATGAATATGTCCAAAATGTTCACCGAAGAACATACAAAAATTATGTTGGAATCTTATTTCCAACATCGGGTTAACTAAATCAAAATGATATAAGTATTTTTGTTTTAGACTTTGACCGAACTGGAAATTTAAATCAAAGGGATGGGTGATCAAAACTCAAGTTGATGTTTCAACATTTATTAAAGCTTAAAAATTGAATTTTTTAATGTAGGTGCGGACCTCGAAATGTCTTGAACATTTGAGAGAGTACCACAATCATTACATTTCGGTATTCTTTCAAAAAGACAATTTGTACTTTGTATGCACACAAGAAAAGCTCCAATCTAAACGTGTCTGTGTATAATAATAAAATTATATTTGGTACAAAAACAATTTGCGTCACACTGATTTTTAAATACAGCGTGTGTCAAACCTCTGTAGTACACACGACAACAACTCTGTCACTTAAATAAAATTAGTACTTAATGTATTTTCAGTTTGATACTTGTGTTTCGTCCATTTTCGCTGTATCGGTGACTGTTATTTCGGTCAGGTCACTTCCAACACAATCAGCTCTTGTTTCGGACACTGTTTTAATAACACCATCTACTAGATTATCAGCGTACTGTTGCAATTCCGTGTTGACGTTGTCTTTTTTGCGTTGGTTGATCGGCAGTGGAAGAGAAGATGGCCGGGTTTGTTTGTGAAAGGGAAAAACTTTTGCAGCTTCCCCCTGTTGATATTTTTAGTATTAGCTAAAGTCCTCCATTCCGTTAGACAGTTTTTTGACAATGACAGTAGGTTTTTGACGTTGGAATAAAGCTAGAAATTGTATTTTTTCGCAAAAAAATTCTCAATTAATATAAATTCTAACACATACACAAGTTTTCGTTTTAATAAAATAACACTAAGAAAATTACAATTTTGTACGATTTGTGTAGTGAAATTTTCGAAATGTTGTTGTTTGTATTTTAAAAAATACACCCCTGCATAACTTAGATGAAATGCAGTCAATAGTTCAGGTAAGTTTTTAGAGGAAGAACCTACAAGAATTTTTTGCATAATAAAAGTTTTTAACTTTATCTAAAAGGACGAATTTCTCTAATCTTAAATTTCTAAAAATTTTCACATTTTTTTTTCATAATGAAGGAAAACGACTTTCGAATTCCATTGGTCAGCAGAACATTTTGCATAAGAAAACGTGTGTTTCTCACACTTTGACTGATAGCTTAAAAACTATTACACCTACACAAAAAATTAAAACAGATTTAGGATTCTTAAATAATTTTGCATATCAAAAGGTGGAGTATTAATTGTCTGAACGTTCTTACTTTCATAAAAAAATACAAGAACACATCTGTTACTCACTATTATTTTTATCTTTACTTCTATTTTTATTTTGATAGATTAGAAAAAATAAAATCAACTATATTTTGTCTAAAATCACCAAAACTACGAATCGTAAATCAAAAATTGAAATAGATTTAGAATCCTCAAACATTTCTACGTTAAAAAGGCATACATTTGGCATAAAATTTTATTTAATGTTACCTTAATGATTCTTTTTATTAGTATATAAACAAATAAAAATTTTGACCAAGTTGTTTCATTCGAATTATTTTCGCAATTTTGAATCAATTGCGACAAAATTTTGTTCAGAAATAGATAACTAGCAAAATGAGCTACAAGTCGTTTTAGAAAGTATGTAAAAAAAATTGACCAAGTTGTTTTATTCTAATTATATGCACATTTTTGACTCAATTGCCACAAAATTTTGCTAACAAAAAAAAAATTAATAAAAAGAGCTACAGGTTATTTTAGATTTTTTTAACTTATTAAAGTTAGTACACACAGGCAAAATTATCGCAATACTTAAATTACAAAATTTTGGGGCTTAAGAGTTCTAAAAAAGTACTGAAATTGATAATATAAGATAGTAGCATCCTCAAGTAACTTCGACGGCTATGAGTTTTTTAAAAACGAGTGGTGCAGATTCATGGCTAACTAATTAAATGTCAAATTATCAAAATCACAGCAGGCCACGTAGAAGGAAGATAGTTATCCCGGCTCGAGGAGGTAATACTAGAACTTAATGATTGCCTCCAAATGCCAAAGTTGCCTCAGTAGACCTTATTCAAGCCAAAAAACATCCCAATGAAATTCACTTTTTGGCTTTTTTTTTGATAATCAATAAGCTGTAGTTTAATTGTTGATGTTACAGATGTGAGTTTAGTTTAATTTAACGTTAGAGGCGTTTGCAACTTAAAAAACAACTTTGTCTTACGCTTGATACAATAATGAAAACCGTTACTCTGTATCTGCTCTCTAACTCAAGTTATTTCGATTTAAATTTGAAATTATGACGTCGTAACCGTCTCATCGACCATTTGGTTCAATATTAAGATCAAATGGTTTATGACTTTTAAGTGACACTGTCAGAGTTTATCAAAATTTTTCAGATGTATTCGCGAAGTTCAAGACAGAAATTAGTCGAAAAAGTAGTTAACTCTTTATTTTGTGAAAGATGTGTGAAAAATGTAAAATATCTGTCAAGTTTTTGGCTTCAGTGATAAGAGGATTCTATGATGAGAGACGGTTTTTACGTCACGATTTCTTCCTTTCGAAGTGATTATCTCGCTTACTTATTGCAGAAAATTTTGAAAAGAACCTAATAATATAGTATGAAACATATTTTCAATTTCCTTAAAACATAAAATACGTAAAATAAGTTGCCAATGCCTTTAATTAATTAATTAATTAATTAATTAGTTAATTAATTAATTTTTCATTAATTTTTATTATTGAAGCAGTAAAAAATAAATTTTCTCATGTGATGTGATATTTTTGTCGGTGAGTGTATTTAATTTTTTTTTCAATACCTCCAAAACCAAATAAACGAATCGACATCATCAGAATCCTCACATAATTTTCCGCAAGAAAAAACATTTGAATTGGTTTCGTTCTCCACTTTGTCAAAAACAATTTTTACGTCAAGAATTTGCTGTCATTGTCAAAAAAAATGACGACAAAATATTCGACTAAAACACAATACAACGTTTTATCCACAATCACCATATTAACAAAATGGAATTAATCGAAGTTAATTAAAAATATTTGTATTCGTAAAATGAATTTTGGCAGGCTTTGTCTGCTAGTTATAATTACTAGTTGTTTTGGCAAAAGTGGGATAAAGTTACTTTTTATACTATGCGTTTATTAACTTCTATCAGTAGGAGTCGTTTATGGCTCATTAAAGTACAGTGTACTTTAATGAATTTAGGGATATTTCATTTTCAAGAGATTCATCAATAATGCGTGGAATACACGTACGATCGATTTAATCATCATTTCTTCTTTATTATTTATTACCGGTACCAACTGACACAAAATTACTTGTTTTATAAGGGTTTTGGTGCAGCCGTAGGCGAGTTGAAATTCGTGCTCCAAATCAACCCTTATAAAACTTGTTCTTTAATATGCTATTATTCCACTGGTGGATAATAGGTCACTTTATATGCTTCATAAGTGTGGATAAAACTCCAATTATAATGTGATTGTGGATAATAAATATTAATGAAAGAACTTTTCCTTCACCCGCCCTTATATGTTTTAATTATGATGAATAAGTAAGTCTCTCATTGTCACCCGACATTGAGATAGAGATGGGAGTGGATGAAGGTACACTTCCTTATTAAAAAAAATAGTATATTATACACTAATGTGGCAAATACTATTATTATTATATGCGAGGCCGATAAATCTCTTCGCCACCGTGGTGTATTTGTTCCACTACTAGCTGTGAAGTTAACAATTATTGCGACTCCAACATCTTCAACTTTTGTGGCTTTATCAACCTCATCTTCACCGCTAACAGTTCCACCTAATGATATCAATTACTCTACATAATACGGTTATCAATTTACTAACCACAGCTCTAACTAACACATCGGGTGCAACAAACGCTATATATATATATAGACAGAAAAAAAAAGGATAATAATAATTGTATATAGAAGAAATCATAAAACTTTTATGGTAGATAACCAACTTTTAGTTTCGGGCGATAGTTGATGGATTTCATTGAAGCCTCCTTGAAAACTTGTAATTTGGCATTTTTCAACAAGATGTTGAACAGTTTCTTCCACTTGGCCACACTGGCAATGTGGATTTTCTGTAGCCTTCTATTTAAAGAACATTGATTTACATCTAGCTATGACTTACCACAATTGCATTGGGAAACAAAAATTTGTGTTCATTGTTTAAATAAAGTTCTGTTTTTTCGATAGTCCTCTAAAATAATAAAAGCTCCTGCATTCCGCCATGTTGTAGTTACGAGGTTTCATCACTCATTGGTGAAGCGCAAATTTTAAACTAATGGCGATTTGATACAAATAAATTTATCGTGTTAGGTAATTTCAAGCAGCAAATACGTTAAAGACAATCTCCTGGCTACACAAAATTACGTTGCACAAGTTTTTGTTATACAACTATCCCTGGATTCACAAAAAATTTGTTTAACCTAGGTTAACAATAGAAACAATTATTAACCACTTAACCACTAATAGAGGAATTCAACTTCTCAGCTGGCTAGGAGCCACAATAATTGTCAACTTCATAGCTAGTAGTGGAAAAACAATATTATTATTTGAAACACTTACTTGTGGCGTATGTACAGCCACAATTTCAGTTTGAGTCGCAATTCCATTGGGATTAATTGAAGTCGTTTGACTAAAAACAGTCATAACTTTGACAATATCTTGCATTGAACTTTGTAATTGTTGAATCTGAAATAAATAAAAATCAAACAAAGAACACTTACAAAATAACACGCTTACTTGATTTTGCAAAACAGTACACGTTTTGGCCAACTCTTTTACAACTTCTACATTATCTGTCGATAAATTTGTCATATTGGCAGTACTTGATTGACCACTATTTGGTTGTAAAGCTGACATTTGCTTCCAGAGGGCGCTTATTGCTTCAGTTTGTAACATTTGAATTTTTCGTTCACTTTCTAATGCAGCTTTAGTTGTTTCCATATCGTCAGTCAATTGTCTATAATTAGGAAAATAATAACCAGTAACTACAGGAACATTCGCATTTATGCAGCAATATATGAACCTCAAAAATGATGCCTATTTAAATAATAACAGAACATTATTATTATAATCACTTTTTTATTATATTTAAATTTTAATTATAGCATAATTTTTGCGGTCCAATCAAAGACGGCCGTATAAATACGAATAGTCCTGTATGCAATATGTTTCACTTACTGTATGTATTGATTTGCTCTTTGTGTTTGTAATGTTCGAAAAATTTCTTGTACTTCCTTGTTTCTGTTTCGGGTAAAGTATCCTCGCCACATTTTTTGTATAAAAACAGCTGCTTGTTCAACTCGGTCTTCGCTGTTGCAATTATTTAAAATTTCGGCGTCTTTTTGATTCATTATTCGTTTTTCTTCGGCTCTTATTTGAATTTTTTGCAATTTTGAAACAAATACTTCCGACTCGTCATCACTACTTAGAGACTTTCGCAAAATTGAAGTCTTACTGAAAAGAAATATCGTTTAAGTGGATTGTTTCCCACGGATTCTTGCTAAATTATTATTATTATTATTTTAAAACACTTATTCTCTTTAATTTGATATCTCACTTTTTAATTTATGCAGAAATATGTTTTCAATTTGTTCAATTAATCTAAAAAAAGTTTGAATGAACACTACTTTAATGTAAAATACAAAAAATGGTTCGGAATATTTTGTTCAATTTAGCTTATTTTTTATATTTTCAGAATTGACCATTGTTTTAATAAAAACTTGACTTATTAAAGAGTTTAAAAAATGGCTCAATTTATGTAAAATGAGTTATTTTGGCCCGATTCATTAAATTTGACTGTTTAAAAAATTTGCTTTTTACTGAATTTAATTGATACGGAAGATTGCAACAAAAAAACTTCAAAAAATTGTTTATTAGGAAGATATTAGTTTCTTTGGTACAAACATATATTAGGTATTTCAAAACTATAAAAATGCCAACATTTTACTAAATTATTTTTTTAAATAAGGTTGATAAAAATGTAAAAAAGTTATTAATAGCTTTGTTGGCGGTAGCAGTTCATCTGAGAGCGTTCGCTGTGAAAAAAATCCCGAACTTTAAGTAATAGTCCGGTGTTTGTGGTAGAGAATCTTTTGTTTCGAATCGGTTCAGAACCTCGGACTCTACGTAGAATTTTCAGTTCTAGACTTGCGTATTTGACGAAAGCAGTTACTCTCGTATCTCGGAGCTTTTTGAGGTTGGAAATGAGTTTGAATCACAATAAAGAAATAATCTTTTTTTACTACCGGTATTAATTTAATACCTTACTAAATTGAAATTATTTGTAAAATAATTAACGTTTTATAATTTGAAAAAATGGATTGTTTTCTATAATTTGTACCTTATGGTGTGAAGGTTTTTCGGATAACTCATTCTTAACTTTTGGATAATTTTTGATGGCTTGTTAGTTTTTGAAACATTTACTGTGTACTTGATAACGATAAATTATCGTTCGCGGTGGACGAAAATCCGTAACTGTTTCTGAACCGCACATGCGCTTTATATAAATCCTGGACTAGTTCAGGATTAGTTCTGAAAATCGTCCGCGAACAAAGCTAATGAATGTATAAGTTGCATTAGCTGTTATTTTCTTGAAGTGCATGAATAATTTAAAACAGCTAATTTTGAGAGAAAATGCGACGTTGGCGTATTAATAGCTTTGAAACAGCTAATATGTAACAGGTTCAACTTTTAGTAAAATTAATGTTTAAAAAATCATTAAAGTTGAAAAAAAAAATAAAAATAAAATCTAAAAGCATTTGGTGTCGATACAAAATACTGACGTTAAAAATAACATTATTGTTACAAGTAAACACTTCTATTAACTTCTTTGCAATTTGCAAATTTTTTGAAACAGTATTTTTTAGAAAAAAATTTTTTGAACGCATGTGCTTTATTTTTAAAACCGGACCATAAACACACATTCTATACCGCCAGGTGATAAAAACCACCTGTATTTATTTCATTTAAACAGAGCACTAAAGAAATAAACAATTAGGAACGATTTTTTCTTGAATACGTTATAGAACTTTTTAATTTTCGAATTATTTTTTTAGACAGCAATTTTTTTAATACTACAATGATCATTATATATTATATTATAATATTATATTATACCAAATTAAGGTTTTAATTTGGTTAAATTTTTGTTGTAATTTTCATATCAGAAGTATTTTGTTTAAATTTTTTTCTCACTTACTTGGCATTATTTTCATGATTCATTGCTTTCCTTGCTCTAGCAGGCGAAGGTGAACTGCTCTTTCCTCCATCATTAGCTTGTGGTTTATTCTTGTTTTGTAAATTTCGACCAAGTTTAGGTGATCGCACAGCTTGAGGTAATTTTTTATTATTGACTGAAGTTAAGACAGTTTTACCAAGAATTGGAGCTGGACGGTAATCTGGACTCATTAGAGATTCTGGTACTGGAACCATCTTTGAAAGAGCTTGAAGGGGACTATTAACAGGCTCATCATCTATTCAACCAATAAAAAAAATTGTCAAATATTGTAATAAAAAACGTTAGTAAGAACTACCTAAACGTTTTTCGCTTGGTGTTTTTGACGGAGTAACACTTTGCCTTAAAATTGTTGGATCTAAACTTTGACTCATAATATTTGAATTTTCCATAACGTTTGCATTTCCATAACAGCTTGAAGACATGCGATCTGGTGATTTTAACTTAGCAGTAGCTCGAGCAGCTGAAACGAATTCATAAAAAAAAATTTGAATGAAACTTGTTTTGAAACTGTGTTTTGGAACACATAATTCAAAAAAAAAAACTAACAATAAATAGTTTTCCATACCTTCCCACATATTATCGTTAATTCTAACTTCACCAAAGAAATTTTTAAATTTTCAATTTAATTTTTTCGTTTTTTCAAAATTGGGGGAACAAAAAAATACTTACAATTTAACCTTGGCGAATGTTTCGCTCCATGCAACTTTTTCCTTGTCAGAGGTGAAGGATTTGAAGATCCTAAAATCATAAATCAAAAAACATGTCAATTTAATGTAAATACAACAAAATCACACCAGTAGATTGTTCCCTTAATTGTTGTTGGTGATGTTGTGCTTTACTCAAAATTAAACGTAGTTTTCGATCCTCTTCTGTTTCAAGAGCTTCACCAGTGAGTGGACAAACGCTTGCTAAATACTGAACAAGATCTTTTTGATCGCCAACTCGAAAATGACGACCCCTACCTTGTGAATACAACCACTCAGCTCTTAAACTAAAAATAAAATAACTATGTGTCAGAAAACAATTGACTATAATAATTTTCGTTGTCAATTTGCTGTATTTAAATAATTAAACAACTAAGAGCCGGTTTACAGAAGATTTTAATTGCAATTAAATTTTAATCGCGATTAACTTGACATTTGTCAATGCATTTCAAATGGCAACTTAATTCGAATTAGTTTAATTTTGAATTAAATCTTAATTTCGCTTTCTGTAAACCGGCACTAAATATTTAAAAGCTAAAAACAAATTTACTGCAAAAGTTTTATTGAAAATGAAAATTTGAAAACTTTAGCAAAAACTGTCAATTACTATGAAATGAAAATTCGAAAACTCTAGAAAAAAACTGTCAATTATTATAATTACATTTATTTTTACTGGAGTAAAACAAAAACTTTTTTACACAAAAAATCTAAATTTACTCCTAATTTACTCCAAAAAAGGGAAAGGTTATTTCGAAAAAAGCAAAGCAACTATCCACAAAATTTCGCCTAAAATAGTGTTGTTTATGCAAATTTAAAGTGTTTAAAGACGTTTTTAAAGTGAAAAGAACGTTTCTATACATTTGATCAAAGTTGATGATATACAGAGTGTATCAGAAATATGTGTGTTAATTTCACCACGTAACAAAACTCATCAAATACAACTTTTCTATATAACATTTTGCAAAATTCTTATTTATAATTTTCACTGTTTTTCTCCTTTCTTTTGTGAAAACGAGTCGGTTAGTGTTTAATAATTAGTTTGTATTCATAGCAACAATTTTTATTGTTGTTTTAAATTGTACAAATTGTCCGTTTCTATAACAAAAATATAGATCGGTTCTTTTATTTTTGTACAACATTGGCCCGAATTCTTATCTCATCATTAAGGATGTGATTAGCTAAATACGCTATTAAACTAAACATAAAACGATATAGATTTATGTAAATCTAATGTTGTAGAAAGAGATGCAAACGTTGCCATGGAAGTTAGAGACGTTATTAAATTTAATAATGGGATAAGAATTCGGGCTATTATGTTCTCTTTTCGAAATTTTAAGTAAATTTGCGATTTTTTATTGAAAAATTACAAATAGAAAAGATGTTTTATTTATTGAGCTCTGTTACCTCTTAAAATTAAGACAAGTATTTCTGATACACCCTGTACATATTAGCTTTTTGATGCTCTTTTAAGATCCTCTTAAAGTATTCCAAAAAAACTTCAAAAATTGATCAAAATTCCCAAAAATTTTCCTTCACTATATTAGTGGATATCAATATTATTTTAGCTTGTTTTGTTCATTTATTTTGTAAGGTCTTCTTAAAATAAGCTCAAAAATCACAAAAATAAATCAAAACTCCGAAAAATTTCTCTAGAATTGACAAATGTCATTACATTAGGTCAAAATCAATGTTAATTTATATTGTTTTGCTTATTTATTTTTTCCACGACACTAATTGAAATTTGACAATTTTAAAAACCATTTGTTTTTTTGTCCCAAGACAAATGGGCCCGGCAACGGCGTCCATTCCAGATGCCGGCACCGGTGTTATTAGCTTAAAATGCTTTTTAAACGACTCTCTAAAATACTTATTTATTTCAGGAATTAGGTATTATTCTTATTGCTAGTTCAACTATGTAGGTGGTATACCTAAAGCATTCTTTTGATGAAAGTTAAATTATTTTTGCTTTTTTGTATCATTTTTTAAAGCTGCTCTGCGTGTATGTACATACAGCGTGTTCGATAAATGGACCGCCATCGCTTCACTGCAAACTCACACGAGTCAGAAAAGTATTATTCTGCATTTACATTTTTCTTTTTATCATGCTGCGAAAAACTAGAGAAACTTTAAAAACGGCCAATCAGGGAACACGTTTTATTATCACTCTTTTTGATGTATCATCAAGTAGTCCATTTGCACAAAAAGAAAAAACTGTCACATCTGACAATAACTTTCAATTATTATTCAGTGACGTCCAATTATGTAATAATTTCGGTATCAAAAGGAATTTGTGATTAAATAAACTTCAAGTACAAGCTACTTAAATTTGTATAAGAAATGCTCAATTGCTCAATCAGGTGACCATCTTGCTGTATATTCACAAACGGACTCGTCTTAGCAATGACGTTCTAACATTTTCGTACAGATCACAATTATTTCATCGGCAAAGAATAGGACCAACAGCTTTCATTTCAATGAGCTTGTCCCAGACGATAGCATTAAATGCTGCAAATCTACCCCTAACTACAGTCATTGGTCAAAATTTTAGAATTTTCAAATTTTCGGATGCGACGAACAAGATTAGCAAATACACAGCAACAAGGAATATGGCGATCTGGAAATCTTGCTTCGTACAAACTAATTGCAGTTCTAGCTTTTTGAAAATGCAAATCTTCTATTTTCCCAACTTTAATGTCTAAAACAAACCAAACAAACGAACACCACTGTAATCAATTAATGAAACTTGTCACATTGACAGTAGCTATCACTTTTTTTCTCAGAGCACTCGGATTACTGATTTCAACCACTTTGTCTTTTTGGACAAATTTGAAAGACTATTGTTCGAAGAAGCAAGATGGGAAAAATTGAACACTTGCTTTTGAATCCTGGTGGTTACCTTTACCACTTCTCAAGTGATGGCACTCCAATTATCGAATACGCTGTATACATACATTGTAGTCTAAATTTCCTGGAATGACGGTATTGGGTCAAATTAATTTAGATTATAATTCGTGTAGCAATACTGAACTAAAGTCGTTTCAATTTCTTTATCACGATTTGATTTATAAATTTTGTGAACAATCAAATTCCAAATATTCGTTTAAGAACATTCCATTGTTTAATAAAAGTCTTTTTGTGTAACACCATCATAAGTGCCAGTGTTTTTTTTTAATCATGGGTTTCCTGCCTTTTTTATTTAAACAAAGTCTAACACCTCCCTCGGGGACTTTTGATATTTGTTTACGCACGTCTAAAGACAGCGTTTTACAAAAATTTCCAACTCTCTAGGCATTTTTGTCTAATTACAATTACAATTACAAATTACAATTGTTATTTTGGCTTCATTTGTTAATTTATTTTGTAAGACGCTCTAAAGTACTCTTAGAAATCACAAAAATAAACCGAGATTCCAAAAAAATTCACTGAAACTAACAAAGAATCATTATGATAGATTAAAATCGTGACGTCATTTTGTTTTTTATATAGGCTTATTCTTGAACATTTCGCCTCAGTTTTTTTTTACCAGATTTTGATAAACATTTTCTGAAAAATTTCGCTGAGGCTGGAATAAAAACACTAATAATAAGTTCATTAATCGGACCAAAATTGATTTTGCTTAAATCTGGCTAATAAACTATTAAATTATGTCTACATTATTTACATAAATACATTATTCTTGTGTTTTTTTGAAAGCTTTAAAATGTTTTTAACCATTCATTCCGTAAAATTCGTAAATTTTTATCAAAAATATTCATTAGATCGCGTGTCAAGTTTTTTTTTTTGTAATATAAACAATACAAAGTAAAGTTTTTTTTTAATTGTGATACAACTAATAAAATTATATTGAAATTGTCGTTATTTTAGGTTATTTTAGCTTTATTTCGCTCGACTCATTTTATTTTTGAACCAGACTCAAAATCTTATCAAAACGTAGAACAAATATTAATTAATCATAAAACTGATGTTACTTTGCTTGTTTCACTCGATTTAGCTTGTTTCTGAGCACAAACTTGGATAACAATAATACGTTTATTAACTCTTTCAAGCTTATTTTAAGACAAAATCTTAATTTTCATGCACTAACAAACCAGAACATTACCAAATAAAGTCTAAAATTACAATCTTTTTGACTTTTTTTTGAGCGTTTTTTCAGCGAAAAATGTGATGAACACTTTAAACAAAAAATATCTTTAACTTATACTACTGAAAATATTTAAATCAAGTCTAACAATTTGGTGCTTTTTTTAGATGGCAAGTGTAATTTTTAGATGCATCAGCGTAAGATAAACAACTAAGAATAAAATTGTTTCAATCAGAATCTCGAAATTTTAAAGAGATTTAGAAGTCAATAAAACCTCTTTCGATTTTTAATGTTTTTTTTTACTTTTTTTTATTAAAACTGTGATTATTTGTAAATAATTAAAGGTTGCAAACATAATAGACCATCATATGTCAAAAAGTGGCTTGCTGCAAGTTTTTACCTTTCAATAGCATCCACTACATAACCATCAATTGTTTTAATGTTCAAACACCAGTTGATCACAAACGGACGGTAATCAAATCCACTGGATTAAGTTAAGAAATTGAATAAACAATAAAAATGAGCAAACAAAATATAAGCAATGTCACAAAGGATACATGTTAGTGTTGCCAAAGTTAACACAAGGGTTATTAGCGATGGAAATATTTTGTAGATTAACAAGATGAACAAGCTGAGAAATTTCATTCAAATCCTCAATGTTATTATTAGCCAAAGTCAGGGTTATTAAACTAGTAGGCAGGAAACGATCACTCTGTCTAAGATGATTAATTTTGTTATTGTGTAGAAAAAGCTCCTAAAATCAAACAATCACAACAAAATTTCCCGAAAGAGGGCGCTAGGTTCAACAATTAGCATGGTTACATGTATCTGATCACCATGCTAACGAGAGAAGATGGCGCCAAAAGAAAATTTCACACAGAGACAAGGTAATATAAATTTACAATACTTTCTGAAACAACAGCAAATCGAATAGATTTTTTAAATACATTTTATACGCTTTCTCAAAACTATAAAAACGCCAACGTCGCATTTTCTCTCAAAATTAGTTATTATAGATTATTTATAGTAGAATTTTGCAACAGCGCATTTGCATTTTTTGAATGAAATGGAGCACAAATTGAGAGTTTCTCAAAGTGTGTCGTTGGGATTTAGTTTAACACAGAATTCTTTTTCTTATACAGAAACTTTCAATTTGTACTTCATTTTTCTCTCCAAAAAATACAAATGCGCGGTTGCAATTTTACTATGAGCCGAAATGGAATACACACGGTGATTCAAAAGTCTCGAATCGTCTCTTGGGCAGCTATAAAAAACATCAGAGTCAAAGTTCCTATGGCAAAAAATTGTGTGAACCTTTTTTCACGCTATATATCGTAGCTTTCCAAAGTTAGGTTTTTAGATTTGAGGTTTTCAGGTCAAATTGTTTTTAATTTATTTAGCGAAAACGACAAATCATGCAATCATTAAACGGACATCTGTTAAAAAATCACCAATCAGCGATATTCCAATCATTTAATACACGTAAATTTGGCAAATTATATAATAATTTAAATCTGACATGACTAAAAACAAAAGAACAACAATTAAAATAGCTGCTAAGGAAAACAAATACAAAAATATATTAAAAATTAAATGGCAAGTTGCTTGGAAAAAATGGACTTTCTTTACTGAACGACGCATATCACCATACGAGAGTTGGTTGGATACGTTTGAATCACGCTGTAAGTATAGCAAAAATAATTTCATTATTGTATTGTCTTCCCATTTATGAAATTCTTCAGTTAGATGATTTAGAAGTACGATGAGTTTAACATTCAACGCTGAATGTTTTTTTTAACCTTTCTTTCCTCCTGTTAATTTTAACTGTTCGTATTTTTTAAATTTGAACATAAGGCCACTGAAAAATAAGTACACACCAGTTGATAAGAAGGGCAGTATGTACCTCTTGTTGCTTATCTAGAGTGAGAAAGCTGCCAGTCTATCTTACCTTATCTCTGCACCGCACGAAATTTCCCGAAAGAGGGTGCCACGTTCTACAATTATCATGGTTACGATACGGTAACCATGGTAACAACACAATATGGCGCCACATTTAAGAGAAACTCAATTATCAAGCAAGCTATGAACTAACCTTTAAATCTTTCAAGAATGCTAAATCATTGATGTGCGTAATGTTATTCTCCGACAAATCTAAATGCTCTAAATTCGTGTTAGTATTGAGATGTTCAATAGTTTTTATACTATTCCCAGCCAAGCAAAGCCACTTTAAATTAACCAGATCCTTGAGCCCCTCGATTGTGAGTATTCCGTTATGAGCGAGATTCAAAGTGTGCAGAGAATGGAGGCGACATACGCCATACATGCGCAACAATTGATTGCGCACTGCTGACAGCTACAAGGGGGCCCTTAAAACGTCGCGCACTTAAAGCTACAATTTTACCTTCTGTAGCCGAAACAACGAGTCGATGTTATCCAAACGTTGCAGTTCGTTATCGTCGAGTATCAATGTTGTTATCACTTGCGATTCCTGAGGCGAGAATTTGGCGAGTTTTTTGAGCTTCTTGTTCGACAAATCTGATATTTCCTCTGAAACGGCAAATCACATTGAAAATTCACTACAAATCCATTTACTTACCCATTTATATTTAACTTATACGCATTTTTTTATTTGCTAAATATTATTGACAGGTAGGTGATGGCGCTAATAGAAGGACGGCGATGATCAGCTGATTATTAAATTGTTCCACATTTTAAAATTGTGAGCAGGAATCGTTGTGTTCCTTTCACTTATAGAAGTTTAACTTATTGGTTAGAAAATGTAAGTGCATGTGTTGGATTATATTCCATATAAACAATAACGATCACGTCCTATGGTTAACTTAATTAAAAACGTTCAAGTCTAAAGCCTGTCATCGTCAGAAAAATCAATAACAGTTCAGCCTGCTTTGGTTGATTTCGCTCGATTTGAGAAACATTCCGTCAAAAATAAGTCAAAAATTATATGTTTGCTAAGATGATGCTCTGTTACCTTTTTAAGCCCGTTTGTGAACTAGGATTTCAAGTTTCTTTTAGGACACTGCTGGAATAGACAGACATTCAAAAAAATTTCAGATTAGTTGAATATTACTTTACTTTTAGTTTTGCAAAGATTGTGTTTTTTAATGTTAAAGCACGTTTTTGAAGTTATAGCTACATCTGTTTTTATATGAATGCGGTATCGTAGTAGGTATTAAAAGATTGCCGCTTCTTTCCAGAAAAAACGAACAATGCTCGTATATGATAACATTGGTCAAATTGGTTTTACTGATTGCCTGAGTAGATAAAAATTTGTACTTTTCAGAAATTTCTTAAAAATAAAATAATTAAATGCAGAAAATTTAAATTCCAAAACCACATGAGATCCTGCACTCTTTTATATACAGTCCGTATAATACATTATTTTGGACAGAATTTGTTAGAATTCACAAAAGGATTATAAAATTGGATCTAAACAATTTCAAGCTGGTTCATTCGTTTTGTGAAGAAAAGACTATTTTATTTATTTTTGGTTTACTTGTTCAAAATTTTTAAAAATAATTCGTCAGAGATGGTGCCGTTTAAATTAAATTCTCAGTTTTTATTGACTAAAAATTACCGAATAAAATGAATGATTGATTTATTTTGGTTTGTTGTTCAGTTGTACTGTTCTGATAATGAACGCATCTGTTTTTCAGTTTTACGAGCTCCCTTATCAATTGACAGCTGACATGACGCATAATAGTTGCCAACCTTGCGCTGGTAAAAATCAATTTTGCTGTTAATTTATCTCCGAAATCAATACAACACGTGCCCCCATATTGGGGCTTTTTATGCATTATTATACCGTCGTTTAAACTGTGTACGTGTTGTGTCTTGCACCGTGCTTAAGTAAATGTTAATGATTTGGGGTAAGTTGGCAGTAGTGACACCTAATGAATATGGAGTTATTTGCAAACGAAGAAAATGACTTGGTTTTCTCAAATGATTAAAGTTTATTGATAGAAAAACGGTGTAAAGTACGAATAGTGCAACGCATGTTTCGTTTCAGTGCAATAACATTCGAAACGTAAAGTGTACAATTGTTGACATTTGTAATTTGGTTGGAGAAGGTGGAAGAAAAATCTCTTGGTCTTGAAAAAGTGGCTTGAATTGGTCAAACTGGAGCGTTTACCGGAATATCTCCGCGATACCGTGGATTGGTTCATGGGGTGAGTAATACCACTATTAACTAGCTAAATCTGGAAATTGCTTGTTTCAATCGGGGTGCAATGTTTTTACGGTCAGAGTTTTAATTAAAAAACTCAGCGTTTATTTGGTTTCATGTTTTATGACGTTGAATCCTATTAAAGTTCGGATTGAACGCCTATAAGTCATGTGAAGCCCCCATAATGTGGTTGGGTCGAATAGTTGGGAAAGCAAAAAGTGAAGACACTGTTCCTGTTTTAGATACAGAACAGACCATTACCTGTTTTTGCAGGTAAAGTTCATTCTTTTTTTTAACACAATTGTTAGTGTTGTCAATTGCTATGTTGGTATGAACTACTAGTTTGTTGTTGGTTACTAGGTTGGCAACGCAAAACAAATTTTTTAATTGCATTTTTTCTTGTGAATATCGTCTTTATTTTGATTCTTTTACTTTAATAATTCTGAAACGTCTATTCAAAAATGCAATTATTCAGTTTTTTTCAAATGCTTGATACTCGTATTATTTTGTTTGTGTAATATAAAGTTTCCTATTTTTTTCAGAGCAAATAAAAAGGATAAAAAGGCTTACAATCGCTTTAGATTGATTTATTCTTCGACACTGTCAAAATTTAGTATTTTTCTCCTGTGTAAGGAAGTTTTGACTACTGTTTGGCAATTCTCAATACGAAACGTCAGACTGTTTTTAACAGGTTTAAAGCAATTTTAAGCCTTGCTGAGTCTAATTCGAAGAATAAAATGTTGTATTCAACTCGTTTTCGTGTCAAGCGTTTTATTTATTTCACCTCGTGGATGATAAACCACTCATATTCACTCGTGAAATAAAACGTCCGATTTGCACTCAAACTCATAGAATAATAGTATATTAAAAAACAAGTTTCATAAGTCCAGTCTTAAAGCACAAATTCAGTTTCAAAGATGAGTGCTTTAAGGTTTTATGAAACCGGTTTTTTATCATACTACAGACTGATCCAGAAATACTGAGTCTGTTGGCAACACATTTGAAAGTATTTGTGCTCGTAATTTACAAAAGTGCAACCGAATTCGATTTTTCTTGACAATTATTTGACGTACAACCCCACAAGAATGTTAAATTGTTGTTAATTGGAAGCGTACTCCATTGGTATCTTTAAAAATTTAAGTCCAGTGTTGCCAACAGACTCAGTATTTCTGGATCAGTTTGTATTTTCTGTAATTTGCCCTCTTTTTGCCGTTTTTAAACAATAATTGTTATTTTGATTTTTGTGACGGTTGGTAATGTCACAATTTTGAAAGTAAAAAATTGATTTAAAGTTTTTGTTTTATCCAAATTTTGTCAAAAAACAAGTGTATGGACGATAATGAAGGTAATCTTTACGAACGCCTCCTAAAATTTGTGAAATTAGCAAAAATACGGTCCCGAATTTGCTTCTTGCACTTAATGACGTTGAGTGCTTTAAGATGCCCATTAAAGCATCAAATTGGCGGCAAATTACAAAAATAACTATTATATTTTTGATGAAATGTAAAAATTAAAATCGTACTATATTTTATCTAATATCTGCCAAACTTCGAATCATAGTACAAAAATTTGTTTGTTTCCTCCAAAAATGTTTTGCCTTTTTCAAATTAAATTATAAGCACATTGTTTAAAAAAAATAGCCCAAAAATTGAAAATAACATTATTTCTTACATTTTTGAGCATTGCAGTGTGCTTTATAGGATATCTGTTTTCTCCCCATTCTATTGAATCAATGAAAATATAGAATTTGCTTACGTCTGTTGAAACTTTTCTGACTACAGAAGAGTAATTTTAACTTTAAATCTGGCATTCCAAAACTAAAGGATTTGGGGTGGTACAATCTGGTTTTTGAATAATTTTTATACTGACAATTAATTATTGTTTTAAAAAAGAACATGCTTTATTTTGCGATTTATTTTACTTTGTTTCAGAAAAGCGAGACGTAAGGAAAAAGAAGGAAATGAATCGGCATCATCTAGCGATTCGAAGCTATATCTAGAGGCTACAGTGCTTGAAAGAAAACTTCCTGATATGGATATGAGGCTTTTGGTTGATTTGCCTGCGGGGTTAGACTATAATGAATGGTTGGCATCACATAGTAAGTCAATTTTTATTTGTGTTATTTTGAATTTCATACAATACATTTCGGATTAAGTGGTCTAGGATTTTGAAATTACATTGCCATCAAATGTCAAAAACGTCACAATTTTTAGGGTAAGGCTGTTTTTTTACATTTTTTCCTCGTAACGTCTTGAGCACCTTCATATGAACGCTAACAAAATTTCGTATTGAATGTAACGATTTAATAGTTGTTTATGTATCAAGTCCGCAAAATACAGTTTTAGCGGACGAATCGGATTAAGGACGAGGTGACGAAGGAGATGAGTCCTCTAATATTATTTTGCGGAAGTGGTGCATACAAACTGTTTTGGTACTATTAGCTGTTTCAAAACTATAAAAACGCCAACATCGTATTTTCCCTTTAAATTAGGTGTTATAAATTATTTATGCACTTCAAAAAAATAATCTCTAATGTAGTTTATAGTTTCAATGAGAGATCTAATAATTAGAGTCCGCAAAGTGTTGCTATGACGACTTCAAGTACTTGTCCTTTAAAATATTTTGCGGACTCAAAGCGATAACCATTGTAGAGAACGTGTACCAACAAATTTTTTAAAGGCTTTACAAAAAACTTTTTTTTTTGTAAAATTTCCTAAAAGTTCACATTTTATAAGTTTTAGAATTATTTGTTATTTATGCACAATGAAAATGTTTTCGAAATTGTAGTTTATCCAATGTTGAATTTTCTACTGAAAGAAATTTCCTCTGTAAAATAATAGCTATTTTGTCATTTTTCATTTTAATTAAAAATTGTGTTTGTTAAAAAAGAAAACATCGAGTTATATAAAAAAAAACAATAGTTTATTAAAAAGTTACTTTTTACTATAAAAGTACTATTACCTTTATGTAAAAAGTTTCTTTTTATTTTATTAAATTGGGAGTGTATTTTGCTGCGTCCTGCATAATTATTAATCAAAATTTAATTAATTGTTTTGTCTATTTAAAGGTCATCAACTCATCAGACAGCTGGTTTTATCAAAAATTATCAGAATCGTTCAGAAAATAAGGGATCAAGTCATTTTATAAACACAAATGCATACCATAAGAAAACATTTTACTTGTACAGGATGAACAAAATATGAAACCGCACATTTTGGGTTGAATTTACTTACTTTCTAAAAAAACTAATTGACTTGTAGTATTCTTATTGTTTTCCAAGAATAAAATATTTGAAAAATTACTTCTTTGTACAACAAGACACTTAAGTTATTTTTTGGTACACGCTCCCTAAAATGGTTACTTTGGAAAGTGCTTTGACTTTGCAAAATGTGATTTTAAAGGACAACTACTTAAAGTCGTCATAGCAACACTTTGCGAACTCTAATTCCTTTTGCGGACTCTAATTTATATATTATTTGACAAAGCAATAATTATTGTTTCAATAAATCAGTCGTTACTATGGCTATCGGTCGACTGCACTTGTGATGAGGGTGAATTGGAAATGTAAAGAATTTTACAATTTTGTTTTGTTAGAGAGCTGGTACAAAAAAAGTTTGTATGCAACACTTCCGCAAAATAATATTAGCGGACTCATCGCATTAATCCGATTCGTCCGCTAAAACTCTATTTTGCCGACTTGTTACATAAATAACTATTTTTGTCGCGAAATTTGAAGCGTTGAAATATCAAAGGGGCTACGTGCCAAATTAAAAAAAAATAGTTATTCCAAGAAAACTTGTTTAAACTTCCAGTGGCACTTACAAGCAACGCAACTTAACGCAAATTTATCATAGCAGGTTAACTACAGAAATCTTTTTGGCACATAGCTTCTTTCTAACATTATTCCCTATGGCACTTAGGTCTTTTCTATGCACAAACTCATTTTAGGATAAAATGGCACTTATCCCCTTTGATATTTCAGCGCCTCAGTTATAATACAGGGTGACTTTCAAATTCTTGTTAGGTTGGTAACAAATTTGAAATCTTAGTTTGAAGTATCAAATTTAAATATCAAAATTTTATACTCATTTGTCATTCACTTTGGACCGACGATCGCCGGCATGGCAGTCACGTGAAACGGCTTCATATGCCTTCAAAAGTCACACGGTATAAGTGTAAAAAAACAACTTTTGTACTGAGGTGTACATTTTGATTTTTCTCTAAGTTGAAGGGTGGGTCTAGTTTTAAATTGTATACTTTCTGCATTTTTTAAGAAAAATAAGGTAGATGGCCCTTCTGGCGCAAATTTAACCCCGAATATAAATATCAAATTATTTTCTAAAAAATGTTATTCTTCCACATAAGTTTTATTTTTTTTCTTTGTTTAACTATCAGTAAAGCTGTTTATTTATAGAAATATACATAATTAGTTATTTCTGCAATGAGATGGGAAAAATCAGTTTTCTTGACGACTTGAATACACGATTGGTGAAGTACACATAAATAAATATTGAAAGTGTTAAACTGAAAAGTTGCATATAAAATAGTATATTGTATTATACGCGAGTGCGTTTGCGCACGAGTGGGACATTTCTCACGAGCTTTATAATGGCATTTCGATTACGTATGATATTCGACGTATTATCTTACAGTTGCATTGTAAAAAAAATCCAAGAAATTCAAGTAAATATCCGCCTGTAACATTAGCATAGTTCTATGTATCAGTTTTCGTAGTGACCTGTGTTGCTATAGTTATGAAATAAACAGTCTCATTGTTTTCCCCAAATTTTCCCCAGATTTACTCACTTGTGAGTAGAATTGACAGTTTTATCTCTCTTGTGAGAGGAATTTGATGGTATAATAAAGGGTATAATGTACCTAAAAACTACACCTGTAAGATAAAAGAACTTTGCATCGAATTTTACAAAAATATTTATTTCATGTACTTTTTCTTAAATTCTAAACAAATAGTATAGTATTAATATAAAAAAACAAAATTATTGAATTAGAAGTAATTTTTTAAGCATAATCTTTTACCGAAAAAATCGCAATGCTAGGGTGCCATTTGAAAAAAAAAATTTTTTTTTTTGGTGGATTTTACAATCGTTGGATAAACCCCGGATAACTTACTCCTAGTATAATTACTATACTATATACTATATAATTGTTACAACAATGGATTTTTCAAATTTTATCCCCAGGATAAGTTATTCGACGATTGTAAAATCCACCCTTATGGGTATTAATAATGTTGTTGCTTATTCCATAGATACGAGTAGAGGTAGTACACCTTTATTCTACAAGTTACTATGGCACATTATTTGATTTAGTTATTTTTTTTATCTTACTAAGAGTAGGTTTCACTTTCGTCAGTTAAATAAGATAATTATCCAATAGCGCTAATTGTTAAATAAATGTGGCACTTACTGTTTCACCGATTTAAGTTAAAACTTATTTATCAGATAAACTAACTGGATGAAATTGAGCAGTTAAATTTTATTAATTCCTTTGTTTTTTCCAAAAAAAGATGGACTCCTTTTGATCGTTCACTTGTGCTGTTGTAGCTAACAAGAATTATTCTTCTTAACAAATTAACGCACACAAATTCCAAATTTAACACTTTCTACTGTCACTACGGAAAGCATGGTATTCAGGTAACTAATATAACGAACCTAAGTTTGGTGAATCAATTTTTTATTTAACTAATAAATAAAAATGACTGGCCAAATAACTGACGATTTATTTATCGTTGGTGAAACCGACCCTAATAGAATAAAGTGGCCATTTGGTGATTTTTTTATTCTAATTAGTATTTTTTTATTTTATCGGTGAAAAAATTTAACAAAAATTTGTTATTGCACCTATAAGAGAAAACGTTGTATTATACACTTAAAGAAAAGTTGGCATTATCTGCACGTGATTCCTTTCTGGAACTCGTGCTCCATATTCGTTTCAGAAACACATCACTCTTTACTTGTATAATAAACTACTTTTAATAACTCGAAAATAAAAAGGAAATACGAAATATTTTATTCTTGAAAAATGATCATAATTTTAAAGTACTTGACCATGTACTAATTGGTTTTTTCGTAATGTACATATATTAGACACAAAACGCTTGGTTCCATACTTTTACCCAACGCTGTGTGGTTTTGAATTTGTCCAAAATCTCTAAATGATAATGCTACCTCTAGTCGTCCTCGAAATATTTCCACCTTTTAATATTTTTTTGGATTTACACCTCCTCTTCCAAAAATTGATAACTTTGTCTTTTCTAAATATTTTGAACTCGTTATTTTGGCATTTAAATGAGAAAATTTAGATCTTTTCTTTGGTGTTTTTAGATTTAAAAAAAAGTTAACGTGAGGGAAATGAGAAAGCTTTTTGAAGCTCAGAGGGTGCAAAACTAATTTTCTTTAATTGCAAATGTAAGGAAAACTGCTAAATACCAGGTGTTTTAGTTTGGGATCCTCACCCTTGTATTTTTTTGTAGAGAGTAATATAAACCATATATTATTATTATTACATTTTTGAATGAATGACAAGATCTATTATACTCTTTTTCAAATTAAATGATGTCCCAATACGCTGTGGAAATTTGAGTTTAGGTTAATTATACTGCTGTTTTTAGTATCTTCGCTATTAATAGTTGGTATTTGTTTTCCAACTAGATGTGTTAAAACTTTTAAAAGATTTGTCACTTCTGTCTTGCGTGTTATTATAGTGGATTATTTACTTTGAAAATCAAAGCGTTTTATAAGGTTTTAGTGTTCTTCAAGCACTGTAACATTGCTTTTTCTAGAGTAACCTCAAATTTTGCTTGACGTTTTGAGTTTTGCCAATCAAACGTAAACGTAACTTCTAGTTACAAAACGTAAATGTCGTTTTACACAGTCATGGCCTACCACGATATCTTTTATTGTGAAAACGAGTATACATAAAGTGGTCAATTTAGTTTTATGATGACATTTGTCAAAACGGTAACTGACAGCTTTTTTTTTAATGGTACTCTGTATTGTTTTTTGCACCATTTGATACTTTTAATTTTAAACATGTGTCACAATAATAATTAATTAGAAAAAAAATGATGATTTAATATAAAAATGAGTTAGATGACAACGAAAACTTTTATTATAATCCGTTCTTGTTTCAAATAACTAGTAATTTTTTAATGAAATTTCAACTGTTTGACAAGCCATGATATTTTTTTGACACTAAAGTGAAATGATGTTGTTTTCATAGGTAACAAAGTTTATCTTGAAATTAATTATCTAGATAATTAGTTGTAACCGAAGTTTTAATGCTATCCTGAAGTATGGGGTGTGATACATATTTGGAATTAGAAGTTAATAATCTATCACATGGCTCAAAAAACAGGGTACCATTTGAAAACAAAAAGTTGTCAGCGACAATTAGTAAACGTAAAGAAGGTAAATTAATAATTTTATCCAATAGATTTAATCAATTATTCATTTAAGAATATGTATGGTTTGTTGTTTTCTATTTTAAAATAAAAAAGTTAAAAGTATGCGAATACCAAAATGAAACACCCAGTACTGGTATTAAAAATATCTCTTAAAAAAAAACTTGAATAACGGAAAAACGCAATTCAATTCAATTTTAACAAGGTTGATGCCGACTTCCGGTATAAGAGGAAATGGCACACCTTGAGAATTCGACAGAACTTAACAAATTAACTGAATGATAATAATTATTAGTAGAACTCAATAATTCTAATATGGGGTTTAGACCGAACACTTTATATACACAACTACTGTCACGATCAAAAAGAATGACACCCCTAAAACCGTAGCCACAAATAAAAAAGTAAAAAAAATAAAAATTTATTTGTTCATTTGGACGTACTTGCACCATCGCCGGCTTTATAGAATGACACTTTATCTCGCCTGGCCATTTGTCAAGTTCAAGTGATTACCGATAGAGCTCCAATTCGCGCGGAATATTTGACACATCTTGCTTTTGACGGTAAATTGTTCTTCAAAACTTCAAAATATCCTTTGCATATTTTGTTTTGTTGTATCCTTTCTGTTAAGATTTTGTTAGTTGCGTTTTTTTTCATTTGTTTAATTGGTTCGTATTTCATTGTTCTTGCGTTTAAAAATTGTCATTGTTGACAGCTCATTACTAACTTGACACTCTTAGCAGTTGAGGACAGAAGTTGACGAACTACACATAGCAACGCGCGGAATTAAAGGCAATGGCAACTTATTTTACCTGTTATCTTTCTGATATTTACGATTAATGTGTAAATTTGGCTAGATTATAAATTAGATGAATTGTATGTAAACTAACATCTGTTTTTTGAAAATAATGACAAAAGATTTGAGTCGGGACCTTGATAGGTGTGTCATTCTTTTTGATCGTGACTGTATTATTTTGGTTCAAAAAGTTCAGGTAATATTTTAATAATAATTACGTTTGTTGCAGCGATGGCTCTTTTTGATCATGTAAATTTAGTTTATGGTACAATTAGTGAATTTTGCACCCAATCTGGTTGTCCAGATATGACTGGTCCTGGTCAAAGGTAAGTCTAAAAAAATGTATTTTCCACACATTTTAAAAATAAATTAAAGGACTTACCTATGGTTTGACGAAAAAGGGAAGAAAACACGAGTGGCCGCACCACAATATATAGACTATGTGATGACATTTATTCAGAAAACTATAACAGATGAGAATATTTTTCCAACAAAATATGGTAAATCAAGTTAACGTCACTCATCGCTACATTCGTTCGCCAACTCGATTTTTTTTCAGCTAATGAATTTCCTTCATCATTCGAGTCAATAGTGCGAAAAATCGTCCGTTTGTTATTTCACGTTGTGGCCCATTTATATTCGGCCCATTTCAAAGAAGTGGTAATGTTAGGTTTGCATGCGCATTTAAATCTAACATTCGCACATATGACGGCACTTCAGCATCGTTTCTCTTTAATCGAATCCAAAGAAACAGAAGTATTGAAAGATTTGGAAATTGCACTTCGATTGACTGAAGATCACGAATCAGCGAATAATAACGAGAGAGGTGAAACATCAACAGAAAGTGAAGTTAAGACACATTTAGATGACACAGCATGTAAGTACAACTTTTTCTCTCGTTTCGTTCGTTGGTCGAATTTTTACTAGGTGGGGACAATAAATCGTAGTTTGCCATGGGGGTGAATTAGAGAGCTGAGACGAGTCCCAACCAAAAAATATAAAATAAATTTTTGAACCACTTAGCTCATGTGATTATGACACAACAGTGACTTGGTTTTTATTTCAATTATTTTTCGTTTTTAGCGCACATTTTATTTATTGTTTTATTTTTTATTTATATATAGTGTAAATATTACTTCCAGTTGATGATTTTGTCAAGTAGAGGCTGTACTTAATTTTTGATTTGTTCCAACACATTTCAAATAAATGTCAATCGACTATTTCATATTCTATGCAATTGTTTTTTGTTGTGATCGATTAAGAGGCATTTCAATTACTTTCTGTACAGTGTTAAAATTGTTCCTGAAGCTGATTGTATATAAAATGTATAATGAATTTTAGTTTGTTATTTATTAGATTCTGTAATGGCTATAGAAAATAGCATTTGTTGAAATTGATAAATAATAAAATCACCTAATGTTACAAAGAACTTGGTTTTATTTTTACCCTAAACTAAATGAAATGGCGCCCTCTAGGTATGTGTCAAGGTTAAATTGATTAAAGTCGACCGTAACTAGATTAGTTGATGTTTTTAAGTGATGTTTTGTGGATGATTAAATTAAAAAACACGTAGTGATAAATATATTTTAATTCTGAATAAGATTTCTATTATTTGAGGTCAAAGTTAAGTGATATCTATTTAGAGATAAGCACACTACAAACAGCAGAAAAATTTAGTTTTTAGTGTTGAATATTAAATTTTTACAATAACAAGTAGCAAAGTATAAGGTTAGTAAATTTAGTTTATTTAGCACCTTGAAACTCTACTTTTTATTTATATACGACTTTTCTATTGAAAAAATTATATTTTTTTAGGTTACAAGATAAACAATTTTTAAAATGATATTTCTATCAGCTGTTTTGACAGAATATTGAAATTCAATCTTCAATTTATAGAAACCGAATTAAAATAACTGAAATATTTTTTTATAGAAAAATTAAATTTAAACGATTGACCAAAAAAAAGTTTTACTTTTTCTTTTTTGTTGCTACTTAAAATGGGGTTGTATCGATTTACAAATTTCCCTATTATTTCATTTTTAGATTAATTTGTTATTATTTTGGTGAGATAATAATTTGAAATTTTTGCAGTTTGTAGCTGAGATGGTCTTGTCAGTATCCACAATTTTCTATGATATATAAAAACCGAGTTAAAATAATGATTTTTTAAAAAAGTTAGCAATTCTTGATTGCAAAGATTGATTTTTACTTTTTTATGTCAAATTATTTTGTATCAAAGTTCTGATAAAATAGGGTAACTCAAAGTGTGGGACAAATTCTCGGATGGTGATAAAGGACGTTTAGTTAAAAATAAAAAGAAAGTCAGATTTTTTTGAGCAACTTTTTTTTAATATATTTTTTTAATTTGTTTTCCTTAGCAACGGGGTCGATTGTCCCTCTTTGTTTATAAGAGGTCGAATTTAATTTATCTTCGGATTTACAAGTTTTTAATTGTTTTGCACATCATTAGCTGTCGTTTCCACTAACTAAAGTGAATAATATACAGGCTGGTCTACGAGTAATAATGAGCCTGAAAAATTTTTTGAAGCAACATTACATTTCATAGATAACGTGGACAGTAAAATACTTGGTTTATTACATTAAACATAGTGACCACACAGCACTTCACCATTAATTTAAAAAGCCAAACCTATTGTCAAACCTTGCTGAGTTTGTAATCGAATTTAGTGAAACTTTTGTACTAAAATGTTTAGCAATTATTCTCATTTATGGAGAACATTTGAAAAATGCTTCGTAGGCTGCACATTTATACGCGTATAATATCCAAATAAATAATAATAATAAACGGGTTCCGAGTGATACAGTTTTCAAACACGTTCACAATAAACTGCAGGGAAAAATGGCCTCCAATTAAAAAAAAATAAAAAAAGAGTAGCAACATCAGCTGAAAATGAAGTTACAGTTGTTGCAGTTATTGATGAAAATAGATGGATAGTAAAGAGTTATGTGTATCCTTGGCTCTCTAGAAGTCTCGATGTGACGCCTTTTGATTATTTCGTGTGGGGAGTGCTTAAGAAAAGGTTTTATAGTGCACCTATTGATGATCGGAAACATTTAGAAAACCGAATTGTTGAAGAGTGTGCGAATATTGCGGCTAGAACACTTGCTAGTGCGAGATCATTCTCAAGAAGAATTGATGCGTGATACGGAAACTGGTCAGATCTGTGAGTACCTTTTAAATTAAGTTTAAATTTAATTAAGTTTGAACATTTTGAATGTAAATCAGTTTATTTCCGTTTGACTTCAATACAATCCTAAAACTAGAGTAATGTCAATATGACGTCAATAATACGATTACTATGTTTGATTAATTGAAATCAAATATTTTACTATCCACGTAATCTATGAAATGTAATGTTGGTTGCTTCAAAAAAATTTCAGGTTCATTATTACTCGTGGACCAGCTTGTATGATCTAAAACCCAAAAAATTTAACTTTGAAGGAAGAGCTATTATCTCGTGAAAGATGGCTTAAACAATTTTTTGTCATATCAACTTTTAATACAGTTTGATGTCCTTTATCAGCACCCAAAAGATTATACGGTACTTTTGAATCATCCTGGAAAAAACTATCGACTAATAGAAATGGGTTCTGACATTTGTTGGTCTTAAAGTGGGGTTGTATCGATTTACAAATTCCCTACTATATAATTTTTCAGTTAAATGTTATTTTTGAGATAATAATTTGAAATTTTTACAGTTTGTAGCTGAAGTGGTCTTATCACTTCCTACAATTCGAAATTTCTATAATTTATTAACCGATTTAATTTTTTTTTTTTTGGTACACGCTCTCTAAAATGGTTACTTTGGAAACCGCTTTGAGTCCGCAAAATATTTTAAAGGACAGAACAAATACTTAAAGTCGTCATAGCAACACTTTGCGGACTCTAATTTTTTGATTATTTGACAAAATAATTAATATTGTTTAAAAAAATCAGTCGTTGCTATGACTATCGATCGACTGCAGTTATGATGAGGGTGGATTGGAAATGCAAAGAATTTTACAATTTTGTTGTTTTAGAGAGTTAATACCAAAAAAGTTTGTATGCAACATTTCCACAAAATAGTTTTAGCGGACGAATCGGATTAAGGACCTGGCGACGAAGGAGTCGACTTGCGGACTTGTTACATAAATAACTATTTTCCTAAAATTGTTTTTACTTTTTTTATATGAAATTGACTTGTATTAAAGTTCTCACAATTAAAAATTGATCGACTATTAAAAATAGACTTTGACATTTTTTTTATCTTAAGGTGGGGTTGTATCCATTTACAAATCCTTACTACTTAATTTTTCAGTTAAATTTGTTATTTGATGAGATAATAGTTTGAAATTTTTACAGTTTGTAGCTTTCAGTGTTTGCCATTTGAATAAACTATAATTTATAAAGACATAATTAAATAAAATACCCATATTTTTTTAAAAGTTATTCCTAAAATTGATTTTTACTTTTATATACAGCTTGTATCAGAACTCGCTCCCCGTCAGAAAGGTGCGTATAGTTTAGACAATTTTGAAGCTAAAGTTCCTTTACAAAAAAATCTAACTCTTTGGGTTTGGGAGATAAGAACGTTTGAAAATAGCTAATCACAAAAGGCCTTGCTCTAGAGGACTAGGGAAATTAAATACGTTGCTAGGGAAACAAAAAATAGATAGAACGGACAATAAAAGTGGACACTTGAATTATTTTTTATTCCTTAGTAATGTATCTACTGCATATACTACACCTGGGAGAGAGCTTCTGGTGTTCTGGTATTGGTCACTTTGAGACCTCTGTATCTCGCAAACGAAGAATAAAAGATTTACTTTTATTGCATTTTTGCCATCTCCATTGCTGGTACCATTAGGGCCTTTCCGGTGGGGAGTGAGTTCTGATACACCGTGTATTAAATTGATTTGTATCAAAGTTCTCACAGGTTCTGCTAATGTTTTTTGGTTTTAAGTTGGGGTCGTATGATGTGATGAGATAATAATTTGTAATTTAAACTTTGTAACAAAAATGGTTTTTCATCGTCTACATTTCGAATTTTCTATAATTTATAAGATCTAAATTAAAATATTTTTTAAAAGTCACTCCTAACAATTATTTATGTAACAAGTCCGCTAAAACTATTTTGCGGAAGTGTTGCCTACAATTTTTTTTGTAAATTTCTTTACTTTTCCAATCCACCCTCATCAAGTCCAGTCGATCGATAGTGATAGCAAGGACTGATTATTGAAACCATAATAATTATTTTGTCAAATAACAATAAATAAATTACAGTCCGCAATTGTTGCTATCACAACTTTAAGTACTTATCCTTTAAAATGACATTTTACGGAGTCAAAACAGTTCCCAAAGTAGGTAACCACTTTAGAGAGCGTGTACCAAAAATTGATTTTTACCTTTTTTTAAATTAAATTGATTTGTTTCAAAATTCTCACAATTAAAAAATGAGGAATTAATAAAATAGACTGACAAGTTTTTTTTTATCTTAAGATGATGGAGTTGTATCGATGTAGAATTTCTTTACCTTATTTTTCTGTTAAATTTGTTATTTGGTGAGATAATTAGAAATTTTTACTGTTTTATAATTTTATCAGTGTAGATTTAAATGATTTTTTAATTTGATTTTCTTTTTTACTTTAGTTTTTACCGTTGTGCAAAAATATTAAATCTATAAACAATACTCGAAGAGAGAAAATTAACGAAATATAAAATATACAATTTTCATGCAAAATTAATTGCCTTGTCTTTTTTTTAATTCAACTTTTATCAATTGTGACTTTTCCAAGCACTTTATCAGGCGGATACGCCTTAGTTCGTGGGCAAAATTACAAAAGTAAGCCAAAAAATTGCAGTATTTACCCTTCTCTTATGTTTGTGTTAGTGTGTCAATGAAAAAAAATGGTTAGTTCCAAAATATACCAACTTTTATAAAATTGATTTTCTAGGAAATCTTTCTCACAATGACAACAAACTCACAAAATATGGTAAATATTTTTTGACACAAACAAAACCCAAAAATGTTTTGTAGGGTCATTCTACTATCAACATGTTATTAACCATGATTGCGTTTATCGTAGTCGTATTATCCTTATCTCTAGCTTATCTCAAGGAAGGACCATCAAACTTATCATGTAGTTTTGCCTACTACACCCTGTACCTACTTTTCACAGCCTTCTTAGCAGTGTTGCCATTCGGAGGCCCGAAAGTGCCAAAAGACACAAACCGACAAGAATTTCATGTTTTAACAGGAGGTCTTAGTTTAGTTTCTTGTTTGCTCGTTTTATTCACTTTGGAAGTGTTTGGCGTCAAAATTCTAAATTTTATTACTGGAAATTTGTTTGATTTGACAATTTCTGCACTTTTGACGGGGCTTTTCCTCACATTTTATGTCCATTTGAGGAGCTATTTTTTACCGACTGAGTGTTTGAATCCTAAAGTAATTGGGAAAAATGCAATTGAAAGTCTTTTCCTTGGACGAGAGGTGAGACCACAATTGTTTGGACGTCTTGACTTGAAAATATATTTTAACAGAATTGCCATACTGACAATGGTTTGTTTACAATACTTTTAAATAAAAATTTAACAATTTTTTTTTTGTTAAGGTGCTACTTGATTGTGGGTTTCTTTGCGAAAATACAAAAAATAAAACCTTGCTTGTTTTGAGTACAATTAAGTTTGTTTACTTTATCGATGGTCTGTTGATGGAATACACTTACGAAACTTCGATGGAAGTGCGACAAGTTGGTTTTGGGTTTGGTTGTGGGGTTGGTAATTTTGTTTACCCATTTTTGATGAGTGTATTGACAAAATACCAAATCTCCACCAATCTTCAATTTGAGAATTGGCGACTTTTTCTTACTTGTGTCGTTTTCACAATTGGTTACCTCATCTATCGTGTTAGCAACAATCAGAAGTACAATTTTAGGGAAAATCCTGGGGCAAAAGGTAGGTGGATGAACGTATGTTTAAATAATATTTTTTTTCGTGTTAAGGTTTCAAATCGATTCCGACTGGTGTTAAAAACAAGAAACTGCTATGTTCAGGATTGTGGGGAATTGTACGTCATCCCAATTATTTGGGGGATATTTTAGTTCACTGGTCGTTCACTGGCTTTATGTTGTGTGTGCCAGGATTTATGATCTATTTCGATATTTTGTTTATGATTGATCGTTCAAGTCGGGATAATATGAATTGTAAGGAGAAATATGGTAAAGTTTGGGACCAATATTGCGATGAAGTGAAATATATTCTTGTACCTTGGATTTATTAAAGAATAAACAATTTTTCAATGTAGCGAAAAAATTTTTATTTGGGCGTAGGACCCCTAACCGAAAATAGAATGAACTCTCAAGTATCAGAATTATTAGTGTCAATGAGGGACTTTTTTGAATAATGAAAAAAAATAAAGAAAAACAGAAACAGCAATGAGGGGTACGAACTGTTGTATTTTTGATTTAATGAAGAATAAAATTTTTCTATACACAAACCTAGTTTTTAAAATAATGTTGTACAGTTCTGGTACAACAGAAAAAAATGAGACCCAATGACATCTTTTTGTTTTTTTTTACGTGAAATTCAATCAATTCCGGAGCTTTAGAGATTTTGTTATGTGAATAATAACCAGAAGTTCCAAAAAATACGTTTTTGCACTTCCGGCCCTAAAGTTGATACTGTTTACAGGGACTGAAGTGGGTCATTTACTCCATAGGAAATAAATGAACTCTCTAGGGATTCAGTTCATATTTAATCCCTAAGGGAATAAATAATCCACTTTAGTTTCCGTAGACAGAAACTAAAGTATCTATTTTAGTCTTAGAAGTGCAAAAAAGAATAATTTTGCAGTGCAAAAAATAGCGTATATACCTCGGGACTAAAGTGCCTAAATCCCTTGAGTGGTTGTTGCCTCCGGGCTTTGCTGCACTTTGAAGTCTTTAGACCCTCTATACACAGTGTATTAGAACTCACTCCTCACCCGGAAAGGTGTTAGTGGTAACAGCAATGGAGGCGACAAAAATGCAAAAAAGTAGGTCTTTCATTCTTCGTTTGTGTAACAGAGGTGTTAAAGTGACCAATCCCAGAAGCTCTTTCCCAGGTGTAGTATACACAGTAGATGCGTTAAGAAGGAATGAAAAATAATTCAAGTGCCCACTTTTATTGTCCGTTCTACCTACTTTTTGTTTTTCTAGCACGTGTTTTGTTTCCCTAGTCCTCCAGAGCAAGTCCTTTTGTGATTGGCTATTTTCAAACGTTCTTATCTACCAAACCCAAAGTGTTAGAACTTTTTTATAAAGGAACTTCATAATTGCCTAAACTATCGCACCTTCCCGTTGGAGAGCGAGTAATGATACAGGCTGTAAATAATATGCTATTTGTAGAAACAAGTTTCCTAACTCTTAGAAATTTTTTAGGTGTCAAAAAATAAGCAAAAGCTTTCGCAAAATATTATTAAAAGAACCAATGGTTTCTTCAAATTTTTAAGAGTTTGAAATTATAAAAACAGAAGAAAAACAATGTGGAATTTGAATTTTGCATACTTTCTTCAGAAATTTTTGTTAACCCACCGGTTGAGAGCCACTGTGTGGCTTATGATAGTTTATTAGCAATTAATTTTTTCATTAAAAAAACGGAGATGGTGTTGCATGGGTGTTTTTAGAATTTTTCAAAATTGTGACTAACTTGTTCATTTGTGGGAGGTTTGAATCCCGGTTCTGGCAAAAGTTTTTGTATTTTTTTCGTAAGATTTAATAACAAAGCATAAATTGAAATAGAAGAATAACGTAGTGGACCAAGACGTTAATTTACCTCTGCTGTTTTGTAAATTATATTAAAATTTACGCAATTTTTTATAATTCTAGTTCAGCGGTTCTCAAAATTTAGGACTTCAATTTCAGAACGAGTTTTTGGGAAAACTATGCATTTTTTATTTATATAAATTTTGCTTAATCGATTTGTCATGCCATTTTCTGTTTGCCTTTAAATTTTTGCTAAACCATTCCCTAACACGCTGTATTAGCTGCTTCAAAATTATAAAAACGCCAACCTCGCATTTTACCAAATTATCTTTCTAAATAAGGTTGAAAAAAATGTAAAATAATTATTAATAATTAGATTTTTTAATTACATTAGCTATTATTTTTTTTGAAGTGCATGAATAATTTATAACAGCTCAGTTTGAGAGAAAATACGACGTTGGCGTTTTTATAGTTTTGAAACAGCTAATAGGTATTAATAATGTTGTTGCTTATTCCATGGATACGAATAGAGGTAGTACACCTTTATTCTATAAGTGGTTACTATGGTACATTATTTGATTTAGTTATTTTTTATTTTACTAATAGAATAACCATTTAGTGAATTTTTTATTCTTTTGGTGATTTTTTTATTCTATCCGTAAAAATATTTAACAAAAGTATATATGCAATACAAGAGAACAAATAAGAAAAAACTTTGTATTATATATAAAGAAAAGTTGGCATTATCTGCTCGTGAACACATCACTGGCAGACAATGAACAACTTTTCTTTACTTGTATAATAAACTACTATTGTCGGCCTAACTACGTTGTCAAGACTTTATCTTACTATAAACAAATGTGCTATTTCACTATTTAAAATCAAGAAAAAAAGTGCCGTTTTTTGATAGTTGCACACAATAGATATTTACCTAACGAGTTGGGAGTTGTTTTACAAACAAGTTAAGTACAATATTTTTGTAAAAAACATTTTTTTGATAATTTAGTTCTTTTTGCTGATGGGTTGGTATTAACAGGTCAAACAATCAAAAAATTGACATGAACTGTCACTTATCACAAAAAAGTATCGTTTCCATCTCAACGGTAGCGATACCATCCTACTAAATGTCCCTAGCCATTGCAAAGTAAAAAACACCGCAGTGCGTTCCCCACACGCTGGAGCTGAAACTTATGTGCCAGCAAACAGAAAAAAATGTTTGAGCGCAGGACCCTAATTGTTCATTTATCGTTTTTTTTTTCGTAAAACATCTCCAATCAACTCAACTGAGTTGTAAAAATAGCCAAGAAGATAAAAAAAACATTTTTTCGGAAACTGCAAATGATAATAGGAGAAAGGCAAATTTGGATTTCTAAAGGGTTTTAAATAGCATACATTCAAGCATGGAGTTCTCTTAGGTAATAAGAAACTCTACCGCAGATCTAAAATCGATAAATTCAGAAGAAAAAACTTTATTTCGATTTATTTTTTACTTTTAGTAATTTCGAGGTCGAGTAAAAATGTAAAATTGTATGCATGTTGGGGATATGGGATTTAACTTAGAAAAACACACATTTTAGTGAATGTAATGTAATTATTACATACAAAATATAATAGGTACAATGTACAATGCAAGTAGTGTTTAATTATAAACATTACTGTAAAACGTGATGTTATCTACATTTTCGCTTAAAGCTTATTACACATAAAGCCAACACGCGCAAAGAACATACTAGTAAAAGGCTAAATATTAGCTAAATGTCTACTCAATTAAAAAAAAACGTGATATTTTTGATTTAGAGCAACAATTTAAGTGATTTTTTAGTGAAGAAATGTCAAGTTTACACCGAAATTGTATGAATTAGAATGACACTTGATTTTGGTGCATTTATCGCATTATCTAAGTACATGCCAAAGTTGACTAGATTGAAAATGCTACAGCATGTACGTGATAAGAATTATTGTAGTTAATCATTATTTATTAAAGTATTTTTTACTAAGTCTCTAGATATAGTGAAAAATACTTTTAGCAGATTGATAAAATTGAGGCAAAAATATTGATCTCTTTTTGCATCAATTAAATGAATCCTATTGAAACTACGTATTTACAATTAAAATATTTACATGACACTTTACGGAAGCAATGCAAAATAAAAAGGAATGTTTCTGCTTAGAGAGCTAACTTTACAAATTGACAATCATTCAATGTCTCAGTCATAGCTTTGGATTATTATTTTAAATCAATATTTAAACATATTGAAAATTCTCTTTGTTTTTCAAAAGTGGTTGATGTTCGATATTCTTATCTAAATCGTAACTCGTCAACCAGTCTTTATTTTCCGGTTTAAAAACACCGAAACAAGTGCAATCGAAAAATTCAAGAATATTTTTTATCGGACCTTTTGAAAATGGACTTTTCCCGCCATTACTTACAATGTAACTGTAGCGCCCTCTGTTCATTCTTTCGTTCGTTGTCATACCAAGACACGAAATCTGAAAAATGATTCGATAAAGAAACACAGAACTAAATGGAGGACTAAATGCAAATAAGGTCAAAAAAGCAAAAAAATAGAAAATAATGTGTAGTTTTTTTAATGTCTAAGCACCTTTGCAATCTACATTTTTTGGTCAAAACTTAGCTTTTATTCGCGAGACTATAATTTAATTATAATTTTCCTACGACACTATTCGAAAGACTTCAATTTCACACATTTACTAGGCCCGAAAGTTGACAACTAAAAGTTTAAGGTTTTGAAAGAATATCAAAAAATGAACAAAACAGGGTGTTTTATGTAAAAAATATAATTTTGCATTGTAACATTTTTTGGATAAAATTTTTTTTTGGGATTAAATTTTGTACAAATTTATTTGAATTTTATTTTAACATACCGACATTAACGTTTTATTCAATTTTGTCACCATTATAAAAAATTTTGGAAGCTCTCCCTCCAAAATTAATTTTTGGATCCGTCCTTAGTTGCTATTCTGTTTATCTGCAAGGAGAGCTCAGAAGCAAGACAACTGTGTGAACAAACGTAACAAACTTTGCAGCTTCCTTTAACAAATAACCATTTATTTAAACTTTAAAAATCCAGAACTTTAATACACAGGACACTGTTTTCGGCGGTCCGCCGACATCACAACACGATGGATGGAATCTACTGTTGGCGTGAAGCATATACTCATGAGCCAGTTACCAAAATAATGCAAATTGCAAATAAACTTTTAAATGCAATTCAATAAATAATAATAACAATAATAATATTTTTAAAACTCCAATGCACTCCATGCCGAGGAGAGTTTTTACTTTTTTATAGAGAATTTAATAATGTTAGCAGGTCTTTGTTTTCGACTTATAAACAAAACTTGACATTTTAGTGAAATCTTAAAAAATTCTTATCTTCGTTATTATAAAAGTACACATTTAATACAAAGACAATATACAAGCACTTTTTTACATAGAATTTAATAATGTTATCATTCGTTTAGCTGTAATATCACAATACAAGTTGTATTTTTTTAAATGAGAATCATAGTTTTTTTGAACTCAAAACAATATAAATATAATTTGATATTTTTATATCCCATTTCAGTTCATAGCAGAATTGCAACAGCGCATTTGAATTTTTCGGAATGAAAAATCAAACACAAATTGAGAGTTTCTGTAAAAGAAAAGTATTTAAACTAAATCCAATTTGTGCTCCATTTCACTCCAAAAAATTCAAATGCGCTCTTGCAAAATGGGATATATAAAAAAGATTCGGGGATTCCCAACAAAGATACACTGGTTTGAAAACTACTCTTTGAATTCCGTTTTCTTCAAATGTTGGCTAAATGTTAATGTTTATTGTTATTTTATCTATACAGGGTGCTCAAAAACTGGCGCATCAACTCAGTGGTACGTTATTGAGAAGCAAGTGCAGATTACGGGAAAAATGTTGAAAAAATACCTAAAGTCATATTTTAAAAAATCTGAAGCTACAAACTTATTGTGTTAACTTTTTTGGTATTCATTATTTTTTAATGTTTTTATGCTTCACACAAGGTAATCGTTCCCTAACAAAACGATGAATAATTATTTTAAAATTTTCTATCAGACTTTAGCAGTTTCTTTAATTTAAAAAATTAAAATTCATCAAAAAAATCACAAGTGTAGATGTGCCAACACTGGCAATTATTTCCTAGGAAACCGTTTCAAAATAATTTATTTTTATTGTTGATCAAATTCTATTCAGAAATAAAATTAACTAGACGCCCTCTGGTGATGACTTTTGAACTATGTCGAAAACAGTAAAAATTCCACATTTAACTGACATTTAATGAATTGTTCAACAATTTTGCGTGTATAGTGTTAATTACTTACAATAGAAAGAATCACTTTAAAAGTACGTGGTGGTAAAAACCAGCGTTGACTTTGGTTCTGTAGTTTTTCGTGGTATAAGGTGTTTATTGTTGGAACTTGAAAGTGGATAAAAAGTGAAAAATATTTAAATTTTGATTACAAAGTGTTATCAAACAGTTGTCTAATTAAAGATTATAAGTAATGGATCACAGCGAACATAAAGTTTGGCTCAAGAAACCTATAAATTAGTGAAGTGTGTGAATTTTAGGTTAGAATTTTTCACTGAAAAAATCATGAAATGCTGCGGTAAATCTACAAAACTACAATAAAGATTAACAACTGCTGATACATTTAAGCATAAATTATGCCAAAAGGTAGGCTTTTCAATGTCTTTGTAGTAATTTTCCAATAAAGAAAGTGAACCAAAGAGTCATTCGTATTTCGTGTTTTCCTCGTCATCTCTCATTTGTCACCATAAGTTTCTTGCATCAAAGATACAATAATCATTCCGCATAGGCAATGCAATAATTGTGAAGCCCCAAAATGCGTACAACGCTCAAAATATCCGAATAAACATTTTCCCGCCATTTATAGTTACTGTTTTCGACCTAGCTCAGTGGCGCCCCCAACGGTAATTTTATTTCCGAATTGCGATCACGACTATTTGACAACGTTGCCACATATCATTTATCTAAAATCCGTTATTTATCAATAACTTTAATACAAAGAATTTTTTTACTATTTTTACCTTTATATGTAACCAATTTTCTACCACACACCATTGAGTTGGTGTGTCAGTTTTTGAGCACGCTGTATATTTTTGACAAAAATATATTTAAAATATTTGCAAGTAGTTGGCCATGGGAAAATTATTTCACATAAAAGGTGTGAATAATCTAGAAATGTTGTGAACGGTTATTAAAGTAAAAAATGTAAATTTATAAAAATTAGCTATGTTAAAGTTATTTTCAATGAAACAAATATACGAGCGTCGCAGATGTTAATTACACAAAAAATATGCAGAAAATATTTCCAAAATAGTTTTTCGCAAATATTTCAAAACTAACTCATTGTCAACGAGTTAGTTTTGCATTTAGACGGCTCATTTATGGATTTTTCTTTTAATAACATTTTATTGATTTTTTCTATTTTCTCTTCCTCCACCTTATCCTAAAGAAATGTTCTTAAACTGTTTTTATTTGTCTTTTTTTCAATCGAAACCTTCATCAATTTTTATTTTTTACATTTCCTTGTTTTGATAGAAATCTTGTTTTTATCAATTTATTAATATATTCAAAAATGGGATTACAATATTTCTTCGTATTCTTTTACTTTTCCCTTAAATATCTTTTGACGCCCACGACTTTTTTCAATTATAATTTCTCATGTAATAAAATCTTTTTTTTTTCATTAGTCGAATGAATTTTTCTTTGTCTATTTTGTTTCTACCTTCATTCTTAGTGCATGCATTTTCTTTTGTTGTTAAATAATATTAATTAATATTAATAAAATATAAAATAATGCAATTTCTTTCAATTTTTTTAGTTGCATCTTTCTTGCTCTTTTTGTATAATTATTTGTCATTTCTTTCAGTCAAAAGCCAGTGAACACTAGAATGTACAGGTCTTTATTCTTTTTATACATTTTTATTTGGTTTTAACTCGTTTGTTAATTTTTTTATCTTGATTCTTCTACTTCATTTTTTCCCAAACTTCCACTTCCAACTGAATTATTTTACAACACGACGCGTTGGAGTTCTTTTAACTATATTCAAAATATGCATTCTTAGTAAAAAATAAAAATATCAATTTCTGACATTTTGTTAAAGTCAAAAATTCAATACTAACAAAAAATCATCGGATGAAAATGTTAGATTTCACAAGTCAACAATAAATTAAGATATAAAATAAAATTAAATTAAGACAAAACAATGAATTAATTTTGATTCTCATTTGGCCTTAAATGTTAGTCCTCCGTTTTATTTATTTTATTTTTTTCATTTCTTACCTGATAAAGTTGACAAACAAACAATGTGAAGACCCAAACACAATGGAATAAAGTATTGGCAGCAACCCACGCAACCCACGTGTCACACTGCGCAATTGATAAAACAAATTTCCAATAACCTTCAGATGTTGTGACGTTACAAGTAGTTTGGTTTTGCCAAAATTTCACAGATCCGTACAACATTTGACAACACATCATTACTAAACTGGCCAAAAAACCGATGAAATATTTGTGATTTTTAGCACCTGAAATTTTTTTAGTGATTGCAGGTGCTTTAACTCGACCTTCAGTCTTGGCATACAATCAATTAATAATTAATTAATTAATTTAATTAATATCAATTGTTGTGGTAGAAGCCTTATTTTCCGTTTTTTTAATAGCCTTTTTCATTATAAATGAATAGTTTTAACATTTTTAAATAGCCCAGTCAAATTAGACAAATCGATCGAATAACTTTATAGAGTTGGAGTTTTTTTTTAAACATTCCTTTACACTTGGGAAGACGTATATCAAAAGTTTCCGAGGTTGGAGGGCGAGCTTGAGGAGGGGGAATAGGTTAAAGCAGTTTTTTTATGGTTTTTTGCTTATATCTCGAAAACTATTACACCTATCAATTTTTATCTTTTCACCAAAATTAAAGCTGATAAAATTTACTACAAAATGGTTGTATGCATTTTTATTGTAGGATTAACCATAAACGAGTTATAGGGCTGGAAATGAATAATTATTTAAAAAAATGTGCTGTAAAAGCAAAAACCTTGTGATTTGAAAACCTGACAATAAACTGAATTTATTGGGTCCAACACTTCATTAGAGGAAAAGGGGGAGACATGGGGGTCTCAGAAGTTTTCAGAGCCGTCTTTAAATGCTGCATTTTTGTCTTCGTCTCAAATATTGAAAACTGAACTACAGTCTTGTTCAGTAAAATACAGGCTGATTGAGATAAAATAAAGAGCCTGAAGACCTGCCGATGCAACCCAAAAAACAAATTTCATTTAAGACTTTGATCCGATTTCAATTACGATTTGCAAGTTGAATCCAAGTTATCTATCATCTTATGTCACACTGACATCAGCGCAGAGAACGATCATTAGTGTCATTCAGTTCTCGCGGAATGATAGAAAAAGTAGAAAAGCCTTTTCGTTGAAAAGCCTAATATTGTTTAAGTTGCATAAATATGCAAAAATTATTCGCTGCGCTCACTCGTTTTGGCAAACATTATACTCGTTAAACAAAACTGACTATGTAAACACAAGAATATGCCAAGAAGGTCGAGTCAAAAAATATCACCAAGTTTTTTTAAGTTTTACTTACCTATACAATTAGCAACCCACGGACAGTGATGATCAAACCTTGCGACACATTTATTGCACACTGAGCAATGCTTAGATCTTAACGGTCTTCTCACTAAACAAGACGAACAAAAAGTCGACGGTTCGAAACCACCTGAACCTTGTTCGGCCAATTCAATTATAGTCTAAAATTGTTGATATTTAATTATTAATGTGAAAACTCAATGTTTAGGTACTTTACCCTAAATCTCAGCTGTTGTGAAGTTGAAATAACACCAGCATCACCTAACCATGACTTGAGAAAGCAATACCATAATATTCCTGAACTAGATAGGAAGACGATTGTTGTTATAATGTTTGTGGCTGGCATTATATAAATAAACCATGTGAAATACATCCATAATTTTGTTGATAAATAAATACTAAGAGGTAGAAGTGCCATTAATCTATCGTCGTATAAAATTTGACCGGCATAATGCAAAACTATGTATAAGCACACTAATAGAAATAGCTTGATTAAAATTATTAAATTTGTGCCTAAAATCGAACCAGCGATGTAAAATGCCATAAAGGGGGTGCCTACCATGCACCACCAGCGTAATCTCTGAAAGAAAAACATACAAGGCTAATAGTTTTTGAAAATTGGGAGAATGAAAAAAGAAGTTATAAAAAGACACCACTCTCACATTTTTAGCAACAACGCAATTACCTAAACAGATTTAACTGCATTTGAACAAAGATTAAACTGAACTTGAACAATGTAAAAATTAAAATATTTATAGATTTCGAGCTCATTTCTAATCGATAAAAATTTATTGCGAAATTTGTTACCATAATGTCGACAGTAACAAAATCTTTAATACTTGATACTCTAGTGACAAATTTAGTGTCAAGAAAACCGACTAAAACCAATTGTGAAAAGTGCCAGTTGGTTTTATAGCTTTGAAACAGATATTATACAAAGTAAATGTATTTTTACAATTAATCAACATTGTTTTTAGAATGTTAGGTTTTGTACATAAACAATGCTAAGGAATAATCTAGATAGAAAAATTATAATCGAAAAGAATCTAAAGATAGGTTTATAAAATAATTTCATGAGTCTAGATTTCAAATCTTCAGACGTCTTTAGAACCGAGTCAGAGAAGGATCTTAACACAAGTTTAGAGAAGAAAACAGAAACAATGCTAAAGAATCATCTGGAAAAATTCTAAACGAAACTAGAGAACTATTTTGAAATGACGTAATGTGAATTTAAAGAATGTAGAAGTGTTTGTAATAGTTATTTATGTACCAAGGGCATTATGATGATATTTATATTCGAGGGTAACAGTTAAAGTCGAGGGCCTCCGGCCCGAGATTTATAAAATCGAGTTATGCCCGTGGTACATATATAATGTTTTATTTTCCACTTGTAATATGAAAATTAATTGATTTATTTTTGTCAACATTAGTACGAATTAGCGGGCGTAATCATGATGTCCGCTTATTATGTCCATAGGGCATAATGAACAGGTTTATATAATGCGTATGTGATTGACGAAAAGAATCAATAATATACAAGTGGAAAATAAAATACTATTATATCGGGTGTGTCAAAAGTCGCAGCTAGATAAAGATCCACAGAACACTATTTTCGATAAAAAAAAAATCACAAAACCTTTCATTTGGTTGAAATCAAAAACAAAAAACCAAAAGTATTATCATGGTAACATTACTAAATGTTACCAAATGTTGCTCCACTTTTAAAATGATGTTTTTAACTCATTTTAAAAACCAAAGGAAATGTTTTCCTACAAGTCTTTTTGAAAAATTAGATAATAATTCAAGAAAACATTAATATGGATCATTAAGTTAATAGATCTGTTTTTCCTACAATTCCACATTAAAGTATGCATTTTTTGCTACTTCTACGAGCTGCTGCATCTTAAAAAAGAAGCAATGATTTTTTTTATTATTTTTTTAACGGGTAATAAGGCCACTAGTATCCACTCTCAAGAGTGTATCCGCGACTTTTGACACACCCGATATAGCAAAGGCATGATGACAGTGTTTATATTCAAGAGCAGTATTTTACAAATCCGAGGTCCTCCGGCCGGAGATATGCCAGAGGTTCATACAATTTTTACTTTTTCACTTTAAAGGTATTATAATTATTAGTTATTACTGAGAAAAAGCGTATTTACTATTTATAAAATGAAGTGTACTTTATATTATAGTATATTAATATTATATTATTTTTATTTGTAATTTTTCAATAAAAATTACGACACTTAAAATTTGGAGAAGAATACTGGGTGTATCAGAAATACGTATGTTAATTTTAACAGGTAACAGAGCTTAACAAATAAAGCATTTTTTCTATTTGTAATTTTTCAATAAAAGTTTCGCAAATTTACTTAAAATTTGGAACAAATAACATATAGAAATTTGTACCCGCCTATGGGTACAAAAACAAGAGTATCGAACTACTTTCGTTGTGACAGAAACGGACAATTTGAACAATTTAAAACAACAATGAAAATTTTAGTCATGAATACACAGTTCTTATTAAACACTGACCGGCTAGGTATAGGACGTATTGATATCATTACAAATATCGATGTTCTTTCGATGCCGTTAAGAAAGTAAAGTCGTTTCATTTGAAAAAACTGAGTTAGAGCCGTTTTTTGATAACGATTGTGATAAAATTCTACCGGAAAACTTTTGAAGATTGAAACAAAATAATCTATTGGCAACACTGAATAACTGGCCTCCCTGCTAGCTAGTTATATGGAGCCGTTTCACCTGACTGCCATGCCGGCGATCGTCGGGCGGAAGTCTATGACAATTGAGTTTGAAATGTTGACATTTAAATTTGATAGTTAAAAATGCCAAATTAAGATTTCAAATTTGTTACCAGCCTGACGACAAAAAAATACAATCTTTAAAAGTCACCCGGTACTAGTCTTGAATTTTGATAGTTGATAATTCTGAAAATAATATTCAATAAAAAAAAATTATCCACTTATCCCAAAGGGTTGTGATATTTTAAATAAACTATTGAAATGATAATTTCAACATAAAAATTTACATAATTATGTCAAAAACTGTGACAGATAAGTACCAACAACTTGAGTAAATTTTACGCAGTTCAGGAAGATGAATTCAAAAATGCACTAAAAATGTGTGGTTACTTTTCAAAATTTTTAAAATAGCGCCAATTTCTAGTAATTTCGGAAGCTCTGCCATTTTGAAAATAATTTATTTAAACTCAGAATTTTTAAACCTATAGGTACATTAGAACTTAAAAAGTTTCTAATGTAAGCCCTAAAAAATCACCCTGTATAAGACAATTTAAAGAATGTTCATGAAAGAATGGACTGATCCAGAAATACTGAGTCTGTTGGCAACACTGAACTTAAATTTTTAAGGATACCAATGAAGTACGCTTCCAGTTAACAACAATTTAACATTCTTGTGGGGTTGTACGTCAAATAATTGTCAAGAAAAATCGAATTTGGTTCCAATTTTGCAAATTACGAGCACAAATCTGTTGCCCACAGACTCAATATTTCTGGATCAGTTTGTATTTATTTCATTTTTGCGGTCAATGGTCTTTGGGAAGCCCCAATATTACGTTAAATAATATTTTATTTACGTTGTTTTTTGTTATTAATGTTTGCTTATTTACTGTTTTATTTCCAAAACGTGGAGAATTATACCGGGTGACTTCTAAACATTTGAACGAATAAAAAAAACGAAAAATGTTTGACGCCAGGACGGTAAAAAGGATCCATCAAAAAGGCTGTGCTTTAGGAATTCGTACCATACAAGGACATTTTAAAGCTAGGAGAGCAAACACCAACTTGATGAAAATAAATAAAAACTACTTACCTTATCTTTAGTAATTTTCGTAAAAATATTTCTTGTATGCCCACTACTTATCGCTTCTTTAATCCGTTCCGCAACTTTGGAACCTATCCAAATAGCCCCTAACTGTGTTTGTAACATCGACAGTGGTGTATCTCCCCTATGATTAGGTACATTTAGACTTGCTTGTCCCTAAAGCAACCTTTCAACATAACCCAAATGCATACTCAAACCCATCTCACCTGAACAATCAACGTTGAAATAGCCGACGTATTCCTAGCCAAAATCGCCCAATGTAGTGCTGTATTCCCTTGCTGATCTGTCAAATTCGGGGATGCCCCTAACGTCAACAACAATCTAGTCGGATCCAAACTACAAACTTTCCAACACGACCACATCAAAGGCGTCATGCCGGCCCTATCCACCAAATCGGGACTAATCCCCCTTGCGATAAAATACGCCACAAGGGCCGTGTGTCCAAACTGCGCTGCTAAATGTATGCAAGAACAACCCTCAGCGTCTCTGAGCGTCGGATCTGTGCCAGCGTTCATTAAAATCACCACGGCATCGAGGTGGCCTTGGCGGGTGGCCCAGTGAAGGGGGGTTGCATTTAACTCGCCCCCCACAGCGTCCACTTCAGCTCCCTTCTCGATAAAATAACGAATAATGTCTTTGCGGTTGTTGATAGCCGCCCAGTGGAGCAAAGTCACTGTTTCGCTGTCTCGCTGGTTGACGTTATAGCCGGCTTCGACTAGTTCTTTGACGCGGCCAAAGGCACCATACTAGGAGTTATTCGGCCGTTAAGTGAGGTTTTATACAAAGGGGCTACTTACTTGAGTGGCTTTGACGATGTCGAAACCGCTGTAGTCGTGCTCGATTGCTGGGACTGGTGGTTCTTTGGATATTAAACTGTGGCAATCACGTTCGGTGCCAACACAACCGCCGGCACTCGCAGCAGCTGCCCCGCAAGCGTTTTGGTACATTTTTAATAGATCTTTTTAAATTTTTGATCATTAAGTTTGACAGGAGAATGACACAAACATTAATGCAAATGGAGGTTAGGTTTCAATATAGGAACTCTTAAGGTTTCGGACTGGCGGAAATCGATAATTCGTGACGAGACGAATAGCTCTCCGTTAATTAGAATGATCATTTACACATTTTAGCAATATTTGAGTACAATATTACGCGCTATCAGTCGTGACGTCACCTCCCCACTCTTATTACGGTAGGTCAGTTGCTCAAAGCTAAACAACCAGTCTTTTACATGTGGTGTAATACGTTTTTCGGTTTTTTGGTTGTGTTTGTGCGTTAATAACGTGTCAAATAGCTGCAGCGGGTGTAATTTGTGCCACTAGAGACTTTAATTTAATTTAGAAGTGACTTTTTGTGAAAATACGAACTTTATAAAAGAATACAGGGAACCACGTTGTCGGTGAGAAAGTGAGTAAGCTTTAATTATACTTTGAGAAACTATTATATTTATGCATTTTAGTGGCAGAAAAGCACATTGTTAAGTTTCACTTTATTGCGAAATTTTTTGGGGACGGTAATCGCTTTTTAGTTCGGGGAGAAAATGCTTTTACCAGCGGTCACGTCACCAAATTTAGGTTTGATGGCACAGTACAACCGATGAGAATTTCTGCAGAAGTTCTACCGAGCATGAAAAAGCTAAATTATACTGTGGAGGTTTGTATTTATTTAACTGTTAGACATTTCTTCTACAAAGTGTGTTTTAGATTTCATATGACCTAGAAGAAGGGGTTAAGACGGCACATTGTACCTGCCCAAGGGGCAACGTGGCTTGCCATCATATGGCTGCAGCATTATATTATGCTCATTATAATGTAAGTGCTACTGACATTGAGTGTCAGTGGAGTGCCCCATCAAAAACAACACCACAAACAGAAGTCATTAAGTTAGCTGATGTTTACAAGCCGAAATTATCAAACTATACGGCACTGTCTAGGTCCTCTACTGAGGACGAAATTATTCAGTTCCGTGCCGAAATAGGCGTCACGAATGTGGTGGGCTTCACTTGGCTCCTAAGACCAGAAGCAAGTGAAGAAGCCAGAAAAATTATTGCAGATATCGAAGAAATTCTACAAAGCTTAGAATACGTGCAGGCCATAGACAAACAAAAGTTTCTTTTGGAGAAGTGCAGAATAGATGAGGCACGCATTAAACTGGTTGAGGCGTGCACTCGGGGCCAACATGTTAACGAAAATTGGCATGTAGCAAGGAAACATCGTTTAACGGCCAGCAGGTTTGGCATGGTACTATCTGCTTGCAGTAGACGAAGATTCCCACCCTCTTTATTTAAAAATTTGGCGGAAGGCTATTCGCTTGACAGGGTTGCTGCTGTGCAGTGGGGTAAGACCCACGAGAAGACAGCGCTCAGAGAATTTGAAGAAGCGACGAATCTTAAAGTCCAAGAGACGGGATTTTGGTAGGTCGAAAATAATTAACACGTATAACTTAGATGAATAATGTAATATTACTTTTTTTTGTAGGTTGGAAGAATCAGGCTTTTTGGGAGCAAGTCCTGATGGATTAGTGGAAGAAGATGGGATTCTCGAAATTAAATGCCCATATAAATATAGGGACACTGACAGTTTGTCTGAAGCCCTGAAGGATAAAAAATATTTTTATTGGAGGGATGAAAATGAGGACATTAATCTTAACAGCAATCACAATTATTACCACCAAGTACAGGGGCAAATGCACATCACTGGTCGAAGTATCTGCTACTTTGTCGTGTGGACACCAAAGTGCACAGAGATATTTCAAATTGAAAAAGATCCGGGGTGGTCAGAAAATATCAATATTTTAAAAGAATTTTATCTTGACCAATATATTTCCTTTATTTCACAATAATAAACTGTATATAAATAGATGGTTTTTATTTTACATTATTTTAATCATCACAATCCTGAAACAATTCTGCTACCTCTTTAATTAATGGAAATTGGAGGTTTGTTAAAGCGGCAGTCGCTTTAAAAACAATATCTCCATAGTGGCACAAAGACTCTGGCAAAAAATTTAAAATATGATAACATTTTAATCGGCGTATTGCCCTTTCGACGTGTATTCTTGCACGTGCAATATTTTCGGTACACTTAACTTGCTCTGGTGTAAATTGGACATTTGATAAAAAAGGTGGAATATTCAAAGTGACCCCTGGTGGCAGAATATTTTGGATCAAAAATCCCTTATCGGCTAAAATCATATCTCCAGTTTTTAACATGTCGATTATTCCACAATTTAAAACAACTTTTTGATCAGAAGTTGATCCCACGTATAAATCACTTACAAATGTGATGACACCATTGGGTGCAACTCCAATTAGCCCTTTGAAAGTATTATGATGTTTGTAAGTACTATATGTTAATTTCTGTGTTGACATAGACTTACGTGATACCACAGTGAAAATTTCGGTACAATCTAGAACTGCTCTACAATTAGTAAAATTGCTAAAACATGTTGGCAAGCAAGATTTATTTTTTTCGCGCGAAGGCATTGTCGTCATAAACTGTTTATATAAAATTTCATATATTACATGGACAAATGTTAAAATAATATTAGAAACTGTGCTTTGGGCAACCCCAAAGCGTTGCGCCAAATCAAGTTGAGGGAAATTGAGTCGTAATTTTACTAGGGTTAAAAAGAGTTGGTCAATTCTAGTTAACTTTTGGACTGTCCATTTGTGGTAATATTTTATGTCCAACTTTTCGATTAAGTGAAACAATGCTTCGAAAATCTGGCTATTGGGAAGACCGGTATATAAAACAATGAGTTTGTCATTTCCTTGAACATTTTCATAGCAAAATCGTACTGTCAGATATTGTATTTTTGCTTTAAGTTCAGCATTTTCCTTTTTGAGAAAATACATTTCTGCTTCAAGAGCCGCATGTGACACCAAGGGTGCTTGCACACCCATAGATTCTAACGGAGCATCTTGAATTATATCTGCTGGTGCTGCAACTACGGCTGTAGACGTCGATGGCACTTCCTCTAAATTCATTGTCGATGGTACTGTTTCTTCCGGTATATCAACACTATTCAAATGATCAAATTGTAAATCAATTTAAAACTAGGATTCACTTTTTACCTTAATGATTCAGCGGAACTAGAACAAGAAGGGAGTCCTTGTTTTTTCATCTTTTTTTTTTCTGGAGATTCCACTTGAAAATAGGCTCTTTTTGCGATATTGTGCAAAAATAATTCAGGACCATTTTCCTTTCTTCCATCCCGAAAATGGCAGCTGCAAACGTAGGCTCCTGGTCCGGGTTCTACATCTCTTCTACATTTAACAATGAAACAAGCAATTAAAAATTAATATCAAAACATCTATTAAAAATTACCTCAACAATTTTTTCCATAGTGCTCGTTCTTTTCCCGACTTAGGAAAACTAAAAAAATGGCATTTATCGCGAGTACTATAGTGTTTGCAATCTGGAGCCCAACACATTCCCATAGTTGTGATGTAAAAACCTACTACACATGAACTATCAAAGTATCGCAACAAAATATTATTCACAAATCATACCTAATGATGTACCACAAAAATGAGATAATGTCTTGGAAAAACAGAATTTTAAAAATTCAAGAACACGAAGATATGGAGAACGATCGGAAAAAACACGATAACAAAAGACACTCACGAAAGAAGCACAGAACTCACAACCCGTACTACTTTCAACCATGTATGTGCCTGAACCCTCTACCCTCGTATACCTGCTATTCATCCCTCGTGATGGGGGAGGGGGACAGAAAACAACCCGTTTATTGGGGTTGCGCCGGTTGCACCCCATGAATTCGTCATTCAGAAGAAATCCAATGTCATTAGTGTGGCAAACCATTTTTCCCTCAGTTTTAAAAGGCCACATAATAATTTACATCAATATGATGTCCAAATTAAGAAAAACTGAATTTTGAAGTTTGAAAAAAGTTAGGTTAGAAAAGGATTTATGTGTTCAACTTACAGAAATATTAGCTCAGTTGCTAAAATCTTTAAGAAACGACATTGCATTTTTCATAGCTATCATTTCTCTGTAAAAGTAATGTTCCTACACTTCTAGCATTAAAGAAATACGAAAAACTTTTAAATGCCCATAAGAAAAGCATTGAAAATGGCGATTGTTTAGCTTTAAGGTGCTGACCTACCTCAAATGTCTACGTCACACTGATAGCGCGTTTTCATTACTATTTGAACTAATGGGAATTTGGGATAATGGTTGCGTGGTTTGATTGGGATTGCCCAATTCGTAAATAAAGTTACCGTTGGGGGCGCCACTGAGCTAGGTCGAAAACAGTAACCATAAATGGCGGGAAAATGTTTATTCGGATATTTTGAGCGTTGTACGAATTTTGAGGCTTCACAATTATTACATTGCCAATGCGGAATGACTATTGCATCTTTGGTGGAAGAAACGAATGTTGACAAATTAGAGATGACGAGGAAAACACGAATAACGATGACTTTTTGGTTCACTTTCTTTATTGGAAAATTATTACAAAGACATTGAAAAGCCTACCTTTTGGCATAATTTACGTTTAAGTGTATTAGCAGTTGTTAATCTTAATTGTAGTTTTGTTGATTTATCGAAGTATTTCATGATTTTATCAGTGAAAAAATTCTAACCTTAAATTCACAAACTTCACTAATTTATTGGTTTCTTGAGCCCAACTTTGTGTTCACTGTGATCCGTTACTATAATCTTTAATTAGACAACTGTTTGATAACACTTTGTAATGAAAATTTAAATCTTTTTCACTTTTTATCCACTTTCAAATCCCAACAACAAACACGAAAAACCGCAGAATCAAAGTCAGAGCTAGTATTTACCACCACGTACTTTTAAAGTGATTCTCTCCAATGTAAGCAATTAACACTATACACGCAAAATTGTTAAACAATTTATTAGATGTCAATTAAATGTGGAATTACGAAAATTTCGTTACTGTTTTCGACATAGTTCAAAAGTCATCACCAGAGGGCGTCTAGTTAATTTTATTTCCGAATTAACCAAACAATTTCACTTCTATTTTAATGTCAATAATTGCTATCTTTTCCTCAGCCTGAGAGGGAGTACAATACAAAATTGTGTAAAAAAAATGTATATCCCATTTCAGTTCATAGCAGAATTGCAACAGCGCATTTGAATTTTTCGGAATGAAAAATCAAACACAAATTGAGAGTTTCTGTAAAAGAAAAGTATTTAAACTAAATCCAAGCGACACGTTTTAAGCTAAGAAACCCACCAGAAACTCTCAATTTGTGCTCCATTTCACTCCAAAAAATTCAAATGCGCTCTTGCAAAATGGGATATATAAAAAAGATTCGGGGATTCCCAACAAAGATACACTGGTTTGAAAACTACTCTTTGAATTCCGTTTTCTTCAAATGTTGGCTAAATGTTAATGTTTATTGTTATTTTATCTATACAGGCTGCTCAAAATATGGCGCACCAACTCAGTGATACGTTGTTGAGAAGCATGTGTAGATCACGGGAAAAATCTTGAAAAAATTCCTTATGTTATATTTTAAAAAATCAGGAACTACAAACTTATTTTGCTAACTTCCTCAATTTTTATTATTTTTTAATGTTTTTATGTTTCGCACCAAGTAATCATTCCCTAACAAAACCATGAACAATTATTTTTAAATTTACTATCAGTTAGCAGTTTTTTTGAATTAAAAAAATTAAATTCATCAAAAAAATCACAGTTTGTAGATGTGCCAACACTGGGAACCATTTCCTAGGAAACCGTTTCAAAAATAATTATTTTTATTGTTGATCAAATTCTATTGCGATCACGACTGATAGGTAACGTTGCCATATATAATTTATTTAAAATTCGTTATGTATCAATAACTTCAATACAAAGAATTTTTTTACTATTTTTACCTTTATGTGTAAACAATTCTCTACCACACTCCATTGAGTTGGTGCGCCGATTTTTGAGCACCCGGTATAAGAAAAGAACTCTGTGTTAAGCTAAATCTCAGCGACAAATTCTGAACCAAGAAAACCCACCATAAACTCCAAAAAATGCAAATGCATTAACTGTTTCAAAACTATAAAAACGCCAACGTCGCATTTTCTCTCAAAATTAGCTGTTATAAATTATTCATGCACTTAAAAAAAATAATAGCTAATGTAATTTATACTTTCAATGGGATATCTGATCATTAATAACCATTTTACAATTTAATCAATCTTATTTAAAAAAATAATTCGGTAAAATGCGACGTTGGCGTTGAAATGAATGATCCTGTATAATCAGTAACACAATAATCACTACGAAATGAATTTTGTGATTATTTTTGTAACACCAATTCCAACAAACAATTTTTAAATTATAGCACAAGTTATAATAACTTTTTGTTGACAACTTCATTAGCTATAACTTTATTCAGTTATGTTTATGTTCTAAAAGAGAGAAAGTAATAGCGGTTACAGGGTCAAAAAACTTTACCCCTCTGCAATAATTTCCTTTAAGTTAAAAAAACACATGAGAAAAAAAAGGAAGTAAAGCAAGACAAACAGAAAAACAACTTAGGGCCGCTTTTACGATCGCCAGATAAACTCTCGATAACTTTATCCCTAGAATAAATTAAAAAAACAGTTTTCCAATCGTCCGATGATCCCCTGATAGGATAATTGACGGTATAAACTACGTAATAAATTATCTGGTCGTTCGACGACCGGATAAACTATAGGATAAATTTATACTCTGTTCTCATTGGTTGTTTGCTTTTTGAGAACTTTATGGACATTTTTTTGGATAACATTGTTTAAGTAGGTACTCTTAACCTGTCCACATACTCAATTAATTTGCCATCGCTGTCTGATTCAAATACGTTAACTTCTTGCATTATTTAGTTAAAAACTAACTGTCACAATAATGCTCAAATGTCACATTTATTCCATGGATAAATTGCTTGTATTGTAAAAGACAAAAAAATTATCTGACGGATGTCGGCCTGTTATTCCTAATATAAATTTCTAACACAGGTAACTTATCCGGAGTTTATCGGATGATTGTAAAAGCGGCCCTTAGTGAGAGAAAAATATTTGCAAATGTAAAAATCAAACAGAAAATATGAAAATACGTACAATAATAACATTGAAGAAACTCGAAACTATCCAATATTAAAAAAGAAGTTAAAACTAGAAAGATACACTCAAGTGTGTCAAAGTCTTTGTATTAAACTTGTTTAATCTGAAGAAAAGGGAAATTATACCCTTGAAACGTCATTTAATGGATATCTCAATATACTCTTTTTTATTATTTATAACTTTTTTCATATATCAATATTGAGTCTAAGAAACCAACAAGTTCTTAAAACTTGTTAGTTATCTAGAAATAACTTCTCTTATCTACTTGAAAGAGACTGTGAACATACCTGATTATTACTACTAAAATTGAAAAAAACTAGAAACCAAAACAAAAACAGTTCACTTACTTTCACTGCTGATAGTGTTAAAAACTACAAATTAAAAATTAAACTTACCTAATTAGCACTAACTTTTCTATTCTTTTCTAAATCTGTTAGAACAAGGAATGGAGTGGTTTTCTAAGTCAAATTTCATTGGCATTACATATTTATAATATTTCAAAGTCACTTTTAAAACATAAAAATGTTACTAAAATAAAAATTTGAGCGTCTCAGTCACTAAACTCCAACTAAATACGTATAATACCTTTCAACATATTAAACATATTAAAAAAAGACAAGTTTGCAACATATTCTTAAGTACCCAACAACAACAGTATGAAATATAGATGCGCCGAGTGATTACCAAAACATGATATATAATAAAACCTAGTTAAATCGTGGTATTAAAATTGCAGCGCGCTCTGGCGGTCAAATCTGCAAACGCTCCACTTGACATTTCACATTGCTGTCAGTGTCAAGTCATAACAACTGCTGTGACTCTGGTCATGTCAAAACTTATACAGGCTGTTCCGTCTAAACCCCATATTAGAAGTATCGGTAGTTATAATGATGGTCATCTGAAAATTTGTATACAACCATAAACTCTTAGGTCTAGGTCAATGAAAACATTTTCAAGATGGTGACACTTCCGGTTATACTACCTTAAGTCGCTATCAACTTTCTTATTTTAAGTGGAAAGCTATATTCTTCATGCGTTTTTGGATAACTTGAGTTATTTTAAGATAGTTTTCATATTATACTCCCATATAAAAGTGTTTAACAAAACACCTAGTAACTTTTAGTAATTTCGTATTTCCAAGTTCTATTTCATTAAATCGAAGAAAATTGGATTCTGCATCGATCTGAATTAGCATACCCTATACTTAGTTTAGTAGTTTTCCAGTTTTTTTGTTAGGATTGCGAAATGCATTAATGTTTTTATGGCAAACTAAGCAAAAATAGCTGTGGTTAGTAAGAAATTTTCTACAATGTCAAAGAAACCAACATAACTTAAAGATTATCACAGATAGGTTTAGGGAATGCTAATACAGATCGATGCAGTAAAAAATTCTCTCTCTAGTAAAATAAGAATTGGGACATTTGAAAAAATTAAGTTGTGGGTATTTGAAGATTTTCAAACTTAACCTTTAACTTTGGCTATATTAAATTCTTTTCCAATTTTAAACACACCGAAGAAGAGATATAGACTTTCTCTTTTAATACTCCAAATATGATTTCGAAATCTCTAGAACTAAGAGTGTTACCGACTTATTAAGTGACAGTTGCAAATTCAAAAATTTTCAAATATCTCGAAAACGGTTAAAGTTAGGTATAAGGAAACCTGATAAAAACGACCTTAAAATCCAAAAATGCAGTAAAAACCTTGCTTCCCGCTTAAAATAAGAAAGTTCATGCGACCTTCGGTATAATCGAAAGTGCCGAATTATGGTTGAGTACCAACTTTCAAACGAATATCTTTATTAGAATTTTCCATGGAACTTTCAATACTTCCAATGTGGGGTTTAGACAGAACAAGCTGGATAACATTTAAAAATATGAAGATAATGTCAACAATGAACCAGAATTTTAATGTTTCTGAATTTTCACGTATATGATGTAATTTTGATAAAGTCGAAAATATGTGCAGTGTTATCTGGCTATAATATCGGAAGAGGTTCTTGACTTGTCACTCGGCTCAGTTGAAATTTTACGTAATAATTGAAGTAATTTGAACATTTAACGGTGGAACAAATAGAATTTAATGTGACATTTGGCACTATAAAATGTCAAAACAAATCACTAACAAGCATAATTATTGTTACAGCGTACCATAATGTAATCAGGGTGGTGAAACCTAAATGCACCAAGCCAAGTATAGGCGCCAAATTCAAAATCGACTGTAGTTCGGCTTGCCATCGCAGATGTCGCACACACGTATAGTCAATTTTAGCGAAGCTACCTATAATATCGGCAGAAATTAACGGTGGACCTGTGACAGTTGCCATTGTGCCAATCGCCATTTTGTGCTTGGTTTGTTTGGTGTTCGCCTTCGGCTTTGTTTTATGTGAAATTAGTACTGTTTTGTGGTTTTTTTCGTGTGTGTGCTTTTTTGAACTTTTTTATTGTGGGAATATAAATAATTTGATGGATCGTTTATAGTTATCGTGTCGTGTATATTGACTAGTGATAATAAATTTTTATTACAAGTTTATTGTCTTTATTTGTTCTCATATTTTATTTTTCGTATTCTTTGTAAATATTCAGCAACAATAGTTGTCTAACATCAGAAAGTGTTTTAGCAACTATTGTTGTGAATATTTACAAACAATACGAAAAATGCAATCAAACTTTAAAAGAAAAGTAACTACGGGCAATTCAAATCGCCCGCGATAACACTTAGTACGCGCTGGCCACAATAGATGTGCTAGTGACACTTTCGCTCTATCGGGACAAGGACAGATGCGTTTCTGTAAAACCTGTTATTCTGTGAATGTAATCTGTCATTGGAGCGATTCAAACTCGTCCACTAGATGGCGCCTTAGGACTTATTAAAATTGCTATCAACCCTATTTATTGCTAACCATTAAAATCAGATGCCGAAACAAAATGAGATCATAGCCAATGACGACGGAACACATATTTTTTGGACCAAATTAAATACTGATGACTCTTTTTTAGTTTAGTAGTGGATTAAATCACGGCTTCCTTGATAAATGAATGTTTCCTTTAAAGCTTTCCATCTTGCGGCATATTTGAAGAACTGTCAAACTGACAGTTGTGACGCAACTACTTTTTTTAACAAAAATTTTTAGTACAAAAAGGCACTCGTTTGTTTGGTAACTATGACCAACTGGGCGAAAGAAATATTTCAAAAATCAAAGAGGCCGCGGTTAAAATAATTACAACAAGGAAGATAAAAACGTGGAAATGTTGAAACACCTACTTAAAAAAATTGCCATAAAATTGCCTTTCCCGCTTCAAATAACTCAGCTTTTTTTTCTTGGCAATGTTTAATACTGCCTGGATGTTGTTATCATTTGGATGCAGAGTAATAGCAACGTTTAAATCCTTAATGGCCTTATCGTAGTCTTTCAGTGCTAATTTTGCTTGTCCTCTTCTATAAAAAGCTTTCCCATTTTTTGGCTCCTTTAAAATAACCTTAAATGAAAAAAAAATGGTAAAAACTACACAAATTTGTGTGGAAAATCACCTGGCTACATAAGTCTATAACCTCTTTGTACTTGTGTCTCTTCAGTCTCACTGCAGCAAGATTTAATAACGAATTCATTTTCAAATCTTCGATGCTTTGAATATTTTTATCTTCTTTAAGTCCTAAATACCAGTCAATATATCTCAGTGCTTTAATATACTTCCGTTCCGAATCGACATAATTGCACTGTTTAAAAAATTGATTTCCCGAGTCTTTGATTTGATTTATTGCGTTTTCAATCAATTTTTCCCTTTTATTATCTGATTGCAAGTCCCAGTCGTTCGGCCATGGCGGATAGATGTCGTCTGTTCCGTCCTGTTCTTCGATACCCCAAGGAGTCCCCGGTTTCAATTCCCCACAATTTACAATTGAAATGTTCTAAAATTTGGTGATTAAAATAAAGTATGTAATACGGCTTGCAACACACTTCTAGCGGTGTGTCACCGTTTCGTGGCACTTCACCCATTTCTTTAATTATATTGAAGCCTTTTCGGACGATACCGAAAACGACGTTAGTACCGTCAAGGTGGGAACAAGGAACTGTTGTGATGTAAAATTGTGAATTGTTGCTGTTGGGACCATTGTTGGCCATTCCCACCATGCCTTCTTCCTCGTGCTAGAAATGCACGTTTTGAGTAGTTTGACGCACTCACACCCGTCGTGTTTCAAAATAATTTAATTGGATGTGAATGGATGTGAAAAATTGAAAAAAGAAGATGAGACGAAGAAATGAACATAGAAAAAATTTAAATAAAGTGAATACAACAAAAAAAATAGATAAAGATTATTAAATGGGAAATCCAAATTGAAAAGGAAAAAGAATGAAAGTCTTGGATGCTGAAAAATAGTTGGTAATTCAACTTCTGAAAATATTGCTGATTGAGCAAATTAATCCTTTAGTCAAAGCAAATAAATGAAAAAAATAAAATAAAAAATTATAATGGTTTTGAGTAAAAAAAAAGAGGAAAATACAGGCTGTTCTCGAAGTTGAGGCGTTCCTTTTAACACGAGTTACTATGCATTACGCTTAAGAGTTTTAGCCTAAACTGTCTTAGTAAAATGTTTTTAATAACGGAGATAATTTTTAGGTTTTCTAAAATTTTGAATCCGGTCATGTCTAACTGCCGGTTTGGGATAAGTGCTTCAAAATTATCTACCTCATTATTATGGAAACCATATTTTCAATAATGTTACTTTTAATATTGTTATTTCATACTCTATACTCTCTGAATGCTGCAGCTGCATCTTGATCGCATTGCCCATAAAATTGCATTAAATCTGCAAGATTGTTATCATTGTAATAGTGAGCGTCTACGACTAATTAGATGATAATTGTAATAGTTTTTGTTGATTATGCCTATGGTTATTAATTAGATTAGTTAGTGAATTTTCGTTATTATCAGTAATTAACTAAGGTGTTTTAGGCTAAAACTCTTAATAACAATGCATGCTAGCCCCTCCTAAAAGGAACGCCTCAACTTCGCCTCAACTGTATAAGAAAAAATGTTATTTTTTTCACAATTAAGTTCAATTTGATTGTTTACCACGCTTGTTTCCAAGACAGTACGTGGTGTTTACTAGTTGCTACGTCCAAGGCGTCGGTAAGTAAATTGGGCGTTAGTAAGTAATTTTTTCTACTTCGGTTTCGTATTAAGGTCATTACGTTACGCGATTTGCGTATCGTAATATCCAACGGAGTGCTATAATAATTACACTAAAAACCAGGGTAATTTAGTTGGACAATGTTGACAACCTAGTTTTTTGACAATTATCTGAGAGAACTGTAAATGTCAATCGGCACCTGTTTCAAGTGCATAATTTAATCATATTGATCAAATACGAACCTTTAGAGGCTTTTGTACCCAGATATGTAGCCCTATCGAAGACCTTTCGAGTAATGACCAAACATAACTTCAAAAGCCAGTGCAAATAAGTAATTTGAGAACTCATTATCCATCGGCCAATTTTCAAATTACACGTATTTGCCACAAAAGCCCGTATTTGTTAAGAGATATATTGCAAAACGTCTAGGACACTTTCAGAATACATTTGAACGAATAAACTAACAACGGTCCAAATTATTAATTTCATTTCACTGTCTTCGTGCAAACCATAATTCAAAATTAAAAAAATAAGAAAAGTACAGGCTTTGACGAAATATCTAATAACATAATTAAATACTGTAATGAAGAAATTAGCGCACCTTTATCTTTTGTTATTCAAAACTCTTTACATTCGATTCACTTTCATAAAAACCATTGTGGTGGAAATTGGGTACTCTTGGCATTAACTTTTATATGAGTTGTCATGGTAACAGCTTAGTCGATTCCACCACAATGGTTTTTATGAAAGTGAACCGAAAGTAGATTATGGAACTTTCCCAGAACAATTAAAAAGAGCGCAATATACAAAATATATACAAAAAAGGTGACGCAACATTAATACCAAATTATAGGCCAATAAGTCTGCTGTCAACTTTTTCTAAAATTTTTGAAACTGTTATATTTTCCAGAATTACTAACTGTTTAATGAAATTTCAGCTACTGAATTCATCCCAACACGGGTACATTAAAAGAAAATCTGTTGACTCAGCTATATTTAGCTTTACTAATGCTATGTTAGATAAATTAAAAGTATTTGTTGCTCAAAAACAAGTCATGAGAACTATGTTTAACTTAAAATATAATGACACTTGTATAAACATCTTTAAAAACAATAACTTCTTGACAGTAACTGGTTTGTACATATATAGATTACTGTTATTTTTCTTTAAACAGAATCTACTATTTAATGTCACTAACGACTATAAGTACAACACTCGCAAAGTGGACTTAGAGTATCCAAAACACAAACTTACGCTGAAGGAAAAAAATAGTTATTATGCAGGAATAAAACTGTACAATAGTTTACCTGTGCATCTACACACACCTTGTAAGTTAAATTTATTTAAAAAGAACATATTTGACAACATTTTGGATCTCGAACCATATTTCTTTTATTTAAAATAAAGCCAAATACCGTTGGATCATTAAACCCCAAAAAATAAATAAATGGCCACACAAAAAATTAACCAAATCGCTCGGCTGATCCAAGAAAAAAATTAAATTTTGTTGTTAAAAACTTAATCCAAATTTTGGTAGTAATTTGGGCAGTCACCTTTTGAAACAATTGATGAAGCATTTCTATGCGGCATTTTGTGTACCACTGAAAAAAACTGTCAAAAGTGTGTGCGCTTTCAGAAAAGTAAAATTGTTTTAATTTGGTGAAATTACTTTAAAAACCAACAACAGTGGCTGTGTTGTTGAGAAAGGAATCAATATTTGCCTATAGAAAGTGTCGTTGGACTTTTTGTGAAATGTTATTCGAACGAAGCCTTCATGAATTTAAAGTTCAAAGAATCATCAATAATTTACCTGTACCTGAACTAAATCGAGTAAGGACAAAACATTGCTGATTGGATTCTCTTCAGAAGCTTGAATTACAGCCCCAACTACTGTTTCGTTTCCAGTGACTTGTTTTGTCCTCACTCGATTTAGTTCAGGTACGCGTCCTATGTCTTCAAATTATTGACGGTTCTTTGAACTTTAAATTTCATAAATAACATTTCACAAAAAGTCTAACGACACTTTCCATAGGCGAATATTGATTCCTTTTTCAATAACACAGAAATTTCAGCCACCGTTGTTGGTTTTTAAAGTAATTTCACCAAATTAAAACAATTTTACTTTTCTGAAAAAAATATGTGCGTTCTAAATTTCATAACAATCCGTTGACGAATAACTCAGATATTAAACTCGAAAGTCTTAGATGAGACACGTTGTATAATGAAAACGACATTGCAATATTTTAAATAGCAAAATGATATCGACCGATTACGCACCCTGTATGATAGTAATTATTCGCAAACGCAAACTAATAAATGTTTTACCGTTGTTCTAAAAAACAGTTTGATGTTTTAATTACCAGTAGTGTAAAATTTTCATCATCGAAAGTGTCTCCATAGATGCTTTCACCTCCTGTACCATCTTTCGTCGTAATGTCTCCTCCTTGTACCATAAATAAGGGAACCACTGAAATAAAAATACAAATCATCACTTATTATGCTCAAATGAAAAACTGCTTAAAAGTAAGAGAAAAACAAAGAAAAAAATCCAATTTTGTTTTTTTATTTTTTCGCCTTGCATATTTGTAAATGATTAAACGAATAATAGCAACCCTAAAAATGATAATCGAGAGCTAGACAGTCTCGTGTCAGACGGATATAAATTTTTCTACTGGTTGGTTTTGCTTGGTTTTAGAAGTAATTTGATTTTTATGACGAAAAATGTCCAAATACGATTTCAAAATATATAAAAATGGGAAAGTTGCCGTTTTTTTAAAGCTGCAAAGCTAATTAAAAAAAATCGTTAATTTTTTTATAAATTTAAGAACACCAAATTTCTGTTTCAAATGCCTAAATATGAATTCAAAATATCTAAAGAATAAGAAAACTACGGACTTTTAAAAAAGAAGATGCAAAACCAAAAATTTTGCAAAAAGTTAAATAAAAGAGTTAAGTTTATACTTTCAAATGCCCAAATAAATTTTTACAATACTTAAAAAGGAGAGTTTTATTTTTACTTTTGAAAATACAAATTTAAACTCAGAATTCTTTTGTCATCGTTTGGTCCGTTCATTAAATTTTTTGTTACGCTTTCGACTACATTTCTTGTTGTAAGTTCACTCTTTTTACAGTGTGCCGATAAATTAGACTTCTTTATTGACATTTTGTCAACTCAGGCGGAAAAAATTATTACACCACAGTTGGCCACACGTGTTTGACATCTTCACTCAAAGTCAATTCAAAATTCCCGTAACCAAAAAATTCACCCAAAAAAAGTAAATCAATTAAAATGCCTTGCTGTAATTGTGACGATTGTTCATCCGACGGCGACTGCTTTCCCCCTGATTTCGACTCATTGAAAAAGTGGCACAAAGACTTCAACAACTTGCGGCAGCAATGGTCCGACTACCAAATGTGTGGAAATAATAATAACAACAGAACTTCAAATTGTAAATGTTGTTGTTGTTGTAAACCAAAACTCGCCAAAGGCCGTTTCGGTCTAGCTTGGATCTCTGAAACGCCTCAAAAACGATGTTGTACCCCTTGTGGATGGCAACTGGAAATTTGTGACACACCTTCACGCGTTGAATGTCAGTGTAAGAAAATGGAACAATGGGCAAGTTGTCCCCCAGTAGAGGGGTGCAAGTGTTGTCCATCGAAACCGAAATGTTGTACACAGAAGCCAAAATGTTGTACACAGAAGCCTAACTGCTGTACACAGGAACCGAAATGTTGTACACAGGAACCGAAATGTTGTACACAGAAGCCTAAGTGTTGTACACAGGAACCAAAATGTTGTAAATCGAAGCCTAAATGTTGTACACCGGAACCTTGCCCAAAACTTCCGTGTTGTTCGATTAAAGTTATGCCTTTTACGGCTCGGGAGGAGTGCTGTTGCAAAAACAACAACCAAAACAACTGTAACTGAGATGCTGTTTGCACATTATTTAATAATTAATAGTGATTTTGATTTAGGCAACACTTTTGATAAAGCGGTCGCAACTGACAATTGTTGTTGTAGTGAAAATAAACCTGATTGTCCTCCGCCGACTGAACAAGCTTGTGTATGTAATGATGATGATGATGACGATAATGATGATGAGAAAGAAACTAGTGCCAAAAATGATACTGATACTGATGCTAATAATACTCCTACTGTTAATAAAACGGATAAGCCACGCAGTCGTTCGAGAAGAAAACGACGAGGCAGAAAATAAATATTCTTTATTATTGTCTTGTTTTAATAAAAAAAAATAAGATATTCTGTTTTCTATTATCGCAACTAAATCATACACAGTGAGTCAGCTAAAAGTATATTTTTACTACATCTTGAAAAATATTAATAGCACGAAACACCGTTGGGTATTAAAAAACCATTATGGGTTTAATAACAAACGCTGAATTCGGTGCGTTTATTAGTTTTTGAGATACCGAGTGTTTCAGTGTGGTATTCGCACCCTTGTAACATTTTAATTTTTATAAAAAAGTAATACAAACCATATACAGGGTGTAACAAAAAGATGGGGGCAACAGGGAACTGGAGATTTCCCAGCTCAAAATATAGCGATTTAGTCCAACTTACTTCTATACCAAGTTGCAACGTTTAAAAGTGTCAAAACTAAAAAATTATTGCCGATTTGACAGTGCATCACCTGCCGGCAACGGTATTCGGAATTCGGAAGTAAAATTACCGTTGGGGGCGCCACTGAGCTAGGTCGAAAACAGTAACCATAAATGGCGGGAAAATGTTTATTCGGATATTTTGAGCGTTGTACGAATTTTGGGGCTTCACAATTATTACATTGCCTATGCGGAATGATTATTGCATCTTTGATGCAAGAAACTTATGTTGACAAATGAGAGATGACGAGGAAAACACGAATAACTAATGACTGTTTGGTTCACTTTCTTTATTGGAAAATTATTACAAAGACATTGAAAAGCCTACCTTTTGGGATAATTTACGTTTAAATGTATCAGCAGTTGTTAATCTTTATTGTAGTTTTGTAGATTTACCGCAGCATTTCATGATTTTTTCAGTGGAAAATTCTAACCTAAAATTCATAGCACTTCACTAATTTATTGGTTTCTTGAGCCAAACTTTGTGTTCGCTGTGATCCATTACTTATAATCTTTAATTAGACAACTGTTTGATAACACTTTGTAATCAAAATTTAAATATTTTTCACTTTTTATCCACTTTCAAGTTCCAACAATAAACACTTTATACCACGAAAAACTACAGAACCAAAGTCAACGCTAGTATTTACCACCACGTATTTTTAAAGTAATTCTTTCTATTGTAAGTAATTAACACTATACACGCAAAATTGTTGAACAATTCATTAAATGTCAGTTAAATGTGGCATTACGAAAATTTCTTTACTGTTTTCGACATAGTTCAAAAGTCATCACCAGAGGGCGTCTAGTTAATTTTATTTCCGAATAGCTGCCGACAAAGATTTTTTAGAAGAAAGCTGTATTTCTTAGCTTAAAATGTTTTTTTTTTAACTAAACTAAAACTATAAAATCTAGTACACCCAAACATTGTTAAGATGCAAGTTAAATTATTTCTGCAACTTTTTTTCATTTTTTTAAGCTACCCTGGGGGCGCGTAAAAGATTTTAGGCACCTTTGACATTTCGCTTATAAAGGTGTGAATTAGATGTTTCAAAACTATTACCCGGTTCTTTTATAAACAATTGTCAGTGTCAAAATCTGGTATAAAAGTAGTTCGTATCGCTTTAAAGTGGAAAATTGATAAATTAGATCTACATTACGTATTAGCTGTTTCAAAACTATAAAAACGCCACTGTCGCATTTTACCAAATTATTTTTTTAAATAAGACTGATGAAATTCTAAAATAGTTATTAGTGATTAGATCTCTCAATGAAACTATAAATTTCATTAGCTATTATTTTTTTGAAGTGCATGAATAATTTGTATCAGCTAGTTTTGAGAGAAAATGCGACATTGGCGTTTTTATAGTTTTGAAACAACTAATACCCGCATTGCAATTCTATTATGAACTGAACTTGATATACACTGATATACACCTTGTTCATAAAATTCTTCAATTAACGCCATGCAACAATAAGTTTTCCTGATTTTGACACTGACAATTGTTTATAAAAAAACACGAACTATTCGCAAATAAAATTAATTAGACGCCCTCTGGTGATGACTTCTGAACTATGTCGAAAACAGTAACGAAATTTTCGTAATTCCACATTGAATTAACAGTTAATGAATTGTTTAACAATTTTACGTGTATAGTGTTAATTACTTACATTAGAGAGAATCACTTTAAAAGTGTGTGATGGTAAATACTAGTTTTGACTTTGGTTCCGCGGTTTTTTGTGATATAAAGTGTTGATTGTTTGAATTTGAAAGATTTAAATTTTGATTACAAAGTGTTATTAAACAGTTGCGTAACTAAAGTTTATTAGTAATGGATTTGCGAAGTGTGAAAATTTTAGGTTAGATTTTTTCCACTGAAAAAATCATGAAATACTTCGGTAAATCTACAAAACCATTAACAACTGCTGATACATTTAAGCATAAATTGTTCCAAAAGGTAGGCTTTTCAATGTCTTTGTAATAATTTTCCAATAAAGAAAGTGAACCAAATAACCAATAATCATCGTTATTCGTGTTTTCCTCGTTATATCCAATTTGTCAACGTTCGTTTCTTGCACTAAAAATACAATAGTCATTCCGCATAGGTAATGCAATAATTGTGAAGCCTTAAAATTCGTACAACGCTCAAAATATTAAAATATAGTGAATTGGTTGTGAATTAGGACTTACGGTAGAGCACAAGGTGATAGTAATTATTGTAGTCGAAGCAGCAGTTCGCAAACAAATAATGCAAATTGAATGATTTTCTATTATAATGTCAATTTTTATTTTATATAGCGTTTTGGGGTTCTTCTATCACTCAATCATCCCCTTTAAGTTTCAACCCCAAGACCATAAACAACCTGTATTTCTAGGTATCTAGAAATTTATCAATGTTAAAATGACAACTAAGTAAATTTTAGTTACGACATTACCTTAACAAAGTAGCTGCATTTCAAGAGTCTTTTATGTCACTGTCAGTTCGCTACCAGACTATGGAAGAATGGAACTTCACAAAATAATGCTTAATAAAAACAAATTATTATTTGGCGAACCATGGATTGATTTCGCACCGCGTTTACACTAAATGATGCAACTCAACCTGTGAAACTAAAAAGAGTGCGTCCTGAAGAGAATAATGCTGTTGATGAACAAACTGTCGAAGAAAATTCACCACCTTGATTCCGCAACGAACACAACAAATTAACTTTTGTTCCTCAAAATTATTGAAAATTTTAAGAAATGTCAAAGTGTAAGGAAATAATGAATAAATTTCATTTTCAGTGTTGTGTTATATATATTCGTAAAAAGTAATGTAAAGCCGAGCGCAAGACAGCGGTTATGATTAGAGTTCAGATTCTTTGCGGATTGCATATTCTTTACTTACAGGAATATTTTATTCTAATTTAGGAAGTGTACAAAACACATCAAAACAATACAAATGAGCCGTATTTTCAAGTTTTTGAAGGAACACTTCCTTCATTAATCAAGGAAGCTGTGTTTCGCACAGAAGTGGTCACAAATCGTTTGCCAGATGGCGAGAAAACCATTTGATTTGCCGGTTTCGGGTCAGCACTGATTTGTTTATGTACATTTTTGTTCAAATAATGAAATATCTCACCTCGATGAAAAATGGTGTTTTTGAAATGTAGAGGCTTCCCATGTTTGCCAATGCCTTTTTCACCAGTGCACAGGGCCCGAAAATTTTCCGCTGTTTTGGGTACTTTATCCTTAAAAAGTTCAATTACGACACGACCGGCTATAAATAAATAAATAACACAATTTAAAAAAGTGGTTAATAAATACAAATGTGGTCAAGAGTGCTATGAAAATTTATGAACGTGTCTTCACCTAGTCTTCATAACCTGTTAATATTTGGGTTAAAAACATTGATTAAGAGCTATATATTCTAAAACAAACTAAAACTCGAAAATATCGATAGTTTATCTTAAATAATTCCCCATTTCCATTTGATTAAACATAACAATTAGGGCAGACATTCGTCAATGAAACTTCCACAGCCCTCTTGACCGCATTTTTAATAATTTTTACTGTATTAATTGCAATTGAAATAAACCTTTTGCCGGTCCGAAACTAATGTCCAGGAAGACCACCGGGTTGTTTTCCGTCGTTTCATGATTTTGGTTATTCATTGCAACTGTTTCGCTAGACTTGTTTTCGCTGGACGTCAAGAATTCCTTTACACATTGCACGAATTATTTGTTAGTAATTAACGAACATTTTAGACACCGGCACCAAAAACTCGCACATTATTCTTTTTGTTTTTCAACAGCTTATCTATTTATGATTTGACATTTGAATGACGTAAACTGGACGCAAACATCAAAAACCGGTACCGTCATTTGTTTCCTAGGCTGTACCCATCTTTAAACCGTCATTTATTTAAAACATTAAATTACTGTTAGCGTCACAAAAATGCTTCTTTTGTAATCAATTGACAAATTAATTTTGGTGATCGTTTTGGTAAAATCACGTTGACATTACCCACAGTTGACAAAACCCAACGGTGACCGAAACGTCCACAAAATGTAAAAACTTGAACGTAAATTTAATCGAATTGTTAAAATTTAAAAAGCAAGTCTTTTTACATCTAGATCGTAAATGTTTTTAATTAATTTATTAAAATAAACTTGTACTTGTGCGTGTGGGAGGAATCATGGGGACAAGTATTTTCTAATGTTGGCGTCTGTGGGGTTGGTGACATTGCCAAAGATGGCGCGGTTGTGTAAGTTTTGAAATGAGTTAATTTACTCAAAAATCTGTGTTAGTGTGTGTAAAAATTGCCCAAAATTAGTATCAATAACAGCCGCAGTATGGAGATGGAAGAGGAAGACACCGAAAAAGTGAAGTCTTTTACCGTAAAGTGAGTTTCTTTTTCTTACAACAAATTTGAGGTTATGCTTGTTTTTTGTGCTTAATTTTAAGGGCCACCGATGTTCCCCCCGAATTTTTCATAACGCGTGACATTGCCAAACGTTACTTTCGACGTTTTGGGAAAGTTAAACTCGTCACATTTCGCCCCAAACGCAATACACTTCTAATTGAATATTCGAATGAAGATGGGATGTTAAACGCTTTAGCAGTCGCAGGGGAATACAACGGTCACATGTTTAATGTGATTCGAGACACGGAAACTATTGTTAAAAGAAAGAAGGTTATAAAAAATCCAGATCCAGACTGGACGGATGATCCCGAAGTTAAGGCCGAATTGGACGCCATGGGGGGCTTCGCCCCTCGGACCTACGATTTGAGACCCGAAGGTGCCTAAATAACTTGTTTAGAGAGGTTGTAGTAATGCGATTTTTGTAGCCATGGCTGTGGATGTTCCTGAAACACTAGTAACGAAAACAAAACGGCAAAGGTGGAAAGGAGCTTCACCCAAGCCACTTAAGAAGAAGGGGGGTTTCAGGTTGATACTCTTGTTTTTATTAATAATCATACGGTCTTTCTGATTATTTTGATGTTTTTTGTTTTATTTATTTAAAAAATATCGGAATTCATAGAGGTTTAAAAAAGTCAGAAGAATTGGAAAAAATTAATAAGATCGTATTATAAAAAAAACTCATTGGGAGCCTAGAAACGTTTACGTCCAGAACTTGTCACTTTCAGAAAATTCAGGGACAAAATAGGGCATCTCTAGAAATATTCATTGACGTAATCTGTCAAATATATTAGCTATTTCAAAACTATAAAATATACCTAAACCTAAACTAAGACTGATTACAGTTTATAGTACGTATTAACTGTTTCAAAACAATAAAAACGCCATTGTCGCATTTTTTTTCAAAATTAGTTGTTATAAATTATTTATGCACTTTTCAAAAAATTCATATCTATTTTAATTTATAGATTCAATAAGAGATCAAAAAATCAATAACTGTTTTACATTTTTATCAACCTTATTCAAAAAAATAATTTGATAAAATGCGACGTTGGTGTTTACATAGTTTTGCTTATACAAACATTCATCATCGGCAACATAGCTTTAAGTGTCACATAGTAGCGGAATAAAAAACGTAACTATTTGGTTTCCATTTTGTCAAAAATGTGGTTGGTTTTTGACATTTGTGAGATATATCCTACGAATTTGTCGCTTGTATAAACAGATTAAAACAGATTGAAAAACCTGGAGTAATTTTACATATGAAATGATGTACAATTGGTTTCATAAAAAGCGGGACAAGACAATTTGTTATCATGTAATACTGACCTATAATGACAATACTATGACAATTTATGACAATGATGAATGGCAAAAATTGTCAGTTAATCTTGTCAACATTAGAGTTCCTTTATTGGGAATATAGGAACTCTAGTCAACATTAAGTATTCCTTACAAAAAGTTACCGCATTGCCTTATTTAAATGAAGTTGATAGAGCCCAGATATTAACCCCATTGAAAATGTTTGGGCTTTAATGATAAGAAGAATGAGACTGTCCAACTTTAGGCCTCAAAACAGATAACAACTTGTAGAAGGGATTTAACAAACATGAGCGCGTATTCTGTAACTATTTTAACGGGCTGTTACAATTTAACACTGGTTAAAATTGGAAATCTAGGAATTTTATTGGTTATTGCTACAACAACAACGATTAACGACCTTTAAATTTTAACGGTTTTATTACAGAATACACGCTGTAGACGGAATTAAGTGCAGACTAGTTGCCAGCAATTAATAGCATCTATGCCTAGACGTTTGAATGCTATTGTAAATAGCAGTGGGACTGCACTCAAAGATTAAACACATAAAATTGATTTAACCTTTGTTTTTATAAAGTGTCTTACTTGTCATAACATTATTACCTTGCTCTTTAAACTCCAAAACAAACTATGAAAAACATTGAGACATTTGACATTTATCTTTCTGTCATTGTCCCGCTTTTTATGAAACCAACAGTAATATAAATTGTCTGAACTGGCTGATTTTAGTAAAAAATTAAATGTACTCTTCTCTTACTACAACTATTATACATATTTTGAGGAATTGTCAGACAATTTTTCATAAGAAAAACATACGGTCGAATTCATAAAAAAACTAGTACAGCAAAATGTCCATATTTGACATTGTCATGTAGTTTCATATAGCCCAATAAAATTTTACTGTACTAGTTTTTTATGAATACGATAGTACTTGTGACTTGATTTCATTTTTTCACTTAGTCAAAAAGAGTTATATTTTCGAAGTGTTTGTTTTTTCTGAGGCTAAATTTTAACCATCTCTTCAACATTTGATATCCTAAGATCTATAGTTAAAAAATAAAAACCGATTTAGAATAATTTTGCATATGAAAAACTGTCAATTGTCTGAACTGTCTAACTTTAATAAAAACAGTTGAAAGTACTCGTTTCTTGCTCTATCTAATAATAATTATTATTTTTAAAGTCATCTGTGACCGATATCAGATTCGGAATTTTCAGACAATTTCTTTTAAGAAATGAAATGTTTTTACTCTTCACTCCACCGAACAACTGCCAAGGGCTGATTTACTAACTAAAATAAATTATGTTTAATTGTTTCTAACTTTTTTTTTAATAGGATATGATAGATTTTGGCTTTTAATGCCACTGAGTAGTGTGAAGTCCAACTGCAGCAATAAATCTTTTAGGTCATAAATTTCACAAATTTGAAGAATTTTTTTTATTTTAATTTAATATTTTTTTGGAGCTAGCGATATTTGTTTTACAAAGCATCATTTAAGTATCTGTTGTTCTCAGATGACAAAAAATAATTTTGCAGCTAATCAGTCGTAATTAATTAATTAATTAATTTTAATAATATGAAGTTGTTGAAAGTTTCTGGAAAGATTCACAGGCAAACACTAAATTCTGTGAAATTATTAGATTTTGACGTACAGTAAAAATATATCTACTTTTAGTAGATTAACTCTGTACTTATACATAACACTATGCACTAAAAACTTTGTTTTGTTGACAGGTTCTTGCTGCGTGTTTATTTTTTTTAACAAAATTATAATGACAGTTTATCGCGTTAAGTAAATAAGGAATACTTTGCAGTTTTATCTCGACTTTTATCTTTTTAATTACAATACCTATAATTTTAATTATCTATTAGCTGTTTCATAACTATAAAAATATGAATAAGATTGATAAAATTGTAACATAGTTATTAAGAATTAGATCTCTTATTGAAAGTATAAATTACATTACCTATTATTATTTTGAAGTGCATGAATAATTTATAACAGCTAATTTTGAGTACGAAAATGATTCTTTGGTGAATCAGTGATCCTTAAACGTTAAAATAATTATGTTTTAAGTTTCTAAGACATTCAAAACTAGTACTTATTTGAGGTTAGATAGCCAATATACGCTTTTTTCCATAAGCTGTCTGTTATATTTGTATGGATGGAATCATAAAATTGAACAAATACTATAAACTGTAATCATTCTTAGTTTAGGTATGATTAAGGTACTGAATGCTATCATAGACGGTCAGAAAATTTGAGGCCAACTTTTATGTCTCTAAGATTTGACACATGTCATTGACATTAATTCTTTTAAATCTTGTTACTTTGTGACATTTTTTTCAGTCATTTTCAAGATCATATGATGACAGTATGACTTCCCTGTTACAGTTTTAAAATTTTCGGCATTTCGTAACTTTCATATTTCGCTACCCAAAAAATAATATGAATTTTTTTGTATTTGGGTGGCAACAACTAGGAGATGTCTGAAGTAATATTAAATTATTCTTTCGATGACCTGTTCTGTTCCTGACCTGTTTGGAGACGCACGTTTCTGTTCATGCACTTTTGTATTTTTAAGAATAAATATTTAATTTCAGTCCGGAACAATCCGATTTAATTAATTTAGTTCGCCAACAAGCTGTGACAATTGAGGATAAATATCGTATTCTCGATGCTCGTGACAAATTAATTCGCATAAAAATTAAAAAAAACCTTGAATTGACTAAAAGTGGGGCAACTGTGGGCACATGCCCTGACATGTGCCCCGAAAAAGAGCGACTAATGCGCGAAACGCAACACCAAGTGGCGCTCTACGAGCAGGAGGAAGGGGGCAAAGCGATGGATCCCCATCTTGCAGTTAAACAATACTCACGAAGCTCAGCCGATCAGGAAGCTCCCTTGCCTCAGGAATTACGACCGGTTTCGGTGCTTCAAATGACAATGGGGTACCTTATGCATCGAATTATGGGCTTATGTGACACCCCTGATGTAAGTATTTTTTCTACAGGGTGATTTTTTAAAAACTACAGGCGCTGCAGAATTTTTATTTTTGGCCCGATTTCAAACAAAAAAATAATTAAAAGGCTTCTAATGTAGCACAAGTTGATGCTTTTGAAATATTTCAAAATATCATGTGTACAGTGAATAATTTTATTAAAATTACTCGAAAGTCAATTTCTTTTTAAAAACTGCACCATTCTGAACAAAATTAAAAAATTTTTTTGAGTAATGACGTCATCGACATTTTCTAATTTTTTGTGCATTTTGATCGATCTTTTAATTATCGCAAAATTTTATGTGTTACGTAACAACGGGAAGTTGTTCATACGAATAATTTCTTAATTGTACAAGTGTTACCATTGTCAAGAGGTTGGTGGATGGCACTTTGAAAATTGTATTGATTAATGAATTGTCTTTTTTTGTTTAAATATTTGTCAATGTGTAAATATTTGAGTTTTATTTGTTTGTTATTAATATTAAAATTTACGTTTTATATTATATATTATTATATTATATTTATATATATATATATTATTATATTATATATTCAAATGTTTTATTTAATTCAGAAAAAAAATCTGCTAAAAATCTGAATGAATGGAATTTTTTCCCATCAAAAATAAGAATCATTCTTTATTCCTAAGAATCTACTTCATTGCCAAAAGTATTTTATTTTCAACTTATCACCTTATTGTTGATGGGAAATAATTTTCAAAGAGGACTGACTAGACTTTTTCTAGATTTTTTCTCAGATTTCAAAATTATTTTCTGAATTCAATAAAGCATTTTAAAAAACTTTTTCCCCCACAGCCTGAGTAGAAGAATGTACACTGTAAATCAGGTTAATGTTACTTAAGAAAAATCATTGCGGAAAATGGCTAAAATTTAACTTTTAGTCCCCTTAGTCCCGGTTACTCAGTTACAAAATATCGACTAAGGAAACCGAAGTAGAAATTTAAGCGTAAAGAAAAAAAATTTGGACAATTGAAATTACAAACTAACACTGGATTGTGAAAAAGATACTTGTTTACGTTCGATCAAAAAAATGGCGCATCGACCCAAATTGCACCAAGATTTAATGCAACAGTAGACACATGTAGAGAGGCTGCTACATTACGAAAATTATGCGACAAAAAATTATAAAAATGCAGACCAACAATGTTAGAAAAACCAGACTGCTGAAGGGCCATCTAGCCCCTATACTACTTACTGTCACAAATGTGGAAAAAAATTGCTTTTAATGATAATTAGTGATAAAAAACTAATAAATTATCGAATTCGATTGTGAATTTGCTAGTGATGCACAGAAACAGCTTTTTGAAATAAATTTCAGTTCAGTTTGAGTTAAACTTGTGATAAACAAATAAACTTGAGCAATGACAGTAATGAGTAGAGGGAGGGCTATGGCAAGAGCATGTAAGTTATTATATAAAAATAACTAAAAAAAGTATAATGATAACAATTTACTTACTCTTCTTTCAGTATATTAAACATTATTTTTTTAATTGCTGCAGAAAAAATCGACATTCAGGCGAAGATTGATGTTCGAATTAGTGATACTATGTAAAGCAACAAATAAACTGTGCAAATCAGTTTATTTCTGTGTTTTGAAAGAAAAGCCAGAAAACGATAAATTGCACTTTGTCAGAAGGAAGCATAATTTGAAAATGCCGCACATGAATGAGTTCCAAGAGATAAGGAAAAGCCATTTTAGTAATTAATAATTATATTGAGAAACATTTTTAACCTTAAGATTCTTATTATAACGATATTATTCCTACAATGTACCAAAATACTGATAAATGATGAAATTATTCCATCTTAACTTTTCCAAATCAGAACTATCAAAACAAATTTTCGCCAAGCAACCTCATACTAAAAGTGCACAAGCGTACAGTACTACTAACCACACAAGCAACAAGTTCAGCACCACAACTGCGGTTTAAACTTTGTTTAAATTTAAACCGAGTTTACGTAAGCTAAAGCTTAAGCTCGAACTGAGCAACCGGGCCTTAATCATAGTTAGTCTTGAACATATTTTTTAGACCACCCATTCGCGATACATTCCTTTGGATATTATACTTTGGATAGTATTTGATGAAAATAAGTTCCATCTACTAAGTAGATCGGTTCAGTATCACCCTAATTTGGATTCCCTACTATTAGGACTGATGTACTTTTTAAAAGGAAAAAAATTCTGACATTCTCAGTATTTTGGGTTATCAATTGTAACTTATAATAGAATACAACTTTATTATTTTAAATGACCCATCTCTGCAATATGTTCGAATTTTACTAAAAAGTACTGTTAAGTTAATAAGTTGTTCATCAAGTTGACTATGGAATTCAAATTCAATGTGCCGCTTCGTCCAGATAACCTATTGTAGTTTCCCTGTTAAATCTTGAAATTAGCTGTTTACTCACTTTTATGCATTTTTCGGCAATGTTGTTTCAAGTGTATAAGGTTTGTCTTGATTTATGTTTTTTATTTCTGTGATTTTTGTTGTTGCATTATTTTAACGGATCTGTCAGCATTTGCAATTTAAATTAAGCGGCACATTACATTGAAATTTCACAGGTGACTTGATAAACAACCATTTTTGAACACATTGTACATACAAAGCGATCAAAAAGTCCTTCTATCAAGTAGACATATTACTTTAGAACGTGTGTTCGGTGTCGTGTATTAGTTCAGCCTGCTGTCAAATTTTAAGCTAAAATTACCTCAAACGTAATTCTAGATGTCGTGAATTTGTAAATCGGGACACAAAGAACACCAGAAAGCTACCCGATCCGTAAAAGGTGTCTATGGGGTAAAACTGGATTCCAAGAATGATTTAATTTGCTTAATGTTTTGATATTTTTCTTTTGATATTACGGTTGAGTTCCGCAGAGTTACGTCCTTTAATTTCTAAACTTACTTGATAGAATGACTCTTTGATCGCTTTGACATTACTTAATAAGAGATACATGATGTCCCAGTGATTCGAAAAAGTCAAATAATTACATTACAAAGGAGAGTTATTAGGCTAAAACCTTCGATAAACGATTAAAAGCTGTAGCGGTTTTATTGTAAACACGTACTGTTTTTGAAATTTAACCGAAATACCATGTAATGACATCTTCTTGGTGGCCCCTGTGGTACTCTCACCTTGTAGGAACAGCGACTGTTAATATGTTAACTCGTAACTAGTCCGAACACGGAACACAGCCCTAAAGTAAAATATTCTGTATCGGAATTTTCTTTTTTGTTTGTTAATTGGTCCAAAATTAATTTTTAGCAGTTTTACAGATGCGCCGTGTTGCCAGTTCCATTTTAGTGTATCTCTTCTATTACTCCAGAGAAACAACTTTCTCATCGTTTATTAATTAATAACTCCAAAATTTGGACGGTAACCCCCAGTTTTTTTTCCTAAAATAGTACATATTGCTGAATGTTGGTTTACTTTTTTATGAAAATCTTAAGATGGGTTTGCTATTTATACCAAAAAATATAGAAAAAACCCAATTCTCCATATGCCGTAATGTAAAAGAAAGCCAAAAATTATCTCTGAAACTAGACGGTCTATCTTTTTCGTTTTTGCACCATTCGATGCTGAATTCTTTTAAGAAAGTAAATTTAGGCATCAACTACCTTAAGTGGACTTTTCTAGGATTATTTGTTTTTGCGAAATATTATATTTAAAAAATGTCTTTTTGTCAAAAAAAATCAAAATATTTCAAATACTAAGCAAAACCAACTGATACAATGATACAAGTTGAGATCAAAATCATCAGTATTAAAAGCTACGTTTAAAAATGCAATAAAAGGGTGTTCTGTTAAAAAAAACACAGGTCTGTATTGTAGATGATTCCTGAAACACCTTGAACATAATTTAATAATAAATAAAAATAATTTTAGATGAGTTCATATACACAGCTTTTGTGTAAGAAATATTTATTTTTCACGTGTAAAGGTCCCGGATCGACTATTTTTATCTCATACAACTAGATTTTGTTAACTTTTAATTTATATTTTTATTTTTTGAAATCGGATCATAAATAAAAATTTTAGAGCCTGCCGTTTTTTTTAAATAGAGACAAAGTTATGAAAAAATTTTAGGTAAATTTAGCCGAATGGTATCATTTCTTATGGGACCGAACTAGAGGGATTCGTAAAGATATCACTCAACAAGAGTTGTGTTGTCAGGGGGCTGTTGAATTGGTAGAACAGTGCGCCAGATTTCATATTTTTTGTTCTGCAAGATTGGTAGCTGAAGATCCGTCTGTTTTCGATCAGAAGATTAATACTGAAAATTTGACAAAGTGTCTACAAACACTTAAATATATGTATCATGATTTGGCCTTGAAGGGTGAAGACTGTACGAATGAGGCGGAGTTTAGAGCCTATATTATTTTGCTTAATTTGAACGATGGGAATTTTATGTGGGAGGTAAGCAAAAATTTTGTTATACTAATTTTTTTTGTGGTATTAGAAAAATTCATTTGAGATGTTTTTGGATACGATGATTCTATTTTTTTTTCATGTTGGGTAAACAGAACAAGGTTGTATTTTTGTCAAAAAATTTGATTTTTTATGCTTGTTTACCTGTCTTTGTCACAAAATATTATCAAAAATGAGTCCAAAAAACTATAAATTGTGTTGGTAATAATAGTTTAATTTTCTTATTGAAGGCTTAAACTCGTTTTGACATAAAAAAAAGGACTGCCAGAGGCACTGGCTTCTGCTGCTGGCAACTGTGCCCAAAAAGTAGGCACAGGCATCGGTTGCCTGCGCAGAAGTAGCGCTTTAGATCAATCAAATGCATAACCTTACAATACAAAAATGATAATTGGAATTTGCAACTACGTTTCATCTTTGAGTTCTTTCAGAAATATTTTTTGAGCAATTTTATTAACAAAGAGAGCAATTTAAGAATTTTTTTTATGACATTGATAGCTAGAAGCTGTTAGAAGTGTGAGACTTCGTTTAAATAAAATATTTAGTCAAAATTGTGGAGGAAACACATAATTCAGAAAAAAACACTAGCACTCCAAATGATGCTGGATAAAAAAAGGCTTTTATGAAACAAAGTACAAAGCGATCAACAAGTCCTTCTATCAAGTAGGCGTATTACTCGAGAACGTGTGTTCGGTGTCGTTTTCTTTTGACATTAGGCTTGAGTTCCACAGACATACGTTCTTTAATTTCTAAGCTTAGTTGATAGAAGGACTTTTTGATCGCTTTGTATAAATATGCGTATGGTAATAATGCCATCACCCAAGTGCCAGAGTTACATACAAGTCTTATCCAAAAACATGATGGATGAATTTTTACCGTTAGTGTTGACGAAATGTTATTTTCGCCAAGAATTTTTGTACCATACAGTAGTTTTGTTTTTAATTTTCTATCAAAAAGTTACCACATAAAATGCTATAGTTTTCGTTGTATTCAGGTCCAACAACTCAAAAAACACATCCAACAATCGCAACAAGTCCGCTTTGCCTTGGAAGTATACTCATCATTGGACAAACAAAACTATGTGAAATTTTTCAAATTAATCAACTCAACAACATTTCTCAACGCTTGTATCTTAATGCGATATTTTATTCAAGTGCGATTATCGGCCATAAAAACTCTCCTAAAATCATATTCACCTCGAATATCACAAACATCACTTCCCGTCTCATACTTGACAAAAATCCTAGCTTTCGAAAGTCAAGATTCAACAATCGAATTTTTTGAAACTTATGGCTTATTCACTAATATTGAACGGACAAGAATTAGTTTAGATCGAACAAATTTTGGTGCACCAGAATTCCCCTATGTGCTAGACCGTGCTATAAATCTAGTGGAATCGAAACGAATTTTTTCAGTTGGTAGAATTGTTTGCGGTAGAGAATTACCACCGAAACTTTACGAAAATCACCAACCACAAAATAGTTTCGATCAAAGTGGTTTTTTGGTTTTTGATTTCGAGATGGACGAAATCGATTCAGGGAAAAAACAAGAAATCAAGATGGAGGAAAAAATAATTGAAAAAATAGAGAGAGTTGTTGAGACGCCGCCTCCTCAAATTTTTACTCCTGTGACGACAGTTCAGTCAAGTCAAAATCAAACGATCTTCAGTCAAAATAAGTCAAGTAGTGTTGGGATTTTCGCCCAAAAAACCAACGAAAAAAGTATTTTTGGGGGGAAAAATATCTTCGGTAATGTTGGTAATACTACTAAAAGTATATTCGGTGGTGAGATAACCCAACTAGCGTCACCTGTTGCCATACTACCTGAAGTACCAAAAGTCACACCGGACGAAATCGAACAGAAACGAATCAAAGAAGAAGAAGAAGAAGCCAAACGAAAGAAAGATCAAGAATTAGAAAGAATAAGGAAAGAAGAAGACGAAAAACGCCGTCTTAAACTCTTAGAAGATCAAGAAAAGAAACGCCGACTTGACGAAGCCCGAAAATTCGAAGAAATGAAACGTCAAATGGAGGAAGAAGCACAACGGAAGCAAGAACGTCGCAAAAACATCGAAATTAAAGCAACCGTAAGCAACATCCTTGATGAGATTTTAGACACGGTTGAAGAAAAAATTAAGCGTGAGACCCTGGCGAAAATCGGGCGGAAAATCCGCGACCGGAAATTACACCACGTGATGACAAAATGGCGCGAATACGCTCGCCGGAAACGGAAACGTAAAGCTCTCGATTTTGATCCATTATGGTTCAATCAATCAATTGCCGAAGAAGCTTGTGAATTACGAACAGAAAACCAAAACTTGGTTTTGTGTAATAAGAGATACAAACGTGGGCGGGTTAGTGATTTTGTACCTAAAACCGACGATGTTGGTCCGATTGACTTGTCAGAATTGACGTATAAGTTACTAAGTCGAAAACATTGGGATGTTGAAATGAAGTTTCGTAACGAATTGTTCTGGAAAGTAATTGTTTCGTTGCCGAACGATTTGAGTCAAGTTGAGAAGGTTTTGGATAAATGTATAGGTTGGCAACATGGTGTTTTAATCCAACAGTCGAAGTCAGTGCCAACTGTGACGTACTGTATCGAGAAACAGAAAGGTCTAGCCGTAAACACACGAAACGACACGAATGGATTTATCTTTATTGCGAATTGTTTTGACGATGATCTTTGGCGACGTATTGTTGAAAATTTTAAAAATTTCGGCGTTTTTGTTAAAATTCCAGTCGTTTTAATATTACAGAACTATGATGAGGCAAAGCCGAGTCTTAAAACCTTAATTAGGGAAGGAATAATTTCCGATTATTTGATACTTGTGGATAAGTTCACGGTCCGAAATTTGGTGAATCTAATAGAGGAGGCTTTGATTTTTCTTTCGACACGAGTCGAGAAAACACCACCGTTGCAAATGGACACTTTACAATCGTTTCTAACGAAGTTTTTGGTCACGGATTTGTGGAAACGTTGCAATAGTTTCTCAAAGTGGAATTCGAGTTATAAAAATTGTTTAAAAAATCCGAACACTGTGATTTATCTCCACAACGAAGCCTTGGACCGAATCAAAAGCATTGTTTTGGATGAAGAGTGTCGAGAATACCCGAAGTTTCCGACCAGCTTTCGCGATGTGCTTCGTAGTAATATCCCCGATTCGCTTCCTTGCGACTATAAATATTTCCCCAGTTTTTGGGATAGTGACAGATATTTAGCGCATCTGAGGTCGGTTTTAGAGACTTTAAAACTGCCCAATTTTCTCGAACCTTGGCCACCCTGCAACCAACTCAACCTCGAATTAGCTGTCTCAAAATATTGCGCTCAGGTGGTAATGGAGCCACAAAAACTATTCTACAAAGTGATGAGTGTCTTATTGCGGTTTGATTTTAAAGATATTGCGAATGTCGTCTGGTGTGATATTATCGAGTTGGTAGTGCTGGAAAAGCTAAGCCAGACTGATTTCTCCTTGTATGGAACTGGTTTTGTCAATAAGTCGGTTTATAACCAGTTGATTGTGGTCTACGATGTTGGTAAACTTGATTATTTGAAAAGTGATTGGTTTTATGTTAATAATCCGATTATTAAGCAAAAAATTGTCGAATTTTTACAACACGAGGAAGATACCAGTAAAACGGAAATCGATGTTATCGACTTGGATATTGATGCGATTTTTGCCAAAATAACGCAACCGCAAAAACAAAATGTTGCTAAAATTAAGAGCGAGTTGAAAACTTGTAAAAAATTGTTGACTGATTTGGAGGAGAGTGTTGTCATACATAAAAGTATTTTGCAAAAGTCGGGGAATATTTTAAAAAGTATTATAGAGGAAAAGTGATGTAATAAAATGACTCATGAAAAAGATATAATAGTATACAGTGGAACCTCTACAATCCGAAGTAGTAGAAGAAGATGGACAACTGAAATAATCAATAATGCGCCCTTTGGTGGTTAATTTTGAAATCGCTTCTTTACAAAAAAGCGGTAATGACAACCGACATTTTTGTTTACTAATTTTGATAGTACCCCCACCCCCCTTTATCATCCTGGTAATAATAAAAAAATAAAAACTCGATTATTTCACCCAAAAGTCTTTATCTTTTTGCTGTTACTTATTTATAAGGGGCGTTTGTTTTTTTCATTTAAACATTTTGAGGGAAAACACTTATTGCAAAACCTAAATACAAAAAAATAATAAAAAAATCAATCGTTTCTTATAAAATAAAACCAGAACAGAAAAATAAGGCACCTTGTGTAAAATTATCCATAACTTTTATTTTCTCTTGTTAATTGTTAATTAAAGGAATGTGCTATCAAATAGTGATGTCACAAATTTTAAAATAATTTCAAAGTGTAGTTTTAATAAAAATAAAATTAATGCTCCCGTCGATTTTTTTTTGAAAATTAGGCTATAACAAATACAGGCTTTTTTTGTTACAAATTTAAACAGGTGATAGAACATTAAATTTTAAGGCAAAGCTTTCGTATAAACAGGTATCGAAAAACAGTTCCTATGGAAGTCTATGAAATGGGTGCTCCTTGTGGTGAATTTTCCCGAATATTGCAGAAACCACAATCACATCATAATCTACACGTATGAAGCGTATGAAGTGACCTATTATTATCCAATAGTGGAATAAACTTTATTCCACTAGTGCCATAGCAACTAGTAATTGTGACCACCAGACAAAGCCCGTCATGTTTCATTTTACAATTTTTATTTAACTTCGATTAATTCCATTTTGTTGATATGGTGATTGTAGATAAAACGTTGTGTTGCATTCGTGTTTTAGTCGCATTTGACGCCCTCGTGTTTAAAGAGTCTTGCGTGGATAAAATGTTTTCTAAAACTTATACCGACTGACCCAGAGGTGCGTAAACCGTCCATAACTTTTTTATTATTTGAAATATTGCCATGCCGTTTTTACTATCCGACTTAAAGTCCACAAACTAAGAATATTTTTATTGTACACAGGGTGGTGAACTAAAGTGAAATTTTTTTAAATGGAACAGCCTATATATTTTTGCATAATTGGATTCTACGCAAATAGTAATGTAACTTTATATAAACTACTATGGGTCTATCTCTTTTCGTTTCGGAATTATTCAACTTTTCGTTATAAAAAAGACCAATTTTTGAATAATCACTGCGAAGTCACCTTCAATTGAATGTCCTATGACCTGTTTAAATTTGTAACAATAAAAACAGAACATACTGTATATGACTTTTATGGGTTACCTTAAACTTACTCTGTGTATAATTTATATTGTAATACTTGTAAATAGTTGCTTCAAATTTTGTGCACTCAAATAATATAATTCCTCCACTCAGTCATTAGAGAACTATTAGCTGTTTCAAAACTATAAAAACGCGAAAGTCACTTTTTACCAAGTAATTTTTTTAAATAGCTTAGCTTTCTATTATTATTATAAACCGGCTCTTAATGTCAGTTTATACTTTCAAATATTTAATTTCAAATGATGTGGTTTAAATGAAAAAAGTTAAAGTGGTTATTCTACGACGCATTATAATTACTTCTTGTACGGATTTTGGATAGATTGGTAACTCTTCTAAAACATGACTGGAAAAAATAAATTGTCACGACAAAATGGATTTTTGCACGATAGTAAATCTCATAAAATTGTCCAAATTAACGACAGTTTTAAATTTAATTTACGCCAGCCTGTGTGCTCACCAATAATAATTAAGTAACGACAAATGAAAGGTTTCAGAACGACAGGAAAAAGGAATACACGACAGAATAAATTAATACGATTTTTAGCAATACCTGTTCTGTAAGTCATCATTCACTGACAAATGTCTTTATTTTTGGTCAGGTGTAAGTTTCCATAGTTGCTGTGCAATAATATTTTACTTACAGTCCGTGGGCTGTAAGTAAATATTACATACCAACGTATGCTACTTGAAATACCTTCAGAACAGTATTGAAGCATTGATTTTGCAACAAATGTTGGTCTAATCTAAGTGATGTTTTTTGTTTTGTATCCCTAACACGAATGTGGGTTTGTACGGCGTTGTCATTTATAGTTTTTGTTTTCAGTCTTCATGGGTTTCAGTTTACAAAACGAAAGATTCCGTGATTTTTTTTTTATCAAAAATACTGTTTTGTATAGCTGTATTTAGCTGTTCTAAGAGCCTATCCGCGACTTTTGACACACCCGATATAGTATTTTAGACGTTTAGTAGTTTAGTACTTTTTTTATTAGTTTTCCCTTTTTTGTGGGACCATTATGATTGCAAAAATTGGAGTGAAGAGGTTGTACTATGTATACAATGTTACCGAAATGGGAAATATTTTATTACTCCGAGGGCATTAAAAACAGCTTCGAGGTTATTTAAAGCACGAGGGTACAATGAAATTCCCACCAAAGTATGTATACTATTTTATATACATTTGCATTTGGTTAAATAATAAAATATTTTTATAACATAATTGTATTTTAGACATTTGCTTCTAACCTTCGCAATCCTATAAAAATTGTTTTCTAACCTTCGACCATATATCATATGATATATATGGTCGAAGTTTCTAACCAAGAGAAAGGTTGATGGGGAAGTTTCCAATTTTTCAAAATGTTATTATTTTTTTCAACATAATAGTACTCAAATCAAGAAAAATTGAATGCAAAAAAAATTAATTCAATAGCTTTAAAATTATCAAAAATATAAGCTTTTTTGTCTGCCGGTTTAAGAGCGGTCCCGCTTTGAGCCTGATGACGTCACGCGGCATAAACTGTTTACACCGTAGCGCCTATTTACACACTACTACTACAGTTCCTTTCGACATTGCATTGAGATCTCTGGATAATTTTATTGACTTAAAAGAAATAAATATTGAAAGAAAGTGTTATTTGTGATGACTAAAGTAATTGGCCCGAATTCTTATCTCATCATTAAGGATGTGATTAGCTAAATACGCTATTAAACTAAACATAAAACGATATAGATTTATGTAAATCTAATGCTGTAGAAAGAGATGCAAACGTTGCCATGGAAGTTAGAGACGTTATTAAATTTAATAATGGGATAAGAATTCGGGCCATTGTTTAAAATCCATTTTAATAATAACACAAAAATCAGCGTTTGCGATTTTGAGAGAAATTGCGACGTTGGCGTTTTTATAGTTTTGAAACATCAAATACGCTTTTTTTACTTGGCTTTTTATACTAGGGTCGCCTGACCTTCTATACATACAGGTGCTCAAAAACTGGCGCACCAACTCAGTGGTACGTTATTGATTAGCACGTGCAGATTACGGGAAAAATGCTGAAAAAATTCCTAAAATCATATTTTAAAAAATATGGAGCTACAAACTTGTTGTGTTAACTTTTTTAGTTTTCATTATTTTTATGCTTCACACTAGGTAATCGTTCCCTAACAAAACGATGAATAATTGTTTTTAAATTTTCTGTCAGACTTTAGCAGTTTCTTTAATTCAAAAAATTAAAATTCATCAAAAAAATCACAATGTGTAGATGTGCCAACACTGGGAATTATTTCCTAGGAAACGGTTGCAAAACTAATTTATTTTTATTGGTGATCAAATTCTATTGCGATCATGACTGTTAGACAACGTTGCCACATATCATTTATCTAAAACCAGTTATTTATCAATAACTTTAATACAAAGAATTTTTTTACTATTTTTACCTTTATATGTAACCAGTTCTCTACCACACACCATTGAGTTGGTGCGTCAGTTTTTGAGCACGCTGTATAAAATAGAATAGAAGTCTTCTATCTTTTATGTCAAAATTCAAACTTTGAGGTCTCATAACTTTTTTATTTTTGCAAATATAAAAAAATGAAAAGTACCATTAGTTTTACAATTATGAAGACTATTAATGGTATTAATTTCAAAAAAGTGGAAACTTCCTTATTATTGTAGTAATTTAGAAAATTAATGCCAGTAAGATTTATTTAACTATTTGAATTGCAAAAAGAAAAGAAGAAAAAATAGTTCATTGTAAATTGAAACTATAAAAAATAAATTATATATTTTGTATTTCAAAGTTTATTTTAGATTCTTGTAAAAAATCCATCTGTTGCTAGCAGATAGCACTTGATTAATAAATTCCAGGAATGATGACATATTTAACTTTTTCGCAATATTTATCCCACGAATTTCCGTATTTTTCCTTACAGAGTTCATTGTCTCTAACAGAACGATGAATCAAGAAAAATATGTCCGTCAAAGGCATTATCGCAGGAATACACATTGTCAATCCTGCGAAGGCTAATTGCATTAATATATCTCCCAGATAATTCGGATGTCGAACGAAGCCCCAAAATCCTGAGCAGAGCAATTTTCTATTTTCGGAATGAGTGTCGATAAATTTCACACCTGCAACGTTTCCTTGTAATATAATCGCATTGTTTTCTTAATCTATTAATTATTTTGTCGTCAGTGACATTACGGTCGAGAATTTTTTTTTAAATATCTATTTTTCGTAATGGAAAGGAATACAAAGTGGCGCCCACGTAGAGTCCACTGTTACAAAGATTATTTTTTGACGTTTACAAAATTTTTGTTATCTACTTGGGCAAAGATATCGACTAATTAATTTTTCAACTTTTAAGCAAAATATTATCACTTACCAGGTGTTGAGGGATTCACTTTGAAGTCGTATTTCTGGTTGTTGCTACCTCTGTAAAGCAGGTAACCAACCATAAATGACAGTGTTATCACAACTAGTTTCCACGTTGGAAGTTCAGTTCTTGAAACTAATATGTGATAAGGAAAAATGTTCATCAAAAAGGGATATATGAAATATCCAACTGAACATATGTAACCAAAACCTTCTTTTTGGACTTCTAGGGAATACTCAAATGTGTATTCTGTAACCACTGCGTCCGCACAATAAATCAGATGCATTATTTCAATCAAAGCGAAACTTTTATTCAACGTCGAACTTTTGGTAAACTCTTGATACAAAAGTGCACAGTTTAACAAAACCTAAAATTTTGGAACTCAAATCAAGAAACACCCTGTATGCTAAACTTACCGCCGAGGCTACGCCAACTCTATTAACGAACATTTTCAGATCAATGTATCCGAAAAATCTTGGCCTTATTTCTCTTCCAATCAAATAGGAATAAATCATATCTTGACCGATTACTTTAGGATTGATTTTATCTTCAGGTAGATTTAAACTTCGAACGTAACAAAACAATCCGAGACAATTTCCAAGGACTAAACCAGCAAAAGCCATGTGAACTAGATGTTCAAGGAGGTAATCAACAGCATGGAAATTGCAAATTTCAAGTGCAAAAAACACAATGAGAGACATTATTAGAGATTTTGTCCCGGAAAACTTGTCGTATTTTTCAGTGAAAGTCAAAGCCATAAAAACGAGATAAATTGTGTAATATAAAAATGCATTATAATCAATGAAAATTGAGTATAAATTCTTTGAATTAATTGATTTTTCTTGGAGATAATTGGCACATAGTGTCAGTGAAAACATAAGAAAGCCGATCATTGAAAGTAAAAGTAAAATTGTTCGTGAAGATGTTTCATTTTTTGTATGATTCTAGATAAAAAAATAGAATGTAATTGTGTTAAATCATTATTTGTTACGTACCTTCATTTTTACGTGATTAAACGACACTCTTCGATAGGAGTGTTTTAAACTAGTGAATGGTTTGTTTACGCCGAACCACTTTTTTATTATTATTTGGAAAGTTAATGTATTCATGGAAATACAGTTTAGATACATTTCAAGGACAAAAACAAATCATAATCAAAGTGTGCTTTTGAAGAACCAAAAAAATGTTTTGACGAAAATTATTAGAAATGAATTTTCAAACGCAGACAGTTTTAATCTATTATTATACAGTAATTATTCTTAGGATCGGTTTATAGAAGCGTCATTAAATTAATTCGCAATTAAATGCGTTATTAATTAATCACGTGACCAAACTGAACGAAATTGATTGGTCTATTCGCGTTGTTAACTTGTAACAACGCATTAGAATTTAATGAAACTTTCTATATAAACTGGTCCTTAATGTAATTATTATTATTCTTATTATTATTAATTAGTAATAAATAATTTATTTAAATTTTCTATAAATTTTTTGAAACTTTTATATTTTTAAGCAAATTCTTCTATTTTCAACATTTTCATTTTAGACAACCCTACTTTATACTGAACACATTTTAAAAAGCAACAAATTTTAATAAAATACTGGTTTACTTGTCATTTAACTTTTTTACTGTGCAAAATATTATATTATACCGATGACAGTATATTACTAGTTATTCAGCTAACTAGTAGTGCATTAAAGACTCTGGGCTTTATACAGGGTGTATCAGAACTCATTCCCCACCGGAGAGGTGCTAGTGGTAACAGCAATAGAGATGGCAAAAATGCAAAAAAAATTAGGTCTTTTATTCTTAGTTTGCGAGATAGAGAGGTCTCAAAATGACCAATCCCAGAAGCTCTCTCCCAGGTGTACTGCATACAGTAGATGCGTTACTAAGAAATCAAAAATAATTCAAGTGCCCACTTTTATTGTCCGTTCTATCTATTTTTGTTTTCCTAGCAACGTGTTTTGTTCCCCTAATCCACCAGAGCAAGGCCTTTTGTGATTGAGTATTTTCAAACGTTCTTATCTCCCAAACGCAAAGAGTTAGAATTTTTTTGTAAAGGAACTTTAGCTTCAGAATTGCCTAAACTATACGCACATTTCCGGTGGGGAATGAATTCTGATACAGGCTGTATGTAGAAATACAAAAGAATTTACTAATGTATCTTGCATTAAAACTTTATTTTATGCTCTTGTTAGGTCTAAGCTTGAATATTGTTGTGTTGTTTGGTGTCCGTCCTACCAGTTTTATGTAAATGTTTTGGAAAATATTATAAGAAATTTTTGTAAATACTTATATTTTAAAATTTATAGTAGATATCCTGTAAGGCACTGTGATCAAAGTGATCTTTAAAAAAATATAAAAGAAAGCACTTTATTAAGTAGGAGAAATGATCTATGTACTATTTTTCTGCAGAAACTTTTATGTGGTGAGATATCAGCCCTAATCTTCTGGATGAAGTGAACATTGTAGTACCTAGAGTTAACAACCGAAATCCTCAGATTTTATTTTTCCACCCCTACTACCCTTCATCATCTGAATTCTCCACTTTTTAAATGTTTTAAATTATATAATAATATTACAGTAGCTTTAGATATTTTCTTCAATAATTTCCAAATTAAAACTATAAAGATCAAACTACTAGAATATTTTTCTTCGTAATTTATAATAGTTTGTATATTAATTGTCTGAATTTTTGTCAGTTTTGTTCTTCTTTAGTATTTCATTTTATATATTATATTGTTATATTTGTAAGGACTACACGTTCATTTATTATATTTATTATATGGTTCACCATAGACTAAGAAGTCTGTTGGAAATAAATTCTATTATTATTATTATCACTTCTAGTTTTTTACTATGCAAAAATTAATTTAATACTGATCATTTATTATTTTTTACTGATCAAAATCGGATTTATTACTGATCGCTTTATTAGTCATTATTCATTAGGTTGCGTGGATCGCAGTTGCATAGCAGCAACCAATAACATTGCTAGATTTGCGTCGTTGCTATAACAATACCACTGCCATCTCGAGACGGCAATGACAATACCGACTTGCGTCGATCGTAACTCAACTTGAAATCAGCCTATTAGCATAGAATAAGGTCGCTCATTAGTACAGAATTATTTTTTTAAATAAGATTGATAAAATTGTTATTAATTACCTATTATTTTTCTGAAGTGCATGGTGCATGAATAATTTATAACAACGTGTGTAACAACAAATTTTGAGAGAAAATGCGACTTTGGCATTTTTATAGCTTTGAAACAGCGAATATGTTCTCTTTCTTTTAAATTAGTTTTTGCTACAACAAATTTTAAGAGTAATAATTATTGTTTTGCTGAGCGTTTTTACGAAGCCTCTTTTGTTATATTTCAAATCAGATTCAGATTAATCACTTTGGCGGTTGTTGTTTTTAGCAGCTGGTGCTTTGATTGAGGTTATGTTCAATTTGTTATAGTTCTTGTTCCAACAAATTACAGAAGAAACATTAATTGTGTGAGTCTTCCTGAGTGTTTTTTCGAAGCCTTGACCGAAATTATTTGCAGGTGAGTCGGATTGTTTTAATTCAAAATTGTAACCTCAAAACCTTCGCGATGTTCTGTACGAAATTGCTATTTTCGCCGAAACATGACCAACTCCAACACGTTTTTAAACACAGTTCCTTTCACCGCCCCTCTGTGCGTGTAAAAAAATTCATCCCAAACCCTGACAAATCGAGAATAAAAAAAACAATTCCGCCCTCTCCTTGCACATTTGAGGTCTGTGTGGGGCCTCGCGTAAATCAATTCAACATTCAAATGTTGTCTCCGCATCTTTTCGAGCAAGTTTTTAAAGGACTAAGTGTGAATAAGTGCGACGAAGCGATTGTGAAAGAGTGTCTCAAAACGCTACAAGAGCACAACATGGTACAAAAACCGGAGAATTTTTTGAATGATGTGGAATTGAAAATACCACCGCTTGAAGGAAAAAATATCGAAGAACATTTTCATTTAATTGGGGATCAACAAGTTAAACCATATCGCGATTTGGTCGAAAAACTTTTAACGAATAAAATCCCTAAACCTCCTGATAAGTGGGTAATGCAGGAGGGGTGGACAAGATATGTTCCAGGAGAGGAACCACAACAAGTGCCATATCCATTAGAAGAAGGATTAATTTTTGATATTGAAGTTGCTGTAACAGTGGGGAAAGCACCGACTTTGGCTACGGCTGTGAGCAACGAAGCGTGGTAAGAGTAACATGTTTTTAAGCGAATTCTGTTGGCAACACTGATAATTTTGACATTAGCTGAATAGCATTTTGTTTTTGTTTTTTTGAATAAATTGTTGTTGGCAACATTGAATGACAGTTGATCATACAATTCGGAAATAAAATTAACTAGACGCTCTCTGGTGATGACTTTTGAACAATGACGAAAACAGTAAAGAAATTTTCGTAATGCCACATTTAACTGACATATGACTGACATTTAATGAATTGTTCAACAATTTTGCGTGTATAGTGTTAATTACTTACAATAGAAAGAATTACTTTAAAAGTACGTGGTGGTAAATACTAGCGTTGACTTTGGTTCTGTAGTTTTTCGTGGTATAAAGTGTTTATTGTTGGAACTTGAAAGTGGATAAAAAGTGAAAAATATTTAAATTTTAATTACAAAGTGTTATCAAACAGTTGTCTAATTAAAGATTATAAGTAATGGATCACAGCGAACACAAAGTTTGGCTCAAGAAACCAATAAATTAGTGAAGTGTTATGAATTTTAGGTTAGAATTTTCCACTGAAAAAATCATGAAATGCTGCGGTAAATCTACAAAACTACAATAAAGATTAACAACTGCTAATACACTTAAACGTAAATTATGCCAAAAGGTAGGCTTTTCAATGTCTTTGTAATAATTTTCCAATAAAGAAAGTGAACCAAACAGTCATTCGTTATTCGTGTTTTCTTCGTCATCTCTCATTTGTCAACATAAGTTTCTTGCATCAAAGATGCAATAATCACTCCGCATAGGCAATGTAATAAATGTGAAGCCCCAAAATTCGTACAACGCTCAAAATATCCGAATAAACATTTTCCCGCCATTTATGGTTACTGTTTTCGACCTAACTCAGTGGCGCCCCCAACGGTAATTTTATTTCCGAATTGGTAGGAATTCTATTGACAGTACTGACTTTTTTGATATTAGATGAGTAACAGTTGATAGTTGTGTTTTTTGAATAAAATTCTATTGGCGACACCGAATTATTTGATAAAAGACAGTTGACAGTGTAACAGATTGGCAAGTCTACATTACTTGAATTAAGATTATGTATTTTTTTTAGAAAATGATTGAGAGAATGATAATAATTCTACCTCTAGAATTAAGTTTTTGTGTAGATTTAGTTTTTTGTTTTAGGAAGTCGCACTAAAAATTTACTGAGGTAGTTTAAAATTTACCTAATTTTCCTTGGGTTTTCATAGTACCGCAGACGCAAGAATTTTGACCAAAAAAAGCGAAAAATTTGATCTTTTGTTCTTGGCGTTGTTTGAGGAATTTGGTGAAAAACGATTTAAAAATTAGTAAACTATAGTACAATTATATTAAATTCAAATTGTCTCAAAAATGCCATTACTTTAGTTCAAAGATTTTACCATTTTTGAACTAAACTCTTAAAACTGACATTGCGCTTTTTCGAGTGTTTTATCATAATTTACAGCCAAAAGTGTTTTTTTTCGAAAAACTTTGTCAAATACAGGGTGCTCAAAAACTGGCGCACCAACTCAGTGGTACGTTATTGAGAAGCAAGTGCAGATTACGGGAAAAATGTTGAAAAAATTCCTAAACTTATATTTTAAAAAATCTGGAGCTACAAACCTATTGTGTTAACTTCTTTAGTTTTTATTATTTTTTTTAATGTTTCTATGTTTCATACCAGGTAATCGTTCCGTAACAAAACAATGAATAATTATTTTTAAATTTACTAGCAGATTTTAAGTGTTTTCAATTTAAAAAAATTAAAATTCATCCAAAAAATTACAATGTGTAGATGTGCCAACATTGGGAATTATTTCCTAGGAAACCGTTTCAAAAATAATTTATTTTTATTGTTGCTCAAATTCTATTGCGATCATGACTGTTAGACAACGTTGCCACATATCATTTACCTAAAATTAATTATTTACCAATAACTTTAATACAAAGAATTTTTTTACTATTTTTACCTTTATATGTAACCACTTCTCTACCACACACCATTGAGTTGGTGCGCCAGTTTTTGCACGCTGTATAAGTCAAAAGATTCCGGAAGTATGCAAAATAGTTATATTAATAATTTATTGTTTAAGGGTCTTACAATGTGTTTCGAGCGTTTAATTAAACCGATAAAACACATGTAAGACCTGTATGCATTGCAACGTTTTATCCACAGCCAGATAATATAGACTAAATCCGAGACTAAATCAGTATTTTTAAATTGTTTTTCAAAATTTCCATTTGACGTTCTGAAGTGATGTTTGTTAAATTAATTTTTAAAATAAAAATACATTAGTTCCAGCTTCGTTTACGTTAAATCTGTGCTCGACGTCGAATAAAGATGAAACCAACCATATTTTCTCATTTGATAGAAAGGTAAATGTAAGAAATGCAGTTTAATTTCGTTAAGGGTCTTATGGTGTTTTCATAAGACCTACAGGTTTTATTGATATCATTAGACGACTCCTAAGTAGCAATATTATACCTAACAATAGATTGGCTGTGGATAAAGTTGTTTTATTCTTCGACACTGTCAAAATTTACGGTTTTTTTTTCTGTGTAAGGAAGTTTTGACCACAATTTGGCATTTCTCAATACGAAACGTCAGATTGTTTTTATCAGATTTAAAGCAATTTTAAGCCTTGTTGTGTTTAATTCGAAGAATAAAATGTATTCAATTTGTTTTCGTGTAAATCGGTTTTACACTTTTAAAAATCCACTCGTGAAATAAAGCGTCCGAGTTACACTCAAACTCATTGAATAAATAACTATTATTTTTATTATTTTTTCCGGAGTTTTTTTCTGAAAGTCGTATTATTTGTGAAATGCTGGACCAAAGACTGACCGAATTAGATTAAAGATTACTTTTGCACATTTCGTGTCTTTTAGCAGGTTTTCTTCAATCAGCAACGAATTCTTTTACAAAATTTCTTCCAAAACATATTTAAAAATTACTAAATTGGTTAGTTTTGAAAACCATGGGGTTTCATTTTTTTGGATCTCATTTTTTGGCAAGATTTTGTTAAATATAGTCGAAAATTACTCAGTTGGATCGAAAACAATATTCTCTTTGCCTTTTTCCAAACGTTTTAGGATGTGTCCTAAGAACTTTAAAAAATTGTTCAATTACGTTTAAAATAATGTGATTTTGACTTTTTTGTGCATTTACGCATCTTTGTTGGTCAAAACAGAAATTACTGAAGAAATTTCTGTAAGAATTTTTTAGAACTAAACCCTTAGTTTTTTGGCAATATTTCGTTAAATCGGACCGAAAACTAAAGTAATTTTTCTTGTTTCGAACGTTTTTGGTACGTTTTTCTTTTTACATTAAAAGCGCAGTTACTTTAAATAATTTCGTGTTAAATAAGCCGAAAAATCGCTAAATTAAGTCCTAAGTGAAAATAATGCTTTTTTTAAGTAAGAGTTCAATTTTTTTGGTGATGTTAAAACAGATTAAGAAGTGTAGTAAATTAAGTCTGTTTTGCCTTTTTTAGACTTTTAGTACGTTATAAAGTGAAAATACTATGAAAATACTACAACCTGCTTCGAAGAACTTCGTCAGATTGTGTTTTAAATTTAGTTTTTTGTGTGTTGGAGAGCTTTTTAGAGCAGAACTTCTTGGTGATATTTTACTGAATCGTAGTATTTTTTGACTTTTTCGAATGTTTTATTTTTTCAGTCGGAATTATTATCTGGGCAAATTTCATCCAATAAATATTCAAACTATTAAAAAATTGTCTAAAATGTCTATTTTTGCATTTCAGTTGTTTTTATTGTTAAAAAACCCTGTTATGTTCATGATATTTTGTCAAATGGAATCAATAAAAGGCAATAAGAGGATCAAAGGATCCACGACTTTAGAAAAAAACACACCCGAGAAAACAAATTTTATAACTTTACCTTATACTCCCTCAGTTACAAGAGGTTTGAATAGAATTTTCAAAAATCTTGACTTGCAAGTTGTTTACAAGTCGGGCACAACTCTCAAGAGTTTTCTCGGAAATCCAAAAGATAAAGTTGGACATTTTGAAAAATCCGAGATTTATGAACTTTATTGTAAATATTGTGAACAAAAATATATTGGGCAGATACGTCGATCAATTAACATTAACACTAAATAGATTTAAAGAACATTGAGCGCATTTAAGATTCAACAGAAAAATCAAGTGTTGCCCAACACATTTTTGAAAAAGGCTGTTCAGACCCATAATCACAACAAAGGCCATAGAATTGATAGCACTAACTTAAAAATTCTTAGAGTAGTTAATAATTGTAAATTTCTTGACGCTTTCGAAAGTTTCACAAAACAAGAACTAATAAACGCAGAATCAAAAACCTAACGAAACGCAAATCACAAAACACAATAAACGAACAGAAAATACTTGCGATTAACACCGATAACACTTTCGACAACCATGCGACGACGTCTATAATTTACTGTCAATGTCAGTTTGACAAATTCGTGACACTTGACGGTGTTGTCGAAGTGCACATGTAAATTAATGTTCAAGGATACCACCCTTAGATAGCCCTTAGCTGTTTAAATTTGCATTGTTTTTGATAATTTTTTATAGCTTTGTGTTGGTAATGAAAAAATGAAATTGATGACGCAGACGCAAATCGAGCTGACCGCCACTATACATATCTCAAAAAATAGACTACGGAGCAGTACCAAACAAAAAGCAAAGTGATTAGAAATCAATTCGTCACAAAACTACACATTTTTTATTTAGTATTCAATCCGTTTTTTTGGTCTGCTGATCTGAGACTTGGATGCCTAACGCAAGATACTGCACAGATCGGAAAAAAATACACAATTCATGCACATCATTGTAAATATGCATGCAAAAATTGAACCCAATAGTAGCAATTCGGAAGTAAAATTACCGTTGTGTCTTTGTAATAATTTTCCAATAAAGAAAGTGAACCAAACAGTCATTCGTTATTCGTGTTTTCCTCGTCATCTCTCATTTGTCAACATAAGTTTCTTGCACCAAAGATACAATAGTCATTCCGCATAGGCAATGTAATAATTGTGAAGCCCCAAAATTCGTACAACACTCAAAATATCCGAATAAACATTTTCCCGCCATTTATGGTTACTGTTTTCGACCTAGCTCAGTGGCGCCCCCAACGGTAATTTTACTTCCGAATAGCAAGGAAAAAACAACCTTTAGAAAAAAAAATTTTTGAGAATGAGATTTTTTAAGACTTACCGCTTTCGGAATTTATTTGTCAGTTGGTTTCCGATTGAAAATTGTTATCGATTTTGAGATATGTATAAAAGTAAAAAAGTGTAAAAACACATATTTTTTTGATTTGACAGTTTGATTTTGACAGTTTTCGGGGGCCGCCTTAATCAAAAATTTCCTAAGAGGTGAAGATCTACCTCAGTTGGCGTGCCCAAAATCAGGATTTACTTCCGTTGGTTGAAACGCGTCGTGTTTCAAATAAACGTTTGGTGAGTCGGGTTTTTAAACTTTGTTTTAGTTAATTTCCACGCCAAGAAAATCCAACAAGAACTAGTTAAGGAATTTAATCAAAAATAAAGGCAAAAACTTGTAAATTTGGAAATTTTATAAAGGCTTCCGTTCCATTATTTTAAGTTTTCAAGAATGCGTAACTTAAAAATGATATTTTTGCTTTGTTGAGCATTTTAGTGTGATTATTTCGTAATTTCACAAATTGACGAAGTTAATTTTCTAAATACAACAGTGTAATTGCACTTTTCAAGTGTTTTTGCATCTTTGGTAAAAAATATAATTATTAAATTGTAACAGAACTGATTTTGTGTAAAAAAGGATGTATTTATATTTTGATAGACGTCATTAATACACTCTTTTTCTTTCTTAACGTAAATGTTTTTGTGATTTTGATGTTTACAAATTACATTCCTGCTTTATGGAACTTCTGAGTCTTAAAAAGTAAAAATAAATAAATTTTAATGACACATGTCAAAAGTTGCATGTTGCGATGAAAAAGATGCAATTGGTTTTAATTTGGTATTAACTTCAAGATTTGTCCAGAATAAAAGAATTTGTTGTTAATGGGCAATTAATTGAAGACACTCACTTGCTTTCGTTCGTTTGTGCTTTAGTCAGTGTTGCCAAATTCATGACAACTGTGATCAAAAACTGAATTTATCCTACAGGTATGGATGGGTTAGTCAAATGTTACTGGATGGTACAAGCAAACCTGTAACAACCCATCAATACAATCTCGATCAACTCATACCTCTCGAAAGTACAACTAAAGACACAGGCGCAAAACTCACCAACCATATGAAAAAACCAAAAATTATAATAGGCCATAACGTTTCATACGATCGTGCCAGAGTCAAAGAACAATATTGGTTAAACCAAACGGCTACAAGATTTCTCGACACAATGAGTCTCCATGTTTGTGTAAGTGGTTTAACCAGTTACCAACGTGCAATACTCAAATCGGGCAAAATCGATGAAGAAGACGAAATTTGGAAACAACATAGTTCCTTGAACAGTTTAAACGAAGTTCACAAGTTGTACTGTGGCGGAAAATCAGTAGCGAAAGAAACGAGAGATCTTTTTGTTACAGGGAGTTTAAACGATATTAGGGAAGAGTTTCAAACAGTTATGAAATATTGTAGTGGTGATGTTGTGGCAACTTACAGTGTTTTAAACGAGTTATTTCCGATGTTTTTGGAACGCTTTCCACATCCTGTGACCTTAGCAGGAATGCTCGAATTAAGTACTGGTTATTTACCGATAAATTCCAACTGGAATCGATATATTGATAATTCTGAACAAGCCTACGAAGATATGGATATTGAGGGGAGGCTTTTATTGGCAAAGAGGGCGGAGCAGGCGTGCCAACTTTTACATGATGATAAATACAAGGAAGATTTATGGTAAGTTCTAAATTATCTTAACTTTAGCATCTCCGATTTTTTTTCAAACCGTCTATATTTGAATTTTGTTTCAAACGTTCATAACTTGCGAAAAATAAAAAAAAGGAGTGTAATGTGGTCTTCTTTTGAATCTGGTATAAACCGTTTAACTAAAAATGCAATATCAAATAAAAATGAAAAAATGTTTTTGGTTTTGCTTATAAAAACGATTATAAAAAATAATTGAAATCGTAATCTCTTTCCACCGAAAACAATTACACAGGATGTCTCAGCTAAGACTCTCGAGTCTGATATCACAGATATTTGTCAACGGATTTTTATGAAATTTAAAATGCAGATATTTTAGAAGATGAAGATTAAAATTGAATTAATGCAACAACTTAAGTCTTAAAAACGTAATTTTTACTACATGCATTTTTAAAATGTTAAGCCTTTTAACACTTTTTAACAATTTATTGTCAGTGAAAAATGCTGTCAGAAAAAACTCGTTCGTGGAAGACGTATGTTTCGCGAGAAAAATGAGAAACAAACTGTTAAACGTGGGTACAGATGCAAAAGCGTAGATCTCTATGAGACAAATGAGCACTACCATTGAATTTTGGTCAATCCTACTCGCAGAAACGTAACTGTCATTTCAAGAATTTCAAATGTCAAGGGACATTTCACAGTTATCTCTCACTCATACAAAGTTAAAAAACAATATTTTTGACTTACTTTTAGTACTGGATGCTTTAATTCTTTCAAAATGGACAAAAAGACAACAACAACTGAAAAATTCTAGACACTTGAACATTCAGGACTTTGGAAATGTTTCGTACACTGCTGATTGGATTCTCTTCAAAAGCTTGAATTGCAGCCCCAACTATTGCTTCGTTTCCAGTGACGTCTTTTGTCCTCACTCGATTTAGTTCAGGTACAAATTATTGACGATTCTTTGAACTTTAAATTTCATAAATAACATTTCACAAAAAGTGGCACTTTCCATAGGCGAATATTGATTCCTTTTTCAACAACACAGAAATTTCAGCCACTGTTGGTTTTTAAAGTAGTTTCACCAAATTAAAACAATTTTACTTTTCTGACAGCGCGCACACTTTTGACAGTTTTTTTCAGTGGTACACAAAATGCCGCATAAAAATGCTTCATCAGTTGTTTCAAAAGGTAACTGCCCAAATTACTATCAAAATTTGGATTAAGTTTTTAACAACAAAATTTAATTTTTTTCTTCAATCAGCCGAGCGATTTGGTTAATTTTTTGTGTGGCCATTTATTTTTCAGGGTTTAATGATCCAACGGTGATTTGGCTTAATTTTAAATAAAATAAATGTGTTTTAAAATTTCATTTTTTAATTTGAGGTCATTTTTTACCCCTAAAATGTGTGCATTCTAAATTTCATAACAATCCGTTAACAAATAACGGGGACATTAAGCTCGAAAGTCTTAGCTGAGACACCATCTTACACTTAGATGTAGTAGCCTTCGTTATGGGGACAAATTCACACATGTATCGCGCCAGTAAAACAAAATTTTTGTTAACACCCGGTATATTCCCACGAATGCGCTCATTCCTTTTTATGTGTATCAAATTCGTGCATGTGTACCGTAGAAAAATACGAGAAAAAATGTTCAAAAATGGTAAAACGGCACCGCCATAGGTTCCGCACTGCTTTAGTCGAACGACTAAAGCGAAAATTTAAAGAATTTCGACACGAAATGGGAACGGTTCCTCCTACCCTTCAACTGTCATTCACGGGACTATTGGGCGTTGGCGCTTACCATGATCATTTTTTTTTAATCAAAGTCAAATCGCGTCCCTAGCCACATTCGAGACAATCACAAGTAAGAATCTTGACAATTTAAAATTTTCGATCTTTTGAAACATGACCTGATGTAACAAGGGCGGAAACGGCAGCATTACAGGACTCTGTTTTTGCCGTCATCATAAAATTGCTCTAGTTGGTTCCTTATTAGGTCTGCTAGAGTTCTAAATATTGGAACTGTAATTTTCGCATCTCGAAACATAACCAAAACGCCGGACGAAAGAAGGCGGAAACGGCAGCATTACAGGACAGGACAATGAGCCCTCTCAAAAACTATTTCTGACTGAAAATTGAAATTGGAAAATCTAGATGTCTCATAACGAAGCGGGACGAAAAACAGGCAAAAACGTCAGCATTACAGGACTCTGTTTTGTAGTCGTCACAAAAAGTGCTTCAGTCTGTCCCTTGCAGAGCTGCTGGATTTCAGAACTTCTGAAAATTCAGAAAATTCTGGATCTTTTGAAGCATAACCTCAAATTCGGATGTCCAGTAACGGTTGTATACAGGAGTCTGATTTGCAATGATTACAATGGTTACAAATAGAAAATATGTTTTATTTGTTGAGCTCTGTTACCTGTTAAAATTAAGACACGTATGTCTGATACACCTGTATATTTCGATTCGTACCAACAAAATGTAAAATGATTTGGAGGTTCATTTGCACTAACACATCTGGTCTGATTTGAGAAATTGTGCATTTCTTGCACTAATTCCTTGTCTTTTAATGAAAATTATGATTAATTACGACGAGGGTGTTGTGATAATACGTTACTGGTAAATAACAACCTTGATCTATTATTTGAGTCAATTCTTGATTTACCTTCGCTTCTATTAGGAGCCGTTTTACCCGGACGGGCGGATTATTCTAACAGTATCTTGCGACGTAAGTAAGACAGTGTTATTGTAAATTAAGCTGTGGAGGCAGTTTTGTGGCGCAGATATGGACATAATTGAACATATCAAATGAAACTGCTACAAGTTTTAATTTCTTTATCAGAAAAGGGTGCCTCTTTTGATATGCTATCCGAAAAACCTTTCCCCGAGGACGAACGTGTCTTTACCGGGTCTTCAAAATTAATCCAATGAAATCCTCCTGGACCAAGATATAACAAGCTTAAGACTCAAAAGATGTCATTAACATATTGGGGGACTTAGTTTCTTGCTAAAATTGTCTGTTGGCAAAAAACTGTCGCTTAAGCTTATTACTTCCTGGACTGGATAAGAGCCCAAATTTTGCATTCCGAAATTGAGATGACTTATCTCTCAGGACGTCTACTTATAACCACGTCCAAACACATTTTATTCTATCTCAGTGATGTGTGGCCTCTCTGTGTTAGCTTCTCCATCCTTGCACACGACCAAACGGCCGATTGAACAAAAACTTCTCTTAATTATAAAATTGCCATTCGTTAAAAAAATATTTGGTGAAGTAATCCCTGAGCGTTATCTATTGCGTTTATTTATTTCGTCTTTATTTGAGCGAAGTTTAACCGAAGTTACTGACCGTAACACTGTACAAAAATCAGATACAAAAGAATACTTATAGTAATACTCGAATATGAGCAGAAGAAAAAATGACATGAATAAAAATGAAAACCGAACAATTGTGTTGTTAAGTTTTTGTAGACTCTTACTTTAAATCTTCTTGAATGGAACACTCGTTTGTCGCAACAGCTTTCAACATCTACACTTAATGATCTAAGTGCAAGGTGCAAATATAATCAGAAGATCAAAAGAAATTACCAAGTGAAGTTCGATCTTGATTATATGTTGCACCTTGTACGAAGTTTAGTCCCTCCCAACCCCATGGTTTAACACTTCACCCGAAAGTTGCGACAATTGATTTTAAAACGAATGAGCGCATGCGTGGGTGTTAACAAAAATTTTGTTTTATTGACTTGATACATGTGTGATTCGTCACTAGCGGCTAGCCCCCGCCGGTCTACAAATGTTCGCTCAGTCGAAATGTTGCGAGCGAGGTCGGAACAGTACGAACGGAGACCATAACGGACTTCTCATTTCAGCTGGGCTGGTTAAGTCTAAAGAGTTTTCTGAGTATTTTAAAAATAATTACATTAACAATCGGCATTGATGGGCATATTGGAATAGTGGTTTTTATGGAAATATGTTGCGCGTGGCTGGGGCTTCGCCCCAGTTAACTAAAAGGAAACAAACCCCACGACCAATTAAACTCGAAAACGTGGAACTCGAAACGTGGAATAGTGTTTATGTTTATGAACTGTACGCCACCCTAGCTCCATAAAAAAACACTATTCCACGTTTCGAGTTCCACGTTTTCGAGTTTAATTGGTCGTGGGGTTTGTTTCCTTTTAGTTAACTGGGGCGAAGCCCCAGCCACGCGCAACATATTTCCATAAAAACCACTATTCCAATATGCCCATCAATGCCGATTGTTAATGTAATTATTTTTGAAATACTCAGAAAACTCTTTAGACTTAACCAGCCCAGCTGAAATGGAAATCCGTTATGGTCTGTTCGTACTGTTCCGACCTCGCTCGCAACATTTCGACTGAGCGAACATTTGTAGACCGGCGGGGGCTAGCCGCTAGTTGATTCGTCCCCATAATGAAGGGTACTACACTTAATGATCTTTGTACAAGATGCTACATATAATCAAAATCGAACTTCACTTGATCTTCGGATTATATGTCTAATTCTGATTTTGCCCTCACTTGAGTACTTAGAAACAGAAATTAGTTTATTAGAAACTAATTTATTAATATACAGTGTGAAAAAATCCAATAAAGTGTTTTGTGGTTTCGCTTATTAAAAAAAATCAAATTGTAGACATCTATAAAAAATAGTTATTTATTGTAAAAACGTTTTAGAAAGCACTTCATCCACGCAAGAATGTTTAAACACCAGGGCGTTAGCGTTACTTTCAAATCTTTTGCCAACAGACTCAGTATTTCTGGATCAGTCAGTATTTTGTGTCTGAAGCCTTAACACTTTATTCTGCTATAAGCTAACCAGTCATAGAAATTGGTAACGTGAAAAAGTGGTGGACTTTTTTTTCCGCTGAGTTTTATAGAATTTTCCCTACTGGGATGACTGGTCAAGAAAGAGGGACTGATATTTTCAACAGAGTCAGTAAATTAAAGTTTTTCAAGTTATTTTTTTATCAATTTAAGCTTCTTTTTTTGTAAATTTTACTTTGCTTAAAAATGTTGACAACACTATCAACAAAACTGACAGTCCTTCGCCTACCGTGGTGCCATCTGTTTCACTTTTATTTAACTGATTTCTATCTGCTTTCGTACTCTCGATTTTGCCGGCGTTTTTAAATCAACTTGACGTACCATACACTTCTATGTATCTTGGGGATAAGACAAAAAAATTTGTTGTCGTCTGGGGAATTTTGTGTCTGTTGATAACCGTAATAAATACTAAATAAAGAAATGATTATTAAATCGATCGTACAATTGGGGACACGGAATTTTGAAAGCCTATGAACTTCGTTGACATAAACATATGGAATACTCTATACCTTTTGACAACGAAATGACTCAAGCGTCCAAAATTTCGTGTCCGCCACTGTACGTGTATTCCACGTATTATCGATGAAACTCTTAAAAACTAAATATCCCTAAATTTATTAAAGTATACTGTATTTTAATGAGCCATAAACAACTCATACTGATAGACGTTAATAAACGTATTGTAAACGCCAAGTATAAAAAATATGTTTCCATACTCTTTAAATTCAAAACAATTTTTGTTTGATTGTCAGTAGACTAAATCTGCAAGACATTTTTCTTTTACAAAGAAATCCAATGTTTGGTAGCAAAAGATGTTATCGGTACAAAATTTGTTTATTGATTATGAATTTTTGTTTTGTTATTGGTCTGTTTGCTTAAGCTAAGTTAAACGTTTAGAAACTTAAAACAACATAGTTTGAAAATATTTTTGTGCAAACTTGTTTGATAAAACATAAACATGTCTGGTTTTAACATGGAATGTCTGTCTATTACCATCTCCACCATTCTGATATTTTTCCTCCATTAGGCTATGGGATGAAGACTGGACAGTAAAAAATCTCAAAATAAAGAAAACTTCTCCGAAGACTAAACAAATTGAAACACCCCCACCACAATCACCCGATGATGAAGCAACTGACCCTCTGGAAGAAAAATTCCGCGATTTAATGGCAACAAAAGCCAACATTTCAAGGGTCAATTCCCACCTCCCCGGTTACCCAACATGGTACCGAAAACTATCTACAAAACCAGATTCTCCAGATTGGGTTCCTGGTCCTCACTTAATCAGCACTTCGACACGTATCACACCTAAACTATTATCTCTAACGTGGGAAGGCTACCCTTTGCATTACACTCGTGAAAAGGGTTGGGGTTTCCTCATCCCCTTCACAGATGACACTGAAACTTCCCGAAAACTACCTTTAGCAAAACTTCTCGAAAAATGTCCATTATCAAAAATCAACACAAAGGAACACGATTCGAGTGATACTTTCGCAAACATCACACAAATCGTGCAAGATAACTTGATGCGAAAAGAATACTATTCGAAAATTCGCAAAGATAAAACTTCGGGCATTTGGTGCAGTACCGAAATCGAAGATTGTTGCTACTTCTTGAAATTACCGCACAAAAACGGCGCTGCATACAACGTCGGTAATCCCCTAGCTAAGGATTTTTTGAACAAATTCTCCGAAAACGTACTGGCTGGTGATACACAAAGTGCCGAACAAGTCCTGGCAATAGCGCGCACTTTGTGGTACTGGCGCAACAACCGCGACCGTATTTTCGACCAAATGGTCGTTTGGTGTGATGGCGCCCAACGTGGGGCCGCACTAGATGATGGCGCACAACGTGGGGCGATCATCCCGCAGGTCGTAGTGTGCGGTACGCTGACTCGGCGAGCCGTCGAACCGACTTGGATGACGGCGTCGAACGCCCGACCTGATCGGGTCGGTTCGGAATTGCGGGCAATGGTGCAAGCACCACCTGGTTACAATATAATTGGGGCTGATGTCGATTCGCAAGAATTGTGGATTGCGTCGATTATTGGTGATGCCGACAGGGCTAGGCTTCATGGGGCTACGCCCTTCGGTTGGATGACCTTAAGTGGAACTAAAGCCGACAGTACTGATATGCATAGTGTGACTGCTAAAGCAGTTGGTATATCACGTGACCATGCCAAAGTTATTAACTATGCGCGGATTTATGGAGCTGGGCAAAATTTCGCTGAGCGGCTGTTGAAACAGTTCAATCCGTCGATGTCGGATGGTGAGGCGAAGACTAAAGCTGCGAAAATGTTTGCGTTGACTAAAGGCAAACGGATCTATCGCTTGAAAAAAGAGTTTGTTTTGGAGTATTACGACCAAAACTACTCCCATTGGCAGGCGTTTGAAATAGCCAAAACCTGGAATAGACGTATTGATGATATGTTCGAAAGACCCAAATGGGTTGGTGGAACCGAATCAGCTATGTTCAACCGTTTGGAAAGCATTGCAACAAGTCAGGAACCACGAACTCCGTTTCTAAACGGACGATTAAGCCGTGCCTTGGAACCCAAACTGTCAAGCGACGACCGGTTCTTACCGACCAGAATCAATTGGGTTGTACAAAGTGGCGCGGCAGATTTTTTGCACTTGATGCTAGTGTGTATGAGGTGGATTATGGGCGAAAACGCGCGATTCTGTTTGAGTTTTCACGATGAAGTGAGGTATTTGGTTCCGGAAAGATTTAAGTATCAAGGAGCACTTGCAATGCACGTGACGAATCTCTTGACGCGAGCATTTTGTTCGGTGAGGTTGGGGATTTATGATTTGCCGCAGTCTGTGGCGTTTTTTTCATCTGTGGAGGTTGATACTGTGTTGAGGAAAGATGCAAAGGATGATTGCATGACGCCATCGAATCCGCATGGGTTGGAAAAGGGTTATAATATTCCAAATGGGGAAGGGTTGGATATAAACCAAGCGGTTAAGAAAGCGGGAGGCAAATTTAGTTATTGGTATGAACAGTTGAAATGATTGTGTTATGTTGATTAATAAAAAAATTATAAGTACCAGTTGTTTTATTTTTATCAGTTTTTGCTTTAACCTACCATTGGGATTCATTGTAACACAAAATACTTTTCTTAAATTTAGGACCTATTTGAAGTGGAATTTATTTTTGCATAAAAAAGTTGTTTCTTAATACCATATCAAATTTTTTATAACGTTATGCCCCCTCTCAGTTGCTTCACTCTTTTCCATCTTCGAAATAGATTATTTCTATGGTGGACTGGATTACGCTGGAATATTTTTTCCATCTCTTTGAACAAATTTTATCTGGACTGAATGGATCAGAAAAACAAGAAGAATACCAAAAAATATAAATAAATAAACAAAGTGTCCGGAAAGTCGCGCACCTCTTTGAAAGGGAGTAATTGGCTAGTCCCTGGATACTGAAAAAATGTTTAAAAAAATACAATTGCATTGTTTTTACATGAGGGCGTAAAAAATTATGAAAAAAGGTAACATTGCTCAAAGATACACGTAAAAACTGAAAAAGTATAATCAAAGTATAATATCATTAAATAGTATAGTATATAGTAGTAACATCATTAAAAGGTGGTAAACACTAGAGTTCCTTTATTGGAACTCAATATAGGAACTCTAGTAAACACATTTAATTTTTAGTTTTTAAAACCATGGTTACGCCGTTGTAGTATTGTTATTAGTGGGATTACTTCGCGCATTATAGTAATTTTTAAATATGTCATAATGCAACAGAGCGGCGTATAGCTTTATTTATTATGATATTTTAAACAATGTAAAGTGAGAATAAACAATGCACTAAAAATTGATTAAATGCTCAAAAGTTTTGGCATGCAGGGTTTGTAATGTTTCTGGAGTGATTGTAGCTAGCGGAATGAATTGGGTTCACCAACTCCTCACGAGTTCTTTTTCTAAAATTACTTAAAACAACAGTGGTTTGTGCCAAGCGTTTCCAGATTTATCAACATTGTTCACTCAAAAATTTTGTTTACATTTATAAAAGAAATTGGAAATGTTTCATCAGTTTTTATGTTATTAAGGTTGAACTATACTCAGAGTCCCAAGAGGAGATGTTCAAACAACGTTTTTTTTTTCAATAATTCAAAAACAAAAAACATTAAATTTTCTTTTAGAAAATTGTTCAGCATAACAATGCACAACTTGGCCCTAATTTAATCGACTTCGTATCTCTTATAAGTTATAATAACTCAAATCCCCATAGTGGAGCTCGAAAAACTGACACCCTGTACAATTAATCACATGGACGGAAACAGTGTAATAAGAGACCCAGAAAGAAACGCAGAACCAATAAACGATCGGCTAAAGATTCTAACGTTTTCAACTGCTAAACAATAGTATATTAAGTATCAAGAACAGTAAGGAGATTTTACCGATCGAAGACAATTGTTTGGAGAAGGAGCGTAGCGCCGACTGCAATTATTGTCTGAGATCGGCAATCCTTAACGTTCGTGATGCTTATGACATTTTTCGCACGATTCTTATTTTTTTTTTAAATTATTAAATTAAATTATGTCAAAATAAGTGTCAAGACAGCAGGTTATGTTTATTGGTAAACAACTAGTAAACACCACATACTGTTTTGGAAACAGGCCTAGTATAGTGGCGGTCAGCTCGATTTGCGTGTGCGTCATCAATTTCATTTTTTCATTACCAACACAAAGCTGTAAAAAAATTATCAAAAACAATGCAAATTTAAACAACTAAGGGGTATCTAAGGGTGGTATCCTTGAACATTAATTTACATGTGCACTTCGACAACACCGTCAAGTGTCACGAATTTGTCAACCTGACATTGACAGTAAATTATAGACGTCGTCACTTGGTTGTCGAAAGTGTTATCGGTGTTAATCGCAAGTATTTTCCGTTCGTTTATTGTGTTTTGTGATTTGCGTTTCGTTAGGTTTTTGATTCTGCGTTTATTAGTTCTTGTTTTGTGAATCTGTATTTTTTGTAACAACTCATAATTTAAACACTTCGTAACCTCAAAAAATATTTGATAGTTTGTCACCGCTATGCCCCTGCTATGTAAACGTAGTGACAGAAATGTCAGATGACGCACACGCAAACGGAGCTGAGCGCTACCATAAACAATCAAATAGAGCTCAGTCGTGCAAAAAAAATGTATTTATTTACAAACAGATCTACTAGAATCTTGAGTATATACTCAAAATCTTCTGATATCAGAAGAAAGGAAAAAAGAGAAATAAAGAAAAAGACAGGAGGGATGATAGAAAAGAAAAAACATCATATAAAAATTCGAATGCAAGGAAAAAAGAAACAAAAGAAAAAATTAATATTACAAGAATGAAAATACGAGTATTTGCTGAACTCCAAACAAAAATTTTACGCATGAAAAGTCAGACAACTGGCTGGACTTGAGCTTCTTGTGAGGCAATGTACCAAGAAGTCGTATACTGTATTTTTTAAGTGCAAGAGCCGGTTTGCAGAACATCTTAATTGTAATCAAATGCAAATCAAATTTTAATTCGAGATTAACTTGACATTTTAAATGGCAAAACAATCCGAATTAGTTTAATTCTGAATTAACTCTTTCTGTAGGTAAACCGACCCTTAGAATTTAAGGTTCAATTTTTTGTTCGATCAATTTTTAGAGCACCTGACTTCAGAATTAGAAACCATCATGAAATGAAATGTCTTTTTTGTTGACCAGTCTTTTGATTTTGTCTAAACAAGGATGTATTATGAATGTATAATTTATTTTGTTGTTGATAGAAAGCTTTACATTGCAGAATGTCCCGCAAGACCAAGCGGAAACACGTTTTCAAAGAAGCACTAGACGATGACATGTCTTTACCAACTGAAAACCAAACCATCGTCCGAATAATTAGCACCAAAGGCAACAACTTACACGAAGTTCTGGCACCAAACCAATCCACTTATTTGGTGTCCATGCCAACAAAATTCCGTAAAAATATATGGGTGAAACGTGGCAGTTACGTCCTTGTTGAACCAATCACCGAAGGCGATAAAGTCAAAGCTGAAATAGTGCGAATATTAACGAATGAACACATCAAATGTTTGAAAGAAGACAACGTATGGCCACCTGAATTTTCTGACAATAAAAAGGACCAAGAGGATGAGAGTGATTTGTTAGTGAATAGAAACAGACTTGAAATAGACGAAGAGTTATCATCGAGTGATAGCGACAGTGAGGACAATAAATAAACACGATCTTTGGTAACTTATATTTAGAATAAAACAGTTTTTACATCGCTTGACGCATCCCTTTTTGTATCTTTTTTTGTACAATATTTGTTATGTTTCCATCGACATTTTGAAGAGGTTGATTTTTCCGAATTGCCAACTGAAAAGATCACGTCGAGATCACGAATATTTTTGAATGGAGGACTAAAAGTTTAGAAGGTGATGCAGCTTATTTCTTCTTAAAATGTAAAATGTATGAGAAACAACTTTTGGCTTGATTTTAAAAATTAAAACTATTACAAACTGGTTTCAAAACCTGTTAAATCTATCACAATCCATTTTCACAGATAGCAAAAGGCTGTTTTGTCACAAACTTTTAAAGGATTGCAGTAATTCGAACAAGTTGTATAGTTTTATTAAACACGATGTATCAACCCGTTTTTTTTTTTTAATAAATTCTGAGTTGTACTTTGATATAGTTATATTTAATAAGTTTTTATCAAAGTAAATAAGCTACAATTAAAAAAAAACTGGAAAACATTTTTTTAACAATAAACTTTAACACTTGGATCAGAATAGAATATAACCCACTTTGAAACGAAACAAGAATTTGAACATCATTTACAAAATGATTTATATTGTAGTGTAGGTACGACACAATTACTACAAATTTGGTTGTTTCACTCGATTAAGCCACTTTCGAGCAAAATTTCGTCAAGTACTAGCCGAAAATTACGTTAGGTTAAACCAAAAATTTCAGTTTCTTATGAAATATAAAAGGAACAAAGTTCAAGAGAATTGCGAAATGTCTTTGAAAAAAAATTGAAAATGTAGTATTTTTAATAAATTTCTTTTTCGGTAAATTTTTTTCGAAAAACTTAGTTCTTGCTATTTAGTTATTTAGTATCGATATGTTTTTAAATTTGTAGGTTTGGTTTGAAAAAATCTTAAATAAATAAGTCCCTTATTCAAAAATTAATGAAACAGAGAAAATCAGTTTGTACGAATTTGCTGTTTTTATTTTATTTTTAAAGAAAATTTTCGCAAAAATATTTTGTTTTTCAAAACATGATTTAAACACTCGAAAATGGTAAAAGTAATGTAATTTTTTAAACATTTTTAACGTAATTTTTAATTTTGCTCAAAAAACTGCTAAGCTTTCGTAAAAGACACTATAATACAATAAAAAAAATCTCTAAACCAAACCAACTATTGCAAGGAGTTCACCAAACTGTCCAATTAGTTTTTTTATTTAAAATTAAAATAAAAACTTTACTGCTGATTTCTACATACAACGTGTCTCAGCTAAGACTTTCGAGCTTAATGTCCCCGTTATTTGTCAACGGATTGTTATGAAATTTAAAATGCACATATTTTAGGAGGTGGTCTTTCAATAAGGGGCAAAAAAATGGCCTCAAGTTAAAAAATGAAATTTTAAAACACATTTCTTTTATTTAAAATAAAGCCAAATTACCGTTGGATCATTAAACCCCGAAAAATAAATGGCCACACCAAAAATTAACCAAATCACTCGGCTGATCCAAGAAAAAAATTTTGTTGTTAAAAACTTATCCACATTTTGATAGTAATTTGGACAGTCACCTTTTGAAACAATTGATAAAGCCTTTCTATGCGGCAGGTTGTGTACCACTGAAAAAAAACTGTCAAAAGTGTGCGCTCTGTCAGAAAAGTAAAATTGTTTTCATTTGGTGAAATTACTTTAAAAACCAACAACAGTGGCTGAAATTTCTGTGTTGTTAAAAAAGGAATCAATATTCGCCTATGGAAAGTGTCGTTGGACTTTTTGAGAAATGTTATTCGAACGAAGCCTTCATGAATTTAAAGTTCAAAGAATCGTCAATAATTTGAAGACACAGGAAGCGTACCTAAACAAAATCGAGTGAGGACAAAACACGTCACTGGAAACGAAGCAAAAGTTGGGGCTTGTAATTCAAGCTTTTGAAGATAATCCAATCAGCAGTGTACGAAACATTTCCAAAGTCCTGAATGTTCAAGTGTCTAGAATTTTTCAGTTGTTGTTCAGTCTTTAGTCCTTTTTGAAAGAATTAAAGCATCCAGTACTAAAAGTAAGTCAAAAATATTATTTTTTAACTTTATATGGGTGAGAGATAATTGCAAAATGTCCCTTGCGTGACAGTTACGTTTCTGCGAGTAGGATTGACCAAAATTCAATGGTAGTGCTCATTTGTCTTATAAAGATCTACGCATTTGCATCTGTACCCACGTTTAATAGTTTGTTTCTCATTTTTCTCGCGAAACAGAGGTCTTCCACGAACAAGTTTTTTCTGACAGCATTTTTCACTGACGATAATTTTTTTAATATAAGTCTCAAAAGGCTTAACATTTTAAAAAGGCCTGTAAAAATAACGTTTTTAAGACTTAAGTTTTTGCATTAATTTGATTTTAATCTTTATCTTTTAAAATATCTGCATTTTAAATTTCATAAAAAAGCTGAGACACCCTGTATACGTCTGCAGGCTGATTCAAAAGTGTCGGACAATATCCTGGTGGTGACAAAGGACATCAAACTGAATTAAAGTTCCTGTGATAAAAACTTGTTTGAAGATTTTTCATGAGATATAACTCTTCAAAGTTAAATTTTTAAGTTAATTTTTTGTTGCTTCAGATCATATTTTTTATTTTAGCTAGTGAAAACGACAGCTATTGCAACAGTAAACGATACCAGTTAAAAAAAATCATCAATTAATGTTTTACGACGTTCAAAACTTGCAAAATCGACAATAAATTTACATTCGACGTCATAGGAAACAAAAGAGTGCTAAAGAAAACAAATTAAAAAATATAATATTAAAATTAAGTTGTTTGAAAATTTTCGCGCTTAACTACACGGTTTTTATCACCATTCCAGAGATTGCCCCACACTTTTTAATCACGTGTATAACTTTTGTTTTTGAGATACTGTAAAAAGTACTTTTAATAGTCACACTTTGTAGGATTTTCAATTGTTTTTTGGTTTCGTTATTTTTTAGTAAACTATTTACTTTTTGAAAATAAGGATTCTAAAATGTAGTAGTATTCTTTTACTGATTTTTTGTTTTTTGTTTTCGTTTTTGAATAATGCATTTTTTATTTATTTATTCAGATTCTCTACAACTTATCTCTTATGCTTTTTGGTATCTTTGATCAAGTACTCAAACCGTCGGCAAAAAGATGAAGCGGATCGAAAATTTGTATTTTCTAAATTGTGCTGATTTGGGCAACTTGTAAATATTTTCCTGGATTTTCTTTATTTAATTTTTAAACATTTTTTTGATGAATCGTTTTTAAAATTTTGTGATTTTCTTACTGAAACTCTTTGCAAATTTAGCTATTTTTTTATTTTTGACATTAGTTGCAGCATTTAGAAAAATATGAGACAAAGCGGAAATTAATATCCTTCTACCGGGTGCTCAAAAATCGGCGCACCAACTCAATGGAATGTGGTAGAGAATTGCTTACACATAAAGGTGAAAATAGTAAAAAAATTCTTTGTATTAAAGTTATTTAAAATAACAAATTTTAAATAAATGATATGTGGCAACGTTGTCTAACAGTCGTGATCGCAATAGAATTTGATCAACAATAAAAATAAATTATTTTTGAAACGGTTTCCTAGGAAATAGTTCCCAGTGTTGGCACTTCTACAAACTACGATTTTTTGATAAATTTAATTTTTTTTAAATTAAAAAAACTGCTAAGATCTCATAGTAAATTTAAAAATAATTATTCATCGTTTTGTTAGAGAACGATTACTTAGTGCGAAACATAAAAACATTAAAAAATAATAAAAATTGAGGAAGTTAGCAAAATAAGTTTGTTGTTCCAGATTTTTTAAAATATAACATTAAGATTTTTCCCGTGATCTGCACATGCTTCTCAACAACGTACCACTGAGTTGTTTTTGAGCACCCTGTATATTTTCAAATTATGTTTTGGTTCCAGCAATATTATTCGATTCTTTCTTTTGGTAAATTATTTACGTTTAGATCTTAATTTAATGAATGGTAAAATACCTGTTTTTTAATTTTGTGAACTTTTTCTCATTGAAATACTTAAAGGATATTTGTGTATTAAAATTGTAAAGCGACTCTAAATGGTAGTTTTAAATAAATTTATATTTTCATTAGCAAAATCTAATATTTCATATGCCGGAGGACTATTAAAGATTGATAACAAATTTTTGATTTGTCAAATTTGACTATCACATTTAAATGTCAAAATTGTATGTTCAATCGTCATTCGGCCACGATCAAACAATATTTTACTTTATTCGCGAACGTCACAAAAATTACAACTTTTGTGACGGAATGTCACAGGTAAAAGATTTAGTTTTCGGACATTAGATAAAAGTCCATTATTAAATTTGTAAGTTAGGTATTTCACATAGCGTTCAGCTTTATTAAAGCTTTCAACTTCGTTTCTGACTTTATTTCACCTCCTAGTTTTTTAGTCCTCCAAATTCACCTCACCTCAATCTGTTGCACCAATCGAACTTCCTCAGGCCCCGAAATAAAATTCGTTGCTTTACACATCTTTGAACTCCCCAACCTTCCAATTCGTCCAATCCTATGCAAATAATCAGCAGCATACGAGGGAAAATCGTAATTTAGCACATGCTCAACTTGCGTCGTATCCAACCCTCTTGACCCAACATCTGTCGCAGACAAAATCATAGTCTCGCCTCTTATAAACCGATTCCATTGTTCTATTCTGATTGCATAATTCATATCCCCGTTGATATTTGCACAGGAAACACCATTTTCGCGCAAAAACATCGCCAACCAATTGCACGTCTCGTTGCGATTGGTGAAAATCATCATTGGGCGTTTGTTACTTTTGGCGATTTGTAATAAATGCGACGGTTTTTGCGATCGTGTAATGCGCATAAACTTCTGCGTAATGTTCAGGAGGGGTTTATGCAATTTTGGCGAAACTAGCTGTTCCATATTTGATTCGATTGGTTTTAAGGCTTCGGGTAAGGTTTTCGGCATCGTGGCTGAGACAAGTATTGTTTTGGCTAGAGGCATTCGACGTATTATTGACACAATTCGATCAACAAAACTATCATCAATTAGAGTATCAGCTTCGTCCAAAACACAAAATTGTACCTCTTCGAGTTTGTACACCCCTACGGTGCACAATTTCCCTAACGCGCCAGGTGTGCCAATCAAAATATCAACTTCCCCAAATTCGGGGTTCATCATGATTTTTTTAGTCCTTCCCCCTACTATTATTTTGACATTGAGGAGTGACTCAGCAAGTGCCTCGGCCACTTCGCCTACCTGATACGCCAATTCTCGATTAGGGACAAGAATCAAAGCTTGAGGTGTGTTCAATTTTGGGGTTTTATTCGTAATTAAATTACAAATTATTGGTAGTAAATATGCAATAGTTTTACCAGACCCTGTCTCGGCTGCAAGCAGCAAATGTTTGTTCTTGTCGAATAAGGAGAAAGCGTTGGCTTGAAAATCAGTGGCTGTTTCAATGTTTCGTTTTTTTAGCGCCTCAATTAGTTTTGAATCAATGTTTAGTGAATTCAAAGGGATGGTTTGCGCGTCAGGGGTACTTACAGGTTTAACAGTGAAGGAATCGCCTTTAGATTTCGAGTGGTTCCAGCCTTTTGAAACCAAAGGGATTTCGTCGAAGTTCTGGTAAATCATGTTCAAATAGTGGTTGAGTCTTGGACGTCTGGAGCTTATGACACATGGGGCTTCTGTTTGTTTCAACTTCGGTAAGCCCGACAAGAGTCTCGTTTGGGGCTTACATATTGTGAGAAGTTGTTTGGTAATGTGCAGAGCCATTTCGAGGTTAGACGAACCTAACCTTACTATTTCTGACGCGTGACACATTATTTTCCAGTCGACCGGATTGAGAGTTAGGCGGTTTAGGTTGGGCTGCTGGAATTTTCTAAGGTGGATTTTTTGTGACTGTTATTGTTAAAATCATGGCCTCCTAGATGTATTGAGACAACTTCGTTGTTCAGGCCTGGCGCATCGCTAAGTTCGGCTGATTCTCCACTGGCGCTGCATTTAGCGGACTGACGTTTATTTGACAAATACCAATTTTGAGGTTAAAGACTAATAAATTTGAAAGATGTAAATGTGCATTCGTGAAATACGTAGGAAATGTGAGGATAATTCTAAAGTTGTGCCCTGAATGAACGTTTGGATAGTGTAACTCTTCCAGGAAATCATTTTACGATCATTAGGATTTTTTATTTTCAGCTTCAGAAGATATACAAATTATTTTAGGGTGAATTGGTGGTTCGTCATCGTTTATAAATATTAAAGAAAACGATGTTTCAAAGTACCTTTCATTTATTAGGCATACTATATGGTTTTACCAATGGTTTAGGTAGAATGCGTTACAAATCTGTGATTTTTAAGACATGGCTTAAGTTTTCTGAAAGATATTTGCAACCTTTTAACCAGCAGATATTTGCAATACATTGTTTAGGCAAATGAAACTATTTTGCACACACGTATTTTCAAAACCTGCTATTGTTAATTTAATTTTAGTAAAATGTACAAAGAAAGTCGTTTTTTTCAAATGAGATGGTTTAAAAAAGCTCGATCCAGCGTTCCTCTGCTGCGTTACTCTCTGCTGGAGTATCTCTGGACCGTCCGTTCCAAAGTCCCTGCCATAGATTATAGATATTTATAGTCCCTGTCTGGACCTCTGCTCACTCTCACGCACCGCTCGTGAATCACCAAACTCCCGAAAAAAATCTACTACTTTATTAATTTTTTTGAGTTTTTGTATTTAGAATTTATCAATTACATTGTAAGCTCTTTTTCACCTTCTCTTCTGCTGATTGTACTTGTTAAATTCAATTTTTTTGTCGGATTTAACCTCACAAATGCTATTTGTCAGATAAACGTCAGTGCGCTAAATAGGGCGCCATCTACGGTCTCGAAAAAACCGCTGAAGCTTATCGATGCGCCAGGCCTGAACAACGAAGTTGTCTCCATACATCAAGGAGGCCATGGTTAAAATTTATACCAAAATTCATTAATTGTTTCACTAAAAATTGTTAATTTATATTAGTTTTCTACTGTGGTTTCACAAATTGTTTGTGACCGAAAATAGTTTCACAAAGAGAACTTTTGGGCAACTTTTTTTAGTACATTTTTAGGAGTTGTATTGGCTGTGCTGTGCATCACTTCGTATTCTATGGCATCACTTCATCAGTCATCGTCATCAGTGTCATCAGTAATAAGAGGAATAAATAGTACCAATAGTTAATCGACCAGTCCAAGCGCGCCGAATTCCGTGCGGAGTACGCCGTCAATATTAAGCTGGTCTATTGCTATGACGTGTTATCGTAGTTTGTTCGTCATCCATCAGATGCGCCGGGCAAATAATAATAATAATATGAATTTAAAATAAATCAAAAAGTCATCCCAAAAATATTTTTACAATTAGTGCTCTTATGCATGTTTAAAGCGTGACACCGTGGACGTCTTAAACCGAATAAAAATCGCAAATTCATTTCGTAGTCCCTGAAGTGTGCAGCGTTGGTTTGCCTATCTCGCACTGTTCACGCCGTCAATGGCACGGTACTTTTAATTCCTCTGTTTAGTTATCAGTCATCAGCCTCATCACAGTAATCCTATAGTGTGTGATCTGTTAATAGCGTTTATTGAAGCCTGCATTAACAAAATTAAGAGGAAATAGTTTAAACAGATTTTGATTAAACTAAACAAAACATTTGACAAAAATAGAAAGTAGAAAAAAATAATATGTAACACTCATTTCATAAGACTTGATTGTGGAACTCATTCCATCCGAGCACTCCTGCGTCGTACTCCAAAATCATTAATGTCACAATAGAACGTCTTATAAAACACAATAAAAATTGTGAGAGTAAAATGTGACGTTGGCGTTTTTATAGTTTTGAAACAGCTACTTACTGTTATATATTCAAGGTGTTTTTCATGGAGGATTGTTTTATTTCGTATCTTAATTATTCAACATAATTTTGCAGGGTAACCCACTTGAGCTCTTTGATCTAAACCAAGCTTTTTATTTCAAAATTGTGTCAAAATTGTTGATTTACTACAGTGTTATACAAAAAGTGCAGGGCTTTTCGTTTAGGAATAACCCAGATTTTTTTTAGATTATATTCAACAAATCTGTAAAAAGAATTCAAATTGAAATTAAATTTATGATTCACTCAAACTTGCTTTTTAAATGTTTTTTGTTTATATAACAATTCTAGTTTTTATTCGAAAATAGTGTCAAAATTGATGATTTATTTCAGGGTTTGCTAAATTATATGAAAAGTTTTGTTATTTAGAATTAATGTCTTTATTTTTTTATGGTTTATTTATCTGGTACATTTTTCCAAATTTTTATCTAACCTGTATAAATGTATTCAAATGAAATTTATATTATTTAAAAAAAACGGTTTCTTTTTATAAGAAGGTCAATTTTTTGTGCTGTTAAATGGCAGATTGTTAAGAGCGTTTGAAAAATTATACAAAATATTTTGAATTGCATTTAGGTTTGCCCTTGCTTTTTTGTTGTTTTTTGTATCTCTTACATTTTCAACAAACTTGTTAAAATCGATTTATGATGAAATTAAATTGCTTTTATTTTATTTGAAACATGACTGGATACAGAATTTCTCTTTAAAAAAATCTACATAGTGATTCATTTAAGCTTGCTTCTTGATCTAAACGAAGTTTTTTATTGTAACATTTTGTGGATTTATCGCAGTGTTTATAAATTATACAAAAACTATAGAATTTTTCATTAAGGAATGTCTTAGAATATTTTTTATTTTTATTAAATCTGAAAAACTAATTTATTCTGAAATGAAATTTATGTTACGTAAACACTTATACGTAAAGACTTTTCTTTCATAAATATTTATATTCCATGTCATTTCATAGTAGAATTTTGCAACATCGCATTTGAATTTTTTGGAGTGAAATGGACCACAAGTTAAACGTTTGGTGGGTTTTCTTAGCTCAAAACGTGTCGCTGGGATTTAATAGTTTAAAACAGAATTCTTTTTCGTATTTTTGCTAATTTCAGAAATTTCTGGAGGCGTTCGTGCAAGATTACTTCCATTATCATCCATATTCTTCTTTTTTCACAAAATTTGGATGAAATAAAAGTTTTAAGTCAATTTTTCACTTTAAAAACTTTAACAAAAACGGCAAAAAGAATTCAAATTACAAAAAGTAGTATAAAAACCCGTTTGATAAGATCTTAAAGCACTCATTCTTTCAAAAAACTCATGGCTAACGAGTTTTTGAAACTGAGTTCGTACTTTAAGACTGGTCTTATAAAACTTGTTTTTAAATATACTTTTATAATTTATAATTATAATTTTTTGTTTATAATTTATTTTATAATTGTTACTGTTAATATTTCAGTTCATAGTAGAATTACAACATCGCAATTGAATTTTTGGAGTGACAAATAAAACACAAATTGAGAGTTTCTGTGTAAGAGGAGAATTCTGTGTTAAACTATATAAATTCCAACGACACGTTTTGAACTTAGAAAACCCACCAGAAACTCTCAATTTGTGCTCCATTTTCTTCTAAAAAATGCAAATGCGATGTTGCAAAATTGTGGTATGAACTGATATACTGACGGAATACAAATGTTTATTTCGGAAGTAAAGTTATCGTTGGGGGCGCCACCGAGCTAGGTCGAAAACAGTAAATGGCGGGAAAATGTTTATTCGGATATTTTGAGCGTTGTACGAATTTTGAGGCTTTACAATTATTACATTGCCAATGCGGAATGACTATTGTATCTTTGGTGGAAGAAACGAATGTTGACAAATTGGAGATGACGAGGAAAACACGAATAATGAATGACTTTCTTTATTGGAAAATTATTACAAAGACTACATTTGGCATAATTTACGTTTAAGTGTATTGGCAGTTGTTAATCTTAATTGTAGTTTTGTTGATTTATTGAAGTATTTCATGATTTTATCAGTGGAAAAATTCTAGCCTGAAATTCAGACACTTTACTAATTTATTGGTTTCTTGAGCCCAACTTTGTGTTCGCTGTGATCCATTACTTATAGTCTTTAATTAGACAACTGTTTGATAACACTTTGTAATGAAAATTTAAATCTTTTTCACTTTTTATCCACTTTCAAATACCAAGAATAAACACTTTATACCACGAAAAACCGCAGACCCAAAGTCTAAGCTAGTATTGACCACCACGTACTTTTAAAGTGATTCTCTCTAATGTAAGCAATTAACACTATAAACGCAAAATTGTTAAACAATTCATTAAATGCCAATTAAATGTGGAATTGTTACTGTTTTGGACATAGCTCAAAAATCATCACCAGGGGGCGACTAGTTAATTTCATTTCCGATTGTTTTGTGAGTAGGTTTAGTTTTGACTTTAAATTCGTAGATCATTTGTCTTTTAGATAATTTGTACTTAGAAAACAACTGCTGTCAGATTGTTGAGTGTTTTATTGTTGTTAAAACAAATTGACACGTATTTCTGTCGTGGTGTTGTTACGTACGTTTTTCCAATAGTTTACATAAATAAACAAATAATGGATATCGTGAGACGAATCTGTGCAAGGTTTAATTGAATACAATTCAGATATGGAAAAGTGTAACTTAACCTACAAATAAGCGATGGATACGATATTAAGAAGAATAAATGTCGTCGGATGGCATCGAATGCTAGTTGTTTTTCTTTTTATTTGGCTGGTTATACTTGTTTTCACGGCACTGCCTATGCTAGGACCTCACATACCCTCAGGAGAGACCAAAACTTTGGAGCGCTTAAAAAGAGCGTTGACGGATTTGGAAGCCCTCCGGAAACAAAATAATGAACTACAGGAAATTTTTAAAGACATTAATGTCGAGTAAGTAATGGTTTATTGTGCTCTGAAAATTTGTAAACCATTTTTTTGCGTTAAATATTGATTAATAAGCAATTTTTCAGAACTTATTCGTCAAGTAGTACTTTACAGATAGGTTTAAACAAAATGTTATGCAAACCGTTACCAATCTAGAGCACAAGCTGTGCGCACGTGTAATTTTGTTTTTTGCTTTTGTTTCACCATTAGAGAAAATTATTAATATTATACACTTATTAGGTACTAAAGTTGCTTTTTTACACCCATTTGATTATTGTAAAAGTAACAATAAATAGGTAAAGTAAAAAATAAAATGAATTTTCTCACCAAAGTTGTCAACATAATAGAAATTAATTTCAATTTACTGCAAATCTAATATGTATTAACTAATTCTTACCAAGATTTTAAATTGCTTTCCATTCATTCTTTTCTTGATTTATTTTGTTGATCATTGCTTAATTTACAGGTTGAATCAAAAGTGTTGCAAAAATTTATTTCTCTGTTAATGGTCATTTTTCGAAAAAAATCAGTAACTGGGCGATTATACCGGGTGTATCAGAAATAGGTGTGATAATTTTACTATGTAATAAAACTTATCAAGTACAACAACTCTTCTAAGTATATAACATTTTGCAAAATTCTTATTTATTATTTTCACTGTTTTCCTCCTTTCTTTTGTGTAAACGAGCTGGTCAGTGTTTAATAATTAGTTTGTATTCGTAGCAACAATTTTCATTGTTATTTTAAATTGTTCAAATTTTCCGTTTCTATCACAACGAAAATAGTACTTTTATTTTTGTACCCATAGGCGGGTACAGGTTTCATTCAATGAGTTATCTTTACCAAATTTCAAATAAATTGTCGAAAATTTTATTGAAAAATTATAAATAAAAAAATGTTTTATATGTTGAGCTCCATTACCTGCCAAAATTAACACACGCATTTCTGATACACCCTCCATATTTGAAAAATATTGGTAATATTTTCTTTTATTTGCTGCTTTTTGACATAACAATTACGGCATTGTCTTATTTGACACCATCTACAAGTAGCTTTTTCTAATTTTTTCATATTTGATTATTTTTTTTAAACAACAATTTTTAGTAAAAGTTGATCATGTGGCACATGTTTGTAAAATGTAGTTCCAATTTAAAATAACAAAGTTAAATATAGTCGAAAATGTACTATAACACAGAATTAAAACATTTAGATCATAATTAGAAATTCTTCACCTCTATGATAAATTACCATAAAAATTAATACACAAACTCATTACTTCAGTTACTTTTTACACCCATTTGGTTGGACTAGGCACACTTCTTATGGGAATTTAAGGACCACTCAAATTATATCAATGATAGCAATGATATGATTTGTTCAGTTTTTTGTGACGCATCGATTGATATAAAAATTACTCAATTTGAGTGGTCCTTAAATTCTCATAAGAAGTGTGCCTAGTCCTAACATTAATTATAACTAACATTACGAGAAGTTCCTCACCTAAATTGTAAACATAATAGAATTTAACTTGTAAAAAATAATATGTAATTAATAAATTATTACCAAGATGTAAAATAGCTTTCCGTTTTCTTTTTTTTTATTTATTTTATAGTCATCCGACCACAAAAAAAACACAACTTTAAGTGCTGATTAATTATATATTTTTTTTGCAAAAAATTTTTTTAAAATTTTTGTTTTTCAGTTCGTTGCGTGGAGACCAGAAGGAAGCGATCGAAAACTTTCAATACCGTTTAACAAAGGCCGAACACACATTTAGCAAAAATCAAGTAGGTTATGTGAGTGCGAAAGAAGAGCCCAACTCAGAGTATGAGCTTTTAAGACGCCGAATTTATAGCAATACCAAAGAATTTTGGTATTTTATTCATTCAGGTTTGTTGGATCTTGAAAAAAAAGCTCATGAATCGGCTCCGGAAATAGTCGATTCTGTTAAATATTTACTGAGTTTGGGTGTTGAACATAAAAGGTCTTTGTTGCATGATATTGATCAGTTGGCTGAAGTCGATGGTTATGCGACATGGAGGGAAAAAGAAGCGAATGACTTGAGTGGACTTGTACAGAAGAGGTTTCATTTTTTGCAAAATCCGGCCGATTGCAAAACAGCCAAAAAACTTATTTGCAGTTTGAATAAGGTAAGTAAAGGTTTTTAGGTGATGTTCTAGGGTGTTATAAGTTATAACTGTGAGCTCAGGTCTCGAGGTTAGGTGGAACACGAGGGCGTAAATTTCCACGCCAATTTTTTTTGTTCTATGTTTGTTTATTTGCAACCACCACGAACATACATATAAAATACACTGAACATCAAAATTATCGCATCACTTAAATTGCAAGATTTTGAACCTTAAGAGACGGTTTACAAAACATTTTAATTGCAGTTAAATTTTAATCGCGATTAAGTTGACATTTGTCAATGCACTTTTAGGGCCGGTTTATAGAAAGTTGCATCAAATTTTAATTCGTTGTTAAACGTTAACAACGCGATTAGACCAATCAAAATATATTCCACTGCACTGATATCCAATCTCGCTAGGAAAAAATATTTTTTTCTATTAATTCGTTTGTCTAATAAAAAAGAAAAAAAAACATTTGACCAAAAAATCACATTAGCTGTTTTTTACATCAATGGATCGGAAATACAAAATAAAATTATTCTGCAAAAATTTGACTTGAAAAAAATCGTTAGAATTGGATTAAAAGCCATTTTGATATTGTTCATGGGAAATTTCAGTATAATTTAGGAGGGACAAGATTGAGTAGTAATAAATCTCCGCCACAAAAGGATTCCACTACCTACCCCAATAACAGTAATGACTCCAGAAATTTTACAACCAGCGGCACGGTCCCATCGGGCGGTTTTAAAGTCAGGACAGGAATAAGCACTAACGTGTTAAAAATGTTTTTATTAAAAAATTACATCAGATGTTCAAATTGATGACTATTTTGGTCTAAGCACAAACGAATTCTTCGTTTACAATTCGCATGAACCCTTGCCGTAGGATTTAAAGATTAACATTCCATTTACAGTAAATAGATAAAGTAAATGGTAATCCGGGTCTGAAAAATTCTTACCAGCTGCCTCAACCTTCAGACCCAACAATGATCTCGTGCCAATTTTACGACAAATGCAATAAATTTTTGAAAACCACCACCCTGATGGAGACCTTTTGTGGAAGTGATTTACAATTTTACCAAAATTCATGGGAAAAAAGCTGCCCCAATATCAAAACAGAAATTAAAAATCAACGACACATTTTCTCAAAAATGTAATTAGGCACTTTGATTCACTAGCTCAAAATACACCTATGGACCAAAGATCAGTAATCATTTTAAAAATTGGTCAAATCGTTCTTCTATACAATAAAATCACATACGATTTCTGATAGATTTGATCTATCATTAAAAGTATAGATTACATTAGCTATTATTTTTTTGAAGTGCATGAATAATTTATAACAGCAAATTTTTGAAAGAAAATGCGACATTGGCGTTTTTATAGTTTTGAAAGAGCTAATAAGTATGAAATTTTATGAAAGGTTTAAAAAAAATATATTTTGACGCCCTATAAAATTCTGTGTCTCAACAACAACAAAAGATTACAAGATTTCTATTTTTCTGAATTTTCTTATACCCGTTCAAAAATTTTCAAAGGAGAATTCCCGAAGTACGTATAATAATAATTTATTTTTGTTTTATGGTGCGGGACGAGCTTTCAGATCATCAAAGACGCACAAAACATAAAAATACAAACTTTGTACTTTTCTGTTTTACTTAACATTGTTAATTACACTGATACTTACCAATTACTACTACTTGTTTATTTTTTACTGTCACTTATTAACTTAATTGTGAATTAAATTATTTGCGTGGAATTAATTGTTTTCTGTTTTGCAACTTTTTTAGTTAGTTAACGATTGAGCTAGATAAGAATCATATTCATTCCGTCTTTTGATAGAATAATAGAAATAATAGAAAAACTGTTTCTGAAAAACAGCAATTTATGACCATTCATGAATCAGTATAGTGTTTTGTGGTCCACTGAAAATAATCCACTTGTGTTTCCGATAAAATATAAACTAATTACATGCTGCCTTTCTTTAGGGGGTGTGTCCACCTTGAAAAAAAAATGCCTAAAGCTGTTTTGAGTAAATTGTTATCTCAGTTATCTCAAGAACTAATAATCATACAGAAATCAGCGTTTGTTATTAAATACTTTAATTTGTTTTATTATACAGACATTTTTTTTAAAACGAGCCATTCTGCCTATCACATAAAATAAACAAAAATTAGATAGTCTTGAAACAGGTCAGTTTTTATTTACAGGGGGTGATGTCATTTAAAATTTTGAAGGGATTTTTTTGTATTACAAAGGGGCTATGGTGTTACAACTTTCAAAAGTATCTACATTAAAAGGTGTTCTCCTGTAAATAATAATTAATAATTGAGATGTCTCGGGATTTTTTTTGTCGAACTTCAGACTTTTTAAGAGCTTTTAAATTTAAAATAATAAAACTGGATGTCAAAATTCACGTGTAAGTTTGTAGTGTATTTTAAAAACTCAAAAAATTAATAATCTTTGATATAAATTTAGTCTCTACGAGGATTTATTAATTTTTTTGTAATTTTCGACAAATCATCTACATAAATGTAGTTTTTTACATTTCTATGGAATTTGAAGAGTGTGTTTATTGTGGTGCGGAAATTGTCATTAGGAAGGAAGTAGGTAACCAATATAATCATACTGGAACGTATATTCACCTTATACACATTTTAACAATAGTTGAATTTTAGGAAACGTGCGCACTGCACATAATGATTGGTTCTATTATGGTATTTAATCACAAATTTTTGTAATTTTGATGACAACGCAAAAACAATTCGTTTCAAAACCTTGTTTGAAGTTATTGAAAAAACAATCTCGGTGTTTTTTAAGGAAATTATCGAAGATTGCCACACATTTAAGTGTAAAATATTATTTTTAAGTATATTTTGTCTACAGGTTTCTTAAATTTTTTACAGCTTTATCCAGTAATTTTTTTAATGATGGTTTTAATAACATTGTGTAGCAAAACAATGGTAACTGAGAATATAAAATTTGTTCTCACTTTGTTTTTTGCATTTTTTAAATATCTTAGTTTGTGAACAGTAATTTTCCGAAAACTAGCAATTTGGTATTATAGAATGTGGGTTATAACCAGTGTGAGGAAATTTTATGGGGTGGCCATGAGGCCACAACCGATCAGCCGACTCGTCGTAGCGCTCTCGCGATGTTCATATTTATCGATGAAATGGTCCGTTATAGCACGTGCATTGGCGTAGTTTACTTGGGGTTTATACAATTAATGTTATCGGTCGCTTACAAAAATCTAATTAAAAGATAAATATTATTGTTTTATTATAATTACGGAGTACCCAAGAAAAATTGTGGCAATAAAATAGTCGCTAATTTATTAAGACTGCGGTATATTTGTTGAGATTATTTTCTGAATGAATTTTAAAATAGTTGCTAATATCAGCTTCTGATTGGCTAGTTCAAACCCTGACAAGGCACTTAATTTGACATAATCGTTAAAAAATAACTTCATCATTTCCTTAATCTTACACGGACACCAATGAAGATGTTTAATACAGGGGAGCGTAAGTCACTATTACATTTTGAACATGTTGCGTTTTAATTCCAGTGGAAATTAAAATTAAAAACTAAATATGTAGGGCCATTTTTGAAACGCAAAATAACAGTTAATTTGAACACGTGCAAAATCCATTACAATGGCCTTTGATGAACCGATTTTTGTACAGAAGCGTAATTATCGCAAATTGCAAACATATGCTTATCAAATATCAGGAAAATCTTTGGACCGGCGGCAACTTTAGCAACTCACTACTTTACTAACTGTGAAAGTACTCAACCACTTTAAATAATCCTGTCAGGAGAGCTGGTGCCGAGGTGTCGGGGTCAGGTCATCAATTTTAGTTAAGACAACGTCTGAAAAATAAAATGGGGGTGTGAGTAATCCAGTCCATCAGAGTGAGACGTCCACAATCGCCATTTGTGAACCAATAAATGTAACAGTCGTTAACCCAAAATAATTATGCAAATCTACCATCAATAAAATATGTAATTCGAATAGAATCGGTTGAGCTCTGTCCAAGGGGTTCAAAAGGTTAACAGTCGCAGTCCTGGTCAATAGGACTCCAGGAGCATAGGGGAAACCAGGCAAAGGGTTACCCCTTTGCTCATAGATACCATCCAGCCCGCTTGTCTCTGGATCAGCAGCAATCGAGAGACCACCTCGCGGTTCTGACGTGCAATAGGCAACGCTGCCTTGTCATCCACCACTTGTCTTAGGTTGTGCAATGAGTACCCCGGTAATATCCGTCCAGCGTCTACTTCGAGACCCGCAGGTCATTCAACACCAAGCGTGCAATGGATATTATGTTCATGGTACTCGCCTATGACCAACATAAAAAGGGGGCGGTTCCGGGCAGTGCAATGATCACCTTTTTGGCCAACCTGCTCAGCCGCTAATCAAACATAGCCCTAAGCGTGCAATGGAGGCCCTCTTCATAGTGCAGGTGGTGAACAAGTCCCTATAAACCTCATGGCCGCAGCCGTATCTCAGGGGCGGTTCCGGGCAGTGCAATGAACACCTTTTTGGCTAACCTGCTCAACTGCTAATCACACATAGCCCTGAGCGTGCAATGGAAGCCCTCTTCATAGTGCAGGTGGTGAACAAGTCCCTTAACCTCATAGCCGAAGCCGTCTCACGGACCAACGAGCAAGTGCAATGATCACCTTCCAGCGCTCTCCCCACGACCTATTCTGCAACCTAGACCTGGGGGTGCAATGAACGCGGCTGCCTAGTGATCCCCCGCGTCCACAAATAAACATAAACCAGACCTGGAGGCCTCGCGACGCCGCGACCCTCCAGCGTCCCCTGTTGGGTTAATCTCGGCGTGCAATGGGCATTTTCGAGCGCCGCCCCGCCTCAAGCTTAACCGTGGATTAATTAAGGATAGACAGACTAACAAAGTTTAGCTCGACATGTCGGGGCTCAACTCAATCTTATTCATAGTTCGTCAACTCTCAATTCAATATCATTCTTATCAAATATCATCAACTTTAGTATCAACCAATTAAATAAACTATCAACTGATGAATAGCGCATTAATTCAACTTCAGTTTGATATTGTACTCAATACTCACGCAGGTTTCTGATGAACGTTATCAACAATTATAAAATCAACACCGCAGCAATTAAAATAATGATTGAACGACTCACCCTACCGTTGATATGGTAATTATCATAAATCTCTACACCTTATTGGATTGAAAAACCTCACACACCAACAAACTGGGATTACTCAGTGATAACTCACCTTGATTCACTTAAGCAATTACTTTAAGTCACTCTAACTTGGAACTGACTCTAGCTCACACTACCCCTCTAAAGTGTGGGTGAAAACTAAAAACTCATATGCAAAATTGCATATTCGAAGGCGTCTTTCTCACGGTCGACTTGGGGTGGTCTGCTTGTCACCCTGACTAGCTAATAAATTAGGCTCAAGTGTTTATGTTTCTCGGAATAAAAGTCTCGGGGTCTTTTCGGAGCTTTACTGACTAATTACCCTAATTATCTACATGCTAATCTATGACGAAAAGTAAAAAAACCACAAATTACCATTAAATTAAAATATAAAATTAAAAAAAAATTATGACCGCTCGGACTTCATCCTACAACTTCGGCCATCCTGCAATTCACCTCGTCCCGAGGTGACATTACTCGTCTGTCACTTCCGGGTCCTCGTCAGATGGGACAATCTCGTCTTCCCCACTTTCGCTGTCGGTGTCATCTGACACTCCTCCTGGCACGCGCCATGGTCGCATCCGATCGACAGCAACTACGCGTTCGTAATTGGTCTTTTTCGAAGTTCTGTGTGACCCTTTCATGTCGGTTACGACGTAGCGATCATTAGGTAATACTGTTTTTACCACCATCGGGCCGCTGTAAGGGGGTATTAATTTTCGGCTGGTACCTGTGTTTGAAGCGACGTTCTTTTCCACCAACACTAGGTCACCCTGTTTGTAGCGCCGTGGTCGTTTTCGTCGCTTGTCAAAATTCTTTTTCTGATTATCTTGTGCCTGGGACATCTTTGCGAGTGCTTCCTCTCGAGTAGCTACTAAATCCTCTACAACGGAAGATACTTGGGTGATTTCATCGCGAAGTACGACATCAGTTCCGTTGCGCGGTACATATCCTAGTAACAATTGGGATGGTGTTTTCCGGGTGGACTTATTTGCAACGTTATTAATTGCAAACTGCACATTCCTGATGTGCTCGTCCCACCGTTCCTCCTCAAGTGTCGAAGATAAAAGGGCCGCTAAAATCGTCCGATTTAGGCGCTCAACTTGGCCGTTCGCCCTTGGCGTCGCGACTGCGTTCATCACGTGACGAATATTATTTTGTCGGCAAAATTGTTTGAAGCGTTTTGAAGTAAAACAGCTTCCTTGATCTGATATTAAAATCTCTGGTTTGCCATACGTGGCGAAAATATCACGGAAATATTCGGTTACGTATTTTACTTTGGTCGACTTGACTGCACGGAGAAAAACGAATTTTGTAAACGCGTCGATTCCGGCGATGATGTGCGTGTGACCTCGACGACTTTTGGGGAATGGTCCTAAATGATCAACATGGAACACATTCAGCGGTTCCGCGGTCTTCTTGATGGGATGAAGAAACCCTTCTTTTCTACCCGATGCGCGCTTATTGTACAAACACGCAATGCAGCAAGCGATGTATTGCTCTACGTACTTACGCATCCTAGGGAACCAATAATGCTCGCACAGTCGGGACAATGTCTTTTCCACCGCAAAATGACCGAAATCGTCGTGTGCGGCTCGCACCACCTGGTGTCTCATCCCTCTAGGGACAACCCATTGGATTCCCCGCACGGTAATGCGATACACGCGTCCATCGCGTAGGGCGTAATTTTTATAAATTTTCCGTTCTTCGTCATTTGTCGGGGGTTTCGACAAAATTTGGCGGATGCGCTTTATTTTGTCGTCGGTTAGTTGCCCCGATAGGACCCAATCCGCCTCTTCGATGTGAAGTACTTCGCCGATTTCTCCCGATTCCACCGGATTTCTGCTTAACGCATCGACATGTTTCATACGATTTCCGGGTCTGTACTTCACCTCAAATGTAAATTCTTGCAGTTGGAGCCACCATCTGGCAATGCGCGGGATTATTTGTTTTTTAACGCTCGTCGCTCGTAATGCATTACAGTCGGTCACGACGGTAAATTTTATACCGAGCAGGTAAGATCGAAATTTCTTTAAGCTTTCCACGACGGCTAGTGTCTCGAGCTCGTACGAATGATATTTTTGCTCAGTATCGGTCGTTTGCCGGCTGTAGTACGCCACTGGATGTAATCGCTCGTCGGGTTGTTTTTGCAATAAAATTCCGGCCAGCCCTAACGCACTGGCGTCGGTGTGAACTCCGGTCTCTAGCTCGGCATTAAATAATACTAACGTCGGGCGCGTCACAAGTGCCGCCTGTAATTTGCGGAACGCCTCTTCCTCTTTGTCGCCCCAATTCCAGGCAGTACTTTTCTTCGTCAGATTTGTCAAAGGTTTAGCGATCAACGCGTAATCTTTGACGAAGTGACGGAAATATCCCGTCAACCCGATGAATTGTCTAATTTGGTGTACTGATTTCGGAGCGGTATATGCCTCTATGGCTTTGGTTTTATCTTGACCGGGTTTGATTTTTCCGTCCTCGATATCAAATCCCAAAAATGTCACGGAGGTCATCAGAAACGAACACTTTTTCAAGTTAAGTGTTAATCCTTCGCTTCTGAGAATCTCGAACACTTTTTGTAGATTTTGTAACGCTTCGTTGACGTCTTTTGCGTGTAAAAGGACGTCATCCAAATACACGGCGGCGTTTTCTCGCGCTGGTTTCAAGATCTTATTCATGAATCGCTGAAACGTTCGCGGCGCATTCGTCAGTCCGAATGGCACTCTGTTGTACTCATATTGACCGAAGGGGGTAACAAATGAAGTATACTTCTTCGACTCTTCACTTAGCGGGATTTGATGGTAACCCGACCGCAAATCGAGACTCGTGAAATACACGCCACCCTGCAGCCGATCAATTTGATCGTCCACTCGAGGTAGGGGATGGTTGTCCTTAACCGTTTGTGCATTTAACTTCCGGTAATCGATGCACAATCTTTGTTCGCCATTTTTCTTTTTGACTAATAATACCGGTGAGCAGTAATTTGACTCGCTTTCTCTGACGATATTATTGTCCAAAAGCTCTTGCACAATATCTTTGACTGTGTCCTGCTCCGATCTCGCCATTCGATACGGCCGATAAGTGAAGGGTTTATCCTCGGAGAGCCTTATTTCCATTTCCGCCGATTTTGCACATCCGAGTTCATCTATCGTGAGTGCAAAACAATCTCGATAATCCATCAATAATCGAAAAAGGCGATCCCTTTCGTTCTCATTGATGGGCCCGATTTTTACCTGATCGAGCGGTAGATCGGTTGGGGGTGAGTTATTTACCCTCAAGACCATCTCAGTGGGTGGTTCTTCTTCAATGCAGGGCCAGGCCCTTGCAATTGTCTGTCCCTTTCTAAAGTTTAAATTGTTGTCCGATAGGTTGATACATGGTAAAAAGGCGGTATCATTTGCCTTGACGTGAATAATTGTACGCGGTAGACAGTATTCATGACCTTCTTGAGGTCTTATCGCAGCTTCAATGAGGACATCACCCTCATACTCGTCTCCGGAAACTGCAATATGACCGGCGTGATTTTGCGGGATGATGGTGTTTTGCGCGACTCGAAGTTTGATTTTTGATAATGCCGGTTCAGGTGTGATTTTTGACAGTGTTGATTCTGCGTCGGTTGCGATTATATTTAACGAGGTCTGGTCCTTTACGATGACAATGTGGGGCATCTCGGTGAAATTGCGACCGATTAGGACAGGTACTTCCTGGACAGAATTTGGGACCACGTGGGCCCGAACGGTTGCCGTTGCCCGATCAGCTGTTAGCTCGAAGGTCGTAGACCCTAACGTTGCAACAACCCCGTTCCCAAAAGCTTTTAGTGCGGTTTTTTGATTGGAATCGTGATCCAACCCTAATTTTTGAACCTCCGCTAAACGTATTGTGGTACATGAACTACCTAAATCTACATACGCCGTTGATTCTACACCGTTTATTAAGATTGATTTGTAATATTTTTGATTAGCCGGATCGCGCGTTTTGCTAGATAGTCATGCTACCGTCTTCGGGTCTTTGTTTTTCTTGTTACAATATTTCTCGGTGTGACCGGTACCACGACAGTAGTTGCATCGCAGCTCCGATTTCCGGCTGTTTTCCGGTGCTGGCTTCCGGCACTGTCGGCGATAGTGTCCTTCTTTTCCGCAATCGTAGCAAACCGGCACCGAAGACCGTTTCTCGTCGAATTGTCTTCCTCGGTGATGGGTTTTTGCTACCTGGGGTGCTCGTGAGAACGACGAAGTGGTCGCTGTAGCTGGTTTCGGGAGCGCTTTTGTGTCGCTGATCGTCGCGAGGTATGCGAAAAGCGATTCCGGGGTTTGGTGATTGCCTGCTCTCGCGCCCGTTTTTACAACGACGTCGTCAATGCCCCCGATTAAGCATGAAACGGCGTCGGTTCCTATGATGCGGCAAGCGTTTATGAGCGAAAGCTTTTCATAAAAGTACCGAGCGTAGCTTTCATCCCGACGTTTCTGCCGCTGCATCATTCTCGAGAGATCGTCATTGAAATCGCGAGTGGATGGGAACGCAGTCCTTAATTTTTCCTTCCATTCCGCCCAAGACATGTTTACGGAGGGTAACCCTTTGTACCACACCTCGGCGAGTCCCCGCAATTTCGCCAAAGCATAATAAATTGTGGCATCTTCCGTCCAACGGAAAATACCCCTTAACTCGTCCACCTTGCGACACCAGGCCTCGGCGCTTTGGTCGCGGTCCTCTGGGTTGAAGGGTGGTACCACCTCCTCCTTTGTGGCAAACGCGGTAGGGCGGTTGTTTGACCGCTCGAGAAAATCTGCCATCACTTCGGTGAGGCGGTCGATCGAAGAGACGGTTTGATCAGACCCGTCGGTGCTGCCTCTAACCCTTCGCGCGTTAATTGGCGATTCGCCACGAGTTTGCTTCCTCTTATTATTTCCGCTCATCTTATTAAAGAGAAACAAAACCCAAAAGTCAACAATTGTTTAAACAAAATCACCTCCGACACCTGCCAGCTGGATTATTTCTGTTGCCAATGTTATTTTAAGTTAATGGAAAAAGCACATTTAAAATGGCAATTTATTTGGGGGTGGTTTTAAGTGGTCATAAATTTGTCAAATTTTAACATGTGGTATGAGTTAGCCTGGAGTTAGCCTGGCCAGACATGTGGTTGTGCGTCTTTTATCCCACTTCTGAAATAAATTATGTAGGGCCATTTTTGAAACGCAAAATAACAGTTAATTTGAACACGTGCAAAATCCATTACAATGGCCTTTGATGAACCGATTTTTGTACAGAAGCGTAATTATCGCAAATTGCAAACATATGCTTATCAAATATCAGGAAAATCTTTGGACCGGCGGCAACTTTAGCAACTCACTACTTTACTAACTGTGAAAGTACTCAACCACTTTAAATAATCCTGTCAGGAGAGCTGGTGCCGAGGTGTCGGGGTCAGGTCATCAATTTTAGTTAAGACAACGTCTGAAAAATAAAATGGGGGTGTGAGTAATCCAGTCCATCAGAGTGAGACGTCCACAATCGCCATTTGTGAACCAATAAATGTAACAGTCGTTAACCCAAAATAATTATGCAAATCTACCATCAATAAAATATGTAATTCGAATAGAATCGGTTGAGCTCTGTCCAAGGGGTTCAAAAGGTTAACAGTCGCAGTCCTGGTCAATAGGACTCCAGGAGCATAGGGGAAACCAGGCAAAGGGTTACCCCTTTGCTCATAGATACCATCCAGCCCGCTTGTCTCTGGATCAGCAGCAATCGAGAGACCACCTCGCGGTTCTGACGTGCAATAGGCAACGCTGCCTTGTCATCCACCACTTGTCTTAGGTTGTGCAATGAGTACCCCGGTAATATCCGTCCAGCGTCTACTTCGAGACCCGCAGGTCATTCAACACCAAGCGTGCAATGGATATTATGTTCATGGTACTCGCCTATGACCAACATAAAAAGGGGGCGGTTCCGGGCAGTGCAATGATCACCTTTTTGGCCAACCTGCTCAGCCGCTAATCAAACATAGCCCTAAGCGTGCAATGGAGGCCCTCTTCATAGTGCAGGTGGTGAACAAGTCCCTATAAACCTCATGGCCGCAGCCGTATCTCAGGGGCGGTTCCGGGCAGTGCAATGAACACCTTTTTGGCTAACCTGCTCAACTGCTAATCACACATAGCCCTGAGCGTGCAATGGAAGCCCTCTTCATAGTGCAGGTGGTGAACAAGTCCCTTAACCTCATAGCCGAAGCCGTCTCACGGACCAACGAGCAAGTGCAATGATCACCTTCCAGCGCTCTCCCCACGACCTATTCTGCAACCTAGACCTGGGGGTGCAATGAACGCGGCTGCCTAGTGATCCCCCGCGTCCACAAATAAACATAAACCAGACCTGGAGGCCTCGCGACGCCGCGACCCTCCAGCGTCCCCTGTTGGGTTAATCTCGGCGTGCAATGGGCATTTTCGAGCGCCGCCCCGCCTCAAGCTTAACCGTGGATTAATTAAGGATAGACAGACTAACAAAGTTTAGCTCGACATGTCGGGGCTCAACTCAATCTTATTCATAGTTCGTCAACTCTCAATTCAATATCATTCTTATCAAATATCATCAACTTTAGTATCAACCAATTAAATAAACTATCAACTGATGAATAGCGCATTAATTCAACTTCAGTTTGATATTGTACTCAATACTCACGCAGGTTTCTGATGAACGTTATCAACAATTATAAAATCAACACCGCAGCAATTAAAATAATGATTGAACGACTCACCCTACCGTTGATATGGTAATTATCATAAATCTCTACACCTTATTGGATTGAAAAACCTCACACACCAACAAACTGGGATTACTCAGTGATAACTCACCTTGATTCACTTAAGCAATTACTTTAAGTCACTCTAACTTGGAACTGACTCTAGCTCACACTACCCCTCTAAAGTGTGGGTGAAAACTAAAAACTCATATGCAAAATTGCATATTCGAAGGCGTCTTTCTCACGGTCGACTTGGGGTGGTCTGCTTGTCACCCTGACTAGCTAATAAATTAGGCTCAAGTGTTTATGTTTCTCGGAATAAAAGTCTCGGGGTCTTTTCGGAGCTTTACTGACTAATTACCCTAATTATCTACATGCTAATCTATGACGAAAAGTAAAAAAACCACAAATTACCATTAAATTAAAATATAAAATTAAAAAAAAATTATGACCGCTCGGACTTCATCCTACAAATAAAAATATTTTAATCATTTTCTCTGAGAAATACGCTTGAATAACTGTGATTCTTTCTAAATTCTCGAAAACTGATTCCGTTTTGCGGTTAAAATATCTTTGAATTTCGAAAAAGATCTTTCTACATCACAGTTGGTTACTGGAGTAAATAAAAAGTTTGGTGCTAATGCAAAATATGTCGAAGGTGGTACATTATTCGCTATTTGTTTTAAAACTATAAAATCGGGATTTCTAGTAACTGCGTCAATTTTTGCATTAAATTTATCTTGTAATGACCATTCTATAGATTTTAACTCTATCAGCGTAGACTCAAATTTCTCAACTGTAATGGATAATTTTAAATTTTACGTTTCTAGAAATTTGATCGTAGTTGGAATATTTGAAAAATTGTTTTCAATAAAATTAAGTTGAGAAACTAAATTTGTGGTTAAAACTAAAGTTTTACATTGTTTAATGCTTTGTGCATCGTCGTTTAAAGCAATAAACAAATGATTTTAATTGATTAAAATTTTTAGAAATTTGCTTCTAACCAAGTACCCCAGCGTGTAACTACAATTGTTGTTTCGTTAGAAACGTTACGATTTGTATATTTTTTTAAAAAGGACTTTAAAGAAGGATTATTTAGTTATCTACAAAATGTGCTCGAGGTGAAATCGCAGCGTATTTCCCTTTGAAACGTGGTGTGGTTGAAAACATTTCAAGGGCTAAAAATGGTAAATAATTAAAAAAATATTAATGTCACACCAAAGAATACTTTGAAATGAATTACAATTTCGTAATTTAATTCTACTGGGTCACTTTTATGCTTTTTAAATAAGTACATGAGATAAAAATTTATTTCAAGTATTAGCTTTATTTCGTTTCGATTATGTGGGAGTCTATCTTTTAAATTAAAACTTTCTCGCATCTCAAAAATTTCACTACACAATTATGCAACGTTACAAGAAAATGTAATTTTTTTGGTTTCCCTTTATCAAAACTCAACCTTGTTAAAACTACGTATAAATCTACATTTATTGAAAATTTGTTTGCAAAAAAAACGGATTTTCTAGCTTTATCCAGAAGGAACATATGAGTATGTAAACGCGAAATGTGTCCAATTTTAGGTGTTTGCAAATTTTTAGCTAAAACGTCTTTTCAGCCCCTTCGCGAGGGTTGAAACAAAAAATTCTTTGTCTAAACAGTTTTTAATACTCTTTCCTAACTTATATCAACAATGCAAGCTGTTCCACAACATTTCGATTTAAAGGTTTATCTGACTGTAAGCGCGCGCCCATGCACTAACCTTCGCCCATAAAATTTCCTCACACTGGTTATAACCAGTGTGAGGAAATTTTATGGGGTGGCCATGAGGCCACAACCGATCAGCCGACTCGTCGTAGCGCTCTCGCGATGTTCATATTTATCGATGAAATGGTCCGTTACAGCGCGTGCATTGGCGTAGTTGGGGTTTATACAATTAATGTTACCGGTCGCTTACAAAAATCTAATTAAAACATAAATATTATTGTTTTATTATAATTAAGAAGTACCCAAGAAAAATTGTGGCAATAAAATAGTCGCTAATTTATTAAGACTGCGGTATATTTGTTGAGATTATTTTCTGATTGGCTAGTTCAAACCCTGACAAGGCACCTAATTTGACATAATCGTTAAAAAATAACTTCATCATTTCCTCAATCTTACATGGACACCAGTGAAGATGTTTAATACAGGGGAGCGTAAGTCACTATTACATTTTGAAAATGTTGCGTTTTAATTCAGTGGAAATTAAAATTAAAAATTAATAAAAATATTTTAATCATTTTCTCTGAGATATACGCTTGAATAACTGTGATTCTTTCTAAATTCTCGTTCGATTTCTAGTAACTGCGTCAATTTTTGCATTAAATTTATCTTGTAATGACCATTCTACAGATTTTAACTCTATCAACGTAGACTCAAATTTCTCAATTGTAATGGATAATTTTAAATTTTACGTTTCTAGAAATTTCATCGTAGTTGGAATATTTGAAAAATTGTTTTCAATAAAATTAAGTTGAGAAACTAAATTTGTGGTTAAAACAAAAGTTTTACATTGTTTAATGCTTTGTGCATCGTCGTTTATAGCAATAAACAAATGATTTTAATTGATTAAAATTTTTAGAAATTTGCTTCTAACCAAGTACCCCAGCGTGTAACTACAATTGTTGATTCGTCAGAAACGTTACGATTTGTATATTTTTTTAAAAAGGACTTCAAAGAAGGATTATTTAGTTATCTACAAAATGTGCTCGAGGTGAAATCGCAGCGTATTTCCCTTTGAAACGTGGTGTGGTTGAAAACATTTCAAGGGCTAAAAATGGTAAATAATTAAAAAAATATTAATGTCACACCAAAGAATACTTTGAAATGCATTACAATTTCGTAATTTAGTTCTACTGGGTCACTTTTATGCTTTTTAAATAAGTACATGAGATAAAAATGTTCTTTTGACTTTTTAGATATTATTAAAATTAACAGTGTTAGGGCGGTTAAAAGTAAAGGTATAATATTAATAGATAAGTGACATTAATTATTTTTTAATTATTTACGAATTACGATTTTTAGCTCTCGAAATGTTATCAAAGGCGATGAACACGCTTCAGAGGGAAATACGCTTCGGCTTCACCTCAGGCGCATTTTGCAGTAATTTTAAATTGCAATAACTTGGTGAGTCTTACAGATAGCGAAATGATTCTTGCACCAAAAATTTATTTCAAGTATTAGCTTTATTTCGTCTCGATTATCTGGGAGTTTTAAATAAAAATATTAAAAAAAAATCTCGTTTATCCTGGGTTTCAAGAAAATGATTTTCTTCTAAACCAGTGCGTACAACTGAATCTGCAAAAATGACAGCGCATACCCAGAGACCCAGAGCAATAAGGCTTGCAGATTTGTACCTACTCATACTAAAATAAATAAAACAAAGTTTAAAACCCCGACACACCAAACCTTTGTTTAAAACACAACGCGTTTCAACCACAAAGTGGTCATCCTCAGGTTAGAATATAAATTTAGTATAAACTCAGTTTATATTCTTACCTGAGGATGACCACTTAGTGGTTGAAACGCGTTTTAAATAAAGGTTTTGTGTGTCGGGTTTTTAAACTTTGTTTTATTTATTTTTCACGCTAAGAAAATCTAACAAGAAGTGTCATACTAAAACAATAATAAATCATTAATATCCTTTAACAAAGGATCAATCCTTTGCATTTACTTCCCAACATTATTTTTATTCTCACTTATGGTCAAAATGATAACTATTAACTACTGTTAGAAATTTTTTTATTAGAATTAGTTAAATAAAATCAAAAAGCTCAAATCAAGATTCATTGAGTGGTATGATTAAAAAAAGTATTTGCTTTTACTTCAAGTAAATACTCCACGTCGTAGTTTTTACTTCAAGTAAATACTACCTAACGTAGCATCTACTTCACAGTATACTTGAAGTAAGTTGTAAAAGTAAATACTTCAGACTTTGCTTTATGTACTTTGGTATATAAAGGACAATACTATGGAAACTTCCAATTAGCTGTAGTGTTTGCTTCATCGTGAAGTATTTACTAAAGTTTTTGCGAAGTTGCTCAAGGAGTAACCTGGATATCGTGATTTTGTCAAAAAACTGTTTAAAATAGCTATTTTTACCAATTATAATATAAATCATAGACAAATACGTAAAATATTATGATTAAAATAAAGCAAAATTCTTATAGCTTTAATGCAGAGAACGTTAAATGGATCAGGACCACGTAATCTATAGAAAATTAATTAGGAGAAAATGTAATAAAAATGAAAATATTTTAAAAAAATCTCATTTATCCTGGGTTTCAAGAAAGTGATTTTCTTCTAAACCAGTGCGTAAAACCGAATGCAATTTTTTGCAGAAAAAGGATAGCGCACACCCAGAGACCCAGAGCAATAAGGCTTACAGATTGAATACCTACTAATACTAAAATAATAATAAAAAATTAACATTCTTTAACAAAGGATCAATCTTTTGCATTTACTTCCTAACATTATTTTTACTCTCACTTATGGTCAAAATGATAACTATTAACTATTGTTAGAAAACTTTATTAAAATTAGTTAAATCAAAGCATAAAGCTCAAATCAAGATTCATACATACCATATATAACATACAAAATTAACACGTGTGAATTCTTTTACTGCCTAATCCTGTCAGCCCTGAAGACTGTTTCTGTCTCTCGTCCTCCAGAATACCGTCCTTCTATCCCCTTGGTACTTCATGACCTAGGGAGTCTTCCCCTGCGTTTTAGACACTTCCATAAACTTAAGTACTATATCACTAGGGCGAACGAATCCTCACAAGGCTACAAACACCATTCCTAACACTATTTTCACTTTACGAAAAATAAGAAAATAAATGTCAATCAGTTGACATTAGGAAAGCCGTAGCATTTACTACGCACCGAAGTTTTTATTTTATGTAAAAGTTTATACTACAGTAAATGATACAGAATAAAAGCAAATGCTTTTTTAATCATACTACTCATTCACTTTGGTAATTAACACGTGTGAACTATTTTACTGCCTAATTCTGTCAGCCCTGGGGGCAGTTTCTGTCTTTCGTCCTCCAGAATACGGTCCTTCTATCCCCTTGGTACTTCATGAGTCTTTCCCTGCGTTTTTTGTCCTAGACACTTCCTATAAACTAAGTACTATATCACTAGGGCGAACGAATCCTCACAAGCCTACAAACACCATTTCTAACACTATTTTCACTTTAGGAAAAATAAAAAAATAAATGTCAATCAATTGACATTATGAAAGCCGTAGTATTTACTACGCACTGAAGTTTTTACTTTATGTAAAAGTTTATGCTACAGTAAATGCTACAGAGTAAATGCTTCTACTTCAAGTAAAAGCAAATGCTTTTTTAATCATACCACTCATTATGTAACCAAAATAACAAGGAGAAAATTTAATTGACATTTCTTCTTTTGCAGATTTACATAAATTGCATCTACTTGTTTTCTCCTATTTTTTTTGGATCTATCGTAATCACAAAGTTATCTCTTTTTTCTTAATTTTTTCCAAACGAAACATCTAAAAATGTATATCCGTTTTTTATTATTCTTATTTTTTTAATTTATCGCCGCATTTATCTCCATCTCATTCCCTTTTTTTCTCAGCGAAACAGGTTGGATTTTTTCGTTGTATTTAATTATAAAAATAATTGTTTATAAACCATTATTTAAACTTAATATTAGTATAGTGTCACGGAATTTACGTGTGCATGCAAAATTTCGTAGAATTTGAAACATGCGGTGTGTTTATTGAAAATGCTATTAAAGGTTATCGTCTACAACCAAAAATAAAATGAGACTGTAAGCGCTATTTTTCATTTTAGGGTTGTGGATACGGTTGTCAATTACACCACGCCGTGTATTGTTTTATGGTAGCTTATGGAACAAAGCGCACTCTGATTTTGAAATCAAAAGGTTGGCGTTATCATAAAGCTGGATGGGAAGAAATATTTAAACCTGTTAGTGACACTTGTGTTGATCCTAGTGGAAAATCGGTCAGCAACTGGCCTGGTATAAAAAAGTCACACATTTCTTATCTTGAAATTGTTTTTTTTTCTTTAAGGCAACTCTGAGACTCAAGTTGTTAATTTACCAATAATAGATTCGTTATCACCACGTCCACCTTTCTTACCACTAGCCATTCCAGAAGATTTAGCTCCGCGATTGACTCGACTTCATGGAGATCCAATTGTTTGGTGGGTGGGGCAAATTTTAAAGTTTCTTCTTAGGCCACAGCCTCAAACTGCAGCAGTTATGCAAGAAACGATGACCCATATGGGGTTCAAGAGGCCTATTGTGGGGTAAGTGGTTTATTTTTTGCAAATATTATTTTTTTAATATGTAGGCTGCCCAAAAACAGGCACACCAACTCAATGATACGTTGTTAAGAAGAATGTATAAATTACGGAAAAAATCTTGAAAAAATTTCTATGGTCATATTTTAAAAAATTTGGAGCTAGAAACTTATTTTGTTAACTTCTTCATCTTTCATTTTTTATTTTTATGTTTTACATTAAGTAATGGTTCCCAAACAAAACGATGAATAATTATTTTAAAATTTTTTATCACACTTCAGCAGTTTTTGTTATTTAATAGTTAATTTATGAAACCAGTTCGCAAAATACAGTTTTAGAACACGAATCGGATTAAGGACGAGGCGACGAAGGAGCCGAGTTCTTAATGAGATGAGTCCTCTAAAACTATTTTGCGGAAGTGTTGTGCATACAAACTTTTTTGGTTCCAGTTCTCCAAAACAACAAAATTGTAAAATTCTTTAAATTTCCAGTTCATCCTCATCAAGTCATCACAAGTGCAGCAAACCGATAAACATAGCAACGACTAATTTATTGAAACATTAATTATTGGAGTCTGCAAAATTAATTAGAGTCCGCAAAATGTTGCTACGACGACTTTAAGTACTTGTCCTTTCAAATAACATTTTGCGGAGTCAAAGCAGTTTCCAAAGTAACCATTTTAGGGAGGGTGTACCAAAAAAATTTTTAAATTCTTCCAAAAAAAACACAGTTTGTGGATGTGCCAACACTGAATTTTTTTTCCAAGAAAAATCCTGGAAACCCGTTTCAAAAATAATTTATTTTTTGGTACACACTCCCTAAAATGGTTACTTTGGGAACTGCTTTGACTCCGCAAAATTTCATTTTAAAATAAGTACTTACTTAAAGTCGTCATAGCAATATTTTGCGGACTCTAACTTATTTATTATTTGACAAAACAATAATTATTGTCTCAATAAATTAGTCGTTGTTATGACTATTGATATGTGATGAGGGTGAATTGGAAATGTATAGAATTTTACAATTTTGTAAACTTTTTGTAAACAACACTTCCGCAAAATAGTTTTAGAGGACTCATCCGATTCGTCCACTAAAACTCTATTTTACGGACTTGTTACATAAATAACTAATTATTGTTGATCAAATTCTATCTACTGTTAGACAACGTTGTCACATATCGTTTATTTAAAATTCGTTATTTATCAATAACTTTAATACATAGAATTTTTTACTAATATTATCTTTACATGTAAGCAATTCTCTACTACACACTTTTGGTTGGTGCGCCGGTTTCCTTTGGCTCGCGTACGTACCCTTATAGTTTAGAATTACTTACGTTACTTACGATGTGTTCTTGCCATGAAAAATTTGTTTCTGCTTTAATAATAAATTACACGGCTCAATTGTTACAACGCCACGCGTCGCAGAGCTTCAAAAAATTTTTTTGCATATAACTATTTTTTTTCAGTGTTCATGTTCGTAGAACGGATAAGGTTGGCACCGAAGCTGCCTATCACGGTATCGAAGAATATATGACTGCTGTTGACGAATACTATAAAGAGTTGGAACTTAAAACAAGTGTTGATAAAAGAAGAATCTATTTAGCTACTGACGACCCAAAAGTAATTGCGGATGCTAAAAGTAAATATTCCCACTATGAAATTTTGGGTGATCCTTCGATTTCGAAAACAGCGGCAATTTCAACAAGATATTCCGATTCGTCATTGTTCGGTATTATCAATGATATTAACATGTTGGCTATGAGTGATTATCTGGTTTGCACGTTTTCGTCTCAGGTAAGTCCCACTTCTTTGTTTACATCTAAATTTGGATTGGGGGGGTCTGTGATACTGAAATTAAGTTGATAACATCTAATATTTTCATTCACAGACCATTTTAATCAATTATACTGATTATACAAAGTGTTTCACATATTTTTACCGTTCCTACATCAATAAAATGCAACCATACGAACTCGACCAAAAATTTTGAAAAATTTAAAATTTAATGAGAAAGTAATTAGCTTGACAAGCACTGTCATGGGTTTTCAAAAATTAAATAATTAAATGTAAATTTTTTCTATCTAGTCTTTTGTGACTTGTATATATATTGGGTGCCACATTAGGCGGACGCCTCGTAAAGTTATGTGAAACACCTTGTATATTGAGGGTCTAAAATTGGCATTTACGAGGGTGGTTTGATAAATTTGGTAAAAATCCTAGTTAAAGACAAAATGCTTGAAAACTATATTTTTTATTTTTTAATAATATGATCTCTATTGGGACTAATGCACATCATCTAAAAGGTTTTTTACTTTTTTTACTTTTTTAACTCTCGGAAAAAATTTTTCTTCGAAGTCTGCAAAATAGTCATTCACCGCGAATATAACGTCTTCGATTGAACCAAATCTTCTTCCATCAGGTCAAATTTTTAAATTTGGAAACACCTAGAAGTCACATGGGGCTATACCAAGTGTGTTGGGTGGATGCCGATAGTTAGGGTTTTTGTTAAACGCGATTAAACATCGTGGGGAAATGTTCTCTCGATGCACATTTGATTAACAATCGCGGCACCCACTTTGCACAATTTTTTTCATTTTCAATTTTCGTGAAGAATTAAGTGTACCCGTTCAGAAAAGATGCTCACGATCTTAGCAAGTTTCCGCGCTCTCACTTAGCTATTTTCTACAGTTTTATAGATTTTTTCAACAATTTTTGAAGTAGCGACTTGGAAAAGGCGCACACAGCGCGTTCCATGTTGGGTGGACTTCGTTTAAATTCGTTTATCCAGAAATAAACTGTTCTGAAAGAAAGAGCAAAGTCCCCACGTACTTCCTCTAATTCAGCTTTAATCTGAGCGGCTGTCCAATTTTTACAATAAACGTTTTGTCAAAGCGCCAAATTTGTTTCTTAATTCGATTTTTGCAATTTCGTCAGAAAACTTATTTTTAAAATTTTAAACAGCTCAAGTTTTTTCGTTGTAACTTTGGCAATCTGATTAATGCGCGGGATCATTGTTTTTTACCAAACATATCAAACGACTCACGTAATTTAGCGAGTGGAGTTTGTTGCCTTGAGGGCGAAGCCCGAGGGCAACAACCATTCAAAAGATTTAGACACTTTGGTCCCGAGGTATATACGCTATTTTTTGCACTTCCGAGACCGAAATAGATACTTTAATTTCTGTCTACAGGGACTAAATTGGGTCATTTATTCCCTAGGGATTAAATATGGACTGAACCCCATAGAGAGTTCATTTATTTCCTATACAGCATGTATCAGAACTCACTCCCCACCGGAAAGGTGCGTATAGTTTGGGCAATTCTGAAACTAAAGTTCCTTTACAACAAAATTCTAACTCTTTGCGTTTGGGAGATAAGAACGTTTGAAAATAACCAATTACAAAAGGCCTTGCTCTGGAGGACTAGAGTTCCTTTATTGGGAGAGTTGGGACACTGAACGTCAAACCGAGCCAATTTTGTATTATGTGGATAAGGTATATATTTCTATCCTTTTTTATTAAAATTTTTGTTAGTAACTTATGTCAGAGGTTTATGTCGAAAATAATTTTAAGGTTATAATTTTTGTCAAATGCATAAAATGACATAATTTCACGTCAAATTTAACCAGGGACATAGAAAACGTAGAAATTTTGGGATTACTATTTAAAAAAAGAAAATAATTGAATACCTACCAATATTAATGTTCACATTTCTGAAATTTTTTGATATTTATTTAATATTAAATACATAACTTAAAACATACTTCAATGCTAAAAATGCTTTTCTTTCAGTCACTATTTTTAGTTAAACATCTCGTCCCAAAAATTGGTCATCAAGAACCCTTCATATTTCCTGTCGTCTTTTTAAATTTTTTAAAAAATGATATTGAAGGTGTTCTCGTATGAAAAACGTAACAAAATCGTGAATTCCCTTTATAATTTGAAACAGAATCTAAAGTTCACGTAGATGCTAAAGGCGGCCAAGCAACGACAGGTTCAACTTTCTTAAAAATTAGAACCAATTTTGGGTTCAAGTACCTACGTATTTTATAAATGCATAGACAAATTCCCAAAATCTCATAGATTTTGTACATAACATTATTTAGACAATCCACTTTTCCAAATGCTTGTTAATAATAAACGTAAAACTTGGCAGGAAAGGTTCAATTTCTCTCTATTTCATCGATGATTACCATTTCTTAAAGTTAAGGAAAAATATGATGAAGAGTTTAGACGTAAAATTCTTGTACTTGCAAAGAAATCTCTTTTAAAATTTGGAGTTCATATAAAAAATAACAGTGAATTGACGACGACTGCCAGTCTAAAGCCATTTCTAAACGCAGTTAGTCGACGAAAAATGGAAACATTTTCTGACAAATTTATTTGACTTTTCGCCAAATTTCAAGTGTAATTCGGAAGTAAAATTACCGTTGGGGGCGCCACTGAGCTAGGTCGAAAACAGTAACCATAAATGGCGGGAAAATGTTTATTCGGATATTTTGAGCGTTGTACGAATTTTGGGGCTTCACAATTATTACATTGCCTATGCGAAATGATTATTGCATCTTTCATGCAAGAAACTTATGTTGACAAATGAGAGATGACGAGGAAAACACGAATAACGAATGACTGTTTGGTTCACTTTCTTTATTGGAAAATTATTACAAAGACATTGAAAAGCCTACCTTTTGGCATAATTTACGTTTAAATGTATCAGCAGTTGTTAATCTTTATTGTAGTTTTGTAGATTTACCGCAGCATTTCATGATTTTTTCAGTAGAAAATTCTAACCTAAAATTCATAACACTTCACTAATTTATTGGTTTCTTGAGCCAAACTTTGTGTTCGCTGTGATCCGTTACTTACAATCTTTAATTAGACAGCTGTTTGATAACACTTTGTAATCAAAATTTAAATATTTTTCACTTTTTATCCACTTTCAAGTTCCAACAATAAACACTATACCAAGAAAAACTACAGAACCAAAGTCAACGCTAGTATTTACCACCACGTACTTTTAAAGTAATTCTTTCTATTGTAAGTAATTAACACTATACACGCAAAATTGTTGAACAATTCATTAAATGTCAGTTAAATGTGGCATTACGAAAATTTCTTTACTGTTTTCGACATAGTTCAAAAGTCATCACCAGAGGGCGTCTAGTTAATTTTATTTCCGAATACCACTGATTTCTATCCCAATTTGTTTTTTTACACATTCCAACGGACATATATGAAACAAAATTTCGAAAATTGACATTCAGTGTCCCAACTCTCCCAATATAGGAACTCTATGGAGGACTAGGGGAACAAAACACGTTGCTAGGAAAACAAAAAATAGGTAGAACCGACAATAAAAGTGGGCACTTAAATTATTTTTCATTCCTTAGTAATGCACCTAGGAGAAAGCTACTGGGATTTGTCATTTTGAGACCTCTGTATCTCGCAAACGAAGAATAAAAGACCTATTTTTTGCATTTTTGCTATCTATATTGCTGTTACCACTAGCACCTTTCCGGTGGGGAGTGAGTTCTGATACACCTGTAGAATAATAATACTAAAGTATCAACTTTAGTTCCGGAAGTGCAAAAAATTTATATTCTTTACTTACTGCCCAGGAATTTTTATTATAATTTTTATCACATTATAAAATAACATTTTTTTGATTTATTGAGTGTCTTTGGTTTCATCTAAGAGCCCAGATATTGATAATTGTTTATAACAGTAAATGTTTATTTATTTATATATTATTAATTAAAGGAACTGTTGTTGCAATGTCATGAAGATTACGTGTGTATGCAAAATTTTAGCTTGTTCGTTTAACAAAGCCTTCTTTTCACTTTCAGTTTTTCTTTAAGCGTCTTAGTTTCCGAATGTTGTAGTTATGCTGTTTTTTTAGAGTTGTTTGTTTATATTTTACAAATTCTTAATTTTTCAATTCTTTAGTCTCTCATCAGTGTCTTAGCTACTTAGCTACTACAAAAAATGGTACTATATGTTTTCACTTATATATTTTTTTAGTTTCACAGTTTTAGTCACATGGTTTCTTTTGTCCATGTTTTAGTTTTGCCGTCTCTTAATTTCTCAGTTTTTTTGTTCTTTAAGATTTCCTTTCTTACATTTTTATTTTTCACTCTCTTATTAGAAAATTTGGTTTTCATTTATTGATTTTTCTTTCTACTTTTATGGTTTCACAGTTTCTCACCATTTAGTTATTAATGTTTCTGAGTTTCGGTCACTTAGTTTTTTAATTTTTTTAGTTTCTTAGATTCTTAGTGTTTCAGTTTTGTTGTTTTTTAACTATGAAATGTTAGAGTTTTCCAGTTTTTTAATTTTACAAGCCTTCTGTTTTTGTTTATTTAAATTTTAGTTTTTCAGGCCCTAAGTTCTTCAGTCTCTCTGTGACTTATTTTCTTGGCCTTTCTTATATCAGTGTTTGAATTTCGTAATCTCTTGATTCTTTAGTTTTTTTATTGTTTCAATTTTTTACCCATAATTTTTTTCAGCTTTTTAGTCGGAAAAAATCGTTTCTTTCATATTTTAATCAATCAAGAACCGAGATATTGATAATTGTTTTTAACATTTGATATTATTTCTAAATTAGTATTATTGTAATGTCACGTAGATTACGTTTATAGACAAAATTTCACCTTGTTTATACAGGGTCGCTAAAAAGTACGAATACAGTTAAATATTATAAAAACTATTCATCAAAACTTATTGAAATTTGGTATACAGGAGGGTGTATCAGAACTCACTCCCCACCGGAAGGGTGCTAGTGGTAACGGTAATAAAGATGGCAAAAATGCAAAAAGTTGGTCTTTTATTCTTCGTTTGCGAGATACAGAGGTTTCAAAGTGACCAATTTTTTAAATCGGTACTTTTGTAGTAATAATAGAAAATTTGCGCTGTGACGTAAGCAATGTCTCGACTAATGATTCGTCAGTCTTTCGCTGCATATAATTAACGCTACGACCTACGTTTGGGCTGGTAAACGTCAAATACAAACGTCAAAGTCGTGCGTTGTCGATTGTGACTGTGTTGTGTGCTAATATTTTGCAGGAGTTTGTGTTTTGGTAAAATGATTGCTCCTGCAGCAGATTAGAAGTCGTATGTAAAACAACAGAGGCAGAAATCAAGAACAAATGTACGTCTTTCAAGCTATCTTTGTTGGCAAGTTTTCTATCTCAAGTTCTGTGACTGGCTAATTCAAAAAGGAACATTGTTGACGTCAGGCCAGGAATTTTCACCTTTTCAATTATTTTTCTCAAAAACGGTAGAGCTTTGGTTAAAATAAAAAATATGGGTCGCCTATTTTGTTGTTGGTTATCCATATAAAAATTTTCATTTTTTAGTATAACACTCCATTGGTTATTTTCAAACGTTCTTATCTCCCAAACGCACAGAGTTAGAATTTTTTGTAAAGAAACTTTAGTTTCAGAATTGCCCAAACTATACGCATCTTTCCGGTGAGGAGTGAGTTCTGTATGTTTGAGAGTTTATAAATTCTATTGTTTCAGATGTTTGTCAAATTTCTATCTTTATTTGTCCTTAGGATATAAAACTAATATAAAAAATAAAAATAAAAACAAAAAATATTCGAACTAATAACATTTTGAAAATTGTAAAATTTTGTTACTTGGAAATCTTGTCTTAGCTCTTTGCCGTTTGAACATTACCAAAAAATAAGTACAAGTTAATAACAATTATTAAAATAACACTTTTAAATGAAAAAGAACACATTTTAATAAAAAAGTGTTTAAACACGAAATACATTATTATTATGCTACAAAAGATGTTCAAAATTATTTCCATTGACATCTAAGCTTTTTGTCGCCATAACCAACCATCATGAGAATTTCTATAAGCTTAGTTTTACTTAAGTGTACTATTATCAAATCAATTATTGCACATAAATTTATTTCTTGCATAATACAGGGTGAGTCAATAGTGGCATTTGCTAAGATGCAACCAAAAATGCTAATTGCACTTGTCACTTGGATACTTCGTTCATTTTCAAAAACATTAATCGAATCAACGTTGGTTTTTTATCTTTTATATAATAATAGTCCATAATGAAATTTTAGCAAAACTGTCAAGACAAAGTTGACTATACTCAGAACAATTTAATCGTGGATTAGTTTTGAAATTTTTTAACGATTACTGATCTGGTCAGGTGGAATCAGTAAAATTCTGGTATTATTGACTGTATATTAAAAGAAAATAAGAAATAAGCGACTCTTGACTCACCCTGTATGCAAGTGATATATCGCTAGTAACAAAGCTAACTCAGTTTTAACTTCCAGAAATCCAGAATTAAATTTTATAATTTTTAGTTTTTTACCTTTATTTAAATCTAAAGAAAAATCACTGAATTCAGGGAAAATACTCTTTTTAAAATTATTCAATTTGACCCTTCGTGTCAAAATATGAAACAGACGAACAAAAAAGCATTCTCAGGGCTTCAGACGTTTAGTTTTTTAGTTTTTCTTTTCGTGTCTTAGTTTATGAATGTTTAGTTTTGCTGTTTTTTAGAGTCGTAATGTTTGTGTTTTTCAGTTTCTTAGTCTCTTATCAGTTATCACTGTCTTAGCTACTTACAAAAATATCACATTGGCACTATATTAATTTTTCCACTTTTCAGTTCTATAGTTTTTTTTAGTTTCACAGTTTTACAATCACTTGGTTTCTCAGTGTTTTAGTTTCAACGCATCTCATTTTCTCTGTGTTTCATACTTTCAGATTGCATTTCCTAAAATTTTTATTTTTCATTCTCTTATTAGAAAGTTAGCTTTTCATTTATTTTTTTCCTTCTTCTACAGTTTCATACTTTCTCACCTATTTAGTTATTTTATTTATTTCTGTCACTTAATTTTTTTGGTTTTTCAGTTTCTTTGTGTTTCAGTTTTGCTGTCTTTTAAAATCGAAATTTATACAGGGCGTCTCAGCTAAGACTTTCGAGTCTGATGTCTCAGACATTTGTCAACGGATTTTTATGAAATTTAAAATGCAGATATTTTAGAAGATAAAGATTAAAATCCAATTAATGCAAAAACTCAAGTCTTAAAAACGTAATTTTTACATGCCTTTTTAAAATGTTAAGCCTTTTAAGACTTATATTAAAAAAAATATCGTCAGTGAAAAATGCTGTCATAAAAAACTCGTTCGTGAAAGACGTCTGTTTCGCGAGAAAAATGAGAAACAAACTGTTAAACGTGGGTACAGATGCAAAAGCGTAGATATCTATGAGACAAATGAGCATACCATTGAATTTTGGTCAATCCTACTCGCAGAAACGTAACTGTCACGCAAGGGAGATTTCACAATTATCTCTCCCCACACAAAGTTAAAAAACAATATTTTTGACTTATTTTTGGTACTGGATGCATTAATTCTTTCAAAAAGGACTAAAAGACTGATCAACGACTGAAAAATTCTAGGCACTTGAACATTCAGGACTTTGGAAATGTTTTCGTACATTGCTGATTGGATTTTCTTCAAAAGCTTGAATTACAGCTTCAACTATTGCTTCGTTTCCAGTGACGTATTTTGTTCTCACTCGATTTAGTTCAGGTACGCTTCCTGGGTCTTCAAATTATTGACGATTCTTTGAACTTTAAATTTCATAAATAACATTTCACAAAAAATCCCACGACACTTTCCATAGGTGAATATTGATTCCTTTTTCAACAACACAAAAATTTCAGCCACTGTTGTTGGTTTTTAAAGTAATTTCACCAAATTAAAACAATTTTACTTCTCTGACAGCGTGCACAGTTTTGAGAGTTTTTTTAGTGGTCCACAAAATGCCGCATAGAAATGCTTCATCAATTGTTTTAAAAGGTGACTGCTCAAATTACTATCAAAATTTGGATTAAGTTTTTAACAATAAAATTTAATTTTTTTCTTGGATCAGCCGAGCGATTTGGTTAATTTTTTGTGTGGCCATTTATTTTTCGGGGTTTAATGATCCAACGGTAATTTGGCTTTATTTTAAATAAAAGAAATGTGTTTTAAAATTTCATTTTTTAACTTGAGGCCATTTTTTGCCCCTAATTGAAAGACCACCTCCTAAAATATGTGCGTTCTAAATTGCATTACAATCCGTTGTCACATAACGGAGATATTAAGCTTGAAAGTCTTAGCTGAGACACGTTGCAGTTTTCCAGTTTTTAGTTTTACAAGGTTTCTGTTTTTATTTATCCGAATTTTAGTTTTTCAGATCTTAAATTATTGATAATAATTGTTTATAACAATTTTTAATTATTTGTAAATTATTAATTAAGGAAACTATTATTGCAATGTCATGGAGATTACATGTATCTATGCAAAATTTCAGTTCATTCGTATAATTGAAACCCCCTCAAATTTGATTCAAGTATGTAGCAGACAGACAACAAAGCAAAATAATTAATATTCTTCTACGAAAGAAAAACAATTTGATTTGTAAGATCATGTTTTTCACATTTATAACTTATAATTAGTCAAATCTCAACCTGTAAGCAAACATATTCTCTGATTTTTCAATTACATTATTACATTACATTATTTATTTTACTTGTTTGTACATTTTTTTAAATATGTATTTCCATTATAGGTTTGTCGAGTGGCCTACGAAATAATGCAGACTTATTACCCCGATGCTTCATCCCGTTTTCGCTCACTAGATGACGTCTACTATTACGGTGGTCAAAATCCTCACAATACCATCGCTGTGTTATCGCACGAGCCGAGAAAAAACGGTGAAATGAGTGTTGTCGCAGGCGACTTGATCGGTGTGGCTGGTAATCATTGGAACGGTTTCAGTAAAGGTCGGAATTTACGAACTAATCAAATCGCATTATATCCCAGTTTTAAAGTTAAAGACAAAATTGAAACAGCCAAATTTCCTACGTATGCAGAAGTAGACAAACATGAAAATGACGACCAACAAATTTCTTAGTTGACCATTATTGTTGTGATAAATTTATTTTTGACTGTAAGCCTCTATACTAGTCTGAGTAAAAATATTGTTATTATAAGTTTTCTATTTTTAGTTGACTTTTTTGGTAATTTTTGCTGGTGAATCAACTGAAACAATTTTTGGATTTTAAAAGTGAGTTGGCAATACTACTAAATTTTATTTTTAACTTAACAAACTGCAAATATTTTACATTCAAGATAAGATACAAAATGAACAAAAAGTATGAAAACATGCGTTTTCTGATTAAAGTGATTAAAAATTAAAAACAAAATTTTTGTTTACACAAATTATAGTATCTGAGTTATTTTTACAACGTTGGCAGGTTTGTGTCTTGTTAAAGTTGATTCATTCTTATACACGAACATTTGAAATGATTACTTTTTTCTGCAAGGGAACAAATAACGATTAAGTGGTGCATTTAGTTGCATTTTTTCTCGTACAAATTGAGGTAGTGTTAACCGTCACTTTGTATACAAATATACATATTTTTTTTGGAACCAATCTCTTAAGTATATACGGGGTGTTTTAAAATTCTAGTCAGCTGTGTTTCTCGTTTTTCAGGTCATTTGATTTATTGGGAAAAAATGTTCTTGTTGGCGACATGATAATAATTAATTTAGAATACACTATATAATAAATCATTTATCATTGTTATTGAAACACAGAAATGGAAAATTTGCGCGAAATTTTAAATTATAATTTTCAAATCTTAAAAAAAGTAGCCGAAAAATCATTAACTTAAAAACTTTCTTTTTATCAAAACAAGTTACTACCCTACCAAATTTGTCAAGACTTGAAACTGAAATAAATATTAAAAATAATAAGATTAAATTTGAAATTAAAAATACAATTTTTTCGCTTTTTAAAGAATTTGTAAAATGATTATTGATTATCACACTTTTGGCTAAGTTTGTACTTGTGTATTTAGTATCATTTGAAATTACCGCCCAAACTGCAGTTCCGTCTACTGTCAGGTTTATATGAAAATTGGTGGGAAATTTAAACGTAAAAGTGTTTACATAATTTTTGCACTTGTTTAGTTGCAAAGTGAAATTTTGCTCATTTTACAAAAAAAATTCTTAATTGTTTTTATGTTTGAAAAAATCGAAGAGTATTAGTGCAATAGAAGAAAATAAAACGAAAAACGAGCTTATGAAACATTGTTTCAAATGTAGAAAATGGGTATAAGTGTTATAATTGTTTGTTCCTACATTTTATTATGTATGTTAAAAAATAAACGTGTAGAAATACTACTTGCTACGTCCATCAGAGTAACATTGTTCAACATATCTTTATTTTTAAATTATTATTTTATCCAAGACAGTAAATGGAAAACGTTACGCCCTCTGTTGGTCGATTTTGTAGTGATTTTAAAATTGGCCACCAGATTGCGTAATAATTCTTCTTATATCATATAATAAAATTATGTGCCAAAAGCATTAGTTTCATTTTTTAGAAAATTTAAAATGTGCAAATGTAAGTAGAAGATATGTTTTTATGCACAATGTTATTATAGCATATAAATCAGGACATGTAGAAATTGTACAAATATATAAATCAGGCACCTGAGGTCTTCATTTCTTCAACAAAAAAAAGAGATTTTTGGTTGTAAGTACTCTGAGGAAGAGCACTTTGTTATTATTAGTTAATATTTGTAATAAAATATTTTCACAGTGCTGTTGTTTGTGTTTTTTACATTCTCCTTAGCCTTATCATTTCCCGAATAATCACTAAAATGGCAAATAATCTTTTGCAATTTAGAAATGCAGTATAACAAAGATTTATAATTTTTTATTCTGCTATGGATTTACAGAAATCGTAAAAATTATAGACTCGCTGAATTAATTTCCTGCGTTCTACGAACTGCGTTGCTCGTAGATTAACATTAGGCAGTGCCTCCGCTGCCGGCAACGGTACCTGGAATAACTACCGGCAGTGGATTTTTAGAATTTGCTGTTAATTTCACTTTTTTCTAGAAGAAAAGCTTTGTTTCCTTAGCTTAAAATGTTTTTTTAACGAGTGAAACTCTAAAATACTCAGAAATTAGACGTTATTCTTATTGTTAGTTTAACTATGTGGTACACCTAAACCTAAAACATTCTTATGATGAAAGTTAAATTATTTTTGCTTCTTTGTATCATTTTTTAAAGCTACTCTGCATGTACGTACAAACATTATTGTACTCTAAATTTTCGAGAGTCGTTTATCGGTCCAAAAATTATTGTTTCCTTTTATTTCTTTTTAGCCTGCAGGCTAGTTACTGAGCCTTTATTATTTAAACTGTGCAAAGTGAAGTTATATACTGTGCTTATACGATTTTTTTACTAATTACTGGACACCTCCCTGGGCATTTTAGACTAAAATACTGTGCGTGCTTTACTTGTCCTTTTACTATGTTCGCGAAGTTGAGGCGTTCCTGTTAAGAGGTGCTAACATGCATTATTCACAAATAATTCCATAGATTTCATTCCATCTCATAGATTTCAAGGATTATTTTAATAATTTTAAGCAATTCACGAAAATTCGGAAAATATGTGGAACTAATTTTAAAGAAATTGTAATTTTAAATGCATTTCTGTAATTGGACTGATTTCTGTAATTTCAACTTAATTGTCGTTATCTTAAATTAATCGCATTTTCAGTAAGTAATCTCGGATGATTTAAAAAAAAGCCAACAAAAATAACTCCAGCAATTATTGAAAGATTCTAGTAATTTGGATGAAATTCCAGTAGTACATAGTAATTTGATAATAATAATAATAATTTATTTTCTATCAATTTATACAGATGTAGTAACAAAATTGATACGAAAAACATCAGTATTATACACAGAAATAACAATAACATACAAATAATTTTAAGACATAAGTCAAAAAACCTGTCTATTATAGAATTCATTTAGAGTATATGGTTCGAGATCCAAAATGTAGTCAAATATTTTCTTTTTAAATAAATTTAAATTGCAAGGTGTGCGTAGATGCACAGGTAAACTATTGTATAGTTGTATTCCTGCATAATGAGAATTTTTTTTCCGTTAGCGTGAGTTTGTGTCTTGGATACTCTAAGTCTACTTTGCGAGTGTTGTACTTATGGTCGTTAGTGACATTAAATAGTAGATTCTGTTCAAAGAAAAATAAAAGTAATCTATGTATGTATAAACCAGTTACTGTCAAAAGTTATTGCTTTTAAAGATGTTCCTACAAGTTTCATTATATTTTAAGTTAAACATAGTTCTCATGACTTGTTTTTGAGCAACAAATACTTTTGACATCTTTCCACTTTGCGCCCAAAATATTATACCGTAGCTTAGTAATGATTGAAAATTTGCAAAGTATATTATTCTTAGTTGTTCAATGTTAATGTATTTTTTTAAAACACGTATTGTAAAATGTACTGAGTTTAATTTTTTTAATAAATTATTTATATGATTAGTCCAGCTTAACTTATGGTCAATGCATATTCCCAGAAAATTAGTTTTCTCTATTAATTCAATTTCTTTAGATGATATTACAATTTTATTCGGTTTCTCTGTATTCTTGTGATTACATATTGCAAAATGAATGCCGTAGGTTTTTTCAAAATTTAACACTAATTTATTTTCTTTAGTCCAGTTTATTATCTTATTCATACATATCTTTGCTTCTTTCATTGTATCTATCATATTTTCACTCCAAATTAATATGTTTGTGTCGTCAGCAAAGTTAACTACACTATTGTTGTCTGAGGCTGTAAAATATTTAATAAGTCGTTTATATAAATTACGAAAAATAAAGGCCCTAGTATATACAGTACTGTTTTTTGTTATTGTGACCTGCTGATACCTGTTATTAAGATAAGATGTGATCAACTTTAACATATCCTCTTATGCCGTATTTCTTTAATTTAATTATTAGGATGTTATGATCTAGGCAATCGAAGGCTTTGGAGAAACCTAAGAAAATTCCAAGAACCACCTTTTTTTCTTCTAATTTATTTAACAGAAAGTGAAGCTAAATATAGCAGAGTGTTGGGATGAATTCAGTAGCTGAAATTTCATTAAAAAGTTAGTAATTCTGGAAGATATAACAGTTTCAAAAATTTTAGAAAACGATGACAGCATACTTATTGGCCTATAATTTGATATTAATGTTGGGTCACCTTTTTTGTATATAGGAAGAACTTGCGCTCGTTTTAATTGTTCTGGGAAAATTCCATAATCTAAAGAGTTTTGAATAACAAAGGACAAAAGTGCGCTAATTTCTTCATTACAGTATTTAATTATGTTAAAAGATATTTCGTCAAAGCCTGTGCTTTTCTTATTTTTTAAATTTTGAATTATAGTTATAATTTCTTGACTGGTAACTGGGTATACGTACATAGTTTTAGCATTGGATGAGATCGTATTATTATTTGACTTACTTCGTACAAAGGGCGCTGAATTAATGAAATACTGGTTAATGTCATTAACAATCTGCTTAGGATCACCTTCGATTTGAATTCCACAACATTTTTTACTTGTGCCACAAATTTTGTTAACAATATTCCAAGCACATTTTGATTTATTGTCTGCATTTTGAATGCGTTGTCCATAGTAATTTTTACGTGCCGCTCGTAGAGCCATGTCGTATTTTTTTTTTCAAATACTTGTAAAGAATAACATATTTATCGTCACACTTACTTATCACAGATATCAAATCTAGAGAATATTTATAATATTTTACTTTAGGATCATTTTTATAAACATTTTCTTGTTTTTTTACTTTTATTTGTTTTACAGGAAAACATTCGTTAAATTTATCATTGAAAATATTTATAAAATTGCTCTGAGCATTGATATCATTGCGACTACATGCATATACTTTTTCCCAACACGTTTTACCTATAACATTTTTAAGTTTTATTTTGTTTTGTTTAGTTAAAATTCTAATGTTTTTTACTGCATCAATATTATTAGTATTATTTTTTATGCTCGTAGTTAGCTGTATACCCATGTGATCCGATATGTGTGGTTCAAGAACTTCTATTTTAAAGTTATTAAAGGTCATATTTGTAAAAACATTGTCTATTCTTATTTTACTACGTGTGGTTATTCTTGTGTTTTTTTGAACCATTTCATACATATTATATGATAAAAAAATACTTTTATAATGCTTAGAATCTGTCGATTCTAAATTAAAATTAATATTAAAATCACCCACAATAATTAAATTGTTTTTTAAGAATATGGGCTCTATATTTTTGTGTAGAGTGTCATAAAATATTTCTAAATTTCCGGAAGGCGATCTGTATGTACATAAAATATAAATATCTAATTTTTTTAATCTTACTCCTGTAAATTCTGCATCTAATTCTACACTGTGCAAATTACATGGCGTCACACTTATTTCATTTTTAACATAAATACAAACACCTCCACTTCTATATTTAGACCTACTAAATGAATTGACCAATTTATAATTATCGAAATGTATCTGATTAACAGTTTCTGTTGTCAACCAAGTTTCAGACAGACATAGTAGAGTTCCTTTATTGGGAGAGTTGGGACACTGAACGTCAAACCGAGCCAATTTTGTATTATGTGGATATTTCTATCCTTTTAATAATCCTTTTAATAAAAAAGGATATTTCTATCCTTTTTTATTAAAAATTTTGTTAGTAAGTTATGTCCTAGGTTTATATCGAAAATAATTTCAAGGTTATAATTTTTGTCAAATGCATAAAATGACATAATTTTACGTCAAATTTAACCAGGGACGTAGGAAACGTAGAAATTTTGGGATTACTATTTAAAAAAAGAAAATAATTGAATACCTCCCAATATTAATGTTCACATTTCTGAAATTTTTCAATATTTATTTTAATATTAAATACATAACTTAAAACATACTTCAATGCTAAAAATGCTTTTCTTTCAGTTACTATTTTTAGTTAAACATCTCGTCCCAAAAATTGGTCATCAAGAACCCTTCATATTCCCTGTCGTCTTTTTACATTTTCTAAAAAATGATATTGAAAGTGTTCTCGTATGAAAAACGTAACAAAATCGTGAATTCTCAATAATTTTATAATTTGAAACAGCATCTAAAGTTCACGTAGATGCTAAAGGCGGCCAAGCAGCGACAGGTTCAACTTTCCTAAAAATTTGAACCAATTTTGGGTTCAAGTACCTACGTATTTTATAAATGCATAGAGAAATTCCCAAAATCTCATAGATTTTGTACATAATATTATTTAGACAATCCACTTTTCCAAATGCTTGTTAATAATAAACGTAAAACTTGACAGGAAAGGTTCAATTTCTCTCTCTTTCATCGATGATTACCATTTCTTAAAGTTAAGGAAAAAATGTTTATGATGAAGAGTTTAGACGTAAAATTCTTGTACTTGCAAAGAAATCTCTTTTAAAATTTGGAGTTCATATAAAAAAAACAGTGAATTGATGACGACTGCCAGTTTAAACCATTTCTAAACGCAGTTAGTCGACGAAAAATGGAAACATTTTTTGACACATTTATTTGACTTTTCGCCAAATTTCAAGTGTAACACCACTGATTTCTATCCCAATTTGTTTTTTTACACATTCCAACGGACGTATATGAAACAAAATTTCGAAAATTGATATTCAGTGTCCCAACTCTTCCGGTATAGGAACTCAAAGACATAGTATATCTATGTTTTTTGAGATTAAATATTTTTGCAGTACATCCACTTTTTTCACTATAGATTGCACATTCACATAAAAAACAACTAACTCACTTAAGTCTCTTTTCTTGGTACTTGATCTCTCTGTCCCTATATTTCTTGAACACTGCTCTTTTTTTTTCTAAAAAATGCTCTCCCCTTTTAAAATTGAACCGACTATAGCTTACTCCCTCCGGCCAAAATGTTGCTTGATAGGCTGTTTCTTTTAGTGAAAAATCCATTCCTACGAGGAATCATTTGTTGTTTTCTGTTTTGTTTTTCACTTTTAATTCTCTGACATTAATTGTTGTTCTATCACATCCTGCTTGTTTTTCTATATAGTCAGTAATTATTCTTCTGTTACGTGATCATGAACCCGTGACACAAACAACCAGATTTTCTTAGTTTGTGTTTTCTTTTCCATTTTACCCAAAAATGCGTTTTCACTGCTGCTTTGTATAACTGCACTTCCTAGAGTCCTTTGTCTTCTATATCGGCGTGTTTGTGGTTGTAGAAAGTCTTCCTGCGACTTGTTGTTGTTGTTATTATTCTTGCCTCCGTCGCTACTGTTAATCCTTTCTCCTTTCTCTTGGGCAATAAGTGTGTGCTTGGACTTAAATGGGGATTGTTTTTTAGCAGTCGATAGTGTTGCCAGTGCACTGGCATAATTTTTTTGTCCAATGATGTCCTCCATAATTTCAATTTGCTTTTTTTCCATTTCTTTTACAGGGGTCGCCTTATTATTCTTGTTCGCCACCACCGGGAATTCCTTGGTTTTTGTTACTCGGTCAATGGTACCTTTACTTGGCGTTTTTTTGCAGCTTGCCTGTTTATCTTGAACTTGATTTTCTTTTGCCCGATAATTCTCTAGCCTGTTCAATTTAGTGCGGATGTCCTTAAGTTCAGTGAATACTATTTTAAAATTGTCGTTTAGTGCAGTTTGAATCCTATGGATTGCGTCAATAATTGTTGAATCAGCACCTTTTTCAACAAATGTTTCTGATGAAATACCGTGACCTTGGATTTCACCAATTTTATCCTCCAGGGCCGCTACTTGTTTGCGTAAGTCTGCATTCATGTCTTTTAACACAGAATTTTCGAAGACCATCGATTTTTCGATTAATGATTTACTGAGACTATCTTCGTTGTCATCAATGTCGCTTGAGCTAAAAGTTCCATTGTCTTCTGTATAATTGTCTTCAATTGACGTCTTTTTTTCGCAGCACTTTCGTTTAGCCCTTTTGGCACAACTCTTGTGGGCGGAAACACCACAGTACTCACATGTTACTCGTTTTTTAACCGGTTATTTCCACAAATATTACACGGAACTGTGTCGGTGTCGGTGTCGGCCATGTCGCGTTTTCATAAACGCCATAAATATTTATTCAAATGATTCCAAACAATTTCAATTAGATTCTAAATTCGAGCAATAAAAAAATTTCCGACAGTACAATAATTGTAAAAGATAATCCATTGAAAATCCAGGTTTATATGTTTTATAATTAATTTTGTAATTTTAATAGTATATTAAAAACAAGTTTTATAAGACCAGTTTTGAAACACGAAATCAGTTTCAGAAACGAGTGGCGTTAGCCACGAGCGTTTTAAGATTTTATGAAAATATTTTTTGTAATTTGCCCCTTTTTGCCGTTTTTAAAGAAAAATTGAAATTTTAGTCGATTTAGGGATTTTAATGACGGTTGGTAATAAAATTTGTGAAATTAGAAAAAATACGGTCGCAAATTTGCGTCGTGTCAACCTAAAAATTTTCGTAAAATGTTCCATCAAATAATGACTATAATGATATCGCACTTTATGACGTTGCGTGCTTTAAGATGCCTATTAAACAATCAACATGGTGGCAAATTACAAAACATGTTTTACAAGGGTTGATTTGGCGCACGAATACCAAGTTAGAAAAAGAGCTGCAGGCGAGTTTCATACAGGATGAGTGCGCTAAAATTCTTTTATACTTGTCGCCCCATTTTTTCTGATTTTAATAAAGAAAATAATAACATTATTCAGTGGTGTTTTTCCTGATGAAGAAAGACAAGAGACACAGGTCGAACATTTACTACAGACCATAAAATAATAATAAAACAGTTGTTTTATTATTGCAGATCCTTATTGCATGTTCAAAACATATTGCGTATTTTCATTAAATTAGCCCGTAACATCATTTGATTTTGACTATTTTTACGATGACACATCGACCATCGTGCATGACACGATCACATTTATGCTGTTAATCTTACCCAGTTTGTTGCTAAATTAAAAAGAATGAAACTTAAAACGAAGTTCACTGTGAAATGTTCATTGTGTTGTCTACTCAAAAATTTTCAGGCGAGAACAGATAAAATGGGCGCCCTGTATTTTCACATGGATAACTAACAGCTGTAGAGTTGGTAGCTTGGTACGCCGTGCCTACAGTTCTTTTAGTGTACCGATTGGCAGTACTAATTCTCTTTCAAAATTGGCCGAAAATTTGTGAGAGAAAATGCGACGTTGGCGTTTTTATAGTTTTGAAACAGCTTATAGATTCGTCTTGGAAGGCGAGAGTCTAAACTAGCATAATCTTCGTTTTACATTACATTATCCCCTTAATTCGAACTTTAAATTGTACCCCTTGCTTTTTAAAACCACACTTAACTTAAAAACAAATCTACTATTATGTGTTTTTTCTACAATTAGATTAGTTTTTCCCCTTCTTTCTAATAATATTTTTATCTTTCTAATAGTGTTTCAAAATGTAGGAGGCGCTATTTAAAATGTTCGTTTTGTCCTCTATCTTCGCAAGTCAAATTGAAGTATTGTTTGGTTAAATCAAATGGGCTTCAAATCAAAGGCTCTCAATGACTAAAAATTTCAAAATCGAACCACCCCAACCCAAAAACGAATCAACAATTTTTTTAAGGTTAGACAACCTTTTTCTTCCTTTTCCAAAAATTTAGGATGCTATTTAAAATTTTAAAATAGGGGTGACTAGCATCTAGGGAATGAATGCTAATAAGTGATTAATTGGCTACGTTTGAATGAAAAACACTATGTACCTATTAATATTTTCGCGCCATGTAGTTTTATGTATTGTTTAATAAAACCTGAATGTTTGTGTTAAAACTTTCTTTATAACTATGGGTGTGTGTTAAATAAGAATTATAAAAAATATTTATTATGTACACTTAGCTTCTAATTTTGCAAAGTTTTTTTGTTGATTTTCAACCGGTGCTGGAGTCATCTCGTCTCCTTTTGGTGTCCCTGTCTTTTGAATTATTGTGCATTTAATTATTTAATGTGCATAAATATGCGTTGACGGCTACAAGACCGGATGAAATCTATTTCTATATACTCCTATAGTGGTGCTCCTGTTTTTTTTTCACTGCGCGTTATCAAGCTAAACAACATTATTAAAACTAAAAAAAGTCATCAACACTGGGTTACAATCGTTATTGTTTATTAACAATCATAAAAACCCGATGTAAACAATGCATTTACGTGGCATTAAAATACTTGTATGTTTGGGTAAGGCACAGGATTGGGCTCCAAAGAATTATTTAAACCCCAACACCGTGCATAACCTTTAATTTCAATGTGACAGTAAAAAAGTTTATGACAACTTTAACAGGTAGAAAAATATGACATGAAAAGTCAACACAACTTTGGTGAAACCGATAAAAACCCTGATTAGTGAATTCTACTATCAATTGAAATGGAGAGTATTTTTTTATTTTACTAATAGAATAAAGTGGCCATTTGGTGATTTTGTTATTCTATCAGGTATTTTTTTTTATTCTATTGGTATTTTTTTTATTCATCTGTGAAAAAATTTGACAAAAATTTATCAGTTCACCTACTTATAAGAGAAATCTACTACATTATATGTGGACTTAAGGTGAACCTATCTGGTGATAAAAACTATATTTCAAATAGCAAAAAGTTATTGACCAATTACACATCCCTGGGTCTCCCTATATTATTGTCGTAATACTTACATTACAGAGTTACAGAGTTACTTACAGAGTTAACGGCCCTTTGATATTTAAATGTTATTTTTTGTATTGTTTTACTAAACTTTTCTTTTTTGTTTAAAACTCGTCACTAGAATATTGTTTATAAAACTTGCTAAGTACATAATACGTCTACTACTTCTACAAAACATGTAATTTACAAAAACTGGGTCATTTTACGTAAATTTCCCTGGGTGAAGTTCACTTTTTTCACAGTTGTTGAAGAATACCTACTATTTTAGCAATTTATCGGATGAAAATTACTGTTAATTTCGCTTACTTTGGACTTGCCGCATTAATTAAAAACTTGTTGTCATTAACAACTACATAGTTCAAAATTATTTATTTTAATGCAAAATGTTTTTACTAAAGTTTTGTCTGTTTTTATTAAACAAAATGCATCACTTTTGTTTTTCATACAAACTTGTTTATTTTTTACAAACATTCCGCGATATTTTCGGTTTCATTAAAAAACTCTTAACATTTTTGTTGTTATTTTCTTCACGTTTTCAAGGACCAATAAATTTAAACTAGATAATTGCGTGTTGTTGATTTATAAGAGGTCTGGTTCAAAAAATACTATTTGACATTAATTAGTATACTTCAGAAACCCCGAAAAACAATGATACTTTATGATAAAGGAAATTCATTAATGCTGAAAGGAGATACCGTATTTGAAAACAATCACAACATTTTTGTCTAAATTCTATTCCTTAATTATGTAATTATTAACGTTTTGCCTGTTTTTCAGAGAAAAACCCTTCAATATTTTAAAAACAAAATAAAAACTTTTTTTGGAAACAATTTTTTTCGAAATTGTAATTTTAATATTAATTTTATTTAATTTTAATTTTTAATTTTAATAATTAATAATATGTTAATTATTTAACTATCTATTGTGATGTGTGTAAAATGTGTAATCATATTAAATCATCAATAAAGATTCTAATTAAATCAAGAATACTTTCTTTTTAAAAAAACAATCGATATTTTTGCATCGTTGCAGTTTTTCTTGTTTAAGATAAACAAAAATTACTATTTTACTTTATCAAGTTTTTGTAGGTACATGTGCACTTAACTAATTTTGGTACAGGTGTACTCAAACTTGTTTGGAACCGGTAACATCAAAATTCCTTTTTAGACGCAAATAAATTAATTAATGGAAATAAATTCCAATTTAATCAGATATATTAAATAATTACTTCCAACACAAACTGATGACTTTTTATTTTGCCGGTTATGACATAAAAATTTAGTCAGGTTAAGGTGCACTTAACCAGTTGGGTACATGTTTTGTAATTTTTATACGTAAAAATGTAATAACTGTGTGAAGGGATTTTTGGATCTTAACAAACGTTTTTCAAATTTTTTTATTTTTTGATTTTATTTTATTTTAATTATTAATAATTTTTTTTAATTTTAAGAATCATGTTTCTAATAAAAAATGCAACAATGACGTCACAGATTGATATTTTTTAATCACCCATAATTGATTGATATTACCTAATTTGCAGTAAATTTTAATGGGATTGTCAAAGTTGAAAATGCAGTTAGAAATAGTGCGATGAAATATTTGGAATTGTTTTTAATTCGGTGATAATTTCAAATTTTGTATCCAAAATTTAAGAGTTTATAGACAACGAAAAAATGTCATAATCAATTAAGTTTGTTTGGACGAATAATTTTAACTATTAAAGGCACTCACTCGCTATTGCTCGTTTGTGCTTTATTGAAATCCGGGAATTGAAGCGCCAGGTTTGAATTAAGTGACCTAAAAATTGTTTTTTTATTTTTTAAGAAGTTTTTTACTGATTTTGCTGAAGTGGAACAGAAGAAATAATTTGATGAACTGTTTCAAATTGAGTTTCACAAAATTATTTATTTATTTTTACAGTTACTAGTATTCTTGTTATTTTTTTTTTTTATTATTTACAATTTATGTTGGTCAAGTTTAAGGCTGATCTGAATTTAAATGTATTTAAAAAATTATACTTCAATTTCAAAAATATGTTAATTTATTATTTTCCTTGGTTTGGCCGTAATTTTTATGTCTTAAAATTTTTACATTATCTCAACAAAAATTTTGTTCGTTACAAAAACTAAACAATTCGACCATTTATTAATTATAATTAATCAGTGATCAGACAAAATAAATTAACTGGTGTCTAAAGAAAAATAAAAGTTTAAAATAGCAACTGAAAAAAATGAGTAACAGCTAGAGAGCCCGAGGGAAGAAAGTATTTCCCTCCCCTTGAAAAGTTGGGGACGCTCTACACACACTATTTCCATATAAATACTTATGATATACTAATGTTTAATAAATGCAGTGTTATCTAGACTCCAAACTTTAGAAGCTAGTAGCTCTCTTACTTTTCTTTTACATTTCTTTGTTTCTCAGTTTTTTATTTTCTTACTCAGGGTATTTGTTAGAATTTGATATTTATTCAGTCTTTTAGTTTTTCAGCCTCTTAGCTCCTTGGCATTTTAGTTTTATAGCTTTTCTGAGCATTTTCTGTTTTGATTAACAGTATTTCGACTTGTTACATTTTTAAATTTATAGTTTTTTCAGTCTTTCAGTTTCACAGAATTCCAAATTTGTAATCTTTGTTTAATGTTTTATCTTTTAAGTTTCAAAGTTTTTTATCTCTTTGATTTTTAAGTTTTCAAAAATTTAATAAATTTGAGCTTTTAAATTCAATAGTTTTATTTTGTTTCACTGTCTTTTATCCTTTCACTCAACGTGTTTTTGTTAATTTTTAACTCTTGTAATTCTCTTTTAGCCTCTTAATTTCTTAATTTTTCAGCTTTTAAGATTATAAATTATTCAGCTTGTCCAACTTTTCTCATCATAATTCTTTTCTACGAATAGTTTCAATAATTTAATTGTTTAGTTTTTGAAATTTTAAGATTCAAAGCTTTTCAATTTCTCTGCTTTTTAACCTTTCAGTCTTTTAGCTTATTAGTACTTTAGCATTTACAACCCGTAGTTTTTCTTTTATTTTAATCTTTTAGTGTCTTAGCTAGTTAGAATATTTGTATTTCACTTTTCAGTTATATAGTTCTTTGTGTTTCAGTGTTTAATTTTTCTAGTTTCTTAGTTTTCCAATATATTGCATTGTTTGTGTTTTCCACTTTTTATAGGTTTTATTCTGTCAGTTCTGAGGTATTAGTATGTAAATTCAGTATCTCAATTACAGTTCGTTTGTTTTTTAGTTTTTTGGTCTTTAAGTCACATTATTCTTTGTACTATTTCGTAGTTGGTTTGTTATTTTATTTATTTTTTACTTTTCCATTCACATCGTTTTTTTTTTCTAAAGATCTTCCAGTGTTCCAGTTTCGAATTTTTTATTCACTTTAGATTAACAGTCTTTTAATTTATCAGTGTTTCAAATATTCAGTTCTTAAATTTCTCAAATTTCCAATCTTTCTATTCTAGTGTGTTTTAGCTATATAGAATGTTCCCTAGTGGACGTACGTAAATCCTATTGGTCATGATTTTAAAAAAATTTTTTTGGGATTTTACAAATTTTTAGTACTAAAAATTACTAAGTAAATTGTTTTTTCGTGTACTTAACAGAAATTGATAACATTGTTTAACCCAAAATAATTAAGAAAAGTGAGACCTGACCTGACTTGAATTAACCCCGCTTCTGCTACTAATTGCAGAATTTCTTCATTATTTTCGCTTTGATTCATTTTAAATGCAAAAATTTATTCAAAAATAATTTGTTTACTTGGTTGTGATTGTTTATCATTAAGGAAACAAATGCTTGACACGGATAACTTTGCTAATAACAACAAGACAATTTCTATTTTTAATATCATAATTTTCGTAAAGTAAAGTACACGAAAAAAGTGCGTATCCAACGCGTAAAAATAGTGAGTTTACTAGCTTCTGAAAACTTAATTCACTCGCTAGGGTCGCGAGTCAGTCTGTTTTTACTAACTAGAAAACCATCACATTGCTTTACTGTTAAACAATCTACTATTATTTAAATTAGCAAAGTGCCTAAACGCAGTATTTGACATTTTCATGAAATTCACTTTTCTCGTGCCCTTTCGTGATCTCCCCCTCCTCTTCATTACCTGACACATTTTTATGTCACTCACTTTGTTCGTGTCATTTTGTGACCTCACTCCTGTATACAAATAAATTAAAATAACTCAGAAACTACATTTTCAGTTTGCAGCTTTTAAAATCTCGTTACTTCGTAATAGTTATTTATGTAATAAGTCCGTAAAATAGAGTTTTTAATGACATGACTCCGCTAAAACTATTTTGCGGAAGTGTTGCATACAAACTTTTTTGATAAAACAACAAATTTTTCATAGTTACTTACCTAACGACTTTGGAAAGTGCAATTTCCCACATGAGCACTTTGTTTACTGCAGAAGCGCAACCTGTGCTGCATAAAGTGAGAATGTAGAAAATTAATTTCTAAACAAGTTAGGTACAATATTTTTTGTAACGAATCTCTCAAAAAAATTAAAAATCAATATTTATTATAATTTAGTGTTTTTTACTAATGGGTGGGTAACCGGACAAATAATAAAAAATTACAAGAACTGTCACTTATCCTAAAAAATAACCGTTTCCATCTCAACGATAGTGGTACCAACCTATTAAAAAATGTCTTAGTCATTGTTGCAAAGTAAAAAACACCGCAGTACAAAAAATTCTTTACATTTCCAATTCACCCTCATCACAAGGGCAGTCGATCAATAGTCATAGCATCGATTAATTTATTGAAACAATAATTATTGTTTTGTCAAATAATAAATAAGTTAGAGTCCGCAAAATATTGTTATGACGACTTTAAGTACTTGTCCTTTAGAATGACATTTTGCAGAGTCAAAGCAGTTCCTAAGGGAGCGTGTACCAAAATAGTATATTATGATACGAGTTTTATAAGACGCATTTTGTGGCACGCACGAATTTAGTAATAGAGTAAGTGCGATAAAATGCCTATTAAACGAGATATCATACAGTATTTTATCTACTTCGCACTTTTTGTACAAAAATAATTAATTTCGAAATATAGAGAATTTTGTGGCAGTTGACAACATTGTCAGACAGTGAAATGAAATTAATAATTTGGACCGACCCTAGTTTATTCGTACAAATGTATTCTGAAAGTGTCCAAGACATTTTGCAATGTATTCCTTAACAAATACGAGCTTTTATGGCAAATACGTAGAATTTGAAAATTGGCTGAAGGATAATGATTAATGAGATCTCAAATTACTTACTTGCACTGGCTTTTGAAGTTATGTTTGTACATTACGTTTGAAAGGGCCACATATCAGGGCTGGTACAAAAGCCTCTAAACGTTCGTATTTGATTAATTTGATTAAATTATGCACTTGAAACAGGTGCCGATTGACACTGACAGTTCTCTCAGATAATTGTCAAAAAACCAGGTTGTCAACATTATCCAACTAAATTACCCTGGTTTTTAGCGTAATTATTATAGCACTCCGTTGGATATTTCGATAAGCAAATCGCGTATGGTAATGACCTCAATACGAAACCGAAGTAGAAAAATAATATTAGAGTACAGTAGGGTACAAAATTAGATTTTTATTGTATTGCAATTTTCTTTAGATTGTATTTGTATTTCGCGGCTAAATCCTGATTAACAATAAAAATTTGAATAGTTATTTTATTAAAAAAATCAGTAACTTTGTTAATTTTTTCTTGATACAGTATAGCCAAACAAATTCTTGAAGTAAAACTCATTCGGCCTTTAACATCTGTGTTTACACTTAATTATCTTATAAACACAAACTTGTTAATGACACCTATAAAAAAGTAAACAATGCGGCGATTAGATCGCATTTGCCTTGAATATCTGCAAGCGTCTTCATGAATCCAAATATTTTTCACATCGACGAAAATGTGCGCAAAAATGCCTTAGAAGAACATAACAAGACGGAAGAAACAGCTAGAGAAGATGCGAAAACAATCCAAATATGGATGAAAACACAACATCACCTGCCTGAAGTCATGGGTAAGTTAACAGTTTGAAATAATGTAGAATCAATTTTTGTCTAGATGAGGCCAAAATTATCAATTTTTTATTTATGAATAAATTCAACGTCGAAAAAACCAAACGCAAAATTGACACATATTACACTGTGAGGTCGTTAATACCGGATTTTTTTGAACAAACCAATCCAAAATCGCCACTAATGCGCGAAGTTGTCGATGCTTTGTAGGTAAATAAAAAGAATTACCAATTTTGGTTTCATAGTTTATTTTAAGATATTTTGGAGTGTGTCCGAAAGCCCTAAATGACAAACACAGAGTGTTTATAATCAAAGTAAGAGAATCGAATAAATTTGGACCTCGTGAATTGGTTATGCATTCTGCGAATGTGACAGAAATGCGTTTGTATGAGGACTGTTTTGGAAGTGGAGAAATTTTGATTTTTGATATGATTAATGTTTCATTAAGCGATTTGAAAAAACTTACTCCAACTGTGGTGGCGAAAATTCTTGCGATTTTTCAGGTACATATAATTTTTCGGTTTTTCACTATTTCAGTTTTTTATTATGTGATTGTGTTTTTTTTTATTTTGTACTTACGTAGTTTTTAGTCTCTGATTAATTAATTTTCTAATGGTTTTATTCGCTGTTTTTTAGTTTTTTCAGTATTTTCGATTTTCTTATACTAAAATTTTTTTTGGTATAGTGGGTAGCAAAACCAAATATCCAAAACACTGTGTTCTATTTCATATATTTATATTTTAAAGTTTTGTCTGGAGTTCACTTTTAAGTAACAGCAACTATTATTTTAATGATGCCAACACAAACATTTCAATCAAACGGTATCGCCGTGTTGTAAATTTGAAATAGAACACAGTGTTGTGGATAATTGGTTTTGTCACCCACTTTATTTCACTATTTAATATTCAATTTTTTATTTTTTAAATTTCTATCCAGTTTTCTAGTTTTGTAGTTTTTATCTTTAAGTTCTTTAGGTTTTTTGGTATTATTTTTGTTCTTAAATCAAAATTCCTAAGTCTTTTGCTTTGTAAGAAAAGCAGTTTTTTCTACAATTGACAAAAAACACGCGTTTACGCATTAATCTTAATGCACAAAGTATAGGTTTTTTGCGCACTGTAATGTCAAAATTACTGTGATTTGCGCTTTGTACGCGTCTCAACATTTCTAAACGTAAGAATAACTATTACTAATTAATTTGCAGTTAAAAACACTGCAATTGTAGAAAAAACCTAATAAATGTTTTGATAAAAAAAACAACATTCTCAAACACAAAGATCCTTTGCTTTGTGTGCTTAATATAAAAAGGGTACAAATTAAATGCACAGTATTTTATTTAAACGACAAGTATTTTTGATCAGTAAAAATAATAAATACACAGTAAAAGTCATAACTGCACAGTAAAAATAATAAATGCACAGTAAATAATAGAATCTCAAAACATTATAACAATAGAATCTCAGTTTCTAGGTTTTTTATTATTTAAATTTTTTAGTTTTATAGTTCAATAGTCTTTTAGATTTTTAGTCATTCATTCTCAAAGGGCCGGTTTACCGACGTATGTTTTTTAGTTTATTCCCTGTTTCAGATGTTATTGTTTTACAGTTTTTTACATTTTCAGTTGTTCACTTAATCAGTTTTTTAGTCTTTAAGTTTCTTAATTTTTCTCTCTATTTTGTTTTCAATCCATTAGACACTCTATTAGAAAATTTCCTTAATATTTTTTTGTTTTGGTTTCATATATTTTAGCCTTTTAGTTCAAGTTTTTTAGTTTTTTTTAGTATTTCATAACTTTAGGCTCAAAAGTTTCTTATTTTTTAGTGTTTGAGATTTAATTTTTTCAGTTCTTTATTTTACAATCTGTCAATAAGTGAATGTAGTAGGTACCTTAAAAGTTTGCTGCTTCTTTCTAGAAGAAACGAATAATATTAGTATATGAAAAATTTGGTTTAACTGGTTGCCTGAATAGATAAAAATTGGTACTTTCACAAATTTGATGGAAATAAAATAATTAAATGCGGCAAATTCAAATTCCAGAATCACCTGAGCTCCTACACTCTTTTATGAAAAGTCGATTTTTATTTTTAAATATTTTTGATTTTTCTGGTTTTATAGTTTTTTATTCTTTCATCAGTCATTCGGCATTAAGTAGTATTCAGTATAAATATTTAGTAAGTTTTTAAGTTTTTCACTGTAAAATACTTTTTCAATTTTTTATTTTTATTTTCTAATTTTATAGTTTTTCAGCCTTTACTAAGTTTCTTATTTATCTCAGTGTTTCACATTTTCAGTTTTTAAATTTTTTAGTCTTCCAATTATTCACTTTCTCAAAGTTTTAGTCTAAATTTTCTAGTTTTTCAATTTCTTATTTATAGTATTTTTGGTTTGCATTATATTAATTTGATTTTTTTAACATAATTTTAGAAAGTGTATTCAATTCGTTCGGAAGGAATTTACATCCTTAACAGTCCCTCGTACGTATCCGTCGTAATATCAATTTTGAAATCTGTTTTAAAGCCAAAAATATTCGAAAGGGTCTGTATTAAACCAGCAAAATTCTGCTTGTAATTGTCTTGTTTAAGGTACAAGTTTGTGAAAACACTGATATTTTAAAAACAATTATCTCCAGCGAAGATATCCCAAAGGATTACGGTGGCGAAGGACCAACACTTGAAGAATTGCATGGTGTGGTCAACATTTGGTTTCCTAAATGATTTTTCTAAGTTTTTTTTAAGAAATGGTGAATCTGAAACTGGCTTTTTATCAAGATCGGTTTGACGAATTGGATCATTTAAGAGTAGATGAAAGTTTAAGAGCTGAGAAGCTTAACACAGAGGAGATATTGGGAATTTATGGCAAATTTAAGAAATTTCACTTTGACTGAGTTTAAGGTAGAAATGTACAAATAAATAAAAATTCAATGTTTACGTGTTTATTTTATTTTGTAATCGTTAAAAAATATTGCGAGTACAATTTTTGTTTCATTAACAATAATAAATGTAATAATATATAAATTAAATAAAAAAATTCAAAATTCATTTGAAATTGCTTGGAATTATTTAGGAGTATTTGAAATAATTAGAGTTATCTTTGAAATTTTCAGATTTATTGGAACTATGTGTGAATTTGTGGAATTACTAGATTTCTGTTAGGAATTACTTACTAGAAATTGTAATTTATATACCTTAAGTAGTAATCTGGAATTACGGAATTAAGTCGGAATTTCTGGAATTTTTTTTAAATTACTGAATTTGCATGGATTATTGGAGTTACGGCTGAATTTTTTTAGAATTACTGAAATTTCGACCGAATTTTTTTTGGAATTGGATTCCGTCGCACACAATTTTGTAAATGAATTGAAATTTTTTGAAATTATATTGATGTATTTGGAATGATTAAAATAATTTTTTGAATATATAGAATTACTGAGTTATTAATGAATTACTTTAATTCTTTTGGGAATTACTGTAATTTTTATGAAATTATCCGAAATTACTTGTAAATTTCGGTGGATAGTTTTTGAAATTACTAGAGTTTCGATCCATTTTCTTTGAATTGGAATTAGGAATTGGAATTTTTTTTTCAAGTTACGTTATGTAGAACAACTATTATGAATCACTATTTCATAACAAATTGCCAATTAGTTTAACTGTAATTAATTTAAAATAAAATACTTGAAAAGTGTACTTCTCATTGAAGTGGGATACTGATTATTTAATTTGTTTAGTTCTACGGTCAAAAAAATTACAATTAGTGAGAAATTTCCTAATGCCAATGACTTCTCAAAAAACTGTCCACATCTAACAACAAGTTTGAAACTCTATGGGTCGATTTACAGAAAGCGAAATTAAGACTTAATTCCGAATTAAACTAATTCGAATTAAGTTGCTATTTATTCTAGGGTTACCATTTAAAAAATGCATTGACAAAAGTCAAGTTATTCTCGAATTAAAATTTGATTGCAATTAAAATGTTCTGTAAACCGGCTCTACATTTTATACATAATAACTATGAGTGACGTTGCACTGATTTATATAATACTATTTAAGGTTTTAATAATTTATTCCGACTCTTGTTGGTTGTTTACATTTGTGAAAAACAGTTTAGCTAATAAATAATGGGTGCTCGATTTTCCTTTGATTTAAAATGTGTACTATTGTACATATCTGTGCTTTTGTTGTTAGTCTTTCTTTTAAAATACGTGTGGAATAAACGATTTTTGTATTACTATGGTTCAAAAATTAGTGGTCCTTTTGCCTTACCTTTGATCGGAAGTGCGTACTATTTTACAGGAGGAGCAAAAGGTGAGGATTTTTTCTTTTGAAAATTACAATTATAATTTCGAAAATTGTAGTTTTGTACGATAAACTCTGGCAAATATGTGAAAAATATCAACCCTTAGCTAAAATTTGGTTAGGCCCTCATTTGATGGTAATTCCATCACATCCAAAAGATGTTGAATACTTGTTACACAATTTTGTAAGTAAAGGACAATTATACGAATATATAACTCCATTATTTGGACATGGATTATTAACGGGAACTGGTAATGAAAAGAAAAACTGTGTTTTTATTATTGTGTTAATTTTTTTAGTTGAAAAATGGAAGGATCACAGAAAACTAATCAATGCTAGTTTTAATTCAAAAATTTTAAATTCTTTTATCGATATTTTCGTCACACATGCAAAGAGTTCGTTAGATGTGTTTAAGGAGTTTTGTGGGAAAGGACAAGTCGATATATTACCAGTTTTCTTGCGAATTAATATTGATGGAATTTGTGGTAAGTACAATATTATTTTTTTGAAAATATTATTTTGATTTTGGTGTTATTAAGAAACTGCAATGGGAGTAAAACCTGGCACTTTGAGCGATAGATATGATTATTTGGATTGGATGATGAGGTAAGGTTTTTAAAAACATTTAAATTGCATTAAACGGTTAGTTTTGTAATCGTTTTTGTACTTAGTTAATATGCGTATGAAAAAATTGTAATTAATTTATATTATTTTGCTTTTGGATTTATTAACTAAATTTCTAAGTTTTCTACAGTTTTGTGTAGAATTGTTTTTTATCTTTTTGCACGACTGAGCTCTATTTGATTGTTTACTAGGCCTGTTTACAAGACAGTGTGTGGTGTTTACTAGTTGCTACGTCGAAAGGCGTCAGTAAGTAAATTAGGCGTCGGTAAGTAATTTTGTCGACGCCTTGGACGTAGCAACCAGTAAACATAACCTGCTGTTTTGACAATTATTTTGACATTATTTAATAATTTAAACAAAAAATTAAGAATCGTGCAAAAACGCCATAAGCATCACGAACGTTTATGAGTCGTTTCGACTTGTAATTTCTTAGTTTTTTAGTGCCTAAGTGTTGCAGTTTTTCAGTTTCTTAGTTTCTCAGTATTTTCTAATTGTTTCATATTCTCATTCTTTTAGCATACCACTTTTTTACTTTTCAGTTCTATAGGGCGTCTCATCTAAGACTTTCGACCTAGATATCTCAGATATTTGTCAATAGATTTTTATATAATTTAAAACGCAGATATTTTAGAAGGTAAAGATTAAAAACCAATTAATGCAACAACTCTAGTCTTAAAAATGTGATTTTTACATGTTTTTTTAAAATGTTAAATCACTTAAGAATTGTTTTAAAAAATTCATTGTTTTTAAAGAACACTGTGAGAAAAAAATCATCCTTGAAAGACGTTTGTTTTGTATAAAAAAAAGAAAAAAAAACTGTTAAACGTGGGTACTGATGTAAAAGCGTACATCCCTGTGAAACAGATGCGCACTGCCACTGAATTTTGGCCACTTCTACTCGCACAACCGCACCGTAAGTGTCTCGCAAGTGATATTACACATTTGTTTATCATCCTTACAAAGTTAAAAAACAATATTTTTGATTTACTTGTTGTACTGGATGCTTTAATTCTTTCAAAAAAGACTAAAATACTGATCAACAACTGAAAATTTGTAGACACTTGAACGTTCAGAAGTTTGGAAATATTTCGTACATTGCTGATTGGATTCTCTTCAAAAGCTTGAATTACAGCCCCAACCGGGACCCCAACTATTTCATCGTTTCCAGTGATATGTTTTGTACCCATTCGATTTAGCTCACGTACGCTTTCTGTGTCTTCAAATTATTGCCGATTCTTTGAACTGTAATTTTATAACAAGGTGTTGACAAATAACTGCAATATTAAAAGCTCGAAAGTCTTAGGTGAAACACGCTGTTATAGCACGTCTTTCAATTCCTTCATTTTTTAGAGGTTAAATTTTGTTGTTTAGAAGAGTCGTAAATCTCATTTCATTTCATAGTAGAATTTTTGACAGCACATTTGAATTTTTGGAGTGAAATAAAGTACAAATTAAGAGTTTCTGTGTAAGAAAAGAACTCTGTGTTAAGCTAAATCTCAGCGACAAATTTTGAGCCTAGAAAACCCACCAGAAACTCACAATGAACTAAAATGGGATACAAACTTTTCATTTCTCAGTTCTTTAGATTATCAGAATTTAAATTTTTTAGATCCTAAGTTCTCAGTTTCTTAAATTTTTAGTTTTTAGGTATTTAGAATATCAGGTCAGGTCATTATATTAACTAAAGGTTTCTCAGTGTTTCGTATATGAGCTTTTTAGTTTTCCGGTCATATATTTTCTCAGAGTTTTATTTAAGTTTTTCAGTGGTTTAATGTCTCGAAGTTTAATAAGTTTTGTTATTTCTTAGAATCACCTTTTAAAAACTTTCGTTTTTAATTTTTTTTTGTTATTAGGATTTTATCCTCTCAGGTTCTCAGAGTGTTAGTCTCTCAAGTGTATTAACTACCCTTAGGGTAGGTTTATAGAAGTCATTAGTAGTCAATAATTTAATCTTCAGTTAGATGCCTGATTAACTGGTCACGTGATCAAATTAACCCAATCTGATTGGTACATTCGTGTTGTTAATTTTTTATCAACGTGTTAAATTTTAATGAAGATTTCTGTAAATTTGCACATAGAATATCAGATTTGTGTTAAGTTTTATTTTGTTCACTTTCTAGTTTAAGTTTTCAAATTTTTTAATCACTTTTTTAAGTTTTACAATATCTCATCTTGTTACTTTTGTCCATTTTATTTTTAATTTTGATAAATTAATTTTTTAAGTATTTCAGCTTTTCGGACCTCAAGTAGCTTAATTTTTAAAGTATCAGTGTCTTAGCCAGTTATAGTTAAAGAATAATCAGGTTTGCATTTTTTTAAATAAAAAAATATTTTTTTGTTTCAGGTTTAGTCAGTTAATTTTTCAGTTCTTCAAGGTTCTCAGTTTCTTAGTTTTCTAGTCTGTTTCATTTTCAATTGTTAACTTTTTACTGTTTTCAGTACATTATTCTCTTGGAATATTATTATTTAATTTATAATTTCTCTAGTTTTATATTTTTTCTGTCTTTTTGGTTATTTAGTTTCTCGGAGTTTTATTATTCCAATTTCCCAGCATTTTTGTTTCCCAGTACTTGAGCTTTTATAGTTTTTCTTCCTTTTTCAGTGTTTCGGTTTCTTATTGTTTTAGTTTGTCACCATTTCAGTTCTAAAAGCTCTACATTTTGTAGGTTTTCAGTTTCTCGGTGCCTTAGAAGGTCAGATTTGTACATTCATTTTTCTACAGTTTAGTTTTACAATTTTTTTTTTGGTTTAAAATTGTTAGTTAGTTGTTAGTTTAGTTACTCTGTTTCTCGATTATTCAGTGTTTGAGTCATTTTGTTTTTTAGTGACTGAGAACCGGTTTGCAAAGAAATTTTAGTTCTAGATTAACTTGACATTTGTCAATGGATTTTAAATGGAAATTTAATTCGAATTAGTTTAATTCAAATTTAAATCTTAATTTTGCTTTCTGTAAACCGGCCTTAAGAATTTCAAGTTTTTCATTTCTAACTTTTTCAGATTTTTACTCATTTAGAATATTTTAGTTTTCAATTTATTTATTGTCTTCTAGTTTTGTAGCTTCTCCCTTTTTAGTCATTTAATTGTCTAGAGGTTTAGTCTCCTAGTTTCTTTTAGAGCCTTACAAGTTTCGAAGATTCTTAGTTTTTGAACTTATTTTCTTAATCTTTCACATTTCATTTCCAAGATTTTCAACTTTTTACACTTCTAGAATATTGGATTTTTAATTTTTTTAGGTTTTATCTAGTTTTATAGTATAATAATTTCTTGGAGTTCAATCTTTTATTTTCAATTTTCAATCTTTTTTGTTTTGCAGAATTTGTACATTTCATTTTTTAAGTTTCAGAATCTTGCATAGTTTTAGCTATTTATTAATTTATTAGTTTTTTCTAGTTTTTCAATATTTTAGTTTTTCAGCTTTTCAGTTTTTTACGTTAAGTTCTTTCCATTTCCTTAGTTTGATGGTGTTTACTTTTGCAGTGTTCGGTGATTTCAGTCTTTATGTTTCTGTTTAGGTACTTTAGTTTAATTTTAAGTAAGTTCCAGTATTTTAGTCTTCTAGTCTCTCAGTGTTTTATCAACTCAAAAATGTCGAATTTGCATTTTATTAATTTTTTCACTTTTTAGTTTTATAGTTTGTTTAGGATTCTCAGTGTTTTATTGTCAGTGTTTCAGTTTCTCTATTTTCTCTTAGTTTATTATAGTTTCTTTCTTCTTTCGTATTTTTACCTCTAAATATTTTCAGCTTTTAAGTTACTTAGAACATCAGTTTTTTAATTTTATAACTTCCTTCTAGTTTTATACTTTCTCAGAGTCTTTTAATTCATACTATCGTAATTTCTCTCAATTTTTGTTTCTCTGTTTTGCAGTTCCTAAATTTCTTATAGTCTCTGTGACTTAGCTATTTACGTATTCATTCATAGTGTTTCCACACCTTTCTCTTAACTATACATTTTTAAGGGCTGAACATCTAATAATGGTTCGAATGTTTCGACCATGGCTTTATCCCGATTTCATTTGGAAAAATACTAATATGGGCAAAGAACAAAAACAACTTTGCAAAAAGTCTTGGAAATTTATTGCAAACGTATGTAATTAATAACTGTTTACAATTTTTACTCTATTTCTAGTCGAACAACTTTGTCTATTATTGTTTTTTTGTGTAGATCATTAAACAAAAGAGGGGCGAAAAGATAAACACACTTCATAACGATTTAAAGAAATTATCTTTTCTGGAATATTTCATTGATTTGACCGACGAACAGCAAAAATGGTGTGAAAAAGAGTTGATAGAAGAAGCCCAAACAATGGTATTTACAGGAAGTGGCTCTTTGGCTATAACAGAGTGTTATGTACTCCTTATGTTAGCCATACATCCAGAAATTCAGGAAAAAATATACGAGGAGCTTCTTACAATTTTTGGAAACTCTGATCGAGATTTATGTTTCAAAGATTTAAGCAAACTTTGTTATCTTGATCGTGTGATAAAAGAAACGTTGAGACTATTTCCCATTGCGCCCTACATTGCTCGTCTTCTTGATTCAGATATACACATGGGTAAGTACTATTTATTTCGTAAAAAAAAATGTTAATGACTTTAGTGTATTGATTGTTCATCGCCTTCATTAACAAATAAATTCCAATAAGAATTTTTTAAACTAAATTTTTAGAAAAGTATGTGATACCTAAAGGCACATTTGCTCTAATTCCAATCACTTATCTGCAAAGGAATTCGAATTTATGGTCGGAACCTTTAAGGTTTGATCCTGATAGGTTTCTTCCCGAGCAGGTTGCGACAAGGGAGCGGTGTGTTTATTTACCATTCAGTTATGGTTCAAGAAATTGTATAGGTAACAAAATTAATCAATTTTTTGGGCTATGATGTTTATAAGTGTATTAAATTTCAGGTCTAAAATATGCTGAAATTTCTTTAAAGGCTACTCTTGCTACCATACTGAGAAAGTACAAAGTAACGTCTTGTATTTATAAAAGTGTGGAAGAAATTGAATTCGAATTTACAATGTTTATTAAACCCACAAGAGGTAGTTTTGTACAAATAGAAGAAAGAATAAGATGATTAGGTTTTTGTTATTATTTTTATTAATGTTGTAGTTATAGTAACTAAATAATAGTAGTTTATTATACAAGTAAAGAAAAGTTTTTCAACGAAACATTGTTGAAAGTACAACAATGTTTCGTTCAAAAACTGACTAAATGGACTGAAACAAGTTGTCAAGCTAATTTAGTTTTTTTTATTAAGTTTTCGAAAAGATGTTTGAAAAGGCTTTGATTTTAGTTTAAAAACGTGCTAAAAAATCGAAAAGACAACAATTTTTTAGTTTAAGAGAACTGTCGGAGAAAACTTGAAATTGTGGTTATAAAGACTTTGATGGTGAATTAATATTTTTTTATTTTTAGGCTTCTTTTGATCGCACTGAATATTATTTTAAAAACTAATTAAATTCAATCAACTGTGTCTTCTACACTCAAATAAATTTATTCGCTCTAATGGCAATTTTTGTTTAGACCTCCCAGTGGTAAAAGTTTACCTAATTTCGCCATAAAACTGGATTTTATAATAAACAATTAATAAAAAAAATTACACTGCAATATTTGCAATTTTCTTTGGTTCTTTGATCTAAAAAGTAACATAATTTCTTCTTAGATTTTGTTGCTTTAACGTGTAAGAAACAATGTTTGTTCTTGTCTTCACTTTATAAACTTTAAAAAGCAAAAATAATATTTAATAATTTTCGTTTTCGTGTGGTGATTTTTCAATTTCTTTAAGCAATATCTGGAGATAGTTTTTGGTTCAGAAAATTTGCTAGAAAAAGGTCAAAGTACTTTTAATCAAAACTTTATATAGTTTTTTGGGTTATTTTTTACCAAACTTCGCATATGAGATAATGAACTAAATCAGTTAATTGTTCAAAAATGAACCAAACTCTACAACGTGCCACATTTTCTATAAAACTGATCCATCAAAGTAGACTTTATTATAAATACTTCGAAAAGAACAGTTCACTGCAAAATATTTATTCATTTTATTTTTCTTGTAACGTTTCCTATTTGTGTAGTGAAAATTTTGATATGCAATTTTTGTTTATTTTAAAAGATAGACCTAAACATAATCGAGATAAAATGAAGAGAATAGCTTGAATAATTTTTTGTTGCAAAAACCATTTCGATATCTTTAACACTCAGTAAGTTATTGCAATTTAAAGTTACTAGAATATGCACTTGAAGTGGCAATGCCGCGTGTTTCCCTTTGTACTCGTAGTGCTGCCCAATTTTATCAGTTTTCTTTTCTCAAAACTAAAAGTTGCGTATTTACGTTAAAAACTACATTCATTGACTAATCTTTTGCAAAAAAATCTAGCTTTATCCAGAAGGAAGATATGACGATGTGAACGAAAAATTTGACCAATTTTAAAGCTTTTCAAGCATTTCTACAAAAACGTTTTTTTCATGATGAAGGCACTTCAAATAGAGAAAGTTAAACAAAAGCCACTTTATTCCTAAGAGTCCACTATAGGACCAAAAGTAGTTAATTTTCTACATAATGTTCATTGTTTGCGGGAAATAATGTTCAAAAAACACCAATTTTTTTGTTTTCAATTTTTTTTTCTGAATTGAATAAAGCACTGACAGCATTATAAAACACTTTCTCACCTACAAAACGCGTAGAAGAATGTAAGTTTCAACCACGTAAGTTACAACGGCTGTAAAACGACGGGAAAAATAGCAATTTTCCTCGGTGTTTTAATGCCGTTTTGAGTAATGATTTAATTATTATGTTTGAGTTATTTACGGATATATACTCGGGCTGTAGGTGTAAAAGTGTTTTAAAATGCTGCAAGTGCTTTATTTAATTCCGAAAAAAAACTGAAAACTGAAAAAAATTGGTGTACTTTGAACATTATTTCTCATCAACATTGTGTGTTAAAAAGAAAATAAATTACTTTTGCACCTGTAGTGACCTCTTCGGAATAAAGCTGCTTTTGTTTTGACTTGAAATTGTCAATCGTTAACTGGTAAAAAATCTTAAAACGAACTTGCGGTACTGGCCTGATATCAGCGATCCTTTTATTGTGCGCTCGCTTCAAATTAGTGTCGTACAATCATTTTAATGGGTAATAGCCGGGGAGCACTTACCTTAAAAACTGACTTATTTACTAAAGACTTATTCTTATGCAAAATTTTCTGCTGAATTCGAATTCGAATTTAGTTTTTCATTTGAAGTTGCCTTCATCATGAAAAAAAAACGTTTTTGTAGAAATTCTTGAAAAACTTAACATAGGTCCAATATTTTATTTTCATCGTCATACCTGCTTTGTGGATAAAGATAGAAAAATCGTTTTGTTTGCAAACGATTGCTCAATAAATGTAGTTTTTAACGCATATACACAACTTTTAGTTTTAAGAAAATAAAACTGAGAAAATTAGGTAACACTAGGAGTGGAGTATAGAAAAAAATAAATATGCGTATGGTGGTAATGCCATCACCCAAGTGCCAGAGTTTTCAGGTCGCATCTACAGCCTCTGACCTGACCTAAAGACCACTAGTAGTGACCGGGACCGACGGCTTAACGTCTCCTCCGAAAGACGAGTTAGTTAGTATAGAGCTGGTACGGAACAACGTTTTTGCGGAACAGTTCCGAACTGTTCCTGTTACCGACTGATATCTGTTCCAAATACCTGTTCCTGTTCCAACGCAAGTCGCGTTGAATGTAAAATGAAATTGTTACCGATGCCTATAACAATTACTCCGTCTGGCTTGGTTCTGTAGCGTACGGTGGAACTCATAGGAACTCAAATTATGACGCATCACAAGACTTAAAGTCGAATGTTGTTCCTCATAACAATACAAGTGGAATAAGTGAATTGCAGTTGATTTATATCGAGGGAGCACTTCTTTACACATTACACAAACATAAATGAGTTTGAAAATTTGTGAGATGACAATTTCAATCTTTCGATTAGAGAGAATGAAACCGATTTTAGATGTTTAAATTTATTGTATTTTTTTTTAATTTCACAAATAATTAATTAATACGATTAAATCTACCTATCTACGAGCAAACAAGAAAATAATCAAGCCAATCAAAATAAAATTTAAAATAATTTTCGAATTTTCTTACCTATATTTAATTTATCAAGTTAAACTATTATTCTATTATTTTTCATTATAAAATTATATTATATTTAATTTTATTTTATATCCATTTTTGATTCCTGTTTAATTTCTTTAACCATAATTTACGATAAAAATAAGACGCCGCATTTGCAAAACATTAATAGTGTAATTCGATACTAAATAATGAAACATCTAAGTATGTGTCGTTGAGGGAGAGTACCGAGCCCGAGTCCGAGCCCGAAATCGAGACCGAGACCATGCGGATATTCGCAGAGAACGCCGAGTAACAGTAACAAAAACAATTTTTGGAAGTCTAGGAACAAATAACATCGATCGCGATATGACGAGACCAGTATCCCTTCCAGTGTGAAAGTTGATAACTCGTGAGCATAAAACGGGCGTTGTTCCAAGTATCGCAGTAACTTACTTACAGAATGACGGAATAGTCACCGCATACCTGTTTCAGTATTAAATAACAGGTCCAGTATTTCCGTACCATCTCTAAGGAGTACTAAGGGAAATTCGCGGCAATGCCACTTCAAGCACATATCGCAGTAACTTTAAATTGCAATAACTTGTTGAGGGTTAAAGATATGGAAATGATTCTGGTACCAAAAACTTATTTAAGCTATTAGCTTCATTTCATCTCGATTATGTCGAGGTCTCTCATCTCGAAAATTTCACTAAACATATATGAAACGTTACAAGAAAAATGCTTTATCAGTTTTTTCAGTTTTCTCTTGTCTAAACCAAAACTTGTGTCTATTCGTTAGAATACACACATTGAAGAATCTTTTGCAAAAAAAAGTTTCTAGCTTTATTGAGAAGGAAGATACGATATTGTAAACACAAAACTTTATCAATTTTGAGTTTTTAAAAAAAATTCTCAGAAACGTTTTTTTCATAATGAAGACAATTCCAAACAAAAAATTAAACTGCAGATTCTAAATCAGTCTAAAACTTTGCATAAGAATCTGTTTAAAAAAACCTGTGTTCTCCAACTTATACGGACAAATAAATTATTAATTATTGCGCGCTACTGGTGGATCCTCTCCTGGCCAGTTCACGTATAGTACATAAAATATGTGACGGCAAATGATTTGTGGACAGTTACTATTTGAAACCTAGGAATTCTCCCCCTTATTTTTTCTTTTTTTAGTTCTATACTTTTAGATGTTTATTAGCTGTTACAAATCTATAAAAACGCCAACGCTGCATTTTCTCTAAAATTAGCTGTTATAAATTATTCATGCAATTCAGGAAAATAATAGCTAATGTAATTTATAGTTTCAATAAGAGATCTAATCATTAATAACTAATTATTATAATAATATATACATATATATATATATATATATATATATATATATATATATATATTATAATAACTAATAATAATTAATTAATAATATTTTACAATTTTCTCAATATTATTTAAAAAAATAATTTGGTAAAATGCGACGTTGGCGTTTTTATAGTTTTGAAACAACTAATAGATTCCCAATTTATCAGTTTTTCCGATTTCTTAATTTTCCAACATTTTCGCTTCTCAGTGTTTCTTCCTTTAGGTCTCTCAGAGTTTTAACTATTTAAAATGTTGACTTTTTAATTTGTCATTTTTTATGACTACACTTTTAAGTTCTAAAGTTTCTTAGTGTGTCAGTGTCTCCGTTTTGTAGCTTTTCTATTCCACCGTTTTTTAGTTTTTATACTTTTTATGTCGTAGCTCAATGTCGTAGCTATTTATAATGATAGTGTTGCAGATTATTAGATTTTACATGCGCTTTACAATTGCATGGTCTATAACTTTTGTCTGACCTATTTTAATGATAACATTTACCGTTTACGAGAAAAATTGCAATAACCGATACATTTAAACTTTAACCTTGAATATTTTTTTTTGAACACATGGAATCGATTGGGACTTTTGACATGTTATTTGTAATCGTGTCCTAAAGATCTGTACCAATGTTCAGCTCTATGCGAATTTTTGACTGGATTACTATAGTTTCCCAGAATTTTAGCTACTTAGAATTCAGTTTTTCAATTTATTAATTTCTCCAGTTTTCAGTTTTATATATTTTTTGCTCTTACAGCAATTGGTTCTCAGTAGTTCAGTTACCTGTTTAATTTCTTAATTTTTTAATGCCTTGGAGCTAAGAATTCAACTCTAATGAGTAATGTCATACATTTTTTTCGGAACGGTTTAAACGATTTTTTTATTTAATGACGTGCTTAAAAACTTAGAATACAGCCATTCCATTTTAACAATGGGACACTGCACAAATTTTTAGATTTTATTTTCAATTTTTATGAACAGTATAGAAGTGAATTTTTCTTTATAGTGATTTTGGACCGAACGGTTGGCATTTTTGACGAGCGCGGAGCGCGAAAAGTGACAAGCGGTATCCGGGGCATTGTGGGTACGATGGCGAGCTAGGCAGTTAGGCCCGAAAGTCCTATTAAATTATAGCAGTTTATTGCGAATAAATCGTGTTGTTTTGAAATGTGAGTTTGATTCTCGAGTGCCCCTAGTGATCCGTTACAATAGGAACTTTGTAGTATCTGTAAAAAGGTTTGCAACCTACAATTAGACCCACATTTCTAAAATTTGAAATACGAGCAGGAAAAATAAATACGGACAGGACACAAAAAAGACCTCACATTTTTATCGTTGAACAAGCGTTATAAAATTCTATTAATTAAAAATGCACTAATTCCAATAATTATTTTTAAGTAAAAGGAGGAACCTGTTGAAACTTTTAAATCCACAGAACCGGAAGAATAAGGTAATGTGCAACAATTTCTGATAAATTTACTTTTAGTTTACACATGGACGGGACAAAATTACATGTGAAAATAGCATTAAAAAAATCAGTCAAACAGATTTTAATTATTACAGACTTTAACAATAGTAAAATTGAAATGTGGAAATTAAAAATTTCTAGTTTTGTTTAACAACGTAAGAAATAAGTACAAGATTTTATGTTTGTGATAACGAACGGGACAGCAAAAGATATGGTATAAAGATAAATTAGTGGATTACATTATTCATTATTTATTTGGTCCTTCGAGCCGGATCGCTTCCGATATGTTATTTGCTTGACGATGCATTCAATTAGTCACGTGACTATTCGATTGGTCTCCTTTTGGGCCGGAGCCATAATTATATACCTCAAATCTCAACGAATGTACATACCCCAGAAGTTCAGGCCAACTCGGAGTCAGGAAAGTGATACTTTGCTTGACGAGGAGGTCTGTTGCAGAAGACGAGGACGTTTTAGCATCCGAGTAATTCTGCAAGGCCTTAGAATCAAGCTAAGGCACTTTCCTGATGAGCTGATGTATTACGTTTTTTTATAAAATTGGCAAACAAGTTGACAGTGGAAAAGATATTTTGTTTGTTGAGCTCTGTTACAAAAATTAAGACACGTATTTCTCATACATCCTGTATATGTAAATTTTATAATCCAACGAATTACTTCAATTTAAATGATTATCCTCTCCCAAAAACTCGTTTGTCTCAAAATACATAAAATATAAAATAAATCATGTATTTTGAAAGAAACTTAACATTATTAAAGTCATTTTAAAATTTCGGTGTCAGGTTGCATTTTTTCTGGAATGGCTGCATATCCAAAATATAATATCTTCTTTAACTAAACTTTGTGTCTTCGTTGAATCGTTTTTGATGAAGTTTTGCTAAGTGGTATGTAACAATCATTTCAATTTAAAATAGAGTAGGCGGTTTTGAGCCTTGTGATTAAAATACTAGTGTAAACTGAGGAAAAAAAATGAATGTATTGAATATTACTGTTCCATACATTACTATTATTTGACCCTTCAGCTTGATTAATCATCAAGTTAAAAAACTGATAAAGCCTACTCTAATTATAAATTCAAATGATCGCATGATATTTTTACATGTTGAAAAAAACTTCTTGAAAAAAAATTACTTTTAAATAAAAAATGTGCTAGAATCCAAAAAAAAAATTTATTAAAATCATTAAAATAACACAATTTTGCCAAAATATACGTGCTTATATCTCTTTGGTTTAAAAACGAATTAAGTCGATCCAATCGGAGGTCGTACACTCAAATATTTTTTTTACATTAAGGAAAGTTTTCGATGACACTAAGGCCTCTTTAGTGTTAAAAATTAAAATTCGAATACTTGTTATCATATGTTTCCGTAAAAATGGACAAATAAGAACACCTAATTTACTGTAAAATATTGGATTTTTTATGGGCATTCTTCTACCTTCTACCGAAAAATTAACACAATTTCTTCATAGCTTTTAAGTTAACTTTAATGTTTGTCTGTGTTTAATGCCCTAATGGTTAAATAAATGCGTAACAGACATGTTGGAAAAAATAGTATACGCTGCTGAGAGCTTTAAATGAGCAAAATAAATTACCAATAAAAAAAGTTTTTATTTGTAGATGCGTTATTCACAAAATACAAGAAAAATTGAAGAAACTGTTTTAAAAAGTCTTGTTTTATTTTTCTTGATAACTTGTTAACTATTTTTACATACTTTTACTATATCTATGCTGTGTATCTATCACTTAATTTTTAATTCTAATTGTATTCGGCAAGTCGCAAGTGCCTCGATCTGTCGTAACTTGAGTAGGAACACCAAAACGAGCTATCCAATTTTCGTAGAAAGCTTTGGCACACGATTCAGCAGAAACATCGGACAATGGTATAGCTTCAGACCACGTTGTAAATCTATTAATCATTGTTCTTAAATATTGCTTACCTTCTGCGTGAGGTAATGGTTCAACAATGTCAACATGAACGTGAGTGAAACATGCTTCAGGATTGGTAAATGCACCAAATGGAGCATGTGTGTGTCGTTGATTTTTTTCTCGTTGACATCTGATGCATGTTTTGACCCATAAAGCAGTGTCTTTCTTCATGGAGGGCCAAAAATACTTTTTGATTATTAGCTTTGTTGAACTTCTTACTCCTGAATGTGCTAAATCATGCACTAGATAACTTTCATTGTCGTTTCTGGAATTGGCACTTGCAGCAAAAAATTATACTTTTCGTTCTGCTGCAATTTTTTCAAGTCCTAATCTGAATGCTGTACTTCTGCCAGAGTAGATAAGTTAAAATCAGATCTTGTAACACTTTTTGAGAGAGTATCAGCCCGACAGTTGTCTTTGACGTGATGTATGCCAGTGGAATATTGGGATACCAAGTCTAATTGTCGTGCCTGTCGTGGACTGCATTTATCAAGTGATTTCTTGAAAGCAAATACAAGTGGTTTGTGATTAGTGTAAATGATAAAGTTACTTTCTTCAAAGTGTAGAGTGCGTAGGAATAAGGAACACTTCACTAATGAAGGACACTTTATTCACCACACTACAATTCAGGAACAATAAGTTCTATAACTGAACTGTCTATGAGTTCTAAAAGCGAACTGTCTGTCAGCTTTACAATATGACTATTTATTTAGAAATAGAAATGCTATAGACGAAAGTAGCGTGGCCGACGAAAATGACATTTCGCTTCACTTGGAGTTCCTTTGTTGGGAATATACGAACTCTAGCTTCGCTCATTTGGCCGTTCTACTGAGCCTAGTACTAGTTTTCATTGTTGAAATTGATTCTATTTGACATTTCCCATTGCACGGCAGATCACGACCTCTACGTCGTTTGAGTTTAAAATTTTAGCTGTCAAGCGTTGTCATTTCGCCGTCATACCAAATGTTATCTCTTAAAAAAAATAAATAATTTGCTTATATATGCGTTAAGACCAAGATGGTGAGTTGAAATAGCTTCCAAAGAAGTTTTGTTCTTTTGGAAATGTCTAATTGAATCCCATTACGATAAAGAGTACGTATAATCACACTCAGAGACGCTATAATAATGAGCTTTTCCAGTGACTGATGTGATGGCCTAAGACTTGGAATAGTAAATACTAAGTATGTACAACACTTACTGCAACGAGTACAATAGAAAAAAAGACATAAGTAGTCAATAATTTGCTGTGAAAATCGTTTACGCAAAGTTTAGCATTTTACGTAATCTTTTAAGCTTTTGATTAAAAGAAAAAATACATTGAAAAATACCTAGGGAGTTCAAATATAAACTGGAATTTTAATTTCAAACAACTTTTTCACGTATTCTTCCTCTACCTCCATGCATATACACCATTCCTTTGGTAGTTTTGTATCTTTTTTGTAGAAGTTTTTTGGCTTAGTGCATTGCCAGTTATGTATAAGAGGTTCTACCGAGGTTCTTAGGTTCTCAGTGGACTTAAACACTTTAAAAGGAACGTTTTCAATTCATTATTACGTACGATAAAACTTCAATTTGTCATTTTACTCCAGAATTCAACTAAATCTAATCCAATTCAAAAAAAGTGACTACCATATTTTTCTAAAGCCGATAAATCAAAGTTGTAGTTTCAGATAGAAAAAACATGATTTCTTTATTTTGGAAGACCTATGGGGTTAAATACACGGATTTTTTGAAAATCAAACGTCCAAATGAATGCTCCTTACTACTTTTAATAGAAATTAAGTCTTCTTTTTGATCAAAAAGATAGAATCTTTCAGCAAGAGGTGTGATTTTGTTGCAAGAAAACGCCCTACCGCATATATGCCGTTCACGATGTATTTAGACACGCAGTAAGCCATGAAATTTTTTTGTCAGGTTGGCGCCAGGGCTTGAGATTTGAAGTAATTTTTGAATTTTGTCACTTAATTGTCAACACAAAATGCCGAAAGTGATTTCGGCTGAGAAAAAAGTATGTTTAAAAAGATGCTTCAACGAATACAAAGCGGATAGGCCAGATTTTACCAACGAGGACATTTATCAAAGGCTATCGCGTATCTTTGAGGTAGATATAACGTTTGTGTGTAAAAATATGAATTAATAATCCCCTCGTAGGTTAGTAGATGTTCAATAATTGATATACTAAAACAAGACTTTGAAAATCTAAAGCCTTCTTATTGTGCAAAAAGACCGAAAACAGATGTATTTTTAAATTTTGTATTCCGGAAAGATCTACAAAATCTCATTTGGGAGTATAACTCAAAAAATGAATACTTTACACTTGATACACTGTTAAAGCAAGCAAAAGACAATTTGGAATTTGATGGTGAACGAACTACTTTGTACAAAATTTTAAAGTCCATGGGTTATAAATATAAACTGGTAAATGGGAGAAAAATCTTATGTGTTTTTCTAAGGAAGTTTTTGCAATATCAAAATTCTAGTGAAAATATAATGTTTGTGTACTTGGATGAAACATGGATATACCAAAATGGTAGTTGCATTCGTCGCTGGATTCATAAAAATGACTTAAAAAGTAATCCCTCAAAAATCAAAAATGAAGGCAAAAGGTTCACTATACTGCATGCAGGGTGTCAGTTCGGCTTCCTGGAAGGATGTGACCTTTTACTGGATACAGCAAATAATGATCGAGACTATCATAAAACAATGAACGGCGAAATATTTCGGAGGTGGGTGATTAATCAATTAATTCCTGCTTTAGCAAAATCCAAAAAATATGCGTGGTCGTGATAGATAATGCACCGTACCATTCGATGCAGTTAAACAAACTGCCCTTATTTTCTGGTAATAAAACTGTAATGCAGGAATGGTTGATTAATCACAACATACAATTTGATAAAAATTTCACGAAAAAGCAGTTGTGGGAGTTAATACAACCTTTTAGAGAAAATTTAGAAAAACATTATGTAATCGACAAAATTTTGAACGACCAAGGCCATGAAGTTCTTAGACTACCCCCATACCAATGTCAATATAATCCTATAGAATTGGCATGGGGGTTTTCTAAGAACTATCACAACAAACATCTAAGCGAGCAACCTATGTCTTGAAGGTGGTTGCTCGCCACTTTATGGCTTGAATCTCTTTCACACTGAACGCCTGTTATGTGGCAAAATTTTTGTCGACATTGTGAAAACTTAATCTATGCAGATTGGACAAAACATATGGGAAATCTTTCATATACCAATATACCTCCATTCATTATTTCATTAGGAGAATCTGACTCAGAATCGGATTTCGAATCAGATCCAGAAAATTAAAAATTGTAAATGACAATAGTTTAAATAAAAGTTAACCACAATTATTAATATAATTGGTGTTATATTATTTCTATTATTAATTTAATACTTTTTTTTAATTTGGAAGTATATAGGTAAGGCAACAATGCCTGTGATCAAGGCTGTGACATTGATATGTTAACAACTCTAACCTACAAAATCAAATTCCAGTATCACCAACTAAAATGCCATATTTCCATAGCCACTGTGAATCTAAATACATCGTGAACGGCATATACTGCCCCTTTGACGGCAAAGATTGTGGAAAACGTACACTGAAATATTCCTCCATATCCTCCTTATAGTCCTAATCTGTTACCTTATGATTTTACAAAGAGGCACTGGGGCACCAGGTAGAGTTTTAGATTCCACAATGACGATGAGCTTCAAAATTTTGCACATATGCCGTACTTACGTACTTGCTAAAAAACTACTGTAAAGAAGGTTTTGTGAAACTATCAAAGAAATGGCGTATGTGCACAGATGTAGAGAAAGAGTTTGTGGAAAAGTAGTTTAAAATTGTTGTTAAAATTTTGATTCAATAAAAAATTCTAATCAAATTCCAGTTTATATTTGAGCTCGCCTCGTATATTGGTTGTTTCTACTAAGTAATAATCTAACTATAAGAATACCACAGTATTGTGCAAAGAAAGTTAATTACACATTTATTACAATCTTCATAGCAGCTTGAGATTTTAAATAAAGATTTATTCGGGTTACTGCAGGCGAAGCACTTACGTTTAACCATTGAATAAAATGTAAGGGAAACACAATTACAAGAAACAACGAAAAAAACAATTCAGAGCGAGATTATTAAATTAAGAAAAGTGCCTGAAAAGTGTCAAGAGCTGAGCAGTCACAACAATGCCCCTCAAATGTATATTATTTAACAGTAACTAAGTAATGGTGTAATTTTTCGAACTTTGCGGTTTTATTCTGCTATACTGCCCTGTAGAGTTTCTTTATTGGGAATATAGGAACTCTACTGCCCTGTAGAGGGCTCTACATGCCGCTCGCTTCAAGGCCTTCTGACCTGAATCAAAATTTCATGTCCAGTGAAACGGCCACATGAGCGAAGCGAAATGTCATTTTCGTCCATGGTTAGTAGTAAGTAGAGACATGTTGCGCCGTAACTCTGCGGAGGAGTGGGAGAACCGCCACGTTGATACGTCACAAGATTACAAATGTGTTGTTTACATTGTGTTTTTTATGGTTTTTAATAAGAAATAACGATTGTAACCGAGTGGTGATGACTTTTTTAATTAATAGTGTTGTTTAGATTGATAACAGTGCAGTGAAAAAAACAGGAACACCACTAGGAGGGGAATTTCAATTTTGCAGAACCAATAATAATTTGCAGACCAGGGCTTTAAAATAATCCGAGTGACTTGTTCAACACACACCAACAACTTAGTGATGGCTTTCATTTGGTATTACTTTCAACCCTCTAGATTCAACCTTAGAAACATCCCCCAATTCAACCTTGCAGACCAGTACTTTAAAATGATCCGACCGACTTGAAACACACATAAACAACTTAATAATGGCTATTATTCGGTATTACTTTTAACCCCTTTGATTCACCCCTTAAAAATATCCCCCAATTCCCTAGACGTTAGTCACCCTTCTTTTAAAATTTTAAATGACACTTTCAATTTTCGAAGAAGAAAGAATTAAATTGGCTTAAAATCAAAGGCTACTAGGTACTACGACCAAAAATAAAATTACCCCTAACTCAAAAACTTTCCATAAGCTATGTTTTAGCTAATAAATATCGAAGACTTTTAATATGAACAAAATTCGGGGTCGAAGGTACTATATTTTTGCTCTGTAGGAGTCAAATTTTTTATAGAGAAGAAGGCTATTGGTTTCTCAGAACCTTCTTCTTTTTGCTGTAAAACATCTCCTATGGCCACGTCAGAAGCATCAGTTGATTGAAACACATTTCTTCGTACAACCATTTAACAAGGCGTTTAACGGTGCTTGTGTTTCAGCTGCTCGCGGAATCCACCTTCGATAATAATTATACATTCCCAAGAATCGTTGTAATTGTTTGGAAGTTTTAGGAAAAGGTATTTTGATTATTGCCTTAACTTTTTCGAGCAATGGCATAATACCAGTCGAAGATATTCTGACACACAAAAATTTTAGATCTGACACACCAAAAATACATTTTTTTAAGTTGACAATCACACCGTGTTGGTCTAACCTTTGAAAAACTTGTTTGAGATGTACAATGTGATCGTTTTCTGTAGATGATGCGATAAGCATATCGTCTATGTAGGCCTACACGAAAGTAAGTCCTTGTAAAACTTGATCGATGAATCGTTGAAACGTTTGAGCGGCATTTCTTAATCCAAATGGAGTTCTAAAACTTTTAAAAAGATCTAATGGTGTTATTACCGCTGTTATATGACGATCAGCTGGGATAACAGGAATCTGGTAGATAAGCTTTGACGAGATCTAGCGACGAGAATATACGTTTTCCTTTTAAATTGTGTGTGAAATCTTGTTTTGATGTGGTGTTGTACCGTGTGTTTGGTTTTACTAATCTCACTGCAGGACGTAAAATATTTGGATTTTCGGATAAGTTCTTGATATACTGAATTTGTATTTTCAAATACCGCGCGAATAGTACGTCACGAGTCTCTTTTTTCAGACATGTCTAATGAACTTGTCGAGTCTACTAATCTTTTTCTGTGTACGTCCACACCCATCCAAGTCCTAAATTTAAATTAATGATTTTTCTCCGAACACTTTTGTTACAAAACCGCTAGCCGATTGAAGATTAAAGCGAGGTACATATGTTCGATTACGATTAGAATCTCGGTATTTAACAGGCAAAATACTGAAGTTTGCACCTGTGTCGACCAAGAAACTAATTTTTGAGTTTTTGTGTTTTACAAATAAGCGACACGTACTTTTGAGCGGGGCGAGAGCTGTGGTTACTCCCGCCCTTGATCGGCGTGTTTTTAAAGTTCATACGGTTGTATGCAACGTTTAGCTTCAGCATCAAATTTGAAATGATACCAACAATAATGTTTTCGATGATTATTTCTGCTTTGGTTAGGTTCTCTAGATATACTACGACTTCTACTTCTAAACCTACCTCCAGAATTTTTGTAACAGAATTTTGTCTCTGATATCGCAAACCATAAGTCAGGCCTTGATGACCAAAATCGAGGCAAGTAAAGTGCAGCGATAGCTACATGGCCAGTCTCTGAGATCACTCTCACCAGTGTTGAAGTCGGCGTCGGTAGTGGTGTATTGTTGTATCTCCACTTCCTACGTTGTCGTTAGACATCCTCGGTTATTGGGTTCGTCGGGGTCACCAATTTGTAGATGCGTTATTTACGAAATACAAGAAAAATTGAAGAAACTTTTTTGTCTTGTTTTAATTTCTTGATAACTTGTTAAGTATTTACATATACTATATCTACGTTGTGTATTACTTGATTTTTAATTCTAATTTTATTCGGCAAGTCGCCACAGATTCCACCTCCCAATTTAAAAATAAATTTCTCAGTGTTTCGGTTCTTCAGCTTTTAGATTCCAAAATTTCTAATGTTTTCTATCTCTCAAGGTTTTAGTTAAATATTTAGAGTATCACTTAATCAACTTTAGTATATTTTTTTTATTTATTAATTTCTCCACTTTTCTATATTTTTTAGTTAGTAACTAAGAGTCTTAATGTTTCAGAGAGAGTGAGACCCTATTTGCAAATAAATTTATTCACTTGAATGGCGGTTTCTACTGAGTCTCTTTAGGGTTAACACTTAAGAGACCTTCATATAACTAGTTTTTGTAAAAAATAATTAAGAAAAAAACAGTTTACTGCAAAACCTTTATTCACACTTTTCTGTTTTATTGCTGTAACAAGTAACCTCATTTCTCCTTAGATTTTTCAACATTGAAGTAATGTGTTTTTTTAACTCACTAATCGGCAGCTCAAAGAAAAGTGTAAAAAACAACGCCGCCATGTAGGAAAGGAAAAGATCCGAAAGCATCTCCCAATTCTTAAACAAAACTTTCTTAGTAGCATCACATTTTCTCCTCAATAAATGTTTTTACCAAAATGAAGTCATTCAAATAATTTGGTGCTCTTTTCAAGCCAGCTTTCACCAACTGGATGGGAACGTGTAAAAGGTAAGCACTGTAAGTGAGGCGGCCAAGAACGTACATAGGAGGCCACTCATTTATTGCTCTTATTATATCTAAAAAAATATTTGTAATAAAAGAATGATAAGTTCTGTCACTTGTTATTACGTCCTTGTCCGTGTGTCATTCCAAAAATAAAAAAACCCGTCCCAAAAATATAGATACTTCTGCTTAAACAAGCATATATCGCAAAATTAACTTCAGGGTTATTTGAAAATATTGTTGTTTTTTTAAATAGTGCTGGAATCGGGATTATCAATATTGAAACTCCGAGACTTGCAAACCACCATAAAATAACATGAATCTGAAACAAATCAATAAGATTCAAAGTTGAAACCTAAAATCTTGCTAACCCTTTTGGTAAATAATTTTTTATTTCTACATTTGTAAAAAGTGTAGCCAAAACCTAAACCAGCGATCAGACCTGACATATTAGCAATAGGGGCTTTAGCTACTGAACCAGCATGGTCCCATAGTATAAATTTCATGTTGTAGAACAACCTTAAACCGATGTTAGAGCTAGTCTTGAAAATAAACATTCTTACTCTGGATAAATTGGTAAAATAATTTTTGAACTATAGATTCGAGAATATGTATCAAGGACGTGTACTACCCAAAGGCAGCCTAATATTAGTGCAATTTTTTCTTGGTACTTCCATATGAGACACAAAATAAACAGGCCCACTATATAGTATTGTGTATCGACAGCTATATACCATAGAGAGGGTTGACACTACAAAATAATATTATTGGGATTAAACGAGGAAAAAATCACTCTTAAAAATCTGTACACCTGTTTATAAATACATTCTATTGAATACAAAATATAAAGTTATATTTAGTATTTAGTCGTCTTGTACAGGATGTTTCATCGAGTTCATAACGTCTATTATTGACCAATAAATGTTAAAATATTTAAATAAATTTGTACAAAGGAGCTATAATACAAAGTTTTGGGTTTGGAAAATGAAACACCCTAAACTTTTATTAGTAGATTTTGCTTAGTTTTTGATAAAATTTAATCAGTTTAATTACTTTATTAAATTTTTTAATGTTTTAACGTTTAAGAAATTAAGAATCAATTATGTCCTCCACCACCTCGTTGGAACACCTTGTATTTTGTATTATAGAAAAAAAAATACCATTTCGACTGGATGTATGAAATTGTTCAAATATATGGGATTGCTCCACCAATTGGAACGGCAGGTTCTGTAGGAATGACCAATAATGTCGTCCCAAAACGGACCACGTGATAGATGGACCAACCACGTCGCACACATACCAACAAGGATGAGCAAAGTGGGAGTTATTCTAAAAACAAATACTTTTCTTTTCACGTTATTACGCTGCTTGTAGAGTGATACAGAATTTGTTAATAAAATTTGTTTTGATTCGAATGGACTATTGTTTCACTTTTTTTTAGGAGAAAAGACTAAAAAACTAAAACAAGGCTGAAACAATAAGAAATTAAGAATCTGAGAAATTTAGGGCCTGAAAAAGTATGAAACATTCGAACCATATTATTAGATGTGCAGCTCTAAAAATATTACAAAAATGCATAGTCTTGGCTACTAACTTAATAATTTATTTATTATTTATTGTTTATCTCTTCATCAACAACAAATAAAGTTGAAAAATCATTAATTGAATTAGTAAAACTTTAAAAGAATACTTAAAATGTTGAAAAAGTAATTGATGTATTGACACATTTGTATAAAATATTTTGTTTCGAGCCGATTGGACTTGCATTGCCCTTTTTATTAAGAGAAAGGCGAAGAAAATCGAATTTTTGACACACTATGAAATCAAAATTTAAGTTGTAACTAGCAAAAACTAAGGGGGTGAAAAAATGACAAAATAAAAAACTATCGAAGTGAAAAGTGGGAAAACTAAAAATTAATAAATGCATTGCTAAGACACTCGAAAATTTAGCTTAGATACTGAGAAACAAAAAGACTGATTCACAAACACAAAGTAAAACTTAGGATCTGAAAATCTTAAATTTTGCTAAATTGTAGGCTGAAAAACTAAGAAATAAATGATTTAAAACATGTTTAAAGACTTAAATCAGAACAATTTCTCCACCGATCTTTAGATTATGTTTTAAAATTATGTTAACATAATTAAAATAAATGAGTTTTTGATTTACAAGTGGACTAAATCGAATGATTAGTGAATTTTTGCAAAACAGTTGTCTTTCTGATTGAAAATAAGCTTGAAAAAAATTCATGTTCCAAATACATTGAACTAATTGAACTATCCAATTGCACTTACGTATAAATTGTGGGTAAAAATGTTCTCGCGTGCAGTACCCTGATAAACAGGTACCCAGTTAAGAAAACAATGATATCTAGGCGAATGTCATTTCTAGACCGGTTTTAGATGGTGGTATTCTGAGAAAATGATAATTTTAAATACGGTACTGGAACGGTTCATGGACAGAGACCACAATAATAAAATGCAAATTTGCGATGGTGGCACGGGTTTGGTAATAAACCCAAAGAAACTGAAACATTAGTTCAAAAATGTTCCTAAAGGCTTATAAAGTTAAAACCTATTTTACTTTTTTGACTTAATTCTGATGATATTTTTCTGCTTAAGATCAAACTAAATCAGGTAAAACAGGCTAAAATAACAATATTTTGTAAAAAGACACTTTAAACAATTTAATTCTAAACGGCTGAACTTGGAAATATGGTTTTTAAGACTTTTGTGAACGAAATTCTCTACAACTTTGTTTCATATGCTCTTTTTGTATCTTCAACCATATTTGAAGCATTTTAGAAACAGTTAGGGCAAATTGGTAAAAATTTAAATTTTTTTAACACAATATTATCGATAAAATTTTGTACTACCTTTATCTCTAACTCCTTATAATTTAATGCTCTATCTTCTGTAATTTTTCAGTTTGGCTTGTCTTCACTCGTATTAAAATACACCTGATTTTTTATTTTATTGCTCTTAAAATTTTGTCGCCATCTAGCGGCGCTAATGGAACTAATAATAATGAGGGCATTTTATTTCAACATTATGTAGCATCATAGTATTTAGGTCCGCTTAATGAAAAACTCAACCTGAAGTATCTCTTCACAAACGAATTGACCAAATAGGAAAATTTGATTTTTTCTTTCTTTTCATGATCCACAAAAAACTGATACGTTAGCAGCCACGATGACAACATAAAATAAGTTTGAAGTATAGCGTGTCGAGAGCCACTTCCAACCCATCGATCAGCCACACGTTCGGAAATCTGTAATTTTCACAATTAAGACAGGTAAAAAGGTTTTGTTAAGAAATATGTACCTCCTCTGTATATCTGGTATTTACAACTGGAATAGATAAATTAGCAGCCACACAATGTGCAGCAATAACGTTGTACATGCAGAAAAAACGGATGCCTTGCAGACATCGCAATGATCTGATATCAGGATTGGTGAGATCGATTTTATTAAGTCGATGCCAGTTTTGGGTTAGGGAAAATATTGAGATAAACTTTCCAACTACGAATAAGAAGGTGATAATGTGTTTGGTGGTCAATATGTGAATTACTTACATTTCGATTTGGCAAATTTTGTGTCTTTGAAGTCAGGAGATGCAAAAATGTCGTAGATCCACGCTATCAGCACAAGTAGGATAAATACGACAAGAAATGCACTAGAAATATACAATCTCAAAAAATAGCAAAAATTGATAAACTTAAATTCGTATTTGGGCAATGGGCATATATGAAAGAAAAAGTTTGAGTTTTGGCTTTGCCACTTTGTAATTTTGAAAAAAAGTTACTAAACCCCGAATTTTTAAGTTTTCTTTTTAATAAAAAAAATTACTGTACTTTCTGTATTTTATAAGGGGTGATTGATTTTTGTTAATTTTTTTGTTTTTAGATTTCATAATAAGTGTTTTCATGTTAATTGTTAGTAGAAATATAGAAAAAACAATTGTTCTTTTATATGGATATGGATAGTTGACAATAAAATAGACGACCCCTATTTTTTATTTTAACCAAAGCTAGAGCTAGACCTAGAGGTAGACCGTTTTTCAAAAAAATAATTGAAAAGGTGAAAATTCCTGGCCTGACGTCAGCAATGTTCCTTTTTGAATCGGCCAGTCACAGAACTTGAGAGAGAAAACTTGCCAAATAGCTTAAAAGACGTACGTTTTTTCTTAATTTCTGCCTGTTGTTTTACATACGACTACAGATGTGCTGCATGAGCAGTCATTTTACCACAACACAAACTCCTGCAAAATATTAGCACACAACACAGTCACAATCGACAACGCACGGTTTTGATATTTGTATTTGACGTTTACTAACCCAAACGTAGGTCGTAGCGTTAATTGTGTTTAGCGAAAGACTGATGAATCATTAGTCGTGACATTGCTTACGTCACAGCGCAAATTTTCTATTATTACTAAAAAAGTAACGATTTAAAAAAACTCAGACCGATATTACTTGACTTCATTTTGTGTCTACTTTCAAAATATGCAAATTCCAAAGAATTTTACTTTCGAGTGTAACACTCCATTTAAACGTGTTTTCAATTAAATTTAAATCACGTTGCTATAGTATTTAGTGTTTATAATCTAGGATTCGGTTATTAAAAAGAAGGCTTAAAATGTTACTAACAAAAAAAAAAAGAATTACTCTTCAAGTTTAAAAACATTCATACATATTTCAAAAGTGCAAAGATAACACAATTATCAGTTCGGCGATTGTCAGGCTGTTTTGACGAAATTTTGCGGTATTTTGATTTTGTACTCGGTGTAGCAAAAGTTTTTAAAAAAATAAAATGCCAAAGGTGCAAATTGCTCTTTTTGTAATTTATAATATTTATGATATCACATAATATTAAGAAATAATAGTGTGTTTGGTTTTAAACTATCTCAAAAATTTAAACATTTGCGGTTTTAATGAAAAAAAAAATTCCACAATGTGAGATGTTTTGTGGTGAAATTTGATACTTTAGTAAAATTGATACAGATGTACAGGGTGTTTCACTGGTTTTACAAAACTTTATAAGTTTTGCGCCTAATGTACGCACCCATGATATACAAAAGTCACAAGCACTAGATACAAAAAATACACATTTAGTTTTTGACACTGTCAAAATTGACGATTTTTCTCCTGTGTAAGGAAGTTTTGACAACTGTTTGACATTTTTCAATACGAAACGTCAGACTATTGTTAACAGATTTAAAGCAATTATAAGCCTTGTTGAGTCTAATTCGAAGAATAAATTGTTGTATTCAACTCGTTTTCGTGTAAATCCGTTTATTTATTTTACCTCATGAATGATAAACCACTCAAACGTCCGATTTACACTCAAACTCGTTAAATAAATAACTATTAATTATTTAATTTTTGGAAAGTTATGACAATAGTTGTCATAGTCGCCGCTCTTATTTATTTTTTTTCTCTTGTAACTTGAACTGCCCATACGAATTTAGCCGCTTACATTTATTTTGGTCCTTCGAGCCCGAATGCAAAGTGTATTCGGAACCATTTTTGTTAGTTTAAATTTGTTTCAATTCGCAAATTCGTATGGGTAAATTCTCTGAGCTTGTTTCGTCGTTTCGTAATTACAGTTTTTCGGTTCAATTTGTCGCGTCCTAGAACAGGTATTGGTTATCTCGCTTTATCGCTGGGTTTTTGCTTTCGGGTTATCGCTTTTTCTCGCTCTTTTCGTTGTAGTTTCGAATTGTTAAATCGATTTATTTTTATTTCGTATTTGAAATCCAGGATTTGAATATGGCCCCTAAATCCATAAAAAAAATGTAGTGCTCTTCGGGAGACCGCTATTACGCAAATGAACGAGTTAAAAAAGGTAGCGGAGGTGGCTGATCGTCAAGAAGCGCTTTACGAAAGTTCTTATCCTGAATTTAAAGCTCGCTATAAATTTATTGAACGCATATACGGGGATTTTTATTAATATCATAACACAATAATTGGTACGTTGGCAAACAGTGATGAGGAGTTAAACCAAGAAAAAGAAATTCAGGCTGCATTTGATAATGATTATTATTTTGTTCATATGGTGTTCGAGCGCGTTTTTAAATCAAAGCCAACCTTTGAACGCTCGCAGTCAAATCAGTCTGAAACCACTAATAAAGATCACATTCAATTGCCTCGGTTGGAGTTGTATAAATTTAGCGGAGAATTAAAAACGTGGAAAACATTTTTGGACATGTTCAACTCAACAATTCATAAGAATGGGTCGTTGTCAGACGTGGAAAAATTCAGTTATTTAATTTCGTCTCTTAGTGAGGAGCCACTATCAATTGTTAGTCGTATTCCTATGGTAGGCACTAATTATCAAATCGCATACGATGCTCTCGTTAAAAGATACGACAACAAGAGATTGCTTGCGACGCACTATTGGAACCAAATCGAAAATGTCCCTTCGTTGACAGAGAATTATACATCGTCGCAACTTAGAACATTGTTGTCCACATTTGAGGAAAATTTGGCGGCATTAAAAATGTTACAATTTCCAGTCGAAAGTTGGGATTTTGTGTTATTTAATATGTTGTTGAATAGGCTTTGCTCGTCGTTAGTTAGTCGTTTCGAACTCGGTCAAGATTCGCCAACCGCTGTCCCAACTTTTAAATCGCTAAGTGAATTTTTGCTTTTAATGTCGCAAGCCTCGGACAATGTTTCTCAAAATGTCACTCCAAATACGTCGAAATTAACGCAAAAGGTTCCAAAAATTGTTTCTTCTCCTGTTAAACCTCGACAAGGTTCGGTATTCCTTGTAAATTCGGAAAACTCCAAATGTGCTTTATGCAATCGCGATTATCTCATCTATAAATGTCCCACATTTCTCGCAAAATCACCACAATCTCGTTATGAAATAGTAAAGTCCAAACAATGGTGTCTTAATTGTCTTGGTGCTAAACATTTATTGCGCAATTGCAACTCGTCGTCGACTTGTCGAGACTGTCATCAACGCCATCACTCTCTTTTGCATTTTGTTAGTTCGAATACGCTCTCAACTCAGTCCAAACCCGCAACAATTTCGGAAAATCCAATCGCTCCAATAGATACTTCCCCTAAATCGCTAGATTCGCCTACTCGCATTAATTCGCTCACTAATTTGATTCCGTCGCAGTCTGTATTGTTGTCTACCGCTGTAGTTGAAGTCCAGGATTCGTTAGGACAGTTCCAAGAAGTTCGCATCCTCTTAGATAGCGCTAGTCAAGCGAATTTCATTACAAAAAATTGTGCAGAGCGCTTAGGATTATCACGCAAAACTTCGACCTTTATAATTAAAGGCTTGGGAGGCATGAATGATAAGGCCTCAAAAGAGGTTTCATGCACTCTTCGATCGAAAAATGAGCCATCTATTCGTTTTTCAATTAACGCAATTCTTTTTGACAAAATTTGCGATGATATGCCAAGCGTATCATTCTCAACTTCCGGTTGGACCAACCTAATGAATTTGACATTAGCGGACAGTCAATTTAATCTTTCTCGTGGTATTGACATGTTATTGGGAGCGGATATTTTTCCTCTTATCTTAGAATCTGGTCGCCTTCTCGGAAATTCGGACGTTCCCACCGCTATGAACACAAAATTTGGTTGGATTCTTATGGGTCAATTTCGGTCAAATACGCATAGGAAGCACAGTTCTTCACCACACCTTCATAGTTTTTGCGCAACAATCGAATCATTCGACACAATACCTCTCGAAAACATCGTCAAACAATTTTGGGAAATTGAAGAGCCTAATCTGGTCGATTTGTCGTTCCCATGTTGTTTAAAGAAGACGATCCTATTTTTCCCGGTTCGTTCGCTAACGCATTTCGGAGACTTCAGTCAATCGAGCGTCGTCTCATTAAAAACCCCTTGCTTTACGAAGACTATAAGGCCTTTATGAACGAATATTTAGATCTTGGCCACATGCAGCTCCTTACAAATGGAAATTCGTCGGATGGATATTATATTCCCCACCACTGTGTTATAAAGGCTGATAGTCCTAGCACAAAACTTCGCGTAGTTTTCGATGCCTCCTGTCCTTCGTCAGAAGGCAAATCTCTCAATGATAGTTTATTTGTAGGTCCAAAACTTCAAAAGGACATTTTGACTATTCTTTCACGCTTTAGAGTTCATCCCATCGTGTTCACCGCAGATATACGACAGATGTATCGTCAAATTTTGATTCTTCCTGAACATCGCAAATTTCAGAAAATTTTGTGGAGAAACTCCCCACAGGAACCCGTTCAGGAATATCAGTTAAATACCGTTACCTACGGAGTGTCGTCTTCTCCCTTTTTGGCAATTCGCACATTAGGCGAACTTGCATCTCTGGAAAAAACTCGATTTCCTCTCGCTTCCGAAGTCCTGGTTAACGATGTTTATATCGATGACATTATTACAGGTTGCTCTTCGATTGCTGAAGCTCATAATTTGCGGGATGAACTAATTGACTTGCTCAGTACTGCAGGTTTCGAATTAAGAAAGTGGTCTAGCAATGACCCTACCGTTTTAAACAAAATTCCTCTTTCACATCAATTAGATCAAGCCCTTGCGTTCAATAGTGAATCAGAGTTTTTCGTTAAAGTTTTGGGACTGCAATGGAACCCGCGTAACGATAGTTTTTCTTATAGTATTCAACCGTTCAATCGTCCGTGCTCAAAACGATCGCTTTTGTCTGAATTGGCTCGCATATTCGACCCTATTGGGTTTTTGGCTCCTTTAACTTTTTACGCAAAACGTTTAATTCAGTATCTATGGACTTTGAAGTTGTCTTGGGATGACTCGCCTCCTGACGACATTATTTCGAGTTGGACGCAATTTTGTTCGGAACTTCCCCAATTAGCGACTTTGCAAATTCCCCGAAAAATTATCGTAGAAAAAGTTCGGTTGTGTACCCTTCATGGTTTCTGCGACGCTAGTGAGTCTGGTTACGCCGCAGTGGTCTATTTACGAAGCGTCTCAGTTACCCATGCAATAGAAATTCGTCTCATTTGTGCAAAGTCAAAGGTAACGCCGTTGAAGAAAATTTCCATTCCGCGTCTAGAGTTATGTGCGGCAGTTTTATTGGCCAAGTTAATAGATTACACCCTTACCACGTTTAAAGGTGTCATAGAGATTGAACAAGTTTACGCGTGGTCCGACTCTACCATAGCCCTTTCGTGGATTCAATCGTCTCCTCACCTTTGGAAGGTATTTGTTAGCAATAGGGTTGCTCTCATTCAATCGTTAGCACCCACTGCTACTTGGCATCACGTTTCGTCTGATGACAACCCCGCCGATTGCGCGTCTCGTGGTTTAAATCCAATGCATCTCCTGCAGCACCTGCTATGGTGGGCGGGGCCCACTTGGTTACGCAATTTTGATTTGGTCGTAGGTAAATCGGAGATACCAGATTTGGAAAATGACTCGATAATGGTAGAAGAACAACGCAAGGTTGTCTTAGTTCTTCAAACAGAAGAAAGTTTTTTTGATCGCATATTGAGTACCTTCTCTTCTCTTCGAAAAATATTACGCATTATCGCAGTGTGGCTACGGTTTGTCAAAAATCTTAAAACTAAAACTCGAAATTTTGAGGCCTTAAGTGAGGATGAAATAAACTACGCATTGACCCTGCTCGTTAAACATGTCCAACAACAAGTATTCACCTCGGAAGTTAAAAATCTGGAATCTTGGAAGGCCTATATTTGTGTATTTCTATGCTTTAGTACTAAAGCTATTCATATCGAATTAGTGTCGGATTTATCCACAGAAGCGTTTTTGGCCGCTTTACGGCGATTCGTGGCTCGTCGAGGACGTTGTTCTTATATTTATTCAGATTGCGGTACTAATTTCGTTGGTGGCTATCGCGAGCTTAATCGTCATATGAAATCAGCCGCAGAACGTGAACGTCTTCGGTGGCATTTTAACCCCCCATCAGCCCCTCACTTTGGAGGGATTTGGGAGGCCGGCATTAAGTCGGTCAAAACCCATTTACATCGTCTTATAGGAGAGCAAATCCTCACATTCGAAGAATTGTATACGGTTCTAACTCAAATTGAGTCAGTACTTAATTCGCGTCTTCTTTGCCCGGTTAGCGCCGATCCTAACGACCTCTCAGTTTTAACCCCTGGCCATTTCTTGACGTTAGAACCTCTTAGCGCACCTCCTGATTCAGACTTATCGTCATTGAAAATAAATCGATTAACGCGCTGGCAATTAGTCCAACGTCTGCACCAAGATTTCTGGTCACGATGGCATCAGGAATATTTACACACTCTTCAGCAACGAAGTAAGTGGAATACTTCTTCAAAACCAATCGTTCCTGATACTTTAGTGATTGTTAAAAATGAATGCCTATCTCCTTTACGATGGCAGTTAGGAAGAATCGTCGCGGTGCATCCTGGTGCAGATGGGGTCGTCAGAGTTGCTACAGTACGTACCTCCCAGGGTACGCTCAAGCGCCCAGTGGTAGAGCTTTGCCCTTTACCTGTTCCTACAGTTTCGTAAAACGCGGAGCCTTTTAGGTGGGCGGTATGTTAGAATTTAGTTTAATTTAGTATGGGCTCAGAGAATTTTTGTTTATTTATTTTGAATTTCTCCCGCGGTCATGCGCGATTCGCAAAGGGTGGTTTTTTAGTTTTAAGTGGTGGCGCGCGTGTGACCTTGAAGAAGTTGGTGTTGAGTTCTTGGTTTGAAAAGCGCATCAGGTAGTTTCGTTCCGCTTCGTGTTTTTTCCTCTCCAAAAGTACAAGCTGGCCGGCGAAGAATTTTCCAAAGACGCCAAAAGGTAAGAACCACCCCAAGCTCGCCGCTCTTATTTATTTTTTTTTCTCTTGTAACTTGAACTGCCCATACGAATTTAGCCGCTTACAAAGATACACAATAATCCCTTTTGGCACATTATTACCCTCTTAAATTAAATTTAGGTAAAGGTTTACACTTTGTATTTTTATTTTTGGATTTGTATAAATTTTACGTATTTTTGAATCGTGTTAGATCTTTACTTTGGTGTTTACAGAAATTAAAAACAAACCCACAAATTCCAATTTTTTTTTATTGGTAATCTATTTTGCTTATTTAAAAAACACTGCAACCTGTCCAAATCCAACTTTCAAAAACGCGTGTTTTTTAAAATGTATATGGCAACATCAATAACCCAAGAAATGTGAAGTATAAATAGCACCTCTAATGATTTTCTATTATAATGACCATCAGTTGTATGACAACGAAAGGTTTACTGATCTCACATAACATTATTTCCAGTTTTTGTAATATTAAACTCAGTATTTATGATTTGAAAGTGTACCAATAAAAAAAAAATAACGTAAAGTGTTCGTGGATAACTGGTCTTTAAAACACCTGATCTGTTCACGCGTGTTTTAAAGACCTCAATATCTACTTACATATTAATACTATACTGTTTTGCATATAGAATTATTTCTTACAGATTATAATTACATATTTCTATTCAAAAACTTTTTATTCTTCCCGTAGATGCAAAATAAATTTATTAGATTGGGTTTGAACAATTTCTTCCTAATAAATTTAATACTACTCTTGGTTCAATCGTCCAAGATAAACATGTTTCTAAAACAAATTGCGTTTCTTAAAGTCTTAAGGTTTCTTAAGACTTTTAAATTTTGAAAAATGCATTTCTCAAGATTTAAAAATTGTGTAAATGAGAATTTGAGTATACTTTAATTTAACAATTTAAGGAATTTGTAATTCTTTGAATTTTTGGCGAACAAATTTTTTAATTCTGTTTTTTTCTTGGTAACATTTTAAGCCTTCTTTTAAGTATCTGAATCCTAGATTATAAACACTATTTTAAAACACGTTTCTGATAGCAACGTGTTTTAAATTAAAATGTGCCAACAAAAACGCTTAAAATTCGACAGCCTGCGAACATTAAGCTTGTGTTTTCGCACCCATATTATTAATAACTATTAATAGTGTGTGAATTCTAAATAAAAAAGCAAGATTTTTAAATTATGAGATTGTGAGTTTCAGAAGAGTTAAGACAAATTCAGAAACTGGCACATCGAGAAGCCAAGAAATTGAAAAATTGAGAATCTAGCCAAACTATGACTCTATTTTAGTATAAAATGTAATTTTCAATAATTTGCAGCTCATTACGTGTCTAATGCTTTATTTTACTTTATTTTCGTTAATAAAAAAACTGTTTTTTTATTATAATTACGTATACTTACGATATTTCCACAAATTCGGCAACTTTATGTTCATAGAATAACAATTCATAATTTGGAACTTTTGTCTCTTTTTTTATATATGGTGAAGAAAATGGAGCACAATTATTAATAATTTTTTATAAAGTGCCAGAAAATGCCTTTAGTATAAAACGTTGAATTATTTAGAGACGAAAGTAATAACGGCCAAAAAATAAAAATACGAATTTAGCTTGTTTATTATTATGCAATAACTTTTTAATGGTTGAATAAATTAAAATGTGGAATGTGGGCCAGTTTTGAACTTGACCATCACAGATTGTAAACAAAATAATAATTAATATTAGTTATTTATGTAAAAAACTCGATCAACAATAACAGTTTATTTCATTTCTTCCTGTACTCTATATTTTGATCACGAGCTGTCTACTTCAGATGAAACAAATTCAGCTCGTTTAGTAAAAAACTTGTAAAAACGTGACGGTGCAGTTAAAAAATCGACGCCACAATAATAGAAATCAATAAAAAATCATTTGCTTTATTTGAATTTGTTTTTATTAATTAATTTGAATGGTCCCGGGAATTCTTGTACCGAAAGAGGTCAAGTGCACATATGCCGAAATTCATTTTCGTAGTTATATTATAAAATAATTAAGGAATAGTTATTTACATAATCAGTTATGAAACAACCGATTTTGTTTAACGAGCATTATGTTTACCAAAATGGGTGAGCTCAGCGACAAAAACTTCTACTACTCATTATTAATTGCGCTCGTAGTGTTTATTTTTTGTTCTTCGAATAAATTCAATATCAGTTAAATTTATGTCAGTTATCACACATAAAAAGTATTATGGATACCTATTTGAAATTTTCAAAATATATAAAAATGAGGCAGTGATCAGTTTTGAAAGATTTTTTTACTTACCCAAACACCACATCAATTGAAGAGATGGGATATGGAGATTCGTTCGTTTCACAACGCATTTTTGTGATTTTTCCTTCAAGTCCCATATGTCTGAATTTAAGATTATAGCATTTTTCTAAATTTTCCGTAAATTTGTGGACATTTTTTGTAAAGTCGTCAAGTGCCACATCGGGACACGTTTCTTTAATACAAATTCCATGTCTCAGAATATCATGTCTGTAATTTCTTTTCTCCAAAGATGTTTTCTTCAATATTGAAAATACTTAATCAAAATTTCAAAGTTGTATGATATAACCTACCTCAATTAATTTCCATATTGCAGATGAATTATTTTCATTCGGATACAACTGAAACGTAATGGAGCAATATAAAGAATCGTTTTGTGATAACAAACAATTATCATATTCATCAAAATGAAAAACGTTTGGCATAGATGCATATTCGGAATCTAAAATAATAATTATTATTACTTTCAAATCAGTTTGAGTTTGTGGTACCTGGAATTTCAGGAGATCGTGAAAAAAACAAGACAATAATGTTCCAGTATTCTCGAAGCCACATTGTACTTTTATGATGTAGAAAATATGTAAGTAACTATGCTCAATAAGCAACAGTGGTTTTTGATAAAGCACGTTTTTTTAAGTTTTACGTAATTTAGAAATGGTGTAGTGAAATGAATAGTCGATAAAATTAGAAACGGCTTGTTTAAGATTTGTAATTATCTGAGATTAAATAAATAGATGGTGTTACAATTAGCTCTGGTCGAGTGTTTCAAACGCTTAGAAAATTATACAGAAACAGAGCACAAAGATTGTTTTTGGTTTTTTCATAATGTTGTTCTTCTCAAATGTTTAACAAAACTATAGAAAATTGTTTATGTTAAAATTATATTTGCCAAGTGCTTAAAAACCGGTGCCCCAACTCAATGGCAGCTTACATATAAACGTAAAAATAAGTAAAAAACATCTTTGTATCAAAGTTATTGTTAAATAACGAATTTTAAATAAATGATATATGGCAACGTTATCCAACAGTCGCAATGAAATTTGATCAGCAATAATAATAATAGTAATTTATTGTATAGGTGTTTTAGAAAGTATTTTATCCACTCGTTAGCTTGAGTGTTGAGTGTTAAATATTCTTATTAGCTGTTTCAAAACTATAAAACGCCAACGTCGCATTTTCTCTCAAAATTAGCTGTTATAAATTATTCAACCGATTCAAGAAAATAATAGCTAAAGTAATTTATAGTTTCAATGAGAGATCTAAATCATTAATACTTATTTTACAATTTTTACAATCTTATTTAAACAAATTTAGCTGTTTGCCCGTTAAAACCGTTAAAATCTCCCAAAATAATGGAAAATTACCTCAAGAACGCTCTAAAAAACTAACAAAATACCTTGTTTTTACACACCCCAAAACGGCTTTTTACTTCTGGACCAGGACATTTGGCGTCTTAAAATTCAAGGCAGAATCCTACAAATTTAGTGTTTTCCCAAAAGTAAACATCCGATAAAGACCTAAAACCCTTCAGAAAACATTAATTTTTATGCACCTCAAAAGTACCAAATATCAATAGACCACCAAAAATTGGGCATATGAAAAAACAGTTGAAAATCATGCAAAATTATCTCACGAGCACTTTAAAAAACTTACAACATACCGTGTTTTTAGACACTCCAAAATGGCTTTTTATCTCTGGACCAGACCAATTGGCGCATGCAAAAAAAAGCGAAAAACAACACCAAATCAAATAGGTATATTTGGCGCCTTACAAATTAATGTTGTGAAATTCATTCAAAAATCATAATTTTTTATACTCCCAAATATATAGCTTTTCATTTCTGGACCAAGCCAATTATTGGCGCATGGCAAAGATCGTAAAAATTATTAACAAATAAATTTTGCATACCCCAACTGTATTCAACTATTAACGCGCATAAAAAAGATACACCTAATTGTTCGAAGTCTACTAAAATATCTGAACACTCAATTATGGATTTTCATTTAGAGATCGCTATTAAAACTTTAATGTTATCGTAATTATCAAAAATATCACACGTATACGACAACGTTTAACGTTAATCAAGCGTTGGTAGTTTTAACAAAGACGTGAAGGTAAACGTTCTCATGGCATGGAAATATTTGTTTTCAACACCCCAATATTCGACTATGCCTTCACGATAAATCTTGGATTCAGAATATTTACAGAATTAATAAAAATAAGTGCAAAACATTCCCCGTTTTCATTCCGACTACAATCCGATCTATTCTTACAGCATCTCCTCTTTCACGACAGCTTATACCGTTTATAGGTACGTTTATACGTATGTGTCTATCGAGGAGAATCATCGGCACGACCATCAATCCTGAATTCGTCTTCGACGCATGAGCCTTTGGCGAATCAACAGGACAGGTCATTGTTGTTCGATATTTCTGTAAGTTATGAATAGATGGAAGAGAACCGAGAAATGTTTTGAGAATATTTGGCAGCACTCAGTTGTCCGTCAATCTTCGTGGGTCCTCAATCTCTATGGCCACTCGAGATCTCACCAGTTCAGATTTAAGAACAACTCTATTCTCAATAAAAAAAGGCGGCGATAGGAATCGAACTCATAACCTTTTAATTATCTGTCTAACTCTTTACTAACTGAGATATTTCGGTCTTGTCCATTCTAATTCCGACAAGGTCCTCATGAGCGAAGCGGTTTCTAATCAACTACAATAATACATCAAATTGTGCAATATTACGAAATCAAAAAAAAGTTGGATTCGCAAGTAATTCGAACCCGAGACCCCTTGGCTTGGATTGAAAGCAAATATCTTACCAACACACCCATAATAGCTCTTGTACAATCGTTTTCAAATTGAATATCTTATATTGTCGATCCTAATTTTCTTATTTATTAAAAAAATGAAATTCGCTTTGCATGCTACGCACTAATGTACATAACAATTATTGTATCCAAATTAAATTTATTTTTTAAAGGTAAACACGCACGTAATACGCTGAATACGCTCGATCGTGCAGCGCTTAAATTTAATAACGAATAACGTTATTATTAGCGTTTTTATTAAACATAAGACGGTCGATGGTCGAGCGTTGTTTTCCTTCAAAAATACGCTGACACATCGGCCTACTCGTTTAAAAAAACGGGTTTACTGTAAAAGCAATTTTTTTTCCGTTATAGAAATTGTTCTTAATCTTATTGTAGTATTCAACGATAAGCAACCAACAATATCATTATTGTTACGTAGTTATAATTTGTTTTTGTAACACAACTTACTAGATTTGAAGTTTTTTTTTAATTTTGTAATTGTGATTTTAAAAAGCTTAAATATTTTTATAATAAAGTTTAATGCAAAACGATAATATGGATGGCGCCATCTAGTCCAGGATCACGCGCGGCGCTGTTTCGGTCGATAATTCAATTTGGCTTTTTACGAATCTGTTGCGTTGACAGTTGACAGTTAACACCGCAGCAGCAACTATCAATTTTCAGTGCATTACACGTTTTTAATAGGTAATAGTCAATATTTATTAAATGTTATAAGTAAAATGCAATTCGTCTGACATTATGTTCATTTTCAGCGATTATGTCTAAAATTAAAGTAAACTGAATCCTGACCCACGAACATTGTTGTAATCGTTTTTCATGCTGGATTTATACAGATAATTTTTACTTTTACTTTCAGCTTTATTTTTCTTCAAGAAAGTTAAAGTAATGGATTCATATGCGAGCGTTTATACAAATTTTTTTTTTCTTTTTTTCTTTAAGCAAAGATGGGCATCTTTTAACTTTTATTTAAGAAAATAAAAATTTGTTAAGTGCGCAAGCGCATAGAACCAAAGACAGCACGGCAACAGGCCTACGACACGAGGCGGAAATTCGCGGCAGCAGCTCTTATGTTTTTTGCGTAGGTGGGCCCGCCTCAACCGTCGATTCGAGATGCTATGAATATGCTACTTTTAAATGAAGCCTACCACAACGGTTCGGCCTACCTTAACGATTTTTCGACGGCGAGAGTTTTAAAATATTGTAATTTTCTTTACGGACTCGCAGATGGAGTTAAACTTACCTTTGACTATCCAAATTAATAGAACGCATGCAATTATATGTTATATGAACATAAAAACGTAAAATGCAGTAGCTATTATTTTAGTTTTATTAACTAGATTTGAATAATTTCATCGAATAAGAGTGAGCAAGGATTGTAGAGAGTGGGGAGTGCCTACCTCAACCGTCATTTTGACGGTGTTGCCAGTGTTGGTACAATTGTACCAGATTTGGTACACTGAAGTGCATAATATACAATGACACTACTTTAAAAGAAAACAGCTAAATCTGGTACAAATATTCACCTGAAGATTTTGTTTTTTTTTACTCAAATTTATAAAAAGCGTCATCTAGCGTTTTAGCTCATTAACTCACAGCCCACCTCTCATTTTACAACTTAGCACACGTCCATTTGCTGAGTTTATGTTTGAGTTGTTGACATAACCTATGGTAAAATTGCGCGCTTGCTTGTTATGAACATTCATGTACCTAAGTCTGTAACCATAGACATGTAACATAGTAATGGCTTAACTGCATTCAGCGCAGTGTTTTTCTTTCTGATTGTGCTTGTTAGCTCTTAACAATGGAAAAGAGGTAAATATCATTTTATTAAATGTTTTCGAATTTCATCAATAATTTAGGCAAGATGAAACTGAGTCCGAATCTGAGCCTGAGGTGTCCAACGGATGTGCCTCAGAAGCAGGTTATAATACGGAAACGGAGAAAAAAAAGTCCGGTACTGAGAGTAAAAAAAGAAAAATAAATTATGCACATAAATTTAATGAAAAATTAGTGCAAGACTACCCTTGGCTCTCTTGCAAAAATGGAAAATCATTTTGTGAAGTGTGCACCACGTTAGTTGCTGGGAGTGCCTCTCATATAAAAAGACATGTAAATTGTTAAAAACACAAAATAGTAATTTTTGTATTAAGTGCGCGAAATGAGTGTTTTTTTAATGGCGCCTGAGAATGTTATTTTAGTCGAGACCGCCAGGTCGAGACCTAAAAGACATTCGAAGGCGCCATTAAAACATGAATTTCGCCACGAAATACAAACAACGTTTTTTCTACAGCCTCCAGATGAAGAAAAAAGTAACAGAAATTAGTTGGAACAAAATGGTCTGATAAATCGAGTTGCTTGCATGGTTACGATGATAAATAAAAGTGATAGTTGCGAAAAATTTGTCACAATAGGTATTTTTGTTGAAGAAGTGTGATGGATTTTAGCAGCGAAAACGAAATAGATGCAATTGCAAGCGCGGCAGTGTCGAATCTTTTGCCTGCTAAATCAAGACCGCAGTACGAAAAAACGTATCTTCAGTTTCGGCAGTGGTGTTCTATGAAAAAGATTGATCAAGTAACGGAAAATGTTTTGTTGGCGTATTTGGAAGAAAAGTCTACCACCTTAAAGCCACCAACACTCTGGGCCCTTTATGCGATGTTGAAAGCCACCTTAAACGTTAAAGAGAATATCGATACACGTAAGTTTCCGAAGTTAGTGCCCTACCTGAAAAGCAAAAGCGTAGGTTACAGAAGCAAGAAGTCGCAAATTTTAGACAAAGAAGACATTAGCAAGTTTATTAATGAAGCAGATGACAAGATATATTTACTGATGAAGGTAAACTTATCATATTAGTGTAATACAAATCAAAACAACTCGTTTTATTTATAGACTGTGCTAATTTTGGGTATATCGGGAGCCCTTCGACGTGAAGAATTAGTTAAAATGAAGCTAACTGACATAGAAGATAAACAGTCTGTCTTAATTGTGAAGGTGCCTGATACAAAAACCCACTGCGAACGAATATTTACTGTTTCAAATTTAGAAAATATAGAAATTGTCAGAAAATATAGAGCTTTGCGGCCTCCACGGGCGACTAGTGACCGTTTATTTTTAAAGTATACCAACGGAAAATGTGTGAATCAAAATGTTGGAATTAACAAAATCGGAGAGATACCAAGTTTGATTGCAAAGTGGCTTAACAAAGACGAACCTAAAAAATATACTGGTCACTGCTTCAGAAGAAGCTCTGCCACTCTTTTGGCGAATGCTGGAGGTGATCTAATTTCAATTAAACGTCATGGGGGCTGGAGAAGCAGCACAGTGGCAGAAAGTTACATCGAGGACTCTTTGAATAATAAAATTGAAATTGCCAATAAAATTCAACCTTCTTCCTCCACAGAAGAAAACAAAATCACTCAACCTTCTACATCGGCTTCTTTTAATGGCGAAAATAACTTTCATTTACAAGCGTCTTCACTCAGGCCTCTGGGGATAAACGGGGGCACGTTTTCGTCATGCACATTTAATTTTCATATGTCAAAGTAAATATCTATTATTATTGTTTTGTAATATTGTTCTGTATAATTATAAAACCTTTAAAACTACCTCTCATTATCGATCCGTCTCTTCATTTCGGTTGCTGTTGATGTCTTTTCGTGTTACTAAAATTGTAACAGAAATAAGTTGGAACAAAATGATCTGAAAAATCGAGTTGCCTGCACAGTTAAAAAATATTATTTTTTCACTGTGAAACCGTGAAAAAATAATATTTTTTCACAGTGAAAAAACGTCAAACTTCGCGCATAGGTAACCATGCATAAATGTCACGATTTTTTGACGGCTGTAGAAAAAGAAAATTTAAGCTGCTAAGTTAACGCCTAGTATTAAAAATTTTTCTACAAATGATGCTGAAAAAAAAACATTTAAAAAAAGTTTACAACAGCGAATTAAAATTAGTTATGTTCTTGCATAATGGAACATATACCAAGTCTTCTGTGATCAGTGTGTCCTGATTCTGCTATTGCAAAAGACATTAAATGCAGTAGAACAAAAGCCACTGCTATAACTAATGAATGCATGGCGTTAGAAAGTCTGGAATGCTTACAAAAGCAACTTCAAGAATCTGGAAATACTTTCTCCCTCATCATTGATGAAACGACTGATGTGTCTGTGAAGAAGTCTTTGGCTATTGTAATAAGATATTGCTTAAATGATTTGTCAAGAGATAGGTTTTTTGGATTAGTGAAAGTTGAAGAATCAAATGCAGAATCTTTGTTTAATATTATTATTAAATTATTGAAAGATAATAAGATCGATTTAAAAGGGAACTCAACCCAAACATCTTTGTACTGGGTTGCACGTCTCATTCATTGCATCTAGCAGCATCTGCTGCTTGTTCAAAAATACCAAAAGACCTAGAAGAATTTGTAAGAAATTTATATAACCATTTTTCTAATAGTCCTAAACGTATTGATCAGTTAGAAGAATTTCAAAAATTTTTGGATTTAAAACCATTTAAAATGCTTCGACCATGCCAAACTAGATGGCTGTCCTTACAGGTAAAAAAGACAATACCATTGTGTCATATTTATCTATAAACAATTTTTTTTTATTTTTAGGCAGTAATGGACAGAATAATTTTATTGTGGGATTCTCTGCAACTACATTTTACGAATTTTTTGTTTGAAAGTTTGAGAAATGCTTTAGACTGCGAAACTAAATTGTTAGAAGGTTTAAGAAACCCTGTATATAAGATGTATCTTCTCTTTTTGTCTTACATTTTAGGAATTGTTAACCAAATAATTTTGCAGTTTCAAAGTGAAGGTACTCAAATTCATCTTTTGTACAACAAATTTACTGCTCTTTACAATACTGTTTTAAGAAATTATATTAAAAAGTCTGTTATTGATAAGACTGAGTTACCAAAAATTGCACTTGCTAATCCTGATTATTTTGTGGAGCTAGATAATCTTTATATGGGTGCAAATGTAGATCTATTTATACAACAAATTAATATTGACGCGACAGAAGATCAAAAGTTTAGAACTAATATATTATCTTTTTATATTGAACTCGCTAATCAAATAAGGAAACGTTTTAATTTTGAAGACAAGTTTCTAATGTTTCTTTCAACTTTCGAACCTAAAGTTGCAATGAGTGGCGAAATTCCTTCTATAGTGAAAAGTAATTTATATTTTGGCAACAACATCATAACTAATTTGGAAGAATTAAACAACGAGTGGAGACTTTTACCAGACATTGCCTGTTTAAAACAGTATACAAATTCTGATTTTATTGAATTTTGGATAAAAGTTTTTAACTTGAAAAATGAAATTAATATGCCAATGTTTCCTAACTTGACTAAACTTGTGAAAGCCATAATGTGTCTACCTCATTCATCAGCCGCTGCCGAGCGTATCTTTTCTAAATTAAATCTTATTAAGAGTGATTCTAGAAATCGTTTAAGTGTTGAAACATGCAACTCAATTATATTAAGTACTGAACTGATGGAAGGTACAAAGAAGTGTTTTAACTGGGAACCACAAAAATCATTGTTAGAGAAAAACGTAACAAAGACATTAAAAGAAATTTTCAGTATTTATATAGTTTTAAGAGAATATATTTTGTGTTAGTATTTTTTGTTTTATATTATTATAGGGTTTATTTTTTGTTATTTAAATTTAATAAACTTATGAACAAAAAATGTTTGTAAACTTATTTTTTGCCTTTTTCACTTTTTTCATAAAATTTTATATCGAAAAAAAATTGGTACTTTAAAAAGGAAACTGGTACATTTTGTTTCTTTAGGTTGGTACACAATTATTAAGCCATCTGGCAACGCTGAGGCCACTCCATGCTTTTGTATAGGGACTGAGATCTCGTGTCGTGGGCCTGACGCCAACCTAAACATTGAACACTATCGATAACCCGTTGAACTTTTACAACATCAAATTTAATGAAACTACATATTTTTGTCTCTGAACCCTTTATTTAATTATAAAACTTCAAGGTTATAATGCAAAAAGTATAAACAATAATAAATAAAATAACAAATAATACCAGCAAATTATGTTTCTGAATAAGCAGTTGGCTTTTTTAGAAATTTTATTTCAAGTAATTACAAGCGCGGTGAGACATAGAGTGTCTCCCCTCTACAATTTAGCATATATTTATAATATAAAAAATGTTTACTAAGCATTAAGCACTAAGGGGATATTTTGCACATATAATTCCTCCCCTCTTAGCCCGAAACTCCGGAGAGGAACTAAAATTTGGCATCGCGGGGTAGTTCTACTGGCTCAGGGGCTTCTTCCGTTTGGTTTCTTCGCCGAAATGCTATCTTCTGCATCATAAACCAGATGGCTAAGGCTAGAAATACAAAATACAATATAGCAGTTCCGGTTAGGTGCCAAATATTTTTGCTATCTTCGTAGGGGTACATCTGAAGTCGAGGCAGGTTGTTAGTTAAACTTGTAACTTGAAGGGTCCTCAAGGTTAGCTTGGGAATCTTCACATTATTTCTTGCAGGAAGTCTGAAGTCTTCTAGGATTATGGGTTTTCCTTCGGTTGTGTCATTAAAAATCAGAAGTTGATCATTGACGTATTTTTGGCAGTTTAGTTGATTTTCGAAGAGAAAGACACCTTGGATTTGGTGTTGTGCCAAAACATTGGAGCAAGAAGTTTTGATGGGAACTGGTACCGGAAAAATGCCTAGATACTGATTAATTTCGGGAACGAATTCGAGAGTTTGGAGCCTGTTGAGCTGGATTGGAAGACATTTTTCGAACGTGTTTTTAAATAGGATTTCCATTTGACAAGAAATATTAACATAGGTCCTTAATTCATTTTTACAGAAGTATTCCTTTTGGATTTTGTCACAGATGTCTGTTAACGGCCACAAATAGGACTCGCCTTTTAAAACATATTTTGCAGATGGTATGATTGTTTGAAATTTCTGGTCTGGAAGAGGTATTAAGTAAAATAATTCTAATTCACGTGTTTCGTACAAAGGAAAAGAAAGAAAATAAATTATTTCAAATTTATTAATGACACATTTGGTTGACAAAATTCTTTTATAATTTTGAATGTTTTCAGATTTTACAGGAAATGGTAAATGATTTTTATAAATAGATTCGATTTTCAAAAGTTCTTTGAAAAGTTCTTCATTTGTTATTATGCTTGGGTGAACAGTTTGTAATTTACAAAATGCCAATGAATTTTCAATATCTTGAGCAATATTCAAAATTACATTGAATAAATGACTAAGCTGGTTTAAGGTGTCTTTGATAAATAAAGTGTTTATTTGATTTCTTGTGACGTTTTGAAATTTTGATGTTAACGAGTACAATGCTCTCTCGTTATGTTCGATATCCTTTATAGTTTTTTCGAATTTATTAATTATTTCTTGATTAATTGAATATTGATTAGTCAGTTGATGTGCGATGTTATTTTGATTTTGTTTTATTGTGTTAATGACACTAGTTATTCTTTCATTATCTTCGGAGTCCATATTTCCTGTAATAGTTTTTATGATTGATCCTAATATGTTAACTAATCCTCTTTTTGCTCGTTTATTTTGGAAAAATGGGTAAAGTTTTTCGTCTACAAGATTAATGTTATAATGAATAATTTTTAAATAATTTTGAATTTCTTTTTGAGTTTCAGTTTCATTAGCCGTTGAGTTTTTCACGATTTCTAAGTAGGTTTGCAATTTATTATATTCTGTTAAAAGACCGGAAATATCAAAATAGTGGATCATGTGATGGGAAGAAGATTGAAGCCTTGCTTTACCTAAATTTATGGGAAGGATGCCAGGGTTATTTGTAATGTTTCGGTCTGACGAAACGGTAACCATTAGCCAGGTTACGAAGATGTACCTGCAATGGAATTTTCTTGTTTAGTTGGTCGTTTAACATTATCCATATGGAGTTTATTAAATTTTCTGCCGGTTTTTGATTTATTGATTTTAGGTTTTATCGTTTTACGGTCACGATTTGTCTCTAAAATTTCTTCTTTCTTATATCGATTTCGAACTTTTGATCTAAAATTACTTTTTACGAAGACTGTGTCAGGTAATTTAGTTGGTATGTTTTCCCTATTTTCATTTAATTTGGTTATTAATTTTTCTTTGTTTTCTGTTAGCCGTTTGTTAATTTCTTTAAAAATGATTTGCAGTTTTTCTTTATGAGACTGTAAATGGTTGTTTAAAATTACATATTCTAAATTAATATCTCCAATTTCTTGTTCATTGTTCAAATTCAAAACATTGAAAGGGGTTAGTTTTGTGGTACTGTGGATGGAATTATTATAGGCAATTGTGGCATATAAAATTTTTGTTGAGATTGGGTCTTTAGAAAATTCAGGACGATTGTTGAGTAAATTTAGATGTTCTAAAAATGTTGAATGGAAACGCTCTATAAGTCCATTACTTGCTGGGTGATGAGGGCTACAGAAATGGACATCAATTTTGTGAAGTCGGAAAAATTCTGTTATAACACCATTATCGAATTCTGATCCATTATCATTACAATCAAACTGGGGACAGAATGATGACTAAAGAAAATCAGTAATTTTTTCATTATTTCTATTGCTTGCATGTTTTCGAGTAGATATACTTGAGCATATTTACTGAAAGCATCAATGATTGTTAAAAACTTGTGGGATTGGTATTTTAATACGTCTATATGAACAATCTCGAATGGTTTGGTCGGTGTCGGAGTCAAATTGAATTTTAGCTTCAATGGTTTGCGGTCGTATTTTACAGCTTTACATATTTCACATTAGTTGATAAAATTTTGAATAGCTTTTTGCATGTTAGGCCAATAGTAACGTGATGAAATTTTCTGTAGGGTTTCATTAATGCCACGATGATTAGATTTACCGTAATGGTAGTTTTGAATTATAGCAATTTGTTCTTCGGGGGATTCGACGTCTTCTAAAATTTTAAGGTGCCTTTTAAATAATATTGATTCATTGAAATGTTCTCTTAAAATGTTTCCGGTTATTTCATAAAGTTCGTCCGATGCGAAGTGACATGCATATGATACTTGGGGTATAACATAATTTTTTATAAAGTTTAGGATATTATTTTTCGAATCATTGCGTGAAATTTGGACTGTTATTCTTTGTTTTGAAGTTTCAAATAATTTGATTACTACTGGATCTGAAGGATTGTTTGTAACGGAAATGAATTGAATTTGATTTTTGCCAAAATTTAACGGGTTTTCAGAAATAGGTATTAAACAGACGGGGTTTTCTTCGTTAGTATGAATTGTAATGTTATCGTCGTTTTCATCGATATTTTGGTCTAAATCTTTATCGGGTTCTACGCGGGTAGAACTTATGTCATCTTCTTTATTAATGAGTTCTTGATTAAATTTTTTTATATATTCGAATATTGGTTTATCCGAATAATCTGTTTCTGGTTCAGAATTGTCTGGGGTTGTAGCCATGTTTAAATTTGGAGGTCGCGATAAAGCGTCGGCGTTACTATTTAATTTTCCTTTTTTATAGTGGATTTCGTAATCAAATTCTTCAAGACGTAAACGCCATCTGACTAATTTAGAGTTAGGCTCTTTAAGCGAAAAAAGCCATTTTAGTGGTTGATGATCGGTGACTATTTTAAATTTTCGTCCATACAAATAAGGGCGAAAATATTTGGTTGCCCAAACAATGGCAAGCAGCTCCTTTTCGATTGTGGAGTAGTTAATTTCATGTTCGTTCAGGGTTCGCGAGGCGAATGCGACAGGTAAATCGCTACCGGCGTAATTACTTGCATCAGTCGTCAAAATAAATTGTTTGTCAAAATCTGGGTATTGTAAGATAGGATCATTGGTTAAAAGGTTTTTGCAAAATTCAAAACAATTTTTGTAATCAGTTTCATTTGGGTCAATTTTATGGTCTTTCTTTAGTCGAATAGTTAATGGTTTTGTAATTTTTGCGAAATTTTTAATGAATTTTCGGTAGTATCCAATTAAACCAAGAAAACCTTTGAGTTATTTCGGTGTTGTTGGAATACTATAGTCTAAAATAGCTTTAATTTTGTCTGGATTTGGTTTTATACCTTCCGGGGTAATGACGTGTCCTAAATAATTTACTTCTTTTTTTAAAAATTCGCTTTTATCCAATTGTATCTTAAAGTTAAATTTGCGTAGTTGGTCAAAAACAGCTGTTAATTTTTGAATATGTTCTTGTAAAGATGTCGAGAAAACGATTATGTCGTCTAAATACACAATGCAACAGTTATTTACGATACCGCGTAATACATTGTCCATCACACGTTGGAATGTTGATGGGGCGTTTTTCAAGCCGAAGGGCATTCTGACGAATTCGTAATGCCCATTTTCTACCGTAAATGCAGTTTTTTGGACATCGTTTGGGTCTACTTCTATTTGGTGGAAACCGGAAGCAAGATCGATTGTGCTAAAGTATTGACTACGACCCAGCTTATCGAGTATGTCATTGATATTTGGTAAGGGGTAACGATCTTCGACTGTTTGTTCGTTAAGTTTTCGATAGTCGATGACTATTCTCCATTTGCGTTGCCCGGAAGCGTCTAATTTTTTGGGTACTATCCAAATTGGAGAGGACCATGGCGAATCAGAAGGTCGGATTATGCCTTGTTTTAGCATTTTGGATATTTGATTTTGTACCTCCGTTTTGTGAATGTGGGGGTAACGATATGTTTTAGTGTGTATGGGAGTCTCGTCCTTCAAATTAATTTTGTGTTTCACTGCATTTGTAAATGTTAGGTTGTCAGAATCAAAATAAAAAATGTCTGAATAAGATTTCAGCAACTTTACTAAATTTTGACGCTCTTCTTTGTTACAGTGGTCTAATCTTACTTTGGAAAAATCAAAATTTTGTGCTTGAGGTTCAAGGTTGTTTAAATTTGGTATATCAAATTGGTCGTGTGGAATCACTTTAAATGGATGAGAGATGTCGACTTTTGTATGTTTGTTAGTAGGGTTTATTAACGACGTTAAAGCGAAATTATTTTCGACTTTAATGAGACTTTCGTGAATTTCTAGGTCTGAAAATGTATGTTTTGGTAAAAGGGCAGTTCCATTTTTAACGTTTGCAATCTTAATTTTTATTACTTGTTCGGAATTTGACAGGACTTCGATATGATTATTGTAATCACATAATTTTTTAAAGTTTATATCGATTTGGGTATTGGGAAGAAAGAGTTTGCCCAAGTTAAGGTCAATGTTTGCTTGGAGTTGTTTTAAATTATCAATGCCAAGTAAACAATCGAAATATTTGTGAAATTTGAATATATGGAACTTAACGATTTTAGTTTTACTTTTAAAAATTTTGGGACAGGGTATGGAAACGCTAAATTGTTCTTTTGTACAACCGTGCGCTGTAGAAATAATAAACGGGTCATTTTTTATTAATTCAGCAAAGTGAAGTTTTGCTTTTTCTGGATTTATAAACGATTTCGTGGAACCAGTGTCGATTAAGCATTTTAATTTACAGTTTGGAAAGGGTATAACGATATAAGGCAATTGTGAAGGGTTGCCGTCAATATTTAATAATTCAACATGTCCGAGGCTGCTTCTTCTAAAAAAGGTTCTGAATATTGTTCAAAATTTGGTTCAAAAAATGAGGTTGATGCACCTTTATTTGTTTCATTATTATCATCAGGACATTCTTGAATTTCAGATTGGTCATTTACTTCATTTTCGTTGTTGTGCAATTCTTCCGCATACCAATTTTGCTGAGGTTGTCGAAAATTATAATTTGGTTTATTTGGAACTGTGTTTCTGGTACTTATACTCATTGGAACTGGTTTGTCTAATTGGGTTTGTCGTGGTTTAAATACTTTAGATTGATTTCGGTTTTGATTGAAATTTTGCTGACGGTTAAAATTTTGGTGTGGTTGAGGTAAGGGTTTGTACACCATTGGGTTTGGTCTGTTGTGATTAGTTTGGGGTTTTGTAAATTTGGTCTTGTCATTTATGTTGAAATCATTGGTCAAAATTCGTAAAGCGTCGCCCAAACTTGCCGGTTGTCTAGTGGATAAATAATCTCCTAAGGGGTTGTTTAAATGTTTTAGAAAAACTCTTAAGGCCAAATGATTCGAATTTTGAATTAATGCGTCTCTGGCAGTAACGACTACTTGGGTCGAAATATAGCTGATTTGCAGATTCAAGTTTTCTTGAATTCTTGTGAAAAATTCTAGTGGTTTCAGGTTGCCCTGTCGCAAATTACACAATTCGATGGTTAACGTCTGTAAGTCACGTTTGTCCGCGTATGTTGCTAATAACGCAGTTTTGAGGTCGTTCCAGTTTTTAATTTGATACGAAGCTATGTGAGCAGCAGCTTCACCTTTTATTTTATTTTTTATCGATTTTATTAATAAGGTATTTTGAAAATCATTTGCATCTTGTACATTGTAAAACTTATTAATTAACTGTTCACTTGTAGCAATGAACTCGCTTAATAAAGCTTGATTTCCGGTAAATTCCGGTAAAATCTGTAAATATTCAAATTTAAATAATTGTTGATTTTCTGGCATTTTTAATTTTTATTTTTCTTAATACTCAAAAATTTCAAACAATTAATTTTTCGGTTTTCGCCCGAATTTGATAAGATTGGTGCAATTTTTCGAGTCCGAATTTGTTGCAAAATGACATCTACGACTCACCAACTGTACTCCATCTGCCAACGTTGTCTTCAGGTTTTTTCGATAGGCGTCAAAGCGTTGAAACGCACCGTCTTTTGATTGGAAGTCCGTGGAGTTGTCCAGGTCCAGCGGCCACTAGGTGAAAGTCCTCACGCACTTGTTGGGTTCACAATTTTTCGGTGAAAGTCCACAACTTAGATTTTTGGAGGTTCACTTTTTTGGGCACAAGACGTTTCGCCTATCCTACTGACTGCGCCAATTATGTTTCTGAATAAGCAGTTGGCTTTTTTAGAAATTCTATTTCAAGTAATTACAAGCGCGGTGAGACATAGAGTGTCTCCCCTCTACAATTTAGCATATATTTATAATATAAAAAATGTTTACTAAGCATTAAGCACTAAGGGGATATTTTGCACATATAATTAGCATGAAAAAGTCCACGTCACCATAAAGTTTTATTTCGTGGATGCTGTATAAATGCCTATTTTTTAGTTTTAAGTTAAATAAAAAGAAAGAGGAATGTAAAAAGAAAAAGAAAAAGTGGCTGTATAAATCCGGCATCAATGTCATAAAAGAAAACATTGTTTTCGCGTCCAAAACATGGTAGTACTTAATAACTAGAATAATTATATTTATTATACTGTTATCACTGGGAAGTTGTAACACGTGTTGTTTGTACGGTAGGCAAAATTACTTTTCTGAATTTGTGTTTTCGTAAAGGTTTTTAAGTATCGCAGAGAAAATATCTGCTTAAAGCTGACTCGTACTGTAAGTTGATTCTATTCTTAGGGCTAGTTCCATAAAAGTGGATTATACTTTGGATTACGTTATCCCGATTATAACGTTATCCTCCTTAATGTTATCATACCGGTTACCTAGATTTTAATTTTATGCAACGTACATTGAAGCAAAGTAGGTGGATAAGTACGCGATTACGTTTTATGCAACCGGCCCTTAGTTTGATAGTATCATAATCCAGAAAGGTCCAAATCACACAATAGGTATTTCACTGCAGCTATTTTTGGAAGTAGGTGAAATAATATCATTTATCGGAAGAAAGCCATACCTATATTCAGAATACCAATTATTCAATAAATTCAACTTGTTTGTTAAAGTTAACTAATTGCCTTTCGCAGTTACTTTATAATAGCATCAATTTTCTCTTAAAATCAACACCTACGTCTTCACTATAGCATTTATTGATTTTTCGTAACCCAATATTTTTGCTAAATCTTTAGCTTTAAATAAAGGTTGATTATCATTGTCTAATATGAAAAATAAGTCTTGATCATAAACTTTCAAGTAACAGTATTATCTTTGTCAATAATTTAATTTATTTTTTATTATTGGATTGCCGATCCCATTTATACTAGCTGTTTCAGTTTCAGGTTATCGTTTTTCAATTGCTATTTAGGAAGGAAAAAAGCAAGATAATTAGAAAAGGAATATATCCTTATGAATACATGGATTCTTTTGAGAAATTTTCTGAAAGAAAACTTCCATCAATAGATAAATTTTATTCTTCGCTCACAAAAGAAGGAATTTCTCAAGAAGAATTCAAACATGCAGTGAAAGTATGGAAACATTTTAAAATTAAAAACTTGGGTGAAAAGCATGATTTATACTTAAAACTAGATGTTTTGCTGTTAACTGATGTATTTGAAAATTTTAGAGACTTATGTTGGGTGGAAAAGAGTTATGGACTCGATCCTGTTTGGTATTATACAACTCCGGGGTTAGCTTGGGACTGTATGCTCAAATATACTTCAGTGGAATTAGAATTATTAACTGATTATGAAATGTATTTGTTTTTTGAAAAGGGAATTAGAGGAGGTATTTCACAGTGTGGTAACAGGTACTCGCAAGCAAATGAAAATACTCAGATTATCTATATAGATGCTAATAATCTATATGGATGGGCTTTATCTCAGAAATTACCAGAAAAATACTTTAAATGGTTGACTTGTGATGAAATTAAAAATGTCGACGGTATATTGGTATCAGATAGTGATACGGGTTATGTTTTGGAAGTCGATTTGACATTTCCAGTAGACTTAGCTATTCATAACAAATTCAATGATCTCTCTTTAGCTCCGGAAAATAGAATTCCTCCGGGCGGAAAAGTAGAAAAACTACTTTGTCATTTCTACGATAAGAAAAATTATATAATTCATTACGAAACATTACAAAAATTTAGGTATTAGAGTAACAAAGGTTCACAGAGGTATAAAATTTACTCAGTCAAATTTCATAGCAACATATGTAAAATTTAATACTGAACAAAGACAAAAAGCGAAAAATGTTTTTAAAAAAGATTTCTGGAAATTAATGGTTAATGCCCCATATGGCAATTCTATGCAATCTGTTAGAAACCAACAAAATATTAAATTATATTGTGATGAAGAAAAATTACAAAAAGCCATAAACAAACCTAATTTTAAACACAGAACTATATTTAGCAAACACCTGGCAGCAGTTCACAATTTAAAAAAAAAGTATTGTTTAATAAACAAATTTATATTGGGCAAGCTGTATTAGATTTATCGAAATTGTTAATGTATAGCTTCCATTACAATGTAATTAAAAAAAAATTTAATGAAAACGTAAAAATTCTTTATGGAGACACTGATAGCTTTATATATTAGATTAAAAATGCCGATTTCTATAAATTTATGAACAACAATCCCGACTATTTTGATACATCTGATTATCCAAAGGATCATTCATTATATTCTGATAAAAATAAGAAAGTAATAGGGAAGTTCAAAGATGAATTGAATGGTATTAAGATATTAGAATGCATAGGTTTAAGGTCAAAAATGTACAGTTATAGAACCGAAAATTCTGTTTCGAAAAAATTAAAAGGTATTAAGAAAATAGTATTGAAAAAAGAAATAAGTTTTGAAGATTACAAAAATTGCTTGTTTAATCAAAAAGAATACTTCCATAGACAGAAAGTGATCAGGAGTCATAAACATGATATATTTACTGAAGAAGTAAAGAAAAAGTCTCTAAGTTGGAAAGATGATAAAAGATACCTTTTACCTAATTCTACAGATACATTAGCTTATGGACACGTATTAGTATCATCATAGGTACGTTTATGATCATTGTTGAATAAATCGCTATTTTTTATTAGTGTTGAAGTAATAAATTAAGAAAACAATAATTACAATTACCATAATAAACATAAGAACAAAAATAATAATTTTTAATTTATTAACTTGTTGAATGAGACTTTTTTCGGAATTTTGGATATTCTTCATTGAATATATTTAAATTCTTGAATACAGTACTTTCCATTTAATTTACAATTTTTGAGTTTTTTCATTTATTGCTCTCATATTTTTAGTATGTCTTTTAAATATTTTCAGAGTTCTTTTCTTTACATCATCGATGTTTGATGGTATTACTACTGTTTTGTTTCTTAATTCTGCTAGTTTCTTAGGATTATAATTATTGTAGTTCTCTAATTTATATTCCAATTCATCTATTTTATTTATTAGCGGATTCTAGTTCTAGTTTGTCATAATTAATTGTTCAAGGAATAAATTAGCTGCTTTTCTTGCAATATATTTATCTACAACTTCTTGTTTGAAACCAACTATTTTTGCTCCATTTTCTAATCTGTCTATTTCAGTAATAATAGGTTTTAAATCTTTTTTCCATTTTTCTTTCTCATCGTTGGGAATGTATGAATGAAACTAGTTTGTCCATTTATGACTGAAAAGTTTCTAAAGATTTACTAATTAATTCATCTGCTTCTTCATCTAAACTTATATGTTTACGACTACCTGCTTTGTGTTCTACATTATCGAATATTTTTTTATTTTTTGTTTTGCTTTTTCTCTCTTTTGTTCCCAATTGTTTCGATTTGTTCCTTTTGTTCCGGATTGTTCCCGTTTGTTGTCATTTGTTCTCGTTTTACATGTAATCTTTATGCCAACTGAATTTAGCCCCATATTTAGGGAATTTCTGGAAATACTTTTAGATTTGCAAAATTCTGTCTTTGTTAGTTTTTTATTTACAGTCGAATTGAGATATTCAATGGCAAAATTACGATTTCTCATTTGCGTTACTTCATTGATATTTCTTGGTATATTTAGTTTTTTATCAAGAGTAAAAGATTTGTAACTATTTTTAAATTGTTGGAGTTCAGATGGTTGTCTTGTTTTTAATGGTGTATAAAATTCTGCCACTATTTTATTGTCTTTGGTCATTTTTTAATTTATTGTAAAATAATATATTTAAATTTAATCTGTCAATTATGTTACTTGAGAAGCCGAATGCGCATGATTTATTTGTATTTCTTGTATGAAAATTATTACAAGTGGAATTCACAAACTGAACAATTTGCATCACAATTGGCATGCATATTGGGATAATAACAAATGCGCTTTAGTCTAGTCACCGTAAAGTAAACAGTAAAAATATTGATTATAGTATTGCTGATGTAGACAATATTGTACTATATTTTTTTAAGTATGATACATTTGTTGTTTTTATTATATATTCATGTAAAAAGGTATTTTTTGCCGTTAATAAAGTTTCTTATTATTATTATACGTAATTATACGTCATTTTTAGTTTCTTGGCCTTGAACTACCATCACATCAACTTTTACCATAGGTCGTACAAAAATATTTTTTTTAACTACATCGACAGTGTTTTATATTAGAATATTGATTTTTTTAGATTTTAGATTAAATCCTGTTTATGGTTATAAATATATCATATGTTTCAGGAAACAAAATGAGTCGAGTGACAAGGTCCTCCCGTAGGGATTTAGAGGTGATTTTAACACCGTCCAACAGACGAAGATCGATGAGTGAACCACGAGAGCAAACAACAGTGAATAACTATTTAGTTGACTAGTTGTCTATTCCTGTCCCCATACGAAAAGTAATTATCTAACAAGAGAGATCACTTGAAAAGAGTAAGATGTAGGCTGTCATCTCGATTAAATGGCCAGTCTATAGTTTAGGAGTATTTTCGTCTATAACCTTTATCTCCATGTTTCGGATTGGTCGTGGCCTGTGGTTGTGACAGTCAGAGATAAAGGTAATAGATAGTCCACTCTCTCAAAACAAAATCTTATGCTAGGATTCAGATTAGGATTGCAAGAAAGTTCAGTTAATATCGATTCAAAGAAAAAAAACGAAATCTAATTCAGTGTAAACAAAATCAATTCAAATCGAACAATTAAACATGTACACGTATAATAGAATATAATAAAATCAACAATAGAAACTTATAATAGACATTTTAAACCAAAATTTTGTTTTTAAGAGAAAAATTAACACAAGATAAAGTTGTAAATAATATAATAAGGTGTTCTTTGACATGCCGATTTAACTGAATTCAAGTCGACCATTTTTTTAACTCTTATCAAAGAAAATTAATTTGAGAGCATTGATAGAGCGATTCCCATCAATTCAGACGGATTTAAATTCAATATAATAATTTTCAATTAGTCGCTCTCAATCGATATTCTTAGCGAATGAAAATAATCGATTCACGAATGGGCGATTCGAACACCACTAGTTGAGATCACAAATTAATTCAGATTCATTTATTCGTGTTTTCGCCGCAAGTCTTTTCGTTTAAAGGGTTAGATGTATTCAAGGTCATTGAAATATTTTTCTAAATATCGAAGCTTCCGATTGAAATGATCGCACTTTACATATATACTCTTTGCCCCGTGTGTTCGTCTCCTTGTCTACGTCTGTATGGCTCGGTTTTACCAAAATAGTGTTAAACCTAAGATACGGTTGATTAGGATGAACTGAAATTATTTCAGTAGTATTATGGCAAAACATGTTATCTGCTATTTGTGTTACGTATATATACACATAACTTACTTTGCCATATTAATTTCAACAGTCATTTTGTCAGTAGTGCATAGTGATTGTCAACTTAAAGTATACGTTATTTGCGGGCATTTGATGTCAAAAATGCATTGTGACGAAAAAAAGGCAGATAACATATTTTACTATATACTACTGATTTATAAAAGTCATTTTCCAAACCATGTTATCTCTAACTCCAAGCTAAAGTGCATGTTATTTTAACTTAAGTACATGTGTCCGTCAGTTTGCGTGTCTCTTGTCAAAAAGGTATGCAACATGAACCAACTATTTATTTGGAAAAACGTTCATGACGGTAACTGGATGTTACCAGGTGATTAAAAAAATTCCATTCGAGTGGGCCACAACTGTTTAATTTAATCGAAATTTGTCAACATCTAGGGGGGTCATTTTGGTTTAACTCGATTAATATTGTTAATTTCAACTAAAAACAACTTGACTGAAGTTCCGTATGCTTCTAAGTCCATTATTTAAGAAATAAATACTCCGTGGCTTGCCGCAAATGGAAAATTTTTAAATGACCTGTTATATTAATTTAACTTCATGTCTCTTAATAGTCAACCCGGGATGTCAACCTAAATTATGTGATTTTGTTAATGTTTATTATTACAGGCGGATGCAATCAAAACCGAATGGATGGCAAGTTCACAAATCGAAGACCGAAAAGGGCTTATTTTAAGTCGGTTTTTTTCAACTATAGAAAGTAAACAGAACCTACTAATAACCGATTTAGACGAAATAAGAACCGATGTAGACAAAATAAGAACCGATGTCGACAAAATAAGAACCGATGTAAACGAACTATCAACCGATGTAAAGCAGTTACCACAGACCATCCGTTTGGTAGTGCGGGAGGAAATACAAAACGCAATTCACAACGAAACACCAAAACAGCTAAAGAATCTTTTAAAACTGGGGTTTGATAATTTGTAAAATTTGTAAAATATAATTCAATTATTATTATGTAATGTAATGTATTTTTTATGTAATTCAATTATTATTAAAAACTCAAAATGCGTTGTCAATATAAAATTTTAATTAAAACATTTTTTTATTTTTAATTATAATTTTCTGAAATATAAAATACTTTCAGATAATAATGACTAAATTAAAGGGTGAATAGCATAAAACTAAAAAAAAAATCGATTTCGTGGTATACAAAAAGTTATAAAACAAAGTTTAGGTTGTGATAATATTAGGTTGGTTATACAAACCATGGCCTGCCGCAAATGGAAACTTTTTAAATCATCTGTTATATTTAATTAACCTCATGTTTCTTAGTGGTACGTCAACCTAAATTATGTGATTTTGTTACATGCTTATTACAGGCCGTTACATTTACAGGCGAGTGGCTCGCCAGGGCCAACGAAGCGCGGGCTATAGAAGATTGGAGGGAAGTTCACTTTCTGCCAAGATCGTTAAATTTTCAGGTTCAACCGATGCAACAATTTTATTCGACATTTGTATTTTGTTTTGGATGGAATCGTCTATGTATCCTTACATGATTTTTAAATTTTGGCATCTGTTCCGCCAGGAATGTACAATAGAAACTATATCAGCTCAAGAACTTTTCCAAATTTTACATCACCTTAAATTAATCTATAAAACGGATGAATTAATTGAATTGAACGGAACGCACGTCCTCAAGATAATCGAATTTTCAAAATTTAAAATTGTATCGGTAAATAATGTTATAACATGTATATTATATATTCCCATCCTCGATCCTAATCCATATAATTACCAAAGAATATACCCTTTACCCAATTCGCAATATCAAATATTAATGCCGCTCAGAAAATACTGACTATTTGGAGAAAAAGGAGAATTTTTGACCGACGAAATTTGCCCACAAACTGAAAATCAGATCCTCTGCACTGCTACCCCAGAATCGGACAAATGTCACATTAGCGACCCACACACCTATAATTTTCTTCAAACTACCAACGATTACAAGGTCATTAAACAACTGTCCAACAACAAAGTACTAATCTCGACGCGTAAACCCTTGAAGATAATGGAAATTTGCAAAGAAGAAATCAAGCAAGAAATAATATACGGAAGCATACTAGTTTCTTCAGGCGGAAACACCTGTAGAATCATAGTCGACCAAATGAAATTCGACAACACCTACAGCAACTACACCTATAGAACACCCCTGGAAATCCCACTAGCTAATTTCAAAATGAATAAATCGGTAAAACTACAGCAAAAACATTTGGAAGATTTCTCGAAACTTCATGAAGAAGCCGAGGACATGAAATCCGACATCATGATCGATCCAACAATACATCTAATCCATGCGTCTGCTACTTCAATCTTTTGGATAATAATTATCGTTCTGACAATAACAGCGTATATTGTTTGAAAATATCTAATTCAAATGTACAGGACATTTGCAAATTCACCCGTAGAAGATGGTAGCGTCATATTGCAAGAAATTTCAACGTCCCGTCAAAGCGAGGACCCTTTGACTTAAGGGGGGAGGAATTATGTCCGTCCGATCCAGGATGTTTATCCCCAATTCTCCATTCATTGATTTCAACCACCGCGGGAAGTTTACATGAAGAGACCTCACGCATTTTTATCCATGATGTCACTCATTGTATAGGAAACACATGTTGTTTTAATATATAAGACAATTTCTACCAAAAATGTAATCAGTTCTTATTAGGCATCGCTCTAGAGAGCTCGTGTATTAATTAAATAAAATTTTTAAAAACAAAAGTTTGTGTTCTTCGAACTTAATTATATGTATTATTTATTTACCAATTGTCGCTTGGAGGGAAATTCAAACCCATCCGATATTGGACCAGAAACAATGATAAATTTGATAAACAAAAACACCGTTTTACAGTCGACACACCAACTTTTATTTTTACACGACGCGTTTCAACTTAAGGATTTCCACAATGTGATCATCCTCAGTTTGAAAAGGGTCATTTTATTAAAAATAAAAGTTAGTGTATCAACTGTAAAATTGTGCCTTTGCTCATCAATAGTATATATTTGACAATTGGTAAAAAATAATACATATGTAATACGTAATATAAACTAATTTCAAAAAAGTTGTTAAAAAATAAATGTAATAACTTATACTAAGTAACAATTAGACCTTAATTTTTCGATTTTAACTTCTCAATTGCTAATTTCCTACTATGAAATTTTTTATAAAATTTGTACGCAGCTGCTTTAATGCCATCTCCTGCTACTAAAAGCCGACGCTTTTCTTTTCCTTGGAGAATTCTATTTACTAAGTTTATCCAATGGTAGATAAAAAACAAGCACATTTTGTCAAAAAATAAATTCTCCAAGTTGTGGCCCTGGCATGAGAAATTGGTTATCACATGGTGTCACAGCAACCCAATTAAAGTTTTTTTAACATTGTTTTTGGTGCACACTTTTGGGATATAATGAGTTAACACTTGACCGGCTTGATTAAATAATTCCAAGAAATTACTTCCTGGTCGTAAAAGTGCATTGGGTCGGTAATATCTAAAATGTAAAACAGGATCAGTGTTTACCGACCCCAACAACAACTGTTCCCGACAGGAAGAACACACACCTACAGTTTTTAACAAGCTTTTTGCAACATAGCCTGCCACATAGTTTTCGACACAACTTTTTGTGGCGTGAAATGAAAAGTGGGGATCCGCCTCAATGTTGATTTTAAGAGGTTGGACTCCCTCGTCGTCCCCTTCAACAAAGTGGTGTAGTGAATCTAGTGCCTCTTCTATGTTATCCTTCTCGCAATTCGACTCCGGAGAATGGACGGACAGTAATTATTATTATATTATATTATTAATAAATTATTACTCACACCTTAATCAAAGCAAGCAGACGATGTACGGCGGATTTAACGAAATAAAAGGGGTTTTCAACAACTGAAACACAATTTCTACATCTATTTTTACCTTCGACCATATATGGTCGAAGATTTTTACCAACACAATGCTCAACGAACAACGTTAGGTTAGGCAATGCACGTGTTTTCTTTTTTATTTGAATTACAGAACCGTTGGGGACACATGCGCAAACACAACGATTAAGACCGTGAATGAGACAGTAATATATTTCATCTTTCTTGATTGCTTGTCAGCGCTTCGGTGATGTTACCACTAACTATCATCCGTACTCCCGGCTTTTTTTTGAAGAGTGAACAGCCCCTGACTAGAATGTACAATTTGTGGTGGGGACGGCAGAGTCGCCAATCTACAGCCACTATAAATATCTATAATCTATGAATTAGTTCTTTTAACTCCACTCCGAAATAATCGAACATATTTTTAAAAGCGCTAATACCTCTAAATTCAGTAAACAAACGACTAACGTGCGGTGATCGGAGTGGAATAACCGAACGCACCAAATAATGACGATTATTGCCGTTCACGATGTATTTAGACACGCAGTAAGCCATGAAATTTTTTTGTCAGGTTGGCGCCAGGGCCTGAGATTTGAAGTAATTTTTGAATTTTGTCACTTAATTGTCAACACAAAATGCCGAAAGTGATTTCGGCTGAGAAAAGTATGTTTAAAAAGATGCTTCAACGAATACAAAGCGGATAGGCCAGATTTTACCAACGAGGACATTTATCAAAGGCTATCGCGTATCTTTGAGGTAGATATAACGTTTGTGTGTAAAAATATGAATTAATAATCCCCTCGTAGGTTAGTAGATGTTCAATAATTGATATACTAAAACAAGACTTTGAAAATCTAATTCTTATTGTGCAAAAAGACCGAAAACAGATGTATTTGTAAATTTTGTATTCCGGAAAGATCTACAAAATCTCATTTGGCAGTAAAACTCAAAAACTGAATACTTTACACTTGATACACTGTTAAAGCAAGCAAAAGACAATTTGGAATTTGATGGTGAACGAACTACTTTGTACAAAATTTTAAAGTCCATGGGTTATAAATATAAACTGGTAAATGGGAGAAAAATCTTATGTGAACAAAAACATGTTGTTGCATCCAAAATCGATTTTCTAAGGAAGTTTTTGCAATGTCAAAATTCTAGTGAAAATATAATGTTTGTGTACTTGGATGAAACATGGATATACCAAAATGGTAGTTACATCCGTCGCTGGGTTCATGAAAATGACTTAAAAAGTAATCCCTCAAAAATCAAAAATGAAGGCAAAAGGTTCACTATACTGCATGCAGGGTGTCAGTTCGGCTTCCTGGAAGGATGTGACCTTTTACTGGATGCAGCAAATAATAATCGAGACTGTCATAAAACAATGAACGGCAAAATATTTCAGAGGTGGGTGATTAATCAATTAATTCCTGCTTTAGCAAAAATCCAAAAAAAATGCGTTGTCGTGATGGATAATGCACCGTACCATTCGATGCAGTTAAACAAACTGCCCTCATTTTCTGGTAATAAAACTGTAATGCAGGAATGGTTGATTAATCACAACATACAATTTGATAAAAATTTCACGAAAAAGCAGTTGTGGGAGTTAATACAACCTTTTAGAGAAAATTTAGAAAAACATCATGTAATCGACAAAATTTTGAACGACCAAGGCCATGAAGTTCTTAGACTACCCCCATACTATTGTCAATATAACACTATAGAATTGGCATGGGGGTTTTCTAAGAACTATTACAACAAACATATAAGCGAGCAACCACCTTCAAGACATAAAGTTGACAATTTATGGCTTGAATCTCTTTCACACTGTACGCCTGTTATGTGGCAAAATTTTTGTCGACATTGTGAAGACTTAATCTATGCAGATTGGACAAAACATATGGGAAATCTTTCATATACCAATATACCTCCATTCATTATTTCATTAGGAGAATCTGACTCAGAATCGGATTTCGAATCAGATCCAGAAAATTAAAAATTGTAAATGACAATAGTTTAAATAAAAGTTAACCACAATTATTAATATAATTGGTGTTATATTATTTGTATTATTAATTCAATACGTAAAATTATGTCATTTTATGCATTTGACAAAAATTATAACCTTGAAATTATTTTCGACATAAACCTGACATAGGTTACTAACAAAATTTTTAATAAAAAAGGATAGATATATATACCTTATCCACATAATACAAAATTGGCTCGGTTTGACGTTCAGTGTCCCAACTTTCCCAATAAAGGAACTCTATGTACGTCGTTTCGTCTTTTAAAAATCTGAATATCCCAGCAACAGACTGGACACTGTACACAAGTGCTCATTTTAACTCTAGAATGCATTGAAATTAAAAAACAATTGTTTTGTATGTCTGAGTAATTCGTTCTCTCATAACCTTACTTTTTGACAATTAAAACAGTTTTTCATAAAAATAATTATTTATTATTTATAAAAACTGTTGGAAATGTCTTCCTTGTTGTTCAACACACACAACACATCGCCTTCGAACACTATTACTATTTTGTAATTTTTAGCTGTGAATTCTGATGAGCTGGTTTAGTAGGCAACCAACAATAAAAGGATAAAAATTGGTCTACGTAATCCGTAAAAATGTCAGAGCGTGCTGCGAGGTTTTTATTCTAATGCTGAACACCTGATACTTATACTTGGCGATTGTGTTATCACTAGACCTAGGATGTTTGGGTCCCGAAGCACAGTCAAGCAGTGCAACTGTGCGCTAATCACCGCATCGTATTTCACCTATTGAGCTTGACGGTTGGATCTACTGATAAGCGAGCGAAAATTGACCGCTACATTGGCGCGAAAACTGAACGAATCAAGATCCTGAACATTTGAGACTTTTAGGTGCTCAATCGCCATACCTATTTTCACGTTTATGCACTGCACTGGGACAGGACCGAAACATCCTAAGTCTGGTTATCACTTATCAGGTTGGTAATGCAAAGAGTACCAAAACCGTTGGACATTTTTACGGTGGATAAAAATGCTGATGCTTATTTTACTTGGACAATAATACTTTTGGATGTTTGTATGTTGGATAAAATTACGATTTGCTGTTTTGGACAGTTTTACCATGTACGAAAATACGGATGCTCATTTTACTTTGGATAAAAATACTTTAAACAAAATTGAGCTCTCCCATAATTTGGATTTCGTGTTTGTATTGTTAATTATTAACTGTTTCAAAACCATAAAAACGCCAACTTCGCATTTTAAAGTATAAATTATATCAGCTATTATTATTTTGAAGTGCATGAATAATTTATTTCAGCTAATTTTGAAAGAAAATGCGACGTTTTTTATATTTTTTATAGTTTTGAAACAGCTAATAGTTTTCATTATTCCTATCATTGACATTGACATTAGACATTAACGAATCTGATGAATCGATGTTCGCTGAGTTTCCAGAGTTTCTAACCTTACTTTTACTTCAGACGCCGTTGCTGTCTGTTGGCGTATGATGTGGATAGGGATTGTTGTTTTATCATTTATAAGTTTGTAAATGTTCCAAAAGTGTTAAATATTCTATTACATTTGCACCAAAAATCCCGCGAGGTTGACAATAATCAATACCTTATTCATTTCGTTTTCAAAGCAAGATGTTCGAATCACGTGTTGTGAAAACGGATGTAACCGCTGTGAAGTTAATTAATAACTTCGTTTTAGCTGGTAAGTGCTTCTTGGACATTGTTACATTTTTAGACATATTTTGACGCATAAATCCTATTTCATTTCATAGTAGAATTTTTTGACAGCTCATTTGATTTTTTTGGAGTGAAATAACGCACAAATTGATTGTTTCTGTCTAAGAAAAGAACTCTATGTTAAGCTAAATCCCAGCGACAAATTTTGGTAAATTTTTCCTTTAATTACTTCCGGAATTTTTGCAATTTTTTTTGCATTATGCTTTAAAAAGCCTCTAGATTGCAGATATGACCTTGAAAGTTTGCGCAAATGCCCCATTTTCAAAAAATATGACCTTGAAAGTCCTTGACTACATAAAAAAAAATTTTTTATTGCGCTTTTTTTTACAAATATAAACAAAACACTTTATTTTACACTTGCTGGCCAGTAGGGGCTACAAGGAAAGATACACCACGAATGGCACGAACAATTAAACTCGAAACGTGGAATAGTGGTCTTTATAGAACTATGTTGCGCATGGCTGGGGCTTCGCCCCAGTTAACAAATAGGAAACATATCCTACGACCAATTAAACTCGAAAACGTGGAACTCGATACGTGGAATAGTGTTTTTATGAAACTAGGGCGCCGTAGAGTTCGTAGCCGGAGGCTGGGGCAGCGCCCCAGCTAACTAAAGGGAAATATACACCACGATTGTTAAATTAACCTCGAAAACGTAGCACTCGCAAAAAAATACCTTGTTCACCACTAGTAAGTAAAATAGTAATGGAGTGGTGTTGGTAAATTGCATGAAGGGAAATGCGGAAATGCAACTACGCATCCTCACTTTCGTCAACCAGCGAATCATAGCACAGAGACATAAATTCAAATTCCAAAATATAAAAAAATACACCTACTTCTTAATTAAGAATGTATAATATGTCATTTAAAGTAATTCTGGGAATACCCGAAGGAGTTACAGTCATAACAAACACGCAGGTGCGATTCTTACCTGTTGAAGCCAAACAATAACAACCAATCAGAATTAAGCACACGCAACACATACACACCCTGGTGGCAAACGTTGTAGCCCTTAAAGTCAACAAAAATGGCGATTCAAGTAAAAAGTGAGTAAAAATAAAATTTGTATTTTATTGTTGTTTTCAATTTGCACAAGAAAATTCATAGTAAAAAGTAAGTAAAAATAAAATGTATATTTTATTTTATTTTCAATTTACACAAGAAAATTTATAGTGTTGGGGCACTCAGAGGAATCGTTTGGCGTAAGGTTCAGCTTGAAAATCCAGAAGTAGTTAAAGTAAAAAATTACCCAAATTTTGAGCCAATAAAGTTCAATAAACCGTGGAGGTAATCATAGCGATAAAACATGACGCTGCGCTCTTATCAGCGTACTACAGAACTGAAGACCAGATACGAGTATATCCCATTTCAGTTCATAGTAGAATTTTGCAACAGCGCATTTGAAATTTTGAAGTGAAATAAACCACAAATTGAGAGCTTCTGTATAACTATGTGTTAAACTAAATCCCAGCGTCAAATTTTGACCACCAGAAACTCCCAATTTGTGCTCCATTTCACTCCAAAAAATCCAAATGCGCTGTTGCAGAATTCCGGTGATTCTAAATTGCAGCGATGGTCATGTTAACTCAAAATCAAACGTGAAAGTTGCAGCGATAGCCAAATCTGGGGCCCAAGTAACTTAAGTAAATTGAGTAGGACGTCCCGCTGTGTTTTGGGATAAGTATACAGAGCGAATTCGGAGACTCATTCGGAGACATGTGACGCAACAATATTGTCTTGTCGGATATAAGTTTTCCGACTTGTACGCTCTGTATTCATATTTTATCGTGTATGACTGCACATTTTTGGTTTGCTAGTGGTCGATTAAGCATAATTCTATGGCTGATTAAGCGATTCCCTAAATTGTCAAATGTGGCTTTGACATTGTTTTTATTTGTATTTTAGATTAATACTTCTACGCGTATACCTGGGGTTATAAATACAAAACGGTTAATTTGACTCTAAAGCAAAATATTGAAATAGTTTTAAGTGCAAGAATCGTATAGAAAGACGCAAGCTTCAGATATAAAAAAGATTAAATGAAAAATGAAGCTTGTTAACGCTAATTTATGTTAAAACATATTTAATTTGTTTAATGTTAAAATGATTAAAATTATACTTCTTTTACTTTTTTGGAACACGGCATTTGTACAACTATTAACTATGATTTATCAACAATTTTAAAATCTTTTTACTTTTATTGGTAATTTTGTGAATAGAGGATTTACCGGCATTATCAAGGAATTTGTTCCCATATTGAAAAACCAAAGGCAAATTTACTTCTGGGCATTTATTATTCCTAAAATCCGTTTAACAATATGGCTTGTCTTCAGATATCCTAAATTTCTGGAGAATCCACTTAAATAAAATTTCTATATTCGTTCATTCATTCATTTAAGAAAATTCTAAGCAATTTTTTTGTTGTTGTAATAAACAATCTGTGGTAAGTATCATAGTCTCTAGGTACTGGCAGAAATGAGCGCTGCAATGTATTTTAGGGACGAGTCGAATTACTTCTCAAATTCTGTAATCCTCTTTAATTATAGTTGAATTGGTTCCCGTCGGTCAGGTTAGTCGGATAAATAAATGGATTAAAGTATTATGATAAAAGAAATGGCATTTTAAGTGTATGAATAAATTCACAAGTTAAAAAACGGAATATTGAGGTAAAGTCCATAGCCGAATCTCCTCGCTAGGTTGAAAAATGTTAAAATTGATTTTGTAATTTGTCTCCATTTTGATGCTTCAATAGTATAAGGGTGCATAGAATTTAAAAGTGACGGATAATTTAGAGCAAATGATGTAAAACCGAACAAGAACTAGAACTTTAGAGCCAGAATTACGATTTTTTTTGATACTTGATACATATCTAAGTTCTCTCGAACTTTTTTCTCGGAGCATATAGAACCCTGTCTGTGAGAATTCAATCTTTATTTAATGCCCAACGTAATCGAGAAAAAGGAAATGCAATGGCAAACGCAAATTAGAACACTGAGAGCGGTTAGAGCAAAATGAGCTTATTTGCAGAACATTTTACGAAATTTACGGAGAGCTTTGGACTTAAAAAATATAACATCTTCCTTTGTTTAAATAACCAGTTAACCACGAATAAATGAAATTTGTTGTTGGATATCGTGCCAAGAAAGTAATTATTTGAATATTTCTACGAGCTTTAAATCTCAAATATAAACATATCTGTGACTTAATCTTTTCTATCTACCTGTTCATGCGGTAATCAATTCGACCATCACCTTGTACAGAATTATACTTATAAAGATTAATGGAAACCAATTCGACCACGACCGTATTTTACGCTTGATCAGGTAAAATTTTGTCTTCGCTGCAGCTTTCATAAAAGAGGTACAAATCGGTATAACTTTCATGTGCTCCAAAATTCTACTAACAACTAAATGGGATATGGTTATTTATGTACTACAGGTTGGAGCGATTTGAATATAGTTATTTTTGTAATTTGCCTCTAAATGAGAAGTGAAAAGGCTTCACTCGAACTACAGTAAGTTAACATCCAAATTTACTTCATTCGTTTTACATTTATTTTATAGCAGTTTTTAATCAATAGCTGCGAGAGTTTGTGTGTGTTTTACCTTCGTTTTCTTTCTTAGAATGGAGCAAGAACGAGTATGATTTTCCAATTTTACTACGGAAGACAATTACCATAAAATTACTGAAAAAGGGTCTTAATAACGTACAGTAGGGTGATCTGAAAATGTCATGCCAATAAACTCCGGTTTAGGATCGGTAGGTACTCGGACCGCAAACATCTGTGGCAATAAACTTAACTTGGGTACAGGAAATAATTTTACTTTTCAATTTGAATCCAACTGCTTAAAATAAGATTTAATTTTATAATGTTTTTAGTAATTTTAAAAATCACTATGTTAATAAACCCGTTAATCCAATAATTCTATTCTCTTTTCCTATTCTAATGAAGGTGTCGTTTAATTCTCAATGTGAAATAAAATTGATTTTGAATTAAAATAAATAAATAAATTAATTAATTAAAAAAAATTGATTGCCTCTAAAGGCCTGTTTGTGAATTGTGATTGTGCGTTTTAAGAACTCTACCTATTTTGATACTTGTTCAATGATTATTATTATTTCTTGAACAAGAAATAGAATATATTAAAAGAAAAGATGGCTCCAGTTAGAAACAAAACTGTTTTCTTATTTGCAATTTTTTATAGAAATTTGTTTACAGTTTGTAATCGTGTTTGGATCTTTGTTACGAAAAGGGATGCAATTAGTTTTCGCTGAATACCATAGGGAGAACAAATTTATTTAGCAACGCGAATTAAACAACATCTTTATTGAAATTGGTTTCATTGGCTAAGGGTTTTGACGGTTAAATTTACTATAAACATCATATCTTTAAGCAATTATATTCGAGCCAACTGTTGGAATCAACAAATAACAATAAAATTTCCATTTTTGATTAGTTTTATTCTCAATACGAATTAAATGACGATTGTAATGGGAATCAGCTTTATTATTAGTTGCATCGATTACGGATTTCGTCAACATAATGACTTTGAAATTTACTAAAAACATCAAATGAAATCTTATTTTAAGTAATTGTATTCAAGTTGAAAACTAAAATTATTTTGTGTCCTCAGGTTTATGACTAAATATAGTTTATTGCCACCGATAGTTGCGGCTGGAGTATGTACCTACCGATCCCAAGTGCTGGGGTTTATTGGCTTGACATTTTCAAATCACCCGGCCGTACAGATAGTACTGCAGTACATTCAGAAATTCCAAATTTTCAGTCTGGTACACAGAGTAATTGAAGCTCAAGAAGAATACCTAAACCTGTACCTAAACCCAATTTCACTTCATCTTCTGATGGGGTTTTATCAAAAGAATACGACGAGTTGTCGGAAATAGAAGTAGCACAACAAAAAATAACCATAAATTATTGCAGCTAAAAATGTTGTATTAATACGTATATAATTTCTACAGGGTGTTTCGTCTAAACCCCACATTAGAAGTATTTGGAGTTCTGTGGTTTATTTAATAAACACTGATACACTTTTACAATAACGGTAACAATTAACAATGGGTTTTTTAGGCGAGAAATTGTGGTGTCGCGATGTCGTTTTTCTTGTTCAGACCACGCTACTCGTATCCCGACTCCGGTCGGTATTCGTCAACCGCCGGCCGGTGGATGGCGACACAGTTCTAATAAAGATAGTTATCTGAAAATTTGTGTACAACCATAATCTCTTAGGTTCTGCTCATTGAAGATATTTTCAAGATGGCAACGCTTTTGGTTATACCAAAAGTCGCTATCAACTTCCTTATTTTAAATGGAAAGCTATATTTTTTAAACTCTTTTTGTAATACTAGAGTTACTTTTCATAAGCTTTCCCTATACCCAAATTTAGCCGTTTACGAAATATTTAGGGTTTTCATTTTTTTTGGATTCACACCTTTCAGTTCAAAAATCGATAACTCTAATATTTTTTTTAATTTGAAAATAGTTTTCAGCTCATTTGAAAGAGGAAGCCTATATCTTTCCCTTGGTACTTTCAAATTTCTATAAAAATTTAACATACCCCAAATTTGTAAAGTAAGTTTGTAGAACTTTAAGCACCCATAACTCATTTTTTTCAAATGAAATGCCTCAAGGATATTTTACTAAATGCAAGAGAATGTAATTCTGCATCGATCTGTATTAACATTCCCTATACTTATGTTTAATAGTTTCCAAGTTACAATAACTTTTTGTTGGGATTAAGAAAACGACAAAAAAATGTGAGAATTTAAAGTTTTTCAAACTAACATTCAATGAATTTATTTTGTTCTCACTGGACGGATAACCTAATTTTGAAAAGAATTTGTCGTTTGTTTAATCAGAAATGTTTCTTTAGCAAACTATGCAAAAATAGCTGTGGTTAATAAGGTATTCCCTATACAATGTCAAAAAAACATTATAACTTCAAATTTTTCACTGATAGGTGTAGGGAATGCTAATACAGATAGATGCAGAAAACAATCCTCCATCTACTAAAATAGAAATTGGGACATCCTATTTATTTAAGTTGTAGGTACTTGAAGGTATCCAGACTTAACCTTAACATTTTTGGGTTTATTAATTTTTTTTTCAATTTTGAACACTATAAAAAACAGATATGTGCTTTCTCTTTTAATTCTCCAAATATGATTTTGAAATCTTTAAAACTAAGAGAGTTACAGTTTTTTTAAGTAACAGGTGCAAATCCAAATTTTTAAAAAAATCTCAGATGTCTCAAAAACGGTTAAACTTAGCTATAGGGAAATCTGATAAAAGCTCCCTTAAGGCTAGCAAAATTGGCAGTATGGCGGATATTTGAAATTAGAATAACATGCACTTACACAAAAATACAAATCTTTAAAACTAAGACATTAAATTTTTTTTTCAGACTCAGTTTCAAATTGAACTTTCATGTGTTTATTAATTAGTGAAACACAAGCAAATTGTTAATATCATTAATCAGTTTGTGGCTTTTGAAATTATATAACATCAAAAGAGATTTTTTTTTGTGGCGGTACATAAACTTGCAAAGTCGTACAACCTATTGTTAGGGAAAAATATCAAAAATAAATTCGGATACATAAGTGTCCGCCATTGCTAATATTAGTTCAGCCATTTACAGGTTGTGCGTTGAGGGCGCTAACCTTCTTAAATTGAAATCTAACTAAACTGGTCCACTGGAATTATCTGTCATTGTGACATTTTGCGTGGTCCTAACCTTGAAAATAGTTTTGGAAAAATTTTGCCCTTTGCGATGGATTTTGTTAAACACTTATATTTAGTTTAATATTTATATTAATAATTTGTTTAGGTATGTCGTGAAATAAGGATACAAAACGAACCCTATTTAATAAATAGTAACTATTATTACGATTATTACGATCAATTACGATGTACCTATGCTAGGTACTTGTCGTTTCTAATGTTTCCAAATAAAGTTAATTGAAAATATCAACACTTCGTTTGTTAAGAATTTGTTTATCAGAATTTATTATCAGTCTTACTACATCAGATGCTGCATTATAGTTGTGACCATATGATCTGTGACTCCACCATCCATCCACATGAATTGTTATCCAAACAACCCCATCTTTATCAATTTGATTTTTCTGTAATCCTATTTTAAATTCTTCTTCACCCGCTTCTTCTATAGATTTCCACAAAGCGTCATGCCATACATCACCTAACATATTTTCAATATTATGGAACATATTGTATGGCATGCTTGGGATGTTCATAATACTGAGTTGTTCTTTAAAATTTGTAAAAGTGTTGCCTGTAGCTAAGGTAGCCCACACAGCAGAAGCATTTAATTTAGAATAATTCGTTTGGGTTGAATTAGGACTTTCAGTTTTTGTAGACGTTTGGAAGCCACACATATTATATTTGAAAATCAGGTTACTGACTAAACCGAAACCTTTTCTATCTTCGTCAAGTAGTTTCAATTCTCCAGTAGTGCGTTTCTGTGAATGCTTGCATTGAAAATGAATTACATTTTGAAGTAGAAACTGTAATTCGACAATTCTATATCCTTCGGCAAAAGTGTGTTCGTTGTTAGCAGGATCATGTTCAATACAGAGTTTATGAGACATTATTCTAAAATAATTCCATGTCGTAAAAATAGTGTAATTTGACAACCTGTCAAATTCAGAAAATCCTACCGATTATATTCATCTGCCGAAATAAATGAACTAATTGAGGTTGCATTAATTTCCTTATTTTGGTCAAGTAACAATGTTTCGGTATTGTCATTGCTAAAAAATTACAAGCATAACTCCTAGAATATGAGGGCCAATGATACAAAAAATGTGAATTACCAATTACAATTTGCCGCCACCATTTTTATGCTTTGATAAACATACTATATCCCATTTCAGTTCATAGTAGAATTTTGCAAAAGCGCATTTGAATTTTTGGAGTGAAATAAAGCACAAATTAAGAACTTCGGTATAAGCAAATCAATGAAAATAACAATATTTAAAAAATCATATTCATAACTATTTTAAAATTTTATCTACTTTATTTAAAACAATAATTTAGTAAAATGCGACGTTGGCGTTTACATAGTTTTGAAACAGCTAATACAAAATAAAACATGGTAATATTGCTATTATACTGCTAGTAGACTGCTACCACCTCAATCGTGTTATCAACGTAAAAATATATATTTTTATTTTATTTATATTTATATTTATATATAAATATAAATATTTATATTGCTATTGCTAAGATATACATACCTTTTTTTAAAGAAATTTTCGAATATGTGTGATCTCCGATTATCACGACTCTGAAATGTTTAAGAATGTAATATTTTTAATGTAATCTAATACCATGCGATCATTTTAATATATAATTAGAGTACGTGGTTTGGTGTCTTTGTAATTGAAAAGCTAGTGCAAAGTGAGGGAAAAATGTTTTCTAACTGAATATTACTTATCAAAATATTATTATTTCACACTTCAGCTTGATTAATTATCACAATCGACGGTTTCATCCAAGTTAAAAAAACTAATCGAGTTTACTCTGATTATAAATTCAACTGATCAAATGATAATAAATAATGAGGTGTTCAGAAGGTACTAAATAACGAAACAGTGTTCCAAGGAACAATGAAAACTATGCATACAGAAAAAAATATTGAAACAGTAGTTAGATTTCTACGTTTCATAGGCAAAGTTTATCAGAAATTATATTGATCATACGGTACATATATCCCATTTCAGTTCGTGGTCGAATTTTGCAACAGCGTATTTGAATGTTTTGAAGTGAAATGAAGCACAAATGGAGAGTAAAAATGCAAATGCGTTGTTGCAAAATTCTACTATGAATGAAATGGTGTCTGTCAAATTAGATATCATTACATGTGCAATTTCCTATCCTTTGTGCACCAAATTTTTTGTTTGCCTTCGTATTTTTACCTTTCCTGGTTCCATCATAATTTCCTCACATTTGTTTTCTTGTTTTTCCGACCCATTATCAGTTACTATCACTGATGACACTAAATTACCACTAGATTGCACTGAAACACTGTTCGAAACTTAAATTGCAACAGGACCTTACCGAAAACAAAAGAGAGCGGTGTCTACTCGTCTAGCCACAGACGATGCGAGAGCGAAATGGAAAATAAACAGAGAGAGAAATGCGAAGATTTAGCGAATTTGACCTTCAATAAAATAATTCAAGAAACACAAAAAACACATAGATATATGACAAGAGATCCAGTCATGTGGCTACATAGTTCAGCAAGACGTACCTTCTATTGCTGTCTCTCTCACTATATTAAATACGTATTAGCTCTATCCTTTAAAGAGGTACCAAGATTTGATTGGTGTACATTTCGTTGAAACATTTGATTTTTGACGTTATTATAGTTTGACGTTTCTTGAATAACTTTCAAATTGGCCAGATTTTCTAAAAAGACTTTGTAATTCATACTTTTATTTATTGAAAGGTTTAAAACTGTGGTCAAGAAAGTTACCGACTCATTTCAATGTAAGTATTTATCAAGTACAGTTATGCATTTACAAAAATTTTTACGTTATTTTTTATTTGGTTTTTTGCTTTTCAAATTCTTATTGTTACTAATTTCTAGATTTGGTGTGAATTTACAGACAAGTCTTGTGGAAGATTACAACGAACGATTCTTCCTGGAAATTTTAGATTGATAAAACGAGACGAACCGAATGAGATTCTCATTAAAGTTCCTGGGATGCAGGTACTTGTCCAAATCGGTTTAATAACGACAAAAACAAGACATTTATTGTAAAGAGAACATAAAACGAAATTATTTATTTCTGAATAAAATTAATTTAACAAATTAGTGCCTAATCCTACTGTGCAAGTTTTTTACATTCGTAATATATGCGAACATTTAAACAAATTTTGCAAATTAATTTTATTAATTAATTCTATGATTATCAATTAAAGATTAATTTTTAATATGATTTACCAATAAATCATGTCCAAATAAATGTGGCAATTTCCGCATTGTTTGAAAAAAAAAAAAAAAACTAAAAAAAGTTTTAATAGTTGAGTCAAACATTATTTAAAATTTAAATGGACGTTGAAGGCGCACATACCGATGAAACGAAATTCTTTCCGTAGTGGAGGGATTGTAGGAAGTGGAACAAATAATACGGATCTTATTCTGTTAATTTATCTGTTTTATGCAATTATTCAAAAATTTACAAATTTGTTTTTGAATGTTTGACAACTGCGCTGACGTGTCGCAAGTATGGAGACGTTCAGCCAGAGCAATAGAAGCAGATAGAAAATTTGTTTTGTCAAAGATAGAATGAAATGGAGAGATGTACAGATCGCGTAGATATGATTTTTAAGAAACGACGTACGTTTTCACGGCACTGAAAGCGTACTCCATTGGTATCCTCTAGCGTTGCCAACAGAGTCAGTATTTCTGGATCAGTATGTAGTTCTTGTTTCATATTTATATGAAAAAACAAAACATGTGGTGTCATCTCGTAGACGTTTTTTTATTCAATAGTTTAATAAATGACCACTTAATAGGGAATGGTCTCCCAAGAGTTTCAGGAACGTTTGTGAAGCAAAATGTGATCGAAAACCTTTATACAATATTTTGATAAAACAAATAGTTTTCTTACAACAATGATTCCCACTGTTTGTTAACTGCTAAAATAATGCTTTAGATACAAACAAATCACATAAGTTTTGCTTTAAGAATTATTGTTGCTTGGTAACTATTCTATATTTACTGCTGTCATAGTTACTGTCAAAACCAAAACGTTAAAGTAATTTTTTCTACTGCTGTTACGTGATGAAGTCATTACGATACGCTATTTGCAATTTGCGTATTGTAATATCCAACGGAGTGCCATAATAATTACACTAAAAACCAGGGTAATTTAGTTGGATAACCTAGTTTTTTGACAAAGATCCGAGACAACTGTCAGTGTCAATTGGCACTTGTTTCAAGTGCATAATTTAGTCAAATTTAGTCAAATCAAATACGAATCTTTAGAGACTTTTGTACTATACCTGACATGTAGCTCCTTCGAACACCTTTCGAATAATGTACAAAAATAACTTCAAAAGCCAGTGCAAGTAAGTAATTTGAGATCTCATTATCCTAAGGCCAATTTTCAAATTCCACGTTTTTGCCACAATAGCCCGTATTTGTTAAGGGGTACATTGCAAAACGTCTTGGGCACTTTCAGAATACATTTGTACGAATAATCTAATGACGGTCCAAATTATTAATTTCATTTCACGGCCTGCGCGCAACTTCTGTCAACTGCCACAAAATTCCCTAAATTCGAAAATTGGCCTAAGGAAAATGAGATCTCAAATTACTTACTTGCTTTTGAAATTATGTTTACACATTACTCGGTAGGTGTTCGAAAGGGCCACATATCAGGAAATACACAAAAGCCTTTATAGATTCGTATTTGATTAATTCGATTAAATTATGCACTTGAAACAGGTTCTCTCAGATGATTGAACTCCAAAATATTTTTTCTACTTCGGTTTCGTACTGAGGTCATTACGATACGCTATTTGTGACAATCTAGTTTTTTGACAATTATCTGAAAGAACTATCAGTGTCAATCGGCACCTGTTTTAAGTCAATAATTTAATCAAGTTAATCAAATATGAACCTTTTGTACCATCCTTGATATGTAGCCCCTTCGAACACCATTCCAGTATTGTACAAACATAACTTCAAAAGCCAGTGCAAGTAAGTATAGTAGCTCTGATATTCCAAGATTATACAACCACCATAAACCTCATTACCCGTAGTTAGGACCATCTGTTGTGCAGGTATTAAGACCCACGTGCTCTTGCAATAAATTTCTTTTCGAAGACTGGTTGCTTTCACCGACCAGATCCGGCTCCAAGACGCCAAATAATTTTCCTAATTCCTAATGTTTTCAAAATTTACTATCAGCATAGTTGTATAAATATAATTATTGTAAATCGAGATTGCAAACATCAAAAATATCAGGTGCCTAAGTAAATCATTGTTTAATTTAAAATAAATTTATTTTGTGCGGGCTCGAATTGTTTTGAGTTCCGTCCTGGAGCCTATGACCAGGGTGGCAGGTAAAAATTTGGTTAAATAATTTATGGCTGTGGTTTCTTTTCTATATCGGTTACCTTTTACACAATAGACTAATTTTATGATCACTATATAATCTTATAGGAGTACTTTAATTTGAGATCTCATAATCCTTAGGCCAATTAATTTTTAAGTTCAACGTATTCGCCACAAAAGCCCGTATTTGTTAATAGCCACATTGCAAAACGTGTTGGACATTTTCAGAATGCATTTGTATGAATGAACTAATAACGGTCCAAATTATTAATTTCATTTCATGACCTGCGCATAAATGCAGTCAACTGCCACAAAATTTTCTAAATTTCGAAATTAATTTTTTTGTTACAAAAAGTGCAAAGTAAAAAAATACTGTATGATATCTCGTCTATAAGGCATTTTAATGCACTTACTCTATTATGGCTCTTCTGGCTGCGCTCGTCGTGCCGTAAATCCGTGCGTGCGACAAAATGCGTCTTATAAAACTCGTATCATAATATACTATTGTTATTGAAAATCACTTTAAAGTTTTGTAATATGGTCGAATATTCAAATCAAGAATATGCAGATATGCACTTTGTATTTGGAGAATGTAATAGCAGTGCAAGTGATGCCGTCCGAAGATTTGCAGAACGTTTTCCTCAAGGGAGAGTTCCAGATAGGAAAACTATTCTTGGTGTAGCACAACTTTTGCGTATAACCGGCTTATAGTGATACCAACAGTGTTGTTAAAAATACATTTTTAGAAGCATTTAAATACAAATACAAATACTTTTTTGGCAAAGTAATTAAATGTAATTTTTGAAAATGTATTTAATTCCAAATACAATTTCATTAGTAATGTATTTAAAAGTATTTAAATACTTAGTGGGGATTATAAATTTAAGGATAGGAAAGTATAAACACTAAAATTAAAAATAACTGTTTATTTATATTTTCTTTCGGGAAAATAGTCAGTAGAGCATACAATCACAATATAAAATCATACATTAATACCAATACAAAATTATCTACATGTTCATAATACTATCTAATTTAATTTACTTTCATATTCTAAAACCTATCTAATCATTTTAATGTAATTTATTTTTTAAAAACAACAAATGTTCGAAATGTTCATCAGATAATTTATTTCTCTGAGGGGTCAATATTTGGCCACCTACACTAAACATACGCTCAACTGGAGCGGAAGATGGTAAAATTACATTGTATTTTTTAAACATTTTCAAAACTGAAGGATATTACTTTAACATTAAAATGTTTTTTTCCGAAGACTTTAAATAAGTTAAAATTTCGATGACTGCAGTATTCTCTAACACATCATCTCTGTGAGTACTGGTATCCATCATAAAATCGAAAACAATTGCATCTTGGTAAAGAGGCGATTTGACTTTACATACATCATCGCTAAATTCTTTTTGAATTTCATCGGTCAACATTTCTTTTACAAAAGAATACTTTTCATTTTCTTTATCTTTGTTAATCCAATTTAATTTGAATAGTGGCAAAGAACAAGTGGAAAAAATGTATGGTCTGCTCAGCTCGTTTCTAAAATCTAAAATTTTATCAATGTGGGTTTTTATACTTTTAATTATAGTATTTTGTATCTCTGAACAGAATTTTAAATCTACCTGTCAGCAAACAGTTGCCCACGCTTCGATCACGGGGAGGTATGTACATGCAGTACACTGTCACACTCGAGCGCAAATAAGAAACTTAAAGTAAATTCTGAAATAACCTAAATATAAGAAATTCTAAAAAACTTAACAATCAGTTATAAACTATATACATTAAAACAAAAATATTTCCTCTAAAACAACTATGTACAAATAAATTAAAAAAAATACGTTTCTTGTTTAATGATATATATTTACAAATCACAGTCTTCTATGTACAAATCACAGCCTTCGGAATTTTTTCATTTTTTGTATATGGCCGGTGGTAACGGACTTTGATTTCTGCTTGTCTTTTGTGTATTTATATTTAATATTAAATTATCACAATCGTAAGGTATGCAACAGGCTGGCCCAAAAACAAACTAGGATTTATAAATTTCTGTTACGAGACTATTTCGAAATCAATTTATTTTCAATAAAGTTATAATACACAATCAAGAGCACACAACCACCGTGCCGGCGTTTATTCGATACTGCCCCCATAGATTATAGATTTTTATAGTGGCTGTAGATTGGCGACTCTGCCGTCCCCACCACAAATTGTTCATTCTAGTTACTAGTAATGTCACGTAAGCGCTAGTTGTATCGCTTGGAGGGAAATTCAAACCCATCCGGGATTAGACAATTCTAATATCAAATATATTTGATGAACAAAAACACAGTTTTACACCCGACACACGAAACTTTGAGTTTTACATGTCGCATTTCAAACTGAGGATTTCCACAAGGTGCTCAGCCTCAGTTTGAAAAGGATCTTGTAAAACTCGAAGTTTGGTGTGTCGGTTGTAAAAATGTGCTTTTGTTCATCCAAGTGCGTAACGCATGTGTTCAACAGACACAAATTCTGCGCCTGAAGATACAATGAAGTATCGAAGGGTTGCGACAAATTTAATAGTTTCATTGATTCTGTGTCTCATCGCAACCAGAGACACACCATTTTGACAGTACTCAAGTGTGAACCGTTAGAGACACATGCGCAAACAACAAATTTTTTAAATGATTAAGACAGTAATATATGTGCGGGTTTGTGGACAAATAAAACACTTTCTCACTTTGAGAATTTTATTTCTATCCGTTCGTTACAACGGTGATCGACTAACTGACCAATTTCGTAAGAATATCGATAAATCGTCATTAGCAAAAAACATCAGGTGATCGCAAAAGGCGAACACACAAAGAAAGCATATCAGTTAGGTAACGTATTAACAAAAACTAATAAGTCATACGATGAGATGACTGTACGTAAATATGTTCCAGAAAATAATAATTAGGTAACGCAAATAATCTTAAATATAAATAAGTAAAAGTAATCCGTAACATATATTTTATCTCTCTTGATTGCTTGTTAGCGGCTTTTTTTGAGGAGTGAACACCCCCTGACTGCCCCCACGCCGTTGCACCGCTCATCGCCTGGTTGTTGTGTCTATCGCGCCGCCTGATTTCCCGCCGTGTTTTTAATCACAGCCTGGTAGAATTTGGTCGTAACCTTCGACCATGTATCATATAGATCGCCGTAAAGCGAGTTTGTAGGAAGGTTGTTTGAAGCCAACATGTAAGGGCGAGAGGAGTGAGGGGCAAGAGGAAGCTTACTCCTTGTTCAATGGCAGCTCGTAGTCAAGGGACAAACAATTGAAAAAACATTACAAGTTTCAGAAATAATTTATGTATACGAGTTTAAAAAATGCCTTAGTTAAAATACTTTTAATTCTACCTTATGACATGCGGTCAGAGTTATAATATTCAAAAATATTCAGTATCAAAGTAGAAAATCATAATACGTTACGATGCCACTGGTGTGTTTCCATATTTAGGTTAACACGAGTAGTTTTTTACTTACGGATGACATTACCGATAAATAAGTCCTTGTGTATACTTTCTCTTGTATATTTCGACGCAAGAACCAAATTTTACCCATTCACAAGTAAATTTAAGCCCAAAATTCACAATTTTTTCCTTTAATCACAATCGTGAAGCACGAAGTTTGACGAATATTAACGAAACACTTGGAAATATTTGGAATGAACTAGTCAGAGAAGCGGTACCTGAGGGTTAAATTCGCGTACCAAGCCTCATTTCCCCTTGCCCACCTGCAGATGTTGGCTTCAAACCTTAAAAACAAATCTCACCTTGCTCAGTCTATATGATATATGGTCGAAGGTCGTAACATTTCTTTAAACCTGTCTTCCAACATTGCGTGGTGAGCATAGGTATCAAGGAAACTGTATAAACAGTCATGAATGTTTTGAACAAGCCACATTACATGTTCACTAGCATACTTCAGTCGCCGCTGATAATCGTCAAATTCCTTGAATGAAACTAAGAGATGGTGCTCTGTCGGCTTCTCAGAATATAGTTTATTCTGACAATTTTCTTCAATACATAGCCAGCAACATAAGGCAAACCTTGACTGTCTTCACAGCAAAGGTCTGGTTGCTGCAATGTAGAAAAGCCCACTGAAATTTCTGGATGCGATTCCTGCACTCTTTCCTCATTCCCTGAAAAGTGCAATAATTTTCCCAAATTTTCCAAAGGCGTGCACTCGTCATCCTCACAATTACCAGAACCTTTTGGTGAAACCAAATTGTTAACAACCACGGTTTTCAAGGCAGCTGTGAACTGGTGGCATGTGGGATTTGTGTTTGCAACACCGTGCTGGCGAATACTGCAAAAAAGATTCTCCGAGGGGTCTTGATGTAGACCTCTCAAGTTCAAAAAATCAAAGCCATAGATGTTTTTAAAGTGATTCCATAAAAAAATAATAGACCTGATTGTCGTCTGCCAACCCTTGACGAATGAAAACTGATTGGTACAATCAGTTCCATTTTTCAAATCTATTAGTTTCCAGTGGTTCATCTCCGTTAACAATTTTGACCAAAATGCCAATTGGCACATTTGTGTGGTTCAAATTGAAGATTGCATCTTAATAGCGAGTTTCGAGTGTTCTTTAATAAATGCGGCACATCAAAAATCGTGACAATTGGCCGGTTGTTGACAAAGAAATGATAGGATCCTTGCCTGGGTTGTCGTTCAGCACAGAGCTGAGACAAGGCTTTTTGATTTGTGGGATTTTGGTCGCAAACAGTTGCAACAACTTCAAGGCCAATTTCCTGAAGACCTATTATTTCTTTAATCAGAACCTTTCAATTGTCAGCAGAAACAGTATGAGCTGTAAAATAATAAGCAACTACTTGTTTCCATTGCTTTCTGATGCCTCGTACCATGAAAACAAGAGCATAGTTGGCTGCTTTGTTTGTCCGCCCCAAAGAACTATGGCATATGGCCAGTGTTGCCAGAAGTGATTCTGTAAATTCATTACCAAAAAATCACCAAAGTTTAGAATTATAGGTTGTTAGGTCAGGTTAAAATATGTAACAATATCGTTTTCTCTGCGTTTTTGTTTAGTTCTTAGGTGTGGGCAATTTATAGGGTTTGAGCACCAAAGACGAAGGTAAAGTTCCTTTTTTCAAATTAGTTAAAAAATAATTTCGTTATATTCATAGCAATAAAATGGTTAGTTCAGACTCAGACTCTGGAGATGAAACTGAAAGGCCACAGAAAATTGTGAAAATTAGTAATCATTATAAACACAAATATAACAGTCAATGGGAACAATCGTTTACATGGATCAAAGAAAGTAATAAAGGAGTTCATTATTTTTTTTTGCCAAGTTTGTGGAGTAGACAGAATTAGAGGATTGGCCTCAGTAAAAAAACATGATGCCACTGCAAAACATAAGAAGTTAAACACACATGTGCAGCCTCCCATCAAACAAGTTTTAGAACGAGCTACGACGCTGGACTCGAAAACAAAGGAATTAGAACTGCTTATGTCATCATTTATTGTGAAGCACAATATATCATTTAATTCTGTAGACCATTTGACAGAAATTATCCATTTTACCGCACAACCACCAGAAGCTGCGAAAAATGTTTCTTTAAATCGAACAAAGTCTACAGCAATAGTCAAGAATGTCCTTGATAAAACATCATTTGAATCGTTATTGACGAAAATAAGAACGGAATTTTACTAATGGTAGATGAATCCACAGATCATGGTCGAATAAAAAGTTTTGCCATGGTTGTTAAAATTTTTGACAAAAATTAAAGTACTTTTAGAGAATGATATTCCTAACTTATACTTTATAAAATGTGTTCCGCATTCTTTAGTATTATGCGCCTCATACGCTTATTTGCAGCTACCTTGTACTCCAGAAGACTTGGTACTTGGTATCTTTGGCAAAATAAAAGCTTTGTACCTAACGAATGAAATATATTAGAAAATTTGGAAAACTTCAAAATAAAAAAAAATACAAATATTTTTTTAAACTTCTTCTGTGGCCGCCATTACCCGCCACAATAAGGTAATGGCGGCCTAGGACGCCACTGTGCTTTTTTCTTTTTTAAAGGCAGAAATCACACACAAAGAATCCACGTTCAGTGTCCGCACATGTCTGATGGGCCCACTGGCTGCACTTATAATATAATATTGCAGCCACATCTATGCTTTCCAATATCACCACGTACGATACATATGTCTTCGTTTACTTCTTTGTCACTTGAATCTTCATCGTCTTCCTCTTCTGGCGAACGCTCTTCAGTTACCGTCATTGATTTTTTACAGTGTCTTTTAATACTACCTCTAATCTCAGTAGTCTTAATGTTATCTTGTTCTGCTACATTATCTTCTTCGAAAACTTTTCGTTTTGTGCTTTTACTTTTTGTGTCTTTCATTTTTTTTTGCAGCTGGAGTTGTATCTTTTCTTCTTTTTCGTCTAAAACTGCTTTCATAGGTGTGGATGTAAAAATCTCTGAATGCTGCTTTCTGTTGGATTGTTTTTGTTTTGTTGAGTTTATTCCTGATGGCCCAGGTAATGGCATCAATTCAGAAAAGGACACTGTAACCGATTCCAGAATATTATTTTCACCTTCCGTAGAAGTCCCGTGCAATTCTGCTATTATCTCATTTTCGACGTCTGCTTCATCACTCTTGTTTTCTATGTTACCTGCTTCTATATTGGGTTTATGAAGAGTTTCAACGAGATCAGCTGGCTCTGCAGGAGTAAAAGCAACTGTACCAGCAAAATCTTCCTCTGTGAAAAGATTGGGATTCAAGGGAAATATTCCCGTTTCTTTGAAGCCTTTTATCGCTTTTTTTGGTGTGGCAAGTCGACTTATTAAATATCTCAGCTATTTCGTTTGTAGTTATCCTTTCGCCTACGTGACTCTTTATATAGCTAGAACACTCAAAATTGTAAGCAGTTTTTAATGCAAAGTAAAACGAGACGTCTAAAGGTTGAAGTCGGTGTGACGTGTGTGGTAGTAGAGTAACGATAACAATCCCATTTTATTTACAAAAGGTGTAGGCTTCTAGCGTGGTTATCAATCAGCAGTAACACAGGATTTTCTTTAGTTGACTTAACGAATTTCTGAAAGTGATTTTGCCATTGTACAAATTTTTTTTTTTGCTCATCCAGCCATTGTCTGTGCAGCAAATAAATGCACCAGGTGGACCGTTTTTTTTGTAGTTGAGTATTCATCCTATTACGTGCATAAATAAATAAGGGAGGAACATAAATGCCTGAAGCGCTAATGGCACACATGATAGTTTTTCCACTCTCAGCGCTAGTTATGAAACCTACTCTTCGTTGTCTTTTTTCTGCGTATATTTTGTCTGGTTTTTGAACCGTTGTAATGAATTTTTGTTGGTGAAAACTGATGTTTGTCTATCACAGCGGTCAAATTTGTAATAAAACCGAGACACCTCCTCCCTATTGAAGGCAGTGATTCTGTTAATACTAGTTGCTTCAGGCTTTCTTAAACTAATGTTTGGATTTCTCCTAAGAAAACCTTTCAGCCATGCCTTTCCAGCAGACTGATTGTCTGACGAAAATGGACTGTATATTATTTTCTTTTGCATATGCAAACGCGCATCGTTTAATCTCCGTAGGTGATATTCCATGAAATACTTTGGAAAGCTTGATGACTTGATTTGTCAGCAATGCTTCGTCCTCCTTGGTAAATACCGGATGACGCACCATCGAAGGCCCCGAGGTTTTATCCCCTTTCAGTCTACTTTGCAAAGTGCTCCTAGCAATACCAAATGTTCTTGAAACTTCCCTGACTTTTCTACCGTTGTGTGTTGTTCTAATATGTTTACTCGGCATCTGTAATTCAAATATTCCCAATTATACAACGCACAAAATATGCGTTTGATTTCCAAAAATATGTATGACATAGGAGGGAAATGACGGCCGGCCGTCATTTCCCGTGTATCTCTGGCCGGTATTACCCGAAATTAACCTATAATATGTTTTTTGACTCTATACACTATAAATTGAAATTATGACTCCAATCTAGTATATCAACATGAAGCTAATGAAGTTTACATAATATATATACTTACCGTGATTATATTGTCAAAATCAATTCTCCGTACGAATTTTTTAAAACTTCTTTCCGCTATAATCACTGAAGTCACACGTTGTTTAGTCATATGGCAAACCACAAATGCAGTTTACCAGCGCGAAATTTTAATCACATATTTAGTGATGCTTTAACAGATGGATCCACATGTTTCAGCGGGAGAAGATTGGTTTACAATGGAAAAATTAAGTGGTCGGTATTACCCTCGTGGCCGGCATTCTCCAACCTTACCCTGTTTCCATCAAAGTTACAAAAGTGAAATAGAATTAATGGAATTTCAAGAGTTCACTCAATGTCAACCTCACAAATTGCTATATACTTCACAAACCCGGTGGCTATCTTTACTTTCAGTGGTTCGAAAAGTATTGGAACAATTCAACGCTCTAAAATTATACTTCCAAAGTCAGTACCTTAATGACCACGTTCAACTATCAGAAGCTATTTATATAAAACTATCAAATCCTATAAATAAGTGCTACTTATTGTTTTTAGAATTTATTTTACCATACCTACTGATACTGTATATATTTCTTGTTTTATTTAAAAATCACCAGAATTTCCTCTAATAAGAAAAGTTTTTCACCATTCACCTCAAACTATCAAAAATCACCAAATCTGGTGAAAAATCACCAACTCTGGCAACATTGTTATGTGTTAACGTCGTGACATCTCGGACGTGTTCGAAAAAGCGGTGAGTTCCGAATTCCGGACGCCTTCGGTCGACGTCGGAAGCGGTAATGAAAACCTGCGAGAGAGGCGAGGGATATTCGATCTCGAATATGCGAACTGAGCGTTGTCTTAAAAAATATCTTAGTTATTTAATTTAAATAAAAAAATATTGGAGAGTTTTGATTTTTTTAATTGAATACTCCCTTTAATTTTCATATAAAAATGCCAACTGAACGCAATGCTAGCAACACGGCAAGGGCAAGAACTTTTTTCAATATTGTTCAGCAGATGGAGCTGTTCTATAAATTATTGACTATTTTTCAAACTTACATCATATTGACACATCATATTAAATTATGTGGTCTAAGGCTGTTTACGGTGTTTACAACTATCTACGACCCTGTGCCACGAATTATTAGTTAATATTGGTTAATGAATCACAAGTACGGTCTTTACAGTGGAATTGATTTATTTAGTAGGAAAATGGTTCTTGAGCAGAAACATCAGCTATCATAATCATAAATAAATTTATATCGGAGGCCCGAAAACGACTGTGAACGCATTATAAGGTGATTGATGTCTGTACAAACGCTAGTTGCACTTGAGTTTTCATAATCATTCGTATCAATTCCGTATAAAATCGAAATGATAGTAATTAATAAAGTTATTAATATTTTTATTCAAAACTATAGATAAGGAGTATAATGCACAATTAGCAAGTTCAGTTTTTTACTTAATTACGACTGGGTGTAAAGCTCTTACTTATGTAAGTGTGTGAATCTGTCTTTGGGAGTCACTTCTTGCAAAAATTTTACATACAAAAGTACATTAAAATTACACTAAAACACAAACTACCATATAAAATATCAGTTTGATGTGCCCGTCATTCAATTAAAGACAGGAAATAGTATCACTATCTTCCCTTTTTCAGTAAATTGATGATCTTATCTGCCAAAATGCTACCGTCCTAGCTACCGTCACTGAAATCAAATTTGAAGCATTTTTGAAGTTCAAAATATAATCGGTAATAAGGATACCTTTACATCAAATTCAAGAAGCGCTATTTAATGGCCATTGTATGAAATGGTTTCCGACTTCGTCAGTTCGTTTCAGTTCAAAACAAATGAGGGGAGTTGGAGCACCGTACCTTCTAACACCACCATTCATACTACACCTACCAGATGAATTTAGATGCGTTTGCAAAAGCTTAGCAACCAATTGGTGGTGAGGTTGGTGGTGTTTAGACTCTTAAAACTTCTTTATAAAAGTCATTAATTTTTCTTCGTGTGGACTTTTGAGATCTACATTGTCGTCGGCACTTGTCAGTTTTCTCTGGGGCGTGAGTTCTGAGACAGCCTGTATAAATCGTGTAAACTAGTACAATTAGATAATTTGTAGTTTAAAATACCGCAATTCTAGAAAAAAACATTGTTTACATTACGTTCACAAAACTGTTTTTTGTGTTTTTGAATGTATTTTTTTACCTCGACCTAACGTTCTTGATAAAAAAAATTAACATTTTCAAGTTAAAAAAACATAGATTTGCGAACATAATTCAAAAATAACTATTTTCTTTTTTATTGCTTTTACTTTATACACTTTTCAGATATATTTTTTTAAGATTATACGATTGTGTATCTTGTTTTAGGTATTGGTAACTTTTTACATATTTTTGACCTCAACGGAAAATTTCTAAAAAAATTAAACGTCTTTGATGGACAGAAAATACATGGAATAAATCTTGATGATGTCACTGACACGTTACTATTGTATGGTGGTTGTTATATGCAGACAATAACTTGTAATTTTCTACAATGTGAATTTACAAAATTGCATGCGAAAACTGTCCATGGATGGGTTCTAACAAGTCGGTGGTTGAAAAGTAAATGGATCGCTGCTGTAGTTATGCTAAACAAGTTATTAATTTTTGACGGCCAGTTGAATATACTGCGAGAAATTGTTTGTGCTGAGAAATGCATCTTGTATAGTGCTTTCATTTCCTACAACGACATTGACGAATTGGTGGTCTTGTCTGGAACAGTTTTTGGGGAAATAGTAATTTGGAAAGTGAATCACTTTAATATTCAGGAAAGTAGTCCCGTTGTCAAAAGACTGACTGGTCATAAGGTAATTTTTGGTAGTAAGTCTTGTATTTAGTGATTATTTTGGATTGTTTTAGGGTGTTATTTTTTCCATTAGTTACAATGAAGAAGCAGGTTATATTTGTTCTTCATCTGACGATCGTTCTACCATTTTGTGGTCAATCGAGAAGAAGTCAATTCACAGTGAGTTGCAACGTACTCATTGTAACATCCTTTTACATCGCAAAATTTACGGTCATCAGTCTCGTGTATTCCGATCATTATTACTACAAAATTTAATAGTGACAGCTGGTGAAGATTCTACCGTAAACGTTTGGGATTTCGAAGGACAATTAATAAAAAAAATAACTCATCAAGGTGGACCAATTTGGGCATTAGATGGTAACACTGATGTGGTGGTGTCAGGAGGTGGTGATTGCGGAGTGTTAATATCGTCAGTACAATCAAATTCGCTATGTAACAGTTTACTTCTTCCAGAGAATTATAATCCTAAGCGAATTGGACTTTTACGCAGCAGTAATCTAGTTGTGATTACCGAGGATGGTGTATTATTTTACTATGCTCGTAATTTAAACATGTGGATAAAAATCGATCAACATAAGGTGTTACAAAGTTATAACGTGCTTGAAGTGTCAAAGTGTAAAAGTTTGTTTTCGCTTTCTGGGTACCATGGCGAGATTTTTATCTACCAGGAAGAAGAAAACTCAGCTCGACTGTTGGTAAGTTTTAGAACTAAGTTACAGTCGCGCATTTTTTCTTTTTTTTGGTTAACTTGCTCAAGTTTTTTTGTTTGTGAATCCAAATTATCGCTTTGGTATCTCGATGGAGCAAATGTTACGTTTGTGACAGTTTTTGATCTTCCGAGATGTAAAGACATATGGATTAGCGCAGCCTGTCAAGGTCTTCACGGAAAATATATTGCCGGTGATCGTAGAGGAAATATTTATATTTACAAATTGGGATTTGCTGCACCAATTTTCACATATAAGAAAGCTCACAGTTATATGGGAGTTACTCATTTATGTAATTTTGATAATGACATAGTGTCATTGGGACGTGATGGTACTGTTAAGACGTTTACGATAGAAAATAACTCTCTGGTCCATAAGTCTAGTGATAAGGTTCCAACATCGTGGCTTGCTTCAGTGGTTGGTCCTTTTCTGTTGGGTTTTTCTGGAAACGTTTTTGTCGTTTGGGATTATATCAAAAAAAGAATTTTATTTGAGCATGTTTGTGGTGGGGGTCATCGATCGTGGGACTTTAACAAATTAAATAATATGATATCGTTTGCGTATGTTCAAAACGGTATTGTGAAAATTCTTAATTGGGATGAACATGAAGTCTATTCTGTAGTTGCTGGCTTTCACGCCAATACAATTAACAGTGCGAGAATTTTGACAACTACTGATAAAAATTTTATTGTTTTGTCGGGCGGAGAAGATACAAATTTACGAATTTCGTTGTTTGGTTCAAATTATTTCTTACCTGCTAAGAGTTTCAAGTCACATTTGTCTTGTATTCGGTGCATTTGTCTTTACGAATTATATAAAAACCGGTATTTGGTGTTTACTGGTGGCGGTAGAGGCCAGATAATCTGTTGGAAATTTGTTTTGGTTGATAAGCCTGGCGATAGTCTTTGTAGTGAAGAATGTTCCTTCTATGAAAAGTTTGACGGTGAATTGTTTGAATCAGAAGTACGTATCATGGATTTGAAGACACTGACTTTGGGAGAAGATCTGTTATTGTTTGCTGCTGCGTCTGACGGAAATGTAAATATGTTTACCGTTGTTAAGGAGAACACAAAATACGTGCTTGTCCCTTTGATAAAGTTATTCTACCAAAATAAATGCGTTACGAAACTTTGTTTGATAGACGTTTTTCAATCTAATGTTTTAGGTTCATTCAGTACAGATGGTACATTGGCGTTTTGGGATGTTACTTGTATTGATACAAAGTTAGGAATTTGTCCTTTTAAAATTTTGTCGCTTCACCAGTCAGGAATTGCTGACTGCTGTTTTAAATTTGTCAAAGAAAATTCTTTTGTACTTTTGACGGGTGGTGATGACGGGTCGTTTGTATTGACTTTGTTTCACATATCAAAAAGTGCAGCTGATGGCCTGAAGTTTGAAAAAGTTTTTTCTTTTTGCGATTGTCACTCTCACTGCGCTCAAGTAACTGGCACCCAGATTTCGAGTAATTATTTTATAACAACATCAATTGATCAGAAATTGTTACTTTTCAAGTGGACTGTTGAGAAAGACAAGCTTGTGGTGAAAGCTTGTGGTCGCTACAATTCCGCCGTTACGGATGTTCAGGGGCTGCAATATAAAGAGAAGGATGATTATTTTAATATATTTGTTTATGGTGAAGGTTTAGAGTTTATTACATATAAAAAAAAATAAATACTTTTGTAATGAGATAAACGTTGTAATAGTATACCATGATATGAATTTTATAAGACGCATTTTGTCGCACTCACGGATTTAGGGCACGACGAGCGCAGTGAGGAGTGCCATAATAGAGTAAGTGCGACAAAATGCCTTATAAACGAGATATCATACAGTATTTTTTCTACTTCGCACTTTTTATACCAAAAAAATTAATTTCGAAATTTAGGCAATTGTGGCAGTTGACAGAACAGCACAGGCCGTGAAATGAAATTAATAATTTGGACCGTCATTAGTTTATTCGTACAAATGTATTCTGAAAGTGTCCAAGAGACTTTGCATTGTACCTCTTAATGAATACGGGCTTTTGTGGCAAATACGTGGAATTTGAAAATTGGCCTAAGGAAAATGAGATCTCAAATTACTTACTTGCCTTTGAAATTATGTTTACACATTACTCGGTAGGTGTTCGAAAGGGCCACATATCAGGAAATACACAAAAGCCTTTAAAGATTCGTATTTGATTAATTTGATTAAATTATGCACTTGAAACAGGTTCTCTCAGATGATTGAACTCCAAAATATTTTTTCTACTTCGGTTTCGTACTGAGGTCATTACGATACGCTATTTGTGACAATCTAGTTTTTTGACAATTATCTGAAAGAACTATCAGTGTCAATCGGCACCTGTTTTAAGTCAATAATTTAATCAAATATGAACCTTTTGTACCATCCTTGATATGTAGCCCCTTCGAACACCATTCCAGTATTGTACAAACATAACTTCAAAAGCCAGTGCAAGTAAGTATAGTGGCTCTGATATTCCAAGATTATACAACCACCATAAACCTCATTACCCGTAGTTAGGACAATCTGTTGTGCAGGTATTAAGACCCACGTGCTCTTGCAATAAATTTCTTTTGGAAGACTGGTTGCTTTCACCGACCAGGTCCGTCTACAAGACGCCAAATAATTTTCCTAATTCCTAATGTTTTCAAAATTTACTATCAGCATAGTTGTATAAATATAATTATTGTAAATCGAGATTGCAAACATCAAAAATATCAGGTGCCTAAGTAAGTCATTGTTTAATTTAAAATAAATTTATTTTGTGCGGGCTCGAATTGTTTTGAGTTCCGTCCTGGAGCCTATGACAAGGGTGGCAGGTAAAAATTTGGTTAAATAATTTATGGCTGTGGTTTCTTTTCTATATCGGTTACCTTTTACACAATAGACTAATTTTATGATCACCATATAATCTTATAGGAGTACTTTAATTTGAGATCTCATAATCCTATGGCCAATTAATTTTTAAGTTCCACGTATTCGCCACAAAAGCCTGTATAGCCTGTAAAGCCTGTTAATAGCCACATTGCAAAACGTGTTGGACATTTTCAGAATGCATTTGTATGAATGAACTAATAACGGTCCAAATTATTAATTTCATTTCATGACCTGCGCATAAATGCAGTCAACTGCCACAAAATTTTCTGAATTTCGAAATTATTTTTTTTGGTACAAAAAGTGCAAAGTAGAAAAAATACTCTATGATATTTCGTTTATATGGTATTTTGTCGCACTTGCTCTATTATGGCACTCCTCGCTGCACTCGTCGTGACCAAAATCCGTACGTGCGACAAAATGCGTCGAATAAAACTCATATCATAATATACTAATTTAACCAAATTTTATATATACGTCGAAATTTGCAAGAAAACGACGGAATTTTGAACTAACTACGTGAAAAAAACGTAGACAATAACGTTTTTTGAACGTTATTTGAACTACGATTTTTCATTCAACGTTTGTTTAAGCTGAATATGTGTCAATGTTATAACTTTTTTAATTTACGTTTTTTATTCAATGTTTATGTGACGTAAAATATAACGTTATGTCCACGTTACATTATCGTTTCGCAGTCGCCGAAGCAAATTACAAATCGTTTTAAAAACGTATTTTGTGTGACATCGATCCTAACGTTTTTTTAACGTAGTCTATAAATAAACTCGAAGCTGACTTTTTTCTGGCCTTCTAATTAAGACAATTATTTTTTATATTCATTATATGGATAAAACTGAAAAACTTGGTAAAAGTGTCATAAAAGTTGAATCAACTTACTATTCTCAGCAGTCTATACCATTATTTTATACATAAAATGGTCAGGCGATTAAAACCTCACCTCTCCTTTATTTAGAAATAATCACTTCTTACTGAGGTTAAAATATTTAACAATTATTTCTGATGATCCAAATCGATTAGTGTTGTCATAAGGGAAAAATGGCAGGAACACTGCCTTTTTTTCGTGCCATGTTACCTTTAAGCAAGACCTATCAATATTGCAGTCTGATGATTATTTAATTAAAATCGAATCGTCGCTAAAAATATAAAGTTTAATTACATCCCTGTCCTAAATAACCAAAAACAATTTCTTCCGTTATTTTTTTATTTTAGTGATAGGACAAAGTGGCCATTTGGAGATTTTATTCACTTTGGTGATTTTTTTATTCTATCGGTGAAAAAATTTAACAAAAATTTCTCAATGTGCCTATAAGAGAAAACGTTGTATTATACACGTATAGAAAAGTTAACATTATCTGAATATGAACAACTTTTCTTTACTTGTATGATAAACTACTATTATTTAATTTTGAGAAAGGTCTAAACAAATTATTATGTTTATGGTTGGACATTTTACTAAAACTGACTTTAAATAAAGAAATAGAATATCATACCAAAAAACTATTGGAGATACAAATTTGTAACTACAGTTAAATGAATCACGAAAAAATTACAGAGGGGTCTTTTATCGAAGCTTTTTTAATGTTTCTGATTTTTTTGCAATTTAAAACTCTTGTATTCGCTCACATTTATTTCTTCAATGTGTTGAGAACAAATTTGTCGATTAGTAATAATTAATATTCGTTTTACATCGTTTTTTGTCGTAAAAAAATTATAAAACGACGAGTTCTGACAATAATTGAGAGATACGAAATTATAAAGAGCTTGGAAAAGGGAACAAACGAAGAGGTTGACATGAATTGCACTATGATAGAATTAAAAACGTAAATGCAGCTTAAGCCGTTTAGGGCAGCCCCCGAGAACTGTCAAAATGATGTGTTGCTCAAAAAAAAACAATTCGGAGAATAATCAGAGATTAAGCTTTAAAGCTCATTGTTCATTGTATATTATTATTGCTTTGTTGTATTATCCCAGATATGCCTGATTTAAAAGTTTCTTAATTTTTAAATAAAAGTTATGAAGATAAGATAAATTCTTAATTTTGAAGCTAGAAATGTATATTTCACCCTTTTTTTGTTTTTTCAAAGTCACTTTTGATGGTGTTCTTAAAAAAGGACACTCGGCATAAAAGTTGTACTAGTAAGAATTTTATTTATTGGCATGATAATTAACAAAGCATTTCATGTGGAGGGCAACATTACACTTTTTAAACTTTTTCGCACTTTTGTGGCATTGTGATGACTCGGTTTCTCAAACTTTCAAATTCAAATCTCGCGGGAAATGTCTGCACGAATGTCAAGTGAGTGTAAGTGGAGCGTGCGCAGAAGAATCGCAAGCGCCGATTGGCTAAGACAGAAAGATAGGGATGGGCGCTTATTGGAAAAGAACCGGTTATAGGTTAATCGGTTAATTTCAAATTAATTTAACCGGGGTCCATAAACCGGTCCGAAAAAAAAACCGGTTTTTAACCAAATACCAAACTAAAAATTATCGGTTATACAAATAACCGGTAATATATTTTTTAAATTTTAATATACACAGAATTTAGTCAGTAGTATAATAACATTTCCGTGAAGGGTATTAATATTTGTTTATTCAAACACAAAAACATAAAAATTATATGAAAACAATAAACAAACCAAAGTGTAAAAAAACTTTTGATTAGTGTGCTCGGGAGTTAAGCGACTCCGATGATCGCTGCACACATTATTTAAAGTGGAAACTAGTCGCACTTAAGGAACTGATGCACCTAACGCTGTTAATAGTATATTAAGCAACAAGTTTTATAAACGAGATTTTAATCACGAGTTTGTTTAAACACGAGCGAAGCGAGTGTTTATAACGAGTGTTTAGACGAGTTTAGAAAACGCGTTGCTTATGCTATTTTTTCTACTCCCGTAAGGTGAGACAAAATATACATTAAATATTTTTTTACAAAGTAACAACATTTAGAAATTTATTATTAGGTACTTTATACAGTTTATAATTTACATTATTTATTATGAAGAGTAACTGTTAAACTACTTATATTGTTACAATTGTTGAATTGTATAAGAGCTGTGTTATTATTGTTAATTCTTGTTTTGTCATGTGTGTTACTTGAAAACTCTAAGTTTATATTCTTGTCAACAGTGTTTTCAATGTCAAAACTTTCAGATTGAATAATGTTTGAACTTTCAGACTGAATAATGTTTGAACTTTCAGACTGAGTAATGTTTGAACTTTCAGACTGAATAATGTTTGATATTTTATTGGCCGTTTGAATTTTATTATTTAACGAATGATCAATATAAGTTTCTGCAACTGTTGTTGAACGCCATCCCCCATGGCGTTTGAGGGCAGTAATGTCAGCCCCCGCATCTACTAATAAAGTAGCAGAGGATCGGCGAAGGCAATGGCCTGTATAAGAAGTTGGATTTGGTAGTTTGAGGAATGTTGCAACTTGACAAGGAAGACTACCGAACTTATTTATACCGACCGGCTGTCTTGTGCATTTTCCTCGTTGATAATTTAGAAAAAATCGTGTAGTATGTACATCTTGCGGACGAAGTTCCATATATTTTTTGCAAATTCCATAAAAATTGCCTCCGATAACAAACTGACGTTCTGTTTTGGTTTTTGTGTCAGGAATATGAACTAATAATGCTGTACTAAGATCTTCAACATGATTTGTTTCTACTTTCATTAATTCCTCACGGCGACAAGCTCCCATTATTCCAAAGATTAACCCCACCTAAAATAAAATTTATAACAAAGTATTTAGGTAAGTACCTAATTTACCTTTGAAAATAAGTAGTTTTCATCTGGTGCTGAACACAAAAATTCTTTGATTTGTTCTGGTGTCAAAATTCTTGACTTTTTAGGCTTATACCCACTGGATTTATTCTTGAGAAATGCACACAACTTTGGATATTTACTGATGTCGATGTTGTTTTTTAGGTTAAGTGTTGTTCGGAGCATAGAGTAAATAGCCCACAATGATGAGGGTTTCATACGTGTTGATAATTGTTGTATATACGCTAATAGAACATTTTCGGAAAATGATTCAGTTTGCTTTTCTTGTCGCCAATTTATAAACAGTTTATACTGTCTTTCATATTGCTTTTTCGACTTTTGTGGCATCAGATTGGCGGTAGCTGCGGCTGCAGCTTCTTGTATTTCTGGTGGCGTACCCTCTAAACCCACAAAATCGTCTTCTTCACCACTATCCATGTCAAGTTCAATCTTCAACTCAAACCACTATCTAAAATTGCAAACAACATTGTTGTCTATTAAACAAATTAAATTTGTGTAATTTGACATTTGGACCTGCCTCCAAACATACTTGATATAATCCATCCTTGATATTAAAACACTGCACGTGACAAAACAATACTTTAATGAACATTAAAACATCGTTATTCAACATGTGACTAAGGTCTGACTTAGTGTACAAAATGCAACTGCCTAAAATGACGTTTAAGATACGGGAGTAGAAAAATATTTTAATGCGACCTGATAAGTCGCTGGAAAAGCTTTTTTGCTGTTTGTCCAAAATCGATTAGGATCTGTTTTTAGTGGCAATATAGGTTGATTTAAATACAATTTAAATTCTGTGGGGATTCCTTGAAACATTCCATCATTTTCTTGGTCTCGTGATTGTTGTGAGATTACTTCATCGTTAATACTCCATATGTTACTTGCACTCTCGCCTAGAATAGCTTCAGGTATTGGTGGACTAACAGTTCCTTGGAGACGTAAAATCTCTTTAACTTCGCTAGCTATTTGATTTACTGTTTTAGAAACATTCAAAGGTTGACAGAGGTGAATTTTTTTGAATCTGGGATCAATACTGTGGCTGCTGATAATAACATATTTTTTTCTAATGGATCAAATCGTTTCTCCATTTGTTTTATTAGTTCCTTTTTTAACTCCTGCCCTAAAGGATTTTGCACATCTATTCTTGTTAGAGCTGTTTTGGCGCATTTAGCTAGAGGAAGAACAAGACTTCCCGATAAATACTTGTCGCCAGAAATATCCCTTGTCACTTCCTCAAAAGGTTGGAGTAGCAAAAGAGACTCTTCAATTGCTGCTAGCTTTCTTGGTGTTAACATTGGTGGAGCTTTTTTGTGTTTAGGTGACAGCAAAATTTTTCCTACATACTCTGAGAGTAGTTTGAACCTTTCTAGGCAGTAATAGGTCGAATTCCACCTAGTTGGAACTTCTTGTATCAAATACAAAAAAGTGCCATCAGTCTTTCCTCTTTTCTTTGTTCGTGTCTTAATCATCCTGAGCCACATTGCTGTGTTTAAAATAAGCCACCACGGATTTTACTTTTTCAATTATTGTAACAAGATTTTGAACACAACCAAGCGATTTAGACACCACTAAATTAACAATATGGTCAAAGCACGGAATGTGAACATTTTCGTTTTCGGACAGCAGAATTTTTACTCCTGCGACGATGTTGGCTCCATTATCAGTAGTGGCAGAGACAATTTTATTTCTCAAAATCTTCCGTTCGTTTAACATTTCGCTTAAATCTTCACTGATGTTGTGTGCTGTATGATGAGGTGTTAGATTTTTTACTCCCAAATTTATACAATTCATTGTCGAATTTTCTTCATCTAAAATAATCAAATTTAAGACCCTACATTTTTCAAAATTTACAATAACCTACCTATGTAATGAACAGTTAGTACAATAAAGGTTCTTGTGGCATTCATTACAGTAGCAATATCTGTAGTTATGGCAACTACTTTGACCTTATTTAAAATATTAGCAGCAATGGTTTGTAATGACTTAAATTTTTCGTGTAACAGTCTAATAATCTAAAATAAAGCTTTTCTCAATAGGTTTATGTGTCACAAACTAATAGCTTTACCGTCTTCCTGCTCCGTGCTTTGTATAACGGAACAGTTGCTTTGAGAAACTTTAGCATTCCTTCTTTTTCGACACAGCGAAGTGGTAAATTGTCTTTACAAATCATATATAACAAGGCTTGCGTAATATCTGCTTCTTTTTTTTTCCTGGACTGCTGCGCTCGTTTTCCTGTATTGTAATATTTTAGAATCAATTTGTACAAGTGTGTGTATAATGTGTATAATAAGTGTGTATAATGAATTAACAAAGCTTGTTTCAATACCTTGACTGGTTCAACATCATCACATGAGTTTTCATCATTTTGATCTCTATCCGTGGGGACAGAAAATGCTGAGAACGACGAGAAGACGACAATGGCTGCTAAACACCAGCGGTCGTTCTTAGTTAGTGTTTAAGATTAAGTCTTGTAAAGTTATTTCACTTGTGAAAATCCATCCTAACTGTACAATAACGATCTAAAAATAGTTAGACGAATCTACATCACAAAAAGGTACTGTAGAAAGCTAGAATTAAGTAAGCAGATTCGGGCCTTTTGTTCGTGCTGAACGCCCATGCTTTGTCATGTTGTTTAATTGAGATGTAATTCGTGAGTTCAAGTAATTCACTGTTGTGAGTTAGTAGAATTACAAAGTAATTAGTTGAGCTTTTGCTTGCATGAATTTTGATTAGAAATTGTTACCGTTAGCTCATGTTTAGAGTAAATTTTAACTGTAACTTGATAGGGGTTGTTCAGTCTGAAGGGGCGCCTTGTTGGAGGGTTGATTAGAAAGTGGCAGTAGGGTTTTTGGTACATGTTAAATTTGTCGAAAGGTTTTATGGTTATTTTGTGATCTTTGGAGATGACGGGTCAGTGAGAGGGGACCCGAACTTCATTGTCACAACCATGTGTTTTATGTTTAAACGTATGTATGTTATGTTTTGTCAATTTGTATTGTAATTGATCCTGGGAAAAGATTTATCATTGTTTGTGGACACTGTTTAGGGAGGTTTTATCCGGTCCTTTCTGCAGTTGATTCACATATCATCTTATTTAACATTTTTATTGTTTCATTTATTTTTTATCAGCCGTAGTAATGCCAAGGTGCGTGCTACTTACTTACTTGCTTATTGTTTATTTATTTTTCATCAGCGGTAGTAATGCCATGGCGCGTGCTTCTTGCTTATTATTTTTTATTTCTCGTCGGCTTGTAGTTACGCCAATTATGCGAGCTACTTGCACATTATTGTTTTTGTTGTTTAATTTGTTTGAATAATTTCCATTTCATTTTGATTTTTTGAACATTATCGTCAACTGCAGAAATTAAACAATGTTTCCTTCCCACAGGTGTTTTTATTGTACTCTCCCAAGTCAAATCCCCACACAAGCGTATTACAACGATCCGGTCCGCCTTTTTTTTGTAAAACACGACGTAGGTTCCTCCATTTTGATGACAATCACGACCATCGGCCATTTTGTATTTTGTGTTTTTTTTTTTGTTTGAATTTTTGTGTAAATTTTACCCCTCTCTAGACAAGGCGGACAAAAGAAAGTGCGGGCCCTTTGGGTCATCACAGCATACTCGGCATTGCGTTCGTTTATCCTGTCTGATAAGAAAGTGTTCTTGGTTGTTCAAACGCAGTTCTACATTTTCCAATGAAGAAGGCTTCCTTCGTTTTTCCCTTATTCCGGTGCGATATAGACTTATATTTTGATCACATTTGTCTGCTCCACCCATATATGTGTTCTAGAGGTCAAACACATGAGGATGGCTCACGTTCACTTTTTTGTCTTTCTGTAAATATCTGTTAACCTGATGCAGGGGTTCTACTCAAGATTGTTTGATGCCATGTCGACAATATTATAGTCATTCCATCCTACTACCAAAACGGTATTTTCAGTTGTTCTAAAGTCAAATGGCTCTCTTGACTGCTTTTTCATTTCCTTTTTTTTTTGGGATCAGACACTTGGACATCTTGCTTTCACGAATGGTACCGGTTGCCCGAATATTTCTATTTGATAGATAATTCATGCATAAGTGGCACGGGGGTAAAAAATTATCAAAAAATACATATAACGAAAATTGACCAAAATTGCACAAAACGTCTGTATATTCCAGAACGACAGAAGGTCCAAGCCCAAAATTTTGATATTTCTAAATTACTTTAGTTTTCGAACCGTGGTAAGGTTCGAACCAGATGCAGTACGCATTGTTTGTTGCGCCCATCTTGTAACCGTAACGTATCGATTTGTTTTTAATAAATTGTTTAGATCTATGTTTACCAAAGTACGGCACCATGGATTTACCAACGCTGTGTGTTTCACAAAACGGTGCAAACTTTCGAAAATTGTTATTCAATTTATCAAAAAGCGGTCTTACTTTGGTAAATTTATCAAGATTCTTATCAAGATGGTCGTTGTCGCAGCATTGTAAGTTTGTCAAAATCTGCTCAAATCTATCACGCGATATAGCGTTTGCGACTAAGTCATTCCTTGTGTCTTTAGATTTTTCCCAAAACATCTGCCGTCTCGGTAAGGGTACATAGCCACACAGAAGTAAAACTCCAAAAAATGCTTTTATCTCGCATTTGGTGATGTTGCCACTTTTGTTTTTTTTAATGCGTAAAGATCTGTGAATTTAACGAACATGTCAATTACATCATTATCAAAAAAATTACCAAATAATTCAGAAGCACAAAAATTTGGTGATGGTCCGAATTTCACATTCTACGGCTTCTAAACATTATTTAAATCAACTTTTGTCCAATTGAATTTTTTTCGATACGCTGTTTTTAGTAAACTAAGAGAAACACATCCTGTGCGTTTCAGGAATTATTGTCAGTTGAAGTATTTTGAGCGTTATCATCTTGGGATAACTGTTGTTCACGCAAAATTATATTTTCATTCAATAACTCTGCTTCAGCAACAAGTTGAGAACCGGGTAAGTTATTCATCTGCATGTATACTCCTCATTGCCTGAGTTTTCATCGGTTAAGTCGCCGCAAGCATTTGTTGGGGGTAAAAGAGCTATTTCAATGTTTTCATTGTTAGTACATCAATTTCGTCTTCCTCCAGGGCTTGCAGCAATACATTCAAAGTCAAACCTCTGAAAGTAATCATTACTGATAAAAAGTGCAAAATGTATTTGTTTTGCTGAATGCCCTGTAAAAGGACGGCAAGATTTAGAAGGTCGATTGAAAAAATCCATAATTATAAGCAGCTATTTTTAAAAATTCGCTACTTTCTTGGGATGAGCCAAAACCAAACTTGAAGCTTCAAAAAATGTGCTCTGTCGTTGCTAGATTGACAATAAATATCGCCATCTGCGAAAAAAACATGTAACTGCAAAATATGTAGAAAACAGTAGCAGAGGAACTGGTGTCCTTTTTTTTAGTTCACATAGTGAAGATTATTCTGATTATTTATACTTTATAAATTTTGTGCTCCCAAAGAAAAGAAGGTAAGCTGTATTCATTAATCCCTTTGATTGCACTCAGGCGCTTAATATTAAGAACAAGAACACTTTCGTCAAATAAAAACGATTGTGTCAGAAGAAATAATTATTGTTGAACGTTTCTCAGAAAACTAACCTTTAATGGTCAAATATGTTTACAAAAGTAAAAAAACGCTAGAACATCTAGACCATTTTTTTATAATTATTTTTATTTTTTCCTTTTATTTTAATTTTGAATTTGTGAAAGGTGGCAGGTCGGCGGCTGCCCCTGTAAGTGACACATTGCACACCGGCTTGGCTCGGCCCTGTTTCTAACCGTAACTAGTTATTTGCTAAACAAAAGCATCGGATTTCTTTACATAGACGATTTTTTTATAATCAACTGTCAAAGAGCAGTCAGGTTGGCATTATCATAAATAGTAATTTTTTTAATTAAGGTTGCTGTAACTTTTTTACCTGACAAATTTAGTTTCCAAATTTTTCAAGTTGTCTCCAATTTGTTGATGTAAATTACGAATATTATGTGGCCTTTTAAACTGAGGGAAAAATGGTTTTTGCCACACTAATAACATTTCTCCTGGATGACGAGTTCATGGGGTGCAACCGGCGCAACTCCAATAGAAGTGTTATTTCCTGTCCCCCTCCCCCATCACGAGGGATGAATAGCAGGTATACGAGGGTAGAGAGTAGTGGGGGTAAACTATCGATAGTGTTTTAAGACGATATATCGATAGTACTCTGGGCACACTATCGATATTATCGATAATACTATTGAAATTTTGGATTAGGGCAATACCTGTTGTCGAAAAAATGCTTTTATTAAACATGCAATAAACATAAAACGGTTTATAAAAAAACAAAAACATAATTATGTAAAAATAAACAAATAAAACTTCAATTCTCTTGATTCACATTATTTCAGTCTTCAATTTAGCCACTGGTTTTGAGCTGAGAATATTAGTATGTTGGCATTTTGTGGTTTCAAGTTCATCCTTCTGTTCGAAATTATCTGCCCTGCCTTAGAAAACACCCGCTCTGAAGCCACAGATGTAGCAGGGATAGAAACAAATCTTTTCGCTAAATTTGACAAATCACTGAGGTTTTGTTGCTGCTCCCAATATTCTATTGGATTGGAATTAAAATTTATTGCCTCCATTTCCATGTATTGTCTCAGTAAAATAATCGAATCTGACTGAGGGGTCGACTGCTGACTAGCTTGGCTTATTCTTTCATAGACAAAATTGAAAATGCCTGATGAGGATGACCTGGAATCAGTAGGTACCTTTTTGGTTTCAGAGTCCACTTGACTAGAAGCTCGTTTTGATTGTAGCTTAGCAAGTTCTTCTTTTAAGTATACTCGGCCTTGGCTCGCATTTTCTGGGTTCCTAAACGCGTATGTTTTTAGCCGTGGATCTAAGAGCGCAGCTGCTTCCAACATACTTCGCAACTCATATGGAAAAAGTCTGTTAATTACAGACTGCTTCAACTTTAAACACAACTTTTTTGAAACATTTGTATTTAAATTAGTTTCAATTTCCAATATTCTTTGGTTTATTCCTAACACAGCGGGTATTATGAGCGAACGTGTAACATAAGAATTCCCAGATAATCAGTTACTTTTTCAAATGATTCCACGATTTTTACAACTTCTTCTAAAGTTGCTAAGTCATCGTAGCTTAGGTTGCCAGGGCTATTTGGTAACCTGGATAATGCAACTATTAAACAGTCATCGTCATTTAACTTTAGAAGTCGCTGAACCATATAAAATACGCTGTTCCATCTTGTAGGTACACTTTGTATCGGTTTAACGGCGGTTTTTCCCTCTTTTGTTGCTCATTTTTAATTTGGACATGGCCACAGTGCTTTTTTTAAAATGTCTGACGATGTTTTTACATTTGTCCAACAAATTATTTAGCTCTTGATTTTCTTTGTCATCTAGTCCATCATTTACTGTCAAATTTAAAGTGTGGGCAAAACAGCCTAGATGATTAATTTTTAACAAATGACAAGCTTTCGTCATAGTGGTTGCATTATCAGTTACGATGGTTTGCACCTTTCCTGTTAACTGCCACTTGTTAATTAAATTCTAAAACATAACCACAAATAAGAAATTCATGTTTTGTACTTTTCATCAACCTAAACTTACTTGCAAATACTCTTTAATATTTTCCGCTGTATGATTATTTTCCAAAACAATCGTTTCTAACACAGTTGACTTTCGTTTTTCCTTCATAGACGAAATGACATGTTGTAGTTATATATCCTTCTCCAACTACAGAAGTCCATGTATCCGTTGTCAGGGAAACGAATTTGATTTGATTTATAATACTTTGAAGCTTATCTTTTTGTTTTTCAAACATTTCAGGCAAAAGCTTATTTCTTATGGTGCCTTTAGAGGGTATATTTTGGATCTAAACCATTTACAAAATAAAAAAGGCTGCGAGTCTTGTGCTATCATTAATGCCAATAATTCATCCAACTCTTTTTTTTTAATGTCGTTGTTCCCATACACAGTACTAGGACGTTTTACAAATTTTTTAATACTTTGTTGTCTTCGGCTAAAAACAAAAGTTTAACAAATGATAGATTGGATTGGTACATTCTTACCTCGAAGAAGCCTCAGATGAGACATCTCTCTGTGCCTGTACTTCTTCCTGTTCATCGGATTCGGAAGTATTTACATCTTCATTTTTATGAAACCGATTAAGATGATCCTTTAAATTTTTAGTGTTGCCACTTGTTCTGTATTCCTTATGGTATAATAAACAATAATAAACAAGTTTCTCCCAAGTAAATCCTTTTCAAAATAGTTCCATATCATCGAGGGCTTTCGTTTTGGCATTGTTGTTCTTACGCGAATAAACAGCCAAAGTCGGAGTGGAAAAGTCAGTACATCGAGAAATAATAGAACCGCAAAACGAAATGTTTTTCATGGAACACTGAGATTGTGTTGTGTTCTGTCATCTGTGTTGTAACATACTTGAGTCCTTGACAGTTGACAGATTTGGAAAACTTAATAAACAAAAAGTAACTAAAACGGCTAACGGCATTTTCGTTCACTTCACACAAATTTTCCCGGTGCCCATTCGACAAATAAAGCAAATAATTTTTAACGGGCAGAATCGATATTTATAAAATTAAAATCGATAGTACGATAGTGACCTAACTATCGATTAATCGATACTCACCATCGATAGTGTGCCACCACTAGTAGAGAGTTCAGGCACGTACAGGGTTGTGAGTACTACGGGTTGTGAGTGCTGTTTCTCTCTCGTGAGTGTCTTTTGTTATCGTGGTTTTTCCGATGGTTCTTCGTATCTTCGTGTTCTTGAATTTTTAAAATTCTGTTTTTCCAAGACATTATCTCATTTTTGTTGTACATCATTAGGTTAACTAGACTTGACCAACTCTTTTTAACCCTAGCAAAATTAAGACTTAATTTCCCTCAACTTGATTTGGCGCAACGCTTTGGGGTTGTCCACAGTACAGTCCCTAATAGTATTTTAACATTTGTCCATGTAATATATGAAATTTTATATAAACATTTTATGACGACAATGGCTTTACGCGAAAAAAATAAATTTTGCTTGCCAACATGTTTTAGCAATTTTTACTAATTGTAGGGCAGTTCTAGATTGTACTGAAATTTACACTCTGGTATCGCGTAAATCGTGCACACGACTGCGAGGTAATTTTTTTTATGGAATAAATTACAAATAGGTAAACAAACTTGATGCTTAACTGTATCCTTAAATTCATCAATGAAATTTTTTTCCTTTCAGTTTTTGGTGTTTCAACATTGGTTTCCATTTTTTCTATAGTTTTGTTCATTTGTGGGTCATGTAAGTCACTAATGGTACCACCGTTATAGGTATCGTTATTTAACGATTCATTAGATTGAAGATCATTAAACTTAGCAAAAAATTGACTAGTTTTTAAAGACTTTGATTTTGAATGTGTTTTATTATGTTTAATAAATGAATTTAGAGAACCATATTTTCTGCCGCATTCATTTTCAACACATATACAGCGTGGTTTAAAAAGATCTTGCCAAACGTTAGGTTGTTGTAGTAGTCATTGAGATAAACAATTTTTGCTTATAAACTCCTAGTTGCAAATGAGCCGTTTGGCCTCTGGAGCCATTTTCCATTAGCGGATCTTGCGGCACGAAAAGATATGTTGCCATCACTCTGTTTTGAGATTTGCTTCTGTATGGCTTCAGGGGTGTCATAGATCAGGAACTTGATAAAACCCCAGAAGAAAATCTAGAATGGGGCTAATTCCGGACTTCATGCAGGCCAACTGCGATAGGTCCTTCTCTCCCAGGAAATTGTTTATTGACGAAAATGTGCTTCGAAAAGGATGTTGGTGATTTGGAAAGTGTTCAGTATAAAGACCCCTCGGGTTTTCTAGCGTTGCTTCTTGTTTCGCTATAAACAAATGCATGTCTGCATATTCTTCAGTGTAAATAGTTCCTGAGGCAATAATGCTCATTTACGAATAGGCGTTTATAAACAAAATTCTTTTTGTCTTGATGACCACAATAAGACCCTAACATTTGGCAATATATTTTTGAACCAGCCTGTATAAGTGTCAATGGATTTCAAGTTATAATGGAGTGTAATACTCGAAAGTAAAAGTTTTTGGAAATTGCAGATTCTGAAAGTAGTCACAAAATGATGTCTAGTAATGTCGGTCTGAGTTTTTTTAAATCGGTACTCTTTTAGTAATAATAGGAAATTTGTGCTGTGACGTAAGCAATGTCTCGACTAATGATTCGTCAGTTTTTCGCTGCATACAATTAACGCTACAACCTACGTTTGGGCTGGTAAACGTCAAATACAAATGTCAAAATTGTGAGTTGTCGATTGTAACTGTGTTGTGTGCTAATATTGTGCAGGAGTTTGTGTTTTGTTAAAATGACTGCTCCTGCAGCACATCTTAAGTCGTATATTAAAAAAGCAGAGGCAGACATAAAGAAAAGACGTAGTCTTTCAAGCTATCTTTGTTGGCAAGTTTTCTATCTTTAGTTCTGTGACTGGCTGATTCAAGAAGGAACATTGCTGACGTCAGGCCAGGAATTTTCACCTTTTCAATTATTTTTCTCAAAAACTGTAGAGCTTTGGTTAAAATAAAAAAATATGGGTCGCCTGTTTTGTTGTTAGCTATCCATATAAAAATTTTTATTTTTTAGTATAACACTCCATTGGGGAGAGATCTATTTGAGATACGTTATAGCGCATATCTTGACGTGAGACTATTGTGCGGGTTTATATACAAATAAAACACTTTCCCACTTTGGGAATTTTATTTGGATCCGTTCGTTGCAAAGGTGATCGACTAACTGACGAATTTCGTAAGAATATCGATAAATCGTCATTAACAAAAAGCACCAGGTGATCGCAAAAGGCGAACACACAAAGAAAGCATATCAGTTAGGTAACGTATTAACAAAAACTAATGAGTCATACGATGATATGACATTGTACGTAAATATATCCTAGAAAATAATAATTAACGCAAATAATCTTAAATATAAATAAGTCATTAATAGTAAGTAAATCCGTAACATTCGGCCTGACTTAGCGTGACGTCCTCGTCTCCTTTCGACTACTTTGTCTGTAGGGTTTTCTGTAACACATGCATATTAGTAGTTTTATAGTATGGGTTTCGATGAGTACGTTCATTTGAACGTATTTTATTGTAAAAAGTTTTAAGGCTCTTGTATTTGGTATAATTATTAATTATTAAATATTAATCTATAAGCTCGTCTCTACTGTCAACAGGGCTGTCGCTCTCAGTCTCTTCAATGACTCCTCCGGTGTATTTTCGGAGCTGGTCGGCTGTATATTGCTGTATTGCTGTATATTTCTTATAGCCTTTTGTACCTTGTAGGTATGCTATTTTATATCGGTCATTTCCCTTGTTCCTTATTATTTTATAAGGTCCCCCAAATTTTATCCTCGTTTTTCTGCGTACTTCTTTATTAGTTACGTTTGCACCACTCCATAGTACCAAATCTCCGTTTTTGTAAATCGTCGAAGCTTTACGCTTTACATCGAAACGTTTCTTTCATAATTGTGGCTGTTTGTCCATTTTAGTTTTAGCCATTATGTGGTCATTTTCTCGATTTGATGTACTTGTACTAGGAGTTTCTTGGGCAACGTCAACTAATTGGCCATGTTTTGCTTGGTCAAACCCAAACACCAGTTTATGGGGTGTAAAACCTGTACTGGAATTTATGGAATTGTTCATGCCCCAAATTACATCTGGCAGAACATTATGCCAATCGTTTTCATTTTGAATGGATGTATTTATAGCAGTTTCTAGTGTCTGGTTGTATCTTTCAACTTGACCATTAGATCTAGGGGAAGCAACACTGTTCAAAATGTGTTTAAATTGATATTTTCGTGCAAATTCTTTAAAAGCTTTAGATCTAAATGCTTTCCCTTGATCTGAAATAATTCTCTTAGTGGTAGAAAACATGCTAAACAAGTCTCTTAAATGGTAGATGGCTTCTTTTGAATTAGTGGTCTTTGTTGGTCTGGCAAATATATATTTAGCAAAAGAATCTGTGACAAGAAAAACATAACTAAAGCCTTTAGGACTCTTTACGAATGGCCCTAAATGGTCAATATGCCACATGTGTAACGGATGTGATGGTTTTTTGATTGGGTGTAAGAAACCTTCCCTTTTTGAATATTGACCTCTTTTATAGGCACAATCTAAACACGCGTAAACCTATTTTTTTTATAAATCGGGTCATTCCTTCGAACCAAAAATGTTCTTTTATGATTGCTTCGCATCGGCGACAACCGATATGCCCGATGTCATCATGATACTTCCGCAAAATATTAAACGAGCAGATTTTTTGGAATTACCAACTTTTCTTTCCCGTTTGAAGTTGTTCGATATAATCGATCATTTACAAATTTGTACGTATTTTTAATAAATTGGTCGCAATCTTGTGATTTTAGTTTATTGATATTTAGTTTTATAGCGGGGTCTTGGATCTGAATGCTTAAAATCCAGTCGTCAATATTATTGATAAGGAGGACATTGCGACTCAATGCGTCACCATGTTTTATTTTGTCTCCTGGTCGGTACTTTACGGTAAAATTAAAATCTGAACACAAAGCCACCATCGTGCAATCCGAGGTAGTAGGTCCTTTTTTGTAAATGTTGAACGAACAGCAGAACAATCAGTAACCACTGTAAAATCGATATCAGTTAGACATACCTTGAATCTTTTTATTGATTCCACTACTGCTAGTGTTTCTAATTCATAAGAATGGAAATTAGATTTTTCTTTACTGGTTGCTCCGTACATAACAGGTTTGAATTCATTATCGTGTTTTGTAATAATATTCCTGCAATTCCCTTGCTACTGGCGTCTGTGTGTAATTCTGTTTCGCGTTGCGGATCAAAAATACACAGTAATGGTCGAGTCGTTAAACAATTTTTTATTCTCTGAAAAGCTGCTTCTTGTTCGTTTGACCATTTCTATGGGATATTTTTGCGCAATAGTTTACTTAGGGGTTCGACTATTAAAGCATGATCTTTTATGAATTTTCTAAAATATGATGTCAATCCCAGGAATTGTCTCAACTGGTATATGGTTTTAGGTGTTGGAAGATTTGTAACGGCTGAGATTTTTGGTTTTTCAGGTCGAATACCTTCTCTACTAACTTCATACTCCAAGTATTCAATATTTGTTTCAAAAAAATAACATTTTTCGATATTTAGTTTTAAATTGGCCGATTGGAATATTTTGAAAACCTTTTTCAATGTTGCTCAATGTTGCCTTTGTGATCGTGTCCGATGGAATAAGCATATCGTCTAAGTATATGACTACTTCATCGTCAGATAGTGACGCAAATAAGTTATTAAGTGCCCTTTGGAAAGTTTATGACGCATTTGTTAAGCCAAAAGGGATTCTTAAAAATTCATAGTGGCCATTTTGCGTCACGAAAGCTGTTTCATGAACTCATTTGGACGAAACAGGTATTTGATAGTATCCCTGAGTCATGTCCAAACTACAGAAAAACTTTTTCCCTCTTAGGCGCCCAATCTGATCTTCTATGTGGGTTAATGGATACCGATCCTTAGTTGTTATCGCATTTAATTTTCTATAGTCAACGCATAATCTATAATCTCCATATATACATATATATTCGTATGACAGAAAAAAAAAGACAATAATACATTGTATATAAAAGAAATCACAAATCTTTTATAGTAGATAACCAAGTTTTAGCTTCTGGCAACAGTTGATGGATTTCATTGAAGCCTCCTTGAAAACTTGTAATTTGGCATTCTTCAACAAGATGTTGAAATTGTTCCTTCCACTTGGCCACATTGGCAATACGGATATTCTGTAGCCTTCCATTTAAACAACAATACTGCCGGACTAGCATAATTAGATTTTGATGTTTGTATAATGTTATTTTGTAACAGATTTTTTACTTTGGCACGTATAATTGAGCGCTCATGCTCGGAGTAACGATATGGTCGGTAAAATATAGGTTGATTTTTCTAAATTGTAAACAATTTTTGAACTCATGTAGCATGCGAAAAAATATGGATAGATGTGGTTCTTTTATAACGTCGAATTAACTTTAGCGTCGTCAATATTTAGTACGAAAACATTTCTAACATGAAGATGGTCATTTCTTTGTAAAAATGTTGTATTATCGTCAGTAGCTCTGGAAAGGACACGTCCTTTTTCCCAAGAGATATCTTTGATGCCTGTATTAATGATAGTGACGTAAGTGTTTTTAGAGTCCAATGTCGTAGTAAAAAAATTATAGTGTTCTTTGTTTTCGTTATTTTTAGCACAAAATATTAAACATTGGTTTAGTACCAAATTTGCAATTCGACTGCCGTCGTTTTTCGTGCTGGAATGCACATGTTTTTATCTAAGACAACCGGGTAACTAGTTGCTGCCTTATTTTTCGCGAGTGTAACATTTTTACCACAAATTTGTAACAATATATTTGGATTGTTAATGATTGGTTGCCCAATTATAACATCAATGTCATCCATACTAGCGTCAATAAAATGTGCATTAGAACGAATAGAAAAATCAGAAAAATCGGATGAGACACAGTCCAGCCCCTTTGGGAGAATTGTTGTTTTTCCAATACCTTTGATCACGAGGTTAAAAGGTTTAAGATTTAATTTTAATTGTTCTATTAATGAAAAATGGACTACATTTAATAGACTACCTGTATCTAAGAAACCTCGGCAAGAAATATCATTAATTCTTACTGAAATTTTGTAAACATCGTTAGGGACTTGCCTTTGTAACAGATGAACCTTAGCCGGGTTTAGATGCTAATAATTTCCTCGTTCATGGCCTTGTTTACCACAGTGGGAACATTTCTTGGGTTTGAATTCGGTGTGTGTGTTTGGGTTTCTCTTGATTTTCGTATGTAGATTTGAAGTAACAGTTTCTGGAGACATGTCCGGGTTTTTTTACAAATGTCTCATTTGGGTAGGTGTTTGGCCGGTACGTCCGCTTTTGATGCTGATTCATCAATTTTGCATAGGAGCCCTTTGTCAAGTGTTGAAATTTCCCGATTTTGTCGTATCTTGGACTCGATGGGTAGCCCCTCGATGATACACGACAGGGCGTTCTTGTCCGAAATTTCGCATTTGCGGATTAAGCTACACTTAGAATAGTAGTAATGCATCATACTTTCGTTGGTTTGCTTTTTTCTTTCCATCATTTTCTTCAGATTGTCTACAAAATATTCGTGGGACGGAAAGGCTTCTAATAATGACTTTTTCCAGTCTTCCCAAGACTTATTGTAATCACTTAGTCCGTTGTACCAAAGTCTGGCGATCCCAGTAAGTTTTGTTTGCATATAAAACGATTTTGTTTTATCGCTCCAGCCGTGAATGATGCCCAGTTGGTCGATTTTATTTAGCCAGCCACTTAAGGTAACTTCGCTGGCTTCCGGGTCAAATAGCGGAACGATGTCGGCATTTTTGGTGTTTTGGGCGTTTTGTGCTGAGGTGTTGGGATCCGGATTTCGGTGGACTTTTCTCAGTATTTCCTCTACCTTTTTGGTGATGATTTCATTGATCTTTCGTTTCTTGGCTCCCCGTACCTGCTTTTCGGTATTGGTGTCTGATTCTTCAGATCTGGAGTCCAGAGTCGATTTTTCGGTGGTTTGCTTTGGGTTGCGATTTCGTTGCTTCCTGGGCACGTTATTGTCGTCCTCGCTGTCCATTTTTGGACAATCACTTAACACTGGCGCAAACGTCAATCCCACTTTTGAATTGTGCGGGTTTATAGACAAATAAAACACTTTCTCACGTTGAGAATTTTATTTGGATCTGTTCGTTACAACGGTGATCGACTAACTGACTAATTTCGTAAGAATATCGATAAATAATCATTAACAAAAAGCATCAGGTGATCGCAAAAAGCGAACACACAGAGAAAGCATATCATACATATCAGTTAGGTAACGTATTAAGAAAAACTAATTAGGTAACGCAAATAATATTAAATATAAATAAGTCATTAATAGTAAGTAAATCCGTAACACTATATAGAGCACAAAAACTAGATAAGAGCTCAAATTTAGGGAACTTGGTTGTTTGATGTGTTTGACAGATGACAAATGTAAACAATAATAAAAATTTAAATATTTCTTTTTTGTAGTAACATACGGCAAAATGTACCAACTAGAACACTTAAAAACGAATGGAGAATCTTTCAAATGCCTTGAAGTACCGTTGCTGGATTACTGTTTAGGTTATGTTTGACCTTGGTATGACTGTCAGGTTTAAAGTTGAAATTTGCATTAGAAAGGTCATAAAAGCCTCGAAGTGCCTTTTAGGGTAGTCACCGTCATGTTCCAATTACATGCCCCCTCTCTGCCACATCAGTAAAATTTGTCACAAAAGTTTTAAAAAACGACTTTAAACAACAAAAAAGGCCCTATTTTCATTAACAATGAGACATATCTTGCTGCATGTGGCACGACATAGGCCTCATAGACCAATCTCATTGTGAATGGTTTTGTAATTTGTATCAGAGGTTTTTTGCATTGCTGAGATCAGCAACCTGCGTCGCGACAAGTCTTTGCACGAATATTCGGAAACGCTGTCAATGGCTTAAAATGATAAACTGTCAGTTTTTGTGTCTTTTGGGATTAGTCTTTGAGTCCTGTCGCGCCGCATGTAGCAAAGCAAATCTCATTGTGAATGGATTCTTTAAGAAACAGTTTCAATGTACACCACAAGACATACACTGAGACGGCCTCATACAACCAGCGACAGTCAGTACTGTCAGTACGTCACAGCAGCTTTCTTCAGCACAATCACTGACTGCAGTTCTGTGTTGTGCCATTCCCGTCTTATCATCATATAATCTGAGTAATTGTTATGTGACAAGTAATGTTTCTACCTTCAAAAATACTTGCTTAAACATGTTTTTATCCCGTTAGTACACACTTTTAAAGCAGCCACTGGTTATATAGATTAAAATTATAACATTTCCTTTGTTTACATTAGTCAGCTGTTTACTGTCATTTTCTAATGCTACCAATTTAAAAAATGACCCTGTTATTAAAGCTCAAGGACCATAGAATGAGAGAGAGAACATTTTTTGTTCACATAGACGCTGTATACACGTATAAATGTCAGCCAATTCAAATTTTTTATGTCCAAATAGAAATGTCCCGGACTAGTCCGGGACATTTCTATTTGGACATAAAAAATTTGAATTTTCTGACATTTATACGTGTATTCAGCGTCTATGTGAACAAAAAATGTTCTCTCTCTCATTCTATGGTCCTTGCGCTTTAATAACAGGGACATTTTTTAAATTGGTAGCATTAGAAAATGACAGTAAACAGCTGACTGATGTAAACAATAACACAATAACAAAGGAAATGTTATAATTTTAATCTATATAACCAGTGGCTGCTTTAAAAGTGTGTACTAACGGGATAATAACATATTTACGCAAATATTTTTGAAGGTAGAAACATTACTTGTCATATAACAACTACTTAGATTATATGATGAGACGGGAATGGCACAACACAGAATTGCAGTCAGTGATTGTGCTGGAGAAAGCTGCTGTGACGTACTGACAGTACTGACTATCGCTGGTTGTACGATTTGTGCAATTTGTGATATATTTTGTGTGAAAAACTGGAAAACAAAGTGCATAACTGCATAACCTCACTTATCGCAGTTTTGCACATTTTGATGATGGGAATTGCGGTTCAAGTAATTATGAGTTATAGATGGAGCCCACTGTTTACTTCAAAGTAAGTTCACGACATTTACAGATACGTTCTTTATGTTTTTGTCTTTTCTGGTGTAAAGGGTTAGCTGAAGCCTTTTGGGTCCACTTTTTTCGTTGTTATTTCCTGGTAGTCACTCTTGTTTCAACCAGAATGGCTGTAAAGTTAAAAATAATCCCATAAAATTGTTAATATAACTCCTTTGCACTGGCATGGGGTATTTGAAAACTTACGTTTAACAAATACGTCACAAAGTCTCAGCCATCGTCGAAAAACATATTAAGGACTTTATAACAAGAAGCGCTTTCTGATTTTTCTGTGGACGTGTGGAAGAATAGTGTGAAATATTGAGAAAAAATAAGTTTTACTCTTGTTTACATTTTTGTACGTCTCTATCTGAGAGTAGTCGTCTATAAAAAATATAGCCTACTAATAAAGGAAATTAAAGTGTTTTTATTTCTGGGTTGCCCCCAATTCCACTTTGCCCTTGCCTGATAATCATGACACTGATAATGAAATTGGTGTAAGTGCATCGAATACAAACGTGTTGAATAGATGAATAAAAGAGAGACAACTGCTTTTTTCAAAAAGGCCATTTCAAATTTATTCAAAAAGCACACCCCCATTGAAAAGGGTCCATTCACGATGAAGTTTGGCTTCCTACATGACATAGGTCTCGGACACCAATCTTACTGTAAATGGTCTAAATTGGTCTTGCATCTCTAAGACATGGACTCACTGAGAGCGACTTCTGCAGTAGGCTTGAGACCTGCCTGCCTGTCTCGCAACAATCTCTGCATTATGATTCCAAATCATTCTATAAAACGCTGTCAATTACAAGCCATGATATGAGGCATGAGGCCGTCTCAGTGTATGTCTTGTGGTGTAACTGTTGTTAATGGTGTTGTTAATGGTGAAACTGTTCCTTAAAGAACCCATTCACAATGAGATCTGCTTCGCTACATGCGGCGCGACAGAACTCAAAGACTAATCCCAAAAGACACAAAAAACTGACACAGTTTATCATTTTAAACCATTGACAGCGTTTTCGAATGTTGGCGCAAAGACTTGTCGCGAGGCAGGTTTCAGCCTTCCGCCAACGTCAGTCTCAGTGAAACCCTCTCAAAGTGATCTCAGCGAAAACCATTCACAATGAGATTGGTCTATGAGGCCTATGTCGTGCCGCATGCAGCGAGGTATGTCTCATTGTTAATGAAAATAGGGCCTTTTTTGTTGTTTAAAGTCGTTTTTTAAAACTTTTGTGGCAAATTTTACTGATGTGGCAGAGGGGGGGCATGCAATTGGAACATGACGATGACTACCCTAAAAGGCACTTCGAGGCTTTTATGGCCTTTTTAATGCAAATTTCAACTTTAAATCTGACAGTCATACCAAGATCAAACATAACCTCAACAGTAATCCAGCAACGGTACTTCAAAGCATTTGAAAGTTTCTCCATTTGTTTTTAAGTGTTCTAGTTGGTACGTTTTGCTGTACTTTACTACAATAAAGAAATATTTAAATTTTTATTATTGTTTACATTTGCCATCTGTCAAACACATCAAACAACCAAGTTCCCTAAATTTGAGCTCTTATCTAGTTTTTGTGCTCTATATAGTCTCGCGTCAAGGTATGCGCTGTGACGTATCTCATATACAAATGTCCCGGACTATAAGTTGTTATTGAATTGTTAATGGAAGGTATTTATATACATCTAAACAGAGAACATGTATTCCGTCGAAATCGAATTAACATATCCCGAAACCAATGAAACCTATACGCTTTACCTAGCACCAGAAGATGCCAAGAGGACTGAAGCTGATGTGATATTTGCCCAGTCTTTGCTCTTTCATGCAAAGTGTAATAAAACCAAGAACCCAACACTTTTGACCGAACCGAAGTTCCGTATTGAAGCAGAGGTGGCAGAGAAACAGGGCTGGACTTAGAAAGCACGTGTGCCCTAATACGTTCCATAGAAAGCAATTATGACGACCTACACCACTCAAAAAAGAAGAAAGAAATGTGGATGAACATGTCAACATGAGTTATGTAGTAAAAAAATCGAAATGTCTTCTGCTGAGTGCTATAAAAAATGGCAGAATTTGCTACGCACGTACAAAGCCAGCAAGGGTAACAAGAAAAGAACTGGCAGAGGTTTGTTTCGCTTCCTTTTTTATCAGTTATTAGATGACTTCCTGGGAAGCAAACCTAGTAATAGTAGCCCACATACAATAGACGTACAGCGTATGATCCACGTTAGTGACAATAATAATATAACACAACCAGTTAATACGACTGAAATAAATTAAAAAAAAAGGCCTGTAGAAAGGAAAGGAAAAGTATTACTAATGATTATCTGTAAGCGAAAACAAAGCCTAGAGACCAAACAAGAGGAGCTTTTGTCCAAAAAAGCAGATCGGAAAGAAATGTTAATGCTAATTAAAAAAATAGAATGAAAATGGAGAAAGATAAGTTATATCTTTAGAAACGTTAGTAAAAAGAAGGGAAGAAATGGAACATTGAGTTTTACAATAATTTTTATTTATAGAGAAGACTGTTCCTTTTTTGTTTTAAGTTTGCGAGTAGTATAAGACTTGTTTTTGTGTTGAGAATTTTTATTACTCTATATAATTTTTATATCATTATTGTAATCTAGGGGTGCCAAAGACTTGTTTAATGGTTTTTGTTTTATAAATTTTGAATATGTTCCTTAATAGATTGTAAGAAGGGTTGAATAATAAACATGTACAGGATCCGGCATTATATACAATCTTTCTTGGTTTACTTTTTTTCTATGTCTGTTGCTGAAATGTGAAGGAGTCCCCAGAAAGCTCTATTTAGGGGACCCATGTCAGATATGATACATTTGACTGTCACGTCTAGATCATTTGCTCGTCTAATATGATCAAATATTTTTTAAGGACTTATCATCGCTATGTGACTTTGCAGTTAGCTCATATCCAACAGTCTGTTTCTATCTCGTACTCATTCCGGCGAGCATGAAAACTAATGCATGTGATGCTACTTCCTTAGAACTATCTAAATTCCCAGGCAATAATATTGTTGGCCTTCCCACAATAGATTTAGTGGAATTGTCATACTGAAGCATTGGACGTATAGCCATTTCGTCTAAGAGTAATGCAGCATGTCTTTCATGCTCGTCAAAGGACGCCACCTAAAATAGAAAATATGTTTAGTGCAATTGCTACAATTTAAAGTAACCACATTGTTATATCAGTTATGCAGCAAATGCCAATGAATACCCCCACCATTCACCTTAAACTTAAGTAGATTGAAAATATCTTCCAATACACCTGGCTGCAATTTGAGACTAGAAATTCTATGTTGCAGTGTTCTGATAGCTGGTAGGGGAAATTTTTGTCTGCACAGCTCTTCATAACCCTTAGCTCCACATGCCATATACAGCTTAAGTGACCTTTGTATCGTTTCAACTGACCATTCAATTCCTCGATGATTACCATATTTTAGTTCTCACTTATTTGATCCGCAGTAAACAGTATTTTGAACTTATCTTCAAGAATAATAAATTGGTTTTTTAAGGTTGTAATTTTTGCATTCGCAGCTCTCAATTCATTTTGCAGATTTTTCAACAGTTCATCCTTTTCTTGTTGGTTGTTTAATAAATGTGATACATCAGGTGATACATCAGGAGGTGATACATCTGCAAGTTTATAATAATTCTGTTAACTATCTCTAGTATTTATGTATATATACAACAGAACGATCATAGAATTTTTAGACTTGCTATTACCTAATAACGCCCGTTTCATTCTAATAGTTGGAATAGCACTGCGTTTTAACAACTTTCTGTTGTCTTGCCGGTTTTGCTCGAAGTTGTCACTTTCAAAATGCATCTGAAATTAGTGTTAGTGACAAATACATTTTTATAGAATGTAATATTCTCAAAATTGGGTATTTTACCTCACACAATATCGCTCGTTCGGGCAAGTCTTCTCTGTTAATAAATTGAGCCCATGCTAGTTTACGCTGGTTATCCGTTTTTCCTGACGGTATTCGAAAAAAACGGTATCCATTTTCGCCGCGGTTTCGGCAATCGGGATAACAACAGCTATGAATGGCCAACAGTCCTACGATCGCGATAGAGAATCTTTTGTTCCGGCCTCACGAACCACTCCAAACGATCTTCGGACTCGATGTAGGATTTTTAGTTCTAGACTTGCGTAATTGATGAAAGCGGTTTTGTCTCTGTTACTGTCGTATCTTTAGAGCTTTTTGAGGTTGGAAATGGGTTTGAATCACAATAAAGAAATTGTCTGTTTTAGTTACCGAGATTCATTTAATATCTTCGAAATTATTTATAAAAAAAACTTTTTTTTGACGAAGTTATTTCATGGAAAATTTATGATGGTGGGATGGATTCAGTTACAGGAACAAGAAATAAACCAAAATTGTTTTGGTTGACTAGTTCTAATTCCAACATTACCAGGTCTTAAAGAATGTATTAATTACATAATTTAAAAAGTTTAAAAATTGTTTTGCCTTGCCACCAGTATTAGTGCCATGTCTGTTTTAATTTTTAAACTTTTTTAATTATGTAATTAATACTGCTTTAAGTTCTGATGATGTTCGATATAGAACGAAACTAGTCGACTAAAGCAATTTTGTTTTATTTCTTGTCTCTGTAACTAGATCCATCCCACCATCTTATAAAATAAAGTTTATAAATTTGAAAATGGTTTGTTTTATACAATTAGAACTTTTCGTTTCAAGGTTTTTTGGATAACTTATTTTTAACTTGGGAATAAGTTTGGATGACTCATTAGTTTTAAAACAATTAGTGTGCACTTCATAACGATAATTATCGTTCGCAGTGGACGAAAATCCGTAACTGATTCTGAACCGCACATGCACTTTAAATAAATCCTGGACTAGTTCAGGATTAGTTCTAAAAATCGTCCGCGAACAAAGCTAATATAAGTGACAATGCAATCATTGAGGTAGTGTCCATTTTCTGCTCGAGATTTAAAAATTGAAGAAGCCAGTACTTATTGTACTGTTACAAATTCTGGTAAAATTAAACTAAAATCTAACCATAATTATACGTACCAAGTGCAAAGACAATCACATATGCTACTTTGTAATGTACACAGAAAAAGATGACCTAGCTTGCCTCATTATTGAACGACACGACTTTTGGTCTACAAATATGCCCCTAATTCTTGAAATTTTTTGGGTAGTAATAAAGCAATCAGTAATAAATTCGATTTTGATCAGCAAAAAATTATAAATGATCAGTATTTAATTCATTTTTGCACAGTAAAAAATTTAATTCATTTTTGCACAGTAAAACAATTAAAGGCCAAGTAAACCACGCCCAGTAAAAAAATCGTATATCCACAGTATAAATAATAAACGCTCAGTAGCTAGTTTGCAGGCTAAAAGGATACTAGAAACTAAACTAAAAGGAAACATACTCAAACAATTAAACTCGAAAATGTAAAACTCGAAATGTGGAATTTTACACTCTCTAGTTTTGAGATGCTATTATTTACTGCGCATTTACTATTTTTACTGTGTAATTATTATTTTTACTGTGCATTTATTATTTTTACTGTTCATTTATTATTTTTACTGATTAAAAATACTTGTCGTTTAAATAAAATACTGTGCATTTAATTTGTACCCAAATTTTTTAATGCTACCTAAAATTGTTGATTTAAGGTTCAACAGAAATAAACCGCTGAGAAAAATTTTCGAAAAGACCTTTGATAATTTATTTATTATATTCTTTGTTTTTGGTTTATTGGTATTTGTTATATTTTTTTAAGCACAATAGTGTCCTCTCATGAGGGCCGTGTAATTGTTTTAGCACGGTGTAACCTATTGTGCTTTTTACTATACTGCTATGGTTTTATAAATCAAAACTTTGGCACTTTGCGTGTGTTCTTGTCAATTATAATTACGCTTAAATATTTCATCATGTTTAATTTCAAATACCGAATGCCGACTAAAATTAAAATTCTGGAATTAGGCATGTTTATTTTTTACTTATTCAGAAAGCTAAACCACAACTGTTACAGTCCATCGTTAGGGTCAATCCAGGTAGCCTCCATGGGCCATCAGTCATGAGAGTGTTCGTTTAAACCCTCCAACGGATGTATAAAGAGTTGCATACTACTACTTTTTTTAAAGATTTAACAAAAAACTAACAAGTTTGGACTAACAAGAAAATACCATCGCAATTCCCCCAAAAAGTCTTATTTATCCATAGTAAATGCAGGTGGAAAAAGTAACTTATGTGACTAAAAAATGGAGATTAATTTTAAGATGTTTTTGGTTATTTATTAAAAACTATTAACTTGAATGTTTGTTTTGTACGACCGCGAACCTAACGATTATACTGTGATGAGTTGATGACCCAAAGGGCCCCCACCTTCTTTTTGTCCGCCTTATCTCAAATAAAAAATACAAAAGTCGTAATCGTCATCAAAATGGAGGAACCTACGTTGTGTTTTACAAAAAGAGTACAATAAAACACCTGTGGGGAGGAAAGCATTGTTTAAATCCTGCAGTTGATAATAATGTTCAAATATCAAAATGAAATAGAAATGATTCAAACAATAACATTAAACAAACAAACAAGGAACAATTGGCCAATTGAACACAAACAGCTTAAACAACAAAACAACAAAAACAATAATATGCAAGTAGCTTGCATTATTGGCATAACTACAAGCCTACGAGAAATAAAAAAAACAATAAGCAAGTAGCACGCTGTTATATTTTTTGGTTAATAAAACTTTCAGGAACTTCTGACACCACTTTATTTAAAAGAATAGATCTTTCGTACAAGTACAATTCACCGACTCTGACTCTTATTAAGGAACTTGAAGAACTTGCAGAGCTTTTAGAACTCTTAGAACTGTTAAAACTATTAGAACTGTTAGAACTAATGGTAAAAAGGAACTTTTATAATATTGCCTCATGGGCTGAACTGGAACATCCCTCTGTTGTCTTTCAGATATTTCATTGGTTTTTGACTATGATGTGATTGGTTGGGTTTTACCCTTAGATTTACGAATTACCATATGGTACCAAATGTAACCGTATGTTCTAAATTATACAAAATAGGGATGTTATTCCTAAACAATAAGATTTTTAAATATTATCTCTAAAACTTAAAAGAATATTGGAGATGAGGATAGTTGCTTTCAACTTGTGCGAAGCGGGTGGCTTTTCGTACGTATAAATAAATATTCGATCGCACGCACAGTTGTGGTACATAACACACCTCCCCCTATAAAAATTTTGTTTGGATTAAACATGCTTGACAAAATTGAATAAGAAAAAAATCATAATAAAATTGAATTTAAACATTTAACAAATTTCTTATAACTATTAAGAAAATAGTGTAAAGATAGTAAGTAGTGTCAAATAATATAATAATAATATAATATGATAATAGAATATAGTAATAATAAAAATTAAAACTATCGAATACATGTAAAAGCTATATGAGAATATAAAAGGTATATGTATCTATATATTTTAATGCATAATAATAAAAAATATAATGATATACATAACACAAAGGGAAAAAGACGTGACAATTTCATGACAGATAGTCGCACTTCTGGGTATAAATAAACAGTCTCTAATAGAGTCTTTTGTTTGTTTGTTTTCCGTGTATTGGAATCGCATTGAAGGTTCGTTGATCCTAATATCGTAGATTCGTTGTTTATTGGGGTTTGCTCGTTTTCTTCGGTGATTGATTTGAGGGAACTATACGGAAATCTTGGAAATCTTGTTGTGATGCTATGGTTGGATATAGTTTGTTGTTCGATATTGAGTTCTTACTGTTTATGCAAATTTCAAAGATGTTGCATTTTGTGTTGTTTTTTGAGAGAAATCTTTCGATAATTGGGAGTTTGAAAAAGTTGAAGCAATTACAGCAACAACAGTAGAAAAATAGAGCTAGTGAGATGATTATTAAAATTCCACATAGTAGGCTAAACCAATGGATTCTTTTGCTTATAAAGGGTTTGTTGAGAGAATCTTGGATTATGTTGTCGTACTGGGCAAGTTTGTCGTGTGCATTTTGTAGTTCCTCGAGGTTCAGGTTTTTTAAGTTAATAGGTTCCATTTCTTCGGATTTTATAATCTCTATCTTCCTGATACAACAGTCATCCTCATTGAGGTTGATGTCAGGCATGAAATTTATGGCATTGGCTAGAGAGTTAGTATTGGCAATGAGAACAGTTGATTCGGTGTAGCAACGGCATTTGGGTTGAAGTGTGAGTATGCCGGATTTTTCGATGCGGACTTCTGCAGGGGCATCTCCGTAGCAGTGGATCGTTGCCATGGTAGGATTGGAAATTAAAAAGAGCCAGGAACACATTTCTCCTTTGCCGGCTAAAATTTATAAAGTAAACGCTTTATGTGTACATTGCAATCTGGTGTCGTCTTCATATAGAAATGGAAAAGCAGTACATGTTTTACATGAGTTTTTTCCAACTGTACCTCCCGGATATCGAATTGTAGAAGCGCCAACCAATGTAATCTATTTACCAATTAATCGAAATGAAATTTCTTTATTGGTACTTAAAATAACTGATCAAGATGTAAATGTAGTCAATTTTCGTGGTGAAGCCATCACGGTAAGGTTGCATCTTAAAAAGCTCCTCTCAACATAAAATAAAACAAAAATAATAATAAAAATTATGGGATTAGTTTTTGATTCCTACCGTAAACGGTTTAATGTCAATAAAAATTGTATAAATACGTCAACAAACATTACGAGTAAATCACTTAGTCGACATCGTAGACCAAAACGATTAACATCGAAAAACAAGAACTTTCTTAAATCTCTCGGTTTTACTGTATTAGTGTGAAATAAGTGTGCGTCTATTATTACGTTGTGTATTTAAATGAATTTTGAAAAATTAAATGCAAATGAAAAAGCTGTTTTTGATACATCAATAAGTTATGCTGAAAAACGTACGCATCAACCATACGCATCCACTTCTTTCAATTTGAATGATGAAATACGATTACCAATCGAACATCAAGATGTATATACACTTCCTTGGTTGAGTTCATTGTATATTGAAGGAAAAGTAATCGCAACAAATAATAAACATGAAACCATAATTTCACCAAACGTTAAATTTGATAATAATGGTATAATGTTAATGTTTAATGAAGTAAGTTATGAGATTGCTGGTAATGTAGTTGATAGAGTACGAAATCCAGGTTTAGCATGAATTATGAAAGGTTATGCAATGTACAATACTAATGAAAGTATTGTTCTTCAAAATGCTGGATGGTTTCCTAAATCTCCATCAACAATTATTGGTCAAGATTCTGGATACTTTAATGTAGTTATTCCATTGAGACTAATATTGGGTTTGTGTGAATGTTCGCCAAGAACTTGTTCTTGTTCGAAGCAATACTGATCTAAATGCTCTAGTTGTTAACGATGACACAGTACATAACGTGAAAATTAACATTTCAAAAATCTTTTGGAAAATGTCTCATATAACAGTTTCGAATGCAGAACGATTACGTCTAATTGATACGTTATCAAAGAATCGTGAACTAGATGGTCCCTTTAGAAGCAGAGAATTGCATGAGTATCCTCTGTTACCACAAACTTAACGACATAGATGGTCTATTAAAACATCAATCGAATAACAACAATATATATTTTTCGGACTTCAAACTGATAGAAAAAATCAACTTTCCAAAGATTACAATCAATTCGATCACTGCAATTTGAAAAACGTTAAAGTCTATCTCAACGATGAAATAGTAGTTAAATAGTACTGGTTCTGGCACACTCAGGATTCAATGTTTTGATTCATGTGTTTTGCGTAACCTTGAATGATAAATAGTGCTGGTTCTGGCTCACTCAGGATTCAATTTTTTGATTAATGTGTTTTGCGTGAGCTAAAATGGTATTCAAGTTTATTTCAATAAACACTAATTTTTAATTTGTTTTCCTAGATTCAAACTGTATAAAAGTTAATGTGTTGTGTTGTGTAACACAGTTCTTGTGTAATACAATAACACCAATTGCTCGAGAAATGGAAGCCATCAGAAAGAGTTCGATTTATAATACTCCTGGTAAGTTTAATATTTTTTTAGTAGTTTAGTTGGAAATATTTTTTTTTCAGAGGATGTGATAATATGTCCATACAATAAAGCTCACGTTCTTCTTTGGTATCGGCTCGAAAGACACATTTGGAAGTGTCATCGGGCCGATAAAGTAAAACAAAAGGATTGGTATGAAATGATGGTGAAAGAAGAAGAAGAGGAGAACTCAATGAGCCCAGCTACCTCGAATTCCTAAAAAATAAAAAGGATCATAATGCCTTAAATTAAAGAAGTAAGTTTTATAGAATCTTTTTCAACAGTAATTTATTGTGAATTTTTTTAGGGCTGGGGTTCTTTCCTAGAAAATAGTGTAGAATAAGTTTAATTAAGTAGTAGTAGTCGTAGTCAAATGTAAATATTATATTAATGTATAAAAAATAAAAGTTGTAAAAAAAAGCTACATGTTTTTATGTACACCTGTTTCAACCTACTGATACAAGCAAGTGTGACCTGCAAGCAGAGAGTGGCTCACTGTTTCAAGACCACTCATTCTCTCTTTATCTTTGATCAAGGCCACAATATTGGTGCATTTTCATTCAAGGTTAAAAAGTGGTGGTATAGTTAATATATAGAATTTAGTACAAGTTTGATAGCAGTCAATACTGATTGAATCCTCCGAGAAATAAGAATATAAAAAGTGCATATATCTGTGTTAATGTCTAAGAGTATTCGCTGCTGGGTCATGGATGTATTGAATCGAATCGCTCGATGCGGACAGAAGCCCATTTTAAAAGCTGGTGAGCTAGAGTTGAACACAAGATTCCGCATACATAATATTAGACGTACAAAGTCTCTGTTCGGAAATTCAGTGCTTGTTGAGTTGGACAATTATGCAGTGTTTCTGCCGAGAAGAATAAGTGATTATTTGACTGAGGAGAAAATTGATGAGTTATTGCTAGATCCACGTACACTATATTTAATATATTTGGGAAAAGAAGATGCTAGAAACCCGACATCTGCACATTGTTTTGAGTTTCAACGTGTTGATGATGAAATATTAGGTGAGTGAACATAATGTAAAATGGAGGATGAAAAGAAATTAAAGAAATGTATATTTCATTTACAGTTAACGAGGGTGCCGAAGAATAGGATGAAATTATCGGAAAAGACTTATGTGTGTGAAGTAGTGTGCGTTTTGTGCTAGTGATAGTTTCTTAAAATAAATGAATAAAAATCATGTGCCTAGACGATGGACAGTATGAAAAAAGTTTAGACGACTGTTTTGATAAAAGGCTGTTATCATATAAGAACTGGGTACATTCATACCCATCTCCATGGAGTTTAGCAAAAGTGGGATTGTTTTATATTCAAATATCTGATTGTACCCAGTGTTTTGTTTGTGGAGTAATAATTTCACGATGGGAAAAAAGTGATGATGCGTTTATGGAGCATAAAAAACATTCTCCAAAATGTGGATATGTGGAATTGCTTTCCACAGACAAAACGAGAATTCAAAAATTCAAATTAGTTACTAAAAATAGCATTGTTGTAGTTTTATTGCTTATAGTATTTGTATTCATGTGTTATTTATGTGCGTCTTCTTATGCATAGATAATGTCATGCAGACTTGTTAACCTTGATCAGTGTCGGGCGCGCGCCAAAGGCGAGGTAAACTAAAGGTTTCAAGAGACGTACTGGTTTAATTAGTTTATAATTAAATAAGTGGTAGAATAATATGGATGATTTATAATAGATTTAAGGATATTTAATGTAACACCTATAATATTGATGAAATAAAGTTTTTAAGTGATTCCTTTTGGTTTATTTTATTAAAAAAAAAACAATTCATAATAATAATAATTGTCTATGTAATATCCGATGAATTAATCCAAGGGTTATGAGTTTTATCCATTCCACTCCACTTGACAAATAAACGGTTACCTTTCTTTCGTAAAACTTTCTCAACGAGATATACATTCGGATATTTAACTTTTTGTAATTCTTCAGTGTAGAAACCGCCTCGTATTGTTTCTCCAGAAACATCTTGTAGTAAATAAGTTCTAGGATTAGTATTTTGAATCTTCGAAACCGTAAATACTTCATTACTCCAATTTCGGGTGTACCCTTTCTTAAAAAGATGTCGATGTTTACTAATTCGAACAAAATCAGCAACTTTAAATTTGGGTTTATAAATGTCCATTGTTTTAAGATGACTGTAAACTTGATCCAAAACTTTGCGTTCGTTTTTCTTATTTATTGAAATCGGTTTTAAACCAGTAGTCCTATGTTTGGTATTATTGTATTTTTTTATTATGTCAGGTAAAATGTTTGTGCAGTTGTAGTGACCTTACACCGAGAATTCTTTATACATCATTCCCTTGATTGTTCGATTCACACGCTCGACGACACTACTTTTTAAATTCGAATAAGAACTGTAGTGATTAATTTTGTATTTATTCATTAATTGTTGAAAATATTTATTGTAAAACTCTTTTCCAAGATCTGTTTGAATGTTTTTAGGAACGTTACGTCGAGTTTTTAAAATTTCACTTATTGCATTTACAACACTTAAAGCCGACTTATTCTTTAATGGAACAGCCCATACAAATTTAGAAAAAACATTGATAACCATTAAGATATACTTGAAGCCTTTATTGACGCGTGAATATGGTATCATTTCAACCAGTTCGAGTTGCAATAAATCATTTAAACCTTTCACTATCACACGTTGGCTTTTAAAGTTCACTCTTGCCGGTGCATGTAGTTCATTAACAACTTGACGCTTAATATGTATTTAAATCACTACGCTTCATGGTGGATTGGTACTTTTAAAACTATTTCTATATATATATCGGTTTAGCTTCTGATGTTTTGGGTCCATATTTAAATGATAGTTTGTCACCTTCACGTTTTGACCAATTAAATTCGTAGTTTGTTTCGAATTAATTAATGCAATCCACCCGCTCGATTGACTACCATTTACAGACGTAATCGTTGCTTCTTTTAATGGGAAAATATAATTCGTACCAATATTAAATAATACAAAAAGTTTTTTAGGTGGATCCAATGTCCCAAAGAGTGAGATTGTGATATATGAGAAAGATTTGATACGTTGTAAAGTTGTACGAATTCTGTGTTCACTTATGTGTTCACCAAATTTATCTAATGTCATATTCTCGTCTCTTGAATGAATAAAGTATGTAGAAATACTAACTATAAAATATAATGTGTTAGCAATATATACAAGTCGTCTCTAAATTATTAACGAATTATTTTCGATTCACGCAATTCTGTTATGATGCGATTGATTTCATTCATATGATTATTATTACCAGCTACTGTCGATGATAATAAAAAACGTAGTCTATTTACGAGTTTGTTGGGATTTTTGCGGTGAACAAATTCTGAATTTTTATCTGTTAAAGCCAATGTGCGAAGAAAACTACCACCCTTAACTCTTTTTGATATTGGTTGGATACTACTTGTCGGAGTTGATTGTTCATGACCTTGAGCCTGCAATCGTATTGCAGGTATGTTGCGAAGTCGCGGATACTGTTTACGTGGTGGTGGTACGAGAATTGAAAGACTACTACTGCGGCTTCGTTGCTGGACAGGAGTCGATTGACCTTGATCGGTATCAAGGCTTTCTTCAGTATCACTGTAAAATGGCGGCGACTGAGATGCACGGTGTTCCTGAAGCGGTAGTGGCTGTCTCGAGAAATGTCGAATAATTGTTTTATTTTTGTTCCCTACATTACCCAGAATTTGTGCATCTGGTTTTTAGTTTTTTCTGTCTGCATTGGTTCGAATGACAACATTTCGATAAGTTTCTAAATCTTATTGAGTATAATCAGTTGGATTTTTTTTAAATAATAATTCATACAATCCAGGTGTATCAGGATAAGCTACATTTTGAACGATTTCATGATCGTCTTTGAAATCAATTTCAGAATTGCCAATAAAAAATTTATTTCCCTCGGTTCCATGTCTCACACCATATTGATGATCAAATTTGTTTTCTGTGTCAGTAATCATATCTTCAATGTACTGTCGAGGTAAACCGGTCCATTGTTTAAGAAAATGGCGAAATGCATCAGTCTTTGACAAATTCATTAATGTTTCTTGCAACTTTCCAATGCTCACGTTCTTGAGTGACTCTCCCTCCTCTCTGGGTGTGCTAGCAGCCCCATTTTGTCGCATTAAATTGCATCGTGGATCGAGCGATGTAGTACTACGGCTTGTGGTCGTTAACTCAAAAAGTCGTTTATCGATGTCGATCGTCGACTAATAAATAAATCTTTGACAAACATTTCATTTTTATTTTAATGAACTGATCAAAACCGTTACGATAACGCCCATTGTCTTGTTCAGCATCCTTATCAATAGTAACAAATCCATACGGTTTTTGCCAACACTGTGAACACATTTTCTGAAAGGTTTCAAATGACATATCTGTACCAACGTGATCATTAAAAACATGTTTTAAATTTAATACATCCTTAGGAAAGATAATTATGAAATTGGCATTATCACGAATTAATTGTTTCTGATTGGAAGAATACGTTTGGCTAATAAATATACAATCGATATTATAATGCCTACCAAAGCAAAAATAATCACGTATTATATTTTGGTTACATGTTACTACGTCATCAAATATTATTATGGAATAGGGTTTGATTTCTTTAGGAAATCATATTCATAGTAACCGACTTTATCGAGAGGTGCCAAAACCGATTTTAAAAATTGATATTTTGGTTGTTGTAGGGTTTTTGAAAATAAGTAAATGTCTGTGAAGCGTAATCTATTTGGATGCAGCAAGAGACTTAATATCATTGTTTTTCCACATCCAGAACGTCCAACCACTAGTCCTCTTTTTACACTATTATTGAATAACGTATTATGTTTAGGAAAGTGTTAATAGGGTACACAAACTGAATAGTCGTGATTAGAGATTTTTAATAAATCTTTTTGTTGCACAAGTTTCATTGTTGACTTACAGAATACAAATAAAAATACTTTACACATTACATCAATTATAAATACATAATAATAGTAAATATATAGTATAAATAAATGGTTACATATCATTACATATCTACAATAAGGTAAAATTCAATCAATGGGATCCACATATTTTTGCAATTATCTAATTAGAGAATCTAAATTTCGATCTCTATCAATATCGTAATGTTCCCAGGCTAATGTATCAAATGAATTACCTAAAATGTATCGTTTATCATCGAAATTAGACAGTGCTATTTTATTCCTTAATTCGGTATACATATTATGTAAATAAGATTTGAAAACCTTCATAACACAGAAAACTGATGAAGATGAAGGATTTGTTGCAATTGCCCGATATTGTAACAGTGTTAGAGATTTATCAATTACATGTTTACTTACATCTTTAGCCTTTTTAATTACATCATTCACTGTTTGCACACAATAAGCTTTGGCACCGGTGCCATAAAGTAGTACAATTGGTACACCCGCATACTCATCTTTCATTTTACCGATAACAGACACAGTTTTAGGAATATCATGAATATTATTCTCGGGATAATTTGAAGTATCAAACCGATCGATATTCTGTTTAATACCATTTTATACGTTTTCCGTATAAATTTCTAAAATTAATGAATCCGTATCTGTATACAAAAGCTGTACATTATTTCCATACTTAACTTTAAGGAAATTATAAAAAAAGTCATACATTAAAGTTTTTGAAATTTCCAATATACTGAATCCTACATAAATAGGTTTATCATGTCACTTGAACTTTATTCATTTCTATTGCAACTAAATTTTCAGTAAAAATAGAACAATTTTTAAATTGTGGTTTGGCTATCCATGTCTCTGCTCCATACTTGTGACCGTTTTTTCCAATGTGTAGCCAGTTTATTATCTACCAGATTATCGACATTTTCCATGGTTTTTCCATACACACTGTTATTCATGAGTTTAAATAAATCTTTTTCAAACTTATTTTTAATTTGATTTCGTAATTTCGTATTTAAATCAACATATGGTTTGAGCCATGACGATTGATTGAATTTTAGTACTCTATGAATTTTTGTCAATTCAAGTCCATTTTGTAGGGCTTGTTTTAAATTTCGATAATGTATTATGTAGTTTGTTTTAGCACATAGATTTGGAATGAATTTAGCACATTTTCCGTTTGGTGGAATTGAATTTTCTGGTAGAAATGGCATATCATTATGAGAGTTGTGTAAATGATGAGGATAAGAGATATCTACTTCAAGGACATAATCTTCGGGTGTGGTATCAGTCAAATCCATGATACTCAGTGAATTAATTTCGTCTTGCGTTAACCAAGTAAATCCACCTAAAGGGAGTACTTCACTCATAGCCCAACCATAGAGATTTGTTGCATCGAGATATAAAATGTATGATGTCGGTTTCGAAGGGTCATAATTTGGAAGAAATTTATTATTTGCCTGAGCCGCTCGTTTAACACATGTACTAACTCCCCCACGAATCCCTTTTTTGAAAAAATGCAACATATCTATATCAGTCAATAATTCTAATTTTACATGGGTAAATTTAAGCATAGCATTCCAACTAAGAGATGGTGCTGTCACGTAATGTGCTGGATCAAGTTCATAATGCTTAAGGCACATGTTTCGAAAATTCTCAGACATCAGCTAATAGTAAAATATCACTTTTTAAATAGAGATCAGAATATTCGCCTAGAGTCTGACAATGGAATGTATCCCATACGGTTTTAGCTCGTTGATTATCATCTTCAGAAATATGCTCATCGCGAAGTTTATCGTAAAAATCAATTTTTTGTGGTAATTCCGTGAGATCTAACTTAGAAAAATCATCGATAAATGAATATGGAAAAACCCGTTTCTGTCTAATTAACTGAAATTCTCTCTGTCAACGGGAAAGTATCGTTTTACTTCCCCACATTGAGCATCATCCAAGGCTGCTGCCAGTTTTTCTAATGAACATGCCAAAAACTGAAAACTATCTATAAAACGCAAGTGTAAGTGCTCTTTGACTCTTCGATTGTTTGAATTTAGATATTCGCCTACACAAATTTTTTTCGAAAATGTAATATATTTCTCTTTAGTTTTACCAAGAATATTAATTTCACTTTTTTCAAGGGTCAACTCTTTAATAAATAAGTGACTATCATAATTTGTTAAATTATGAAATACTATCGGAATAAAATTTGGAATTTGAAAATTTAAGTTACAATTACAGTGCGCGGCGTACCTATAACGGAACCGTTGCGGAACCGTTCTTTAAATAAATGCACTTTTTCTCAGGAAGGCACATTCCCGCAAAATTCAAAAATCCTTTTTACAGAAATTGAATATTTTGTATTTATCTATTTTTCAATTTTTTTTTATCTAGGTGTCAGTTTTTCGATCGAGAAACCTTCGATATTTTGGTTATTTGAAGTCAGATCGAGGTGAAACTTTTACCACCGATTCTACGTCGAAAAAAAAGTGATTTTTTTTTGTGTCTGGTTATCGTTCTGACCGGTTTTTCTGCGAACCACAATAATCCTTCATATAGTTAATATTTTTCGATGAACTTTGGCGAGTAGGTGCCCCTCAGCCGTGTTAAAACCGTGTTTTTGGTCGCCAAAAACTCCTGATCTTACCCAAAATGTAAAAATCATTCAAGTGCGATCTTGCGTCAACAGTTAATTTATCAAACTTGGACAATCCACTTGATTCAATTCAATTTAATTTATGAAAGACTGCAATTCTCAAAATATTCTAAAAATGCCAACATCAATGGTTAGCGAGGAGCAAATGTTAACAGCTATCTTCAAGATCGTTTGCAAGGACTTGTGGTCAAAAAATATTTTTTCTGAACGACCAAGAGCAAAGAGACAAAACAATAACCTTGCCAAAGGTTATTCAAATTTGAAAATTTCAGGTTCTGAAATCTAGAGAAGACAATATTTTATATAAATATATAGAGTATATCTAATAAGTGCGATAGTGTTACAACATTTCTTAAATTGCAATGACCTAGGAGTATTATGCTTTGTAGAAACTTGGTTGACGCAAAAAATTGTTGATACAGTAGTTTTTAAAGGGTATAAATTGTGGGGCACATGTTTCGAAAATTCTCAAAGACATCAGCTTATAGTAAAATGTCACTTTTAAATAGAGATCAGAATATTCTTCTAGAGTCTGATAATGGAATGTATCCCATACGGTTTTAGCTCGTTGATAATCATCTTCAGAAATATGCTCATCGCGAAGTTTATCGTAAAAATCAATTTTTTGTGGTAATTCCGTGAGTTCTAATTTAGAAAAATCATCGATAAATGAATATGGAAAAACCCCTTTCTGTCTAATTAACTGAAATTCTCTGTCAACGGGAAAGTATCGTTTTACTTCCACACATTAAGCATCATCCAAGGCTGCTGCCAGTTTTTCTAATGAACATGTCAAAAACTGAAAACTATCTATAAAACGCAAGTGTAAGTGCTCCTTGACTATTCGATTGTTTGAATTTAGATATTCGCCTACACAAATTTTTTTCGAAAATGTAATATATTTCTCTTTAGTTTTACCAAGGATATTAATTTCACTTTCTTCAAGGGCCAACTCTTTAATAAATAAGTGACTATCATAATTTGTTAAATTATGAAATGCTATCGGAATAAAATTTGGAATTTGAAAATTCAAGTTACAATTACTGTGCGCGGCGGACCTATAACGACCCGTTAAATGACAGTGATCTTTTACTTTAATATCATTCTATTAAAAAGGCTTTTGACAAATATGACATTCCGTTGCTGTAAGATAATCAAACTCTTCTTGAATAGTTAATGGAAGTATTGGTTGTACAATACTTAAATATTTTGTATAAATCTCTATCAAATCTATTTCTAATGCTGTAATAAAGTCAACCACAGATGACTGTCCTCGAAAACTTTGGAATTTAGATAATTGATCGTTATATGAACATTTAATGTAATATGCACATGAATATGGTTGATGAAGAAAAGTTTTTATCGAAAATGATTGATTTGGATTTGGTGCAACTGTACTCATAGGTTTCAATAAACATTCGAAATCAGCATAAACAATAAATGGGATAGTCATTTTATGATGATAATTTTGAAATTCTAATACATTAGCGGGAATATTATAACCAAATCTATTTGTTGTTAATTCATTATTTGGGATTCTAGCATAAAGTTTTCCACAATCAGTCGAAGAATGTCTGTCTAATAAAGCTTGGGTTGTGAAATATTGTAGACATCCATCACAGAAAAATTTTGAATGATGATGTTTTCAGAGTTGGGAAGATACTAAACGTGGCAAATTAGTTATTGTACAGTAATATTGATTACCATCATTATCACTCAACAATAATAAATTTATGTGTACCGGTTTCTTAAAGTTTGTAAAATATAATGGTCCCACAATTTCAAATTTTACCTTATTGTTTACATAAAGTAATTCAAGTCCGTAAACATTAATAGAGACATTATTTTGACTTTCAAATTTTGCAATACTATCCAATTTTACAGGAATTCAATACCTTGGAAATTAAAAAGTGTCGACCAATGTGGATGATGGCTACTTAAAGCCCTATTAAGATTTTTTTTTTGGGAGTTCGAATAAAACACGTTGGTGTCTTTCTCGTTCTTGTCGAACACCATTTTATTTCTCTGAAGCATGCGCCACAGGTTCATGCCGATGGCGCCGTAATCCAAAAATAAGTACATTGTAGTAACAAAACCGCCCGCCTTGAAAGGTACAACTTTCAATAAACACAAAAGAAAGCAAATGAAAAATAATTCAAGACTGGCAAAAAAAATGTAACATAAAGGTTGTTGCGTTCAATATAAACAAAATTGTCTTCAATCAAGAAGTCATTCGTCGTCGAGCGGTAAAACACATAAACGATTACAGGCTCTTTTCACTATTTTTCCCGCACATCTCACACTAGCAACACGCACTACGCCGTCGCTGGGGCTTGGGTAGACCTCTTCGACGCGCCCCATCTTCCAGCGCATTGGGGGAAGTTTTTGGTCTCTGATCACCACCAGATCGCCGGGACGTATTTGTCTCGTAGATTGTGTCCATTTCTTTCGCTGCTGCAGATAACTCAAGATGACTCCTGATGCCACCTTTGACAAAAGTCTTGACATATTTTTTCTTGATATTCGAAGCGATTCAGGCGCTTCATAGGAGTGTCGAGGTGATTGTCACTGGGAATCGTTGTTAATGGTCTTCCAATTAAGAAGTGCCCAGGCGTCAGTGGTGTCATATCATTTGGATCGTTGGAAAGAGGACTGAGTGGACGGGAGTTTAGGATCGATTCAATCTGACATAGGACCGAGCAAAGGTCTTCAAATACCAAGTTAGCATTGCCTAAAACTCGTTTTAAGTGAAATTTAACACTTTTTACTCCCGCTTCCCATAAACCTCCCCAGTTAGGACTATTGGCCGGAATGAATATCCATGAAATGGAATCATTGGCAAGACTAGTTTGAATTACATCAAAATTTGATTTACTGCGAATAAAATTGTAAAGTCGCTGTAATTCAGAGGAAGCTCCAACAAAATTTGAACCATTGTCAGAGTAAATTACTCGAGGTTTTCCTCGTCTGGCCACAAATCGTCGTAAAGTTTGTAAAAAGCATTGAGTGGTTAAATCGCTAACCGCCTCTAGGTGGATGGCTCGTGTGGTCAGACAAACAAATACGCAAATGTATGCCTTTACTAGAGAAGAACCGCGACCTCGCTTATTCCTAATCATGATAGGACCTGCGTAATCAACTCCTGTTCTAAAAAATGGGGGCGCCGGAGTTACGCGACATGCAGGGAGTGATCCCATTAAATAGTTAGAATCTGGAGGTTTTGCTCGAAAGCACCGGACGCATTTGTGAACGGTCTGACGCGCCAGACATCTTCCTCTTAACGGCCAGTATCGTTGGCGGAGCGTATTTAATAGAGCTTGAGCCCCACAATGCATTTGCTGCTTGTGCTCATCTTCGAAGATCATCTTGGTCAATTGATGTCTACCGGGCAGTATTATGGGATGTTTTTGATTGTAATCGATTTCTGCGTTCACTAGCCTACCTCCAACCCTAAGAATTCCGTGACTGTCAAGAAATGGTTGAAGCGATTTCAAACTGCTGTTGGAGGGAATGGAGAGGCCTTTTGAAAGAGTTGATATTTCCTGGTAGAAGAATTGTGATTGTGCAGTTTTAAGAAGATATCTCAGACTATCTTCTAGTTCTTCGACAGATAAGGGTCCATTTCGTCTATCTTCCGGCTTATTCTTTGAGTTATGGATAAATCGTTTAACCCATGAAAGGATTCGTTTCGTCTTACTGATTGATGACCATTTATCGAACAAGTCATCTGATGTATCAGTATTGGTCAGACTAATTGTGTTCGTCTTTTGTTCGGGTACATTGCTGAGATATATATTTGGCTGATCTGGCCAATGTTCTTCATCGAGTTGCAGCCATGGAGACGCTGAGAACCACATTTCACAACTACCCAACTCACTTGGATATATGCCGCGTGATAATAAGTCAGCAGGGTTGTCATTTGAAGGAACATGTTGCCATTTTGCGTTTCGTGTTAGGTTTTGAATTTCGCTAACCCTGTTAGCTATGAAAGTTTTCCATCTTGACGGAGGAGAGTTTAACCAATTTAAAACGATGGTGGAATCACACCACAAATAATGACCGTCAAAGTTCACATCCATTGATGAGATTACCTTATCGAAAAGCCTTGCAAGTATCAATGCTCCACAAAGCTCCAGTCTGGGCAAAGATAAGTTATGGAGCGGCGCGACCTTTGATTTCGCGCAGAGTAATTTTGTAGACCAATTATCTTGGCTTGGGTCTCGAGTGCGAATATACATTACAGCACCGTAAGCTCGTTCAGAAGCATCCGAAAAGCCGTGCAATTCTATTGAAGATCTTGCTATTACTATCACACATCGTGGAATAGAAATACTATTTAGCGCAGTGAGATCTTGACGTATTTTTATCCACTCCGTGTAAATTTCAATTGGTACCGATTCGTCCCAGTCCAATTTCAAACTCCATAGTTTTTGCATAAGGATTTTTGCCTTGATTACTACTGGTCCCAGAAGACCTAATGGATCAAATATTTTTGAAACCTCGGAAAGAATTACGCGTTTGGTTGTCGATCTTGGTGGTTCACCCAAGACAATTTCATAGTTTATTGTGTCTTGGCGCGAGTTCCATAATATCCCGAGCTTCTTGGATTCGTTGTCTCCCAACATAATCGTTTCTGTTTCTTCAGGAACATGATCAAAGTTGGTGCGCCATTTTGTCAAATTGAATCCCACCTGGTTTAGTGCCTTGCATAATCTATCCTTTAATTCCATTGCAGCCTCCATCGATTGAGCTCCCGTCATCAAATCGTCGACATAAAAGTCATTCTCGATTACCTTGCTGAGTTCTGGATCATCAGACTTGAGATCAAGCGCCACTTGATATAGGCATCTGATAGCTAAAAAGGCTGCTGCGGTGCTACGTCACCGTTGTTAACTCATAGGTCTTCATTTCTTCGTCACTTTGATTTCTCCAGTAAATTCTCTGATATCGATGAAAGTCTGGGTGCATCAATACCATGCGGTACATTTTCTCGATATCTGCGGTTAAAACATATGGGTATTTTCTAAACCTTAAGATGATAGAGAGCAACTCATTCTGAATAGTTGGGCCTACCATTTGACAATCATTTAGTGACAGACCGCAATCTGTCTGTGCAGAACCATCGAAGACAACTCGTATTTTGTCTTGTTTGTCGTTTACTACTGGATGGTGTAGGAAATAATAACCATTATTATTTGTTTCATCGGTCATGGTTTTGATTTCTTGCATATGTTCCAAGTCTTCATATTCTCGCATGAATTTTTGGTATTTCTCACGCAATTTGAGATCCTTTTCTAGCCTTTTCTCGAGAGATACAAATCGTTTCTCTGCAACCTTCCCCGTATCAAACAAGGATGTTATTTTCTCGTTAAAGGGCAATTTTACAATAAATTTGCCTGATTTCTTGTCCCTCTCAGTGTTTTCTACGAAATGTTTTTCGCAGAGTGTTTCTTCCTGTGACCACGGCTTTCTACCTTTGATTTCTTCTATTTCCCAAAATTTGTTTATGTCCCGTTCAGCGTCAGAGTAGATAAGAAAACTCTTTGTTTGTCTTCGTTGCTTGACAGTGTCTGATTTCCCTGAGAGCACCCATCCCAGCACGGTCTTTTGAAGCATGGGTCCCTCGGGAATGCGTATTTGACCTATTGATAGGAGTTCGTAGAACAGTTCTGCTCCGATTAGCATGTCAATTGGGCTGCTTATGTTGAATTCTGGATCTGCTAATATGACGTTTTTGGGAATGTTCAATTGTGAAGTTGAAAACGATACTTCGGGCAGAGAATTTGTGATCTTGGAAACAATGAGACATTCAATGAGTGCCGAAAATCCGCTGACGTATGATTGTATTGTTAGTTTGGCTTTTGATGTGACTGTGGACTTTACTTCATTCAACCCTGATATGGATATGTCAACTGGGTCACGCTTTATACCCAGTTTTTTGCACATGCTTTCCGTAATGAAATTCGATTGAGATCCGCTATCTAGTAAAACTCGACATAGATAGTGATTCTGATTTTTTCCCTGAACGAATACTAGGGCTGTGGATAACAATACCTGATTTGCGAAGAAAACATGCGTGTTGACTGTGGTCGCAGATTTAGTTGAGACTGTCGGTCGACGACGTTGTTACTGGTTGTTCAGTAGCGTTAGTTTGTTTTAGATTGGTGTGCAATAAGGTACTATGACGTTGATTATGTTACCGCGAAGCTTTTGGCCCTTGTGGCGCAGCTCAGCGTAGCAGCGGTAACAATGGTCGTTTAATTGTACGAAGCTTCATTTGTAGTTACGAACTGAAAAGTTCGGGGTTTTGTTGGAATAAAACGACTGAGTTCGGTGTTAAGTGAGACAGGGGAGAAATTGGAGAGCTGGTGGAGGGTCGATAGCGCCCATCGCAGAGACCAGCGAGGTTTAAGAAGGGAATGAATACTCAATGAATACTCAATGGAGACTGATTGGATACTGATTGAATACTGATTGATGTGGCTAAGGGTGGCTCGTTTTATGCTAAACAACCCTTAGCCAACATCCAATGAGCTCACAAGGGGTGAGTGTGGGTGGAGCGACAATTCGTATCGAAGGGTTCCTCGCAGAATTGCGGGAAAAACCCAGAAGGCTCTCGAGAGCGACTCGCGGATTGGTTGGGGCTGGTAACAATTACATATACGACAACCGCTTCCACGACAATTAGTTGCCATCTGATTAGATCCGAAACAATTTAGGCAGAGCTTGAGTCGTTTTACTTCGTTTGTGCGCTCCGAAACAGACATTTTTCGAAATTGGGGGCAGTTATAGACACGATGAAATTCGCTGCTTAAGTGACAAACATCCTCTTTGGTTGTAGTTGCTAGAGATCGACTTGATGACTTTGGATTGTGACTAATTGGAACTGAGGATGTGCGATTTAAATTGGATGATTGTTTACTCATTTCAATTGTCTCGAATAGTTCGCATCGTTTACGCAGAAATTTTTCCAATTCGGAAGTTGATGGATAGTCTCTGGAAGAAACTTCTTTCTCCCATTCGCGTCTAGTAGTAGGATCTAACTTTTGTACTACTAAAAATACAATGATGGTGTCCCAATACTCAACTGGTTGTTTGAGAACTTTTAAAGCGCGCAGGTTTTTTGACAGATTGTCGAGCAGGCTTCGTAAGCCACTGCTCGATTCCTTTAGTAATGGAGTAATATTTGTGATTCCTTTGAGATGATTGTTGATTATTAAACGTTTGTTGTCATATCTGTCTTCTAAAAGACTTCATGCCGCATCGTAACTTTCGTCGCAAACTTCAAGTGATTGTACAATGTTGGCCGCTTCGCCTTTTAGCGAAGACCGCAAGTAGTGAAATTTTTGAACCTTTGGGAGCGTGAGATTTGAGTGAATGAGCAAATTGAACATGTCTCTGAATGCTAACCATTTTTCGTATGCACCGTCGAAAGTGGGCAAGTCAATTTTGGGTAACCGAACCGAGTTTGAAAATTGTGAGGTTAAGTTTTGAGGAATTGTTACGCGATCGGTGTGCTGAGTAGGAATTTGGGTTATGTTATCTTGATTAACGTCTTGAACCGTTTGAAAAGAGCCCCACTGCGAGATCGGGGGCGAGCGAGCCTGAAAACGCTCCTGTTGAGCAACTGGGGGTTTTACGAAATTTGTGGCCATTGCGAGGGTCTCGTAATATTTAGACTCAAATCTTCGCGTTCGCTGTCTTCCTTTTCAACAGCGTCATCGTTGTCAAAGTCGATGAGAGTTTCTATTTGATTCTGAATATCGTTAAACTTGTCGAGCAATGGTTCCAATTCATGGATCCTTTGTTGAACCGCGATTTCGTCCCCAGGTTTGTTGTGTGTGTAAACGAAATTGATAATACGCGTTAAATTTCTTTTAACGTCACCGCGATTTCTACGCAATGCTTTGGTCTGCTCGTCAGACATTTTTGGTTGTGTAATCTTGGAAAACTGGGAATTTACGGGAAACTGACGCCTACCTTGCCGTAACGCCGAATCCTGTTGTATCTGGTTCGCACTTTGCTTGAATCCGGCTCGAAGGACCAATTTGATGGCTACTTAAAGCCCTATTAAGATTTGTTTTTGGGAGTTCGAATAAAACACGTTGGTGTCTTTCTCGTTCTTGTCGAACACCATTTTATTTCTCTGAAGCATGCGCCACAGGTTCATGCCGATGGCGCCGTAATCCAAAAATAAGCACATTGTAATAACAGTGGATATGAACTGGGTAAATGTTCTGGTCCCATAGGTAGACACACTGCTGCTACGACACTCCAACCAAAACAATGAATATCCTGATTTTGAACATTAACTATTGCCCTCTTCATTTGGCGCTTGGCGGTAGTGGGATATACGATGAAGCTTTCAATGGAATGTAATAGTTTACATTTAATTCTAAATGTAAGATTTTTACAAGTGTCCAGCCTAAAACAAAGAAGCAAAAAAAAATTGTATTATAAAGATTTTTACAATATATAACTACCTGAATCTCGTTCCAAAAAATCCATCATTTTTTGATTAATAACTTCTTGAAAGTCATGCAACATATTCCTAATATTCGTGCCTAAAGTGACAATACTGTAAGTAGTATTGAAAGATTTTACATCAAATATCCTCTAAGGGAGTACTTTGACAATTATTTCTATGCTGTCTACTTCTCTCATGGACCGTAATAAGCTTTGGATCAATGTCTTGATTACATGTAACGCACATATAATTGTTGCTAGCTAGAAAAGAAAAATAATTGAAAATAGAGTACCTATTAGTTAAAACTTACCAGTTGTATGAGATATTTTCTGTTTTTTGGCGGCCGGTCCTCCATTTTCCTGTTTTTTGACCAATTGACAATAGAGCTTTTCGTGGCGTAGTCGTGATTGACGGGTTGTAAATTGCTTATTATAGTTTTCACAGTGATGCATTTTCTTATGAAAATATTAATCAATAAATTAAACAGGTTACTAATAAAGTTTAATTATAAATTTGTTGCTATCTGTTACTATCTTTGAAAGACTTTTATTTATACTATATAAATATATATTTTTTTGTGTTCAAAGATAGGTATCCAGCAAGACCTCGAGGAGGAGCAGCATGCTTGCCATCGTGTTGTAGGTAGTATGATGTTAAAATTTGGAAAATCGCGTCCGAATTAAATGTACTTGATATGAGTGTAGGACGGAAATAGGATTTATTAATATTAATTATTAATATTAACATCACTAATATTAATATTAATATTATAATTATTAATAATTAATATTAATGGGGACTTTCGCGAATGTCTACGGGGCTTTCAAGGGCGCCGACGCCTCCTTGATCGTGAGTGAGGGGGAGTGGGTGGAATGATGTCGTCGTCGTCATCGTCGTCTTCGTTTTCGACATCGACGTCTCCACCCTCCACCCTATTCTCAACTCTATTATTTATTTGCTCTAGAATGGGTGACAATTGAGAGGGTTGAATGATGTCATTTTCAACATCCATCTCTTCACCCTGCCTCCTCTCTTCAACCCATGGCTCTGCTAGTGCGTCAATGACATTTTGAGTAATAATACTCATCGGATCGAACGTTGCAGGAGGCTGAGGGAGTGGTGGTGTGATGTTAAGTTCCACATCAATCTCGGATCCAGATGGTTGTTGCATGTCATTGACGCCCTGTGATGGTTGTGGTGACCGAATGATGTTATTTTCGACCTCTACCACCGACAATCTCTCTGGCAGAACATCATTTTCCTCAATAATCGGTGAATTGGGTTGAGGGGGATGTGCAACATTACCATTGATAATGTTTTCCACCTCAACCCAAGGCTCCGATAAAGCGTCAATGATGTCCTGCGATATTATCATAGGGGGTTGAGTTAATACCGCAGGTGCCGCTTCAGGAGATGTTGGTGTAACGGGTCGGGTAAACATTGGCTCAACGAAGGGGCTTTGTGGTGGTGGTGGTGTTGGACTGGAAGAGATTGGGGGTTCTTCCACCACCATATCATCAAATACATTTAACTCATTGGTAACCGAATTATTGATGGGCCAAGTTCCTTCATCCACAACCGGATTGGACGCCGCCTCGTCTTCATTAATAAACTGGTCTATTAAGGTCAACAAGATGTCGTCCGAATAATCATTTTCAATACCATGTTGAGCCAGGTATTGCGTGAATGGTAAAGAAAACGATAATTCACTATCAGGTTGTGATAAAGGAATAACCATAGAATCATCATTATCATCCTCATCAACGACCTGTACAACACAGAATGAATTTCTGCATGCACTCCCTGCAATTTTATAAATTGTTGAAAGCTCCCATCAAGGTCAACTTCTTTGTATGCACTTAGTGCAACTACATTGGTGTATTCCATCAAGGTTAACATATAGATACAAAAAATGTGCAAAGAAGCCCTATGTAGACAGGATGGAGTGTAACCGCCTGTTTCAAGGACATTGTTAATCTGTTTAATTTATTGAAAAAATGAGAAAAATCACTCATATCCACTGCAATAATCAACTCTTTTTTGTAAATAAAATGAATTTTTTGGGTGGTGAATAAGGATTATTGAAAGTGTAAGGGAGTGGTAAATATTATGAAAAAAATACAAATGCTTATAAATTTATAACATTTATTTATAAATACTACAATTAATTAATTCAATTAATATTCCATTTCATTACAAAAAATATTTTTTGAAGAGTTTGTATTTTCAAAGTTGCTTCTCGATGATTGTTGATAATCATTATTAGTATTATGGGATAAAGATGAATCGAAATAATTTCCATTTCCGCAATCAAAACTTCTCCAAGAATATTCACGTTGTGGAAGACATCTTCGTAAATGTCGTCGAAGATGTTTTACTTTCAGGCGATGTCCTGGATTATTACGACAAGTTATCCAACTCTCTTGATCCATGATTACTAATAGACTGATGAGTTGAGATTATTTACACAATGTTTTGTACACTTTTAACGGAATGTTTGTTTTAAAAAAAATACATTATGTAGACTGCAATATGCGTTATCGTTCAGATGGTACATGCATTTAACTTTATCGGCGTGTAATGTTGGTTGTTGTGGAAATTCAATAACTTGTTTATGTGTATATTTTTTCAAAAATTCGGCCTTTTCTCTTCCTTTTACGTAAATTTTATCAACGTCCTTTAACACATTGTTTATAACTTGTACGTGTTTCCAATATGGAATATGTCTCATATTCCAGTCAATACAATGATAATTCTTCATTAACCATTTTATTTGTTTTTCATCTTGAGGATTCAAAAGTTGTGAAGGGAAAGGTTGTTGAAAAACATAGTGTGAGTTAACGTGGGAGCGTTAACAAATTATTTTTTAAAAACTATTTATTTCCACTATTTTCATTTACACTTTATATTTATTGTTACAACTTCACTTTTACAATTAATTCACTTGTTATTAATAAATTATAACTTTTACAATTTTACGAATGGCTTGAAATTAACGACAGGCAGCACCACGACTCAAGATTATATTCCAGACTAAAAATGCGTATTTTCATGATCTGAATTTATAATAATAATTACTGCATTATGTACTCGAACGCCTACTTGAACGCAACATGTCGCGTCCTGATTTGTTTTGTTTATATTGCCGAAATAAAGCAAGTAAAGGGCCAAAATGTATCAAGTCTGACAGGGTATTTCACCCTAAGTGTGTCGAAAGACTGAATATTGAAGTGATTGATGATGAACAAGTAATATGTTGTACTGGAATGGAAGAAAAATCGGACGATGTCCTTGAATTTCTAAAAAGTGAAGAGTTCTCTGAATTGGTAAGAGGAATTGTAACAAATGCAACTATGGGACTTCAAGATGAGATCCAAAAACTACGTAATGAAGTTGATGTATTGAAGTCATCTAATATAGATCTTATTAAGCTGCTCACTCCTTCTTCGGGAGTAGAGATAAGACCTAACCATACTCATACGTTAACGCAGGAAATTAAAATTCAACGATCTAGGGATGATGGTGGTTACAGCAACACCAACAGCAGTAAATTGAAGACAACTATTCCTTGTAAAAATTTAACAACGAGGAGAGAACAGCAAAAAGATCTAATCGATGTAGGACCAAAAAAACTACGCTATAATAATTCAACAGTGAAGATAGCTGATTTCGATATAGAAAAAGTAGAAAGGGACAATGACCGCTCATCTAATGGCTGGATACAAGTACAGTCAAAAAGACGAATAAACAAAAAATGGTCCGGTGTGCGTGGTAAGGCTAATACAGAGAAATCTTCAGGTCTTACAGCAGCAAATAGGAAGGCATATATTTACGCTGGAAATTTCGAAAACTCAACTAAAGAAGAAGATGTTAAAGACTATTTAAGCAAAATATTCCCTAATGAGACTATTGAAGTAGAGAAACTTACTAGAAGAGATGATGCTAGGAGCATATCGTTTAAAATTATCACAGATCGTCGGCTTCTGGAACACCTGTACAATCCAGACAACTGGCCGGAAGATGTGTTGATTAAAAGATATCAGTTTTTTCCCAAAAAGCAGAATAACCTACACGAATCAGAAAGTATCTCCAGAGACAAATGAAGAACCTTGCATATTGTATCTGAATGTTCAGAGTTTCCTGCCGCATAAGGATCAGTTAGTTGTTTTAGTGAATCAAGTGAAGCCAAAACTACTAATATTAAGTGAAACAAGAGTGACAGAAGATATTAAGGACGTTGAAATTCAAATACAAAACTACAATGTGTTAAGATGTGATTCTTCAAATAGGTACACTGGAGGTGTGATGGTTGTATGTGAGAAATGATGTGAAGGTTTCGTCTATTGATACCAGAGTTTGTGAAGGAAATTATTGGAGCTTGAAATTTGATCTTGATCTTAAAAACGAGAAAATTAAGATCTGCTGTGTCTATAGGTCGCCAAGTGGTAACTGTCGTCAATTTATTGAATTATTTGAAGAATACTGTGATTTATTTAGCAACGATAGATGTATCATATTAGGTGATTTTAATATTAATTTCTTATCAGATAGTTACTATGTAAATCAATTAAAAAACATTGCGCGAGTATATGGCATGGAGCAAATTGTAAAAGATCCAACTAGATGCACACTAAACAGTAGTTCATTAATTGACTTAGTGTTTTATAATGATGTTGATTTAAATTCACATGTACTTGTCACTCCTAAAATTAGTGATCATAATATAATTTTCATTACAATGTTATATAGTAAAGATAAATGCTTTGAAAAATTAATAAACTACCGTTATTACAGAAATTTTAGCGAAATTAACATTATAAAAATATGTGATGAAATAATAAAACTCAATTGGGATCAAAGTTCAGTAGATGTTAATTTATTGTACAATAATTTATTTACTGTTTGTAAAAATATTGTTGATGAAGTAGCTCCAATATGTTGTAAAAGGCTTAATACAAAATTGCCATGGTATGATAGTGAAGTCTCCAAAATCGCGCAAGCTAGAGACCTGCAATATCGCAAATTTAAGCAAACTACTGATGCGGAAAGGGAAATTCACTGGATAAATTTTAAAAAGTTAAGAAACGAAGTTGTCAATTTGATAAAATGTAAAAAAGATAAATATTACCACGAGAAAATCGACAATAATAAACATTCACCAAAAAAAATGTGGAAAACGTTAAAACAACTCATTAGTAAACCTACCTGTGATGCACCAAAGTCTGTGATATTTCCCATAGATAATCAGAACAAAACATATAGCTGTGATAAAAAAATCTGTGATAATTTTAATTTATATTTTGTAAATAGTATTAAGGACATAGCCAATAGTATTAATTGCAATAATGTTATGCCGACAACTGATCTTCAACTTAACATACATATAAGTAGTAAGTTTTGTAATTTTAAACTTTTGGAAATGAAAGAGCTCAAAAGTATAATTTTATCTTTCGAAAATAAAATTAATATATATGATTTTTTTAATTCCACATTATTAAAACATTTTTTTTATGTCATTGGTCATGTTCTATTACATTTTATTAATACATCACTTGATAAGGGTGAATTCCCTGATGCTTTAAAAACTAGTATGATAATTCCAATACCAAAAATTGCTAATACCTCAAAAGCTGAAGAATTTAGACCTATTAATACATTACCCACATTTGAAAAATTGATTGAAAGAACAGTATATAAACAGTTAGTAGAATATTTTGATAAAAATAAATTACTGTTTACAAATCAGTCAGGTTTTAGAAAAAATCACTCTTGTGAATCAGCCCTGCAGTTAACTGTTACCAAATTTAAAAGAGAAATTGACGGTGGTAGATATGTGGTAGCAGTTTTTTTAGATCTTAAAAGAGCATTCGAAACTATCGATAGAAATATTTTATTAACTAAATTGCGGTGCTATGGTATTGGGGGTAATGTCATTAAATGGTTTGAAAGTTATCTAACAGACAGGAAACAAAAAGTTAAATATAATAACGTTTTGTCTGATGAAGTGTCTAGTGAATTTGGTGTACCACAAGGTAGCGTTCTTGGCTCTCTTTTATTTTTAATTTATCTTAATGACATTGTAAACTATTGTGATTGTGATTTTGTTAATTTGTTTGCCGATGACACATTGGTACAGTCCGGGACATTTCTATTTGGACATAAAAAATTTGAATTTTCTGACATTTATACGTGTATTCAGCGTCTACGTGAACAAAAAATTGTTCTCTCTCTCATTCTATGTACACATTGGTATATAGCATGCTATGACACTGATCTTGATAAATGTATTCAAAAAATGAACAAGGCTCTCGAAATACTTGAAAAATATTTTAACACAAATAAACTTAAAGTAAACGTGTCCAAAACTAAAGCTATAATTTTTACAACTAAATATAAATACAACCAAATTGATTTTGCCAACATTAATTTAAGCATATATAACATAACTGTAGAGTTTGTTAATAAATGTAAGTATTTAGGATTTTACCTAGATAGCTTGCTCAATTTTGAGAGTCATCTCGATTATGTTTGTAAAAAAATTAGGACGAAATTGTTTTTTTTCTTAAGAATATCTACGCATGTGTCAATGCAAACAAGAATTTTAATTTACAATTGTATTGTCCAACCACATTTTGATTATTGTGCCACACTTATGTACCTGCTACGGCCTAGTCATGTTGTACAACTGCAAAAGCTTCAGAATAGAGGAATGCGTATAATTTTAAGATGTAACCGCTTAACATCTATAAAATGTATGTTATCGGCCCTAATGTGGTTTTCTGTGACGCAACGACTGTATTATTCTACCATGATTTTTGTATATAAAATAATTAAGCTTGGAGTACCAGAGTATTTCAGTGAATATCTTATTTGCAGAAATAGTGTACACAATTACCAGACTAGGGATTCTTCCAAAATTAATGTTCAAAGTGTAAATTACCGACAAACAATGTTATCTTTATTTTTTAAGGGTATTAATGAATATAATAAGTTACCAAACAATATTAGAAATGCAGGTACTCTATCTATATTTAAATCAAAAATCAAAGATTATGTGAAGATAAATGTGCAATAAGTGTGACTTTTATCCACTAATGTAATTTTTTATTTATTTTTAACTATTGTAACTAGGTCTCCTATTAGTTAATAAATTCTTCTTTTTTCTTCTTCTTCTTCTTCTTCTTCTTCTTCTTCTTCTTCTTCATCTCCATTTCTTTTTTCCTGATGCATCTAATTTTTTTTCGACAATCCAAATTGGACTGGACCAAGGTGATGTTGATGGTCTGATTATACCTTGTGTTAGCATTGAATTTATTTGTTTTCTCACTTCTTCTTTGTGAATTTCTAGGTATCGATAAGTTTTTGTAAATATTGGGTTGTTGTCTTTGGTTCGGATGTAATGTTTAATTTGATTGTTAAAAGTTAGAGGTAAGTTTTCGCAATAAAATATATCTCTGTATTCAAAGCATAAATTTTTGATTTGTCTTTGTTCTTCTGAATTTAAATGTGATATTCTGATATTTTTCAAATTTTTCTTTAATTGTTGGTCAATATTTGAGTCGATTGGGGTTATTATTGGTTCTGGGTTTATGTAAAAAGTGTTTATCGCCTCAATTTTTAATGGTTCGAATAGCATAATACATAATTCTTTTTCTGTGGGGTTGATTATTGTGGTTGTCGCGATTTGATTTTTTACTGTGACGAATGATGACGGTATTTCGACTTCATTAAATTTGATGTATGATAAAATTCCTTCATTTATGTTTTTATCAACAGGGATGTTTATTATCTGTTCTGATCTTGGGGGTAAAGTGACTTTAAAAATTGGTTTTTTCTTTTTTATTTCATCTGATTTAAAATATATTGGTATTTTTACTTTGTCTGTTACAAAAAGTTTCTTTTCGAAATCGAGGGATGCATTTAATTTTCTAATCAAATCTATGCCTATTAATCCATTATATTTTGGGTTAAAATCGACAAGATAATGTTTGTGTTTCAAATCTGGTCTTTCGAAAATTTTTGAAAGGGGAATTGTTGCACTTGCTTTATGACGTGTTGTTCCATGAACTGAATGTATTTCAAAAGGATCTGAGACTATTAAATTTGGATAAAAATTTTGTGCGATTTTTGGACTTAAAAGTGTTTTTGCGGAGCCTGTACCTATTATCATCTTTGCGTTAAATTCGGGTAGAATTATGTATAGTAGTTTTGAAATGTAATTCCGGTCAATATTTAATTCAATTACGTTTGATTCTTCATTGGAGGCTGTATCCAAAAATTTTGGAAAGGATTTTCATTTTCTGTTTCGGGAAAATTGTTTGTTTCAGCAAAATTATTTATGTCGTCAAATTCTTCTGTGTTTTCATTTATTTGATTTTCAGGGTTTTCTGCATCTTGATAATATAATTCTTCAAAAGTAAAATTTGGTCTTTGTTGAGAGGGGGTTGTCTTTGTGGTTGTTGTCTCATTTGATTGTTTCGACTGATTGTGGAGGTTTCCATTGGAATTGGTTTTGGAAATTTACGATTTGGGTTTGGTTGGAAAACGTTTTGTGTGTTGCGCGGTTGTTGATTTTGAACATTTTGAAAATTATTTTGGGGATTATTTTGGAAATTTCGTTGTTGATTGTGGAACTGGTTTTGGTATTGATTTTGGTAACTTTGCCTTGGAAAATTTTGTGAATAATTTCTCGGATAATTCTGAGAATAATTTTGTGGATTATTTTAGTAAGTTCTTCTTTGATTTTGGTTGTAATTATTCGTGTTAAATCTCGGTCTTACATTTTGTTGGCGCAAAATGGCGCTGATTGCGCGCTTGAGAAGTTGAAGGACGTTGATGCGATTGCGATTCAGCATTTCTATTAATAAAATGAGTCGGGGTATTGTTTGACCTGTATTCTCTGGTTTTGTTTTGAATTAAATAATTTGTTCGATTTTTCACATAAAGAATATTTTCTTCGTCGAGAATTTTGGAAAGGGCTTGTTCTAGAGTTTGTGGATTTCGCGATCTTATAATTGAACCAAGTGGCTCTTTTAGTCCGCTTAAAAATGCTTTTAATGTTAACTTGTGGAACATTTCACGTTTCACAGCTCTGACAGCTTCGTTCAACTCGGTCACTGCTAAATTAGACAATAATAAACTTTTTATATCTTGACAACGATGGCAGAGTTGTTGCGGAGTTTCGCTTTCTTGTTTTAATAGCATTAAGTCTCTTAATAGTGAATTTTCGTCTCTCTGGTCAGCAAAATTGTGTTGTAATACTACCTTTAATGCGTCTCAAGTATTTATTTCACGAGAGCTAGTTACTAGTTTTGCCTCTCCGATTAATTTTGTTTTTATTGAGGTTAATATGAATTTGTTTATGAAAGCTTCTTGATTTGGGTCTGAAAATGTGTTTATTAGAAGATCACATGCTGCGATAAAATCTGCAAGTTCTGATGGTTCTCCGTTGAATTGTGGAATTATTTTTAAATATTCTGATTGAAATTGTTGAGCCATTCTTTCTCTATGAGTCTGTGTATTTATGTTAAATTCGTCAATAATTAAGTTTCTAATTAAATTTTCGAGTTCGTTTATTTCTGAGTCTGAGCTTGAGTCTGGTGGACTTGGAATTGAGGAATCTGTCATGCAATTGGTTAAGGAAACGAGTATTACTCACAGTTTTGTGCAATTCTCCAATGTGTTCAAGGAACGAAAGAATCCGGCGATTTTTGTCCTCTGAGTCTTAGGTTCCGGGAATTGAGATTGGAATTGACCTCCGGCGATGTTGTCCAGAAATACTCCAATCTTCAATATGTGGAATTAGGAGAGTCCAGCGATGTTTGTCCGGAAACTCGAAATTCGAAATCTTCAAAAATCTTCAATAAAATCTTCAAGGGAATATCTTCAAGTAAAATCTTCAATTATCTTCAATTATGTCTTCGGTAAAATCTTCAATAATATCTTCGTAAAGATCTTCAATATTCTTCAACTCTTGAAACTTTGGTATTTCGACGTTGAGCGATGTTGTCTCGCGGCTCGAAAATATTCAAAAATTGTTTTTCACAATAAAGTATTAAAATACAAGGAATCCTTTGGGAATTGTCCTTTGTGAATCCTTTGTGAATCCCACCGATTGCGCCAGTTAACGTAAGAGCGTTAACAAATTATTTTTATAAAAACTATTTATTTCCACTATTTTCATTTACACTTTATATTTATTGTTACAACTTCACTTTTACAATTAATTCACTTGTTATTAATAAATTATAACTTTTACAATTTTACGAATGGCTTGAAATTAACGACAGGCAGCACCACGACTCAAGATTATATTCCAGACTAAAAATGCGTATTTTCATGATCTGAATTTATAATAATGATTACTGCAGGAGTTGCAAGGTTTTTGATGACCACGGTGTTGGAAAGCGCGTGTTGTCAATAGATCCTTATGGAAGGTTTCATGCTGATCCATGGCACGTGGATGGCGATAACATAACATGTGCGAGTTTGTCTCCTGTTAAAGCAGCCAGTTCTTTAACTATAAACTTTTTTCCAATTTTGTAATCTTGAACGTCTATAATCACTTCGTTCTCCATTACTATTAATAATAATTTAGACTTGTTTTACAGATTTTGTCAACGGTGTATATGTGAAGGCTTGGTCACTAATAATGACTAATGCATATGCGGTGGTTCCCTCACTTATACCGGTGTCTGTATCAAATTCAATTCTCAGTGCAATGGACTGAACCAGTTTTTTGCATCGAACAATCAATTATGATTAGTGGATAACTGTCGAAAAACTGTATAGGTGTAATGTGTGTTTCTTTTTTATCTATATACTAGTATCGGGGTCTAAAGTTTGTAGATATTTCATATAATATACCGAAATAGTGTTTTTTATATGAAATATTTAAATTTTCATAAGGATATCGTGCATTATTTAGAAATACTCTCATATTGGTTATATCGCCTCTATCAAATTTACTCATATTTTTATCAAGTTGTCCTTCTCATTGCTTTGAAGGCCAAAGATAATATAAGGAGGTGTTTCAAGTTTTGTAGAGATCTTCACAGGCCAACTACACTTTGGCAGCGTGGCAGAGTGGCAGCGAATGAAGTTCCCAGTTTCTGTACGGTACTGCAATTTTTTTATCTTTATCAATGGTTTTTGTCAATTTAACCTCTTCCTTTAAACCGGGCACAATATGTGGAACTAACCATGCAATTTTATCTAATACAACTTGTGCTTTCTCATTTGTTGCACAAATTAATGCATTGACATCACTATTACTACGAATTAATATTAACTCTTGCGGTATGTTTAGCATTATATTTTTATAATCTTCTGCAAATCCTTATAGTCGATTTAATGGGATACATGCTTGAAAATATCCATCTATAGGTTTTGTGGCTTTTTCATTTAGATCCCAACCAGACATTGTTAATTTCAGACTTTCACTTTGATTTAATGATGCCAGATTTTTCATAGTTGTTGTAATGCCTGGCTTTGTGTTTGTAATTACAGTTACTCCACTTACTTCATACCGTATTTCACTAAACAAAAAAGCGACATCATTATTCACACACTTGGTTTCTGTTGCTGGAACAGTTTTATTAGTTGTAGCGTCGGTTTTAACCAATTGTCCCTCAATTAAAATTAATCTATCACATGGTAGTGTACACAAATCTTCTTGTAAAGGAATTCGAATTTCATCCGTATTTTCATATCTGGCTGTATATGCCCCATGACTTTGAAATTTGTAACCTACCACATCTTCATCCCACTCAATACCCTTCTCAATATCGAACATTTTTTTATGTGTATAATTCAAATCCTAATGATTTTAGAAACAGTTTATTTTTATTACTTAATTGTTGCACGTTTCGTTTCGTACTGTTTTTCTACACTTTTGTTGCTTTTTATATGAGTCAGTTCTAAAACTAATACCCATTTTCTTCTTTCTTCTGCAAATGTAATCCAACTGTTACAGTCTCTTGTTGAAAATTGACCAACTTTTCATCTTGATCTATTATTTTAAGTGTAATATTTCTGATAGTTTTAACACTAATGGGTAGGTAAATCACATGATCTGGTGACTGTACTATTTTAAATCCAGGTGGAACGTTTGGAAAAAATTGATAAATTATGTGTACAGGTTCTCCATTTTTAAAACTTTCAATTGTAATATTACATTCAATCATAATCGAATTAAGTTTCATTATGTCTGCAATATTATCCGAATCTTTTCCAACATTTTTCGAAACTATTTGACTATTAAATCCCAACACTGGTTCCATAGTATTTGGTTTGGTAAAGTCAACATCTTTTGTTGCTTTGATATGTGTATGTTATGTATTATTGTTTGCAGTAATAGATAAGAGGTCATTACCGAATTGTTTTTCAATTACATGTTGTGAATAGATGTTTATATCGGTTAATTGTTAACAACCGGTCGGTATTTTAAATTAGACACCCCCGAAAAAGAATTTATTATTTTCTTCATCAATATTCGGTATACTGTTGTAGACTTCAAAATTTGTAACACCCAATTCATAGATACCATCACTAACATCAATCGGTGGATTAAAGTCAGCACTTAGTATCGCTGATTTTCCTGTTAATACAAACAGCATCTTTGATTCGACTAAACTTATAATTTGCATGTGTGTCTATATAAAAACTTTAAACATAATTGTCCACAATTATATGAACCCATTTTCTGATATCCATCATAATTGTATGTAATGTTATTACCATCATTATCACTTTTGAAATAATTTATAATCTCTGTTGGAGGTTTTTAATTGCCCATAATATCAAAGTATTATATATTATTTTTATTTTTTACATATGCTGTCCAATGAGTTCCACTATTTTTTTCTTCATCTAAATTTATAATTCCTGTTTCATTTTTATGTATAATTTTCGGTAATTTATTACGCATATATACACCTCTAAAATTTGGAATTTGTAATAGTCGAGCAAACTTTATTATTTCAATATTAGTGAGGGCGTGATGTGGTAATTTTACTGGGAGTTTTTTTTCTGATACCATTTATATGGACCAATGTAAAGACCTTTCCCTTTAGTTTTTTCTACACCTTTATCCTCATTTACTCATTTCCATTGCTTTATTATGTCGCATAGTTTCCTCCAACATTTTTTTATCTGCCGAAGCTTTATTTACAGCAGTCGCTATCCCTGCAGCTCCTCCTCCTAAAGCGCCTAGAGCACCTAATAGTGGTAATAGGAATGGTAAAAAACCACCATATTTAGGAGCAACTAAAACTTGTTGTTTTTTTGTCTTCTTTTTTTTACCCTTTTTACTTTTAGCTCCCATTCCGAATTTTACTTTGCCTTTCATTATACCAGCAATTGCTAATGCAGCTGCTTTTTCCCCAAACGATGCGTCTTTTGCTTTTAAACGTTCAACTGCTTTACTTAATAATAACTTATCTGCTTCGTGTCGTTTTTGCAAATTAGTTTCGTTGGCGTACGATATCTCATGTTCTTTACAAGCCTGATCAAATTTATTTCTACCACTATGTTCAAGTGCAAATCGTTCTTGTAATTTGGTTCCAGGACCACAAAACTGATAACCCGGTATATGCAATTCAATGGGTAATTTATTTATTAATTTATTTATTTGACCCCAACCTCTCTTTGTCAGAGTTGAATCAATACTATGTTGAGAATCACAAGACTGTTTATTATATAAATTCATTTATTTACTATTATCCATACAGCAAAAGAACAATCTAGATACTAATTTAATCTAAGGTTACAAGTTGTTTATATCTAATTTCTACTCTTATTAACTAACATTCTATACCACTATCACAGCTACTTGATGAGTCATCAGAATCATAGTTATCAGAATCATAAAACATCATTTGTCGCTCTCTACTAAAATACCACATTTTAACATCATTCTGTTTAAGAAATTATTCCCACACAACTGAGAATTCTGTCCTATTACTGTATTACACCAAAAACACTTGTAGTTTAGCACTGAAGTCACATGTAGATGACAAATCTGAAATCTTATTGCCATAAGCTTAACACATTTCAAACAAAAGAATTTTCTGTTCTTTGGAGACAGGCAAAAGAGCATGTAGCAGTAAGGATCTGAAAACATTTAAAACTTAATTTCTAGAAGTACATACAATCTCATATTACATACCATTGTCAACTTCCATTATGCTGATTTAAGTTAGTGGTATATAGTGTCACGTGTGTGACGGGTGGACAGGGGACAATAATCCAAACGGAAGTTTTCTTTCGTAAGGGTCTATATTTACCTACCAAACTAACACTAATGTGATGTAAAGATTTACTTACATTCTAGTCGCTATAAAGCTCTTCATGGCACCGACCATATGTCACCTTTTGGCACTTTCCACTGACTATCAACGAATGAATTGAATTCTACGTTTCTCTACGGCGACCCCGTAGTTCGAACCACCGGAAGGCTGACTTAGCTATTGCTTATCGGTATTCGCAAATTCCGATATCAGCAATAGCTTGCAACCTCGCTAGGGTGTTTGACCTAAGAGGAAGCTCAACTTCCCGTTAGTGACATATGCCCGGCCCTTCAAGATTGTCGTCTCGACAATTTATTTCCTATTCTAACCTAACAGTTACAATTCTAAGTTCTGCCAACAACCCACCACCACGTTATCCTCACTTCTCAAGGAACATCGCTCATGCCACCTGATGTTTTGGAAGGGGTCTTCTTTCTTCCTAAAATGGATCAGGGAGATCAGCGTAGGTGAACCAGGGTTCCTCATGTGTGGTGGGTGGTCCATCTCTTTGGGGCGTACTTCTCGAACGACCTGATGATGACTTGGGGCTCGTCCTCTACGGTGTCCATCCCTTCCAGGTTTCAGTCAGTAACTGTTTCTACGTCTTTGTTTGTTTCCAATGGGTACGACGGCAATACGTCACAGGGTCGGGGCTTCCACCTTGTAGCTTGGTTTAAGAAATCCTCCACTTCATGTTAATTTCGAGTTTTTGACTGACGTTTTCTCTTATCCCTCGGTTCTACGGCAACCTGCCTCTCCTTCAGCTCTCCCTGTCCGACCGCTCCGTCTTTGGTTTGTGAGGCTCTTCTCGTGGGCGTTGGACAGAAAAAAACAACAATTACAAACAATCCTTAACCTATTTACATTTATCAGAGTCACTGACTCTACTATATTACATGATTCTTGACCTAGATACTACATATTATTTCTATTTTGCTGACAAGTCCGAACTAAGTCGAGTTAGTTCTACCTTGTCAGGTATCTTCTTTCATCCTTAGCCGTGGCTGTGACCCAGATATTATTATCACCAGTCCGACCATGACCTATTTCTCGCTTTTTTCCCAAAAATTTCTTCCCTCTTTTTTTTAACCCAATAATAGTTGATGGGTGCCCTTATAAAATCTATTCCTCCCTTTTTTTTCTCCATGTTCCATGACTCCCTTAATTTTGTGTTTTTTTTATTACCTTATGATTGTTCAATTCACTTTTTTATGAAAGTGGCTTCGAGTCATTCTTGTCCTTTGACTTTGCTAAGAACAGAAGACTCGGTTCGTCCAGTTCCAGTTGTCCCTTTGACCGACATTTTTTCTATGCTTCATTCTCGACCTTGGAGGAAGTACTTCCTTTTCCTCCGAATTCTTCAACTTCTTCTGGCACCTTCGTCCTTCGCCGAAAGTTTATCTTTTTCCAATATTTTTTTTTCTTCCTACAGCAAACTTGAAAATTTGTTGCTTACCAATAAACAAAGAAGGTTCATAACACTATGTGCGCTAGCACGTGAACCCTTTGGTCACCGAAAAGGTTCTCCTCACTCCAAGCGTGCACTTTTACAGTGGAAGTGATTAGTAGCCTCCCTAGATTTTATTTCCGAATTTGTTGTTCCCAAAAGTGTTTTTTTCCAATGCACCGCTGTGCGTATCGACTTGGCGTGCTAGAGTCATGGAGACATGTAACAGAATCTAGAAAATGTACAATTTAATTTTTCTTAGATCTCTCTTATCCTTTAATTAGTTTCTTAATCTATCTTACACACTAATAATTACGCAGTTTTTTTTTCCTCACGGGCCCTGAGTTGGAGAAGTCCATGGGTCGTGATATTTCAAAATCCGACTGACGTGAACAATTTCGCGTTTGGGCTTCTTTTTCGTACCAAGCTCCAATTCGTAGTTGACATCACTTACTTTTTTCACCACTGTGTACGGCCCAAACCATCGGCACATCAATTTGGGACTTTTTCCTATTTTTCGCCTTGGTACGAACATCTTTACTTGTTCTCCCACTGAAAAGTCCACATGTCGATGAAAGGAGTCGTACCGGTCCTTGTCGTATTCCTGCCGTTTGGTGATGTTTGCCGCCGCTTGTGCTTGAATTGCGAGCAGTTTTTCCCGAATTTCAATGATGTCCTTGTTCTCCACTTGCATTGCTAATAAATTTGCCTCCGTCGGCAATGTGGGAAGTCTTCCGAACAATACCAAATAGGGTGGGTACCCCGTAGTTGCCTGTACGCTTGTATTGTACCCGAACGTTGTGGGTTTTACGTATTCGTCCCAATCTCGCTGATCAGTCCCGGTAAAAATGGCTAACATACCCGCTAATGTTTTGTTGTATTTTTCGACGAGTCCGTTTGTTTGTGGCCTGTACGCTGTTGTGTATAAATCCTTCGCCACGCCCATTAATTTCAATAATACGGTTACCATTTGGCTCCGAAACACTGTTCCCCTGTCACTCAAAAAACAACGCGGTGCTCCATAAATGGTAATTACATTTTCGAATATGAATCTTGAGACGTTTTTTGCTGAACCGTTCTTGATGGCTCCTGCAATTGCATATCTGGAAACATATTCTGTACAGACAATTACCATCGTATTTCCTGACTGCGATTTGGGAAATGGTCCTAAGAGATCTACCGAAAGCATTGACCAAATTGTCCTCACAGGAATGGGTTGTTCAATCCTGCTCCTTTTTTTGAAATATTCATCTTTTCGAGACTGGCAATCCGGGCATCCTCTAACAAATTTTTCCACATCTTTTTGTTGTCCAGTTCAGAAGTACCTTTCTCGAATTTTTTCCAACGTTTTAGTTGTCCCTAAATGTCCGCTTAGTGGATCACTGTGGTGGTTATATAAGATTTCCCCTATTAAAGATTTTGGAATTGCGAGTAGGTGATCTCTTCCGACTTCGCGAATGTTTTTCTTATATAGCACCCCATCTATAAGAGAAAAATTTTTTGCCCTTCTTCTTGTACCTATTGGGATATTTGTGTCATTGTCGTTTTCCACTGCGGTTATTAATTCCTTTAGTTCATCGTCCTCTAACTGGAGTTGTCTTAATTCGTCTGGTTCCACGAGGTAAGTTGGGATTTCTTCGCAATCGACCTCATCGGCTTCGTTTCCTTCGGCTACCGGATTCCTTGATAGGCAATCAGCATCCTTGTGTTTTGACCCGCTTCGATGAACCACAGTGTACTGAAATTCTGCTAATTTTATGGCCCATCTTGCTAGTTTTTCAGTTGGATTTTTGATTGATTTTAACCAGCGAATTGCGCTATGATCTGTGACAATTTTTACGTGTCTACCGTGTACCAAATGTCTTAGGTATGATAGAGCCCACATGCACCCCAAACATTCTAATTCTGTAATTCCCAAGTTCCTGTCGTTCTTTGTTAGGCTGCGGCTAACGAAGGCGATAGGGTGGCTTTGTTGGTCTTGTCCCACCTGTAATAAAACTGCTCCGAGCCCCTGCAGACTGGCGTCCACTCTTAATTCGCAATCCTTGTTCGGGTCAAATCTTCGAAGAACTGGTGTTGTCGTCATTTTCTCCTTTAGCATGTTAAACGCCTGTTCCTGTTCCTTACTCCATTCGAATTTCAGTTTTCTTTTTGTTACTTCATGTAGTGGGCGAGCAATGGCTGAGAAATTCTTAATAAATTTGCGGTAGTAGTTGCACATTCCTAAAAATCGTTGGACCTCCTTGACTGAGGAGGTCTTCCCGTTGGGACTTCCCGTTGGTGACAATAGCTATAATTTTTTGGGCATTTTCCGGATCCACTTGGCTAGCTGTGTAATACGGAGTTTTACACTTATGACAAAGGAAACCATATTTTCTAAGTAACTCTTTAAATTCTTCTTCATTACACGTAATGTCAATACTTAAAGAATTATTCCACCCATCTGGATTAATAATAGAAATGTCCTTAGTGCTGCACTGTTCACGCACAACCACTCTATTAAAGAAACGTTCCCAACCACCTTCCAAAGATATGTGTCCTAACTGGTTGTGGAAACACGTTTCTTCCACTATTATGACACCTTCACAAGTAAAACGATACCACATTTTTTTACTACTTTAATATTGAGAAATACTTATTAGATACTGTTTTTGAATTTGTATTGAATTCTATATATATTAGCTGCAGTGACCTTGAATGATAAGTAAAGAGGGAAGTTGTTGGCCTTGCAAAAGTGGGGAAGTAACATGAATGGCCTTGGCCTTGAAAACATCAAGGTCCAATAATGCCTTGGCCTTGAAGTGGTGGGGGAAGTGGAATGGGTTGGCCGTGAAAAAGTAAGAGAGAGAGAGAACGAGTGGCCTTGAAAGAAAGAGGCGCAAAATGGGTGGGGTCAAACTCAAGGTCAAGGTTGTGTTGTGTTACCCCCCATACGTTATCTACTGTGTTCGTTGAAGCCGAGCTAGAAACTTATGCTGAAGTACTGGCTGACATCGTAATGTTTTTTTCTATATCTTGTTAGGTGTATTTGCACGTACTTCTTGAATTGTTAAGGGTGCATTGTCAGTAACATATGCAGCCGGAAAATCATCCCTCGAAAAAATGTTTCTGTTATATGGCACAATGCCACATTTTCTAAACTCAGAGCAAATAGTATCTTAAATAAAAGCTTTATAATAGGCTTGACTGGTTAGTTTTGCGATTTCATAAATGGACACGCGTTTGCCAGGGTGGGAAATAATCCAATTGCTAAAGGCAGATTTCAAGTAACTTTTAAAGGGTCCATACAGACAGACATCGAGAGGTTGAAGACGTTGGGTACAATGGGGTGGAAATGTTACAAATATTATACCATTGTCCCTACAAAAAAGTATTGTCTCCAAACTAGTATGCGATTCGTGGTCATCTAGTAATATGAGGATGCGATTTTCTTTGGAGCATTTCGTAAATTTTTGAAAGTGCTTAAAACTTGTTGAATAATCCAAAGCTATCATTAAGTGCACCTTTCATAAATACCGGTTTGTTTTTAGTCCTTCGAAAGACATACACCGGTAGTACTGTATTTTCGGCAGCATTAATGATAGGACAAAAGGTTACCAGTTTCCTCTCTCTGCTGAAACTACTTGCCCCACCTGCTTAGTTCCCGTCGTAGCAATAACTTTTGGTGCCTGAAGAACTGTGGTGACCCCTGTTTCGTCAAGATGATAAATATTTTCTAGTGCTATTTTATATTTCTCTAACGCAAATCGCAGATTATCGAAAAACTGCGTCACATTGGTTTTGTTAAATCCGGTTGACTTGGCTAAACTGGTGTTTTCAGGTTTTCTTAATCTTAGATTTCTGAACCTTTTCATGAAAGATTTCATCCAGTCCAAACCCGCTTTGTTGTTCCTATCCCAGCTCGTTTGGTATTTTCTCTTCAATTTTTGAGCAAACTCAAAAGCAAGTTTCTGTGCTTGCGAATACGTTAGCCCGTAATTTATTTTTGAACTTTGCATTAGATACTCGAACAATTGATGTTTCTGGTTTACGGTAAAAACTTGTTGGGTGGTATATTTGGACTGAAATGACCATTGAAATACGCCACAGCAGGTACGAATGTGTACAGACCTATAACATGTATGAGGAAAGAAGACGGTAATCTAATCCAAGATTTGGTCGAGATTACCTAGGTGTTAGCAGATCAATTTGCCTCTGTAAGCAGTAACAAAAATTATGAACAAGACTTTCTGAGAATCAAGGCTACAGTAGAAAACTTTATAGATTTTCAGACAGACGAGAAATTCTCTCTGAAACAGAAAATACTGCACAAGGACATGATTCAATAACGTACTCGATAATTCTAAATGCTCTATCAGTCTTAGAATTATATTAATTAATATAATATTATATTATATTAATTAATTTGAAGCTCTTAGCATTATACAATAACCTATAGAACCAAGGTACTCACCTAGCTCAATGGAAACAGGCAATTGTAATTCCCATTGTGAAAGAAGGCAAGAATGTTTTTCCAGCGAGTTATAGACCAATCAATCAGTCTAACTTGTTGTATCGAAAAAAATTTGGAAAGAATGGTGAGTAAACGGTTAGTTTGGCTATTAGAAACTTGAGGGCTAATTAGTCTTTGTCAGTCAGGTTTTCGCTAAAGTAGGTCTACACTAGACAACTCGGTTTTTCTAGAAAATTAAATTAAAACATCTTTTCAAAAACGAGAGCATGCAACAGCGGTCTTTTTTGATTTAGAGAAAGCCTTCGACATGACCTGGAGATATGGTATACTAAAGAAAATACACCAATGGGGTTTTAGAGGTAATCTTCCTTCTATTATCTCAAGCTTTTTGAATAATAGAACTTTCAGAGTTAGGATGAATCATAGATACACTTTCAAGTAACAGAATCCTTGAATATGGTGTACCACAGGGTTTGACCCTTAGCGTAAGCATCTTTTTGATAGCTGACTTAGCAGTTGGTGTAGATGCTAGGGTTGAAAGCTGTATTACCCACAAGGCTGACTAGGCTAGTGCCTAGGGGCGCCAAGTCTAAGGGGGCGCCGGAAATTGGCTTGCAGTTATACTTTATTCATAATAATAAAAAAAAAAAATTAGACAAGTACTACAAGCTCTGTAAAAATAAACATTAAATTTCATTTAATGGGACGTGTATCTAAATTTCTATCATTTTATCTTTTTGGGGAATCGATTAGAACTTCCTAGAAACTATAAATGCAGCACAAGCCGAACGCAACGCGGCATTATATTTCCTTTCAGAGTTTCTGTATTCAGTGTAGTGTGCCAGTGTGGTTGGTATCGACTGCGGACTGTTCGTATTGCATAGCATATTGCTAATTTACCACTTAACGTACCTAGACCTACCTCAAATAGCTAAAAAAGGAGCGGTAAAAAATTGTGTGGGGCACAAAGACGAAAGCTGACTAAAGATAGACAGCAAAAGCAAGAAAAATTGTTGCTAAATGTGCCAAAACTGTCTACATTTTTTGAAAAAAGAGAAAATGTGGCTGTAGAGACGTCGTGTCGTGTGGAATCAAAGGGAATAGATGAAACAGTTGAAACAGTTCAAACAAATGAAACGGTGCATCAACCATCAGCATCAACAAGTACTCTAAATGAAAATGTTAATGTTGATGGTAAATCTACTAACAATTTTACAATAAATTTTAGAGTATATTTTTTTTATAGATTTGAACGTCGATTCACTGGCTAAGAGTAGTAACATATCTTGTTTCTTGGAAAATTTGTCAGATCCTGCTTTTTAGGACGGAACTTCATCAGTTGTAGATGCGATTGTCAAAAGTCCAATCAAGCAAGATTTGGACAAATTTAATTTTGAATGTTCCAAGAGACAATACGGAACTCAAAACCGGTACGCAACAAAAAATTTATTTTATTCGACTCTAATGAACAAAGAAAAAATTCGTCGGGAATGGCTACTGTATTCAAATTTCCCACACTGCGTTTTCTGCATGCCTTGCAAATTATTCAGCAGGACCTCAAGCCCATCATTGTTTGTGACAGGTTTTAATGACTGGAAAAATGCCCACATCAGAATAAATGAACATGAAAAATCCCAAGAACATTGTCAATACACCAAAATGTTTATTGATCGCTCAAATGTTTTGGGTAAAATAGATACCGGCCTTCATAAACAATTTCTATCAGAGAAAGAATACTGGGTTCAGATTTTGAAAAGAGTTGTTGCTGCAGTTAAATTTTTGGCAAGCAGAAGTTTATTTTTTAGAGGAAAATCTGAAAAATTTGGGAACATTGACAATAGCAACTATATGGGCGTCTTGGAACTAATTGCCCAGTTTGATAGTTTTTTAGACGATCACATTAACAGTATAGGCAATCCTGGAAGAGGTAATGTTTCGTACCTTTCTTCTACAATCTGTGATGAATTTATTGAACTCATGTCAAGGGCTGTTGAATATCGCATTATTCTAGAGACCAAGACTGCAAAATATTTTGCCATAATTGTAGATTCCTCTCCAGATATTACGCACTCTGATAAATTATCAATCATTATTCGTTATATTCTTGATGATGGGAGCGTTGTAGAACGTTTTGTTAATTTTGTAGCACACGTAGGACATAAAGCTTTTGAATGGAATCTGCAATTTTAGAAACGCTTGAGAAATTATCGCTAGATATAAAAAACTGCAGAGGACAATCCTATGATAACGCCGGTAATAGGTCTGGTAGGTACAGCGGATTGCAAGCACGAATTCTTGAACGAAATAATTTGGCGACATTTGTACCTTGTGCTGCACACTCACTTAACTTGATTGGAAATTCTGCTGCAGAGTCATGCCTAATGGTTACAAAATTTTTTGGATTGGTTGAAGAGCTATACAATTTTTTGTCTGCTTCTACGCAAAGGTGGGAAATTATGGAAAAACACTTGGTTGATGAAAAATGGCATAAAAATCTTGTTTCCAAAAGAATTAACACAACTCGATGGTCTGCTAGGGCTGATGCTTGTAAGGCTTTTCATTTGGGTTATAATTCGTTTAGACGTACCTTGCAACAAATTAGCGAGGATCCATTACAAACAATGTCCACAAAAGTAGAAGCCAACGGAATTCTAAAAAAACTCAATGAACTAGAAACGGGGATATTGACATCGTTTTGGACAGAAATTCTTCTAGGGTTTGATAAAGTCAACAAATCTCTACAAGGCAGAGATGTCGATGTCAGTAGATAACGAATGGGGGGTAACACAACACAGCCTTGACCTTGAGTTTGACCCCGCCCATTTTCCCTCTCTTTCTTTCAAGGTCACTCGTTCTCTCTCTCTCTCTCTTACTTTTTCAAGGCCAACCCCTTCCACTTCCCCACTACTTCAAGGCCAAGACATTATTGAACCTTGATGTTTTCAAGGTCAAGGTTATTCATGCTACTCCCCACTTTTACAAGGCCAACAACTCCTCACTCATTCAAGATGAATCACGCAATTGTCCTTACTCATTTTCCACCCCAAACTGTATAAAAGTTAATGTGTTGTGTTGTGTAACACAGTTCTTGTGTAATACAATAACATACAATAACGAGAAATGGAAGTTACAAGGAAGTGTTCGATTTATAACACTTCTGGTAAGTAATATTTTTTAGTAGTTTAGTTGGAAATAATTTTTTTTCAGAGGATGTGATAGTTTGTCCATATGACAATCACCACATACTGCTCTGGTTTCGGCTCGAAAGACACATTTGGAAGTGTCATCGGGCCGATAAAGAAAAACAAAAAGCCTCGAGTGAAGTGATGGTAAAAGAAGAAGAGGAGAACTGGGATTATTTCAATGAGCCCAGCTACCTCGACTTCTTAAAAACCAAAAAGAATCATAATGTCTTAAATTAAAGTAAGTTTTATTGAATCTTTTTCAACAGTAATTTATTGTGAATTTTTTTAGGGCCGGGGTTCTTTCGTAGAAAATAGTGTAGAATAAGTTTAGCTAAGTAGTAGTAGTCGTAGTAAAATGTAAATATTATATTAATGTATAAAAAAAAATAAAAGTTGTAAAAAAAGCTACATGTTTTTATGTACACCTATTTCAACCTACTGATACAAGTAAGTGTGACCTGCAAGCAGAGAGTCGCTCACTGTTTCAAGACCACTCATTCCCTCTTTATCTTTGATGTTTTCATCTCACTTTTTCTCATTATCTCACTTTTTCAAGGCCACAATATTGATGCATTTTCATTCAAGGTTAAAAAAGTGGGGGTATAGTTAATATATAGAATTTAGTACAAGTTTGATAGCAGTCAGTACTGATTTAATCCTCCGAGAAATAAGAATATAAAAAAAGTGCATATATCTGTGTTAATGTCTAAGAGTATTCGCTGCTGGGTCATGGATGTATTGAATCGAATCGCTCGATGCGGACAGAAGCCCATTTTAAAAGCTGGTGAGCTAGAGTTGAACACAAGATTCCGCATACATAATATTAGACGCACAAAGTCTCTGTTCGGAAATTCAGTGCTTGTTGAGTTGGACAATTATGCAGTGTTTCTGCCGAGAAGAATAAGTGATTATTTGACTGAGGAGAAAATTGATGAGTTATTACGAGATCCACGTCCACTATATTTAATATATTTGGGAAAAGAAGATGCTAGAAACCCGACATCTGCACATTGTTTTGAGTTTCAACGTGTTGATGATGAAATATTAGGTGAGTGAACATAATGTAAAATGGAGGATGAAAAGAAATTAAAGAAATGTATATTTCATTTACAGTTAACGAGGGTGCCGAAGAGTAGGATGAAATTATCGGAAAAAGACTTATGTGTGTGAAGTAGTGTGCGTTTTGTGCTAGTGATAGTTTCTTAAAATAAATGAATAAAAATCATGTGTCTAGACGATGGACAATATGAAAAAAGTTTATACGAGTGTTTTGATAAAAGACTGTTATCATATAAGAACTGGGTACATTCATACCCATCTCCATGGAGTTTAGCAAAAGCGGGATTGTTTTATATTCAAATATCTGATTGTACCCAGTGTTTTGTTTGTGGAGTAATAATTTCACGATGGGAAAAAAGTAATGATGCGTTTATGGAGCATAAAAAACATTCTCCAAAATGTGGATATGTGAAATTGCTTTCCACAGACAAAACTACAATTTAAAAATTCAAATTAGTTACTAAAAATAGCATTGTTGTAGTTTTATTTTTTATAGTATTTGTATTCAAGTATTATTTATGTGCGTCTTCTTATGCATAGGTAATGTGATGCAGACTTGTTAACCTTGATCAGTGTCGGGCGCGCGCCAAAGGCGAGGTAAACTAAAGGTTTCAAGAGGCGTCTTGATTTAATTAGTTTATAATTAAATAAGTGGTAGAATAATATGGTGGATTTATAATAGATTTAAGGATATTTAATGTACTACCTATAATATTGATGAAATAATGTGTTCTAAGTGATTCCTTTTAGTTTATTTTATTAAAAAAAAACAATTTATAATAATAATAATAATTATCTATGTAATATCCGATGAATTAATCCAAGAGTTATGAGTTTTATCTATTCCACTCTACTTGACGAATAAACGGTTACCTTTCTTTCGTAAAACTTTCTCAACGAGATATACATTCGGATATTTAACTTTTTGTAATTCTTCAGTGTAGAAACCTCCTCGTATTGTTTCTACAGAAACATCTTGTAGCAAATAAGTTCTAGGATTAGTATTTTGAATCTTCGAAACTGTAAATACTTCATTACTCCAATTTGGGGTGTACCCTTTCTTAAAAAGATGTCGATGTTTACTAATTCGAACAAAATCACCAACTTTAAATTTGGGTTTATAAATGTCCATTGTTTTAAGATGACTATTAACTTGATCCAAAACTTTGCGTTCGTTTTTCTTATTTATTGAAATCGGTTTTAAACCAGTAGTCCTATGTCTGGTATTATTGTATTTTTTTATTATGTCAGGTAAAATGTTTATCCAGTTGTAGTGACCTTGCACCGAAAATTCTTTATACATCATTCCCTTGATTGTTCGATTCACGCGCTCGACGACACTACTTTTTAAATTCGAATAAGAACTGTAGTGATTGATTTTGTATTTATTCATTAATTGTTGAAAATGTTTATTGTAAAACTCCTTTCCCAAATCTGTTTGAATATTTTTAGGAACGTTACGTCGAGATTTTAAAATTTCACTCATTGCATTTACAACACTTAAAGCCGACTTATTCTTTAATGGAACAGCCCATACAAATTTAGAAAAAACATTGATAACCATTAAGATATATTTAAAACCTTTATTGACGGGTGAATATGGTATCATTTCAACCAGATCGAGTTGCAATAAATCATTTAAACCTTTCACTATCACACGTCGTCTTTTAAAGTTCACTCTCGCCGGTGCATGTAGTTCATTAACAACTTGACGCTTAATATTTAAATCACTACGCTTCATGGTGGATTGGTACTTTTAAAACTATTTCTATATATATATCGGTTTAGCTTCTGTTGTTTTGGGTTTATATTTAAATGATAGTTTGTCACCTTCACGTAAAATTTGACCAATTAAATTCGTAGTTTGTTTCGAATTAATTAATGCAATCCACCCGCTCGATGGACTACCATTTACAGACGTAATCGTTGCTTCTTTTAATGGGAAAATATAATTCGTACCAATATTAAATAATACAAAAAGTTTTTTAGCGGGATCCAGTGTCCCAAAGAGTGAGATTGTGGTATATGAGAAAGATTTGACACGTTGTAAAGTGGTCCGAATTCTGTGTTCACTAATGTGTTTACCAAATTTATCTAATGTCATATTCTTGTCTATTGAATGAATAAAGTATGTAGAAATACTAACTATAAAATATAATGTGTTTGCAATATATACAAGTCGTCTCTAAATTATTAACGAATTATTTTCGATTTACGCAATTCTGTTATGATGCGATTGATTTCATTCATATGATTATTATTACCAGCTACTGTCGATGATAATAAAAGACGTAGTCTATTTACGAGTGTGTTGGGATTTTTGTAGGGAACAAATTCAAAATTTTTATCTGTTAAAGCCAATGTGCGAAGAATACTACCACCCTTAACTCTTTTTGATATTGGTTGGATACTACTTGTCGGAGTTGATTGTTCATGACCTTGAGCCTGCAATCGTTGTATTGCAGGTATGTTGCGAAGTCGCGTATACTGTTTACGTGCTGGTGGTACGAGAATTGAAAGACTACTACTGCGGCTTCGTTGCTGGACAGGAGTCGATTGACCTTGATCGGTATCAAGGCTTTCTTCAGTATCACTGTAAAATGGCGGCGACTGAGATGCACGGTGTTCCTGAAGCGGTAGTGGCTGTCTCGAGAAATGTCGAATAATTGTTTTATATTTGTTCCCTACATTACCCAGAATTTGTGCATTTGGTTTATAGTTTTTTCTGTCTGCATTGGTTCGAATGACAATATTTCTATAAGTTTCTAAATCTGATTGAGTATAATTAGTTGGATTTTTTTTAAATAATAATTCATACAATCCAGGTGTATCAGGATAAGCTGCATTTTGAACGATTACATGATCGTCTTTGAAATCAATTTCAGAATTGCCAATAAAAAATTTATTTGCCTCGGTTCCATGTCTCACACCATATTGATGATCAAATTTGTTTTCTGTGTCAGTAATCATATCTTCAATGTACTGTCGAGGTAAACCGGTCCATTGTTTAAGAAAATGGCGAAATGCATCGGTTTTTGACAAATTTATTAATGTTTCTTGCAACTTTCCAATGGTCACGTTCTCTCCTCTCTGGGTGTGCTAGCAGCCGCATGTTGTCGCATTAAACTGAATCGTGGATCGAGCGATGTAGTACTACGGCTTGTAGTCGTTGATTCAAAAAGTCGCTTCGCCTCCGGTTGCTTGACCTCATGATGAATTGATATTTTTTCCTGTTTTGGGACAACTTCGCGTTCATGTTTAATTTCAGAAATTAAACTTTTTATTGGATCAGTTAGAGGTTGAATGTGGGTTGCGAAACGTCTTTGCGAACTTGCAATGTGTGAAGATAATGATCGTACTTTTTGTTTAACGTGTCGTCTTGCCTTATCCAGCTCTAAAGCTAAACGTTTATCGATGTCGATCGTCGACTAATAAATAAATCTTTGACAAACATTTACATTTATATTTTAATGAACTGATCAAAACGTCCATAACGTCCATTGTCTTGTTCAGCATCCTTATCAATAGTAACAAATCCATACGGTTTTTGCCAACACTGTGAACACATTTTCTGAAAGGTTTCATATGACATATCTGTACCAACGTGATCATTAAAAATATGTTTTAAATTTAATACATCCTGAGGAAAGATAATTATGAAATCAGCATTATCACGAATTAATTGTTTCTGAATGGAAGAATACGTTTGGCTAATAAATATACAATCGATATTATAATGCCTACCAAAGCAAAAATAATCACGTATTATATTTTGGTTACAAGTTACTACATCATCAAATATTATTATGGAATAGGGTTTGATTTCTTAGGAGGAGGAATTTCGGCACCATCTTCATATTCATAGTAACCGACTTTATCGAGAGGTGCCAGAACCGATTTTAAAAATTGATATTTTGGTTGTTTAAGGGTTTTTGAAAATAAGTAAATGTCTGTGAAGCGTAATCCATTTGGATGCAGCAAGAGACTTAATATCACATTTGTTTTTCCACATCCAGAACGTCCAACCACTAGTCCTCTTTTTACACTATTATTGAATAAATTATTATGTTTAGGAAAGTGTTGATAGGGTACACAAACTGAATAGTCGTGATTAGAAATTTTTAATAAATCTTTTTGTTGCACAAGTTTCATTGTTGACTTACAGAATACAAATAAAAATACTGTAAGATGTAAGATAACTACCTGAATCTCGTTCCAAAAAATCCATCATTTTTTGACTAATAACTTCTTGACAATCATGCAACATATTCCTAATATTCGTGCCTAAAGTGACAATTCTGTTAGTAGTATTGAAAGATTTTACATCAAATATATTTTTTGACTCAATGGTATACAATCCAAATAATTCCAAATTAATTTTGATTGTACTAAATTTTTCAATTTGTGAAACAATAAGTCCAAGTAATTTATTGTGAATTTTATCCATAAATTCATTTAAATCGATATAATCGCCCTTATCACAAATCCTATATGAAGCGATGCGTGATTTAAATGCACTGCTGAGTGCAAACACCCCATCCTCCAAGGGAGTACTTTGACAATTATTTCTATGCTGTCTACTTCTCTCATGAGCCGTAATAAGCTTTGGAGCAATTTCTTGATTACATGTAACGCACATATAATTGTTGCTAGCTAGAAAAGAAAAATAATTGAAAATAGAGTACCTATTAGTTAAAACTTACCAGTTGAATGACATATTTTCTGTTTTTTGGCGGCCGGTCCTCCATTTTCCTGTTTTTTGACCACTTGACAATAGAGCTTTTCGTGGCGTAGTCGTGATTGACGGGTTGTAAATTATTTATTACAGTTTTCACAGTGATGCATTTTCTTATGAAAATATGAATCAATAAATTAAACAGGTTACTAATAAAGTTTAATTATAAATTTGCTGCCTTCTGTTACTATCTTTGAAAGACATTTATTTATACTATATAAATATATATTTTTTTGTGTTTAAAGATAGGTATCCAGCAAGACCTCGAGGAGGAGCAGCATGCTTGCCATCGTGTTGTAGGTAGTATGATGTTAAAATTTGGAAAATCGCGTCCGAATTAAATGTACTTGATATGAGTGTAGGACGGAAATAGGATTTATTAATATTAATTATTAATATTAACATCACTAATATTAATATTAATATTATAATTATTAATAATTAATATTAATGGGGACTTTCGCGAACGTCTACGAGGCTTTCTAGGGCGCCGACGCCTCCTTGATCGTGAGTGAGGGGGAGTGGGTGGAATGATGTCGTCGTCGTCGTCATTGTCTTCGTTTTCGACATCAACGTCTCCACCCTCCACCCTATTCTCAACCCTATTATTTATTTGCCCTAGAATGGGTGACAAGTGAGAGGGTTGAATGATGTCATTTTCAATATCCATCTCTTCACCCTGCCTCCTCTCTTCAACCCACGGCTCTGCCAGTGCGTCAATGACATTTTGAGTAATAATACTCATCGGATCGAACATTGCAGGAGGCTGAGGGAGTGGTGGTGTGATGATGTTAAGTTCCACATCAACCTCGGATCCAGATGGTTGTTGTATGTCATTGACGCCCTGTGATAATATCATGGGTGACGGTGGTGATGGTTGTGGTGACCGAATGATGTTATTTTCGGCCTCTACCACAACCAATCTCTCTGGCAGAACATCATTTTCCTCAATAATCGGTGAATTGGGTTGAGGGGGATGTTCAACGTTACCATTGATAACGTTTTCCACCTCAACCCAAGGCTCCGATAAAGCGTCAATGATGTCCTGCGATATTATCATAGGGGGTTGAGTTAATACCGCGGGTGCCGCTTCAGGAGATGTTGGTGTAACGGGGCGGGTAAACACTGGCTCAACGAAGGGGCTTTGTGGTGGTAGTGGTGGACTGGGAGAGATTGGGGGTTCTTCCACCACCACCATATCATTATCAAATACATTTAACTCATCGGTAACCGAATTATTGATGGGACAAGTTCCTTCATCCGGACGCCGCCTCGTCTTCGTTAATAAACTGGTCTATTAAGGTCAACGAGATGTCGTCCGAATAATCATTTTCAATACCATGTTGGGCCAGGTATTGCGTGAATGGTAAAGAAAACGATAATTCACTATCAGGTTGTGATGAAGGAATAACCATAGAATCATCATCATCCTCATCAACGATTTGAACAATATTAGCAACAGCGTGATTAGCTAATTGCTTCTCTTTCACACTTAACTGACTACATTCAATCACATCCTCTTCAAGACAATCTTCCCTCAAAGATTGACTTAAAGACGACTTGGCAAATTGTTCAAATTGTGTCTCATCATTTTTGATTAATTTTGAATAAGCAGGTCTAATAATTACATCAGAAACGATATTGATTCTAGGTTTATCCCTATTAAAACCACTACGGTTTTGATAGGGATTTGATGACTGGTTACTTACAGTTGTCCTAGTTGAGGGACCGGGACACTGAGAACACTCGTCACCATGAGTACACGGTTTAAAATTAGCAAAATAATTTGAACACATTATTTCGTACACAGACTACCTGTACAACACAGAATGAATTTCTGCATGCACTCCCTGCAATTTTATAAATTGTTGAAAGCTCCCGTCAAGGTCAACTTCTTTGTATGCACTTACTGCAACTACATTGGTGTATTCCATCAAGGTTAACATATTGATACAAAAAAATGTAAATAGAAGCCCTATGTAGGCAGGATGGAGTGTAACCGCTTGTTTCAAGGACATCGTTAACCTGTTTAATTTATTGAAAAAATGAGAGAAAAATCACTCATATCCACTGCAATAATCAACTCTTTTTTATAAATGAAATGAATTTTTTTTGGGTGGTGTATAGGGATTATTGAATGTGGAAGGGAGTGGTAAATATTATGAAAAAAATACAAATGTTTATAAATTTATAACATTTATTTATAAATACTACATTTAATTATTAATTCAATTAATATTCCATTTCATTACAAAAAATATTTTTTGAAGAGTTTGTATTTTCAAAGTTGCTTCTCGATGATTGTTGATAATCATTATTAGTATTATGGGATAAAGATGAATCAAAATAATTCCCATTTCCGCAATCAAAACTCCTCCAAGAATATTCACGTTGTGGAAGACATCTTCGTAAATGTCGTCGAAGATGTTTTACTTTCAGGCGATGTCCTGGATTATTACGACACGTTATCCAACTCTCTTGATCCATGATTACCAATAGACTGATGAGTTGAGATTATTTACACAATGTTTTGTACACTTTTAACGAAATGTTTGTTTTAAAAAAAATACATTATGTAGACTGCAATATGCGTTATCGTTCAGATGGTACATGCATTTAACTTTATCGGTGTGTAATGTTGGTTGTTGTGGAAATTCAATAACTTGTTTATGTGTATATTTTTTCAAAAATTCGGCTTTTTCTCTTCCTTTTACGTAAATTTTGTCAACATCCTTCAACACATTGTTTATAACTTGTACGTGTTTCCAATATGGAATATGTCCCATATTCCAGTCAATACAATAATAATTCTTCATTAACCATTTTACTTGTTTTTCATCTTGAGGATTCAAAAGTTGTGAAGGGAAAGGGGGTTGAAAAACATAGTGTGCGAGTTTGTCTCCTCTTAAAGCAGCCAGTTCTTTAATTATAAACTTTTTTCCAATTTTGTAACCTTGAACGTCTATAATCACTTCGTTCTCCATTACTATTAATATTAATTTAGACTTGTTTTACAGATTTTGTCAACGGTGTATATGTAAAGGCTCGGTCACTAATGACTAATGCATATGCGGTGGTTCCCTCACTTATACCGGTGTCTGTATCAAATTCAATTCTCAGTGCAATGGACTGTGTTTGTAAACCAGTTTTTTGCATCGAACAATCAATTATGATTAGTGGATAACTGTCGAAAAACTGTGTAGGTGTAATGTGTGTTTCTTTTTTATCTGTATAATAGTATCGGGATCTAAAGTTTGTAAACATTTCATATAATATACCGAAATGGTGTTTTTTATATGAAATATTTAAATTTTCATAAGGATATCGTTCATTATTTAGAAATACTCTCATATTGGTTATATCGCCTCTATCAAATTTACTCATATTTTTATCAAGTTGTCCTTCTCTATTGCTTTGAAGGCCAAAGATAATATAACGAGGTGTTTCAAATTTTGTAGAGATTTTCACAGGCCAACTACACTTTGTAGTATTTGGAAAGAGTGGCAGCGAATGAAGTTCCCAGCTTCTGTACGGTACTGCAATTTCTTTATCTTTTTTAATGGTTTTTGTCAATTTAACCTCTTCCTTTAAACCGGGCACAATATGTGGAACTAGCCATGCAATTTTATCAATTACAACTCGTGCTTTCTCATTTGTTGCACAAATTAATGCATTGACATCACTATTACTACGAATTAATATTAACTCTTGCGGTATGTTTAGCATTATATTTTTATAATCTTCTGCAAATCCTAATAGTCGATTTAATGGGATACATGCTTGAAAATATCCATCTATAGGTTTAGTGGCTTCTTCATTTAGATCCCAACCAGACATTGTTAATTTCAGACTTTCACTTTGATTTAATGATGCCAGATTTTTCATAGTTGTTGTAATACCTGGCTTTGTGTTTGTATCTACAGTTAGTCCACTTACTTCATACAGTATTTCACTAAACAAAAAAGCGACACCATTATTTACAAAATTTGGTTTCTGTTGCTGGTACAGTTTTATTGGTTGTAGCGTCGGTTTTAACCAATTGTCCCTCAATTAAAATTAAACTATCACATGGTAGTGTACACAAATCTTCTTCTAAAGGAATTCGAATTTCATCCGTGTTTTCATATCTGGCTGTATATGCCTCATGACTTTGAAATTTGTAACCTACCACATCTTCATCCCACTCAATACCCTTCTCAATATCGAACATTTTTTTATGTGTATAATTCAAATCCTAATGATTTTAGAAACAGTTTATTTTTATTACTTAATTGTTGCACGTTTCGTTTTGTTCTAACTGTTTTTCTACACTTTTGTTGCTTTTTATATGAGTCAGTTCTAAAACTAATACCCATTTTCTTCTTTCTTCTGCAAATGTAATCCAACTGTTACAGTCTCTTGTTGAAAATTGACCAACTTTTCATCTTGATCTATTATTTTAAGTGTAATATTTCTTATAGTTTTAACACTAATGGGTAGGTAAATCACATGATCTGGTGACTGTACTATTTTAAATCCAGGTGGAACGTTTGGAAAAAATTGATAAATTATGTGTACAGGTTCTCCATTTTTAAAACTTCCAATTGTAATATTACATTCAATCATAATCGAATTAAGTTTCATTATGTCTGCAATATTATCCGAATCTTTTCCAATATTTTTCGGAACTATTTGACTATTAAATCCTAACACTGGTCCGATAGTATTTGGTTTGGTAAGTCAACATCTTTTGTTGCTTTGATATGTGTATGTAATGTATTATTGTTTGCAGTAATAGATAAGAGGTCATTACTGAATTGTTTTTCAATTACATGTTGTAAATAGTTGTTTATATCGGTTAATTGATAACAACCGGTCGGTATTTTAAATTCGACATCCCCGAAAAAAAATTTATTATTTTCTTCATCAATATTCGGTATACTGTTGTAGACTTCAAAATTTGAAATATCCAGTTCATAGACACCATCACTAACATCAATCGGTGGATTAAAGTCAGCATTAGTATCGCTGATTTTCCTGTTAATACAAACAGCATCTTTGATTCGACTAAACTTATAATTTGCATGTGTGTCTATATAAAAACTTTAAACATAATTGTCCACAATTATATGAACCCATTTTCTGATATCCATCATAATTGTATGTAATGTTATTACCATCATTATCACTTTTGAAATAATTGATAATCTCTGTTGGAGGTTTTAAATTGCCCATACTATCAAAGTATAATATATTATTTTTATTTTTTACATATGCTGTCCAATGAGTTCCACTATTTTTTTCTTCATCTAAATTTATAATTCCTGTTTCATTTTTATGTATAATTTTCGGTAATTTATTACGCATATATACACCTCTAAAATTTGGAATTTGTAATAGTCGAGCAAACTTTATTATTTCAGTATTAGTGAGGGCGTGACGTGGTAATTTTACTGGGAGTTTTTTTTCTGATACCATTTATATGGACCAATGTAAAGACCTTTCCCTTTAGTTTTTTCTACACCTTTACCGCTACTTATTTCCATTGCTTTATTATGCCGCATAGTTTCCTCCAACATTTTTTTATCTACCGAAGCTTTATTTACAGCAGTCGCTATCCCTGCTGCTCCTCCTCCTAAAGCGCCTAGAGCACCTAATAGTGGTAATAGGAATGGTAAAAAACCACCATATTTAGGAGCAACGAGAACTCGTTGTTTTTTGTCTTCTTTTTTTACCCTTTTTTACTTTTAGCTCCCATTCCGAATTTTACTTTGCCTTTCATTATACCAGCAATTGCTAATGCAGCTGCCTTTTCCCCAAACGATGCGTCTTTTGCTTTTAAACGTTCAACTGCTTTACTTAATAATAGCTTATCTGCTTCGTGTCGTTTTTGCAAATTAGTTTCGTTGGCGTACGATATATCGTGTTCTTTACAAGCCTGATCTAATTTATTTCTACCACTATGTCCAAGTGCAATTCGTTCTTGTAATTTGGTTCCAGGACCACAAAACTGATAACCCGGTATATGTAATTCAATGAGTAATTTATTTATTAATTTATTTATTAGACCCCAACCTCTCTTTGTCAGAGTTGAATCAATACTATGTTGAGAATCACAAGTCTGTTTATTATATAACTTCATTTATTTACTTTTATCCATACAGCAAAAGAACAATCTAGCTACTAATTTAATCTAAGGTTACAAGTTGTTTATATCTAATTTCTACTCTTATTAACTAACATTCTATACCACTATCACAGCTACTTGATGAGTCGTCAGAATCATAGTCATCAGAATCATAAAACATCATTTGTCGCTCTCTACTAAAATACCACATTTTTACAGTCATTCTGTTTATTAAATTATTTCTACACAACTGAGAATTCTGTCCTATTACTGTATTACACCAAAAACACTTGTAGTTTAACACTGAAGTCACATGTAGATGACAAATGTGAAATCTCACTGCCATAAGCTTCACACATCTCAAACAAAAGAATTTTCTGTTACTACAGTCCTTTGGAGATAGGCAAAAGAGCATGTAGCAGTAAGGATCTGAAAACATTTAAAACTTAATTTCTACAAGTACATACAATCTCATATTACATACCATTGTCAACTTTCATTATGCTGATTTAAGTTAGTGGTAAATAGCTATAATTTTTTGGGCATTTTCCGGATCCACTTGGCTAGCTGTGTAACACGGAGTTTTACACTTATGACAAAGGAAACCATATTTTCTAAGTAACTCTTTAAATTCTTCTTCATTACACGTAATGTCAATACTTAAAGAATTATTCCACCCATCTGGATTAATAATAGAAATGTTTTTAGTGCTGCACTGTTCACACACAACCACTCTATTAAAGAAACGTTCCCAACCACCTTCCAAAGATATGTGTCCTAACTGGTTGTGGAAACACGTTTCTTCCACTATTATGACACCTTCACAAGTAAAACGATACCACATTTTTTTTACTACTTTAATATTGAGAAATACTTATTAGATACTGTTTTTGAATTTGTATTGAATTCTATATATATTAGCTGCAGTGACCTTGAATGATAAGTAAAGAGGGAAGTTGTTGGCCTTGCAAAAGTGGGGAGTAGCATGAATAACCTTGACCTTGAAAACATCAAGGTCCAATAATGTCTTGGCCTTGAAGTGGTGGGGGAAGTGGGAGGGGTTGGCCTTGAAAAAGTAAGAGAGAGAACGAGTGGCCTTGAAAGAAAGATAGGGAAAATGGGCGGGGTCAAACTCAAGGTCAAGGTTGTGTTGTGTTACCTCCCATTCGTTATCTACTTACAGTACAGTAGTGAACCTTTATGATTCACTTTTTAATTTTGTTTCTGGACTTCGCAGTGAATTTGCGAGATTTGAGGACGAAGGGATAAAGCTTTCAAACTGTCAACATTATAGAGAAGACTCTAACCGTCTCAAAATAAGAAAACGGCAATATGACGAAACAAAGGATGAATCAAGTTTAATTGGAAAAGAAGCAATGCGAATCAATACAATTTATGTTGTAATAGATCGGCTCCTGAGTGAACTCGCTAAACGCAAAAGTGCTTACGAAAAATTGAAAAAAAACTTTGGTTTTCTTTTAAAATTAAAAACTTTGTTCAACGAAGAAATTTTAGTAAAAGCAAATTGTAAAAGAATTGTATCAGGAAGATTTTGACTTAGATTTTGCAAACGAATGCATCCATTTTAAATATTTAATTTCGGATTTAACGGACGTCAACAGTATCCGAAGCATGCTGAATCTGATAAGACAAAAAAATATCGTTGTAACTTTTTCTAATGTCGACATAGCATTGCGGATTTTTTTATCTATACCAGCAACGAGCTGTTCGGCAGAAAGATCGTTCTCAACGCTAAAAAGAATAAAAAACTATTTGCGAAATAGTCTTGGTGATGACAAACTAAGTATTTTGACACTCTTGTCCATTGAATCCGAAATATCGCTTTCCTTAAATTTTACTGAATTAATTGAAAATTAATCTCGAAAAAGACTGTAATCATGGTTGTGTTTTTTTTTGTTTTTTCAGTTTTTGTAGTGTTGTCGCTAATGTAGCGGATAACTACCTACACATTAATTGTGTATTTACAAATATAGATGTTCTGTTACTACTTAGATATTTTTATTAATATTATTTCTGAAGGTTTCTAATAAAAGAGGGTGCTGTGGTTAGTTAGCCTAGGGCGCCAAAAAGTTTAATCCGCCATTGTATGTATGTTGACGACTTGTGTATAATAAACTCAGCAAAGACTCAGCGGTCCAAAACAGACTACGGGTCGATAGTTTATTTTGCTGCATGCAAAACGATACTGGCACTCCTAGAACCTATCCAGAATGCTAGCTTAAGACAAGCTTTAGGGGCATTCTATACCAGTCTCAAAATAAGTCTGCGCTGAGACAGGAGTTAAGCCTTTAACATATCGCAGAAAAAACTTTTCTTCTCCTACTTAATTACGGTGATATCTTGTCAGATCGAACAGATCGAACTTCCTGAGCTGCCATGCTTACCAACATGAGGACTCTTCCTGGAAGATCAAAAATAAATAACAATTGCTGTTCTATAAAAATCATTTACTTAATCTCAAGAAAAAATTACATGCGAATGTGTCCAAAGAATTATAAACGATTGGTCTATAGTCCGGGACATTTCTATATGAGTTACGTCATAGCGCATACGTTGACGCGAGACTATATAGAGCACAAAAACTAGATAAGAGCTCAAATTTAGGGAACTTGGTTGTTTGATGTGTTTGACAGATGATAAATGTAAACAATAATAAAAATTTAAATATTTCTTTATTGTAGTAAAGTACAGCAATATGTACCAACTAGAACACTTAGAAACAAATGGAGAAACTTTCAAATGCTTTGAAGTACCGTTACTGGATTACTGTTGAGGTTATGTTTGACCTTGGTATGACTGTCAGGTTTAAAGTTGAAATTTGCATTAAAAAGGCCATAAAAGCCTCGAAGTGCCTTTTAGGGTAGTCATCGTCATGTTCCAATTGCATGCCCCCTCTCTGCCACATCAGTAAAATTTGCCACAAAAGCTTTAAAAAACGACTTTAAACAACAAAAAAGCCCTATTTTCATTAACAATGAGACATATCTCGCTGCATGCGGCACGACATAGGCCTCATAGATCAATCTCATTGTGAATGGTTTTCGCTGAGATCACTTTGAGAGGGTTTCACTGAGACTGACGTTGGCGGAAGGCTGAAACCTGCCTCGCGACAAGTCTTTGCACCAACATTCGAAAACGCTGTCAATGGCTTAAAATGATGAAATTGTGTCAGTTTTTTTGTGCCTTTGGGGATTAGTCTTTGAGTCCTGTCGCGCCGCATGTAGCGAAGCAGATCTCATTGTGAATGGGTTCTTTAAGAAACAATTTCAATGTACACCACAAGACATACACTGAGACGGCCTCATGCCTCATATCATGGCTTGTAATTGACAGCGTTTTATAGAATGATTTGGAATCATAATGCAGAGATTGTTGCGAGACAGGCAGGCAGGTCTCAAGCCTACTGCAGAAGTCGCTCTCAGTGAGTCCATGTCTTAGAGATGCAAGACCAATTTAGACCATTTACAGTGAGATTGGTGCCCGAGACCTATGTCATGCAGGAAGCCAAACTTCATCGTGAATGGACCCTTTTCAATGGAGGTGTGCTTTTTGAATAAATTTGAAATGGCCTTTTTGTATTCGATGCACTTACACCAATTTCATTATCAGTGTCTTGATTATCAGGCAAGGGCAAAGTGGAATTGGGGGCAACCCAGAAATAAAAACACTTTAATTTCCTTTATTAGTAGGCTATATTTTTAATACAAGACGACTACTCTCAGATAGAGACGTACAAAAATGTAAACAAGAATAAAAGTTGGTTTTTCGCAATATTTTACACTATTCTTCCACACGTCCACAGTGAAATCAGAAAGCGCTTCTTATTATAAAGCCCTTATTATGTTTTTCGACGATAGCTGAGACTTTGTGACGTATTTGTCAAACGTAAGTTTTCAAATAACCCATGCCAGTGCAAAGGAGTTATATTAACCATTTTATGGGATTATTTTTAACTTTACACCCATTCTGCTTGAAACAAGAGTGGCTAACAACGAAAAAAGTGGACCCAAAAGGCTTCAGCTGCAAATTATAAACAATATCTGTGATTTTTTAAATAAATTTTTTAATAATTAATAAAAAACATGACAATATTAAGCTTTTCGATTTCGTTTGGTTTGAATTTTATATGAAAATAGAAAAGTTAACCCTCTACACCAGAAAAGACAACAAACATAAAGAAAGTATCTGTAAATGTCGTGGACTTACTTTGAAGTAAACAGTGGGCTCCATCTATAACTCATAATTACTTGAACCGCAATTCCCATCATCAAAATGTGCAAAACTGCGATAAGTGAGGTTATGCAGTTATGCACTTTGTTTTCCAGTTCTTCACATAAAACATATCACAAATTGCACAAATCGTACAACCAGCGATAGTCACTACGTCACAGCAGCTTTCTCCAGCACAATCACTGACTGCAATTCTGTGTTGTGCCATTCCCGTCTCATCATATAATCTAAGTAGTTGTTATATGACAAGTAATGTTTCTACCTTCAAAAATACTTGCGTAAATATGTTATTATCCCGTTAGTACACACTTTTAAAGCAGCCTCTGGTTATATAGATTAAAATTATAACATTTCCTTTGTTATTGTGTTATTGTTTACATCAGTCAGCTGTTTACTGTCATTTTCTAATGCTACCAATTTAAAAAATGTCCCTGTTATTAAAGCTCAAGGACCATAGAATGAGAGAGAGAACATTTTTTGTTCACATAGACGCTGAATACACGTATAAATGTCAGAAAATTCAAATTTTTTATGTCCAAATAGAAATGTCCCGGACTGTAGTAAAGATACATTTCTTGTAAAAATAAAACCTGATCCTTCTACACCATGTATCGGTGTTGGGCTTGAACGGAAAGAAAATGTTATTCTACACAGATATAGAATAGGACACCGATTGCTTTACACATTGCTACACCCTCGAGAAAGGGGAGACTCCCCTTTGTGTAATGTGCAATACTCAACTTACAGTACTTCATATACCTACCGAATGCCCAGAATTTGACGAAAAACGACGACGACATAACGTGCAGGGAGAGTTACGATCGCTTTTTTTAGCAAAGCGCAAACTTGTTTGATTAAAATAATTTGATCATCATCTATCGTCTAGCCAATGTTCAAAAACACATATTATGTCATTGTGTCATGTAATTATAGTCATTTAAATAGCAAGAAAATTTATCTATTTTATTAGATAAACATTAAATATTTATATGTAGTATATTGATATTTCCTACGATATTACGAGTACTGTGGAGAAAATTTTTGCGAGGGAAGTTCAACCTACGAATTGTAACACCAGTCGGCCAGAAGTCCGTTTTTATTACTTCACCTTTACACTCAAAGTCTACGCTAAGGCAAAACGTTTGTTTATCCCTCTTACACAGAACTTTTTCATAGATACACTGTTGAACAGTGCATAACAGTACATAACACTGTACATAATTGTTTATTTCATCTATAGAAGTCGAGAGTAAAATGTTTACCACATAAATCCACGTCTTTTTGATTTTTGACGGTGCAGCAAAGTTCGTACTATTACTTGAAGTTCCTGTTATTACAGTTTTCTTCTACTATGACTAGCAATTTGAAAATCTTTTTTTTCCACTGTAGGTGTATATGCACAGTCAAGATGCTTCACGTTCCTGTAACCGAATGTCTAAAAGCAATGTTTTGTAAAACTTCTTTTGTGTTTAATTAATGCGTAAATTTCGGGTTTCAGTAGATCTTCATCTACTGCCACATCTTTTGCCCGTAGCCACTCAATCATTTCCTCTTTTCTTGTATTGGACGTTAGAGCTGCGTTCACTAATTTGTTGTGGTAGGAAGCATTGTCTAATACAAGAACGGATCTAGGTGATAAATTGGGTAAAAGCTAGGTCGTACCCATTTTTCAAAGTTCTCTCAATTTATTTCGTTATGGTAGTCTCCTGTTTTTGAGCCTTAAATAGTTTATTTAACATTAGAACTATACAGGGTCTTAAAAATGGTTTCCCAAAAATTTCAGGGTGCGTTCATGATGCAAAATGTGGTCGAAAACCTTTATACAATTTTTTGATAAAACAAAAATGTTTTATCAATGTTTTTTCAAAATCAAAATAATTCCCACTGTTTGAGAACTACTAAAATAATGCTCTGGACACAAAAAGATCCCATAAGTTTTACTCTAAGAATTATTGTTACTTGGTAACTATTCTTCATTTACTACTGTCTCAGCTACTGTCAAAGCCAAAACGTTAAAGTTACTTTGTTATTGAAAATTAATTTAATGTTTTGGAATATGATCGAATATTCAAACGAAGAATATGCAGATATGCACTTTGTATTTGGGGAGTGTAATGACAGTGTAAGTGATGCCGTATTCCCTAAAAAGAAGTTCCAGATAGAAAACCTATTCTTGGAAGAGCCCAATTTTTGCGTACAACTGGCTTATAGTGATACCAAGGACTCAAGGTAGGTAGAGGACGAGACGTGGAAACGGTTAGATGTGAAAATGTTGCGTCGAGTTGATGAAGAAGATTCTTCACCAAGTACTCGACAAATAGCTAGGAAAGTTGGAGTGAGTCGTTGGACGGTATGAAGAACTTTGAAAGAATGTCTTTTCTATCAGGACCATTTACAAAGAGTTCTGTATTGTTCATCTGTTTTTTGGTGTTTATTTGTTTGGCTTCATTTTGTAGTTTATGGATTTATAAAAACGTATTGTTTTAATGCACAGTTTGATACAAATAAATTAAAAGCGTAATTCTCGAATAGCCTTTAGTAGGAAATAATCTGTGTTGCTCAATATTTGGTCAATAGGTACGTAAATTTTATAAAAACTGCAGTCATAGTTCAGTTCTTCACAAAGTCCCTTGCTTGCTTGGTTTCGTTGATTAACGTAGTGACAAATTTTTGAATAACGTAGTGACACCGACACCTCTCGAACGAGTCGTAAGTTGATTTGCGATCTGTCAAATTTGCCATTTAATGTGAAAATGTCGGTCGGAGCCAAATATTGGTACCTTTGGCGAACGATTTACTTGAAACTGTTTGAAAATTCAAGTGAAAGTAAAAATAGTGATAATAACGATAGCCTTTTGAGACTATTTTTGATTAACGGAAACGCTACTTTTTCAACGAACCCCCGCTTGGTGGAATCGTTTACGGTTCATATTACGGGCTCTGACAAAAAACTCCAAAAAGGAGCATTATTCTGCGTTAAATTTCCATGTACAGGTTATATATTTCTCGACACTGGGGCAAACAATAGATGGTAGACAGCAGAGATCACATTTCTAAAGTACAACGTTGAAAACCGTCCACGAAGTGACTGCAGGTTTGGACAAGGAAGCCTCCACAATTTTTCATTTTCCATGTGGTGGTAAGTAGTTTTTACTGCTTATATTTTTTGTAAATGGTAGCGGGGAGTGTTTTTTTTTATGTTGGGAGATGAATGTTTAGGCGTCAGACGTTTTTTTTTGACGAGAAACACCGACAACCGGGTTATTTAAATTTAGATATTAGATCAAAAAAAAAAAATAAAACAGGGTACGCGAAGAACAACATAAAAAGTTTATTAATGTAACTAGTTTGAGAGTAATATAAAGTTTGAAAATTTTACGCGTTTCCCGGATGGTAACATGCACGAAACTTACATGTAGCATTCAGTTGCCTAAAGCAGGTACTCCCAAACGACAGAAAGACGGGACGAAGTGTCGACATCACACGACAATAGATGTTGGGCGCTAAGGGTTTATTTTTGTTGGCGGTAGATACCTTTGTAGGTACCTCCAGGTGTTCAAGCGGGGCTTTTTCCTTTCGGCTGAGTTCGTAGCTGTTATAGGTTCTTTTTTTCGTTTTTTATTAATAAATTGTTTCATTATTTGTGATTTTCTAGCCTCACGATCAACGACTAACCGACCTCTTATCTTTTTCCATTCAACTTGTTCCCGCTTTTTAATTAGACGAAAATTTGAACCGTTACATTCCTCCTATTGTTACCAAAAAAAATATAGCTCTAATTGTTGACAGACAACGTACAACCTAGACCATTGAACCTAGAAGAAGATACGTTTGAAATTTAGAAGATACGTTTTTTAGAGTGTGTAGGGTTCCCATAAGAAAGAATTTTTTAAAAATCTTTTTTTAAAAGGGTGAAATGGGGTGTTAAGATTTAAATAAAAATCCATTATTTTAAAAGAAATACTAAAGTTACTTTCATGAAAATTGGTACTTAGGTCTTACGCTAAAAATGAAGAAACACATGTTTTAAAATTTTTGAAAAATCAACCTCTAAGGGGGTTAAATAGGGTGTAAAAATTTTAATAAAAATCTGTCATTTAATTATTTTAAATAAGATATTAAAGTTACATTCAAAAAAATTGGTATTTAGGCCTTACGTTAAAAATGAAGAAAATTTGTTTTAGGATTTTCGAAAGTCAATTCCTGAAAGGGTTAAATAGGGTGTTAAAATTTTAATAAAAATTTGTCATTTAATTATTTTAAATAAGATATTAAAGTTACATTCAAAAAAATTGGTATTTATGCCTTACGTTAAAAATTGAAAAAACGTGTTCAAAATTTTCGAAATATCAAGCCCTAAGGGAGTTAAATGTACTGTTAAACTTTACTTGAAAATCCTTAATTTTAAAAATTATATTCTTGCGAATATCTATTAGAGATTTCAGTTAAATACGGAAAACGCATGATTTAAGTTTTAACAATTTCACCCTTAAACAGGGTTAAATAATAAAATTTGTCATTTTAGGACTTACTACGTTTATGAAAAGTGGTATTTGAGGTTTCGGCGAAAAATGGAGAAACGCGTGTTTTAAAATTTATAAAATTCCACCCTCAAAAGTGGTTAAATATAAAAACCCGTCATTTTTGAAGTTATATTCATGAGAATTGGTATTTCGGCTTTCGGTTAAAAATAAAGAAATATGTTTTAAGATTTTTAGAAATTACATTCACAAAGGGGTTAACTAGAAAATGAATGTTTGTTTGCAATTATAAAAACAAGCAAAACTCGGGTCCGGATTTGGTCACGGTTTGAAATCACAATAAAATTGTGCTCCTACTTTCTCTTACTAAGTTTTTGTTAAACTTTTTCGCTTTTCAAAATAGATGTGGACATGCGTGCAAAGCAGTGAGTAGTATCTACAATACCAGCATATACTTGTAGTTATAGAAGATTTCCGTGATTGACTGACTAAGAGAAAATGCACAGCCTAAACCTTCGAAGCTAAAAATGTGAAATTTAGTAGATCGTTCCTTAGAGGATGTAGAAGTTCGCTAAGAATGGATTTATTAAAAATCAATCTCTACGGGGGTGAAATAGGGTGCAAGCTTTTGCATGGAGAATTGTGTTTTTCCGAGCGTTCTCAGTGTTTTCTCAAATAAAGACCAAGTTGTTTCTGTTTCTACAGTTTTGATCCCCATTCCCCCACATCATTAGTGCGAGTGATTTGATGCATTATATTTGGTCTGTATATTATAAAGAAAGAATTGTCTATGTAGTTTTTATTACATTGCTTATTATTTATTTACCATCGATTTTTTATATATCATTTAATATAATTAATTAATTTCTGCAGTTTTCGTAATCTTTGGTTAGTTTTACTGTTTTCCGAGTAGGTCATTTAATTTTTATTATGTCATTGATGTTTGTTTATTTTGACTATGCTCACTTATTTTTGGTTTACTTTATAAGGATTAAATTTCACTTTAATTTAAATTACTTCTAATTTGATATTAACAGCATTAAGATTTCTTTAGTTAATTTATTGGTGTAAGTGTTCTCGGATTGTTTTGTCTATAGAAAACATTACACAAGTACTTATTTTTATTGTTGAATTTGTAGTTTTTTGCATAAATATTTTTTTATGCTTGAAGAAAATTTGATTATCGACGGGAAAAATGTTGCACAAACTGTTGTCTCTATTATAGGGGATGGAGCCTGTTTATTTAGGGCTAGTTAATGTGGGAGCGTTAACAAATTACATTTTAAAAAATCATTTATTTCCACTTTATATTTATTGTTACAACTTTACTTTTACAATTATTTCACTTGTTATTAATAAATCAAATTATAACTTTTATAATATTACGAATGACTTGAAATTAACGACAGGCAGCACCACGACTCAAGACTATATTCCAGACTAAAATGCGTATTTTCATGATCTGAATTTATAATAATAATTCCTGCAGGAGTTGCAAGGTTTTTGATGACCACGGTGTTGGAAAGTGCGTGTTGTCAATAGATCCTTATGGAAGGTTCCATGCTGATCCATGGCACGTGGATGGCGATAACATAACACCTCCTCCGTTAGATTGGAAATTTGGGGATCGTACGAGAAGCCAAATTTTCAATTGGAATTGCAGACGGCGTGGGCTGACTTGCGGCGGCTTGTTGGTTGAGTTTTCTCGTCATATATCGAGGGTAGAGACATTTGGTCCATAGGAAATAGAGAGCAGTAGCTAACAACAAAACAGATTAAAATTTTCTAAATATTTGTGTTGTATGAAATTGGTTCATCATCTTCTCTTCGGAGGGTTTCTTGAACTTGCTGCATTTGATGATAAACGGGTTGAAGGTTGTTTAAGTCGATTTTTTCAAGTTCGAGAGGTTCTAAGTGGAGAAAGTTTTCTTTTCTGAATCTATTTCAGAGATTTCAATTTTCGGGAGTTGAATGGGAATCTTCGGAAAATCCGGATTTTGATAGGTTTGGAGAGTTGTCGAGTTGATTTGGAGTTTGCATCCATCAGGAACGACGATTACATAACTTCCTTTTATTGACAGGGATTCTTCATCTTGATTACAAATTGATGATACTGGTTGTTCGGTTGGAAAAATTCCTATCCACTGATTTTTGTCCACTTTTTGTATTTGTAAGTCGTTGATTTGGATGTGGAGGATTTGGCAAGATTGATATTTTTGAATAAATTTCAGAAGTTGAATTTCACATGGTGCGTCTTGAGATATTTTTGTAGATTGTGGTAAATTGCAAATGTAATCTCCAAGATTCACTTCGTTACATTTTTCGTTGGTCAATGTGGAATAATACTCGTTAAGGAAAAGGAATTTGTGTGACGGAATTATGACTTGACAAGATTTTGGATTTGAGCAGATTGGAAAAGGATATAATTGCTAATAATGATAATTTTGGAATTCAGTTAAAAACCTCAAAAATAAACGTTAATTTTCTGTCTTTTTGATATGCTTTAATTTCAATTATTTGCTCATAGAGCAAGATGTTCTCCTTTCTGGGTTCAAAAGCTACATTTTTATCATTAAAATTTTCCTTTACTATTTTCAACTCATGCAACAAATCTTTGGGGTTTATCATTGAATCATGCAGAATATTGAGTTTGGCGAAATTGACTGCTGTCTCTAAATTTTCCAGAATTCTTAATATTTCTTGCGAAAATGTGATTATTTGAATAAAAATACTGTGCAAGTGTACAAGAGGATAAAGGTCAAATCCTGTAGTGACTGTTTTATTTACTATTTTTTCGATGTCAGCAATTCTTTTTGCAAAAATCAATTGATTGTTTGTTAATTTAAAAATTGTGATGTTGAATTTTTCAATTGTAGAGGTTGTTAAGGAAATTTGTTCATCAAGTAATAATTTTTGTTTATTTTGCTTTGCTTGCAATTTTGAAATCATTTCTTCATATCGTTTGCCGTCTTCATTATCTAAATTTCCTGTTATGGCTTTTATTGCACTTCCGAAAATATTAAGTATTCCTCTTTTTGTTCTTTTGTTTTCTGAAATTGTGTTGGGAAATAATTGTAAAATTCTTTCATCTATTTGGATAAATAATTCGTTTAAAATAGTTTTGTAATGTAATAGGTCTTTTTTAAAATGATCTGAGTTGCTGGAATTAAATCTATTTTCTACATTTGAAAAGTGATTATGTACTTTGTTTCTAAGATTATTATACTTTGAGATAAGATTATCTACATCAAATATTCTTATGAAGGTCTAATGATCTATTATGTTTTTTGCTATACCCAACTTTTGTGGTAAAAGTTCGGCATTTTCTGTTATTTTTGTCAATTTCGGGGACTGGAAGGATTGGGTGATGAGGATCCAGAGGATAATCCTGGAACAGGGGGTCTTAAATTATCAAGGTGTACTCTCTTTCTTTGGTTATTTTTGTTTTTCAAGATACAAGTGTTGTCGTTGTTAACTGATTCAATTATGAATGGGCCTAAATATCTATTTTTTGATTTGTTTCGATCAGCAAGGAGATTTCTTTCGAAAACTGTTTGTCCAATTTTAAATGTTGTTTGTTCCGGTTGTGCGTTTCGTTTGTTAATTAATTTTTCTTTTTGCATTTGCATTAATTTCGTCATTTCATTGTAAATCAATTTCATTCGATTTTTATGGTCAACATGGTATTGTTGAAAGTATCTTACGTTATGATATAAGTCGAAAGGGTTTCGTGTTGATGTATGTCCGAAGAGTAGTTCTAAAGGTGTCAAATTGGTTACTGAATGAATTGAGTTGTTGTAACCTGATATTGCATAAATCATTGTTTTATGTGGAGGGTCATTAAAGTTTTGTTTTAAAATTCGGTAATGTTCTGTTATTGTTGACTGAAATCTTTCGATTAAACCATTTGAATGAGGATGTCTTGGAGTTGTAAAATGAATTTTGATTTTGTGTGTTTCTAAAAGTTTTTGGACTGTATCATTTTGAAATTCTGTTCCTGAGTCAAAAGTTATTTTTTCTGGGATTCCGTAATGTGAAAAGCAAACAATTAATGTGTCGCTTATGTCGATTGCGTTTTTACTTCGAATTGGGTAGGCTTGAGCTAATTTTGTAAAAGCGTCAATTATTGTCAAAAATGTTTTTCCTTCGATTGTGAATAAATCAATGTTAAGTTGTTGGAAAGGACAGTCAATTTTTGGTGTTACTTTTAATGGAATTTCTGGAGGGTTTCTTTCGTACTTTATCTTTTTACAAATTTCGCATTTATTGATAAACTTTGATACGTCTAGAGTTAATTTCGGCCAAAAATTTAGTCTTTGAAGTCTAGTATATGTTTCTCTTATTCCGCGATGGTTGGTTTTTCCTTCATGGTGATTTTTAATTAGGTCTTGCTGTTTGTCTTTGTTTGTGACAAGGGTAATTCTTTTTGTACATCGTTTTAATATTGGGGCATCGTCATTGAATGTTTTCGAAAATGTTCTGCAAAAATCTTTATACATTCTTTCATTATCAAAAAAGCAATAATAATGTTTTTTGGGTTCGCAAAATTCTATTAATAAATTTTTGATCTCTTCATTATTATTTTTTTGTGAAATTTGGGCTTTAATTATTGACATACCGTTTTCTTTTGTAACTTTCGGTTTTTGAGGGTTTTGGAAAACTGTTGTTATAAAAATTTGTCGTTCCTTTCGATCGATTGCATTCTCACAAACGTCAATTGTTTTGGTTTTTGGTAAGTTTTCACGTCGAGATGTACTTGAAGTTGAGGTAGATGTAGAAATTTGTCTTTGAGTACCGCTAGGACCTGGTATTTGTGAATTATGGCTTGAGTTTGATCTTACAGTTTCGAATTCTGTTAATAAATTTTCAGGTGTTTGCGCTGTAATTGGGGAATTTAAATTATGAGTTGGTAAAAATTCGGGAGTTCTTAATTCTCTGTTTTCAGATCCAATTATTTCATTGAGTAATTGCTCAAGTTCGTCATCAGGTTGTACTGCTGTTGATTTTGCGTCAATTTCGATTGGATAAATTTGAATGCGAGATAATGCGTCAGCGTGCGAGATAATGCGTCAGCGTTTGTGTTATATTTGTCTTTTTTATAAACAATATCGTAGTCGTATTCTTCTAATTTTAACCTCTATCTGACTAGTTTTGAATTTGGTTCTTTTAATGAGAAAAGCCATTGAAGTGGGCGGTGATCGGTATAAATTGTAAATTTTCTTCCGTAAAGATAGGGTCTAAAATATTTTGTTGCCCAAACGATTGCTAAAAGCTCTTTTTCAATTGTCGAATATTTTTGTTCGGTTTCATTCAACGTTCTGGAGGCATATGCTATTGGTTTATCTTCTCTTAATTTTCCTTGAGATAATACAGCACCAAGCGCTACGTTTGAAGCGTCTGTTGTTAAAATGAAAGGTTGTGTAAAATCTGGATATTGCAAAATTGGATGGTTTACTAAAATTTGTTTGCATGTTTCGAATCTTTTAATGAATTGTTCGTTATGTTCAATTTTGGAATTCTTTTTCAAACATGTGGTTAAGGGTTTTGTCAAAAGAGCAAAATTTGGAATAAATCTTCGGTAATATCCAAGTAATCCTAAAAATGATTTGATTTCTTTTTGTGTTTTTGGTATTGGGTACTTCATTACAGCTTTGATTTTTTTGGGGTTCGGTTTAACTCCTTCGGGTGTTATAATATGGCCTAAATATGCGACCTCTTTTCGTAAAAATTTACTTTTATCTAACTGGATTTTAAAATTTGCATTTCGTAATCTTTCAAAAACTTCTTTTAGTCGGACAATATGTTCCTCGAGTGATGTTGAAAATATTATTATGTCATCTAAATAAACAAGACATTTTTCATTTTGAATTCCTCTTAAAATGTTATCCATAACTCTTTGAAATGTTGCAGGCGCGTTCTTTAAACCAAATGGCATTCTTAGGTATTCATAATGACGATTTTCTGTGCTGAAGGCAGTTTTTTCTATATCATCGGGGTTCATTTGAACTTGGTGGAAACTGGATGCTAAATCGAGGGATGTGAAATATATACTTTTTCCAAGTTTATCTAAAATGTCAGTTATGTTTGGCAAAGAGTACTTGTCATTAACAGTTTATTCATTTAATTTCCGATAGTCTACTACTAATCTCCATTTCTTTTTTCCTGATGCATCTAATTTTTTCTGGACAATCCAAATTGGACCGGACCAAGGTGATGTTGATGGTCTGATTATACCTTGAGTTAGCATTGAATTTATTTGTTTTCTCCCTTCTTTGTGAATTTCTGGGTATCGATAAGTTTTTGTAAATATTGGGTTGTTGTCTTTGGTTCGGATGTAATATTTAATTTGATTGTTAAAAGTTAGAGGTAAGTTTTCGCAGTAAAATATATCTTTCTAATCAAAGCATAAATTTTTGATTTGTCTTTGTTCTTCTCAATTTAAATGTGATATTCTCATATTTTTCAAATTTTCCTTTAATTGTTGGTCAATATTTGAGTCGATTGGGGTTATTATTGGTTCTGGGTTTATATCAAAAGTGTTTATCGCCTCAATTTTTAATGGTTCAAATAACATAAAACATATTTTTTTTTCTGTGGGGTTAATTATTGTGGTTGTCGCGATTTGATTATTTTTTACTGTGACGAATGATGACGATATTTCGACGTCATCAAATTTGTTGTATGAAAAAATTCTTTCATTTATGTTTTTATCAACAGGGATCTTTATTATCTGTTCTGATCTCGGGGGTGAAGTGACTTTAAAAATTGGTTTTTTCTTTTTTATTTCATCTGATTCAAAATATATTGGTATTTTTACTTTGTCTGTTACAAAAAGTTTCTTTTCGAAATCGAGGGATGCATTTAATTTTCTAATCAAATCTATGCCTATTAATCCATTATATTTTGGGTTAAAATCGACAAGAAAATGTTTGTGTTTTAAATATGGTCTTTTGAAATTTTTTGAAAGGGGAATTGTTGCACTTGCTTTATGACGTGTTGTTCTATGAACTGAATGTATTTCAAAAGGATCTGGGACTATTAAATTTGGATAAAAGTTTTGTGCGATTTTTGGACTTAAAAGTGTTTTTGCGGAGCCTGTATCTATCATCATCTTTGCGTTAAATTCTTCTTTGATTTTGGCTGAATTTATTCGTGTTAAATCTCGGTCTTACATTTTGTTGGCCTCGAAAATTCTGATTGCGCGATTGAGAAGTTGAAGGACGCTGATGCGATTGCGATTGAGCATTTCTATTAATAAAATGAGTCGGGGTATTGTTTGACCTATATTCTCTGGTTTTGTTTTGAATTAGATAATCTGCTCGATTTTTCACATAAAGAATATTTTCTTCGTCGAGAATTTTGGAAGGGCTTGTTCTAGAGTTTGTGGATTTCGCGATCTTATAATTGAACCAAGTGGCTCTTTTAGTCCGCTTAAAAATGCTTTTAATGTTAACTTGTCGAACATTTCACGTTTCACAGCTCTGACAGATTCGTTCAACTCGGTTACTACAAAATTAGACAATAATACACTTTTTATATCTTGACAGCGATGGCAGAATTGTTGCGGAGTTTCGCTTTCTTGTTTTAATAGCATTAAGTCTCTTAATAGTGAATTTTCGTCTCTCTGGTCAGCAAAATTTTGTTGTAATACTACCTTTAATGCGTCTCAAGTATTTATTTCACGAGAGTTATTACTAGTTTTGCCTCTCCGATTAATTTTGTTTTTATTGAGGTTAATATGAATTTGTTTATTAAAGGTTTTTGATTTGGGTCTGAAAATGTGTTTATTAGAAGATCACATGCTGCGATGAAATCTGCAAGTTCTGATGGTTCTTCGTTGAATTGTGGAATTATTTATATTCTGATTGAAATTGTTGAGCCATTCTTTCTCTATGAGTCTGTGTATTTATATTAAATTCGTCAATAATTAAGTTTCTAATTAAATTTTTGAGTTCGTTTATTTCTGAGTCTGAGCTTGAGTCTGGTAGACTTGGAATTGGGGAATCTGACATCCAATTGGTTAAGGAAACGAGTATTACTCACAGTTTTGTGCAATTCTTCATTGGGTCCAAGAAACGAAAGAATTCGGCGATTTTTGTCCTCTGAGTCTTAGGTTCCGGGAATTGAGATTGCGACTTCCGTCGATGTTGTCCTGAAATACTCCAATCTTCAATATGTGGAATTAGGAGAGTCCAGCGATGTTTGTTCGGAAACTCGAAATTCGAAATCTTCAAAAATCTTCAATAAAAGCTTCAAGGGAATATCTTCAAGAAAAATCTTCAATTATCTTCAATAAAATCTTCAGTTATGTCTTCGGTAAAATCTTCAATAATATCTTCGTAAAAATCTTCAATATTTTTCAACTCTTGAAACTTTGGTATTTCGGCGTTGAGCGATGTTGTCTCGCGGCTCGAAAATATCCAAAAATTGTTCTTCACAATAAAGTATTGGAATACAAGGAATCCTTTGGGAATTGTCCTTTGTGAATCCTTTGTGAATCCTACTTCGACTGCGCCAGTTAACGTGGGAGCGTTAACAAATTACTTTTAAAAAATTATTTATTTCCACTTTATATTTATTGTTACAACTTCACTTTTACAATTATTTCACTTGTTATTAATAAATCAAATTATAACTTTTATAATATTACGAATGACTTGAAATTAACGACAGGCAGCACCACGACTCAAGACTATATTCCAGACTAAAATGCGTATTTTCATGATCTGAATTTATAATAATAATTCCTGCAGGAGTTGCAAGGTTTTTGATGACCACGGTGTTGGAAAGCGCGTGTTGTCAATAGATTCTTATGGAAGGTTCCATGCTGATCCATGGCACGTGAATGGCGATAACATAACAGGCTTTATCTTTTTTGATACTCGGAACCCAGGAAATGGATAATCTTGTGCGTAGCCCAATTGTAAGGTATGTTGTAGACAATTGGATTTAATTTTCTGTCATGTCGTGTGATGAAAGAGAAGATAACTATTCCACATCGAACGACAGTTATAACGACATGATCAAACTTCGACATTCGGAAGTTTATCTGAGTAAAGGCTGCTAGGCGAATATTGCAATTTGTGTTTGAAGTTTTTCGAAATGGCACATCTTACGTGAAAACAGGAACTGAGGGTAGACCTGTGAAATGACTTAGGTTTACAGCTAATCTTGCAAGTGGTCATTTTGATGCTTATGTTTCACAAGATATAAATTTTCAACAAGTCTCTGATTTAAATATATCAAAGCTTTATTTTCCCAAAAAAATAACGACGTGAAGATTAGAAATATCCGAATCGTCAATGCCTGAAACTCAACTGTCTATGTTTATCTTCATTAAACCATTCTTTAGACCAGATTTCACCCACACAACTATAGAGGGGAAAGAAAAAACACAGAGCTCGGTACACAAGTAGAATCCGAAAAGCTCAATTAAAACAATCTATTCAAAAGAACCCATTTGCACATCGACAAGCGGTGGCAAGATTTCAGAAATTACATTCACAAATTCACAAAGAAATGGCTGTTAATTATCAACACACTCACCTTGACAAACATAAAGAAATTCAGTCTCAATATCGAAATCATAATGTACAAAAGGTATGGAAAGTCAAAACTTTATCAGGCTTTAAATATGATTTTGGCTTACCCTATGAATCAGATACCACGAGAAGCTTACGTAGTATGACTTACAACTGTCAGTGGTGTAATGGTTTAAAGTGGAAAGAGGAAACTCCTGGTATGTGATGTAATAAAGGTAAAGTTTTTTTGGACACTTGAACATCTACCAGAAAATATAGTTTAATTATGGATTTTCATCTTGAACATAATTACTTTATGAGTCATATCCGACAATATAATAGCTGCTGTCAAATGACCTCATTTGGAGCCAAACAAATATACGAAGATGGATTTATGTCAACATTTAAAGTACAGGTTCAAGTTTAGCATTTAATTGGAAGTTTGTTGTCTAAAGACCAACTAGAAGCTCGGTTCTTACAAATCTATTTTGTAGGAGAAGATGAAAGGGAAGCCAATTTAGGATGCTGAAAAAATCTATCAGTCAAGCAAAATTTGGTCAAAGCACTTCATAAGACGCCCCATGACAGCAACCCTTATGTGAGAGATTTGAAAACCACTGTTGAAAAGGTGTCGCCTACATGTGATGCATTTAAAATTGTTATCAAAGCCGAAAAAAGCCAGTGGATGGTCACATAGGTCGCTATAATGCTCCAACGGCTAACGAAATAGCTTTAGTAATGGTAGGTCAACAATTTGAGAAAAGAGACATTGTACTAGAAAGCTACAATAGCACTCTGCGTCGCTTTAGTAAACTTCATAGGTCGTATGATGCTTTGCAATATCCGTTTCTATTTCGTCGTGGTGAGGATGTATACACCATTAATTTGCCACAACGTAATCCCAAAACAAATGCGATTCTGAAAAAGACAATTTCTGCAGCAAGCTTTTACGCCTACCGGATAATGATTAGAGAGTGTGAGAATAATCACCTAATCTATTTTCGATCGCTTTTCAGTCAGTTTATGATAGATAAATACGCCAGGGTAGAGACTGAGTGACTCAACTTTATTAGAAGAATGCTGTTGAATTAGAATTAGAATTTGAATTTGAATTAGAAGAATGTTGGTAGGCAAGATGCTGATCCTGGTAATCTCGGTCAAATCGTGGTGTAGGTATATGCATGAGCGTACTCAAGATGCCAGGACCTATGTACATGCTACGGCCGCCCTGACCTATTTGTGTCCTGGCCAAAATTCTCACGATCGTCATTACTCAAAGTTAAAAAAGTGATGAACTTATTGATCAAAGGCAAAATATTCGGAGAAGTACGATGTTTTATGTGTTCTGTGGAGTGGCAAAAACGTGGACTTCGTATACTGTTATGGCTTACAAATCATGTTTCTACAGACCTTATTGACAAAGTTATTTGTGCTGAAATACCTGATTCAGAAAAAAATCCTAAATTGTACGAAATGTAAAATATAACATGGTACTTGGCTCCTGTGGAAATGTAAATTATCAATCTCCATGCATGAAAAATAATAAATGCAATAAAAAATTTCCCAAGCCATTGGTTATGTATACTCAAACTGGTGATGACAGCTGTACACTGTATAGTAGGCGTTCCCCAAATGATGGTGGCTTCACAATAAACATAAAAGGAGTAAATTTTGACAGCCGTTCTCTTAAGAAATTTTAACGCTCATATGAATGTTGAATATTGCAACAATTCAAATGTTGAAAAAAGGCGAGGTAAAAATTTACGAATTTAGAAGCGAATTGATGTAGTAATATGGTTGGAAATCTCTCACACTGCAAAATAATCTTCATTCATCAATACCTTTAACACTAAGAAATGATTACATTTCTAAATCTTTGTTTAAAATTTTAAATGCTACACTTCTCATCTTGAATTCTTGAATAGTACTATTTATGTTTTTTTTACAAGCACAAAGTAATATTTTTTTTGTTAATTCACACTGATGTAAGTAGTACCGAAAATGTGGTTAAACAGAATGAAACTTTAAGCTTATGTCGTGGTTAATATAGAACAAATGTAGGGTATGAAGGGTACGGGAATAATTTCACTTAGAATTATTATGTCATAATCTAAAAACAACCATGGTATTATTATGCAACAATAGCGGTGATTCGTCGATCCAAGAATAGACATGACATCATGGTCCAACGATGCTGAGGACTCATTGATCCTAAAATAACCATGACATCATAATTCAACAATAGCAATTGCGTCAGGGATTCCCTGAAAGAAGCGGTGATATGATCTAAAAATAGCCATAATCACATTAGGTGGTTCTTACAATTTGTATTGAGGAATTAATATTTAATGGTAACAAAAGACTGAAAGCCAGCCGTTTTTATCAAACGGAATGCAATTGGGTCTCAACTGAAACAAAGATTTGCCACCACCCATGCCCATGCTCCAGCCGCTTGCAACTTTATCGTATGTCTGCTGCTAGCGATCCTAATACCTTCTCTTATAGTTTCTTCATTAAGTGGACCAAATTTAGGAAAGCAAAAAAGCTTAATTTATATTGATCATGTCTTAGGCTAAGAATTGTAATTTTATACATAATTGTAATAAAAATAATTTGGTAAATTAAGATTTATGATTTCAAGTACTAAATTTATTAACCAATGATGTGTTTGTGTTTGTGAATCACATTAGTTTGTGCGTAACTAAATAAAAATTATAATCAACAAATTATACGGACTTCCATCCTGACAATAAAAGCAGAACGAAGGCGTAAATTTGGTGAGTGTGGTTCTCACAGAGTATTTATAGTCAATATTAGTAATGTAGTAAAACTAGAACGTGTAATATACCATGTATCATGATCTCCGATCACGTGTTATCATAAACCAGGATTAGGGAGACTGTAAGGTTGACCTATTGCATAATCTGGTGGAGGTTATCCAATACTAATCAAGGGATGGTGGATTCCATCCTATTACACGATTGAGTATTGAAGGAGCTGCAAGATCAGGTCGGCGTGGAGGCTAACCAAGTAGGGTTTAGCGGGCTGACCATTGCACGATTTGTACAGTTCAGGGTGAGAGATCTGGCTATACATGGTTCCTAAGAGTTATTCTCAAGTTAATGTTAATTTACCTTTAATGTTAAATCTTGTAGTTGTTGACATAAATACTCAACAACCCTTTTAACTTCATTACAGAATGAAGTCTGAGCTGGTTGGTCTATCCGCTGGAACGGCCTGACGAAAGAACTTCCTGACTTGTGATTTGAATTATTATTGACAATGTAATTAACTCCCCAAATAAAAATATCTATATTACATAAAATAATAGTATCAATGACTCATCGATCCGAAAATAAGTGTGACATCATTCATAATCTAAAAGCAAACATGACATTATCGTAATACCAAAAAGGGAATTCCCACCCTGACGTCATGATCCAAAAATAACCATGACATCATGATACATATTTTGCACCGGAAAATCCTTGAAATGGCGCATGCGCAGACAAGATGAATTAGAATCGGCACAGCCTATCTACTAGCGCGCACCTAAGAAAATTGCGATTTCTAATTAAATAAAACTATGTATCTTACACGCCTGATTAATTTTTCGGCAATTTTTTACTTACAGATAAAGCTAATATAATTTAAAAAAATAATTTTCGACCAAAATGTCAAATTTTGAATTTTATACTAAACCACGCGTATTCACTTCAGATAACTGTTTTCGAAATTAGCGATTAAAATAGCAATCGGATTTTGAAATAAACGCACGTTTACATTTTAACTTTAAATATTATTTTTCTCTTATAGGTGTTAATAATGTGGTCAAATAAATTTGTCAAAAAATGTTTACATTTTTCGTCGACTAACTAAGTTTAGAAATGGTTTAACTGAGAGTCGTCGTCAATTCACTGTTTTTCTTGATATGAACATCTTAAAAGAGATTTCTTTGTAAGTACAAGAATTTGACGTCTAATCTCTTCTTCATGAATTTTTTCCTTAACTTTAAAAAATGGTAATCATCGATGAAAGAGAGAAATTGAACCTTTCCAGCCAAGTTTTACGTTTATTATTAACAAGCATTTGGAAAAGTGGATTGTCTAAATAATGTTATGTACAGAATGGATGAGATTTTGGGAATTTGTCTATGCATTTACAAAATACATAGGTACTTGAAGCCAAAATTGGGTCTAATTTTTAGGAAAGTTGAACCTGTGGCTGCTTGGCCGCCTTTAGCATCTACGTAACTTTAGACTCTGTTTCAAATTATAAAGTTATTGGAATTGACGATTTTGTTACGTTTTTTACACGAGAAGGCATTCAATATAATTTTTTGGAAAATTTAAAAAGACGACGGGAAATATGAAGAGTTCTTGATGACTAAATTAAGGGACGAAATGTTTAACTAAAACTTGTGACCGAAAGTCAAGCATTTTTAGCAATAAAGCATGTTTTAAGTTATATATTTAATATTAAAATAAATATCGAAAAACTTCAGAAATGTGAACATTAATATTTGTAGGTATTTAATTATTTTCGTTTTTTAAATAGTGATCCTAAAATTCCTACGTTTCCTACGTCCTTGGTTAAATTTGACGTAAAATTATATCATTTTATGCATTTTATGCACAATTACGGAACACTTGTTATAAATTTTTTCAATTGAAGCCATACAACACTAATTCGATTGAATAAAGTAGTCCTTTGGTGATATTTTATTCTATTGGTGATTTTTTTATTCTATCGGTGAAAAAATTTAACAAAAATTTCCCGATGTACCTATAAGAGAAAACGTTGTATTATACACGTAAAGAAAAGTTGGCATTATCTGCTCGTGATTCCTTTCTGAAGCTCGTGCTCTGCATCCCTTTCAGAAATCCATTACTCACAAATAATGAACAACTTTTTTTTTCTTGTATATGAAACTACTATTATTTATGAATTACCATTTGTGGCGTCGTAAATTTAGGTGACAATATGAACTGTAATAAGTGGGGTACATTTGTAAAAGTTTTCGTTGGGATATTTCAATGCAAGCATCAGTTTTTAGGGTATTTCACGTGAAGCGGACAACGAAAAAAAATTGACAACCTGAAATCTGTCATATTCGGAAAAATATTTTCCTAGAAAGCATGATTGTAAATATATATTACGTTTTTATGAAGATTTCAGTTCGATTTGGAAACTGTTTTGGTATCCAATTTCAAACGTGTTTCGTGACAAATTTTAAATCTGGATTTGAAATTTTGACATCTTTATTTGTCACTTGTCATTGGAAGTACATCTTAAATTCAACTGTGAACAATTTCTGGAAGAAATGTTTTAAGGATATTCAATGAATTTAACCCATTTAATGGTTCAGTTACTGATAGCACAGCGTTTAGTGTCCAACAAGCCAAGCTTTCTCAAAAATTCTTTGTTTTCATGAAAAAGGTTTGATTCGATCTCGACACGATTCCAAAATTTGACCTTGGACTCAGACCGAATTTAATACGTTCAAGTCAAGGTGTTTTCATGAGTTGGTTCCATACTCAAATCGATTTGAATCCTCGTGAAAACGAAGAAAATATTGATGATGAGACTTATTTGAGAAGATATTGTATTTAAAAAAACTGAGGAAATATGAGATACATAGTTTTTAGAAGCTTTTATTCAAAAAATTAATGCATACCAAAAGATTGAAAGTAGTGTTTTATATATAAAATTTGTATTATTGTTTGTTTTGTTCTGAGTTTATTGGTTTATATAGATCTTAATCCAAGTCTTTTTCTTCTAAAATAATATCGCCTAATTCACATTGAAATGGATTATGTTTAGAAAGTTTTTAAATTTGTTTAAAACAAAAATCATCAAATCGTATTTATATTCCATTTCAGTTCGTAGTAGAATTGTAACAGTTGAATATTTTGGAGGGAAAAATAAAGCACAAACTGAGAGTTTCTGTATAAGAAAAGAATTCAATGTTAAACTAAATCCCAGCGACACAACTTGTGCTAAGAAAATTCAACAGAAACTATCAATTTGTGCTCCATTCGAATTTTGAGTTTTCTAAAATAAAAAAAATCGCTTACATCCAAGTTATGAATTTATTCCAGTTAAAAATTTCACTACAAAACGTAAAATATTAACACAATTATTTGGAGAATAATCAGATAGTAATTAATCAGAGTAATAATTCAATTTTTGGTATTTACACCTAGGCTTGGTTCGGCCCAGTATTCGTATGAATTAATGCTCAGTCCGGCCCTGGTATTTTTTTTTTGATTTGGCATTACCATGAGAACGTCTAGGTCCTGGCGATCCCTTCCCCCACTTCTTCCCATCACTCTTCGCAGCTTCCATTCCAAGATTTGTTCATTTACGACTGTGACGTGACGGCAAAGTGATGAGTGGTAGTCGTGAATGGGCATCGTCTTGGGTGTTGGTTTCTGAAACATTTTCGATTCTTAAATATTTGTGACTTTTTCCCTGAGTTTTCACAACCTCAAAAGGAAAGGTAGGTGACCTCGCTTGCATGTGCTTGCTTGCTTGTGCTTGACAGATTTTTCGGGTCATTCGTCATAATTTAATAAAATAATGACTTTATTTTTGTGAAAACATTTCACAATAATTTTTGGAAAACTACGATTTTCAATCTACGGGATATTAGGGAGTGCGTTAAAGATTTTCTTAAAATAATTAAATCCCTATTAATTAGGCTCTTTCCAAATTTCAAATTTTAGTTTAAAAGCCTTTGTTACTTGTAATGAAAAAACATTGGAAAAATCATACCAATAACAAAATGATGACTTTATATGTGGAAAACTCTCATTGCATGTTAAAACTTGCTTTTGCTTGTGTCGCCAAATACGAAACCGCTGACATAAGTGTCTAGCTGATAAGTTTCGTATTACTTTCGATTAGTCTCAGACTTTTGGCGACTTATTTTGCATTTTTTAAAATCAGGCTTAATGTGGACTTTATAAAATCTGCAGTCATTTAATCCTCCCTTGTACGGGCGCATTTATAGTCACACGAAGGTACGGATTGGGTCTGAGAGACACAAATTGTACAATGTGTTTGTAAATGATTCTCATCTAGTCACCTTTAAATTTTTTATGTAAAATCAGAAAATGCCACTTCATATAGGTATAAAACTGCTCTTTCCTGAAAACGTCAAAGGGCATAAACAATATTTGGGCAAAAAAAATTCAGCGGTTTAAAATTTCACTCCCTAAATTTATGGACACAAGCACGCCGCGCCGTGGCCGCTAAATACACCCAAATTTTACAAAATTGACAAAAATATAATTTTTAAAATATAATTTTTGGCATAGTTTACAGCACCCTAAAATATTTTTAGGTATATCCGGGCGCTGTTTTCCCGGAACTCTGGTTAAACTAATTGCTGATTCTCGAATGCTTTTGTCTTATTAGTTATGGATCATCCGATTGCCTATTCATGGTGTCTCTTATAAATGTTTGTATAGATTTACCAAATTCTCTTTCGATACTTTCTTTTTGAATGATTAAGTGATCACGTAACCAAAATGAACTAATTTGATTGGTTTATTTGCGTTGTTAACTTTTAAATTAATTTATTTTAAATTAAAAATTTTCCACAGGATATTTCGCGAGGTAGTGCACATTATAACCATAGATTACCTATTAAAATGGCCCCAATTTTTTGTTTTTTCTAAAAACATTTTGTAATACAAGGTGGTCCCTCCCTGTTCCCATCTTCTGTAGGTAGCTTAGTAGTTATTAAAGTTAGAGTTTTGATATTTTGTAGATCTTATCATTAAGGTATTTATACTGTAGAACATGTCAAGAAAACTATGACGTCATAACAATAATATTAATATCTCCAAACTTTTTGCAACACTCCATATAATCAAAAATATTTTTTTGAAATGCGTTTTAGGACCGGTTTACAGAACATTTTAATTGGAATCAAATTTTAATTCGAGACTAATTTGACATTTGCTAATGCATTTCAAATTTTACTTTCGCTTTCTGTAAACCGACCCTTAGAATATAAATAATTTCTATAAAATATCAAAAGTCCAACTGAGCTGAGCTGCACCCCTCTGAAGAATTATGTTAGCCTTCAAATGTTATCAGATTTTATTTTTTATTGTTAAAACTACTTACCTAATTTTTATAAAATTTGGTATACAGTCGTTGTCATAGATAAAATTGTTTATGACAGTAATAAATAATTTTTTCTGTTTCGTACTGAAGTCATTTCGATTCGCTATTTGCGTATCGGAATATCCAACGGCGCACTATAATAATTACACTAAAAACCAAGGTAATCTAGTTAAATAATGTCTACAACCTAGTTTTTTGACAATTATCTGATAAAACTGTTAGTGTCAATCGGAACCTGTTTCAAATGCTTAATTTACTTCAAACACGAACCTCTAGAGAGGCTTTTGTACCATCTGTGATATGTTGCCACTTCGAAACCTTTCGAGTAATGTCCTAACATAACTTCAAAAGCCAAATAGCGTTGGGCAAAAGTATGGAACCAAGCGTTTTTTCCGTAGACTATGTACCTTACGAAAAAGTAACTAGTACGTCATCAACTAGTTTACAAATGTGATGAATAATTTTTTTTCACCTTGTTTTTTAATTTTCGAATTACTAATTTATCATGATTATTATTATTAAAATATAATCTTTTACGAAAAAAATTGCCGTGGGTGGGTGCCATCGAAAAAAATACTTTTTTTGTAACCCGAGAACTACTTATGGTTACCTACTATTTTGGTTCGTAAGGTCCATACATAGTTTAGACACAAAACGCTTCGTTCCATACGTATACTAAGGCCTTCAAAAAGTTACGATATGTTTTTCGTGCGATTTGAACTTCGATGTTTTTTTTATATAAAAATAACTCAATCTAGTTTTTAACCAGTTTGACTCAGTTACAAATATTTAAAATGAAGTACAAACTAACCTGTGAGGAAATGATGTATCTCAGGAACAACACCCAATGGTAAAGACAACATTTTGGTTTATATTTTTCAAAAAACTTCGATTTCAAATTTTGTATTCAGGCGCTTTTGTTGGAACATCTTTGCCTTTAGACGTTCTTTGATTTCAAACCTGTCAGAGTGCAAATGTTATTGTTAAATGTCTTCAAACTTTATCCAATTTTTTTCGTTGACTGTTTATTTTACAAACGAGTAACCATTTCATAACTAAGCTTCATTTCATTTTGAAAAAACACTAGGTTTTTTGACGGAAAAATACATTTTACAATACAGTAATATTTGCGCTTTTGACAGGTTTAAAATCAAAGCCGTTTAATTTGAAAATACTATGATGTTTGTGCTGATATCGACTGCATTTTTTTATATTTTATTAAATAATTTATAAATGACCAAAAATTTCAAGTGAGGGACCTGCCTTCTAGATCAAGCACTATCATAGCCAATCAAAATTGTCCAACTTAATCAAGGTTATCAAGCAATTTATATCAAGGGGACCATCGCATCTCATTTTATCAATGTTCTACAGACTTACAATTTGCACTCTTAAATGATTATCTATAACGACTGTAACCAAACTTTGTCAATTTAAATAGGTAATTTTAAAAATAAAAAAAAGAATAATTTCTTTTAGTTTTCGACACTGGCAAAATTTTCTATGTAAACAGTTTTAACAACTGTTTGGCATTTTTCAATACGAAACGTCAGATTAACAAATTTAAAGCAGTTTTTCCCCTTGCTAAGTCTATTCGAAGAATAAAATGTTGTATTTAACTCGTTTTCGTTTAAATCGTTTCATTTATTTAACACCGTGGATGATAAACCACTCGGTTAAACTCGTGGTTTGATAATCTCCTCGTGAAATAAAACGTCCGATTTACATTCAAATTCGTTAAATAAATAACAATGTTTGGGCTAACTTATAGAGGCCAATAATTCCATAATAAAACGTTTTTAGAAAAAATTGAAAAATAGTTAAAATATGTGCAATACCTCGTAAGACACCCTGTATAAACCGGCCTTATGAGTTGTAATAGTGAAAACTTTTCAATCATTCAATTCAAGAAATATTGCATGATTGTTTTTCCTCCAAAGTTCTAAATTGCGTTGAAACATTATATTTCCCGGTCATCTCTAACGTAGAAAATATCATTCTCTGCACTGCGGTGTTTTTTTAGTTTACAACAATGTTTAGGGGAATTTATAAGGTTGGTATTTGCTACCGCTTAGATGGAACTGATGATTTTTTAAGATAAGTGACAGTTCATGTCAATTTGGTTGTTTGACCTGTTTCCAACCCATCAGCAAAAAAGAACTAAACTATAAAATTTTATTTTTTACCGAATGTATCATTTTTTAATTTTTTATTTGTTGATGTTCCTGAATCCGATGAGCTTGCCCTCTTGTAGGTTCCTCAACGCTGTAATAAAGTTTCTTTTCTCTGCCAAGTTACCAAACCGTAGTCTTACATTTTGCACTTCTCGATATATTATTAGCGTTGCAGTTTCAGTAGGTATGCCATTCTCGTCATCGGAATCAGGTTCACCGTCATCGTACGTCATTATATTGGCACTATAAACAGTCAAAATGACTCTCTCATCTTAGCTTACAGAAAGTGCTATTAACTTGTGTTAATAGCACCACATAACAGAGCTCATAAAGTGCAACTTTCCGTAGAACATTTTGCAAAGTTCTTTTTTTTATTATTTTCACTGTTTTCCTTCTTCCTTTTGTTCAAACTAGACAGTCAGTAATAATTAGTTTGTTAATCATAGCAAGAATTTTCATTGTTAATTATATTATAAATAAATGGTTCAAATTGTCCGTTTCTATCACAACGAAAATAGTTTGGTGTAGATATGTTATTTTTTCCAAATGTTTAGTAAATTATCGAAAATTTTATTAAACAATTACAAATAATAAAATAAATTACAATTACAAATAAAATAAATAATGAGCAATAACAAATAATTGTTGAGCTCTTTTACCTGTTAAAATTGCATACGTACTTTTGATATACCAATGTATTTTTACTTGGACGTAGTTGCCTCATTTTCAAGATTTGACACTTGACACAAGCACTGTAAGGAACTGAACTAGTTATTTTTTATTAAAACAAAGTATTATATTTTATCACTTGTTTTTGGTCCACTTTCATAATTTTACAAATTAATTTAACTGAATAATTAACAAAGCTTCTAACCTATTTTAGTAGACACAGTCAGTTCTGACAAATTTGTAACTAAATTGGGTGACAAAATCATATATCCACAACACTGTTCTATTTAAAATTTACAACCCGGCAACATTTGGTGGAAAATGTGTCGTAAATAAATTTAGCGTAAACACAGACTACGTTGAATAAATTATAAATTAAATCTTAATTATAATTATTTAATTATTTTAAACAAGAATTAAGGCAGCACTTGATTGATGATAATTATTAATAATCACAAATTTATTTATGACACTTTTTTCCCTAAATGGTGTTGCCGGGTTGTAAATTGGAAATAAAACACAGTGTTGTGGATATTTGGTTTTGTCACCCACTTTAGAAATTATTTGAAACCATGGCGCTCGTTAGACCGACTTAAACGGGCCGAACATAAAATATTTATTAGCTCTGTCAATACTATAAAAACGCCAACGTTGCATTTTACCGAATAATTTTTTTAAATACGATTGATAAAATTGTAAAATAGTTATTAATGATTAGTTCTCTCATTGAAAGTATAAATTACATTAGCTATTATTTTTTTGAAGTGCATGAATAATTTATAACAGCTTATTTTGAGAGAAAATGCGACGTTGGTGTTTTTATAGTTTTGAAACTGGTTATAGGTACAGTAGGAAGTGGATTCTAAAAAATGAACCGATTTTATTTATTTTTGATTTTTTTGAGATATTCTTTTCAAAGTGCTCATTTGGGAAATATTTACCAAACATGTTAGGTAAGAATAATACATTCAGTTCACTTTCATAAAAACTATTGTAATGGAAATTGGGTATTCTTGGCATTAACTTTTATATGAGTTGTCATGGTAGCAGGTTAGTTAATTCCACCACAATGGTTTTTCATGAAAGTGGACCGAAAGTAGTAATTAATGCTCCGTTTGTAAATTTTGTTTTAACGAGTGAAAATTCACCATCTTTGAAAATTTAATTAATATGTTACTTTTGCGTTCTCAATTACTCAATTATTTTTCGAATGTTCAAGCCGGAAACTTGCCGGTTTGATTTGAAAGCAGTTCTATATTTATGCTTTGAAAGCGATTAATGCGATGCGTTCAACAAGTTTTTAGATCAACTCTTGCTGTGGAACTTAGATTAACAGATTTTTATTGTCTTTGATAGATTATCCTTTTATTCTGTTAAAGTGTCAAACGCGCTACTTGTGATTTTCTCCAACTCTAGTATTGTCGTATGTAATAATCATAACAAATCAAAATACGCTCAAAATTTCACAGCAAGAGTTGATCTATAGACTCTCTGAACGCCCTGTACAATGTTAAGCGACCGTACGGTTTAGGTGTGTTACAGTAATTTGCAACTATTACCTGTTTTAAAACTATAAAAACGCCAACGTCGCATGTTACCAAATTATTTTCTTAAATAAGATTGACAAAGTTATAAAACATTTTTTAATGATTCGATCTCTTATTGAAACTATAAATTACATCGGCTTTTATTTAATTATAATGCGACGTTGGCGTTTTTTTATAGTATTCAAACCGCTAATAATTACAAGTATTACAACATTGTACGGAATGGTGCATTTTGGATGTTTGAACAGATCTCTGGAGTGGCTAAAACCTTTAGAGAAAAACGCGGGGCACATTCTCAAACAGTTTTAGTCAAAACCACATCCCGCTACCGTCTTTTAGTTTCGATTTATCAACAATAGTTGACATTTTATCAAAATCTTCATAAATTCGTAATATTACATAGGGTACACGTTTGAAACAGGTTTTTTTAGGGAAATTTAATAACGTAGTAAACGTTTTTTTTTAATCATTTGTTAGAATTAGTAATAAATTAGTAGAAAATAATAGTTGGCTATGACATTTTCGAAATGTTATTTTTTTCTGATTTAAGAAAATACAAGGTGTCTCAGCGATGTGAAAAAATTTTGTTATTGACCTTTAAATGTATTAAAAGTATTAATCGTTTTTTTACGAAAGCTGCATACACTAACTCTCTGACTTACTTAAAAAAAATTTAAGTATACAGGTTGTTTCTAAAATTATCACACAAACTTATGTTTTTTCAATAGAACAATTTATATTTTTTTGCATTTTTGCTTGTAGCTTTTAACAGATGTTTTAAAGCCAAATTGTTGTTGGCTGATTTTGCTTTTTGAAATAATCTAATTTTTTTGACGAAAACACGCTTTAAAAAAATAATTAAATAAAAACTAAGAATCTCAAGTAAGTAAAACTTTTACCTTTTTAAAGAAAAAATTTTAAACTTAAAGTATATGTTATTTTTATTAACTTACTGCAATCATTAACTTAATAGTTAAATATGTAACAAGTTCGCAAAATACAGTCGTAGCGGACGAATCGAATCGGATTAAGAACGAGGCGACGAAGGAGCCGAGTTCTTAATGAGCTGAGTTCTCAAAACTATTTTGCGGAAGTGTTGCATACAAACTTTTTTGGTACTAGCCCTCTAAAACAACAAAATTGTAAAATTCTTTACATTTCCAATCGACCCTCATCATAAGTGCAGTCGATCGATACTCACAGCAACGACTGATTTTTTGAAACAATATTATTTATTTTGTCAAATAATACACAGTGTTGCTATGACGACTTTAAGTACTTACTAATCCTTTAAAATGATATTTTGCGGACTCAAACCAGTTCCAAAGTAACCATTTTACAGAGCGTGTACTAAAATTTTTTTAAATGTTACACCCAGTTTTTTTATTTTTGCATCTAGAAGACCTTCAAATTGTCTCTCTAAAAACATTAACAATTAAGTGTCATTTGCTGATCACTTAAAAGATTCTTACATTAAATATTAAAAAAAATATTGTTTCAGTAGTCAAAAGGTGAAATTTTCTGCTAATATCACATTCATGTTTTAGGCCATCGTCATTTATTACTTTGATATAACTAAAATTATAATTAATGGCAAATTTTTAAATTTCCGTTTAAACTCCAACAAATGGTCTGCGGTGAAGTGTGAATTTGTTACTGAAATGAATTTTTAAGTGAAATATCTTTTTCGTTATTAACTTTAGGCATTTTAAACTTTGTTTCTAGATAGATAATTTAATAATCTTTGAGAAGCAAGAACAAGAGATTGACTGTTTTTAGTTTTTCAAGTCATTCAAGTATTATATTTCGCAATATTTTAGAAACATGCAGCAGGAACGCAGCTATAACCTAAAAAATGGAAAAGTCAATATCATTATTATTAATAAATTAATTATATTAATTAACCATAACTTGTTAAACATTAAACAAGTTATGGTGGTTTTTCGGTGCTTTGGGACAGCTGTATGTCTTTTCGATATAAAATGTATTTAGTGTTTGAACACCCTGTATAGTTCGTTACTCCCTAAAAGGTTCAATGGGTATTTAAAGTTTGGGGTTATGTTCACAAAGGGGTTTGCAACTTGTATTGCATGTTACACCAACATCAACGTTATGTTGCTGTGATGTTGGTGGCTTCACCACTCACCGGTAAAATTAAAAAACCCTTATGGGTTTATCAGACTTTGAAGAAATTTGTTTATAATTTGTTCACTACATTCGATTTTTTCATCACATCTGAAGAGTCCTTATTAAACATTGGACGACATAGGGCAATTATTGCTTTCCCTTCATTTATACTGGATTCTGTCGTCACCACACTAACAAGAGTGATAAGTCAAGACCATGCATAGTATTGTGTGGGTGGATTTTAATGTTGTAGTAACACTTTGTAATCAAAAATTACATCTTTTTCATTTCTTAGGGAATTTCAAATTTTAACCAAAAACTCTTTAATCATGATAAACCGTATAAAAAAGCCAAAGCTATTTATTTATTTTATTGTAGTTTATTGTACCATCACATAATTATAATTTTATAATAATAATTTATTTGTGGCATTGAAACAATTATATAATACAATTAGTTACAACAAGAAAAAAATACGATAACAAAATTAAAATTTTCTACAAGTTGTTCCTACCACAAATTAGACCAAAAGGCAGCAAAGCTGATCAAGGTTTTGGCGCATTCAATGACTTGAAAAAGTTTAATGCAACAAAATAACATTCAAAATTTCTAAATTAAAAATATATGTTTAAAAAATATGTTCAACAAATTTAAAGCAATTTTATGTCTTGCTGAGTCTAATTCGAAGAACAAAATGTGTTATTGACCTGAATTCCGTGTAAATCGGTTTATTTATTTCACCTCGTGGATGGAAAACCTCCCGTTATCAATCGGCGTTTAAAAATCCACTCGGCAATAAGGGGTCCGATTTACACTCAAACTCGGTGAATAAGTATATCCCATTAATGTTCTTAGTAGAATTTTACTACAGCGCATTTGCATTTTTTGAATGAATTGGAGCACAAATTAAGGGTTTCTAATGGGTTTTCTTAGCTCAAAGTTTGTCGCGAGGCTTTAGTTTAACACCGAACTCTTTGCTTATACAGGGTGTTTCAAATTTTAGTTCCAGTGAAAAATAAATACTTCCAGTTGTCCAAAGGAAAAAAATATATTTCAAACGACAGTTTCTAAACACGCATCAATTTGATGTTTTAATTTTATACCAAATTTTCATGTTATGGGCGCGAAATGCAAAAAACTATATTTATTTTTTCTGTTGTCAAAATATGGCAATCGTTTTCTCATAATAAAATTTCTCCTATTTTTTAAGTGAGAATTTCGATACTGAAATAGTAGAAAATTCAAGGCGTTTTGCGCAATTGAAAATTAAATTTGGTTAAGATCAGACAAATGTTTTATCTCTTAGTCACCATTGTGAAAACAGAGCCCCAGTCTTTGCTTGGTTTACACAAATTTGTACTGTATTTACTTGTCAGAAAAAAAATAATGATTTGTTAGTTAAAAAATGCCCTTGCCAATACTCCCTTGAAGAAAAACTCAAACTGGTGTTAATCTGTGGTGAATGTGGCAGAAATTCGACTCAAGTTGTACAACGGAAGCTGAATTATTTCACAACTTACCAGAAACATCCAAATTGAAAATTATTTTGCCAATCTTAAAGTAAACGGAAATTTTGGTCCCAGAAAAAGGTAAACGAAATTTTCCCTGTGACCCATTATCTAAATCAAGCGTTGGTTGCAAATCTTGTGATCAATAATCCAAATTTAAGTCTAAATGAACTTCGCAATGCTACTGGTATTAGCCGAACTTAATATTCACAGAATTCTAAAAGAACACAAGTAACTGTATCACATTGAGATGCACCAGGAGTTACTCGATTGACACCCATTTCGAGTTTTTCTTCAATGGGGTATTGGAAGGGCATTTTTTAAATGACAAATTATTACTTTTAGCTTGAAAGTACATGTTTTGGGAATGAAGCAGTCAACAGTCAAGTGTTTACATATTATTCTTTTTCACATTTACATTTTTTTACATTTTTTTACATATACTTTTTTTACATATATTAACTTTTTCAAAAAACTGAAGAGTATTTGTTTGCGATTTTGAATAATCTACAAAAAAAATTTCATGTTCGTTTTTTTAATTATCTTTCTGAGGCTGAAACGAAAAATTCTTTGACTAGATTTCACATTAAGTTATATCAAAAAATCAAGCCTTAGCCTCAGCATTTTGATTTGAAGGCTTATATGACTGGACTGTTGGTTGTTTTCTTCTAGTATTTCTCACATTGTTACATAACTCGACAATTATATACCATGAATCGTGACATTGTATCGTAGATAACTATGCGCCTACACAGGGCGCTTAAAAACTGGCACACTAACTCAGTGGGACGTTATAAAGAAGCATGTGTATATTAGGGTAAAAATATTGAAAGTAATAATTTAAAAAAATTTATTTATTGAAAACAACATTTTCCAAATACTAACAGAGCCGACAAAGTTGCAAAGGATATCATTACTGAATGTGTTATTATCTGACAGAAACTTAGTTTCATGGATAAGTAACGACATCCCAGGTCATGCCAATATAAATTTCAATACTCAAGTCTTTACTCTACTTCGAAAATATTTACTACAAAATACAAACTCATTGGGTAACAAACTACAATTATTTAAACAAAAAACTTAATGTCTGTTCTTCTCAATCAATGGATTATGATATGTTCCTCAACAGGTACTATTCATATAATACAAATTTGCACTTTAGCATTGCTACAAACAAACAAAATGTAAAGAAACCGTGGATTACCAAAGCTTTTTTTGATAAAATAATTACCATATAAAAAGGCTTTGAAAAAATATTAACAATGTCCAACTGAAAACAACTGTATTGCTCGTAAATTTTTTTTATACCAGCTTACAAATGGTTAAAGCTTGCAAAATGTGAATGCGAAAATGCTTTATTAAATAAACCGCAAAGTTTTCTGTGCTAATAGCCAGCAGAGTGTCGGTATCCCTAGCTCACAACTCTGAAGGTTCACTGAGAAACCGCTAATAATATACACTTGCGGAAACTTTTTCAAAATCTTTTAATAACACAATATTCAATAATGCACCTTTTTCTATTCAGTATAATGGCCACTCTAGACTTTCCAGTGCTAATTTTTTCGAAAAATAAATAAATAAATAGACGAACTTGATAACTTGAAAAACTCATTAGTCGTTTACCTATTGATACAGCATCTGGCCCGGATCAAATTACAGCTAAACTCTTAAAAAAATTATTGCCACTCATAAATAATGACATCGTATTTTAAGACAGGTGTGTCTTACAAAATGAGTGGCTTCAGGCGTTAGTTACGCCCCTGTACGAATATAAATCAAGAGACAAGCTAAATCTGGCCAATTATACAGACTAATAAGTCTATCATCGATTAGCTGTGACCTTTTGGAAAAAGCTATTGTAAACGAACTAATTTGTTATTTGTGATCCAAAGGAATTGTTTCTGAAACAGCGCGGATTTATTCTGGAAGGTACTGGATATGTTGTGCTCGACAAATGAATGGATAAAGGTGTTTGGCACTAAAAATTCTCTAAAGATAGACTTTGATTTTAGTAAGGATTTTGATAAGGTTCCTCACAGGTTTTTAATTTATAAATAAATTAAAATTAATTGGTTTATCAGACCCTCTGTTGTCATGGATAAAAAGTTTTTTAGACAGTCGAAGTTTTGCGGTGAACGATAATAAAGATTTTTTCGAATCCAAGTTTTTAATAAGGCTCAGATCTATTCTTTACACCAATGGTCCGTTGTTTTCTCTTGGCACTTGCTATCGTATGCCAATTATACTTATAAAAATCTTTGGTAGTCAACTGGAAAAAAATTGCAAGCAAAATTGGACAATGTATTTGAATGAAGCATTCCTTTATTAATGAAAAAAGTAAAATGCACTACAACTACAATACTTTCATATAAAGATCTAGGTATGTCGTTACAAATTCTCTTTCTGGTCGGATCACTGTTGTATTTACCAAAATTGGTGTTTTCTTTTCGGCTTCAGAACTGGATGGAAAATAATACATGGTGAGTCTGCCAAATAAAAAGGAATAGCGAAAAAATTCTATTGAAGATTTTCTTATATAAAGGTACTGCGGAGCATTATACTTATAAACTTTTAAATTTGAAGTGGTACATTACCAAGGTTGTCACAATTTTGACTAAGCTCGATATTTACACTTCTTACACATCAACATCCGTCATTTCACACTCGCAGTTAAATTTGAAAATATAGATCAACAAAAAGTAAAGTAAACCTTTTTTTATTTACGGGTATACAACAATCTATAATTTGAAAATTAGTTAAAACACTGTTTTAACATTTTTAAGGTTTAGATTGATGTTAATAGTTTTTTTATTTTCTAAACTTGAATAATTCCATGGTCATAACACTGCAGCACGTATTTGCGACCAAGGTTTTTACCTCCGCCATAATTTAAAAAAATATAACAATTTAATGATCATCATAGATTAATATCTATATTTTCGAAAACTGGTTAGGCGTTTTATAATACGCCTAAATTTTTCAGTTGCATTATAAAAAACCGACATTTATTCATTTATTTACAATTTGCTCAGTTGTTTACAATATGACTAGGCTTTTTATAATACGCCTAATTTTACAATTAGCCTACGACAGATGCACATGCAGCACAGACGGAATAATTTTACCCAACATTTCAGGATCTAAACAGATTTAGGACCGGTTTACAGAAAGTGAAATTAAAATTTAATTCAAAGTTAAACTAATTCAAATTAAGTTGCTATTTAAAATGCATTAACAAATGTCTAGTTAATCGCAATTAAAATTTTATTGCAATTAAAATGTTCTGTAAACCGGCTCTTAATATTAAAACACTACACATTAAACCACTATCACAAGTTGTGTTTAATAAAACTTTAAAAAATTAACGTTACAAAAAATAAACTCCAATTTTACTGACGTTTGTGAAATTTTTACTTCTTAAACCGAGACCCATGTTCTGGATAGGGCTTCGACGTGGGGACGCTGGGGAGCGTGGTGGCATCGAAAAAGTATTTGGGTAAAATCACCCGAAGTTTAAAATTGCAAGCTAAAGGCGCACACGTTTAAAACGTGAAGAGGCTAAACTCATACGCCGTTAAAAACTTGTGGAACTAAAATAGTAAATAAGTAAAAACGAAATCGACTAAAATGGTTCATTCATAAAAACGAATAAACTAAAACGTTACATCGTTAAAAACAAAAATCTCTGAAAACGCACATCATCAAAAGTACACGAAAGTAAAAAATTACAAAATTGAAAAGTTGGTAAAGTCGATGATATCCTGGTTTATTTAGTTTAACTACTACCGCATAGGTGTCGCTACAGATGTTGTCTAAATACGGAAAAACACAAAACTTCTATTTATTTTATTTTTACAAAGTTGAAGACCTCGACGAAAGAAGTGTATCAAAATGTAAATTGTAAAATGTAAATTTGGAAAACAAATTTAAGGTTTAAATTTCAATACGTAAATAGTACTTTAATATGAAGAAATTAATGATAATGATCGAAAAATCAAGGTCGGTGAAGAACGACACACGTTACACTTCTGTTTACTGCAAAGGCGCACACCGGGCCGAAGCCAATTTTGTAATTTTTAATATAATACATACAAAACTTTATGCACTGACCGAGCTTTTTAATTCTTATCTCAAAGTTTCAGCGGCTGAAACTGTCCATCACATTGCACTAAAATCAGTTAATCTGATTTCAATTTTTTTAAAATGAGTTTGAACGATTGTTCGTCAAACAAAGAAAATTTGATGGCTAACGAAGCCGAAACTAACGGAATAGCTTGAGACAGCAAGAATCTGTAGCTTAGTGTGTGAAAAATCTAAATTTATTTACGAGAAAAGCTAGTGTGAGTACAAAACGTGTAAATTTGACTGATTGACCGATAATAAATTTTTCGAAAAAATGTTACATGGCCTCTTTCTGCACCGAGTAGTCAATTTATTCTCATTCAGCAATATTGAAATGTTATTTTAAACGTTTTAAGACATGGGAAGTTTCAAAATTTTATATAGTTACACACTTTTTTTTAAATTTTCATTCGTTAAATAGCATAATTGTTTATAGTATAATAAAGTTTTGACAACGTAAAACATTGTATATATTAAGTATCAAGAACGGTAAGGAAATTTTACCGAACGAAGACAATTGTTTGAGATCGGCAGTCTTTAACGTTCGTGATGCTTTATGGCGTTTTTGTTCACGATTTTTTATTTTTTTTAAAGATTTATTAAATAATGTTGAAATAACTGTCAAGACAGCAAATTATGGTTCCGGGTTGCTACGTCCAAGACGTCGACAAAATTACTTATCGACGTCTTAGGACGTATCAACTAGTAAACCACGTACTGTCTTGGAAACAGGCCTAGTAAACAATCAAATAGAGCTTAATCGTGCAAAAAAGATTTTTTTAACCGGCCGACGAAGACTTTTTTTATGGGTCATGATCTTGAATGAAATAAGTTTTTATTAGATAAATCGAACGTTTTTTATTATATGTGATAACAAATATTAGAGAATTTGGGACCTTTCACTGCTCATTTTCTTTAAAAAGCACAAAAAAAACAGCACCACTTTCAATTAAATAGATAGGAATGAAAATAATAAACAGCAACTACGCAAGCCTTAGTTACCATACCAAAGCACACCACTTAATTAATTTTACGTAAAGATTCGAACGAAACTTTAATTTTGGTAATTTTTCACAGTTTCACACAAAATTTTGTATGCCATATAGCCGTGAACTGTCTTTTTTAATTCCAATAATTATTTTTCTTAGTTCACGGCCTTGTAACATAAATAACTATTACAATTTTGTTGTTTTAGAGAGCTGGTACCAAAAAGAGTTTGTATGTAACACTTTCGCAAAATAGTTTTAGCGGATTTAAATCCAAATATGGTAGTTTTGCATCGACGTCCCCTGAATTAGTGAATATACCGAAAATACGGTCGCGAATTTGCTGCCTGTCAACTTAAAAATTTTCGCAAAATGTTCCGTCAAATAATGAGTATTAAGACATCGCACACGAAGACGTTGCGTTAGTTAGTAATGCGTACTATATATGTCTATTAAAAACTTTTCAAATCAAAAACGGTTTACGATGGGATTCCAAGTACGGTGAAAAAAAAATTCTTTATGGGTCGACAACCTAGGTCTAAATTACGAGAGCAACAACCACTTGTTGAAATCGAGCAAAAAGAAGCCTGATTTGGGTTGACACCTTAAGGTGTTTACTTTAAATGCGTTGTACAAAATTTGTCACGTGTAGAAAATGCGTAAATTTTTTGAAAATTAACTAAGATTTGAGCGGTGTTGATATTGATGTTTAAATAGGATGAAAAGTAATTGGCTTAATATTGCTTAAATAATTGTTTTAACTTCACATCATGTAATTTTTTAATGGGAGAATTCTGTTAGAAAAGAAAAACTTCAATATTGATTGAAATTAAAACCCTACCATAAATTAAAGGTTGAAATAGTTATTTATCTAACGAGTTTGGAAATTGCTATACAAACAAGTTAGGTACAATATGTTTTGTAACGAATATCTCAAAAAAATTAAAAATATTTTTATCTTACAGGTGCAGTTGTTTAGGTACATTGTACCATTGTTTTTGGTGACACAAGATAGATTAAGCTGACAGTTCTACTCACAAGTTAGTAAATCTGGGGAAAACTGAGGAAAACAATGAGACTGTTTATTTCATATTTCAACTACAGCAACATACTTACTTGAATTTCTTGGATTTTTTTACAATGCACCTGTAAGATAAAACGTCTTATATCACACGTGATGGGAATGCCATTATAAAGCTCTTAAGAAGCGTCCCACTCGTGCGCAAGCGTTTTCGTGGATCAAAATTTTCACTCGCATTTCTATTACTTGTATAATATACTAATTTTTTGCTAATTTAGTTCTTTTTGCTGATGGTTAGTAACAGGTAAAACAATCACCAAAGTGACATGAACTGTCATTTATCATGAATAAAATTATCGTTTCCATCTTAATGGTAGTGATATCCAACCTATTAAAATGTGCGGCCGGGTGATTTGAAAATGTCTTGCCAATAAACCCCAGCACTTGGGATCGGTAGGTACTTCAGCCGCAACCATCTGTGGCATTAAACTATTTAGTCGGAAACTTGAGGACACACCATATTTTTAGTTTTCAACTTGAAGAATACAATTGCTTAAAATAAGATTTCATTTGATGTTTTTAGTAAATTTTAAAGTCATTATGGTGACGAAATGCGTAGTTGATGCAACTACTAATAAAACTGATTCCATTTACAATTGTCATTTAATTTAATTTAATTTAATGACATTTAATTTGTACATTGACAATAAAAATAACAAAAAATATAAGTTTTCTTGTTATTTGCTGATTCCAAGGGTTGACTCGAATACAACTGCTTAAAAGATCTGATGTTTCTAGTAATTTTAACCGTCAAAACCTTTTGTCGATGAAACCAATTTCAATAAAGTTGCTATTTAATTCGCATGGCGAAATAAATTTGTTCTCCCTATGGTATTCAGCCAAAACTAATTGCATCTCTTTTTGTAACAAAAACCCAAATACGATTACCGAAGTGAAAAACTGTAAACAAATTTCTGCTAAAATTTGCAAATAAAAAACCATAGTTTTGTATAAAAATAGGTAAACTTTTTTAAAAATACACAATTCACTAACAAGCCCTTGAGAGGCAATCAAATTTTTTAAATTAATTAATTAATTCAATTCTTTTAATTCGAGGTCAACTTTATTTCACAATAAAATTTAAACGACACCTCCATTAGGATTAGAAATAGAAGTATTATTGGATTAGCGGTTCATTAATATATAGTGATTTTTAAAATTACTATGAACATTATTAAATTAAATCTTATTTTAAACAGTTGGAAATTGAAAAGTAAAATTATTTCGTGTACCCAAGTTTAGTTTATTGCCACAGATGTGTGCGGTCGGAGTACCTATCGATCCCAAACCGAGGTTTACTCATGACATTATCAAATCACCCTAGCTATTGTTGCAAAGTAAAAAACACTGCAGCGCGGGAAAGTTCGTTTCCCACACGATGGAGATAACCGGGAAATAGCTATCTACAAGCTATGAGAACAAAAATGATTTTTTTGCACCATTGAGCTCTATTTGATTGTTTACTATGCCTGTTTCCAAGACAGTACGTGGTGTTTACTAGTTGCTACGTCGAAAGGCGTCAGTAATTAAATTAGACGTCGTTGAGTAAATTTGTCGACGCCTTGGGCGTAGCAACTGGTAACCAGAACCTGCTGTCTTGACAATTATTTTGATGATATTTAATAAATCTTTAAAAAATTTAGGGTTCGTGCAAAAAACGCCATAAGCATCACGAACGTTAGGGATTGCCGATCTCGGACAATAATTGGAGTCATCGCAATGCTCCTCCAAACAATTGTCTTCGATCGGTAAAACTCTTGATATTTAATATACTAGTTAGTGTTAAATAAGCATTGCGTATCTTTAATAGAAAGGTTGGCTTGCACTAGCGTCTGGCCCGTGCCGGTCTACAAATGTTCGATCAGTCGAAATGTTGCGAGCGAGGTCGGAACAGTACGAACGGAGACCATAACGGACTTCTCATTTCAGCTGGGCATATTGGAATAGTGGTTTTTATGGAAATATGTTGCGCGTGGCTGGGGCTTCGCCCCAGTTAACTAAAAGGAAACAAACCCCACGACCAATTAAACTCGAAAACGTGGAACTCGAAACGTGGAATAGTGTTTTTTTATGGAGCTAGGGTGGCGTACAGTTCATAAACATAAACACTATTCCACGTTTCGAGTTCCACGTTTTCGAGTTTAATTGGTCGTGGGGTTTGTTTCCTTTTAGTTAACTGGGGCGAAGCCCCAGCCACGCGCAACATATTTCCATAAAAACCACTATTCCAATATGCCCATCAATGCCGATTGTTAATGTAATTATTTTTAAAATACTCAGAAAACTCTTTAGACTTAACCAGCCCAGCTGAAATGAGAAGTCCGTTATGGTCTCCGTTCGTACTGTTCCGACCTCGCTCGCAACATTTCGACTGATCGAACATTTGTAGACCGGCACGGGCCAGACGCTAGTTTGGCTTGCGCTCAGACTGAAAAAAAAAGAAATAAAATATGATTTTTTAATAAAAAAAACATATGAAATACAGATAAATTCCTAACGAGTATAAAAATAAACATAATGCATATAAAGTTAAACAAAATGAATATAACATAAAAACAAAGATTATAAGAAAAATTAACATGTCATAAATACTGGGGGTTGGTACTTCAGCGCCAAATTAACACTAACACTATCCCATCCTCGATCGATCACTCTAGGGTGGTCGACTCCTCAGATGATTAGGACCAAATGGTCACCGCGACCCCAGTTAATTCAGCGTCCTATCTAAAACAGAACAGACCAATGAACCACATTGACCTCAGGTGGTGGATGTGGTAATCCTGCGACCGCTCGCTCAATTGACACAGACGTCCCAGACCAAAACGCTGGCGGAACTACGAACATGGCCAATCAGCGATAAACGGGGCGATTCCCTCGAATCAATCAATAAAAGATGGGGGTGAAGCTGAAAAATAATAACAATTTTTAGTTTACATCGAAAGTCAAAACCACTGTTATTAATTCCAACGGATTAAATGCCTTACCCATCATATTTCTAATTTAAATGTCGGTCACTGAACTGTACAAATTAGGACAAAATCTCACTTATACAGGGTGATTTAAAAGGGTCGTATAATTTTTCGTAGGGTTATTAAAGACGTTCAGTTAAGCACGAAAATGAAGTGAGATTTTTTTAAGCAATTTTTTTTACATATTTTGTAATTTGTTTTCTTCAGCAACGGTATCGATTGTTGCTTTTTTGTTTTTTAGGATGTCTATTTAACAAGTTTTTTAATAGTTTTGCAGGACATTAGACATGAATTGATGAATTTGTTCAGCAGGAATTTATTTAATGTTGCAAAAGCTGATATTTCTGCTAACTAAAATCAAACGGCTATTTGTGTATTAAGAGCGCAAAGAAGCATATTGTCGATTGAGAGAATGTTGACGCGCGAGGAAGTTTCCCGAAAGCAACAGTGTACATTTGCGCTCGCAACACACACAAGACTTTTTTTTTCAATTGCAAGCATTAAGAATATACCAAAATATTTAGGACAAAACCATGAAATAATTTATAAAATTAGAAATTATTTATTTTCTGTTACTACAGTTACCACAGCTAGTTACATAAATCATTGGACATTTGATTTCAATAAAAAATGGGAGAGCGACCGTTTTTTTCATTTGGTCGCTTTAAAGCGACAAAGTGACAATTTTGAGAAAACGGCAACTTTGCGTTGCTAATTCGAAGCGCAAATATTTATTTTGGTTAGCGGTTATAGAATTTTTTTTATCTGAAGCATCCAAAAATTAACTTAAAAATTTAACTTTGAAGAGCTATACAGTGTGTTCGGTAAATGGACTACCATCTGTTTCCATTTCAATTGTAAATTTAATATTCTTGTGAAGTGAATCTAAAGTATGAAGGAAAATAACTAAGTTTGATATTGTACCTTTAAACAAAGAGATGACGTCATCGATGTATTTATACTAAAAGCAAATGTGATTAGAAGAGATAGGTAAATTTAAGATTTTTGTTCTGTAAGGTTATTCATAAATAATTCTGATAAGTTTTTCTGAAATTGTTTTACTATCTGAGTTCCTGAATGAATGTAAATAAATGGCAAGTTATAATTTGTTACAAGTAAATAGTTAAATTTACCCGGAGGAGCCGTCACTGGTATATTCTGTATGATCATTGAGCAACTCCTGTAGTGTCAACTCCCAACCTGAACACGTGTACTATCTTCCTATTTTATTGTAGTCTAGGGGTCCATGGAATTGTCATTTCACTGGTTTAACAAGCACATTGACTAACCACGGTGGTTTATTTATTAGCGTTACAACAGAAATCCAATCAGCATGTGCTGACCATTATTTTGTTACCTGTGTGTTGCCTGACCTTTATTTTCTGGCTCTTTCAGTGAATTTTACCAGAAGTTTTGATTCGTTCTTATCAGCTCTAACAAAAGATCTGAAATTTACAAATTATAAAAGAACTTTATTTATGGAAACCTTTTTTCTTCAATTTTTTAATTTTTTTTTATATTCACTGATTAACATTTACTCAGAAAAAAGGTCTGACACGTAAAGAAGATCTGTTTTTACATAGCGAGGTCTAAAATTAATTAAAGCACTGTGCTCTTGAAAGAACCCATGTTTTATTAATTTGACTTGGATTTTTGGGCGCTTGGGATGAGTTCGAAATTGGTGGATATAAATTTGACATTGGTTGTCTTTATTTACAACGTTTACCTCAGGCTGTGGAGCAGTTAATGATTCCTGTTTTCCTATTTTGAAAACTCTGGAGCTACAAACTTATTGTATTAATTTCTTTAGTTTTCATTAGTTTTTAATATTTCTATGTTTTACAGTAGGCAATCGTTCTCCAAGAAACGATAATTAGTTATTTTTAAATTTTTTATCAGACTTCAGCAGTTTTTTTAATTTAAAAAAATTAAAATTTATTAAAAAAATCTCAATGTGTAGATGTGCCAACGCTGGGAATTATTTTCTAGGAAACCTTTTCAAAAGTAATTTAATTTTATTGTTGATCAAATTTTATTGCGATCATGACTGTTAGACAACGTTGCCACATATCATTTATCTAAACTTCATTACTTATCAATATCTTTAATACAAAGAATTGTTTTAGTATTTTTACCTTTATATGTAACCAGTTCTCTATCACACACAATTGAGTTGGTGCGCCACTTTTTGAGCACGCTGTATAGTTACGGCGTTAATAAATAACTTGAATAATTTGATAGCACTATATGCGTTTCTGTTACACCCACGGATGATCTGGTGTAAGTCCTCGACTTCTGATATGATAAGGATGTGGTGGTTCCTCTTGGTCTGGTTCCCCTAATGACTCTTCTGTCTCGAAAGTGATTTCAAGTGGAGGGTCCATTAAGTTATCTCATTCCAATTCTGGTATGGATGAAGTTTCCGAGGTCTTTTCTATATGGTCATTCATCTGGTCTCTCAATGGGTACCAGAGATAGTATAAAATTACTCCGGAACCTCAAATGGTTCGTTGTCAGCAATTTCCTTTCTACTTAATGGTCTTCCAGGGGTACTTTGATTCTTCTGTTTCATTTTCAGCATTATTTATCCAAAGTTTAAGACGACCATCGTGAACCAGCATTTCCTTGTTTTCTCCGATTTATTGGATGCGTTAATTTACAGGTCCAATTTGTGCCATTATTCAAAAAAGTTCTTTTTACTTAGGGTAGAATTTAGCAGCTAGTTTCTTCCTCTGTGGTGCCTGAATGTATACACTTGATCTCCTACCTTGTGATCTTGAATTTTTTTTCATTTATATAGCTTTATCCGATCTTCCCTTTCTTGGTTTGTTAGTTCTAAATTATAGGACGCGTTTTTGTAAAGCTTTTCAAAAACGCGGTATCAGTTCTTCTGGATGGTATTCGTCAACATTAAAACGGACTCTATCAGGTTTAATAATTGACAGGAGCAACAAATCCATATCTCTTCCATACATCAGGTTTGGTGGCTTGATGAATCGTCATGCCATCATGACAAAAATCAAGATCTCATCCTAATCATCATTTTCATACGAAACGTTGTGGGAGAGCATTGTCTTCAACACATGATGCATTCTTTCAATCACCCCGTTGGTAGTTGGGCGGTAAGGACTTGTTTGGATTTTCTCAATATCCACGCTTTTACAAATCTCATAAAACATCCGTGACACAAATTGCGCTCCGCAATCCTTTAAGAGATATCTGGGTGCTTAATGGCGAAGGACAACATTCCTTATTGACAAAAGCTTTTTCCACAGTCTCTGCTCTAATATCCGGAAGAGCTTCACATTCTTGTCAGATAATCCATGATTGTTAGGATGTATTTGTGCCCGTGACTTGTCAAATTAAGTGGTCGTACGATGTCCATAGAAACAAGTCCAAAAGTGCATGATGGTACTGGTACAGTTTGAAGTTCTGACGGTTTTTGTGGGTGTTTTTTTCTAATGTTACATGAGTGGCATACTTTACAATATTTTCGGATTACTTGGGTCATTCCCCTCTAATAGCTGTTTCGTTTAACGAGTTCTATGGTCTTCTTTCTGTCACCATGTGCCATAAAGTTGAATCGTGATTCAGCTGAATTTTTCTCTGCATACGTTTTGGTACTATGAATTTATCTTGTCGTTTGTCTCCTGCTCGTTGTTTGTAGCAAAGTACGTTTGGTGTCTTACAGAATCTTTCCTGTTGTGATTAAACCTAAACTTCAAAGTCATCTCGATTTTTCAAAGTTTCTTCAAGATCATAGATAATTGGTGCACATTCTGGGTATGGTTTATCTTGGTCAATCAAATTTACAGTCAACTCGTCTTCAGGGCAACGGAGTCGTGTAAAGTCACCAACGCGATGTCGTTTTCCTGGTCTATATTATAAGTCGAAGTCATATTCTGCGAGACTCAAGGGCCCATCTTACAAGTCTTGAACTTGGATTTCGGATGGTTACGAGATATTTCAACGGTAGGTGGTCAGTAACGATAGTGAATATTGGTCCCGTTAAATAATTTCGGAAGTACTTTTGCTGGCCATACGTAGATAAAGCTTCGCGTTTTATGGTACTGTATCGAGTCTCAGCATCATTTAAAAGATAACTAGCGTAACAGACTAAATGTTCAATTTCATATTGTTGTGACAGCATGGCACTGATTGCATTCAATTCCAGAAGCGTGTATTAAAAGCCTTAGTTAGCTTGTTTTTCTATCCTTTTTAGTGAGTTCCGTTAGTGGCTTCACTATTTCAGGAATAAATCTTCTATAAAAACCACAAAGTCCCAAAAAGGATCTAATTTCCTTTGGATTTCTTGATATAGTAGAAGTCTCTACAATTCACGTTTTCTCTGGGTCTGTGTTTACTCCATCAGTGGTTATAATAAGTCCCAAATACTTTGCTTTCTTTATATAGAAATTGCAGTTTGTCGGATTTAATTTTTAAATTGGCTTCTCTCATCGTGTCAAAAACGTTTCTGGAGTTTTTCTGGATGTTTTTTCTCAAGGTCCCAAGAGCACTGAATACTATCACATCATTGAGGTACACTAGGCATTCAGCTCCAACAAGTCTTAGAAAGACTGAGTACATCAGTCTATGCCATGTGCTTGGTGCATTTCTCAGTCCCATTCTTTTGAATTTATAGTGACTTGTGGGTGTGCTAAAAGCACTGATTTCTCGAGCGTCTGGGTGTAGGTAGTTCAACTTCGAAATAACCGCTAGCCATATCCATTATGGAACAAAACATGCTCCTGACAACTGATCAACGGTCTCCTGAAGAACCGACAGGTGAAAGAAATCCGTTTTTGTTATCCTTTTTAATTCTATATAGTCTGCACAATCGAAATTCCGGTTCCTCTCCTGGCTGGCAACTTTAACAACGAAACGGACAGTGATGGGAGTGATACCAGTAATGGCATCCATACTGCTAATGAGTTTCTTAGTGAATCAGATGAAGAGGGGCCGATCAGGTCAGCTGGCAGAAGGGGTAGTAATGACTTTGGTCATCCTAATAGCGTACCCGACATTAGCCCCTGTCCGTCGTGGTAGTAGAATTTAGGACTCCTTGGACTTTTTGTAATTCTAGATAGGCCAATCAAGTATAGACAATTTACGGGCCACGTTGAATCCAGGAGAAAACAGAAGACGGAAAAGGCTGGAAAACTCCCAAGGAAGTTTTTCGTTGGAAACAACGGAATGATAATAGGATATAACATTTGCCAGATTGATGTAATGGGAATTTATGAAGGGGTAGTAATCAACTTAATCGGAGTTTTTTTGGTGGCTCTGGGATACCCCACCTAGGGAATAATTCTTCTTCTGGTTTTTGGAATGTTCAAAAAGAAAAGAGAAATGAGGGAGGAGTCCTTATTCAATCACCCAGGCGAGATTAAACTGGTTGAGTTCTATTAAGACCTTATTCTCGGAAGACTGCACGTCGGATGGGAGCTTTAATTACTAGGGAGTTTTGCACATCTAGAAACACGTAACCAGAAGAGAAGAACTAGAACATGAAAGAGGAGAACTTCTGAGTTACATCTTCAGCGATCCTCTTTTAGACGTGGCTAAATGCTATCGGCCGAGACCTAGGAGGTGGTGGCTTACGCCACGTTGACCCTAGATGGAATTTGTGAAACGACTGTTAGGTCCATATTGGAGAAGATTGACTGTCCCAACGGCACCCTACTTATGGCTATGAATATTGTATATCTACCGGTGAGAATGAGTGGAGCCCTCATCTATGTTATTCGAATAAGAGAGTTCCCGTTGGATTGGTTGGGTATTGGTGCTTTATTGGGGACGGTGTGTTTAGCAACTTCCTTGTAAGGGAGCCACAGGAAGTTGTCGGACTAGAGAAGGAGTTGAAAATAGGAAGATACTACCTCAGAAGACATTGCGTGCGGTTCTGGTAAAACTAGATGAATAATCCCAAACTGGTGCAGGTCAAGCAAGAAAAGCGTAGATTGTGTATGTTGGCCCCGACCAGAGTTATCGCCCGAGAAATGGGAGGCATCGGCTTCCTCGTGAGAAGAATACTCCAGTCACATCCCTGTGTAAAAGTAAAGGTAACGTGTCATGAGACTACCTGTCACTTCTAACCGGCTGCCACCTTAGGATTGCTCAAAAAAGGAGAAGGCTTTGCTGAGAGAAGGAAGATGGGCATGATTGGAATAAGTGCAACCACCTTCGACAGAACGAGACGAGAGAGCAACTTCTCAATAACCAATTACGAGGAGAACGAGAACAATTATCTCGATGATCTTGAAAGTGAGAAGAAAACAATGATATTTGTTGAAAACAGAAAAAGAGTGGATGACAAATTAAAATTGGACATTTTGGAGAGGTACCCCGGAACGGAGGTGTCGATATTTAGTCGAAGCACTTATGAGGCAAACTATAGGAGAGCTCAGGAGATGGTAAGGGGTGTTATCCTACCGACTGCGACAAATTGTCTGTGGCGGGTTTTTAAGTTTTTCCTGAAAAACGAAATAATTGACATTTCAATTTTTTTTGGTCGAGCGGGTTCCAACAACAGAGCGATTAAAATTTATTTAGCGTAAGATGAGTCAGCCCTAACTTGTGAGATCACCGAATTATAGTCCAAAATAATACTCAAATAACTCTAAAATTAATATATTGAAGGAAAACCTAAATGTGAGAAATTGTCATTCGTTGACAAAATACCGATTTAAATAACACTTTTGAATCTTTGGTGTAAGAGGTTGAAAATTAAAAATTAACAACGAACGAGCAATCCTAATATGACTTTAACGTCTTCATATCTTTAGATAAAAATAAGCCGAGTCGCATTTTAAAACAATGTGGAAGTATTACATATCGCAATAAACGGAACAAAATGTGAAACGGAACAAAATATGGTGACGTCTCTCCTGATCGAAGTTTTCATGCACGTGTCAGGGTGATCCTTCGAGCAGGATGAGAATGTTTATAATAAAAATTTAAACAAATATACTGACATGGCTTTGCACTAAATGATGATCTAATTCGGCTCTCTTCTGCTCTAATTCGTACGAAACATTATAATTTAGTCTCTTTCCATAGTATTTTGAAAAATAATGACGTCACAAAAGACATGAGTTTTTTAGCTTGTCACATAACTATAGGAACTCCAAACAACCGAGTCAATTAAGAAAAGCGGCACAGCGCATCAGAATTACAGAGTTCATAAACACCTAAATATTTTTGAGCAGAGAGAGTATTTGAAATTATCATACAATGATTTTTTATTTTGACTAATCATTTTTGCTGTTATTTTTAAACAATTTTTGTTGTTGTTTTTGAATTAAAAGCTTTTTAGCGTTATTTAGATGGAATTGTAACTTAAACCTTATAGAATTCACCAATGGCGTTTACAGAGGAATATTTCTGAACAGTGTACAAACTTTGATTTTAATTGAAGATGGTGAATTTATGCGCTTTATCTATGACTTTTATGCGTTCGCTAACTCAAACCATTGCGGAACCGTTCTTTAAATAAATGCACTTTTTCTCAGGATGGCACATTCCCGCAAAATTCAAAAATCCTTTTTACAGAAATTGAATATTTTGTATTTATCCATTTTTCAATTTGTTTTTATCTAGGTGTTAGTTTTTCGTATCCATTGATTCTATGTCGAAAAAAAAGTGATTTTTTTGTGTCTGGCCATCCTTCTGACCGGTTAGTTGCATAGGTCAGCTGATTTCATAGATTATAATTAATCTATGAAGTTAAGCAGCTCTGACCCCGGTCATTCCTTGGATGGGTGACCGGATAATGTAATGCCAAAACATCGCAACTAACTCGTCTTTTGGAGGAGACGTTAAGCCGTCGGTCCCGGTCACTACTAGTGGTCGTTAGGTCAGGTCAGAGGCTGTAGATGCGACCTGAAAACTCTGGCACTTGGGTGATGGCATTACCACCATACGCATATTTATATTTTTTTTTCTGACCGGTTTTTCTGCGAACCACAATAACTCTTCATAAAGTAAATATATTTCGATGAAATTTGGCGAGTAGGTGTCCCTCAGCCGTGTTAAAACCGTGTTTTTGATCGCCGAAAACACCTGATCTCACCCAAAATGTAAAAATCATCCAAGTGCGATCTTGCGTCAACAATTAATTTATCAAACTTGGACAATCCACTTGATTCAATTTAGTTTAATTTATCAAAGACTGCGATTCTCAAAATATTCTAAAAATGCCAACACCAAAGGTTAGCGAGGAGCAAGTGTTAATAGCTATCTTCAAGATCGTATGCAGGAGGAAAAACTCACTGTGAACTGGTTGCAAACGATAGAAAAATTAATAAGCAGGGCGTTTAAAGTATTGTTAAGTTTGTCGCTATTACCCATTGTATACGATCCAGATTTTTGGCCACAAGGACTTGTTGTCAAAAATTTATTTTCTGAACGACCAAGAGCAAAGAGACAAAACAATAACCTTGCCAAAGGTTATTTAAGTTAGGAAATTTCAGGTTATGAAATCTAGAGAAGACAATATTTCATAGAAATATATAGAGTATCTCTAATAAGTGCGATAGTGTTACAACATTTCTTAAATTGCAATGACGTAGGAGTATTATGCTTTGTAGAAACTTGGTTGACATAAGAAATTATTGATACAGTAGTTTTTAAAGGGTATAAGTTAATTACACTCTTTTGTAGAGAGCTCAAAAAAGGTGGAGGAATAAGTAGTATTTATGTGAAAAAAAAATGTGAATGTCAAACCGTGTAAAGTGAATAGCTTAGAATTTGAGGCAGAGTTTTCAGCGATAGAGATTGTAGATTTAGATATAATCCTTTTATGCACTTATCGCTCTCCTTCAGGGAAAATCAACAATTATTTCAATACACTAGTTAACAATTTAGTTTTTTTTTCATGCGAAAAAAACATACTTGTTTTAGGAGATTTTAACATAAACTATAATGTAAGTAGCAAATATTCTATCACCTGTAAAAATACATTTACGTCATATGGTCTTTATAAATGTAAAAATATAAAAATCGATTAAAATCTAGAAAACCTTTTTGGGTGGAAACGTTTAACATCGAAAACTTTTTCATCATTAATGAGTGGCGCAATATATGGTCTAATATCCACCTGTTCAATAAAGATTTAATAGAAGATCCATCAAAAAGGGTACCTGGAATGGATCAACCACGGTGGGTCTGGGTGAAATTAAACAGACTAGGAACTGGCCATGCCAGATGTAAGTCAATGTTGTTTAAATGGAAGGCTACAGAAAATCCGTATTGCCAATGTGGCCACGTGGAAGAAACAATTCAACATCTTGTTGAAGAATGCCAAATTACAAGTTTTCAAGGAGGCTTCAATGAAATCCATCAACTGTCGCCACAAGCTAAAACTTGGTTATCTACTATAAAAGTTTTGTGATTTCTTCTACATACAATGTACTATTGTCCTTTTTTTTCTGTCATACGAAAATATATATATATATATATATATATATATATATATATATATATATATATATATATATATATATAAATGTATTAAACAAAATGCTCGAGTAACTTCTGCAAGTGAAACAAGAATAGACAATATTTTTGCGAATGTAAATAGCAACCAACTAACAACTAAAGTTTTTGACCCTTATAGTAAAAAAGTAAAAAAAAATTCAAGCAAAAAATACGTAATCTTATATAATGAATCCAAGAAAGATTACAACGCAGTATAAGTTGTTGTGAGGGTGGTCGAGCAGTGGTGGGTAGTATTGAAACACAGTTGATAATACGGTTAATATATTAATAAAACGAGCAGAAAAGAATAGGAAACAATAACCGAGAGTTGCGAGTCTACATGTCGGCGACTACACATCGACACTTACTTCCTCTCTAGGATCTTACATCTCAAGTTGAACATGCGTATTAACAATAAGTACTCGTAGGGCACAAATTCGCGACTGAATACAATGTAATTCCCAACACTCCCCCGTATTCTGCCGGAATTTGTTACATTTTTTTTTAAACAACTTACATTAATTAGAGTACATCAGAACAAAATACAAGAAACAAACAAAAAAAAATTACACAGTGGGACTAATGAACAACATTCCCAAATTCAAAACAAAAACATTAAATTTCGCATAACATAATGCTTTAGTAAACACATCGGCGACTTGTTCAGTCGATGGTACATATTTCAAGACAATATCTCCATTCTCATATTTCTCACGTACAAAGTGATATCGGACATCGATATGCTTAGTGCGTTTATGATACATTGGATTTTTAACAAGCTTAATCGCTGATTGGTTGTCAACGCACAAAGCGACACCACCGCACTTTTCACCCACTTCACTTAAGAGGCCACTTATCCACACTGCTTCCTTGGTAGCTTCCGAAGCTGCCACGTACTCGGCCTCCGTTGTAGATAGGGAGTTGCACCTTTGACGACGACTACACCAGGTGATGGCGCCGTCTCCCAGTTTGAAAACGAAGCCGCTTGTCGACTTCCTGGAATCGATGTCGTTCGCATAATCGGCATCCGAGTATCCGATGAGTTTACCGGAGTTGTTGTAGAGGATTCCCAAGCTCCTTAGTCCCCTTTAAATATTTGAAGATCCGTTTCACGGCGTTTACGTGAGCGATTGTTGGATTGTTTTGGTAACGACTCACTACATTTACCGCGTACATAATATCGGGACGCGCGGAAATTGCGGCGAACATTAAACATCCAATTGCTTCTCGGTAAGGAAATAGCACGTCATTGTTCTTGGGTTCGTTGGGATCGGATTGCGACAATATCTTTTCCAGACAAGTTTTACGTTTATTATTAAGAAGCATTTGGAAAAGTGGATTGTCTAAATATTGTTATGTACCGATGTACATAATCGATGTTATGTATCGATGAGATTTTGGGAATTTGTCTATGCATTTACAAGATACGTAGGTACTTGAATCCAAAATTGGGTTTAATTTTTAGGAAAGTTGAACTTGTGGCTGCTTGGCCGCCTTTAGCATCTACGTAAACTTCAGACTCTGTTTCAAATTATAAAGTTATTGGAATTGACGATTTTGTTACGTTTTTCACACGAGAAGGCATTCAATATAATTTTTTGGGAAATTTAAAAAGACGACGGGAAATATGAAGAATTCTTGATGGCTAAAGTAAGGGACGAGATGTTTAACTAAAAATTGTGACCGAAAGACAAGCATTTTTAGCAATGAAGCATGTTTTAAGTTATATATTTAATATTAAAATAAATATCGAAAAATTTCAGAAATGTGAACATTAATGTTTGTAAGTAATTAATTATTTTCTTTTTTTAAATAGTGAACCTAAAATTTGTACGTTTCCTACGTCCCTGGTTAAATTTGACGTAAAATTATATCATTTTATGCATTTGACAAAAATTATATCCTTGAAATTATTTTTGACATAAACCTCTGACATAAGTTAAAAAGAAAAATTTTATTAAAAAAAGAATTGAAATATATACCTTATTCACATAATACAAAATCGGCTCAATTCGACGTTCAGTCTCTCAACTCTCCCAATAAAGGAATGCTAATTTAGTTATGGTCTGTTTTTTTTATAAACAATTGTCAGTGTCAAAATCGGATATGAATGTGGGTCATATCGCCTTAAAAGGGAAAATTGAGAAAATTGATTTACATAACGTACCCGGATTAGGGTAAGCAATACAACTACTTTTGGTTCACTTTCATAAAAACCGTTGTGGTGGAATTGACTAACCTGTTACTATGACAACTCACAAGAGATTATACCAAGAGTACCCAATTTCCACCACAATAGTTTTTAAGATCGCCCATGTGTGGCAATTGTCACAAAAAACGTATGTCTCGGTTAACATTACAAAACAAAGACAGATGACAGCTCTCAGTGTTAGGTTAGGTGCAGACCACATAAGAAAATGCGGTCAAAAATTCACACGTAAAACTCAGATAATGCTTGCAGAGTAAATTCTTAGACGTCTGGATTCAATTATCATGATTTGCAATGTGATTTTTATCAAAAACTCTTAAATGCAAAAATAAAACAACATTTAGACAGTTGACAGCACACCATATGAACTAATCACGCAACCTACGTTTATGCTAGAAAAAGAAAACCACAGCAAACTACGACCGGAACAAATACTGAACACTTGTTATAAATTTCTTCAATTAAAGCCATACAACACTAATTCGATTGAATAAAGTAGTCCTTTGGTGTTTTTTTTTATTCTATCGGTGAAAAAATTTTACAAAAATTTCTCGATGTACCTATAAGAGGAAACGTTGTATTATACACGTAAAGAAAAGTAGGCATTATCTGCTCTGCACTCTTTTCAGACATCCATCACTCACAAATAATGAACAACTTTGCTTTACTTGTATAAAAAACTACTATTATTTATGAATTGCCATTTGTGGCGTCGTAAATTTAGGTGCCAATATGAACTGTAATACGTGGGGTACAATTGTAAAAGCTTTCGTTGGGATATTTCAATGCAAGCATCAATTTTTAGGGCATTTCACGTGAAGCGGACAACGAAAAAAAATTGACAACCTGAAATTCTGTCATATTCGGAAAAATATTTTCCTAGAAAGCATGATTGTAAATATATATTACGTTTTTATGAATATTTCAGTTCAATTTGGAAACTGTTTTGGTATCCAATTTCAAACGTGTTTCGTGGTAAATTTTAAATCTTTAAATTTTAGGGTGTAAACTCTATTTACTTTAAGCTATTTTTGTAATAAAAACGGTCCATGCTACTAAAATTTGGATTTAAAACTTAATTTTAGGTTATCTACATCAAAAAATTTTTAAATTGCAAATTTGATTTTAGAACTAAAAAAACAGTGAATTTTCTGTGTAAAGCACCATTTTAAATCTTAAGCTATATTTTGTGTAATTACTAATTAGAATAACACTTTACAAAAACATTATGCTTAATATTTGGTCAACTTTTAGAAGCCAATAACTTTTTAAAGATGTCGCTCAGAAAAAAATTATCACGTATTTACATTCATACCTTTTAGGAGAACAACTGCAACCGTATTTCAAGTTTTCGAATTTTTTTGGGTTGTTCGCTTCACGTGAAGTGAGAGCAACCTGTAATAATGTCATCGATATAAACATCGTTAACCAGGACTTCGGAAGCGGGAGGAAATCGAGTTTTTTCCAGAGATTCAAGTTCGCCTAATGTGCGAATTGCCAAAAAGGGAGAAGACGACACTCCGTAGGTAACGGTATTTAACTGATATTCCTGAACGGGTTCCTGTGGGGAGTTTCTCCACAAAATTTTCTGAAATTTGCAATGTTTAGGAAGAATCAAAATTTGACGATACATCTGTCGTATATCTGCGGTGAACACGATGGGATGAACTCTAAAGCGTGAAAGAATAGTCAAAATGTCCTTTTGAAGTTTTGGACCTACAAATATACTATCATTGAGAGATTTGCCTTCTGACGAAGGACAGGAGGCATCGAAAACTACGCGAGAAGTGCTAGGACTATCAGCCTTTATAACACAGTGGTGGGGAATATAATATCCATCCGACGAATTTCCATTTGTAAGGAGCTGCATGTGGCCAAGATCTAAATATTCGTTCATAAAGGCCTTATAGTCTTCGTAAAGCAAGGGGTTTTTAATGAGACGACGCTCGATTGACTGAAGTCTCCGAAATGCGTTAGCGAACGAACCGGGAAAAATAAGATCGTCTTCTTTAAACAACATGGGAACGACAAATCGACCAGAATTACTACGATAAAATAGCGACGCAAAGTTATTTTCTGCTAATTTATCTTCGGGTGGCATCCAAGAGTTTGACGATGTTTTCGAGAGGTATTGTGTCGAATGATTCGATTGTTGCGCAAAAACTATTAACCGAAATTGACCTATAAGAATCCAACCAAATTTTGTGTTCATAGCGGTGGGAACGTCCGAATTTCCGAGAAGGCGACCAGATTCTAAGTTAAGAGGAAAAATATCCGCTTCCAATAACATGTCAATACCACGAGAAAGATTAAATTGACTGTCCGCTAATGTCAAATTCATTAGGTTGGTCCAACCGGAAGTTGAGAATGATACGCTTGGCATATCATCGCAAATTTTGTCAAGAAGAATTGCGTTAATTGAAAAACGAATAGATGGCTCATTTTTCGATCGAAGAGTGCATGAAACCTCTTTTGAGGCCTTATCATTCATACCTCCCAAGCCTTTAATTATAAAGGTCGAGATTTTGCGTGATAATCCTAAGCGCTCTGCACAATTTTTTGTAATGAAATTCGCTTGACTAGCGCTATCTAAGAGGATGCGAACTTCTTGGAACTGTCCTAACGAACCCTGGACTTCAACTACAGCGGTAGACAACAATACAAACTGCGACGGAATCAAATTAGTGAGCGAATTAATGCGAGTAGGCGAATCTAGCGATTTAGGGGAAGTATCTATTAGAGCGATTGGATTTTCCGAAATTGTTGCGAGTTTGGACTGAGTTGAGAGCGTATTCGAACTAACAAAATGCAAAAGAGAATGATGGCGTTGATGACAGTCTCGACAAGTCGACGACGAGTTGCAATTGCGCAATAAATGTTTAGCACCAAGACAATTAAGACACCACTGTTTCGACTTTTTCATAACGAGATTGTGGTAATTTTGCGAGAAATGTGGGACATTTATAGATGAGATGATCGCGATTGCATAAGGCACATTTGGAGTTTTCCGAATTTACAAGGAATACCGAACCTTGTAGAGGTTTAGCAGGAGAAGAAACAATTTTTGGAACCTTTTGCGTTAATTTCGACGTATTTGGAGTGACATTTTGAGAAACATTGTCCGAGGCTTGCGACATTTAAAGCAAAAATTCACTTAGCGATTTAAAAGTTGGGACAGCGGTTGGCGAATCTTGACCGAGTTCGAAACGACTAACTAACGACGAGCAAAGCCTTTTCAACAGCATATTAAATAACACAAAATCCCAACTTTCGACTGGAAATTGTAACATTTTTAATGCCGCCAAATTTTCCTCAAATGTGGACAACAATGTTCTAAGTTGCGACGATGTATAATTCTCTGTCAACGAAGGGACATTTTCGATTTGGTTCCAATAGTGCGTCGCAAGCAATCTCTTGTTGTCGTATCTTTTAACGAGAGCATCGTATGCGATTTGATAATTAGTGTCTACCATAGGAATACGACTAACAATTGATAGTGGCTCCTCACTAAGAGACGAAATTAAATAACTGAATTTTTCCACGTCTGACAACCCATTCTTATGAATTGTTGAGTTGAACATGTCCAAAAATGTTTTCCAAGTTTTTAATTCTCCGCTAAATTTATACAACTCCAACCGAGGCAATTGAATGTGATCTTTATTAGTGGTTTCAGACTGATTTGACTGCGAACGTTCAAAGGTTGGCTTTGATTTAAAAACGCGCTCGAACACCATATGAACAAAATAATAATCATTATCAAATGCAGCCTGAATTTCTTTTTCTTGGGTTAACTCCTCATCACTGTTTGCCAACGTACCAATTATTGTGTTATGATATTGATAAAAATCCCCGTATATGCGTTCAATAAATTTATAGCGAGCTTTAAATTCAGGATAAGAACTTTCGTAAAGCGCTTCTTGACGATCAGCCACCTCCGCTACCTTTTTTAACTCGTTCATTTGCGTAATAGCGGTCTCCCGAAGGGCACTACATTTTTTTATGGATTTAGGGGCCATATTCAAATCCTGGATTTTAAATACGAAATAAAAATAAATCGATTTAACAATTCGAAACAACAACGAAAAGAGCGAGAAAAAGCGATAACCCGAAAGCAAAAACCCAGCGAATAAGCGAGATAACCAATACCTGTTCTAGGACGCGACATATTGAACCGAAAAACTGTAATTACGAAACGACGAAACAAGCTCAGAGAATTTACCCATACGAATTTGCGAATTGAAACGAATTTAAACTAACAGCAATGGTTCCGAATGCACTTTGCATCCGGGCTGGACGGACCAAAAAAAATATAAGCGGCTAAATTCGTATGGGCAGTTCAATTACAAGAGAAAAAGAGTGAAATAAAACTAACGAGAGCGGCGAGCTTGGGGTGGTTCTTACCTTTTGGCGTCTTATGGAAAAATCTTCGCCGGCCGGTTTGTTCTTTCGGAGAAAAACCACGAAGTGGAACGAACAACTAGATGCGCTTTTTAAAACCAAGAACTCAACACCAACTTCTTCATGGTCACACGCGCGCCACCACATAAAACTAAAAAACCACCCTTTGAGTCCAAACTAAATTAAACTAAATTCTAACAGCATTATTACGAATCGTTTTTACCTACTCCTAAAAATCCTCCTTCCGATAGCAACGACGAAAATTCAAGTACAAATGAATAAATAAATAAATGTTTTCATATAAAAAAAGAAAAATACGTAAAATAAGTAAGTTTGCTATAATCGAAATAATAATGTTTTTTTTTACATAGGGTTTTATGTTTGCTCTTAATATCAGCAGAAAATATTTTGGAGATTACGTCAGGAGCGTTTTGGCGAAAATTACCAGACACAATAAATTATGAGGCGTCAATTCCTTTAATTTACGAAACACTCTGGCTCGAACCGTCTCAAGCAGAAACCGAAAATAAAATGCGTCCATTTTGAAAAAATCAAAAGAACAGCATAGAGGAATGTCAAATTTTAAACCATTTAGAAATATTAAATATCGCGTTGAAAAAAGAAATAAATTCACAACAGACCGGGTATAACATGAAACCATTTAACGAAAATTATGAAACTCTTGAAAGTAACCCTCAAAGTAGTCGTTATAAGAGAGCTCTAGATTTCATTGGCGATGCTCTAAATTATTGTTGTGCTGTTGCCACTGATCACAAAATAAATTCTGTAATTTCAAATAAAGAGACCTTAAAACATCAAATTTTAATACTAAACAGTGCATTGTCAAAAACGGTAACGCAAATTTAAAAAAATTCAGAAATATTCTTAAAATTTGAACAAGAAAGCATCACAGCATTCAATTACACAGAAACAAAAATTTATTCACTGGAAAACTATATAAACAAAATTACAAACCAAGTTTTGGAAACAAATGATGTACAACATGATGTAATAATATCCATTTTAAAAAATCAATTTCAAACTTTAAAACATATAACACAGATTGCTAGAGCAACAAAACGACAAAATATTATAAATTCGTGTAATCAACATCATATACCAATGTCATTACTATCCCCAGACATTTTAAAACACGATTTAAATAGGCTAAGTTTAGAGCTTGAAAAGGCTGGACAGGGACTGGCCATTCCTCTTCCAGAATTTCCATGTGAATATACATTTAGTAAAACCAAAATTTTAATACATGTTAGAATTCTAATAAATCAAAAAAGAAAATCGTGGCAATTTTACGAGTTAATAACAACACCATTTGAGTGGTATAATCAAACCTGTACCATTATACATGAATTAAGCTTTTTGGCAATTTCTAAACAATCTTATTTCGAAAACCAAATAAGACAAATTTCAGGTAGCTCTCTTCACAATTGCAAACCTTATCACGAAAAACTATGTTTTATACTACGTTTCAGTTCAGATCATTTACACGGCTCAGGTTGTGCCCGGTTATTATTTAAAGGAGCTTCAGTGAAAGAGAAAAGTAATAATTGCCCCATAAATTGCCACACGTCAAACTCTACAATCATTTCGGAAATAGATGAAGACGATTTTATTATAACACACCCGGAACCGGGTACCAAAATTATTTGCGAAAGTTTTGAAACTCAGATTCCAAAAACGACTGAAAGGCATTCAGAGGCTATAAAAATTAAACTTCCATGTAACTGCTACGTCAAAAGCAATTACAACGAAATTATTCTAAAACGTTACCCTTGTGGGGAAAATATCCCTCACGTAAGCGAAATAACTCACATAATTCCAGCAGCTTGGTCAAAGCTACAAAATTATATACTTAATCCAACACTACAGGTAAATACCCCAAAATTCAAAAACATTGTGGAAGAGATAAATTAAAATTGGACTATGGACATTCCTTACATAAATTTAACTTCTAACAAAGAACTCATAAAAGTAGTATCTAAGGCGCTCGAGCAAATCCCAGAAATAAGCTATGGGGATGTATATGGTCAACACGGGGATACTTTGTTATTAATCTGGAATACGATTTTATCTATATTAGTAGCTTATCTAATTTTTCAAAAAAGAAACGAGCTATTGGTGTTGTCACAAGCAGGGACGGCTCGAGCCTCAGGGTAGTTCAACAAACATATCACATGACACTATCATTGGGCTTTTAGGAACCGCCCTAATAACATTTATACTGTATTTAATTTTTAAAAAAATAAAATTATATTGCAGAATTAGTCAAAACAATGCCGAAAAAATAAACTTGAAAAAACAGTCGGGGCTCCGAAAGAAGATAAAGTTGGAGGAAGAGGAGGAAGATCACGCAGAAGATCGAAAGAGCGTGAAAAAGCACATCCTAGAAGTGGAGGACGTCCAGGACATCGACGATATACGCTGGGGAAAAATATTAACCGCTATTATTAGGGAGTCAAGTTAGGTAACTAAGAGTTTGCTTGAGAATTTACGTTAATAATGCGCGTATTATTAAATAAATGCTCTTGCAATACTCAACAACAGAAAAGTTAAATTAAAAAAAAGGGGTGCTATCAACGTGCTTAGAGTGGTAACCACACTAAGTTTTTGACATGATGCAAAAAAAACACTAACAAAAAATCACTATTAATAAAAGTAACATGACGTTAGCTAAGATTGATTAGGGTAAACTTAGTTTCTGTTAAATGTTTAGCATCAATGTAAAAGTAGCACTTAAAATTTTTTCATTATAATTTCTAAAAAGTTAATAATAACTTTGTGTTCTCGGTACACGACATCAACTTTGGCAACGGTCAACTCCACTGCTGGGAGACAAAGGTATCAAATGACCCAACGACACTAGAAGCGTACGCACATGACCACACTCAACAAAAAGTGGATTACGACACTGACTACAAAAGGGTTTCGAGATCCAGACAAAAACGTCAAAAAAGGATCTCCCAGGAGACTATGATCACCGATAAGCCAGTCCCAAAATCTAAATACCAGGACCCAAAAACCATGACCTTTCGGCCACACCGAAATTCTGTACTCAAACCTAGGACCCGTTACTATCCGCCACGTATTTACAAGTCTGCCAGAAACCTACCCGTTGAGGAAAGTGTGGTGACAACAAACACTACTTCTTCTGGTGACTAAAAGTACTAAGTGCGTCAAGTTCTTGTCATGTAACTGCAATAAAACTGTACCTACATAAACGAAATTTTTGAACCCAGCAGCTGACCTTATGTCTTGTCGTATACAAATATTGTTATTACTTTCGGGATATTGTGTTTGTATATTTTGTACCCAACATTAAATTCTTGCCATTTTGTATTAGGTTAAGTTAGTTTAAGGTAATACAATCCCAGCAGGGATTGTCGCCCGGGGGGGAGGGTGATGTCGGGAGGTACGCGAGGATGAGGGATTACTCTCGGTGAGACCGAGGAGAGACGCCCTGTTTCCAAAAACAAACAATGCGACAGGACCTGTGGGGTTGGAAACTACTTGAGGGCGGCTGTACCGTCTTGGAAGAAAACCATAAAGTTGAGTCGGGTTGTTACATTTGACGAAACAAGCTGTTAATTATTATTCCGAATAAACTGATATTTTAGGCCTCTGGCTTTTATTTTAGTTTAGTGTAACCGTTCGGGGGTCTGGCCTTGTCAAAATATTTAGTTTTGAGGTGATCGTCTAGAGATTGTTTGGAAGACCGCTACGTTGTCGTGTAGATTTGGAGATTCGTTATTTCAAGCACTGTGTGTCTGGGAAAAGAAAACGCAGAGTTCGGCCCAAAATGTTTATTCACTAAATTTACAGTCATTGGTGATAGTATGCAACACGTTATACAATTCAGAAGTGAGTATAGACAACAAGTTAAACACTATATCTAGGCAACCAGCTAATCGAGTGTTGAATCTCGGAGAACTGAGCGGGAAATTTGAATGCAAAGTTGATTACTCGGACCCAACCTGGTGATTCTAGAAAGACGGTTGCAAGAGGGACTCCCAGAGGTTCCGACCACCGCGTGCTCTCCATTCCCTAACCTTGGGTATACATCTCTCCCCAAGCCCCGGGGGAAAAGCTAGGCTCTCTTTTGAATTGGCATGTTTTGTAGTTGGGCCATTGCACTCACTGGGACTGCCGAGGTCTTTTTCCCTAGTGTGATGGCAAGTTCCAAAGGGAGACAGAAAGATAGTTACTACTCAAACATGCAGCCAAATTAAGCCTTCGTAATCAACAGTTTGTTTTAATTAAGCAAAAGAGCTCTCGTCAAATTCAACACGTACATATCACGTGCTCCTAACTAAACTTAAGTATTTTTACAGTAAGCGAAAGTCTGGTAAAATAAATGACATTAAAGGATTAAGTTTGCGCTCTGTGGAAAAAAGAATAATTAACGCTCTGTAAAAGAAAAGATTAATTAACGCCCTGTAAAAAGAAAGGATTAATTAACGCTCTGAAAAAGAAAAGAGTTAGATAAAGATCCTCCCCTGAGACTTCCCACCGTCGAAGATGGTGATCCTGGTGGTGTGACGAAGAGTTTGTCTCTTTGAGACCTGGAGGTTTCTCTCGAGGTACATTTAACCGTTTGGCGCTCAACCCGTCCCAGACAAAGAAGCTGCCATGGTGAAAAACCCCAACTGAAAGCTGAACCAATCTCATCTTTTGAAGAGGCGCTCAATCCGTCGGAGACAAAGAAGCTGCCTGAGATTTTCGTTCAACTCCAGGAGACTATTTCTCAAACAATCTTTCCAACCCGTCGGCGGGAAAGATTGATCGGCTTCGTGAGTTAGTTGGCTCAACCCGTCGCAGACAAAGAAGCTCATCAAAACTGGCGGCTGGTGCGCTCAACCCGTCGAAGACAAAGAAGCTGCACCTGAATTAAGTTGGTAACTGAATTAATCCTTTATTTGAAGTTGGCGCTCAACCCGTCGGAGACTAAGAAGCTGCCAAGGATTTGCATCCAGCACCAGGAGTTACTTCAAACAGTCTTTCCGACCCGTCGGTGGAAAAAATGAGTTTGCAACGCAAAGCTAGTTGGCTCAACCCGTCGAAGACAAAGAAGCTCAACTACAGCAGTGAGACGAGTGCAAGCGTTGTCTCCGAAAAGACGTACAAACACTGTCTGCTTTTCCTCTTCCAAGCGGCAACTATTTATAGGGGTTGCGTGACGTCACTGGATCTGTGGCCTACGTAACTAACAAGAAATATTGTTTAAAGTTGATAAACAATGCGTCAATATCTTCGAAAGATTGACAGGATGTTTGCAAAAGTCTCTGGATGATGTCGAGATGTGATAGAATCGACGTTTTTGTTCCTCAATCGCCAATTAATTAATAACAGCGTTCCCACGTGGAATAAAAAAGCTTTCTTCGGGTTTATTCTGCTTGATTCTTGATAATTTTCTCGTGTCTTAAGCTGAATGAGGTTTGGAGTTGTATGTTGTATGAAGTTTGCAGGTTTGATTCAATCCGTGATGATTTTGTTTGATATAAAATGGGGATGAATCGAAATGTACCTCAAGCGGTATCAAAGATCGGCGATTTCGAGCTTAGGGCTTCCTCTTGTGAATTTGATTTAGATTAGGTTTTTCCCTGGTTGGTAATGCAGAGAATTAACGATTTAATAAGTGTGAAACAATAGAAAAGTCCGCCATCTGGAATCAGCTTTCTCCCCTTGGAATTTGAGGAATGTGGTGTTTTTCAGGCCCTCGCTACCTGCTCTTTTGTTTCACATCCGGTGGCTGGATAAAATCGTCTCTTCGAGGGTCGAAATGTGACGCAAAGAAGCTTCTCAACTTGTATTTTAAAACGTTGTGAGATTTTTGATGAAGAAAATAATTTAAATATTGAATGCTTGGCTCGTTAAATGGAAAAGAAAAAAAAAGAGAAAAAAAAAATTGTGCTGAAATGTTGGTTGCATAAGGTGTAAAGGCCCGAATGGTCTCATTAGTGATTCTTACACCTGTGAAAGTGAAACAAGAATAGACAATATTTTCACGAATGTAAATAGCACCCAACTAACAACTAAAGTTTTTACTAGCGGCTAGCCCCTGCCGGTCTACAAATGTTCGCTCAGTCGAAATGTTGCGAGCGAGGTCGGAACAGTACGAACGGAGACCATAACGCTGTGATAACGGACTTCTCATTTCAGCTGGGCATATTGGAATAGTGGTTTTTATGGAAATATGTTGCGCGTGGCTGGGGCTTCGCCCCAGTTAACTAAAAGGAAACAAACCCCACGACCAATTAAACTCGAAAACGTGGAACTCGAAACGTGGAATAGTGTTTTTTTATGGAGCTAGGGTGGCGTACAGTTCATAAACATAAACACTATTCCACGTTTCGAGTTCCACGTTTTCGAGTTTAATTGGTCGTGGGGTTTGTTTCCTTTTAGTTAACTGGGGCGAAGCCCCAGCCACGCGCAACATATTTCCATAAAAACCACTATTCCAATATGCCCAGCTGAAATGAGAAGTCCGTTATGGTCTCCGTTCGTACTGTTCCGACCTCGCTCGCAACATTTCGACTGAGCGAACATTTGTAGACCGGCAGGGGCTAGCCGCTAGTAAGTTTTTGACCTTTATTTATCAGACCATTTGGGTATATTTGTTCATATAAAAAATAAGAAAAAAAAGAAGAATTGTAAATGGAAATAGTAAAAAAAATTCAAACAAAAATACGTAATCTTATATAATGAATCCAAGAAAGATTACAACGCAATATTAGTTAGGGCCAGGCCATCCAGGAACAAATTTTACGGGCAGAAAACAAGTCTAAATGTGTATGGGATATTGTTAAAGATATTTGTTTAAGTGATAAACAAAAGTGTTACGTACTAGTACTGGGTGACCCGCACAAAATTATCAATGAAATGAATCAATAAAATTTGTTGTCATCTTCTGCAAAAATAGTCGAAATGGTAATGTCAGAAAAACTGATTACATTCTTCAATACACATAAATGTTTAAAGATGTGCAACACGGTTACATTATATTAAATTTAAGAGTCTCTACACTCATCCAACAAAGGCGTTTTTAAACATAACAAACTTTTAACAGTCATAGGTATTTATATTTATGAGGTATTATTTTTCTCTTTGAATAATAAAAATATATTTAATAAAGAAAAAAAGAGCATAGTTATGATACACGAAAAGACAATTTTAACTATCCCAAACATAGAATAGTGCAACATGAAAAAAATTGCTACTATGCAGCTATTAAGTTATTTAATCATTTACCCTATCACGTTCAATGCTTAACTAGTGTCACACTTATTAAAAACGCCATTAAAACAATTTTAATCGAGATCGAGATATACACTTTGAAGGAATTTTTGCCAGTAGGAGATAAAAACCAAATAGGATTCGTTTGATTTTGTCGAATTTTGTTCTATTGTTAGTTTATTGTAACCTGTATTTTGTATATGTAATGTAATTTAACTTTCTTTCGTCTTTCGACTACTCTGATTTATGTAACTACAGTAGCGAAAATTAAATTTTTTTATTTGTTTTGTTTTGTTTGTTATTTACTTAAACCTCTGAAAATATATCTCAGCTTAATTTAACTCCACTTTCTGGGGATTACCCGACTATTGTACGCCAGCCTAGGAAACTTAATGAATGTTCAGGAAAGCGACAAGCTACAGACGACTTATCGGTTGTAACACCAACAGATGCAGCATGAGTTTTAACTGAAACTGGTGAGAATGAAAAAGACAGAAAGACAAAAAATGTAATTCTTTCGATTCGACTGTAAGTGTAACCCTAGGATGCAGAATTAATTCTCAAACTCTAATGTTAACGCCGATAAAGTCCTGTTTGAAACACTATCAGGTTTAGCCAACTCCCACGATAAGCTATTTATATTTGTGTATTACAATATGCCAAATCTGAAGTGGCTTTTAATTAATTTTTCCTCCTCTCTTGTTTCTTTTCAACTATTTATTGACTTCTTGGTAAATTAGTCATTTCGATCAAATTGTGACCGAACCAACTCGTTACAGATCCAACCAGCAAAAGATGCAGACGTAGAACATAATTGGGATACTTTCAAAAACAAACGTTGATCAACAGTTTATTCTTCGACAAATTAGCAAAAAGAGAGCGTTATGGAGAACATATAAACGCACTCAGCATGCCAACGACTATGCGGCGCATAGACTATATTCCACTAGACTATATTCCAGTGACGGCTCGTGATCAAAAATCATGGGTCGGCCAAATTTACGGATAGCTCTAATTAGCCAAATTATTTTTTTGCTCTCAGTATTTGTAATGAGTCAAACAAACATTTATTGTTAATAAGTGGATAACAAAAAATAAACAAAATAAACAAAAAATTAATTTGTCCAGCAAGAACCACGAGGAGGTTTAGAGCACTTCTTGCCAGGAAAGGGAAAGGATCTGGAAAAGTAAAGGATGAGAAAAAGGCTTTGTTAACGAAAGAAATAGACATATTAGTAGTAACAATAAAAAAGTTAAGTTTTCATTATAATAAGGAGTTGCAGAACATGCAAGTAAAGAAAAAACAATAATGGTTAAGAAAAATTAAGAAAAACTTTAAAAACAAAACAAAAATATATTTTTCTGTTAATAATAACAGGATTTAAAAAATAATAGAATAAAGCAAAAAACGTAGAACTTCTTGCCAGGAAAGATAAGGGATTAGGAAAGGTAAAGGATGACAAAAATATTTTGTTAAAGAACAAAAGAAATAAACATATTATTAGTAACAATATAAAAGTTAACGTCTTCATTCTAATAAGGAGTTACAGAACATGTAGTAAAAAACAATAATGGTTAAGAAAAATAAAGAAAAACTGTAAAAACAAAACAAAAATAAATTCTAGTAATACATATGCTTATAAAAAATGCAACAACTACAAACTATAATGTGGTACTTGGTGTTTGCAAATAAAGGTCGCAATTATTAATTTTTATAGATTAGTTCAATCCTACGGGGTTTAGATGCCGCAAAGTTATCTATAATTTTATTATAAAATCTGTCGTCTATCATTAATTCTTTTACCAATGATAAATATCACAAACGCCTTTGCGACATAATTAAACATTAGTATACCATCAATATTTATATGGCAACAGTGTGTGTAAAGCATCTCCCAACTAAACAAAGTGGGCGAAGTAAGAAAGAAAATTACTTTATTTTCTCGGACTTCCCAGTTGAAGACCACAATTCAGCATCTGAAGATGACCCAGAAGATATGATAGGATGAACTGTTGGACTCAATGCATACAATTTATTAAAAGATTAATCTAAAATATCTATATTAAATTAAATATATATTATTATGTTACTGAACAACAATGTAATTCAGTTTTTAATGTTTGAGACGAAGACAAACATGCAGCATCTAAAGACGACTTTGAAGACTTCAGTGACTTCTATGTCTTCTCCTTTCTTCTCTAATAAACTGTTGGACTCAATAAATTAAGTGTATTGTCAGTTTTTCAAACAACAAGACATTTTCTCTTATAGCACATTTTTTTAAAGTTTTTCGACCGATTTGTCTAATTTGACTGGGGTAATAATCATATTAATAACAATAACATTAATAATAATAATACTAATAGTACTAAATTTGCTTATAAGCAAACCCTTAATTTTTCTAAGCTACAATTTATGTGTTTTATAAGTGTTTTTTATTTATAAGCAAAGGTTCATCTGTGAACAGATGATTCTCGGTAGTCATTTTTAGTTTTAAAGCGAGAAATCGCCTAAGAAATAGAATAAATTTTCTCTAAAAAATAATTTGTGTAGAATATATAAAAATCAGAATAATTTAATTAATTATTAATATTTAATTAATGTAATAAATAATGTTTAAATTATTAAGATTAAATTGATTGAGAGAGGTTGGTAAATATAAATAAATATTATTGATAAAGTTTTATTTGAAGTTTTAATTAAGGTTACAGTTTTTTTTTGGTTTTTTGCTAATATCTCAAAAATTGTTACTCCTATCAATTTTTGTCTTTTTACCAAAATTAAAGCTGATAAAATTTTCTACAAAATAGTCATTTGCATTTTTCTTGTAGAACTAACCATAAGCAAGTTGTAAGGTTGGATATAAATAATCTTTCAAAAAAATTTGCTTTAAAAAAATATTTGAAAAACTGAAAATAAAATAAATTTATTGGGTCCAACACTTTATTAGAGGAGAAAGAAGGAGACATAACAGTCACTAATGTCTTCAGAGTCGTCTTTAGGTGCTGCATTCTCGTCGTCGACTCAAACATTGGAAACTGAATTACATTTTTGTTTAGTCAAATATTAATATATAATTAATTTAATATACATATTTTGAACACATTTTTTAATAAACTGTATGCATTGAGTCCAACATTTCATTCTATCATATCATCTGAGTCATCTTCAGATGTTGAATTGAGGTCTTCAACTGGAAAGCCCGAGGAAAGAAAGTATTTTTTTTTCTTAGTTTGCACATTTTTTTAGTTGATAGATGCTTTACACGCACTATTGCTATATAAATACTTATGGTATACTAACGTTTAATTACATAGTGTAATGTAGACACTAAACTTTAAAAGCTAGTAACTCGCTTACGGTTGGTTCTACAACCATGAGGCTAGAACTTTTTTCTAAGAAGTTTCATCAACTTTAACTTTGGTCAAAAATGTTTGAGACAAAGACGAAACTGCAGCATCTAAAGACAACTCTGAAGACTTTAGTGACATCCATGACTTCTCCTTCCTCCTCCACTAAAGTGTTAGACCCAATTAATTTAGTTCAATTTTTGTCTTTTCACAAAAATCAAACCTCATAAAATTTTCTACAAAATAGTTATTTACATTTTTCATGTAGGACTAACCATAAGCGAGTCCTACAAGAAAAATGCAAATAACTATTTTTTAGGAAATCTTAGCAGCTTTAATTTTGGTAGAAAGATAAGAATTGATAGGAGTAACTGTTTTTGAGAAATAAGCAAAAAAACAAAAAAAAAACTGTAACTGTTACTGAACAAAAATGTAATTCAGTTTTCAATGTTTGAGACGAAGACGAAAATGCAGCATCTAAAAACGACTATAAAGATTTCAGTGACTTCTGTGTCTTCTTTTTTCTCTAATAAAGTGTTGGACGCAATAAATTTAGTGTATTATAAATCCCAAGACATTTTCTGTTAAAGCACATTTTTTTTTAATTATTAATTATTTTCAAACTTATATCTCGCTTATGGTTCGTCCTACATGAAAAATGCAAATAACTATTTTGTAGAAAATTTTATGAGCTTTAATTACTCAAATCAATTTTGGTTTTCTCACAAAAATTAAAGCTCATAAAATTTTCTACAAAATAGTTATTTGCACTTTTCATGTAGGACTAACCATAAGCGAGATATAATTGTGAAAATATTTAATAATCTAAAAAAAATGTGCTTTAACAGAAAATGTCTTGTGATTTAAAATACACTAAATTTATTGGGTCTAACACTTTATTAGAGGAAAAAGGAGGAGACATAAAAGTCACTGAAGTCTTCAGAGTCGTTTTTAGATGCTGCATTTTCGTCTTCGTCTCCAACATTGAAAACTGTATTACAATTTTGTTCAGTAACAGTTACAGTTTTCATTTTGGTTTTTTGCTTATATCTCGAAATCACTAACTCTTATCAATTTTTATCTTTTTACCAAAATTAAAGCTGATAAAATTTCCTACAAAATAGTTATTTGCATTTTTCATGTAGGACTAACCATAGCGAGATATAAGTTTGAAAATAATTAAAAATTAAAAAAAAATGTGCTTTAACAGAAAATGATTTGTGATTTAAAATACACTAAATTTATTGGGTCCAACACAATATTAGAGGAATAAGGAAGAGACATAAAAGTCACTGAAGTCTTCATAGTCGTTTTTAAATGCTGCATTTTCGTCTTCGTCTCAAACATTTGAAAACTGAATTACATTTTTTTCAGTAAGTTACAGTTTTTATTTAGGTTTTTTGTTTATATCTCGAAAACAGTTACTCCTATCAATTTTTATCTTTCTTTCATAATTAAAGCTGATAAAATTTTCTACAAAATAGTTATTTGCGTTTTTCTTGTAGGACCAACCATAAGCGAGTTATAGAGTTGGATATAAATAATCTTTAACAAAAATTTGCTTTAAAATAAAATGATTGAAAAACTGAAATTAAACTAAATTAATTGGGTCTAAGATTTTAGTAGAGGAAAAAGGAGGAGACATAAAAGTCACTAAAGATTTCAGAGTCGTCTTTAGTCGTCATATTAATAACAATAACATTAATAATAATAATACTAATAGTACTAAATTTGCTTATATGCAAGCGCTTAATTAAGGTAACAGTTTTTTGGTTTTTTGCTTATATCTCGAAAACAGTTACTCCTATCAATTTTTATCTTTTTACCAAAATTAAAGCTGATAAAATTTCCTACAAAATAGTTATTTGCATTTTTTATGTAGGACTAACCATAGCGAGATATAAGTTTGAAAATAATTAATAATTAAAAAAAAATGTGCTTTAACAGAAAATGATTTGTGATTTAAAATACACTAAATTTATTGGGTTCAACACAATATTAGAGGAATAAGGAAGAGACATAAAAGTCACTGGAGTCTTCATAGTCGTTTTTAAATGCTGCATTTTCGTCTTCGTCTCAAACATTTGAAAACTGAATTACATTTTTTTTCAGTAACAGTTACAGTTTTCATTTAGGTTTTTTGTTTATATCTCGAAAACAGTTACTCCTATCAATTTTTATCTTTCTTTCATAATTAAAGCTGATAAAATTTCCTACAAAATAGTTATTTGCATTTTTCTTGTAGGACCAACCATAAGCGAGTTATAGAGTTGGATATAAATAATCTTTAACAAAAATTTGCTTTAAAATAAAATGTTTGAAAAACCGAAATTAAACTAAATTAATTGGGTCTAACACTTTAGTAGAGGAAAAAGGAGGAGACATAAAAGTTACCAAAGTCTTCAGAGTCGTCTTTAGTCGTCATATTAATAACAATAACATTAATAATAATAATACTAATAGTACTAAATTTGCTTATATACAAGCGCTTAAGTAAGGTAACAGTTTTTTGGTTTTTTGCTTATATCTCGAAAACAGTTACTCCTATCAATTTTTATGTTTTTACTAAAATTAAAGCTGATAAATTTTCTTACAAAATAGTTATTTGCATTTTTCATGTAGGACTAACCATAAGCGAGTTATAAGTTTGAAAATAATTAATAATTAAAAAAAAGTGCTTTAACAGAATATGATTTGTGATTTAAAATACACTAAATTTATTGGGTCCAACACAATATTAGAGGAATAAGGAAGAGACATAAAAGTCACTGGAGTCTTCATAGTCGTTTTTAAATGCTGCATTTTCGTCTTCGTCTCAAACATTTGAAAACTGAATTACATTTTTTTTCAGTAACAGTTACAGTTTTCATTTAGGTTTTTTGTTTATATCTCAAAAACAGTTACTCCTATCAATTTTTATCTTTCTTTCATAATTAAAGCTGATAAAATGTCCTACAAAATAGTTATTTGCATTTTTCTTGTAGGACCAACCATAAGCGAGTTATAGAGTTCGATATAAATAATCTTTAACAAAAATTTGCTTTAAAATAAAATGTTTGAAAAACTGAAATTAAACTAAATTAATTGGGCCTAACACTTTAGTAGAGGAAAAAGGAGGAGACATAAAAGTCACTAAAGTCTTCAGAGTCGTCTTTAGTCGTCATATTAATAACAATAACATTAATAATAATAATACTAATAGTACTAAATTTGCTTATATGCAAGCGCTTAATTAAGGTAACAGTTTTTTGAAAATGTCTTGTGATTTAAAATACACTAAATTTATTGGGTCCAACACATTATCAGAGGAATAAGGTCATTTTTCTTGTAGGACCAACCATAAGCGAGTTATAGAGTTGGATATAATTAATCTTTAACAAAAATTTGCTTTAAAATAAAATGTTTGAAAAACTGAAATTAAACTAATTAATTGTGTATATTTAGTAGAGGAAAAAGGAAGTTTTTCGCAGAAAAACTCTTCATATAGTTAATATTTTTCGATGAAATTTGGTAAGTAGGTGCTCCTCAGCCGTGTTAAAACCGTGTTTTTGGTCGCCGAAAACACCTGATCTCACCCAAAATGTAATAATCATCCAAGTTCGATCTTGGGTCAACAGTTAATTTATCAAACTTGGACAACAAGCAGTTGTGGTCAAAAAATATTTTTTCTAAACGACCAAGAGCAAAGAGACAAAACAATAACCTTGCCAAAGGTTATTCAAGTTAGGAAATTTCAGGTTTTGAAATCTAGAGAAGACAATATTTTATATAAATATATAGAGTATCTTTAATAAGTGCGATAGTGTTACAACATTTCTTAAATTGCAATGACGTAGGAGTATTATGCTTTGTAGAAACTTGGTTGACACAAGAAATTGTTGATACAGTAGTTTTTAGGGGTATAAATTAATTACACTTTTTTGCAGAGAGCTCAAAAAGGTGGAGGAATAAGTATTTATGTGAAAAAAATGTCAAACCGTGTAAAGTGAATAGTTTAGAATTTGAGGCAGAGTTTTTAACGATAGAGATTGTAGATTTAGATATAATCTTTTTATGCACTTATCGCTCTTCTTCAGGGAAAATCAACAATTATTTCAATACACTAGTTAACAATTTAGAATTTTTTTCATGCGAAAAAAACATATTTGTTTTGGAGATTTTAACATAAACTATAATGCAAGTAGCAAATGTTCTATCACTTGTGAAAATATATTTACGTCATATGGTCTTTATAAATGTATTAAACAAAATACTCGAGCAACTTGTGTTAGCGACACCAAATCTCGCCAACCCAGGCATAGTCATAAATCCATCCGTAACTGTAACCGACGTGTGACCCTGGACAGGCAAGGTGGTAGACGGGACCTGAGGGGTTGGAAACTATATGAGGGCGGCTGTACAGTCTTGGAAGACAACCATAAAGTTGAGTCGGGTTGTTACATTTGACGAAACAAGCTGTTAATTATTATTCCGAATAAACTGATATTTTAGGCCTCTGGATTTTATTTTAGTTTAGTGATTCTTACACTTGTGCAAGTGAAACAAGAATAGACAATATTTTCACGAATATAAATAGCAACCATCTAGCAACTAAAGTTTTTGACCCTTATTTATCAGACCATTTAGGTATCTTTGAATGAAAATAGTAAAAAAATATTATAACAAAAAATACGTAATCTTATATAATGAATCCAAGAAAGATTACAACGCAGTATTAGTTAGGGCCAGGCCATCTAGGAACAAATTTTACGGGCAGAAAACAAGTTCAAATGTGTATGGGATATTGTTAAAGATATCTGCTTAAGTGATAAACAAAAGTGTAACGTACTAGTATTGGGTGACCCGCACAAAATTGTCAATGAAATGAATCAATAAAATCTGTTGTCATCTTCTGCAAAAATATTCGAAATGGTAATGTCAGAAAAACTGATTACATTTTTCAATACACATAAATGTTTAAAGATGTGCAACACGGTTACATTATATTAAATTTAAGAGTCTCTACACTCATCCTACAAAGGCGTTTTTAAACATAACAAACTCTTAACAGTCGTAGTTATTTATATTTATGAGGTATTATTTTTCTCTTTGAATAATAAAAATATATTTAATAAAGAAAAAAAGAGCATAGTTATGATACACGAAAAGACAATTTTAACTATCCCAAACATAGACTAGTGCAACATGAAAAAAATTGCTACTATGCAGCTATTAAGTTATTTAACCATTTACCCTATCACGTTCAATGCTTAACTAGTGTCACACTCTTTAAAAACGCCATTAAAACAATTTTAATCGAGATTGAGACATACACTTTGGAGGAGTTTTTGTCAGTAGGAGATAAAAGCCAAATAGGTTTCGTTTGATTTTGTCGAATTTTGTTGTATTGTTAGTTTATTGTAATGTGTATTTTGTATATGTAATGTAATTTAACTTTCTTTCGTCTATCGACTACCCTGATTTATGTAACTACAGTAGCGGAAATTAAATCTTTTTATTTATTTTATTTACTTAAACCTCAGAAAATATATCTCAGCTTAATTTAACTCCACGTTCTGGGGTTTCCCGGACTAGTGTACCCCAGCCTAGGAAACATTATGAATTTTTAGGAAAGCGACAAGCTACTTCTTTGTTATTTGGTACGGCCCGTCCCAGACGAGCCGTCACTGCTATCTTCCAACATCATAGAAGCAAAAATTAGATACAAAATGCATATTGCTGGCTCGAAAAATCCGAAAGCTCTTTTAAAATACATTCGCTCCAAGTTATCTGGTCCAGTAAACACTCTACAGGTTAAAAATAGTAATGTTCATATTACGTTAGTAACGATTGTGAGTGTACGAAAACGTTTGCGGATGCTTTCTCTAAGGTTTTTGTTGAGGAGCCTCACACTTTGTTGCCAAGGCTGGCCGATAGATCTAACGACGAACAACTTGAAATAGTGGTCTTCTCTGAAGACGTTGTCCTTGAAAGATTAAAGAAGGTGAATGTGTCTAAGTCGCCGAATCCAGATGGCATCACTGCTGGTCACTTAAGATATTGTGCAAACTCCTTATGAAATCGATTCTTATGAATCAATAATTCTAACCGGGAAATTATCGATTGATTGAAAAACAGCGTTAGTTAGAGCAATCATCAAAAATGGTGATAAATTTGGTTTTTGATAATAATGGAATCAATCGTCTATAATGAAATGGTGAAGTTTTTTACTCGTTTGAATAGAATATCATTAGAACTACACGGTTTTATGCTAGGGAGATTATAACTGTCGCCTGACACTATCAATAACTATTTCACTAACATTGCTGCCAATACAATTAACGCGTTACCCAAAACATCAAATATTTTAACATCGTTTGAAACTGACTCTCGATTTTCTTTCCATGAAGTTACTTATAATGAAGTTAGGGATGCCATTAATCATTTGAAGAAATCTAATAGTTGTGATGCCTACAATATTAGTTCAAAAATTCTAAAATCGTTAGTAAATCTTATAGTTATTCCTTTGACTAAAATCATTAATAGGTGTATTAGAGAAAGTATATTTCCAGCAGTTCTAAAAACTTCCAAAGTTGTACCGGTTTTTAAGAAAGGAGATCCGAATGACATCAGTAATTATAGACCTATTTCTCTAGTGCCTATCTTAGCAAAAGTTTTTGAGTTTATTTTAAAAAAGCAAATCAACTCGTATTTTGAGAATAATAGTCTCTACTCGCAGTTCCAATTTGGTTTTAGATGCAATCACTCAACATCCCTAGCTATTAACTACCTTAGTGAAAAAATTTTGTCTAGTTTTGAAAATAAGGAAAATACCTATGTTTGCTGTTTGGACTTAACAAAAGCATTTGATTGTGTTGAGCATGGTATATTGTTACAAAAATTAAAATCATATGGATTCTGTGTCAGAAGTATTAGTTTGATGAATTCATACTTAATAAATAGATGTCAGTTCGTTTCTGCTCACAATATTAATTCCAATAAAATGGAAATTAAATTTGGTGTACCGCAAGGATCGGTCCTAGGACCGACTCTATTTCTCATCTTTATAAATGACCTGCCACTTTCTATTAAAGATACTAATTTCTTACTGTTTGCTGACGACACCACTATCTATGGCGCTTTTGATTTAAAAGAGGCTCTGGATCACTTAAAAACTTGTGTTGAAACCAAAATTAAAGACTGGTTTATTGGTAACAAACTTACCGTTAATTGTGCCAAAACTCAAGAAATTATTTTTTCCTTAAACAAATCATTTATTACCCCTTCTTATATTAAGCTGTTAGGTGTTTTTCTGGATTGTGGATTGACTTGGGAAACTCATTGCGACTACTTAGTTACTAAACTTTCTAAAAAATTGTTCTTGTTTAGGCAGTTGGTATCTACCTTATCGACTAAAACTTTATTATCAGTTTATCATGCCATATTTCACAGTGTTCTTTCATATGCCATCCTTGCTTGGGGTCATTCGCCACATACAGCTAAATTATTCAAAATACAAAGAAAATGTATCAGAATTATTGCTGGCTGTCACTATCAGAGTGACTGTCGTCAATATTTCAGAAACTTCAAAATTTTAACGGTTCCCTGCACTTATATTTTGCAATGTCTTCTATATACTCATCAAAACTTAAACAAATATGATTCGTTTGATCATACATACTCCACCAGATTCCGGCATTTACTCAGACCAAATTTTCTGCGATTATCACGTACTAGAAACAGCACAAGTTATTACTGTATTAAATTATTTAACATGTTACCTGACACCTATAAAAACCTCGAGTTCAAGGCTTTTAAAAACTGTGTTAAATCTTTCCTGCTACAAGAGGCATTTTACTCTGTTGATGAATTCAGTAATTATTTTTGTAAAATGTCATCTTAACTAAGTTTTCTTATATAATTATTATTATCTGCTTTTGTAAACGGTTAAAGTGTATTTTCTTGTTTTCTCTTCTTTTCTTGGTGACGTATGTAAGATACTTTGTATTTATAACATCAATAAAACATTATCATTATCATTATCATTATCATTATCAACTTCTACAAATCTTTTATGCAGTCTTAACAACTGGACAAAATTGTTTTACATGGCACACTACGTTGGTATCCAAGAGATCTTATGTGCATTTTTTAGAAAAACCGAGTTATCTCCTAAACTATCAACTTATTGAAAAAAAAATTAAGGCTTAAAAAAGATGTAATAAAGCAATAAAATGCAGAGAGCGCTATTTGAAATTTACCAAAATGAATGTGTCACAGCATGGTAATGCTGCAATGCAAATGGACAGTCTTGTCGCCGAAAGGTACGGCCGGGAGATTTAAAAATGTCATGTCAATAAAACCTAGTACTTGGGATCGGTAGGTACTTCTACCGCAACTATCGGTGGCAATAAACTATATTTATTTGTAAACTTGAGGACACGAAATAATTTTAGTGTTCATCTCGAATACAATTACTTATTAATAAGATTTCATTTGATGTTTTTAGTAAATTTTAAAGTCATTATGTTAACGAAATCCGTAATCGATGCAACTAATAAGAAAGCTGATTCCATGTGCAATTGTCGTTTAATTCGTATTGACAATAAAATTAATCAAAAATGGAAATTTTATTGTCATTTGTTGATTTCAACAGTTGACTTGAATACAACTGCTTAAAACATCTGATGTTTCTAGTAAATTTAACCGTCGAAAACCTTGGCCGAGGAAACCAATTTCAATAAAGATATTATTTAATTCGCGTTACTAAATAAATTTGTTCTCCTTCTGATAAAAATTTGCAAATAAGGATATATTATTCTTTTCTCTAATATATTCTATTTCTAGTTGAAGAAATAATAATAATCACTGAACAAGTATCAAAATAAGCAGGAGTGAGGGGAGTACATTGGGACATTTTAAACATTTTCTAATGTCAAGTCTTTATTTTTGAATGAAATAACTTTATTTTTAGGCAATACATAATCTAGAGCATTGTCTTTGGAATGAAACGTATAAAATTGGTAATTTGTATATACAAATGTAATAGTTTATTTTTCAAAAACTGCATGCAAATGTCTCAATGTGCCCCCACTGAGGGGCAGAAACTGACATCACTGGGGTACATGTGGACACACAAGTAAATATCATATAAAACTCTTTAAAAAGTGAAAATCTAAGCTTTATTTATCTAACATACAACAAAACATTAACAATATTATGATTTCAAAAGAAGAACTAAGATCTATTGGAAACTTTTTTATTGAACTTGAACGGCTTGTAGTAGTTTTAATTTGCATAGGTTTTGGGAGTTTCATCCCTATTTGCTCTAACTTTATCAAATCTTTGTCAACCATAGTAGGATATACAAAACCACACATTTTTTTTCTCCAAAACTTTAACTGGTATTCGTCATCAATAATTTTTTCTACCGCACCCACATAAAATCGGACTGTTTTCTTTGTACAATACTTTGCGAGTACAAAGTCTCCGATTAATATGTTTGGTAATATGGTTTTAGGGTCTACTAGAGGTAAAATCTGCTGCATAAATTCGTCATCTGATGCTTTTTTGCTAAATTCATTAATTTTGTCTGACTCATTATCGTCATAAATCACAAGATCCTTCATTATCCGTTACATTACCACTGTCTCTTTCGTTCTTTCTTTTATTTGACTTCTTGGTATTTTCTACGTCATCAAACAATTTCTTCTTTCTTTTGTCTTTGTCTATTATTTTATGTTCAAGTGTTAAGTGAAGGGGGCGCTGCTGGTGAAATTGGCGGGAAATGATGACGCGTGAGGCGCGTACGGGCAACGCCTAGTGAGTTGGAAGGACACTGTGGCAGTGTCAATGTCGTTGTTGAATCTAATTTGCTAATAAATTAGTTTTTGGGTGAATTCCGAGTTTCATTTACAGAGCAGCGGTGGGATATTGCTCAAATAATCGTTTCCGATAGAGAGTGGTGAATTGTGGTGATTTTGTGAGGAATTTGTGGGTGGCCAAGGCAAGGGCCAAAAATTGAAGTTTTGGGAATCTGTACCGTTTCATTCGTAACAAAATTGTGTTTTACGACTTGAAATTGAACAAATCAGTCGGGTGCTAGCCGAATTTATCTGGTTTTTCTGATTTCTGACGAGTTCTAGGAGTTACGCAACCACACGCTGTCAATTTTCATTTGGGTGTGGCTCAAAAGGCGCGAAAAGTTTTCTGGTGAGATTTTCGCAATGGGGCGTCACAGGTACCGAGGAAATGTGGACTCGGACGACTCGGACTCAAGTGACGATGAGCCACGGCCGAAAAGGTCCGCGCCTGGGGTCTCCACTACAGTAAATTCACCCCCAGTTTCGGCCGAATCCGCTAGAATCGCGAGACTTGAGCAACTCGTGGAAAACTTGAATCGACGTTTGCTAAACCGCAATTTTGAGCACACATCAGGACAAGTTGGCATTAAAAGTGACTTGATTCCTGAATTCGCTCCAGGAAACCCCAATTTTAGTACCACTAAGTGGTTGCATAAAATTGACCAGTTGGCTCTCGTGAACGGTTGGGACGAACGTACAACGATTTATGGCATGATAAGTCGACTCAAGGGGTTGGCCAAGGAGTGGTACGACAATCTCGATCCCTCAGCATATGACCGGAGCTGGGATGAATGGAAACGTTTGTTACAAGCCACCTTCCCCGATCACCACGATTATGCTTCCACACTTCGTAAGCTAGTGAATAGGGTGAAGGAAGATGGTGAAACCTGGGCACAATATTATTTTGGGAAATTAAATCTGTTGCAGGCTTGTGACATAACAGGAACGAATGCAGTCTCCTGTCTTATTGATGGAATGACTGACGTGACTCTCAGAAATGGGGCTAGAGCAGGGCGTTACGTTTCACCCGAAAGCTTGTACGCTGAGTATTTGTCGACTCTGAGATCCGAAGGTGACAAGCGGGATACGCTCGCAAAGCAGGCGCCTCGGGAAAGGAGGAGGTTCCTTCCAAGTCGAGTCGAAGCACAAAAACTGTATTCGTCAGTTCGGTGTTACAATTGTCGTAATCGAGGACATGTTGCGACAAAGTGCCCGAAACCAAGAATTGAGTGCAAGAAATGTGGTCGCATTGGACATGTGGATGCTTAGCCGACGTGGTAACTTAGTAAAAGAAAACATGTCTAAGCAGGCACTAACGACAAGTGTAGCTGACGCAAGTAATAATAAGAGTTATTACATAGACATTAAGGTCAATGGTAAGCCGACGCGAGCTTACATTGACTCAGGAGCTGAACCGGTCCTGGTCAAGCAAAGTGTTGCTAGAGAATTGGGACTGATGTGGCAGCCAAGTTTACATTTGATTCGTGGTTATGGCCAGGGAATCACCAAAGTGCATGGGGAAGTCGAAGTAGAGCTAGAAGTGGATCTTGTCAAGGCAAACGTAAAAGCTTTGATCGTCGAAGACAGTGCACAACGTGTGCCTGTCATAGTGGGACAGATCTTCCTGAATGCGGGTGCTAATACGATTATAGCAAATGAGGAAGCTGTGAGAGTAGTTGACGGAAACAACGAATCGATCCAAGCATTTCTAGGCCAACTTCCGACACGAAAAGTTGCACTTTGGGCGGAAGAGGAAACAGTGATCCCTCCTCAATCCATTGGTTGCATACGAATCAAGGCAAACGACGATGGGTGGAAAGGAGCTTATTACGTTGAAGGGTGTCAACGTCCGAGACCAGGGTTCGAACACGTTGTTCATCGGTGTGTCACATGTGATGGAGGCCTAGTGACCGTTCGCAATCTATCGCACCAAGATCTGGTCTATCGAAAGGCGCAAATCGTTGCGAGAGCTGAGCCTTGCGAGCAGGAAAGGACAGCTACGACGGTGAGTGTGTTTTCTATGGGGAAGGTTGAGGTAAAGAGTTTTCAACGGTGGGAACTTCTTACACAAGTCAATAAGAATCTAGACCCGGCTCAGTTCGAGCAATTGTTACAACTCGTTAACGAATTTCGAGATTGTTTTGCACGAAATGTAGCGGAAATAGGTGCCACAACTGCGGCAGAAATGAAGCTAACTTTGACTGATGATAAACCTGTAATTTATCGTCCTTATCGGTTATCGCATCACGAAAGAAGAATTGTTCGAGATATAGTAAATGACTTGTTAGGTAGCGGAGTCATACGAGAATCAGACTCGCCATATTCGAGTCCCATACTGTTGGTGCGGAAGAAAGATGGGCAACACCGTGTGTGTGTTGACTATCGGCAATTAAATTCGAAAACAATCAAAGATCGCTTTCCGTTACCACAAGTAGTTGAACATTTGGATAAACTAAACGGTGCAAAGTTTTTCACCACACTAGATCTCGCTAGTGGGTACTATCAGATCCCAATGGCCACCGAATCGATTCCAAAGACAGCATTTGTTACGCCTGATGGGCATTACGAGTTTGTCCGCATGCCTTTTGGTCTAGCCAACGCTCCGGCAGTGTTTCAGCGAGCTATGAATAAGGTGTTGGGTCCATTACGGTTTCAGACCGCTTTTTGTTACATAGATGATCTTCTGATACCTTCCAAAGACTTTGAAACAGGTCTTAACAATTTACGAACGGTGTTTCAATTGCTTCGACAGTTCGGATTGACTCTAAAGCTGAGTAAATGTTGCTTCTTTGGAAGTCAAATAGAGTATTTAGGGCATGAGATCAGTGCGGAAGGCATTAAGCCAGGCGAGACAAAAATCAAAGCGGTGACAGCTTTTCCCAAACCAACAGACGTACACAAACTTAGGCAATTCTTAGGTTTGTGTGGGTACTTTCGAAAGTACGTGAAAGATTACGCAACAATAGCAAACAGTTTGACGAGTCTCCTAAAGAAAGGCAGTGCATTTGTTTGGGAAGAAGCACAAGAGCGGGCTTTTCAGACTTTAAAAGACATCTTGACGAGCAGACCAGTTCTTGCAATTTACGACGCGGAAGCTGAAACGGAGTTACACACTGACGCTTCTAAAGTTGGAATTGGTGGCATTCTGTTGCAACGACAAGGTGATGGATCTTTGCGTCCAGTTATGTTTTTCAGCCGACAGACGACCAAAGAGGAACAAAGGTACCACTCGTACGAGCTAGAAACGCTAGCGGTGGTCTGTTCTCTCAAACATTATCGAGTATACTTGTTGGGGCTTCAATTCAAGGTGATCACAGACTGTAATGCTTTACGAACAACCCTTACCAAGAGAGATTTGATTCCACGAATTGGGAGATGGTGGTTGTTGACTTCTGAGTTCGACTTTACTGTAGAATACAGACCTGGCAGTAAAATGAGTCACGTTGACGCTTTGAGTAGAAATCCGGTATTAGATCCTTCGGAGCCTTCAGTGGAAGTCTTGCATATTAATGTTAACGATGATGATTGGATTTTAGCTGTTCAAATGAAGGATGCGAGATGCGCATTGTTGAAGGAAATATTGGAAAAATCACCGACGAACGCTGAAGAGCGTGCCATTCACAAAGAGTATAAACTAAAAGATGGTCGAGTATTCAAACAGACTGAGTCAGGATTAAAATGGGTCGTACCAAAAGCGGTAAGACGCCAGATTTTATTAGCACACCACGATGGAATTGGCCATTTATCGAATGAGAAAACTTTGGCATCTGTGTCGAAATCTTATTGGTTTCCTTCAATGCGGAGGTATGTTCATAAATATATTTCTAGCTGCTTGGAGTGTCTCTACAATAAGGAAGCCGGAGGAAAGCAGCCAGGATTTTTGAATCCCATACCTAAGAATTCGCAACCATTTGACACATTGCACATGGATCATTTGGGACCATTTGTAAAGAGCAAATCACATAATTCTTATCTTTTAGCTATTATCGATGCATTTACTAAATTTGTCTTTCTCAGGGCCGTGCCTAATACTAAGGTGGGCCCTGTTTTATCATTTTTAGCTTCTCTTACAGGAATGTTTGGTGTACCTAAACGTATAATAGCCGATCGTGGGGCTTGTTTTTCTAGCAAAAAGTTTAAGACACATTGTACCGATTTAAACGTTAAATTAGTACTAACCGCGACTGCCACACCACGGGCTAATGGCCAGGTGGAGCGATTAAATCGTACGATTTTATCTCAGCTTGCTGCTAGCTCGAGAGAAGAAGAGAAATGGGATGACTTTGTGAGTAGAATTAGTTGGGGTATTAATTCTACGCCGAATTCGACTACGGGCAAAAGTCCATACGAATTGTTGTTGGGGTATACACCTCGACATGCTAATGACTCAATCCTCACCAACGTGGTGACAGAGGGTGTTCATGATGGTGATTTGCCACGGACACGAGCAGACGTTGCTCAGCGTGTCGAAAAGGAACAGCAGAAGCAAAAAGAGCGTTATGACAAGCGACGCTGTGCCCCAAAGAGATTTAATGCAGGTGATCTCGTGTTGGTACGCACCACGCGAGCTTCAAACGAGGGCAAAAGTCGGAAGCTGTTACCTAAATATTCGGGACCGTACCGAATTCAGAAAGTGCTCGACTACGATAGGTACGTCGTGACGGACATGCCGGGGGCGACGCGTTCCCAAAAACGATATGAGGGTGTTCACTCAGTGGACAAATTGAGACATTACGTTGTCGCCACGACGAGTGGAGACGAAACAATAGGCGATGTCAGTGACGAATGACTGAGTTCGCTGTGAAGCTGAGTGAAGTTCAACGTGAACTCACGGTTTTGGGCCCAAATGTTGTTTTTAAGCGCTTTACGTTGAAACTCATGAGTTAATGATTTGTTATTGTTGTTATTGTTCTTGTTCTTGTTATTGTTCTTCTACTTATTCTTGAGGTTACTGATCTTGTTGGTGTTGGTGATCTTATTGTTGTTGTTGGTAGTGTTCTTATTGTTGTTCTTAATTAATTCTCAACGTGAGAAACACGATTATGATTATTTTCAGATTCATTCTCAACGTGAGAAACACGATTATGATTATTTTCAGGTTGTTTATAAATAGTTCTTAAGTGGGACTCGGGCTGTAGATGTATACTACGGCTCGGATACATGGTATTGGTTAATTACTTGTTTTAGAAACACCGGTGGTTCCCCGAGGACGTGGAACAAGGAAGCGTGGCCGACTGTTAAGTGAAGGGGGCGCTGCTGGTGAAATTGGCGGGAAATGATGACGCGTGAGGCGCGTACGGGCAACGCCTAGTGAGTTGGAAGGACACTGTGGCAGTGTCAATGTCGTTGTTGAATCTAATTTGCTAATAAATTAGTTTTTGGGTGAATTCCGAGTTTCATTTACACAAGATAGTTTTTTTTTGGCGTTACTGTAAGAATTTTAGATTTTTTTGGTTGTCTTTCTTTCTTTGACGAATTTTTCTTTTGTGCTTTAAAAAACGGTCGTATAATTTCAGGAGTGATTAACTCTTCTATCAAGTTAGAGCGGCTGCTTGTAGACGGAGTGTTCGTTGAAGCCGAGCTAGAAACTTATGCTGAAGTACTGGCTGACATCGTAACGTTTTTTTCTATATCTTGTTAGGTGTATTTGCACGTACTTCTTGAATTGTTAAGGGTGCATTGTCAGTAACATATGCAGCCGGAAAATCATCCTTCGAAAAAATGTTTCGGTTATATGGCACAATGCCACATTTTCTAAACCCAGAGCAAATATTACTTAAAATAAAAGCTTTATAATAGGCTTGACTGCTTAATTCTGCGATTTCATAAATAGACACCCACCCGTTTGCCAGGATGGAAAATAAATAATCCAATCGTTAAAGGCAGATTTCAAGTAACTTTTACAGGGTCCATATAGACAGACATCGAGAGGTTGAAGACATTAGGTACAATGGGGTGGAAATGTTACAAATATTATACCATTGTCCCGACAAAAAAGTATTGTCTTCAAACTAGTATGCAATTCGTGGTTATCTAGTAATATGAGGATGCGATTTTCTTTGGAGCATTTTGTATATTTTTGAAAGTGCTTCACCACTTCTAGAAATAAAGATGCCGTCATTTAAGCAGATCATGACTTGTTGGATAATCCAAAGCTATCATTAGGTGCACCTTTTATAAATACCGGTTTGTTTTTAGCGCTTCGAAAGACATACACCGTTAGTACTGTACTTTCGACAGCATTAATGATACGACAAAAGGTTACCAGTTTCCTCTCTCTGCTGAAACTACTTGCTCTACCTGCTTAGTTCTCGTCGTAGCAATAACTTTTGGTGCTTGAAGAACTATAGTGACTCCTGTTTCGTCAAGATTATAAATGTTTTCTGGTGCTATTTTATATCTCTCTAACGCAAATCGCAGATTATCGAAAAACTGCTTCACGTTGGTTTTGTTAAATCCGGTTGACCTGGCTAAACTGGTGTTTTCAGGTTTTCTTAATCTTAGATTTCTGAACCTTTTCATGAAAGATTTCATCCAGTCCAAACCCGCTTTGTTGTTCCTATCACAGCTCGTTGAGTATTTTCTCTTCAGTTTTTGAGCAAACTCAAAAGCATGTGTCTGTGCTTGCGAATACGTTAGCCCGTAATTTATTTTTGAACTTTGCATTAGATACTCGCACAATTGTTGTTTCTGGTTGACGGTAAAAACTTGTTGGGTGGTATATTTGGACTGAAATGATCACTGAAATACGCCATAGCAGGTACGAATGTGTACAGACCTATAACATGTATGAGAAAAGAAGACGGTTCTCTAATCCAAGATTTGGTCGAGATTACCTAGGTGCTAGCAGTTTAATTTGCCTCTGTAAGCAGTAACAAAAATTATGAACAAAACTTTCTGAGAATCAAGGCTACAGTAGAAAACTTTATAGATTTTTAGACAGACGAGAAATTCTCTCTGAAAAGAAAATACTGACAAGGACATGATTCAATAGCGTACTCGATAATTCTAAATGCTCCATCAGTCTTAGATTTATATTAATAATATAATATTATAGTATATTATATTATATTAATTAATTAGAAGCTCTAGAATTATACATTAACCTATAGAACCAAGGTACTTACCCAGCTCAATGGAAACAGGCAATTGTAATTCCCATTGTGAAAGAAGGCAAAAATCTTTTTCCAGCGAGTTATAGACCCATCAATCAGTCTATCTTGTTGTGTTTTTTTGTGTGTCCTAGAATTTGGAATTTTCATGTACCAACAAGGACAACTGAAAGCCCCCGCATTACAGGGGCTTTGCCGAATCAGGATGGCCGAGAGTTAGCGACACCCAACCCCGCCAACCCAGGCATAATCATAAATCCGTCCGTAACGGTAACCGACGTGTGACCCTGGACAGGCAAGGGGGTAGTCGGGACTGTCGGGAGGTGCCAAAGTGACGTTATGAATAAAAGTAAGCGACGTCATATTAATTAATGACGTCGTCGTCTCGCGCTTCATTCGGAAACGCGAGGACGAGAGATTACTCTCGGTGAGACCGAGGAGAGACGGTGGAGGTGCGTGAACGGAGCTGGTATCCCCCGAGAATCGACCCGAACCCCCGAGGCCAAAAAATGTAAGTACTTTTTTTTATTTTATAAAATAAATTAAGTTATTTAACTGGTGCCTTCATCCGACCAAACCCCTTCCGTCCCGAGTGTTGTATAAAGGGTCTAAGTCGCGCCCTGTTTCCAAAAACAAACAATGCGACAGGACCTGTGGGGTTGGAAACTACTTGAGGGCGGCTGTACCGTCTTGGAAGAAAACCATAAAGTTGAGTCGGGTTGTTACATTTGACGAAACAAGCTGTTAACTATTATTCCGAATAAACTGATATTTTAGGCCTCTGGCTTTTATTTTAGTTTAGTGATTCTTACACTTGTGCAAGTGAAACAAGAATAGACAATATTTTCACGAATGTAAATAGCAACCAACTAACAACTAAAGTTTTTGACCCTTATTTATCAGACCATTTGGGTATATTTGTTCATATAAAAAATAACTTGCTGAAACAAAACGATGCTCATAAAAGAACTAGAAGAATTGTAAATGAAAATAGTAAAAAAAATTCAAACAAAAATACGTGATCTAATATAATAAATCCAAGAAAGATTACAACGCAGTATTAGTTAGTGCTAAGCCATTCAGGAACCAATTTTACGTACAGAAAATAAGTCCAAATGTGTATGGGATATTGTTAAAGATATTTGTTTAAGTGATAAACAAAAGTGTTACGTACTAGTACTGGGCGACCCGCACAAAATTGTCAATGAAAGGAATCGATAAAATTTGTTGTCATCTTCTGCAAAAATAGTCGAAATGGTAATGTCAGAAAAACTGATTACATACTTCAATACACATAAATGTTTAAAGATGTGCAACACGGTTACATTATATTAAATTTAAGAGTCTCTACACTCATCCTACGAAGGCGTTTTTAAACATAACAAACTTTTAACAGTCGTTGGTATTTATATTTATGAGGTATTACTTTTCTCTTTAAATAATAAAAATATATTTAATAAAGAAAAAAAGAGCACAGTTATGATACACGAAAAGACAATTTTAACTATCCCAAAGATAGACTAGCGCAACATGAAAAAAATTGCTACTATGCAGCTATTAAGTTATTTAATCATTTACCCTATCACGTTCAATGCTTAACTAGTGTCACACTTTCTAAAAACGCCATTAAAACAATTTTAATCGAGATTGAGATATATACTTTGGAGGAGTTTTTGCCAGTAGGAGATAAAAGCCAAATAAATAGGTTTCGTTTGATTTTGTCGAATTTTGTTGTATTGTTAGTTTATTGTAACCTGTATTTTGTATATGTAATGTAATTTAACTTTGTTTCGCCTTTCGACTACTCTGATTTATGTAACTACAGTAGCAAAAATTAAATTTTTTTATTTGTTTTGTTTTGTTTGGTGTTTACTTAAACCTCTGAAAATATATCTCAGCTTAATTTAACTCCACTTTCTGGGGTTTCCCCGACTAGTGTACGCCAGCCTAGGAGACGTAATGAATGTTCAGGAAAGCGACAAGCTACAGACGACTTATCGGTTGTAACACCACTAAATGCAGCATGAGTTTTAACTGAAACTGGTGAGAATGAAAAAGACAGAAAGACAAAAAACGTAATTCTTCTGATTCGACTGTAAGTGTAACCCTAGGATGCAGAATCAATTCTCAAACTCTAATGTTAACGCCGATAAAGTCCTGTTTGAAACAATATCAAGTTTAGCCAACTCCTACGATAAGCTATTTATATTTGGGGATTTTAATATGCCAAATCTGAAGTGGCTTTTAATTAGTTTTTCCTCCTCTCTTGTTTCTTTTCAACTATTTATTGACTTCTTGGTAAATTAGTCATTTCGATCAAATTGTGACCGAACCAACTCGTTACAGATCCAACCAGCAAAAGATGCAGACGTAGAACATAATTGGGATACTTTCAAAAACAAACTGAATGATTTAATTTCCTTAAATGCAACGTCCAACACGGTTAAGAAATCGTTAGATATACCGTGGATCAACAATTTATTCTTCGACAAATTAGCAACAAGAGAGCGTTATGGAGAGCATATAAACGCACTCAGCATGCCAACGACTATGCGGCGCATAGACTATATTCCACTAGACTATATTCCAGTGACGGCTCGTGATCAAAAATCATGGTTCGGCCAAATTTACGGATAGCTCTAATTAGCCAAACTAATTTTTTGCTCTCATTATTTGTAATGAGTCAAACAAACATTTATTGTTAATAGGTGGATATCAAAAAATAAAAAAAATAAACAAAAAATTAATTTGTCCAGCAAGAACCACGAGGAGGTTTAGAGCACTTCTCGCCAGGAAAAATATATTTTTCTGTTAGTGATAAGAGAATTTACAAAATAATAGAATAATGCAAAAAACGTAAACTTCTTCCCAGGAAAGATAAGAGATTAGGAAAGGTAAAAGATGACAAAAATAGTTTGTTAAAGAACAAAAGAAATAAACATATTATTAGTCACAATAAAAAAGTTAACGTCTTCATTCTAAAAAGGAGTTACAGAACATGTAGTAAAAAACAATAATGGTTAAGAAAAATAAAGAAAAACGCTAAAAACAAAACAAAATGAGTTCTAGCAATACATATACTTAAAAAACATGCAACAACTACAAACTATATTGTGGTACTTGGTGTTTGCAAACAAAGGTTCCAATTATTGACTTTTATATATTAGTTCAATCCTACGGGACTAGATGCCACAAAGTCATCTATAATTTTATTATAAAAACTTTCGTCTTTCATTAATTCTTTTACCAATGCTTTTTCAATCCCTAACACTGATAAATTATTTTTTCTTTGTTAAAAATGTTTTCGTAAATACTAATCAACGAGTTAAATTGTTTTTCTGGAAATCTTTTATCAAATCCAGAGAACTTATTGTGATCAACTAATTCCAAAAAATATGTTTAAATCGAGTTTCAATTTGGTTTGTGAATAAATCTGAAATTTCAAAAAAAGACGTTTTTTTATTTATGACAATATCGTTGTCATTATTAAGCTCAGATTTACGCTGTTTTGTACGTGGGGGAAGTACATCTAAAATTCTTTCAGCATCAGAATATATGTTTAAAAAATAATTATCTTGATGTCGAAATTTTCTTAAAGAAGACAAAAGGGAATTGATTCTTTCATTACAATACTTTGTATCGGATAATTTTGTTTGAGTTATCGCAAAAACAGGATCGATATAAGTAAATATGATATTGAAAGTGTAAAGCAAAAACATGAAGTCAAAATTGGTTAAAAGATTTTTAAATCCCACAGATTCTCTTACTGAAATATAATAATTTGAAAAATTATGAATTACACTAAAATATCATTGGCAGCTTTACCTTCACTAACATTAAAAAAAAACGAGAAACCGCTCTAATAATCTGCCATTGTGGACAAACCGAAAAACAACAGATATTTGTGAAAAACATTGAATATCCGTTGTTTCATATATTTCCCACGAAAAACACGTTGCACTATTTATTTCTTTGTGTATTGTTGTAAAGTACAATTTTGGCTACAAAATCAATTAATTCATTTTGTATGGTTTTGGATAATCCCGAAAACAGAAGACGGATCTTATAAACTTAGAATTTTTTTTATTTAAAGTCGCAGCAAATTTCGCTAACTCTTTAAAATTTCTCTGGTTATCCGAATTTATGGTTTCGTCATTACCTCGAAACGCCAGTTCTTGTGTCGACAAAAATATAATCATATTTATTAAATGTTTGACCATTTTTCGATTTTTTTTACTGTTTTGTTATGTTTATTTATAAATTCTCGCCGGGCACTATCCAAAGCATTTACGATATTTTGTTTTCCAAATAGTTTATATTTTAAGGCCGAATGGGTATGCTCCTTAGAAATTTCGTGTTTCAATAATGCGCGATAAACTTCTTTTAAATTGTCATAACCGCTTGAATTATACAGCCTGTATCAGAACTCACTCCCCACCGGAAATGTGCGTATAGTTTAGGCAATTCTGAGGCTAAAGTTTCTTTACAAAAAAAATTCTAACTCTTTGCGTTTGGGAGATAAGAACGTTTGAAAATACCCAATCACAAAAGGCCTTGCTCTGGAGGATTTGAGGAACAGAAAATACTGCACAAGGAAATGATTCAATAGCGTACTCTTCTAAATGCTCCATCAGTCTTAGAATTATATTAATAATATAATATTATAGTATATTATATTATATTAATTAATTAAAAGTTTTTAAAATTATACATTAACCTATAGGACCAAAGTACTTACCCAGCTTAATGGAAACAGGCAATTGTAATTCCCATTGTGAAAGAAGGCAAAAATCTTTTTTCAGCTAGTTATAGACCAATCAATCAGTCTATCTTGTTGTGTTTTTTGTGTGTCCTAGAATTTGGAATTTTCATGTACCATCAAGGACAACCGAAAGCCCCCGCACTACAGGGGCTTTGCCGAATCAGGATGGCCGAGTGTTAGCTACACCCAACCCCGCCATCCCAGGCATAATCATAAATCCGTCCGTAACGGTAACCGACGTGTGACCCTGGACAGGCAAGGGGGTAGACAGGATCTGGGGGGTTGGAAACTATTTGAGGGCGGCTGTACCGTCTTGGAATAAAACCATAAAGTTGAGTCGGGTTGTTACATTTAACGAAACGAGCTGTTAATTATTATTCCGAATAAACAGATATTTTAGGCCTCTGGCTTTTATTTTAGTTTAGTGATTCTTACACTTGTGCAAGTGAAACAAGAACAGACAATATTTTCACGAATATAAATAGCACCCAACTAACAACTAAAGTTTTTGACCTTTATGTATCAGACCATTTGGGTATATTTGTTCATATAAAAAATAACTTGCTAAAACAAAACGATGCTCATAAAAGAACTAGAAGAATTGTAAATGAAAATAGTAAAAAAAAATTCAAACAAAAATACGTAATCTTATATAATGAATCCAAGAAAGATTACAACGCAGTATTAGTTAGGGCCAGGCCATCCATGAACAAATTTTACGGGCAAAAAACAAGTCCAAATGTGTATGGGATATTGTTACAGATATTTGTTTAAGTGATAAACAAAAATGTAACGTACTAGTACTGGGTGACCCGCACAAAATTGTCAATGAAAGGAATCGATAAAATTTGTTGTCATCTTCTGCAAAAATAGTCGAAATGGTAATGTCAGAAAAACTGATTACATACTTCAATACACATAAATGTTTAAAGATGTGCAACACGGTTACATTATATTAAATTTAAGAGTCTCTACACTCATCCTACGAAGGCGTTTTTAAACATAACAAACTTTTAACAGTCGTTGGTATTTATATTTATGAGGTATTACTTTTCTCTTTAAATAATAAAAATATATTTAATAAAGAAAAAAAGAGCACAGTTATGATACACGAAAAGACAATTTTAACTATCCCAAAGATAGACTAGCGCAACATGAAAAAAATTGCTACTATGCAGCTATTAAGTTATTTAATCATTTACCCTATCACGTTCAATGCTTAACTAGTGTCACACTTTCTAAAAACGCCATTAAAACAATTTTAATCGAGATTGAGATATATACTTTGGAGGAGTTTTTGCCAGTAGGAGATAAAAGCCAAATAAATAGGTTTCGTTTGATTTTGTCGAATTTTGTTGTATTGTTAGTTTATTGTAACCTGTATTTTGTATATGTAATGTAATTTAACTTTGTTTCGCCTTTCGACTACTCTGATTTATGTAACTACAGTAGCAAAAATTAAATTTTTTTATTTGTTTTGTTTTGTTTGGTGTTTACTTAAACCTCTGAAAATATATCTCAGCTTAATTTAACTCCACTTTCTGGGGTTTCCCCGACTAGTGTACGCCAGCCTAGGAGACGTAATGAATGTTCAGGAAAGCGACAAGCTACAGACGACTTATCGGTTGTAACACCACTAAATGCAGCATGAGTTTTAACTGAAACTGGTGAGAATGAAAAAGACAGAAAGACAAAAAACGTAATTCTTCTGATTCGACTGTAAGTGTAACCCTAGGATGCAGAATCAATTCTCAAACTCTAATGTTAACGCCGATAAAGTCCTGTTTGAAACAATATCAAGTTTAGCCAACTCCTACGATAAGCTATTTATATTTGGGGATTTTAATATGCCAAATCTGAAGTGGCTTTTAATTAGTTTTTCCTCCTCTCTTGTTTCTTTTCAACTATTTATTGACTTCTTGGTAAATTAGTCATTTCGATCAAATTGTGACCGAACCAACTCGTTACAGATCCAACCAGCAAAAGATGCAGACGTAGAACATAATTGGGATACTTTCAAAAACAAACTGAATGATTTAATTTCCATAAATGCAACGTCCAACACGGTTAAGAAATCGTTAGATATACCGTGGATCAACAATTTATTCTTCGACAAATTAGCAACAAGAGAGCGTTATGGAGAACATATAAACGCACTCAGCATGCCAACGACTATGCGGCGCATAGACTATATTCCACTAGACTATATTCCAGTGACGGCTCGTGATCAAAAATCATGGTTCGGCCAAATTTACGGATAGCTCTAATTAGCCAAATTATTTTTTTCCTCTCAGTATTTGTAATGAGTCAAACAAACATTTATTGTTAATAAGTGGATAACAAAAAATAAACAAAATAAACAAAAAATTAATTTGTCCAGCAAGAACCACGAGGAGGTTTAGAGCACTTCTTGCCAGGAAAGGAAAAGGATCTGGAAAAGTAAAGGATGAGAAAAATGCTTTGTTAACGAAAGAAATAGACATATTAGTAGTAACAATAAAAAGGTTAAGTTTTTATTATAATAAGGAGTTGCAGCACATGGAAGTAAAGAAAAAACAATAATGGTTAAGAAAAATTAAGAAAAACTCTAAAAACAAAACAAAAATATATTTTTCTGTTAATAATAACAGGATTTAAAAAATAATAGAATTAAGCAAAAAACGTAGAACTTCTTTGTCAGGAAAGATAAGGGATTAGGAAAGGTAAACGATGACAAAAATATTTTGTTAAACAACAAAAGAAATAAACATATTATTAGTAACAATAAAAATCTTAACGTCTTCATTCTAGTAAGGAGTTACAGAACATGAAGCAAAAACAATAATGGTTAAAAAAAATAAAGAAAAACTTTAAAAACAAAACAAAAATAAATTCTAGTAATACGTATGCTTATAAAAAATGCAACAACTACAAACTATAATCTGGTACTTGGTGTTTGCAAATAAAGGTCTCAATTATTTTTTTTTTATTGTTTTTATTTTTATAGATTAGTTCAATCCTACGGGGTTTAGATGCCGCAAAGTCATCTATAATTTTATTATAAAATCTGTCGTCTTTTATTATTTTTTTTACCAGTGTTTTTTTAATCCCTAACACTGATAAATATTTCAAACGCGTTTGCGACATGATTAAACATTATTATACCATAAATATTTATATGGCAACAGTGTGTGTAAAGCATCTCCCAACTAAACAAAGTGGGCGAAGTAAGAAAGAAAATTACTTTATTTTCTCGGACTTTCCAGTTGAAGACCACAATTCAGCATCTGAAGATGACCCAGAAGATATGATAGGATGAACTCAATGCATACAGTTTATTAAATGATTAATCTAAAATATCTATAATAAATTAAATATATTTTAATATGTTACTGAACAACAATGTAATTTAGTTTTTAATGTTTGAGACGAAGACAAACATGCAGCATCTAAAGACCTCAGTCAAATTTAGTACTATTAGTATTATTATTATTAATGTTATTGTTATTAATATGACTATTACCCCAGTCAAATTAGACTAATCGTTTAAAAAATTTTATAGTGAGTTGTTAAAGTTGTTATAGAAAAAAGTTCTAGCCTCATTGTTGTAGGACCAACCGTAAGCGAGTTACTAGCTTTTAAAGTTTAATGTCTACATTACACTACATAATTAAACATTAGTATACCATAAATATTTATATGGCAATAGTGCGTGTAAAGCATCTCCCAACTAAAAAAATGTGCAAAATGAGAAAAAAAAATCTTTCTTTCCTCGGGCTTTCTAGTTGAAGACCACAATTCAACATCATAAGATGACTCAGATGATATGACAGAATGAAATGTTGGACTCAATGCATACAGTTTATTAAAAAATGTCTTTAAAATATGTATATTAATTTAATTATATATTAATAGGTGTGAAGGTGGGAAGGTGTTCTTTCTCCTCATTTGCGACCCATCCTGGTGAGATCTCTTCGTTTGAAATTTTGTGCAGACGCTGGTTTGCAGCCGAATCTGATGTCATTTGTTTTTTTAAATTAAAAAAAATTTGTTCAAAATATGTATATTAAATTAATCATATATTAATATTTGACTAAACAAATATGTAATTCAGTTTCAGAAGACTTTAGTGACTTCTGTCTCCTCTTTTTTTTTCTAATAAAGTGTTGAACCCAATAAATTTATTTTATTTTCAGTTTTTCAAATATTTTCTTAAAGCGAATTTTTTTTAAAAATTATTTATATCCAACCTTATAACTCGCTTATGGTTAGTCTTACAAGATGAATGCAAATAACTATTTTGTAGAAAAATTTATTATCTTTAATTTTGGTAAAAAGACAAAATTGATGAGTAACAGTTTTTGAGATATATGCAAAAAACCAAAAAGAAACTCTTACCTTAATTAAATCTTCAAATATAAATTTATCAATAATTTTTATTTTTATTTACCAATCTCTCTCAATCGGTTTAATTTTAATAATTTAAACATTATTAATTACATTAATTAATTAATAATAATAAATTAAATTATTTTGATTTTTATATATGCTACCCAAATTACTTTTGAGAGAAAATTTATTCTATTTCTTAGGCAATTTCTCGCTTTAAAACTAAAAAATGACTACTGAGAATATCTGTTCATTATTATTAATGTTATTGATACGCAGTATCGTAAACAGAAACAACATTTTAATTTGGTAATAACGATACTTTTGTGATGCAAATTTTCATAATAAAACTCCTATGTGCCTTTCATGTACATACCGTGGCCTTCCTTTGTTTGTCTGTTTTAAAGTCACTACGATAGGCCGTGTAGTGTGAAGAGTGTGACCCTGTCATAGTGTTTTTGGATTTTTAAATTTTGACACAACTCCTGACTCATTTACCTTTATTGTTCGGATATTTTTTATTCTTTTGAATATGAGTACGTGTTACAAATGCAAGAACTCTCTTGTTAATTCAATAGATTGTTTAAAATGCTGCCGCGCGTTTCATCCTAGTTGTCTGGAGCAGTTCAAGAATTATTATGGTGTAAATGTGGATGTTTCATCGATCAACGTGTGCCCATCATGCGACAAAAATGTTAAATCTGTACAGGGGGCTAGTTCGCCAACTCAGAGTGTTCCTAATACGTCACTTGCTGATTTTATAACTTTAAAACAAGAAAACGATCATCTTAAAAAGGAATTGGAAGAACTCAAGGAATTTAAGAAGCATTTTGTAGATCTTAACGATAATTTCAATAAATCAATAGAATTGCTAAAACGCGAACTAACACTTACAATAGAAGCGACAATAAAAAAGGAAGTTGACAACTTAAAGGAAACTTTAATTCATGATCTACGTCGCCAATCGTTAGCTGAGATGTCCAACACCAAGAAAGATCACGTTGCTAATTTAAATCTCAACAATTCTTCTAATACAGCTCTTAAAATTTCACTTCGCAAATCATTATCTGACGCTTTAAATTCTAACAATATTGATGTTGTAAAAACTAATTCCACAAAACCCGAAAAATCCTCTATCTTGACTAATTGTATTGTAACTAAACATAAAATTGTCATGTTGACCGACCAAAAGGGATGTAATTGTATTAACTTGCTTGAGACCTATACTCCGCGTGATAAATATAATATATTGGCATCTGTAAAATCAAATGCTCCCTTAGAAGAAGTGATTTCCAATATTACGCCGCAAGTGGATATCAACGATTTTGTGATAATTTTTGCCGGAAATCAAGAAGTGTCAAATGGAAGGATTCCAGATGAAGATACTATACGTGATTTAATACATGATGAATATCCGAATATAAATGTGATTCTAATAGGCTGTCCGTATTTTTTAGGGCGCCCAGTATTGAACAACTTCGTTTATGAACTCAACAGCCGCTTGTACAATTTATCTAAAAAATACGATAATATTACTTATATCGATTCAAATGCGTTATTATCCAAACAATTTAAAATGGATCAGGTCACTTTTAACGCAGCAGCCAAAAGATGTATAATAAAAAATCTAGCTGATGTTATTTGCCAACGTAATCATAATAGTATTTTGTTACATAATCTTCCAAAAAAGCCAGAAAAAATCTATTTTTCAAATCAAGGTACAATTACAACAACGAAAATTTCACATAAAGTTAATACTTCTAAAAACGATAGTGTTACGTTTTTTCACAAACTACCGACGCACTCAACCCATCTCAAAAATCGGCAGGAGCAGACGGAAAACGTATAAATTCTAATTCATCTATTCGTTGTTTATATCAAAATGTGAGAGGATTAAAAACAAAAACGCTTGAATTTTCAAACAATTTTTTAAGTATTTCTGATGAGTTTGATGTATTTGTACTTTCCGAAACATGGTTAGACGAGAGTGTTAGGGATAATAAATTCTTCCCAAATAACTTTTGTATTTATCGTTGTGACAGAAACTTTCAACGTCTGGGCATTACTAGAGGTGGTGGAGCGCTAATAGCGGTCAATAATGAATTTTCTTGTTGCCAAATTAATGTCTCTGGTATCATCGATGCAGTACCAAAAATCGATCTAATCGCAGTTAAATTAATTTCGTCCTCCCACCAGCATTTTGCTATCTTCGCTGTTTACATCCCCCTTTCTACATCTTTTGAAGAGTATGATTTATTTTTTGATCTACTTAATGATATACCCGAAATTCACGATGATAACACAATTTTTCTTGGAGATTTTAATGTCCCAACATATTATACTACTCGTCCTAATAGCATCAGCACTTTGCTAGGTAACTTTGCGTCTTTTCATAACTTTAACCAGTCGAACCACATTAAAAATTGTCATAATAATGTTCTTGATTTGATATTTTCCCACATCCAGTGTTCTGTCAATAAATCTAATATATCTCTAGTAACTGCAGATTCTTACCACCCGACGCTCGAATTCTGTTTTAATATACACGTAAAAAAAACATGTTTGCGCTGAATCGAAAAAATTTTACTTTTAATTTCAAAAAAGCTGACTTTCCAAAGCTCTACGATTCACTTTCGAAGGTCGATTGGTCAGAAATGACTAATGTAAAGGAAGTCAACGCTGCTTGTGTTTTTTTCTACAATACTCTTGAATGTATTTTCGAAGCGTGTGTCCCTAAAACGTTCATAAGTAAAATAAGCCGTCGTTCTTACCCTGTGTGGTTTGACAGCACTATTATTAATTGTCTAAAACATAAAGCTAGAGTTCTGAAAAAATTTCGTATGTATCAGTGTCAACGTCATCTTGATGAGTTTAAGAAACTTAGGTCGCAAGCAAAGTTCCTCATAGCTAAAGAGTATTCGGAATATGTTAAATCTATGGAGGATACTATATTTCATGATCCAAGAAAATTTTGGACATTTATTCAAACAAAACGAGGCAAATCCCGCATTCCTGGTACTATGTTTGTCAACGGGGAAGCTATTTCGGATCCTTGTATTATCGTCAATAATTTCGCCGACTACTTCAAAAGTGTATACCCTGTTTCACTCGACAATAATTATTCTGCTAATATGACAACGAATAATAACATCCTGCTGCCCAAAATCTCAGAGGACGATATCTTGCGACAGCTAAGGAGAACTAAAAATTCAATGACCTCGGGATGTGATGGTATACCAAGTTTTCTTTTAAGGGATTGTGCTTTTGTATTTTCTGCTCCGCTTTTTCATATATTCAATTTGATTCTTGAGTCTTCCACTTTTCCTTCTGTTTGGAAAGTAACGCATATCAGCCCAGTTTTAAAAAATGGTGACCCTAATAAAATTGAGAACTACCGGCCATTCTCTGCAATTTTTCTAAAATCTTCGAGTCAATTCTCTACTCTTATATCTATAAGTCAGTGAAAAATCTCATTTCGCTCCACCAACATGGCTTCATGGAGAATAGATCTACGATAACCAACTTAGCCACTCTAACACAATTTATCTCGGAGGCGCTAAACAGAAGAAGCCAAGTAGATGTTATTTATACAGATTTTCAGAAGGCTTTTGATCAGATCGATCATTATATATTGTTAAGCAAACTCAACACCTTTGGCTTCTCTGACTCTCTCGTCTCTCTCATCAAATCTTATCTTTTTCATCGACGGCAGCGAGTTAGATACAATAACTTTCTGTCCAATGAGTTCATTACTACGTCCGGTGTACCTCAGGGTTCCAATCTGGGGCCCTTGATCTTTCTCCTATACATTAACGACCTGGCTGATTTATTAAATCAGTGTTCCATACTATTGTTTGCGGATGATTTGAAACTATACAAGGAAATTAACTCATTCCAAGATTCAGAAATATTGCAAGAATGTCTAAAAACCTTAAACATTTGGTGCGACAAAAACCGTCTACAACTGAATTTAGCCAAATGTTGCGTGATATCTTTTACGAAGAAACAAAATATCATCAACTATCCATACGAAATTTCAAACTCTGTACTGAATCGCGTTATCACTGTAAAGGACCTGGGTATTACTTTCGACGCCGAACTTTCATTTAATTTCCATGTAAGGAAAATTGTCGACAAAGCTCTTAAGAGTTATGGGTTTATATACAGAAATGGTCGGGAATTCACCAACATTAAAATTCTTCGTATTCTTTACTTCGCATTTGTTAGATCCCGATTGGAATACGGGGCATTAATATGGAACCTCATTTATAACACTTACGTTGTACAACTGGAAAACGTGCAAAGACGTTTCTTAAAATATTTGGCGTTTCTCTCTGATGGTGTTTATCCAATACAAGGTGTTGACGAGCAAATACTATTAGATATGTTTCAACTTCAATCCCTACAGCTTCGTCGCATTTGTATTGCCATAAAATTTTTATATAATCTACTCCATAACAAGATTGATTGTAGTGAATTACTAAATCAACTTTCTTTCACTGTTCCACGGCTTAATTCGCGCTCAACTCCCACTTTTTATATATGTATAAGTCGCGTTAATTTAGCTCTGAAAGCTCCTATTACTGTTATGTCTCCTTTAATAAAATTTGTAGTTGTTGTGATATACATAGTGATAATTTAGCTGTTATTATTAATACTGTCTGCTTGGCATATAAAGATTACGTATAAAATGTGTATGTTAGGTTGTTTTTGCAATTGTAACTAGTGTTTATTGTATTTTAGTTTTAATTGTACTTTAATTTTTTTTTCCTGTAATTGGGTTATGTACCTGTTGGAAAGATAAACTTTTTTGTGTGACTTTTTGGTCTCCTCCTTTTTCCTCTACTAAAGTGTTAGACCCAATTAATTTAGTTTAATTTCAGTTTTTCAAACATTTTATTTTAAAGCAAACTTTTGGTAAAGATTATTTATATCTAACTCTATAACTCGCTTATGGTTGATCCTACAAGAAAAATGCAAATAACTATTTTGTAGGAAATTTTATTAGCTTTAATTTTGGAAGAAAAATAAAGATTGATAGGAGTAACTGTTTTCGAGATATAAGCAAAAACCAAAGTGAAAACTGTAACTGTTACTGAACAAAAATGTAATTCAGTTTTCAATGTTTGAGACGAAGACGAAAATGCAGCATTTGAAAACGACTCTGAAGACTTGAGTGACCTTTATGTCACCTCCTTTTCCTTCTAATAAAGTATTGGACCCAATAAATTAAGTGTATTTTAAATCACAAGACATTTTCTGTTAAAGCACATTTTTTTTAATTATTAATTATTTTCAAACTTATATATCGCTTATGTAGTAGTGGTAGTTTACTCCATACAAAGTTGGCAGTTGATGGCCTGTCGTATTGTGTTTAATACTGTGTTTTTCGCTTTTTTTGCGGGTTTGGTTGGTTCTTAATTTTTAATGAGTGCCCTAGATGATTTGTTATCAACTCTGCCTCTTTCTAGGCTGATAATCTCAGCGCTATTCGGGTTCTTGCGAGCGCGATAAGTGTTTGTCGGCGCAGCTGATAGTAAGGATAAATCAAATTATAAATTTTTATTCAACAATTAATAATTTTTAACCTGTGTCATTCTTTTGTTTATCCTTCCGTGGCCTACCTTGTGTGTTTTTTTGTTGTCAGTCACCTGGACACGCCCCTAGGTGTGAAACTTTGTGACCTTGTCTCTCCCTATTTTTATTAATATTTCTAAAATGAACAGCTGTCTTAATTGCAATAACTTAATTAAATCAAATTCAAACTTTATCAACTGTGATGCATGTCAAGGTCACCTCCATCTTAACTGTGTTGGTCTATCAGAAAACGATGTCAAATGGACTCGATCCAAATCTAAAGCTGTCAAAGTTGTATGTACAGCATGTAATAATAACATCACTCAATTTAAAGATCTGAACGCTTTAATTAATGCACATCATACGCAGTTTACTGAGGCAATTAAAAATCTAAAGCAAGAACTTGAAGCACAAATTAATGAATTAAAAAATGGTCCGAACTACAATGTGAAGTTGGATAGTACTAATTTTGAGAAGGTCTTACAAGAAGTTAGTGAGCGTGAAAAAAGGAAACGTAACATCATTGTATACGGTGTAAGTGAGCCACCCAAAGAGGTCACCAATAAGGATCAACGTATAATTCAAGACAAAGATTTTATCAGCACTCTTTTACATACCATCAAGCCAAATTTACAAACAGATAAAATTCAGGTTCATAGATTAGGACGTTATTCTGGTGAAGGTGTGCGTCCACGAGCAGTTAAAGTGGTTCTTAATAATGAGAATGAAGTTAAAGCCGTAGTTTTCAATGCTAAAGAACTGAAAAATCACGCTAATTATCGCAATATTTCACTATCTATGGACAAAACACCTAGACAAATTGCTTACTACAAACAACTTCAACAGGAATTAAACGACCGCACTAGCAAAGGCGAAAGTAATTTGAAAATTAAATAATTTAATGGATCTCCCAAAATTATTTCTTTAAACCATTAAGTTCACCCAATTGCATTTCTTGTTTATATCAAAATGTTCGAGGATTAAGAACCAAAGCAAATGAGGTTTTCCAATACATGTCGTCTTCGTGTTATGACATTGTTGCTGTAAGTGAAACTTGGTTATCTAAGGATATATATAGTACTGAGCTGTTTCCCAATAATGTTTCCGTCTTTCGGTGTGATAGGAATTTTTCCGCTTTAAATGTTAAAAGGGGAGGTGGAGTGGCAATAATTGTAAATAATAATATCGTTTGATCCAAACTTGACTTAACAGTCATCAACAACACTGTTCCTTCCATTGACTTAGTTGGGGTTTCCCTAACATTTAACAATAACTCAAAACTAACGGTTTTTGTTCTATATATACCCCCTTCAGTGTCATTTCACGATTTTCAAATGTTTTTTGATACATTCACTAATATATGCGCTGACATTAACCACAACTACATAATATTAGGTGATTTTAATACTCCTTCGTTTATTTTTGATCTCAACAATAGATTTGCTTCTACTCTCTCTACATTTAGCAATATGCTAAATGTTAATCAGCTTAATACTATTTCTAACAGTTACAATAATTTCATACTAGATCTTGTTTTTTCTAACTTCAGGTGTTTTCTAAGTAGATCTATGTCTCCACTTGTTCTAGAAGATAATTTTCATCCGGCATTGCACATCGAGCTTTTTCTACAAAATAAAACGTTAACAAATTTCCCGCTATGCAATTCTGATACGTTTAATTTTAGATAGGCAAATTTTATTCTACTGTATCAATCCCTTTATTCTATTGACTGGTCTTTTTTAAATAATTATAGTGACATCGAAAAAGCATGTACCCTGTTTAATGACACACTAAACACCATCTTTGCATTACATGTGCCGAAGTACTCATCTCAAAAAAAACGGCAAATATCACTATCCTCCATGGTTTAATGGTGAGATTATCAACTGTCTCCGTAAGAAGAATTTTTACTTCAAGATGTACAAAAAAACTAAAAGGGATGATATACTTAGCCTCTTCAAACACTATCGTTCTTGCTCCAAATCACTAATATCCTCTGCCCACAAAACGTATATCTGTGTAACTCAAGAATCTTTAACAAACAACCCTAAAAATTTCTAGAAATTTGTTCAACAAAAGAAAAGTGCAACCAGGATCCCAGGTCTTATGAAGTACAATAATCAAGAATTACATGACCCGCTCTCCATAGTCAATGCTTTCAGTAACTATTTCAGTAGTGTGTATAATCAGTCCGAGCAGACTGTAAACAAAAACGATGCTTCCTCACCGATTAATAACATCACGGTCTCTATAGATAACATTACTGAAGAAGAAATTTTCCAAGCGTTAGTACGGTCCAAAGATTCGTTTACCTCTGGTGTTGATGGCATTCCAGGTTTCCTCGTCAAAGACTGTGCTCATATTTTTGTCAAACCTCTTTTTTATTTATTCAATCTTATTGTTAAAACCTCTACTTTTCCTGCAGTTTGGAAAAAATCTATTATTTGCCCAGTATTTAAAAAAGGTGATATTTCTGATGTTCATAACTATAGACCCATCGCACTGCTATCTAACTTTGCCAAAATTTTTGAGACTGTATTATACAGAAGAATTTACCCAAACATCAAACACATTATAACGCCTACTCAGCATGGTTTTATGGAGAAACGGTCTACCGTGACAAATTTGTTACATTTCACTCAAGATGTCGCTGTGGAGCTAGATGTAAATGGGCAAGTCGACGTAGTGTACACGGACTTTCAGAAGGCGTTTGACCAAATGGATTATTTTATACTTCTCGATAAATTACGGCACATAGGTTTCAGTAGCTTCCTGCTTGATCTCTTAACTTCCTATCTTGTTAATCGTGAACACTTTGTTAGATACAGGAACTGTTTATCTTCTAGCTTCGTACCAACTTCCGGAGTGCCGCAAGGCTCAAATTTAGGTCCTTTACTTTTTCTATTATTTATAAACGATATTACTGCAGCAGTAACTTGTAACAGTCTTCTATTTGCTGATGACCTTAAGCTTTATAATATCATAAAAACCGGTAATGATTGTCAAGTCTTGCAGAATAACATCAACAATCTCCTCCAGTGGTGCGAAGCTAATAGGCTAAACCTAAATATATCTAAATGCTTTATTATGTCTTACACAAATAGGAAAATTCCGATCATGTATGGTTATAATGTTAGTGGTCACATTTTACAAAGAACAGACACATTTAAAGATCTAGGAGTTACCTTTGATAACAAACTTTTATTTGTGAATCATATTACAAATATTATTAATAGCGCGTATAAAACTTTAGGATTTATTTATCGCAACTGTAGAGAGTTTACTAATTTAAGAGCCTTAAAAGTCATATTTTTTGCCCTTGTACGCTCCAAGTTAGAATATTGTGCAATTATTTGGTCACCTATATATGCCACACACATAAATAGTATTGAATCAGACCAAAGAAAATTTTTGAAACTGCTATGGTATATTTCTTTTAAAAATTACCCCGATAGGGGATGTGACCAACTAGTGCTTTTAAGGACATTTAATATCAATTCTCTAGAAGTTAGGAGAATTATCTCAAGTATTGCATTTTTACATAAATTACTAAACAACAAGATTGACTGTATTGCTCTTGTTAATAAGATAATTTTTCTGGTTCCTAGAATTAACTCACGGCATCCCATGACTCTTTACAGTTGCAGTTGTAATACGAATGTTCTATTAAAATCACCTTTATATGTAATGTGTAGTAATATTAACAAAATTAGCAGTCGTTGTGATATTCATTTTTATTCATTTAATTACATTAAAAATCATATAATTAGTTACTTTAGTGGCTAGGTAAAATTTAATTTAAGTTCTTGTTTCTTAATTTATTATTATAGTATTATTATTTGTTTGTTTTAGTTTATTTAAATTATTAGTTTTTGCTTGCAGCACGATCATTAAGTTTAAGTTTATTTTCTGTAATTGGGTGTTTCACCTGTTGAAAATAAAATAAATATTATTATTATTATTATTATTATTATTATTATTATGGTTAGTCCTACATGAAAAATGCAATTAACTATTTTGTAGGAAATTTTTTCAGCTTTAATTTTGGTAAAAAGATAAAAATTGATAAGAGTAACTGTTTTCCAGATATAAGCAAAAAAACAAAAAACTGTTACCTTAATTAAGCGCTTGCATATAAGCAAATTTAGTACTATTAGTATTACTATTATTAATGTTATTGTTATTAATATGACGACTAAAGACAACTTTGAAGACTTTAGTGACTTTTATGTCTCCTCCTTTTTCCTCTACTAAAGTGTTAGACCTAATTAATTTAGTTTAATTTCAGTTTTTCAAACATTTTATTTTAAAGCAAATTTTTGTTAAAGAATATTTATATCCAACTCTATAACTCGCTTATGGTTGGCCCTACCCTGTAACTGCAGTTTTCTTATTGGTTTTCTGCTTATATCTCGAAAACAGTTACTGCTATCAATTATTATTTTTTTTCCAAAATTAAAGCTGATAAAATTTCCTACAAAATAGTTAATTGCATTTTTCATGTAGGACTGACCATAAGCGAGATTAATAATTAAAAAAAAATGTGCATTAACAGAAAATGTATTGTGATTTAAAATACACTAAATTTATTGGGTCCAACAGTTTATTAGAGGAAAAAGGAGGAGACATAAAAGTCACTGAAGTTTTCAGAGTCGTTTTTAATTGCTGCATTTTTGTCTTCGTCTCAAACATTGAAAACTGAATTACATTTTTGTTCAGTCACAGTTACAGTTTTCATATTGGTTTTTTGCTTATATCTCGAAAACCGTTACTCCTATCAATTTTTATTTTTCTTCCAAAATTAAAGCTGATAAAATTTCCTACAAAATAGTTATTTGCACTTTTTTTGTAGGACCAAACATAAGCGAGTTATAGAGTTGGATATAAATAATCTTTAACAAAAATTTGCTTTAAAATAAAATGTTTGAAAAACCGATATTAAACTAAATTAATTGGGTCTAACACTTTAGTAGAGGAAAAAGGAGAAGACATAAAAGTCACCAAAGTCTTCAGAGTTGTTTTTAGTACTAAATTTGCTTATATGCAAGCGCTTAATTAAGGTAACAGTTTTTTGGTTTCTTGCTTATATCTTGAAAACAGTTACTCCTATCAATTTTTATCTTTTCACTAAAATTAAAGCTGATAAAATATCCTACAAAATAGTTATTTGCAGTTTTCATGTAGGACTAACCATAAGCGAAATATAAGTTTGAAAATAATTAATATTTAAAAAAAAGTGCTTTAACAGAAAATGTCTTGTGATTTAAAATACACTTAATTTATTGGGTCCAATACTTTATTAGAAGAAAAAGGAGGAGACATAAAAGTCACCAAAGTCTTCAGAGTCCTTTTTAGTCGTCATATTAATAACAATAACATTAATAATAATTATACTAATAGTACTAAATTTGGTTATATGCAAGCGCTTAATTAAGGTAACAGTTTTTTGGTTTCCTGCTTATATCTCGAAAACAGTTATTCTTATCAATTTTTATCTTTTTACTAAAATTAAATCTGATAAAATTTCCTACAAAATAGTTATTTGCATTTATCATGTAGGACTAACCATAAGCGAGATATAAGATTGAAAATAATTAAAATTTAAAAAAAATGTGCTTTAACAGAAAATGTTTTGTGATTTAAAATACACTTAATTTATTGGGTCCAATACTTTATTAGAAGAAAAAGAAGATGACATAAAAGTCACTGAAGTCTTCAGAGTCGTTTTTAAATGCTGCATTTTCGTCTTCGTCTCAATCATTGAAAACTGAATTACATTTTTGTTCAGTAACTGTAACAGTTTTCACTTTGGTTTTTTGCTTATATCTCGAAAACAGTTACTCCTATCAATTTTTATTTTTCTTTCAAAATTAAAGCTGATAAAATTTCTTACAAAATAGTTAAATGCATTTTTTTGTAGAACCAACCATAAGCGAGTTATAGAGTTAGATATAAATAATCTTTAACAAAAATTTGCTTTAAAATAAAATGTTTGAAAAACCGATATTAAACTAAATTACTTGGGTCTAACACTTTAGTAGAGGAAAAGGGAGAAGACATAAAAGTCACCAAAGTCTTCAGAGTTGTTTTTAGTACTAAATTTGCTTATATGCAAGCGCTTAATTAAGGTAACAGTTTTTTGGTTTCTTGCTTATATCTCGAAAACAGTTACATCTATCAATTTTTATCTTTTTACTAAAATTAAAGCTGATAAAATTTCCTACAAAATAGTTTTTTGCATTTTTCATGTAGGACTTAGCGAGATATAAGTTTGAAAATAATTAATATTTAAAAAAAAAGTGCTTTAACAGAAAATGTCTTGTGATTTAAAATACACTTAATTTAATGGGTTCAATACTTTATTAGAAGAAAAAGGAGGTGACATAAAAGTCACTGAAGTCTTTAGAGTCGATTTTAAATGCTGCATTTTCGTCTTCGTCTCAAACATTGAAAACTAAATTACATTTTTGTTCAGTAACTGTAACAGTTTTCACTTTGGTTTTTTGCTTATATCTCGAAAACTGTTACTCCTATCAATTTTTATCTTTCTTTCAAAATTAAAGCTGATAAAATTTTCTACAAAATAGTTATTTGCATTTCTTGTGTGAGACCAACCATAAGCGAGTTATAGAGTTGGATATAAATAATCTTTAACAAAAACTTGCTTTAAAATAAAATGTTTGAAAAACCGAAATTAAACTAAATTAATTGGGTCTAACACTTTAGTAGAGGAAAAAGAAGAAGACATAAAAATCACCAAAGTCTTCAGAGTCGTTTTTAGTCGTCATATTAATAACAATAACATTAATAATAATAATACTAATAGTACTAAATTTGCTTATATGCAAACGCTTAATTAAGGTAACAGTTTTTTGGTTTCTTGCTTATATCTCGAAAACAGTTACTCCTATAAAATTTTATCTGTTTACTAAAATTAAAGCTGATAAAATTTCCTACAAAATAGTTATTTGCATTTTTCTTGTAGGACCAACCATAAGCGAGTTATAGAGTTGGATATAAATAATCATTAACAAAAATTTGCTTTAAAATAAAATGTTTGAAGAACCGAAATTAAACTAAATTAATTGGGTCTAACACTTTAGTAGAGAAAAAAGGAGAAGACATAAAAGTTACCAAAGTCTTCAGAGTCGTTTTTAGTCGTCATATTAATAACAATAACATTAATAATAATAATACTAATAGTACTAAATTTCCTTATATGCAAACGCTTAATTAAGGTGACAGTTTTTTGGTTTCTTGCTTATATCTCGAAAACAGTTACTCCTATCAATTTTTATCTTTTTACTAAAATAAAGCTGATAAAATTTCCTACAAAATAGTTATTTGCATTTTTTATGTAGAACTAACCATAAGCGAGGTATAAGTTTGAAAATAATTAATATTTAAAGAAAAAGTGCTTTAACAGAAAATGTCTTGTGATTTAAAATACACTTAATTTAATGGGTCCAATACTTTATTAGAAGAAAAAGGAGATGACATAAAAGTCACCAAAGTCTTCAGAGTTGTTTTTAGTACTAAATTTGCTTATATGCAAGCCCTTAATTAAGGTAACAGTTTTTTGGTTTCTTGCTTATATCTCGAAAACAGTTACTCCTATCAATTTTTATCTTTTCACTAAAATTAAAGCTGATAAAATTTCCTACAAAATAGTTATTTGCATTTTTCATGTAGGACTTAGCGAGATATAAGTTTGAAAATAATTAATATTTAAAAAAAAAGTGCTTTAACAGAAAATGTCTTGTGATTTAAAATACACTTAATTTAATGGGTTCAATACTTTATTAGAAGAAAAAGGAGGTGACATAAAAGTCACTGAAGTCTTCAGAGTCGATTTTAAATGCTGCATTTTCGTCTTTGTCTCAAACATTGAAAACTGAATTATATTTTTGTTCAGTAACAGTTACAGTTTTCTAACTCGCTTATGGTTGGTCCTACAAGAAAAATGCAAATAACTATTTTGTAGGAAATTTTATCAGCTTTAATTTTGTTAGAAAGAAAAAAAATTGATAGGAGTAACAGTTTTCGAGATATAAGCAAAAAACCAATAAGAAAACTGTAACTGATACTGAACAAAAATGTAATTCAGTTTTCAATGTTTGAGACGAAGACGAAAATGCAGCATTTAAAAACGACTCTGAAGACTTCAGTGACTTTTATGTCACCTCCTTTTTCTTCTAATAAAGTATTGGACCCAATAAATTAAGTGTATTTTAAATCACAAGACATTTTCTGTTAAAGCACTTTTTTTTTAAATATTAATTATTTTCAAACTTATATCTTGCTTATGGTTAGTCCTACATGAAAAATGCAAATAAACATTTTGTAGGAAATTTTATCAGCTTAAATTTTAGTAAAAAGATAAAAATTGATAGGAGTAACTGTTTTCGAGATATAAGCAAGAAACCAAAAAACTGTTACCTTAATTAAGCGTTTGCATATAAGCAAATTTAGTACTATTAGTATTATTATTATTAAAGTTATTGTTATTAATATGAGGATTAAAAACGACTCTGAAGACTTTGGTGACTTTTACGTCTCCTCCTTTTTCCTCTACTAAAGTGTTAGACCCAATTAATTTAGTTTAATTTCGGTTTTTCAAACATTTTATTTTAAAACAAATTTTTGTTAAAGATTATTTATATTCAACTCTATAACTCGCTTATGGTTGGTCCTACAAAAAAAATGCAAATAACTATTTTGTGGGAAATTTTATCAGCTTTAATTTTGAAAAAAAGATAAAAATTGATAGGAGTAACTGTTTTCGAGATGTAAGCAAGAAACCAAAAAACTGCTACCTTAATTAAGCGTTTGCATATAAGCAAATTTAGTACTATTAGTATTATTATTATTAATGTTATTGTTATTAATTTGACGAATAAAGACGACTCTGAAACATTTGGTGACTTTTATGTCTTCTCCTTTTCCTCTACTAAAGTGTTAGACACAATTAATTTAGTTTAATTCCGGTTTTTCAAGCATTTTATTTTAAAGCAAATTTATGTTAAAGATTATTTATATCCAACTCCATAACTCGCTTATGGTTGGTCCTACAAAAAAAATGCATTTAATTATTTTGTAGGAAATTTTATCAGCTTTAATTTTGAAAGAGAGATAAAAATTGATAGGAGTAACTGTTTTCGAGATATAAGCAAAAAACCAAAGTGAAAACTGTTACAGTTACTGAACAAAAATGTAATTCAGTTCTCAATATTTGAGACGAAGACGAAAATGCAGCATTTAAAAACGACTCTGAAGACTTCAGTGACTTTTATGTCATCTTCTTTTTCTTCTAATAAAGTATTGGACCCAATAAATTAAGTGTATTTTAAGCACTTTTTTTTTAAATATTAATTATTTTCAAACTTATATCTCGCTTATGGTTAGTCCTACATGAAAAATGCAAATAACTATTTTGTTGGAAATTTTATCAGCTTTAATTTTAGTAAAAAGTTAAAAATTGATAGGAGTAACTGTTTTCGAGATATAAGCAAGAAACCAAAAAACTGTTATCTTAATTAAGCGCTTGCATATAAGCAAATTTAGTACTATTAGTATTATTATTATTAATGTTATTGTTATTAATTTGACGACTAAAGACGACTCTGAAACATTTGGTGACTTTTATGTCTTCTCCTTTTTCCTCTACTAAAGTGTTAGACACAATTATTTTAGTTTAATTCCGGTTTTTCAAGCATTTTATTTTAAAGCAAATTTATGTTAAAGATTATTTATATCCAACTCCATAACTCGCTTATGGTTGGTCCTACAAAAAAAATGCATTTAATTATTTTGTAGGAAATTTTATCAGCTTTAATTTTGAAAGAGAGATAAAAATTGATAGGAGTAACTGTTTTCGAGATATAAGCAAAAAATCAAAGTGAAAACTGTTACAGTTACTGAACAAAAATGTAATTCAGTTCTCAATATTTGAGACGAAGACGAAAATGCAGCATTTAAAAACGACTCTGAAGACTTCAGTGACTTTTATGTCATCTTCTTTTTCTTCTAATAAAGTATTGGACCCTATAAATTAAGTGTATTTTAAGCACTTTTTTTTTAAATATTAATTATTTTCAAACTTATATCTCGCTTATGGTTAGTCCTACATGAAAAATGCAAATAACTATTTTGTAGGAAATTTTATCAGCTTTAATTTTAGTAAAAAGATAAAAATTGATAGGAGTAACTGTTTTCGAGATATAAGCAAGAAACCAAAAAACTGTTATCTTAATTAAGCGCTTGCATATAAGCAAATTTAGTACTATTAGTATTATTATTATTAATGTTATTGTTATTAATTTGACGACTAAAGACGACTCTGAAACATTTGGTGACTTTTATGTCTTCTCCTTTTTCCTCTACTAAAGTGTTAGACACAATTATTTTAGTTTAATTCCGGTTTTTCAAGCATTTTATTTTAAAGCAAATTTTTGTTAAATATCATTTATATCCAACTCTTTAACTCGTTTATGCTTGGTCCTACAAGAAAAATGTAAATAACTATTTTGTTGGAAATTTTATCAGCTTTAATTTTGAAAGAAAGATAAAAATTGATAAGAGTAAATGTTTTCGAGATATAAGCAAAAAACCAAAGTGAAAACTGTTACAGTTACTGAACAGAAATGTAATTCAGTTTTCAATGTTTGTGACGAAGACGAAAATGCATTATTTACAAACGACTCTAAAAACTTCAGTGACCTTTCTGTCACCTCCTTTTTCTTCTAATAAAGTATTGGAAGTAACAGTTTTTTGGTTTCTTGCTTATATCTCGAAAACAGTTACTCCTATCAATTTTTATCTTTTTACTAAAATTAAAGCTGATAAAATTTCCTACAAAATAGTTATTTGCATTTTTCTTGTAGGACCAAGCATAAGCGAGTTATAGAGATGGACATAAATAATATTTAACAAAAATTTGCTTTAAAATAAAATGTTTGAAATACTGAAATTAAACTAAATTAATTGTGTCTAACACTTTAGTAGAGGAAAAAGGAGAAGACACAAAAGTCACTTAAGGTTTTAGAGTCGTCTTTAGTCGTCATATTAATAAAAATAACATTAATAATAGTAATACTAATAGTACTAAATTTGCTTATATGCAAACGCTTAATTAAGGTAACAGTTTTTTGGTTTCTTGCTTATATCTCGAAAACAGCTACTCCTATCAATTTTTATCTTTTTACTAAAATTAAAAGTGATAAAATTTTCTACAAAATAGTTATTTGCATTTTTCATGTAGGACTAACCATAAGCGAAATATAAGTTTGAAAATAATTAATATTTAAAAAAAAGTGCTTTAACAGAAAATGTCTTCTGATTTAAAATACACTTAATTTATTTTGTCCAATACTTTATTAGAAGAATAAAGAGGTGACATAAAAGTTACTGAAGTCTTCAGAGTCGATTTTAAATGCTGCATTTTCGTCTTCGTCTCAAACATTGAAAACTGAATTACATTTTTGTTCAGTAACAGTCACAGTTTTCTTATTGGTTTTTTGCTTATATCTCGAAAACAGTTACTCCTATCAAATTTTATCTTTCTTTCACAATTACAGCTGATAAAATTTCCTACAAAATAGTTATTTGCATTTTTTTGTAGGACCAACCATAAGCCAGTTATAGAGTTGGATATAAATAATCTTTAACAAAAATTTGCTTTAAAATAAAATGTTTGAAAAACCGATATTAAACTAAATTAATTGGGTCTAACACTTTAGCAGAGGAAAAAGGAGAAGACATAGAAGTCACCAAAGTCTTCAGAGTTGTTTTTAGTACTAAATTTGCTTATATGCAAGCGCTTAATTAAGGTAACAGTTTTTTGGTTTCTTGCTTATATCTCGAAAACAGTTACTCCTATCAATTTTTATCTTTTTACTAAAATTAAAGCTGATAAAATTTCCTACAAAATAGTGCTTTGCATTTTTCATGTAGGACTAACCATAAGCGAGATATAAGTTTGAAAATAATTAATATTTAAAAAAAAAGTGCTTTAACAGAAAATGACTTGTGATTTAAAATACACTTCATTTATTGGGTCCAATACTTTATTAGAAGAAAAAGGAGGTGACATAAAAGTCACTGAAGTCTTCAGAGTCGATTTTAAATGCTGCATTTTCGTCTTCGTCTCAAACATTGAAAACTGAATTACATTTTTGTTCAGTAACAGTTACAGTTTTCTTATTGGTTTTTTGCTTATATCTTGAAAACTGTTACTCCTATCAATTTTTATCTTTCTTTCAAAATTAAAGCTGATAAAATTTCCTACAAAATCGTTATTTGCATTTTTCTTGTAAGACCAACCATAAGCGAGTTATAGAGTTGGATATAAATAATATTTAACAAAAATTTGCTAAAAAATAAAATGTTTGAAAAACTGAAATTAAACTAATTTAATTGTGTCTAACACTTTAGTAGAGGAAAAAGAAAAAGACATAAAAGTCACTAAAGGTTTCAGAGTGGTCTTTAGTCGTCATATTAATAACAATAACATTAATAATAACAATACTATTTGTACTAAATTTGCTTATATGCAAACGCTTAATTAAGGTAACAGTGTTTTGGTTTCTTGCTTATATCTCGAAAACAGTTACTCCTATCAATTTTTATCTTTTTACTAAAATTAAAGCTGATAAAATTTCCTACAAAATAGTTATTCGCATTTTTCATGTAGGACTAACCATAAGCGAGATATAAGTTTGAAAATAATTAATATTTAAAAAAAAGTGCTTTAACAGAATATGTCTTGTGATTTAAAATACACTTAATTTAATGGGTCCAATACTTTATTAGAAGAAAAAGGAGGTGACATAAAAGTCACTGAAATCTTCAGAGTCAATTTTAAATGCTGCATTTTCGACTTCGTCTCAAACATTGAAAACTGAATTACATTTTTGTTCAGTAACAGTTACAGTTTTCTTATTGGTTTTTTGCTTATATCTCGAAAACAGTTACTCCTGTGAATTTTTATCTTTCTTTCAAGATTAAAGCTGATAAAATTTCCTACAAAATAGTTATTTGCATTTTTCTTGTGGGACCAACCATAAGCGAGTTATAGGGTTGGATATAAATAATCTTTAACAAAAATTTGCTTTAAAATTAAATGTTTGAAAAACCGAAATTAAACTAAATTAATTAAGACTAACACTTTAGTATAAGAAAAAGGAGAAGACATAAAAGTCACCAAAGTCTTCAGAGTCGTTTTTAGTCGTCATATTAATAACAATAACATTAATTATAATAATACTAATAGTACTATATTTGCTTATATGCAAGCGCTTAATTAAGGTAACAGTTTTTTGGTTTCATGCTTATATCTCGAAAACAGTAACTCCTATCAATTTTTATCTTTTTACTAAAAGCAAAGCTGATAAAATTTCCAACAAATTAGTTATTTGCATTTTTCTTGTAGGACCAAGCATAAGCGAGTTATAGAGATGGATATAAATAATATCTAACAAAAATTTGCATTAAAATAAAATGTTTGAAAAACTGAAATTAAACTAAATTAATTGTGTCTAACACTTTAGTGGAGGAAAAAGGAGAAGACATAAAAGTCACTAAAGGTTTCGGAGTCGTCTTTGGTCGTCATATTAATAACAATAACATTAATAATAATAATACTAATAGTACTAAATTTGCTTATATGCAAACGCTTAATTAAGGTAACAGTTTTTTGGTTTCTTGCTTATATCTCGAAAACAGTTACTCCTATTAATTTTTATCTTTATTTCAAAATTAAAGCTGATAAATTTTCCTACAAAATAGTTATTTGCATTTTTTTGTAGGACCAACCATAAGCGAGTTATAGAGTTGGATATAAATAATCTTTAACAAAAATTTGCTTTAAAATTAAATGTTTGAAAAACCGAAATTAAACTAAATTAATTAAGACTAACACTTTAGTATAGGAAAAAGGAGAAGACATAAAAGTCACCAAAGTCTTCAGAGTCGTTTTTAGTCGTCATATTAATAACAATAACATTAATAATAATAATACTAATAGTACTAAATTTGCTTATATGCAAGCGCTTAATTAAGGTAACAGTTTTTTGGTTTCATGCTTATATCTCGAAAACAGTTACTCCTATCAATTTTTATTTTTTTACTAAAAGTAAAGCTGATAAAATTTCCAACAAATTAGTAATTTGCATTTTTCTTGTAGGACCAAGCATAAGCGAGTTATAGAGATGGATATAAATAATATCTAACAAAAATTTGCATTAAAATAAAATGTTTGAAAAACTGAAATTAAACTAAATTAATTGTGTCTAACACTTTAGTGGAGGAAAAAGGAGAAGACATAAAAGTCACTAAAGGTTTCAGAGTCGTCTTTAGTCGTCATATTAATAACAATAACATTAATAATAATAATACTAATAGTACTAAATTTGCTTATATGCAAACGCTTAATTAAGGTAACAGTTTTTTGGTTTCTTGCTTATATCTCGAAAACAGTTACTCCTATTAATTTTTATCTTTTTTTCAAAATTAAAGCTGATAAAATTTCCTACAAAATAGTTATTTGCATTTTTTTGTAGGACCAACCATAAGCGAGTTATAGAGTTGGATATAAATAATCTTTAGCAAAAATTTGCTTTAAAATAAAATGTTTGAAAAACCGATATTAAACTAAATTAATTGGGTCTAACACTTTAGTAGAGGAAAAAGGAGAAGACATAAAAGTCACCAAAGTCTTCAGAGTTGTTTTTAGTACTAAATTTGAATAATAATAATAATAATAATAATAATAATAATAATAATAATAATAATAATAATAATAATAATAATTATAATAATGAATTTCTTTCTAAATTAAAGCTTAGTTTTTCTAAGCAAAAATGACGCTTATTTTGTGTTATCTGAGCGTTTTCTCATTTCTATGCAAGAGATCATCTGTGATCTGTGTTTTTAGGCAAGAAATTGTCTAAAATTAAAAACTCATTTTAAAACTGGTATAAAAACATTTACTATACAAAAGTTATAATCGGTTTTTAATAATAATAATATTAATAATTATTTAAATATTAATTTAGTTTAATTTCGGTTTTTCAAACATATTATTTTAAAGCAAATTTTTGTTAAATATCATTTATATCCAACTCTTTAACTCGTTTATGCTTGGTCCTTCAAGAAAAATGTAAACAACTATTTTGTTGGAAATTTTATCAGCTTTAATTTTGAAAGAAAGATAAAAATTGATAAGAGTAAATGTTTTCGAGATATAAGCAAAAAACCAAAGTGAAAACTGTTACAGTTACTGAACAAAAATGTAATTCAGTTTTCAATATTTGAGACGAAGACGAAAATGCAGCATTTAAAAACGACTCTGAAGACTTCAGTGACTTTTATGTCACCTCCTTTTTCTTCTAATAAAGTATTGGACCTAAATAAATTAAGTGTATTTTAAATTACAAGACATTTTCTGTTAAAGCACTTTTTTTTAAATATCAATTATTTTCAAACTTATATCTCGCTTATGGTTAGTTCTACATGAAAAATGCAAATAACTATTTTGTAGGAAATTTTATCAGCTTTAATTTTAGTAAAAAGAGAAAAATTGATAGGAGTAACTGTTTTCGAGATATAAGCAAGAAACCAAAAAACTGTTACCTAAATTAAGCGCTTGCATATAAGCAAATTTAGTACTATTAGTATTATTATTAATAATGTTATTGTTATTAACATGACAACTAAAGACAACTCTGAAACCTTTAGTGACTTTTATGTCTTCTCCTTTTTCCTCCACTAAAGTGTTAGACACAATTAATTTAGTTTAATTTCAGTTTTTCAAACATTTTATTTTAAAGCAAATTTTTGTTAAATATTATTTATATCCAACTCTATAACTCGCTGATGTTTGGTCCTACAAGAAAAATGCAAATAACTATTTTGTAGGAAATTTTATCAGCTTTAATTTTGAAAGAAAGATAAAAACTGATAGGAGTAATTTTTTTCGAGATATAAGCAAAAAACCAAAGTGAAAACTGTTACCGTTTCAGAACAAAAATGTAATTCAGTTTTCAATGTTTGAGACGAAGACGAAAATGCAGCATTTACAAACGACTCTAAAGACTTCAGTGACTTTTATGTCACCTAGTTTTTCTTCTAATAAAGTATTGGACCCAATAAATTAAGTGTATTTTAAATCACAAGACATTTTTTGTTAAAGCACTTTTTTTAAATATTAATTATTTTCAAACTTATATTTCGCTTATGATTAGTCAAATTTATAGGAGTAACTGTTTTCGAGCTATAAGCAAGAAACCAAAAAACTGTTACCTAAATTAAGCGCTTGCTTATAAGCAAATTTAGTACTATTAGAATTATTATTATTAATGTGATTGTTATTAACATGACGACTAAAAACGATTCTGAAGACTTTGGTGACTTTTATGTCTTTTTCTTTTTTCTCTACTAAAGTGTTACACACAATTAATTTACTTTAATTTCAGTTTTTCAAACATTTTATTTTAAAGCAAGTTTTTGTTAAATATTATTTATATCCAACTCTATAACTCGCTGATGTTTGGTCCTACAAGAAAAATGCAAATAACTATTTTGTAGGAAATTTTATCAGCTTTAATTTTGAAAGAAAGATAAAAACTGATAGGAGTAATTTTTTTCGAGATATAAGCAAAAAACCAAAGTGAAAACTGTTACCGTTTCAGAACAAAAATGTAATTCAGTTTTCAATGTTTGAGACGAAGACGAAAATGCAGCATTTAAAAACGACTCTGAAGACTTCAGTGACTTTTATGTCACCTAGTTTTTCTTCTAATAAAGTGTTGGACCCAATAAATTAAGTGTATTTTAAATCACAAAACATTTTCTGTTAAAGCACTTTTTTTTTAAATTCTAATTATTTTCAAACTTATATCTCGCTTATGGTTAGTCCTACATGATAAATGCAAATAACTATTTTGTAGGAAATTTTATCAGCTTTAATTTTAGAAAAAAGATAAAAATTGATCGGAGTAACTGTTTTCGAGATATAAGCAAGAAACCAAAAAACTGTTACCTAAATTATGCGCTTGCATATAAGCACATTTAGTACTATTAGTATTATTATTATTAATGTTATTGTTATTAATATGACAACTAAAGACAACTCTGAAACCTTTAGTGACTTTTATGTCTTTTCCTTTTTCCTCTACTAAAGTGTTAGACACAATTAAATTAGTTTAATTTCAGTTTTTCAAACATTTTATTTTAAAGCAAATTTTTGTTAAATATTATTTATATCCAACTCTATAACTCGCTTATGGTTGGTCCTACAAGAAAAATGCAAATAACTATTTTGTAGGAAATTTTATCAGCTTTAATTTTGAAAGAGAGATAAAAATTGATAGGAGTAACTGTTTTCGAGATATAAGCAAAAAACCAAAGTGAAAACTGTTACAGTTACTGAAAAAAATGTAATTCAGTTTTCAATGTTTGAGACGAAGACGAAAATGCAGCATTTAAAAACGACTTTGAAGACTTCAGTGACTTTTATATCACCTCCTTTTTCTTCTAATAAAGTATTGGACCCAATAAATTATGTGTATTTTAAATCACAAGGCATTTTCTGTTAAAGCACTTTTATTTAAATATTAATTATTTTCAAACTTATTTCTCGCTTATGGTTAGTCCTACATGGAAAATGCAAATAACTATTTTGTAGGAAATTTTATCAGCTTTAATTTTAGTAAAAAGATAAAAATTGATAGGAGTAACTGTTTTCGAGATATAAGCAAGAAACCAAAAAACTGTTACCTAAATTAAGCGCTTGCATATAAGCAAATTTAGTACTATTAGTATTAGTATTATTAGTACTATTAAGGTAACAGTTTTTTGGTTTCTTACTTATATCTCGAAAACAGTTACTCCTATCAATTTTTATCTTTCTTTCAAAATTAAAGCTGATAAAATTTCCTACAAAATAGTTAATTGAATTTTTTTTGTAAGACCAACCATAAGCGAGTTATAGAGTTGGATATAAATAATCTTTAACAAAAATTTGCTTTAAAATAAAATGTTTGAAAAACCGAAATTAAACTAAATTAATTGGGTCTAACACTTTAGTAGAGGAAAAAGGAGAGGACATAAAAGTCACCAATGTCTTCAGAGTCGTTTTTAGTCGTCATATTAGCAACAATAACATTAATAATAATAATACTAATAGTACTAAATTTGCTTATATGCAAACGCTTAATTAAGGTAACAGTTTTTTGGTTTCTTGCTTATATCTCGAAAACAGTTACTCCTATCAATTTTTATCTTTTTTTTCAAAATTAAAGCTGATAAAATTTCCAACAAAATGGTTTTTTGCATTTTTTTGGAGGACCAACCATAAGCGAGTTAGAGAGTTGGATAAAATTATCTTTAACAAAAATTTGCTTTAAAATAAAATGTATGAAAATCCGAAATTAAACTAAATTAATAGGGTCTAACACTTTAGTAGAGGAAAAAGAAGGAGACATAAAAGTCACCAAAGTCTTCAGAGTCGTTTTTAGTCGTCATATTAATAAGAATAACATTAATAATAATAATACTAATAGTACTAATTTTGCTTATATGCAAACGCTTAATTAAGGTAACAGTTTTTGGTTTCTAGCTTATATCTCGAAAACAGTTACTCCTATCAATTTTTTTTTTTACTAAAATTAAAGCTGATAAAATTTCCTACAAAATAGTTATTTGCATTTTTTATGTAGGACTAACCATAAGCGAGATATAAGTTTGAAAATAATTAATATTTAAAAAAAAAGTGCTTTAACAGAAAATGTCTTGTGATTTAAAATACACTTAATTTATTGGGTCCAATACTTTATTAGAAGAAAAAGGGGGTGACATAAAAGACATTGAAGTCTTCAGAGTCGTTTTTAAATGCTGCATTTTCGTCTTCGTCTCAAACATTGAAAACTGAATTACATTTTTGTTCAGTAACAGTTACAGTTTTCTTATTGGTTTTTTGCTTATATCTCGAAAACAGTTACTCCTATCAAATTTTATCTCTCTTTCACAATTAAAGCTGATAAAATTTCAAACAAAATAGTTATTTGCATTTTTCTTGTGGGACCAACCATAAGCGAGTTATAGAGTTGGATATAAATAATCTTTAACAAAAATTTGCTTTAAAATAAAATGTTTGAAAAACCGAAATTAAACTAAATTAATTAAGACTAACACTTTAGTATAGGAAAAAGGAGAAGACATAAAAGTCACCAAAGTCTTCAGAGTCGTTTTTAGTCGTCATATTAATAACAATAACATTAATAATAATAATACTAATAGTACTAAATTTGCTTATATACAAGCGCTTAATTAAGGTAACAGTTTTTTGGTTTCTTGCTTATATCTCGAAAACAGTTACTCCTATCAATTTTTATTTTTTACTAAAATTAAAGCTGATAAAATTTCCTACAAAGTAGTTATTTGCATTTTTCATGTAGGGCTAACCGTAAGCGAGACATTAGTTTGAAAATAATTAATATTTAGAAGAAAGTGCTTTAACAGAAAATGCCTTGTGATTTAAAATACAGTTAACTTATTGGGTCCAATACTTTATTAGAAGAAAAAGGAGGTGACATAAAAGTCACTGAAGTCTTCAGAGTCGTTTTTAAATGCTGCATTTTTGTCATCGTCTCAAACATTGAAAACTGAATTACATTTTTGTTCAGTAACAGTTGCAGTTTTCTTATTGTTTTTTTGCTTATATCTCGAAAACAGTTACACCTTTCAAATTTTATCTTTCTTTCAAAATTAAATCTGATAAAATTTCCAACAATGTAGTTATTTGCATTTTTCTTGTAGGACCAAGCCTAAGCGAGTTATAGAGATGGATATAAATAATATCTAACAAAAATTTGCTTTAAAATAAAATGTTTGAAAAACTGAAATTAAACTAAATTAATTGTGTCTAACACTTTAGTGGAGGAAAAAGGAGAAGACATAAAAGTCTCTAAAGGTTTCAGAGTCGTCTTTAGTCGTCATATTAATAACCATAACATTAATAATATTAATACTAATAGTATTAAATTTGCTTATATGCAAACGCTTAATTAAGGTAACAGTTTTTTGGTTTCTTGCTTATATCTCGAAAACAGTTACTCCTATCAATTTTTATCTTTTTTTCAAAATTAAAGCTTATAAAATTTCCTACAAAATAGTTATTTGCATTTTTTATGTAGGACTAACCATAAGCGAGATATAAGTTTGAAAATAATTAATATTTAAAAAAAAAGTGCTTTAACAGAAAATGTCTTGTGATTTAAAATACACTTAATTTATTGGGTCCAATACTTTATTAGAAGAAAAAGGAGGTGACATAAAAGTCACTGAAGTCTTCAGAGTCGTTTTTAAATGCTGCATTTTCGTCTTCGTCTCAAACATTGAAAATTGAATTACATTTTTGTTTAGTAACAGTTACAGTTTTCTTATTGGTTTTTTGCTTATATCTCGAAAACAGTTACTCCTATCAAATTTTATCTTTCTTCCAAAATTAAAGCTGATAAAATTTCCAACAAAATAGTTATTCACATTTTTCTTGTAGGACCAAGCATAAACGAGTTATAGAGTTGGACATAAATAATATTTAACAAAAATTTGCTTTAAAATAAAATGCTTGAAAAACCGGAATTAAACTAAATTAATTGTGTCTAACACTTTAGTAGAGGAAAAAGGAGAAGACATAAAAGTCACTAAATGTTTTAGAGTCGTCTTTAGTCGTCATATTAATAACAATAACATTAATAATAATAATACTAATAGTACTAAATTTGCTTATATGCAAGCGCTTAATTAAGGTAACAGTTTTTTGGTTTCTTGCTTATATCTCGAAAACAGTTACTCCTATCAATTTTTATGTTTCTTTCAAAATTAAAGCTGACAAAATTTCCTACAAAATAGTTTTTTGCATTTCTTTTGAATGACCAACCATAAGCGAGTTATAGAGTTGGATATAAATAATCTTTAACAAAAATTTGCTTTAAAATGAAATGTTCGAAAAACCGAAATTAAACTAAATTAATTGAGTCACACTTTAGTATAGGAAAAAGGAGAAGACATAAAAGTCACCAAAGTCTTCAGAGTCGTTTTTAGTCGTCATATTAATAACAATAACATTAATAATAATAATACTAATAGTACTAAATTTGCTTATATGCAAGCGCTTAATTAAGGTAACAGTTTTTTGGTTTCTTGCTTATATCTCGAAAACAGTTACTCCTATCAATTTTTATCTTTTTACTAAAATTAAAGCTTATAAAACTTCCTACATAATAGTTATTTGCATTTTTCATGTAGGACTAACCATAAGCGAGATATAAGTTTGAAAATAATCAATATTTAAAAAAAAAGTGCTATAACAGAAAATGTCTTGTGATTTAAAATACACTTAATTTATTGGGTCCAATACTTTATTAGAAGAAAAAGGAGGTGACTTAAAAGTCACTGAAGTCTTCAAAGTCGTTTTTAAATGCTGCATTTTCGTCTTCGTCTCAAACATTGAAAACTGAATTACATTTTTATTCAGTAACAGTTACAGTTTTCTTATTGGTTTTTTGCTTATATCTCGAAAACAGTTACTCCTATCAAATTTTATCTTTCTTCCAAAATTAAAGCTGATAAAATTTCCTACAAAATAGTTATTTGCATTTTTCTTGTAGGACCAAGCATAAGCGAGTTATAGAGATGGATATAAATAATATTTAACAAAAATTTGCTTTAAAATAAAATGTTTGAAATACTGAAATTAAACTAAATTAATTGTGTCTAACACTTTAGTAGAGGAAAAAGGAGAAGACATAAAAGTCACTAAAGGTTTCAAAGTTGTCTTTAATCGTCATATTAATAACAATAACATTAATAATAATAATACTAATAGTACTAAATTTGCTTATATGCAAACGCTTAATTAAGATAACAGTTTTTTGGTTTCTTGCTTATATCTCGAAAACAGTTACTCCTATCAATTTTTATCTTTTTACTAAAATTAAAGCTGATAAAATTTCCTACAAAATAGTTATTTGCATTTTTCATGTAGGACTAACCATAAGCGAGATATAAGTTTGAAAATAATCAATATTTAAAGAAAAAGTGCTATAACAGAAAATGTTTTGTGATTTAAAATACACTTAATTTAATGGGTCCAATACTTTATTAGAAGAAAAAGGAGGTGACATAAAAGTCACTGAAGTTTTCAGAGTCGATTTTAAATGCTGCATTTTCGTCTTCGTCTCAAACATTTAAAACTGAATTACATTTTTGTACAGTAACAGTTACAGTTTTCTTATTGGTTTTTTGCTTATATCTCGAAAACTGTTACTCCTATCAATTTTTATCTTTCTTTCAAAATTAAAGCTGATAAAATTTCCTACAAAATCGTTATTTGCATTTTTCTTGTAGGACCAACCATAAGCGAGTTACAGAGTTGGATATAAATAATATTTAACAAAAATTTGCTTTAAAATAAAATGTTTGAAAAACTAATATTAAACTAATTTAATTGTGTCTAACACTTTAGTAGAGGAAAAAGAAAAAGAAATAAAAGTCACTAAAGGTTTCAGAGTCGTCTTTAGTCGTCATATTAATAACAATAACATTAATAATAATAATAGTAATAGTACTAAATTTGCTTATATGCAAACGCTTAATTAAGGTAACAGTGTTTTGGTTTCTTGCTTATATCTCGAAAACAGTTACTCCTATCAATTTTTATCTTTTTACTAAAATTAAAGTTGATAAAATTTCCTACAAAATAGTTATTTGCATTTCTTTTGTAAGACCAACCATAAGCGAGTTATAGAGTTGGATATAAATAATCTTTAACAAAAATTAGCTTTAAAATAAAATGTTTGAAAAACCGAAATTAAACTAAATTAATTGAGTCTAACACTTTAGTATAGGAAAAAGGAGAAGACATAAAAGTCACCAAAGACTTCAGAGTCGTTTTTAGTCGTCATATTAATAACAATAACATTAATAATAATAATAGTAATAGTACTAAATTTGCTTATATGCAAGCGCTTTATTAAGGTAACAGTTTTTTGGTTTCTTGCTTATATCTCGAAAACAGTTACTCCTATCAATTTTTATTTTTTTACTAAAATTAAAGCTGATAAAATTTCCTACAAAATAGTTATTTGCATTTTTCTTGTAGGACCAAGCATAAGCGAGTTATAGAGATGGATATAAATAATATTTAACAAAAATTTGCTTTAAAATAAAATGTTTGAAATACTGAAATTAAACTAAATTAATTGTGTCTAACACTTTAGTAGAGGAAAAAGAAGAAGACATAAAAGTCACTAAAGGTTTCAGAGTCGTCTTTAATCGTCATATTAATAACAATAACATTAATAATAATAATACTAATAGTACTAAATTTGCTTATATGCAAACGCTTAATTAAGGTAACAGTTTTTTGGTTTCTTGCTTATATCTCGAAAACAGTTACTCCTATCAATTTTTAAATTTTTACTAAAATTAAAGCTGATAAAATTTCCTACATAACAGTAATATGCATTTTTCATGTAGGACTAACCATAAGCTAGAATAAGTTTGAAAATAATTAATATTTAAAAAAAAAGTGCTTTAACAGAAAATGTCTTGTGATTTAAAATACACTTAATTTAATGGGTAAAATACTTTATTAGAAGAAAAAGGAGGAGGCATAAAAGTCACTGAAGTCTTCAGAGTCGATTTTAAATGCTGCATTTTCGTCTTTGTCTCAAACATTGAAAACTGAATTACATTTTTGTTCAGTAACAGTTACAGTTTTCTTATTGTTTTTTTGCTTATATCTCGATAACAGTTACTCCTATATAAATAAAAATAAATAAAATGTTTGAAAAACCGAAATTAAACTAAATTAATTAGGGGTAACACTTTAGTGAAGGAAAAAGGAAAAGACATAAAAGCCACCAAAGACTTCAGAGTCAGTTTCAGACTAACCATAAGCGAGATATAAGTTTGAAAATAATTTATAATTAAAAAAAAATGTGCTTTAACAGAAAATGTCTTGTGATATAAAATACACTTAATTTATTGGGTCCAATACTTTATTAGAAGAAAAAGGAGGTGACAGAAAGGTCACTGAAGTTTTTAGAGTCGTTTGTAAATGATGCATTTTCGTCTTCGTCTCAAACATTGAAAACTGAATTACATTTTTGTTCAGTAACTGTAATAGTTTTCACTTTGGTTTTTTGCTTATATCTCGAAAACATTTACTCTTATCAATTTTTATCTTTCTTTCAAAATTAAATCTGATAAAATTTCCTACAAAATAGTTAAATGCATTTCTTTTGTAGGACCTACCGTAAGCGAGTTATAGAGTTAGATATAAATAATCGTTAACAAAAATTTGCTTTAAAATTAAATGTTTGAGAAACTGAAATTAAACTAAATTAATTGTGTCTAACACTTTAGTAGAGGAAAAAGAAAAAATACACTTAATTTATTGGGTCCAATACTTTATTAGAAGAAAAAGGAGGTGACATAAAAGTCACTGAAGTCTTCAGAGTCGTTTTTAAATGCTGCATTTTCGTCTTCGTCTCAAACATTGAAAACTGAATTACATTTTTGTTCAGTAACTGTAACAGTTTTCACTTTGGTTTTTTGCTTATATCTCGAAAACACCAGAATAGTTATTTACATTTTTCTTGTAGGACCAAGCATAAGCAAGTTATAGAGTTGGATATAAATAATATTAAACAAAAATTTGCTTTAAAATAAAATGTTTGAAAAACCGAAATTAAACTAAATTAATTGTGTCTAACACTTTAGTAGAGGAAAAAGGAGGAGACATAAAAGTCACTAAAGTCTTCAGATTCGTCTTTAGTCGTCATACTAATAACAATAACATTAATAATAACAATACTATTAGTATTAAATTTGCTTATATGCAAGCGCTTAATTAAGGTAACAGTTTTTTTTGTTGTTTGCTTATATCTCGAAAACAGTTACTCCTATCAATACCTTTTCACCAAAATTAAAGCTGATAAAATTTCCTTCAAAATCGTTATTTGCATTTTTCATGTAGAACTAACCATAAGCAAGATATAAGTTTGAAAATAATTAATAATAAAAAAAAATGTGCTTTAACAGAAAATGTTTTGTGATTTAAAATACGCTTAATTTATTGGGTCCAATACTTAATTAGAAGAAAAAGGAGGTGAGAGTAAATGCTGCATTTTCGTCTTCGTCTCAAACATTAAATACTGAATTACATTTTTGTTTAATAACTGTTACAGTTTTCACTTTGGTTTTTTGCTTATATCTCGAAAACAGTTACTCCTATCAATTTTTATCTTTCCTTCAAAATTAAAGCTGATAAAATTTTTTACAAAATAGTTTTTTGCATTTTTTTTGTAGGACCAACCATAAGCGAGTTATAGAGTTGGATATAAATATTCTTTAACAAAAATTTGATATAAAATAAAATGTTTGAAAAACCGAAATTAAACTAAATTAATATTAAAATAATTATTAATATTATTATTATTAAAAACCGACTATAACTTTTGTATAGTAAATGTTTTTATACCAGTTTTAAAATGAGTTTTTAATTTTAGACAATTTCTTGCCTAAAAACACAGATCACAGATGATCTCTTGCATAGAAATGAGAAAACGCTCAGATAACACAAAATAAGCTTCATTTTTCCTTAGAAAAATTATTATTATTATTATTATTATTATTATTATTATTATTACTTTTATTACTATTATTATTATTATTATTATTATTATTATTATTATTATTACTATTATTATTATTATTATTATTATTATTATTATTATTATTATTAAAAACCGATTATAACTTTTGTATAGTAAATGTTTTTATTGTATTTTAAATCACAAGGCATTTTCTGTTAAAGCACTTTTTTTTTAAATATTAATTATTATCAAACTTATATCTCTTTGTAGGAAATTTTATCAGCTTTAATTTTAGTAAAAAGATCAAAATTGATAGGAGTAACTGTTTTCGAGATATAAGCAAGAAACCAAAAAACTGTTACCTTAAGTAAGCGCTTGCATATAAGCAAATATAGTACTATTAGTATTATTATTATTAATGTTATTGTTATTAATATGACGACTAAAGACGACTCTGAAACCTTTAGTGACTTTCATGTCTTTTCCTTTTTCCTCTACTAAAGTGTTAGACACAATTAATTTAGTTTAATTTCAGTTTTTCAAACATTTAATTTTAAAGCAAATTTTTGTTAAAGATTATTTTTATCTAACTCTATAACTCGCTTACGGTAGGTCCTACAAAAGAAATGCATTTAACTATTTTGTAGGAAATTTTATCAGCTTTAATTTTGAAAGAAAGATAAAAATTGATAAGAGTAAATGTTTTCGAGATATAAGCAAAAAACCAAAGTGAAAACTGTTACAGTTACTGAACAAAAATGTAATTTAGTTTTCAATGTTTGAGACGAAGACGAAAATGCATCATTTACAAACGACTCTAAAAACATCAGTGACCTTTCTCTCACCTCCTTTTTCTTCTAATAAAGTATTGGACCCAATAAATTAAGTGTATTTTAAATCACAAGACATTTTCTGTTAAAGCACATTTTTTTTTAATTATTAATTATTTTCAAACTTATATCTCGCTTATGGTTAGTCTGAAACTGACTATGAAGACTTTCGTGGCTTTTATGTCTTTTCCTTTTTCCTCCACTAAAGTTTTACCCCCCAATTGATTTAGTTTAATTTCGGTTTTTCAAACATTTTATTTATTTTTATTTTTATAGGAGTAACTGTTTTCCAGATATAAGCAAAAAACCAATAAGAAAACTGTAACTGTTACTGAATAAAAATGTAAATCAGTTTTCAATGTTTGAGACAAAGACGAAAATGCAGCATTTAAAATCGACTCTGAAGACTTCAGTGACTTTTATGCCTCCTCCTTTTTCTTCTAATAAAGTATTGGACCCATTAAATTAAGTGTATTTTAAATCACAAGACATTTTCTCTCAAAGCACTTTTTTTTTAAATATTAATTATTTTCAAACTTATATCTCGCTTATGGTTAGTCCTACATGACAAATGCAAGTTACTATTTTGTAGGAAATTTTATCAGCTTTAATTTTAGTAAAAATTTAAAAATTGATAGGAGTAACTGTTTTCGAGATATAAGCAAGAAACCAAAAAACTGTTACCTTAATTAAGCGCTTGCATATAAGCAAATTTAGTGATATTAGTATTATTATTATTAATGTTATTGTTATTAATGTGACGACTAAAGACGACTCTGAAACATTTAGTGACTTTTATGTCTTCTTCTTTTTCCTCTACTAAAGTGTTAGACACAATTAATTTAGTTTAATTCCGGTTTTTCAAGCATTTTATTTTAAAGCAAATTTTTGTTAAATATTATTTATATCCAACTCTATAACTCGCTTATGGTTGGTCCTACAAGAAAAATGTAAATAACTATTTTGTTGGAAATTTTATCAGCTTTAATTTTGAAAGAAAGATAAAATATGATAGGAGTAACTGTTTTCGAGATATAAGCAAAAAACCAATAAGAAAACTGTAACTGTTACTGAACAAAAATGTAATTCAGTTTTCAATGTTTGAGACGAAGACAAAAATGCAGCATTTAAAAACGACCCTGAAGACTTCAGTGTCTTTTATGTCACCTCCTTTTTCTTCTAATAAAGTATTGGACCCATTAAATTAAGTGTATTTTAAATCACAAGACATTTTCTGTTAAAGCACTTTTTTTTTAAATATTAATTATTTTCAAACTTATATCTCGCTTATGGTTAGTCCTACATGAAAAATGCAAATTATTATTTTGTAGGAAATTTTATCAGCTTTAATTTAAGTAGAAAGATAAAAATTGATAGGAGTAACTGTTTTCGAGATATAAGCAAGAAACCAAAAAACTGTTACCTTAATTAAGCGCTTGCATATAAGCAAATTTAGTACTAAAAACAACGCTGAAGACTTTGGTGACTTTATGTCTTCTTTTTCCTCTACTAAAGTGTTAGACCCAAATAATTTAGTTTAATATCGGTTTTTCAAACCTTTTATTTTAAAGCAAATTTTTGTTAAAGATTATTTATATCCAACTCAATAACTCGCCTATGGTTGGTCCTACAAGAAAAATGCAAATAACGATTTTGTAAGAAATTTTATCAGCTTTAATTTTGAAAGAAAGATAAAAATTCATAGGAGTACCAGTTTTCGAGATATAAGCAAAAAACCAATAAGAAAACTGTAACTGTTACTGAACAAAAAGGTAATTCAGTTTTCAATGTTTGAGACGAAGACAAAAATGCAGCATTTAAAAACGACCCTGAAGACTTCAGTGTCTTTTATGTCACCTCCTTTATCTTCTAATAAAGTATTGGACCCAATAAATTAAGTGTATTTTAAATCCCAAGACATTTTCTGCTAAAGCACTTTTTTTTAAATATTAATTATTTTCAAACTTATATCTCGCTTATGGTGAGTCCTACATGAAAAATGCAAATTACTATTTTGTAGGAAATTTTATCAGCTTAAATTTTAGTAAAAAGATAAAAATTGATAGGAGTAACTGTTTTCGAGATATAAGCAAGAAACCAAAAAACTGTTACCTTAAATAAGCGTTTGCATATAAGCAAATTTAGTACTATTAGTATTATTATTATTAATGTTATTGTTATTAATATGACGATTAAAACCGACTCTGAAGACTTTGGTGACTTTTACGTCTCCTCCTTTTTCCTCTACTAAAGTGTTAGACCCAATTAATTTAGTTTAATTTCGGTTTTTCAAACATTTTATTTTAAAGCTAATTTTTGTTAAAGATTATTTATATCCAACTCTATAACTCGCTTATGTTTGGTCCGACAAAAAAATACTAAAAAGTATTTTGTAGAAAATTTTATCAGCTTTAATTTTGAAGGAAAGATAAAAATTTATAGAAGTGACTGTTTTCGAGATATAAGCAAAAAACCAAAGTGAAAACTGTAACAGTTACTGAACAAAAATGTAATTCAGTTTTCAATGTTTGAGACGAAGACGAAAATGCAGCATTTAAAATCGACTCTGAAGACTTCAGTGACATTTATGTCACCTCCTTTTTCTTCTAATAAAGTATTGGACCCAATAAATTAAGTGTATTTTAAATCACAATACATTTTCTGTTAAAGCACTTTTTTTTTTAAATATTAATTATTTTTAAACTTATATCTCGCTTATGGTTAGTCCTACATGAAAAATGCAAATTACTATTTTGTAAGAAATATTATCAGCTTTAATTTTAGTAAAAAGATAAAAATTGATAGGAGTAACTGTTTTCGAGATATAAGCAAGAAACCAAAAAACTGTTACCTTAATTAAGCGCTTGCATATAAGCAAATTTAGTACTAAAAACAACTCTGAAGACTTTGGTGACTTTTATGTCTTCTCCTTTTTCCTCTACTAAAGTGTTAGTCTTAATTAATTTAGTTTAATTTCGGATTTTCAAACATTTTATTTTAAAGCAAATTTTTGTTAAAGATAATTTATATCCAACTCTATAACTCGCTTATGGTTGGTCCTACAAGAAAAATGCAAATAACTATTTTGTAGGAAATTTTATCAGCTTTAATTTTGAAAGAAAGATAAAAATTGATAGGAGTAACTGTTTTCGAGATATAAGCAAGAAACCAAAAAACTGTTATCTTAATTAATCGTTTGCATATAAGCAAATTTAGTACTATTATTATTAATGTTGTTGTTATTAATATGACGATTAAAGACAACTTTGAAACCTTTAGTGACTTTTATGTCTTCTCCTTTTTCCTCTACTAAAGTGTTAGACACAATTAATTTAGTTTAATTTTAGAATTTCAAACATTTTATTTTAAAGCAAATTTTTGTTAAATATTATTTATATCCATCTCTATAACTCGCTTATGCTCGGTCCTACAAGAAAAATGCAAATAACTATTTTGTAGAAAATTTTATCAGCATTAATTTTGAATGAAAGATAAAAATTGATAGGAGTAACTGTTTTCGAGATATAAGCAAAAAACCAAAGTGAAAACTGTAACAGTTACTGAACAAAAATGTATGTCAGTTTTCAATGTTTGAGACGAAGACGAAAATGCAGCATTTACTGTCACCTCCTTTTTCTTCTAATTCAGTATTGGACCCAATAAATTAAGTGTATTTTAAATCACAAGACATTTTCTGTTAAAGCACATTTTTATTAATTATAAATTATTTTCAAACTTATATCTCGCTTATGGTTAGTTCTACATGAAAAATGCAAATAACTATTTTGTAGGAAATTTTATCAGCTTTAATTTTGGTGAAAAAATAAAAATTTATAGGAGTAACTGTTTTCGAAATATAAGCAAAAAACCAATAAGAAAACTGTGACTGTTACTGAACAAAAATGTAATTAAGTTTTCAATGTTTGAGACGAAGACGAAAATGCAGCATTTAAAAACGACTTTGAAGACTTCAGTGACTTTTATGTCACCTCCTTTTTTTTCTAATAAAGTATTGGACCCAATAAATTAAGTGTATTTTAAATCACAAGGCATTTTCTGTTAAAGAACTTTTTTTTTAAATATTAATTATTTTCAAACTTATATTTCGCTTATGGTTAGTCCTACATGAAAAATGCAAATAACTATTTTGTAGGAAATTTTATCAGCTTTAGTTTTAGTAAAAAGATAAAAATTGATGGGTGTAACTGTTTTCGAGATATAAGCAAGAAACCAAAAAACTGTTACCTTAATTAAGCGCTTGCATATAAGCAAATTTAGTACTAAAAACAACTCTGAAGACTTTGGTGACTTTTATGTCTTCTCCTTTTTCCTCTACTAAAGTGATAGACCCAATTAATTTAAGTTTAATATCGGTTTTTCAAACATTTTATTTTAAAACAAATTTTTGTTAAAGATTATTTATATCCAACTATATAACTCGCTTATGGTTGGTTCTACAAAAATCTAAACTAAATTAATTGGGTCTACCACTTTAGTAGAGGAAAAAAGAGGAGACGTAAAAGTCACCAAAGTCTTCAAAGTCGTTTTTAGTCGTCATATTAATAACAATAACATTAATAATAATAATACTAATAGTACTAAATTTGCTTATATGCAAACGCTTAATTAAGGTAACAGTTTTTTGGTTTCTTGCTTATATCTCGAAAACAGTTACTCCTATCAATTTTTATCTTTTTACTAAAATTAAAGCTGATAAAATTTCCTACAAAATAGTAATTTGCATTTTTCATGTGGGACTAACCATAAGCGAGATATAAGTTTGAAAATAATCAATATTTAAAAAAAGTGCTTTAACAGAAAATGTCTTGGGATTTAAAATACACTTAATTTATTGGGTGTAATACTTTATTAGAAGAAAAAGGAGGTGACATAAAAATCACTGAAGTCTTCAGAGTCGATTTTAAATGCTGCATTTTCGTCTTCGTCTCAAACATTGAAAACTGAATTACATTTTTGATCAGTAACAGTTACAGTTTTCTTATTGGTTTTTTGCTTATATCTCGAAAACTGTTACATCTATCAATTTTTATTTTTCTTTCAAAATTAAAGCTGATAAAATTTCCTACAAAATCGTTATTTGCATTTTTCTTGTAGGACCAACCATAAGCGAGTTATAGAGTTGGATATAAATAATATTTAACAAAAATTTGCTTTAAAATAAAATGTTTGAAAAACCGAAATTAAACTAAATTAATAGAGTCTAACACTTTGATATAGGAAAAAGGAGAAGACATAAAAGTCACCAAAGTCTTCAGAGTCGTTTTTAATCGTCATATTAATAACAATAACATTAATAATAGTAATACTAATAGTACTAAATATGCTAATATGCAAACGCTTAATTAAGGTAACAGTTTTTTGGTTTCTTGCTTATATCTCGAAAACAATTACTCCTATCAATTTTTATCTTTTTACTAAAATTTAAGCTGATAAAATTTCTTACAAAATGTTTATTTGCATTTTTCATGTAGGACTAACCATAAGCGAGATGTAAGTTTGAAAATAATTAATATTTAAAAAAAAGTGCATTCACAGAAAATGTCTTGTGATTTAAAATACACTTAATTTAATGGGTCCAATACTTTATTAGAAGAAAAAGGAGGTGACATAAAAATCACTGAAGTCTTCAGAGTCGTTTTTAAATGCTGCATTTTCGTCTTCGTCTCAAACATTGAAAACTGAATTACATTTTTGTTCAGTAACAGTTACAGTTTTCTTATTGTTTTTTTGCTTATATCTCGAAAACAGTTACTCTTATCAAATATTATCTTTCTTCCAAAATTAAAGCTGATAAAATTTCCAACAAAATAGTTATTTACATTTTTCTTGTAGGACCAAGCATAAACGAGTTATAGAGTTGGATATAAATAATATTTAACAAAAATTTGCTTTAAAATAAAATGCTTGAAAAACCGGAATTAAACTAAATTAATTGTGTCTAACACTTTAGTAGAGGAAAAAGGAGAAGACATAAAAGTCACCAAAATCTTCAGAGTTGTTTTTAGTACTAAATTTGCTTATATGCAAGCCCTTAATTAAGGTAACAGTTTTTTGGTTTCTTGCTTATATCTCGAAAACAGTTACTCCTATCAATTTTTATCTTTTTACTAAAATTAAAGCTGATAAAATTTCCTACAAAATAGTAATTTGCATTTTTCATGTGTGACTAACCATAAGCGAGATATAAGTTTGAAAATAATTAATATTTAAAAAAAAAGTGCTTTAACAGAAAATGTCTTGTGATTTAAAATACTCTTAATTTATTGGGTCCAATACTTAATTAGAAGATAAAGGAGGTGACATAAAAGTCACTGAAGTCTTCAGAGTCGATTTTAAATGCTGCATTTTCGTCTTCGTCTCAAACATTGAAAACTGAATTACATTTTTGTTCAGTAACAGTAACAGTTTTCTTTTTGGTTTTTTGCTTATATCTCGAAAACTGTTACTCCTATCAATTTTTATCTTTCTTTCAAAATTAAAGCTGATAAAATTTCCTACAAAATCGTTATTTGCATTTTTCTTGTAGGACCAACCATAAGCGAGTTATAGAGTTGGATATAAATAATATTTAACAAAAATTTGCTTTAAAATAAAATGTTTGAAATACTGAAATTAAACTAAATTAATTGTCTCTAACACTTTAGTAGAGGAAAAAGAAGAAGACATAAAAGTCACTAAAGGTTTCAGAGTCGTCTTTAATCGTCATATTAATAACAATAACATTAATAATAATAATACTAATAGTACTAAATTTGCTTATATGCAAACGCTTAATTAAGTTAACAGTTTTTTGGTTTCTTGCTTATATTTTGAAAACAGTTACTCCTATCAATTTTTATCTTTTTACGAATATTAAAGCTGATAAAATTTCCTACAAAATAGTAATTTGCATTTTTCATGTAGGACTAACCATAAGCGAGATATAAGTTTGAAAATAACTAATATTTAAAAAAAGTGCTTTAACAGAAAATGTCTTGTGATTTAAAATACACTTAATTTATTGGGTCCAATACTTTATTAGAAGAAAAAGGAGGTGACATAAAAGTCACTGAAGTCTTCAGAGTCGATTTTAAATGCTGCATTTTCGTCTTCGTCTCAAACATTGAAAACTGAATTACATTTTTGTTCAGTAACAGTTACAGTTTTCTTATTGGTTTTTTGCTTATATTTCGAAAACTGTTACTCCTATCAATTTTTATCTTTCTTTCAAAATTAAAGCTGATAAAATTTCCTACAAAATCGTTATTTGCATTTTTCTTGTAGGACCAACCATAAGCGAGTTATAGAGTTGGATATAAATAATCTTTAACAAAAATTTGCTTTAAAATAAAATGTTTGAAAAACCGATATTAAACTAAATTAATTGGGTCTAACACTTTAGTAGAGGAAAAAGAAGACATAAAGTCACCAAAGTCTTCAGAGTTGTTTTTAGTACTAAATTTGCTTATATGCAAGAGCTTAATTAACGTAACAGTTTTTTGGTTTCTTGCTTATATCTCGAATACAGCTACTCCTATCAATTTTTATCTTTCTACTAAAATTAAAGCTGATAAAATTTCCTACAAAATAGTAATTTGCATTTTTCATGTAGGACTAACCATAAGCGAGATATAAGTTTGAAAATAATTAATGATTGAAAAAAAAGTGTTTTAACAGAAAATGTCTTGGGATTTAAAAGACACTTAATTTATTGGGTCCAATACTTTATTAGAAGAAAAAGGAGGTGAAATAAAAGTCACTGAAGTCTTCAGAGTCGATTTTAAATGCTGCATTTTCGTCTTCGTCTCAAACATTGAAAACTGAATTACATTTTTGTTCAGTAACAGTTACAGTTTTCTTATTGGTTTTTTGCTTATATCTCGAAAACAGTTACTCCTATAAATTTTTATCTTTCCTTTAAAATTAAAGCTGATAAAATTTCCTACAAAATAGTTTTTAGCATTTTTTTTGTAGAACCAACCATAAGCGAGTTATAGAGTTGGAAATAAATAATCTTTAACAAAAATTTGCTTTAAAATAAAATGTTTGAAAAACCGAAATTAAACTAAATTGATTGAGTCTAACACTTTAGTAGAGGAAAAAGGAGGAGACGTAAAAATCACCAAAGTCTTCAGAGTCGTTTTTAATCGTCATATTAATAACAATAACATTAATAATAGTAATACTAATAGTACTAAATATGCTAATATGCAAACGCTTAATTAAGGTAACAGTTTTTTGGTTTCTTGCTTATATCTCGAAAACAATTACTCCTATCAATTTTTATCTTTTTACTAAAATTTAAGCTGATAAAATTTCTTACAAAATGTTTATTTGCATTTTTCATGTAGGACTAACCATAAGCGAGATGTAAGTTTGAAAATAATTAATATTTAAAAAAAAGTGCATTCACAGAAAATGTCTTGTGATTTAAAATACACTTAATTTAATGGGTCCAATACTTTATTAGAAGAAAAAGGAGGTGACATAAAAATCACTGAAGTCTTCAGAGTCGTTTTTAAATGCTGCATTTTCGTCTTCGTCTCAAACATTGAAAACTGAATTACATTTTTGTTCAGTAACAGTTACAGTTTTCTTATTGTTTTTTTGCTTATATCTCGAAAACAGTTACTCTTATCAAATATTATCTTTCTTCCAAAATTAAAGCTGATAAAATTTCCAACAAAATAGTTATTTACATTTTTCTTGTAGGACCAAGCATAAACGAGTTATAGAGTTTGATATAAATAATATTTAACAAAAATTTGCTTTAAAATAAAATGCTTGAAAAACCGGAATTAAACTAAATTAATTGTGTCTAACACTTTAGTAGAGGAAAAAGGAGAAGACATAAAAGTCACCAAAATCTTCAGAGTTGTTTTTAGTACTAAATTTGCTTATATGCAAGCCCTTAATTAAGGTAACAGTTTTTTGGTTTCTTGCTTATATCTCGAAAACAGTTACTCCTATCAATTTTTATCTTTTTACTAAAATTAAAGCTGATAAAATTTCCTACAAAATAGTAATTTGCCTTTTTCATGTGTGACTAACCATAAGCGAGATATAAGTTTGAAAATAATTAATATTTAAAAAAAAAGTGCTTTAACAGAAAATGTCTTGTGATTTAAAATACTCTTAATTTATTGGGTCCAATACTTAATTAGAAGATAAAGGAGGTGACATAAAAGTCACTGAAGTCTTCAGAGTCGATTTTAAATGCTGCATTTTCGTCTTCGTCTCAAACATTGAAAACTGAATTACATTTTTGTTCAGTAACAGTAACAGTTTTCTTTTTGGTTTTTTGCTTATATCTCGAAAACTGTTACTCCTATCAATTTTTATCTTTCTTTCAAAATTAAATCTGATAAAATTTCCTACAAAATCGTTATTTGCATTTTTCTTGTAGGACCAACCATAAGCGAGTTATAGAGTTGGATATAAATAATATTTAACAAAAATTTGCTTTAAAATAAAATGTTTGAAATACTGAAATTAAACTAAATTAATTGTCTCTAACACTTTAGTAGAGGAAAAAGAAGAATACATAAAAGTCACTAAAGGTTTCAGAGTCGTCTTTAATCGTCATATTAATAACAATAACATTAATAATAATAATAATACTAATAGTACTAAATTTGCTTATATGCAAACGCTTAATTAAGTTAACAGTTTTTTGGTTTCTTGCTTATATTTCGAAAACAGTTACTCCTATCAATTTTTATCTTTTTACTAAAATTAAAGCTGATAAAATTTCCTACAAAATAGTAATTTGCATTTTTCATGTAGGACTAACCATAAGCGAGATATAAGTTTGAAAATAACTAATATTTAAAAAAAAGTGCTTTAACAGAAAATGTCTTGTGATTTAAAATACACTTAATTTATTGGGTCCAATACTTTATTAGAAGAAAAAGGAGGTGACATAAAAGTCACTGAAGTCTTCAGAGTCGATTTTAAATGCTGCATTTTCGTCTTCGTCTCAAACATTGAAAACTGAATTACATTTTTGTTCAGTAACAGTTACAGTTTTCTTATTGGTTTTTTGCTTATATTTCGAAAACTGTTACTCCTATCAATTTTTATCTTTCTTTCAAAATTAAAGCTGATAAAATTTCCTACAAAATCGTTATTTGCATTTTTCTTGTAGGACCAACCATAAGCGAGTTATAGAGTTGGATATAAATAATCTTTAACAAAAATTTGCTTTAAAATAAAATGTTTGAAAAACCGATATTAAACTAAATTAATTGGGTCTAACACTTTAGTAGAGGAAAAAGAAGACATAAAGTCACCAAAGTCTTCAGAGTTGTTTTTAGTACTAAATTTGCTTATATGCAAGAGCTTAATTAACGTAACAGTTTTTTGGTTTCTTGCTTATATCTCGAATACAGCTACTCCTATCAATTTTTATCTTTCTACTAAAATTAAAGCTGATAAAATTTCCTACAAAATAGTAATTTGCATTTTTCATGTAGGACTAACCATAAGCGAGATATAAGTTTGAAAATAATTAATGATTGAAAAAAAAGTGTTTTAACAGAAAATGTCTTGGGATTTAAAAGACACTTAATTTATTGGGTCCAATACTTTATTAGAAGAAAAAGGAGGTGAAATAAAAGTCACTGAAGTCTTCAGAGTCGATTTTAAATGCTGCATTTTCGTCTTCGTCTCAAACATTGAAAACTGAATTACATTTTTGTTCAGTAACAGTTACAGTTTTCTTATTGGTTTTTTGCTTATATCTCGAAAACAGTTACTCCTATAAATTTTTATCTTTCCTTTAAAATTAAAGCTGATAAAATTTCCTACAAAATAGTTTTTAGCATTTTTTTTGTAGAACCAACCATAAGCGAGTTATAGAGTTGGAAATAAATAATCTTTAACAAAAATTTGCTTTAAAATAAAATGTTTGAAAAACCGAAATTAAACTAAATTGATTGAGTCTAACACTTTAGTAGAGGAAAAAGGAGGAGACGTAAAAATCACCAAAGTCTTCAGAGTCGTTTTTAATCGTCATATTAATAACAATAACATTAATAATAGTAATACTAATAGTACTAAATATGCTAATATGCAAACGCTTAATTAAGGTAACAGTTTTTTGGTTTCTTGCTTATATCTCGAAAACAATTACTCCTATCAATTTTTATCTTTTTACTAAAATTTAAGCTGATAAAATTTCTTACAAAATGTTTATTTGCATTTTTCATGTAGGACTAACCATAAGCGAGATGTAAGTTTGAAAATAATTAATATTTAAAAAAAAGTGCATTCACAGAAAATGTCTTGTGATTTAAAATACACTTAATTTAATGGGTCCAATACTTTATTAGAAGAAAAAGGAGGTGACATAAAAATCACTGAAGTCTTCAGAGTCGTTTTTAAATGCTGCATTTTCGTCTTCGTCTCAAACATTGAAAACTGAATTACATTTTTGTTCAGTAACAGTTACAGTTTTCTTATTGTTTTTTTGCTTATATCTCGAAAACAGTTACTCTTATCAAATATTATCTTTCTTCCAAAATTAAAGCTGATAAAATTTCCAACAAAATAGTTATTTACATTTTTCTTGTAGGACCAAGCATAAACGAGTTATAGAGTTTGATATAAATAATATTTAACAAAAATTTGCTTTAAAATAAAATGCTTGAAAAACCGGAATTAAACTAAATTAATTGTGTCTAACACTTTAGTAGAGGAAAAAGGAGAAGACATAAAAGTCACCAAAATCTTCAGAGTTGTTTTTAGTACTAAATTTGCTTATATGCAAGCCCTTAATTAAGGTAACAGTTTTTTGGTTTCTTGCTTATATCTCGAAAACAGTTACTCCTATCAATTTTTATCTTTTTACTAAAATTAAAGCTGATAAAATTTCCTACAAAATAGTAATTTGCCTTTTTCATGTGTGACTAACCATAAGCGAGATATAAGTTTGAAAATAATTAATATTTAAAAAAAAAGTGCTTTAACAGAAAATGTCTTGTGATTTAAAATACTCTTAATTTATTGGGTCCAATACTTAATTAGAAGATAAAGGAGGTGACATAAAAGTCACTGAAGTCTTCAGAGTCGATTTTAAATGCTGCATTTTCGTCTTCGTCTCAAACATTGAAAACTGAATTACATTTTTGTTCAGTAACAGTAACAGTTTTCTTTTTGGTTTTTTGCTTATATCTCGAAAACTGTTACTCCTATCAATTTTTATCTTTCTTTCAAAATTAAATCTGATAAAATTTCCTACAAAATCGTTATTTGCATTTTTCTTGTAGGACCAACCATAAGCGAGTTATAGAGTTGGATATAAATAATATTTAACAAAAATTTGCTTTAAAATAAAATGTTTGAAATACTGAAATTAAACTAAATTAATTGTCTCTAACACTTTAGTAGAGGAAAAAGAAGAATACATAAAAGTCACTAAAGGTTTCAGAGTCGTCTTTAATCGTCATATTAATAACAATAACATTAATAATAATAATAATACTAATAGTACTAAATTTGCTTATATGCAAACGCTTAATTAAGTTAACAGTTTTTTGGTTTCTTGCTTATATTTCGAAAACAGTTACTCCTATCAATTTTTATCTTTTTACGAATATTAAAGCTGATAAAATTTCCTACAAAATAGTAATTTGCATTTTTCATGTAGGACTAACCATAAGCGAGATATAAGTTTGAAAATAACTAATATTTAAAAAAAAGTGCTTTAACAGAAAATGTCTTGTGATTTAAAATACACTTAATTTATTGGGTCCAATACTTTATTAGAAGAAAAAGGAGGTGACATAAAAGTCACTGAAGTCTTCAGAGTCGATTTTAAATGCTGCATTTTCGTCTTCGTCTCAAACATTGAAAACTGAATTACATTTTTGTTCAGTAACAGTTACAGTTTTCTTATTGGTTTTTTGCTTATATTTCGAAAACTGTTACTCCTATCAATTTTTATCTTTCTTTCAAAATTAAAGCTGATAAAATTTCCTACAAAATCGTTATTTGCATTTTTCTTGTAGGACCAACCATAAGCGAGTTATAGAGTTGGATATAAATAATCTTTAACAAAAATTTGCTTTAAAATAAAATGTTTGAAAAACCGATATTAAACTAAATTAATTGGGTCTAACACTTTAGTAGAGGAAAAAGAAGACATAAAGTCACCAAAGTCTTCAGAGTTGTTTTTAGTACTAAATTTGCTTATATGCAAGAGCTTAATTAACGTAACAGTTTTTTGGTTTCTTGCTTATATCTCAAATACAGTTACTCCTATCAATTTTTATCTTTCTACTAAAATTAAAGCTGATAAAATTTCCTACAAAATAGTAATTTGCATTTTTCATGTAGGACTAACCATAAGCGAGATATAAGTTTGAAAATAATTAATGATTGAAAAAAAAGTGTTTTAACAGAAAATGTCTTGGGATTTAAAAGACACTTAATTTATTGGGTCCAATACTTTATTAGAAGAAAAAGGAGGTGAAATAAAAGTCACTGAAGTCTTCAGAGTCGATTTTAAATGCTGCATTTTCGTCTTCGTCTCAAACATTGAAAACTGAATTACATTTTTGTTCAGTAATAGTTACAGTTTTCTTATTGGTTTTTTGCTTATATTTCGAAAACTGTTACTCCTATCAATTTTTATCTTTCTTTCAAAATTAAAGCTGATAAAATTTCCTACAAAATCGTTATTAGCATTTTTCTTGTAGGACCAACCATAAGCGAGTTATAGAGTTGGATATAAATAATATTTAACAAAAATTTGCTATAAAACAAAATGTTTGAAAAACTGAAATTAAACTAATTTAATTGTGTCTAACACTTTAGTAGAGAAAAAAGAAAAAGACATAAAAGTCACTAAAGGTTTCGGAGTCGTCTTTAGTCGTCATATTAATAACAATAACATTAATAATAATAATACTAATAGTACTAAATTTGCTTATATGCAAACGCTTAATTAAGGTAACAGTGTTTTGGTTTCTTGCTTATATCTCGAAAACAGTTACTCCTATCAATTTTTATCTTTTTACTAAAATTAAAGCTGATAAAATTTCCTACAAAATAGTTATTTGCATTTCTTTTGTAAGACCAAACATAAGCGAGTTATAGAGTTTGATATAAATAATCTTCAACAAAAATTTGCTTTAAAATAAAATGTTTGAAAAACCGAAATTAAACTAAATTAATTGAGTCTAACACTTTAGTATAGGAAAAAGGAGAAGACATAAAAGTCACCAAAGTCTTTAGAGTCTTTTTTAGTCGTCATTTTAATAACAATAACATTAATAGTAATAATACTAATAGTACTAAATTTGCTTATATGCAAGCGCTTTATTAAGGTAACAGTTTTTTGGTTTTTTGCTTATATCTTGAAAACAGTTACTCCAATCAATTTTTATCTTTTTACTAAAATTAAAGCTGATAAAATTTGCTACAAAATAATTATGTGCATTTTTCTTGTAGGACCAAGCATAAGCGAGTTATAGAGATGGATATAATTAATATTTAACAAAAATTTGCTTTAAAATAAAATGTTTGAAATACTGAAATTAAACTAAATTTATTGTGTCTAACACTTTAGTTGAGGAAAAAGAAAAAGACATAAAAGTCACTAAAGGTTTCAGAGTCGTCTTTAGTCGTCATATTAATAACAATAACATTAATAGTAATAATACTAATAGTACAAAATTTGCTTATATGCAAGGGCTAAATTAAGGTAACAGTTTTTTGGTTTCTTGCTTATATCTCGAAAACAGTTACTCCTATCAATTTTTATCTTTCTTTCAAAATTAATGCTGATAAAATTTCCTACAAAATAGTTAATTGCATTTTTTTTGTAAGACCAACCATAAGCGAGTTATAGAGTTGGATATAAATAATCTTTAACAAAAATTTGCTTTAAAATAAAATGTTTGAAAAACCGAAATTAAACTAAATTAATTGGGTCTAACACTTTAGTAAAGGAAGAAGGAGAGAACATAAAAGTCACCAATGTCTTCAGAGTCGTTTTTAATCGTCATATTAGCAAAAATAACATTAATAATAATAATACTAATAGTACTAAATTTGCTTATATGCAAGCGCTTAATAAAGGTAACAATTTTTTGGTTTCTTGCTTATATCTCAGTTACTCCTATCAATTTTCATCTTTTTACTAAAATCAAAACTGATAAAATTTCATACAAGATAGTTATTTGCATTTTTCATGTGTAACTAACCATAAGCGAGATGTAAGTTTTAAAATAATTAATATTTAAAAATAAGTGCTTTAACAGAAAATGTCTTGTGATTTAAAATACACTTAATTTATTGGGTCCAATACTTTATTAGAAGAAAAAGGAGGTGACATAAAAGTCACTGAAGTCTTCAGAGTCGTTTTTAAATGCTGCATTTTCGTCTTCGTCTCAAATATTGAAAACTGAATTACATTTTTGTTCAGTAACAGTTACAGTTTTCTTATTGGTTTTCTGCTTATATCTCGAAAACAGTTGCTCCTATCAATTTTTACCTTTTTTTCAAAATTAAAGCTAATAAAATTTCCTACAAAATAGTTAATTGCATTTTTGAAAACTTTGTATTCGGACACAAATCACCGAATTTTGTATCAGTTTAGTCAAAAACGGTTGATTTTCGACAATATTTTGCTTTGAACAAGAAAACTTATATCAAACTGACTAAAAACGTCTTATTTTAGCACAAAACAAAAGATTTGCGTTATAGTCTTAACGAGAGCTGTTAATTTCAAATCGTTTGAAATTAACAGTTCTGGTCAAAACTATAACGTAAATCATTTCTTTGAGACGAAATTTAAAGTTTTCATTAAGTTTTATACAAGTTTACTCTAATCTAAGTAAAGGAGTAATCAGGATAAATTGCTTTTATCTAGAGTAATATATAATTTGCTGTTTTCAGCCAGAATAAGACGTTTTTAATCTTTTTAATGTAAGTTTTCGTGTTCAAAACAAAGGATCGTCTAAAATAAGCAGTTTTTGTCCAGACTGAAACGTAATTCGAATTTCTGTGCCTAAATAAGGGGTTTTCAGTTTCTTTGATGTAAGGTTTCTTGTTTGTAACAATGAATTAACAAAAATAATTGGTTTTTATCCAAACTGTGGCATGAATCAGCTTTAAGACTATAACGCAAATCTTTTGTTTTCTGCTAAAATAAGACGTTTTTAGTCAGTTTGATATAAGTTTTCTTTTTCAAAGCAAAATATTGACGAAAATCAACCGTTTTTGTCTAAACTGATACAAAATTCGGTGGTTTGTGTCCGAATACAAAGTTTTCAGATTCTTTAATGTTAGGTTTGCTGCTTCTAACAAAGAATCAACGAAAATATTTTGTTTTAATACAAACTGCAATATAAAATGTCTTTATAGGTCAAAACATGATGTTTGGCATCTGTTTAATAAAAATTTACTCGTTTGGAAGCATAGAATCATTCCAAATAAGCTATTCTCGTCGAAACTATAATGTAATTAGTATTTTGTGCTAGAATACAGCGTTTTTGTTAGATTTATTAACAATTTTGTCTATTTTAAGCAATTAGACGAATAGGATTAGCTGCCTTTATCCAAAGTGATACATAAATTGCTCTTTTATGCCAGATTAATACGTTTTTAGTCTGTTCGATGTAAGTTTTCTTGTTCAAAGCAAATGATCGTCTAAAATAAGCCGTTTTTGTTTGAACTGATAAACAATTCAGACTGAGACTCAACAAAAATAATTTGTTTTAATCCAAACTGATACTTTTTGACCCTATAAGAGTCCTATAAGAGTCCCAGATACGCCGTTCTCGTCAAGTCTATAACGTAATTCGTTTTTTTGTGTCAGAATACGACGTTTTCTGTCTGTTTAAAATAAGTTTTAAATAATAATAATAATAATAACAATAATAATAATAATATGAATAATAATAATAATAATAAAAATAATAATAATAGTAATAATAATAATATTAATAATAATAGTAATAATAATAATAATAGTAATAATAATAATATTAATAATAATAGTAATAATAATAATAATATTAATAATAATAATAATGAAAATAATAATAGTAATAAAAGTAAGCTTAGTTTTCTAAGCAAAAATGAAGCTTATTTTGTGTGTTGTTATATGAGCGTTTTCTCATTTCTATGCAAGAAATCATCTGTGATCTGTGTTTTTAGGCAAGAAATTGTCTAAAATTAATAACTCATTTTAAAACTGGTATAAAAACATTTTCTATACAAAAGTTAATAATAATAATAATAATAATAATAATAATAATAATAATAATAATAATAATAATAATAATAATAATAATAATAATAATAATAATAGTAATAATAATAATAATAATAGTAATAAAAGTAAGCTTAGTTTTCTAAGCAAATATGAAGCTTATTTTGTGTGTTATATGAGCGTTGAAAACATTGAAAACTGAATTACATTTTTGTTCAGTAACAGTTACAGTTTTCTTATTGGTTTTTTGCTTATATCTCGAAAACAGTTACTCCTATCAAATTCTATCTTTCTTTTAAAATTAAAGCTGATAAAATTTCCAACAAAATAGTTATTTACAGTTTTCTTGTAGGACCAACCATAAGCGAGTTATAGAGTTGGATATAAATAATCTTTAACAAAAATTTGCTTTAAAATAAAATGTTTGAAAAACCGAAATTAAACTAAATTAAGACTAACACTTTAGTAGAGGAAAAAGGAGAAGACATAAAAGTCACCAAAGTTTTGAGAGTCGTTTTTAGTCGTCATATTAATAACAATAACATTAATAATAATAATACTAATATTACTAAATTTGCTTAAATGCAAGCGCTTAATTAAGGTAACAGTTTTTTGGTTTCTTGCTTATATCTCGAAAACAGTTACTCCTATCAATTTTTAAATTTTTACTAAAATTAAAGCTGATAAAATTTCCTACAAAACTGTAAATTGCATTTTTCATGTAGGACTAACCATAAGCTAGATATAAGTTTGAAAATAATTAATATTTAAAAAAAAAGTGCTTTAACAGAAAATGTCTTGTGATTTAAAATACACTTAATTTAATGGGTCCAATACTTTATTAAAAGTAAAAGGAGGAGGCATAAAAGTCACTGAAGTCTTCAGAGTCGATTTTAAATGCTGCATTTTCATCTTTGTCTCAAACATTGAAAACTGAATTACATTTTTGTTCAGTAACAGTTACAGTTTTCTTATTGGTTTTTTGCTTATATCTCGAAAACAGTTACTCCTATATAAATAAAAATAAATAAAATGTTTGAAAAACCGAAATTATACTAAATTAATATTAAAATAATTATTAATATTATTATTATTAAAAACCGACTATAACTTTTGTATAGTAAATGTTTTTATACCAGTTTTAAAATGAGTTTTTAATTTTAGACAATTTCTTGCCTAAAAACACAGATCACAGATGATCTCTTGCATAGAAATGAGAAAACGCTCAGATAACACAAAATAAGCTTCATTTTTTCTTAGAAAAACTAAGCTTTAATTTAGAAAGAAATTCATTATTATACGTATTATTATTATTATTATTATTATTATTATTATTATTATTAATATTATTATTATTATTATTATTATTATTATTATTAAAAACCGATTATAACTTTTTTATTACTTTTATTACTATTATTATTATTATTATTATTAAAAACCGATTATAACTTTTGTATAGTAAATGTTTTTATTGTATTTTAAATCACAAGGCATTTTCTGTTAAAGCACTTTTTTTTTAAATATTGATTATTATCAAACTTATATCTCGCTTATGGTTAGTCCTACATGAAAAATGCAAATAACTATTTTGTAGGAAATTTTATCAGCTTTAATTTTAGTAAAAAGATAAAAATTGAGATATAAGCAAGAAACCAAAAAACTGTTACCTTAAGTAAGCGCTTGCATATAAGCAAATATAGTACTATTAGTATTATTATTATTAATGTTATTGTTATTAATATGACGACTAAAGACGACTCTGAATCATTTAGTGACTTTTATGTCTTCTTCTTTTTCCTCTGCTAAAGTGTTAGACACAATTAATTTAGTTTAATTCCGGTTTTTCAAGCATTTTATTTTAAAGCAAATTTTTGTTAAATATTATTTATATCCAACTCTATAACTCGTTTATGCTTGGTCCTACAAGAAAAATGTAAATAACTATTTTGTTGGAAATTTTATCAGCTTTAATTTTGAAAGAAAGATAAAATTTGATAGGAGTAACTGTTTTCGAGATATAAGCAAAAAACCAATAAGAAAACTGTAACTGTTACTGAACAAAAATGTAATTCAGTTTTCAAAGTTTGAGACGAAGACAAAAATGCAGCATTTAAAAACGACTCTGAAGACTTCAGTGACTTTTATGTCACCTCCTTTATCTTCTAATAAAGTATTGGACCCAATAAATTAAGTGTATTTTAAATCACAAGACATTTTCTGTTAAAACACTTTTGTTTAATTATTAATTATTTTCAAACTTATATCTCGCTTATGGTTAGTTCTACATGAAAAATGCAAATAACTATTTTGTAGGAAATTTTATCACCTTTAATTTTGGTGAAAAAGTAAAAATTGATAGGAGTAACTGTTTTCGAGATATAAGCAAAAAACAAAAAAACTGTTACCTTAATTAAGCGCTTGCATATAAGCAAATTAGTACTACTAGTATTGTTATTATAAATGTTATTGTTATTAATATGACGACTAAAGACAACTCTAAGACTTTAGTGACTTTTATGTCTCCTCCTTTTTTCTCTACTAAAGTGTTAGACACAATTAATTTAGTTTAACTTCAGTTTTTCAAACATTTTATTTTAAAGCAAATTTTTGTTAGATATTAAAAACTAAAAAATGGCTTAGATTGCCTAAAAACACAGATCACTCATGATCTTTTGCATAGAAATAAGAAAACGCTCATGTAACACACAAAATAAACTCCATTTTTCCTTATTAAAAGTATTATTATTATTATTACTTATGTTACTATTACTATTATTATTATTATTATTATTATTATTACCATTATTATTATTATTATTATTATTATTATCAATATTATTACTATTAAAAACCGATTATAACTTTTGTATAGTAAATGTTTTTATACCAGTTTTAAAATGAGTTATTAATTTTAGACAATTTCTTGCCTAAAAACACAGATCACAGATGATCTCTTGCATAGAAATGAGAAAACGCTCACATAACACACAAAATAAGCTTCATTTTTGCTTAGAAAAACTAAGCTTTAATTTAGAAAGAAATTCATTATTATAAGTATTATTATCATTATTATTATTATTATTATTATTATTTTTATTATTATTATTATTATTATTATTATTATTATTATTATTATTATTATTATTATTATTATTATTATTATTATTATTATTATTATTATTATTATTATTATTATTATTATTTATATTATTATTATTATTAACTTTTGTATAGTAAATGTTTTTATAGCAGTTTTAAAATGAGTTATTAATGTTATTCAATTTCTTGCCTAAAAACACAGATCACAGATGATCTCTTGCTTAGAAATGAGAAAACGCTCATATAACACACAAAATAAGCTTCATTTTTGCTTAGAAATCTAAGCTTACTTTTATTACTATTATTATTATTATTACTATTATTATTATTATTATTATTATTATTATTATTATTATTATTAACTTTTGTATAGTAAATGTTTTTATACCAGTTTTAAAATGAGTTATTAATTTTAGACAATTTCTTGCCTAAAAACACAGATCACAGATGATTTCTTGCATAGAAATGAGAAAACGCTCATATAACACACAAAATAAGATTAATTTTTGCTTAGAAAACTAAGCTTACTTTTATTACTATTATTATTTTCATTATTATTATTATTAATATTATTATTATTATTACTGTTATTATTATTATTATTTTTATTATTATTATTATTATTATTATTATTATTGTTATTATTATTATTATTATTAAAAACTTATATTAAACAGACAGAAAACGTCGTATTCTGACACAAAAAAACGAATTACGTTATAGACTTGACGAGAACGGCGTATCTCGGACTCTTATAGGACTCTTATAGGGTCAAAAAGTATCAATTTGGATTAAAACAAATTATTTTTGTTGACTCTCAGTCTGAATTGTTCATCAGTTCAAACAAAAACGGCTTATTTTAGACGATCTTTTGCTTTGAACAAGAAAACTTACATCGAACAGACTAAAAACGTATTAATCTGGCATAAAAGAGCAATTTATGTATCACTTTGGATAAAGGCAGCTAATCCTATTCGTTTCTTGCTTAAAATAGACAAAATTGTTAATAAATCTAACAAAAACGCTGTATTCTAGCACAAAATACTAATTACATTATAGTTTCGACGAGAATAGCTTATTTGGAATGATTCTATGCTTCCAAACGAGTAAATTTTTATTAAACAGATGCCAAACATCATGTTTTGTCCTATAAAGACATTTTATATTGCAGTTTGTATTAAAACAAAATATTTTCGTTGATTCTTTGTTAGAAGCAGCAAACCTAACATTAAAGAATCTGAAAACTTTGTATTCGGACACAAACCACCGAATTTTGTATCAGTTTAGACAAAAACGGTTGATTTTCGACAATATTTTGCTTTGAACAAGAAAACTTATATCAAACTGACTAAAAACGTCTTATTTTAGCACAAAACAAAAGATTTGCGTTATAGTCTTAAAGCTGATTCATGCCACAGATTGGATAAAAATCAATTATTTTTGTTAATTCATTTTTACAAACAAGAAACCTTACATCAAAGAAACTGAAAACCCCTTATTTAGACACAGAAATTCGAATTACGTTTCAGTCTGGACAAAAACTGCTTATTTTAGACGATCCTTTGTTTTGAACACGAAAACTTACATTAAAAAGATTAAAAACGTCTTATTCTGGCTGAAAACAGCAAATTATATATTACTCTAGATAAAAGCAATTTATCCTGATTACTCCTTTGCTTAGAATAGAGCAAACTTGTATAAAACTTAATGAAAACTTTAAATTTCGTCTCAAAGAAATAATTTACGTCATAGTTTTGACCAGAACTGTTAATTTCAAACGATTTTATGCCCCCAAACGAGAAAACTTTCACTAAACAGATGCCAAACGTCTTAGTTTGTTTTATAAAAACGACATGTTACAGTTTAAACAAAAAAATTATTTTCGTTGTTGTTGTGTCAAAATAATTTATTTCGAATGATTCAATAGAGCGAAACGAGTAAACTTTTATAGGACAGATGCAAAATACCATATTACCACATAAATCGTTATTTTAAAGCAAAGTATTAGCTTTTGCACTTGATGTTTTCAATATGTTTGATAAAATTTTTCTTGTTTATAGCAAGGAATCGTTTAAAATAAGCTGTATTTGCCTAAACTGATAGGTAATTCGATATTTGTGCATGGATACGAAGTTTTCAGTTTCTTTGACGTGAAATTTCTTGTTGCAAAAGGTAATAATTTGCTTTAAAACAACGCTTTATATGGTAATATGTGGTTTTGCATCTGCCCCATAAAAGTTCATTAGTTTCGAATCATAAAATCGTTTGAAATAAACAGTGCTGGTCAAAACTATAACGTAAATTATTTCTTTGAGACGAAATTTAAAGTTTTCATTAAGTTTTATACAAGTTTACTCTATTCTAAGTAAAGGAGTAATCAGGATAAATTGCTTTTATCTAGAGTAATATATAATTTGCAGTTTTCAGCCAGAATAAGACGTTTTTAATCTTATTAATGTAAGTTTTTGTATTCAAAACAAAGGATCGTCTAAAGTAAGCACTTTTTGTCCAGACTGAAACGTAATTCGAATTTCTGTGCCTGAATAAGGGGTTTTCAGTTACTTTGATGTAAGGTTTCATGTTTGTAACAATGAATTAACGAAAATAATTGGTTTTTATCCAAACTGTGGCATGAATCGTTTTTAAAAGGCGAAATAAGATGTTTTTCCTCTGTACAGTGAAAGTTTACTCGTTTCAAAGCATAGAACCGTTTGAAATTAACAGCTCTCGTTAAGACTATAACGCAAATCTTTTGTTTTGTGCTAAAATAAGTCGTTTTTAGTCAGTTTGATATAAGTTTTTTTGTTCAAAGCAAAATATTGTCGAAAATCAACCGTTTTTGTCTAAACTGATACAAAATTCGGTGGTTTGTGTCCGAATACAAAGCTTTCAGATTCTTTAATGTTAGGTTTGCTGCTTCTAACAAAGAATCAACGAAAATATTTTGTTTTAATACAAACTGCAATATAAAATGTCTTTATAGGACAAAACATGATGTTTGGCATCTGTTTAATAAAAATTTACTCGTTTGGAAGCATAGAATCATTCCAAATAAGCTATTCTCGTCGAAACTATAATGTAATTAGTATTTTGTGCTAGAATACAGCGTTTTTGTTAGATTTATTAACAATTTTGTCTATTTTAAGCAATGAAACGAATAGGATTAGCTGCCTTTATCCAAAGTGATACATAAATTGCTCTTTTATGCCAGATTAATACGTTTTTAGTCTGTTCGATGTAAGTTTTCTTGTTCAAAGCAAAAGATCGTCTAAAATAAGCCGTTTTTGTTTGAACTGATAAACAATTCAGACTGAGACTCAACAAAAATAATTTGTTTCAATCCAAACTGATACTTTTTGACCCTATAAGAGTCCTATAAGAGTCCGAGATACGCCGTTCTCGTCAAGTCTATAACGTAATTCGTTTTTTTGTGTCAGAATACGACGTTTTCTGTCTGTTTAATATAAGTTTTTAATAATAATAATAATAATAATAATAATAATAATAATAATAAAAATAATAATAATAATAATAGTAATAATAATAATAATAATAATAATAATAAAAATAATAATAGTAATAAAAGTAAGCTTAGTTTTCTAAGCAAAAATGAAGCTTATTTTGTGTGTTATATGAGCGTTTTCTCATTTCTATGCAAGAAATCATCTGTGATCTGTGTTTTTAGGCAAAAAATTGTCTAAAACTAATAACTCATTTTAAAATTGGTATAAAAACATTTACTATACAAAAGTTAATAATAATAATAATAATAATAATAATAATATTAGTAATAATAATAAAAATAATAGTAATAATAATAATAATAATAATTATAATATTAATAATAATAATACATGAATAATACATGAAAAATGCAAATAACGATTTTGAAGGAAATTTTATCAGCTTTAATTTTGTTGAAAAGGTAAAAATTGATAGGGGTAACTGTTTTTGAGATATAAGCAAACAACAAAAAAACTGTTACCTTAATTAAGCGCTTGCATATAAGCAAATTAGTACTACTAGTATTGTTATTATAAATGTTATTGTTATTAATATGACGACTAAAGACGATTCTGAAGACTTTAGTGACTTTTATGTTTCCTCCTTTTTCCTCTGTAGTGTATTTTAAATCACAAGACATTTTCTGTTAAAGCACTTTTTTTTTTAAATATTAATTATTTTCAAACTTACATCTCGCTTATGGTTAGTCCTACATGAAAAATGCAAATAACTATTTTGTAGGAAATTTTATCAGCTTTAATTTTAGTGAAAAGATAAAAATTGATAGGAGCAACTGTTTTCGAGACATAAGCAAGAAACCAAAAAACTGTTACCTTAATTAAGGGCTTGCATATAAGCAAATTTAGTACTAAAAACAACTCTGAAGACTTTGGTGACTTTTATGTCACCTCCTTTTTCTTCTAATAAAGTATTGGACCCAATAAATTAAGTGTATTTTAAATCACAAGACATTTTCTGTTAAAGCAATTTTTTTTTAAATATTAATTATTTTCAAACTTATATCTCGCTTATGGTTAGTCCTACATAAAAAATGCAAATAACTATTTTGTAGGAAATTTTATAAGCTTTAATTTTAGTAAAAAGATAAAAATTGATAGGAGTAACTGTTTTCGAGATATAAGCAAGAAACTGTTACCTTAATTAAGCGCTTGCATATAAGCAAATTTAGTAAAATTAGTATTATTATTATTAATGTTATTGTTATTAATATGACGACTAAAAACGACTCTCAAGACTTTGGTGAATTTTATGTCTTTTTTTTTCCTCTACTAAAGTGTTAGTCTTAATTAATTTAGTTTAATTTCGGATTTTCAAAAATTTTATTTTAAAGCAAATTTTTGTTAAAGATTATTTATATCCAACTCTATAACTCGCTTATGGTTGGTCTTACAAAAAAAATGCAATTAACTATTTTGTAGGAAATTTTATTAGCTTTAATTTTGAAAAAAAGGTAAAAATTGATAGGAGTAACTGTTTTCGAGATATAAGCAAAAAACCAATAAGAAAACTGTAACTGTTACTGAACAAAAATGTAATTCAGTTTTCAATATTTGAGACGAAGACGAAAATGCAGCATTTAAAAACGACTCTGAAGACTTCAGTGACTTTTATGTCACCTCCTTTTTCTTCTAATAATGTATTGGACCCAATAAATTAAGTGTATTTTAAATCACAAGACATTTTCTGTTAAAGCACTTTTTTTTTAAATATTAATTATTTTCAAACTTACATCTCGCTTATGGTTGGTCCTACAAAAAAAATGCAAATAACTATTTTGTAGGAAATTTTATCAGCTTTAATTTTGAAAGAAAGGTAAAAATTGATAGGAGTAACTGTTTTCGAGATATAAGCAAAAAACCAATAAGAAAACTGTAACTGTTACTGAACAAAAATGTAATTCAGTTTTCAATATTTGAGACAAAGACGAAAATGCAGCATTTAAAAACGACTCTGAAGACTTCAGTGACTTTTATGTCACCTCTTTTTTTTTCTAATAATGTATTGGACCCAATAAATTAAGTGTATTTTAAATCACAAGACATTTTCTGTTAAAGCACTTTTTTTTTTAAATATTAATTATTTTCAAACTTACATCTCGCTTATGGTTAGTCCTACATGAAAAATGCAAATAACTATTTTGTAGAAAATTTTATCAGCTTTAATTTTAGTGAAAAGATAAAAATTGATAGGAGCAACTGTTTTCGAGATATAAGCAAGAAACCAAAAAACTGTTACCTTAATTAAGGGCTTGCATATAAGCAAATTTAGTACTAAAAACAACTCTGAAGACTTTGGTGACATTTATGTCACCTCCTTTTTCTTCTAATAAAGTATTGGACCCAATAAATTAAGTGTATTTTAAATCACAAGACATTTTCTGTTAAAGCAATTTTTTTTTAAATATTAATTATTTTCAAACTTATATCTCGCTTATGGTTAGTCCTACATAAAAAATGCAAATAACTATTTTGTAGGAAATTTTATAAGCTTTAATTTTAGTAAAAAGATAAAAATTGATAGGAGTAACTGTTTTCGAGATATAAGCAAGAAACTGTTACCTTAATTAAGCGCTTGCATATAAGCAAATTTAGTAATATTAGTATTATTATTATTAATGTTATTGTTATTAATATGACGACTAAAAACGACTCTCAAGACTTTGGTGACTTTTATGTCTTTTTTTTTTCCTCTACTAAAGTGTTAGTCTTAATTAATTTAGTTTAATTTCGGATTTTCAAACATTTTATTTTAAAGCAAATTTTTGTTAAAGATTATTTATATCCAACTCTATAACTCGCTTATGGTTGGTCTTACAAAAAAAATGCAATTAACTATTTTGTAGGAAATTTTATTAGCTTTAATTTTGAAAAAAAGGTAAAAATTGATAGGAGTAACTGTTTTCGAGATATAAGCAAAAAACCAATAAGAAAACTGTAACTGTTACTGAACAAAAATGTAATTCAGTTTTCAATATTTGAGACGAAGACGAAAATGCAGCATTTAAAAACGACTCTGAAGACTTCAGTGACTTTTATGTCACCTCCTTTTTCTTCTAATAATGTATTGGACCCAATAAATTAAGTGTATTTTAAATCACAAGACATTTTCTGTTAATGCACTTTTTTTTTTAAATATTAATTATTTTCAAACTTACATCTCGCTTATGGTTGGTCCTACAAGAAAAATGCAAATAACTATTTTGTAGGAAATTTTATCAGCTTTAATTTTGAAAGAAAGATAAAAATTGATAGAAGTAACTGTTTTCGAGATATAAGCAAAAAACCAATAAGAAAACTGTAACTGTTACTGAACAAAAATATAATTCAGTTTTCAATGTTTGAGACAAAGACGAAAATGCAGCATTTAAAATCGACTCTGAAGACTTCAGTGACTTTTATGTCACCTCCTTTTTCATCTAATAAAGTATTAGACCCATTAAATTAAGTGTATTTTAAATCAAAAGACATTTTCTGTTAGAGCACTTTTTTTTTAAATATTAATTATTTACAAACTTATATCTCGCTTATGGTTAGTCCTACGTGAAAAATGCAAATAACTATTTTGTAGGAAATTTTATCAGCTTTAATTTTACTGAAAAGATAAAAATTGATAGGAGTAACTGTTTTCGAGATATAAGCAAGAAACCAAAAAACTGAAACCTTAATTAAGGGCTTACATATAAGCAAATTTAGTACTAAAAACAACTCTGAAGACTTTGGTGACTTTTATGTCACCTCGTTTTTCTTCTAATAAAGTATTGGACCCATTAAATTAAGTGTATTTTAAATCACAAGACATTTTCTGTGAAAGCACTTTTTCTTTAAATATTAATTATTTTCAAACTTATATCTCGCTTATGGTTAGTTCTACATAAAAAATGCAAATAACTATTTTGTAGGAAATTTTATCAGCTTTAATTTTAGTAAAAAGATAAAAATTGATAGAAGTAACTGTTTTCGAAATATAAGCAAGAAACTGTTACCTTAATTAAGCGCTTGCTTATAAGCAAATTTAGTACTATTAGTATTATTATTATTAATGTTATTGTTATTAATATGACGACTAAAGACGACTCTGAAACCTTTAGTGACTTTTATGTCTTTTTCTTTTTCCTCTACTAAAGTGTTAGACACAATTAATTTAGTTTAATTTCAGTATTTCAAACATTTTATTTTAAAGCAAATTTTTGTTAAATATTATTTATATCCATCTCTATAACTCGCTTATGCTTGGTCCTACAAGAAAAATGCAAAAAACTATTTTGTAGGAAATTTTATCAGCTTTAATTTTAGTAAAAAGATAAAAATTGATAGGAGTAACTGGTTTCGAGATATAAGCAAAAAACCAAAAAACTGTTACCTTAATAAAGCGCTTGCATATAAGCAAATTTAGTACTATTAGTATTATTATTATTAATGCTATTGTTATTAAAATGACGACTAAAAAAGACTCTAAAGACTTTGGTGACTTTTATGTCTTCTCCTTTTTCCTATACTAAAGTGTTAGACTCAATTAATTTAGTTTAATTTCGGTTTTTCAAACATTTTATTTTAAAGCAAATTTTTGTTGAAGATTATTTATATCCAACTCTATAACTCGCTTATGGTTGGTCTTACAAAGGAAATGCAAATAACTATTTTGTAGGAAATTTTATCAGCTTTAATTTTAGTAAAAAGATAAAAATTGATAGGAGTAACTGTTTTCGAGATATAAGCAAGAAACCAAAACACTGTTACCTTAATTAAGCGTTTGCATATAAGCAAATTTAGTACTATTAGTATTATTATTATTATTAATGTTATTGTTATTAATATGACGACTAAAGACGACTCTGAAACCTTTAGTGACTTTTATATTTTTTTCTTTTTCTTCTACTAAAGTGTTAGACACAATTAAATTAGTTTAATTTCAGTTTTTCAAACATTTTATTTTAAAGCAAATTTTTGTTAAATATTATTTATATCCAACTCTATAACTCGTTTATGGTTGGTCCTACAAGAAAAATGCAAATAACGATTTTGTAGGAAATTTTATCGGCTTTAATTTTGAAAGAAAGATAAAAATTGATAGGAGTAACAGTTTTCGAGATATAAGCAAAAAACCAATAAGAAAACTGTAACTGTTACTGAACAAAAATGTAATTCAGTTTTCAATGTTTGAGACGAAGGCGAAAATGCAGCATTTAAAATCGACTCTGAAAACTTCAGTGACTTTTATGTCACCTCCTTTTTCTTCTAATAAAGTATTGGACCCAATAAATTAAGTGTATTTTAAATCTCAAGACATTTTCTGTTAAAACACTTTTTTTTCAAATATTAATTATTTTCAAACTTATATCTCGCTTATGGTTAGTCCTACGTGAAAAATGCAATTTACTATTTTGTAGGAAATTTTATCACCTTTAATTTTAGTAAAAAGGTAAAAATTGATAGGAGTAACTGTTTTCGAGATGTAAGCAAGAAACCAAAAAACTGTTACCTTAATTAAGCGCTTGCATATAAGCAAATTTAGTACTAAAAACGACTCTGAAGACTTTGGTGACTTTTATGTGTTCTCCTTTCTCCTATACTAAAGTGTTAAACTCAATTAATTTAGTTTAATTTCGGTTTTTCAAACATTTTATTTTAAAGCAAATTTTTGTTAAAGATTATTTATATCCAACTCTATAACTCGCTTATGGTTGGTCTTACAAAAGAAATGCAAATAACTATTTTGTAGGAAATTTTATCAGCTTTAATTTTGAAAAAAAGATAAAAATTGATAGGAGTAACTGTTTTCGAGATATAAGCAAGAAGCCAAAAAACTGGTATCTTAATTAAGCGTTTGCATATAAGCAAATTTAGTACTATTAGTATTATTATTAATAATGTTATTGTTATTAATATGACGACTAAAGACGACTCTGAAACATTTAGCGACTTTTATGTCTTCTCCTTTTTCCTCTACTAAGGTGTTAGACACAATTAATTTAGTTTAATTCCGGTTTTTCAAGCATTTTATTTTAAAGCAAATTTTTGTTAAATATTATTTATATCCAACTCTATAACTCGTTTATGCTTGGTCCTACAAGAAAAATGTAAATAACTATTTTGTTGGAAATTTTATCAGCTTTAATTTTGAAAGAAAGATAAAAATTGATAGGAGTAACTGTTTTCGAGATATAAGCAAAAAACCAATAAGAAAACTGTAACTGTTACTGAACAAAAATGTAATTCAATTTTCAATGTTTGAGACAAAGACGAAAATGCAGCATTTAAAATCGACTCTGAAGACTTCAGTGACTTTTATGTCTCCTCCTTTTTCTTCTAATAAAGTATTGGACCCATTAAATTAAGTGTATTTTAAATCACAAGACATTTTCTGTTAAAGCACTTTTTTTTTAAATATTAATTATTTTCAAACTTATATCTCGCTTATGGTTAGTCCTACATGAAAAATGCAAATTACTATTTTGTAGGAAATTTTATCAGCTTTAATTTTAGTAAAAAGATAAAAATTGATAGAAGTAACTGTTTTCGAGATATAAGCAAGAAACCAAAAAACTGTTAGCTTAATTAAGCGCTTGCATATAAGCAAATTTAGTAATATTAGTATTATTATTATTAATGTTATTGTTATTAATATGACGACTAAAAACGACTCTCAAGGCTTTGGTGACTTTTATGTCTTCTCCTTTTTCCTCTACTAAAGTGTTAGTCTTAATTTAGTTTAATTTCGGTTTTTCAAACATTTTATTTTAAAGCAAATTTTTGTTAAAGATTATTTATATCCAACTCTATAACTCGCTTATGGTTGGTCCTACAAAAAAATGCAAATAACTATTTTGTAGGAAATTTTATCAGCTTTAATTTTGAAAAAAAGATAAAAATTGATAATAGTAACTGTTTTCGAGATATAAGCAAAAAACAAAAAAACTGTTACCTTAATTAAGCGCTTGCATATAAGCAAATTTAGTACTACTAGTATTGTTATTATAAATGTTATTGTTATTAATATGACGACTAAAGACCACTCTAAGACTTTAGTGACTTTTATGTCTCCTCCTTTTTCCTCTACTAAAGTGTTAGACACAATTAATTTAGTTAAATTTCAGTTTTTCAAACATTTTATTTTAAAGCAAATTTTTGTTAAATATTAAAAACTATAAAATGGCTTAGATTGTCTAAAAACACAGATCACACATAATCTTTTGCATAGAAATGAGAAAACGCTCATGTAACACACAAAATAAGCTCCATTTTTCCTTATTAAAAGTATTATTATTATTATTACTTTTGTTACTATTACTATTATTATTATTATTATTATTATTGTTATTATTATTATTATTATTATTATTATTATTATTATTATTATTATTATTATTATTATTATTATTATTATTATTATTATTATTATTATTATTATTATTATTATTATTATTATTATTAAAAACTTATATTAAACAGACAGAAAACGTCGTATTCTGACACAACTTAAAACACAGATCACACATGATCTTTTGCATAGAAATGAGAAAACGCTCATATAACACAAAATAAGCTTCATTTTTGCTTAGAAAACTAAGCTTACTTTTATTACTACTATTATTATTATTTTTATTATTATTATTACTATTACTATTATTTTTATTATTATTATTACTATTATTATTATTATTATTAATATTATTATTATTATTATTATTATTATTATTATTATTAATATTATTATTATTAAAAACCGACTATAACTTTTGTATAGTAAATGTTTTTATACCAGTTTTAAAATGAGTTATTAATTTTAGACAATTTCTTGCCTAAAAACACAGATCACAGATGATCTCTTGCATAGAAATGAGAAAACGCTCAGATAACACAAAATAACCATTATTTTTGCTTAGAAAAACTAAGCTTTAATTTAGAAAGAAATTCATTATTATAAGTATTATTATCATTATTATTATTATTATTATTATTATTATTATTATTATTATTATTATTATTATTATTATTATTATTATTATTATCATTATTATTAATATTATTATTTTATTACTATTATTATTATTATTATTATTAACTTTTGTATAGTAAATGTTTTTATACCAGTTTTAAAATGAGTTATTAATTTTATTCAATTTCTTGCCTAAAAACACAGATCACAGATGATCTCTTGCATAGAAATGAGAAAACGCTCATATAACACACAAAATAAGCTTCATTTTTGCTTAGAAAACAAAGCTTACTTTTATTACTATTATTATTATTATTATTATTATTACTATTATATTTATTATTATTATTATTATTATTATTATTATTATTATTAACTTTTGTATAGTAAATGTTTTTATACCAGTTTTAAAATGAGTTATTAATTTTAGACAATTTCTTGCCTAAAAATACAGATCACAGATGATTTCTTGCATAGAAATGAGAAAACGCTCATATAACACACAAAATAAGCTTCATTTTTGCTTAGAAAACTAAGCTTACTTTTATTTCTATTATTATTTTTATTATTATTATTATTATTATTATTATTATTATTATTATTATTATTATTATTGTTATTATTATTATTATTATTATTATTATTATTATTATTATTATTATTATTATTATTACTATTATTATTATTATTGTTATTATTATTATTATTAAAAACTTATATTAAACAGACAGAAAACGTCGTATTCTGACAAAAAAACGAATTACGTTATAGACTTGACGAGAACGGCGTATCTCGGACTCTTATCGGACTCTTATAGGGTCAAAAAGTATCAGTTTGGATTAAAACAAATTATTTTTGTTGACTCTCAGTCTGAATTGTTCATCAGTTCAAACAAAACGGTTTATTTTAGACGATCTTTTGCTTTGAACAAGAAAACTTACATCGAACAGACTAAAAACGTATTAATCTGGCATAAAAGAGCAATTTATGTATCACTTTGGATAAAGGCAGCTAATCCTATTCGTTTCATTGCTTAAAATAGACAAAATTTTTAATAAATCTAACAAAAACGCTGTATTCTAGCACAAAATACTAATTACATTATAGTTTCGACGAGAATAGTTTATTTGGAATGATTCTATGCTTCCAAACGAGTAAATTTTTATTAAGCAGATGCCAAACATCATGTTTTGTCCTATAAAGACATTTTATATTGCAGTTTGTATTAAAACAAAATATTTTCGTTGATTCTTTGTTAGAAGCAGCAAACCTAACATTAAAGAATCTGAAAACTTTGTATTCGGACACAAACCACCGAATTTTGTATCAGTTTAGACAAAAACGGTTGATTTTCGACAATATTTTGCTTTGAACAAGAAAACTTATATCAAACTGACTAAAAACGTCTTATTTTAGCACAAAACAAAAGATTTGCGTTATAGTCTTAAAGCTGATTCATGCCACAGTTTGGATAAAAACCAATTATTTTTGTTAATTCATTGTTACAAACAAGAAACCTTACATTAAAGAAACTGAAAACCCCTTATTTAGGCCCAGAAAATCAAATTACGTTTGAGTCTGGAAACAAATTGCTTATTTTAGACGATTCTTTCTTTTGAACACGAAAACTTACATCAAAAAGATTAAAAACGTCTTATTCTGGCTCAAAACTGCAAATTATGTATTACTTTGGATAAAAGCAGTTTATCCTGATTACTCCTTTGCTTAGAATAGAGCTAACTTGTATAAAACTTAATAAAAACTTTAAATTTCGTCTCAAAGAAATAATTTACGTTATAGTTTTGATCAGAACTGTTAATTTCAAACGATTTTATGCCCCCAAACGAGAAAACTTTCACTAAACAGATGCCAAACGTCTTAGTTCGTTTTATAAAAACGACATGTTACAGTTTAAACAAAAAAATTATTTTCGTTGTTGTTGTGTCAAAATAATTTATTTCGAATGATTCAATGGAGCGAAACGAGTAAACTTTTATAGGACAGATGCAAAATACCATATTACCACATAAATCGTTATTTTAAAGCAAAGTATTAGCTTTTGCACTTGTTCAATTAAAGTTTGCTTACTTCGAAGTATGTAGTCGTGCGAAATATTTTTTTTTTGTCAAAACTATGACGTAATTTGTTCTTTTGAGCTTGAATATAGAGTTTTCATTACGTTTTATAGTAGTTTACTCTACTCTAAGCATAGAATCAAACAGAGTAATCCGCTTTTGTTAAAACTGATAAATAATTTGCTCTTATTTTCGAGAATAAGACATTTTCAATATGTTTGATAAAATTTTTCTTGTTTATAGCAAGGAATCGTTTAAAATAAGCTGTATTTGCCTAAACTGATACGTAATTCGATATTTGTGCATGGATACGATGTTTTCAGTTTCTTTGACGTGAAATTTCTTGATGCAAAAGGTAATAATTTGCATTAAAACAACGCTTTATATGGTAATATGTGGTTTTGCATCTGCCCTATAAAAGTTCATTAGTTTCGAATCATAAAAACGTTTGAAATAAACAGTGCTGGTCAAAAGTATAACGTAAATAATTTCTTTGAGACAAAATTTAAAGTTTTCATTAAGTTTTATACAAGTTTACTCTATTCTAAGTAAAGGAGTAATCAGGATAAATTGCTTTTATCTAGAGTAATATATAATTTGCAGTTTTCAGCCAGAATAAGCCGTTTTTAATCTTATTAATGTAAGTTTTTGTATTCAAAACAAAGGATCGTCTAAAGTAAGCAGTTTTTGTCCAGACTGAAACGTAATTCGAATTTCTGTGCCTGAATAAGGGGTTTTCAGTTACTTTGATGTAAGGTTTTATGTTTGTAACAATGAATTAACGAAAATAATTGGTTTTTATCCAAACTGTGGCATGAATCGTTTTTAAAAGGCGAAATAAGATGTTTTTCCTCTGTACAGTGAAAGTTTACTCGTTTCAAAGCATAGAACCGTTAGAAATTACCAGCTCTCGTTAAGACAATAACGCAAATCTTTTGTTTTGTGCTAGAATAAGACGTTTTTAGTCAGTTTGATATGTTTTCTTGTTCAAAGCAAAATATTGTCGAAAATCAACCGTTTTTGTCTAAACTGATACAAAATTCGGTGGTTTGTGTCCGAATACAAAGTTTTCAGATTCTTTAATGTTAGGTTTGCTGCTTCTAACAAAGAATCAACAAAAATATTTTGTTTTAATACAAACTGCAATATAAAATGTCTTTATAGAACAAAACATGATGTTTGGCGTCTGTTTAATAAAAATTTACTCGTTTGGAAGCATTAAATCATTCCAAATAAGCTATTCTCGTCGAAACTATAATGTAACTAGTATTTTGTGCTAGAATACAGCGTTTTTGTTTGATTTATTAACAATTTTGTCTATTTTAAGCAATGAAACGAAAAGGATTAGCTGCCTTTATCCAAAGTGATACATAAATTGCTCTTTTATGCCAGATTAATACGTTTTTAGTCTGTTCGATGTAAGTTTTCATGTTCAAAGCAAAAGATAGTCTAAAATAAGCCGTTTTTGTTTGAACTGATGAACAATTCAGACTGAGAGTCAACAAAAATAATTTGTTTTAATCCAAACTGATACTTTTTGACCCTATAAGAGTCCTATAAAAGTCCAAGATACGCCGTTCTCGTCAAGTCTATAACGTAATTCGTTTTTTTGTGTCAGAATACGACGTTTTCTGTCTGTTTAATATAAGTTTTTAATAATAATAATAATAATAATAATAACAATAATAATAATAATAATAATAATAATAATAATAATAATAAAAATAATAATAATAGTAATAAAAATAATAATAATAGTAATAAAAGTAAGCTTACTTTTCTAAGCAAAAATGAAGCTTATTTTGTGTGTTATATGAGCGTTTTCTCATTTCCATGCAAGAGATCATCTGTGATCTTTGTTTTTAGGCAAGAAATTGAATAAAATTAATAACTCATTTTAAAACTGGTATAAAAACATTTACTATACAAAAGTTAATAATAATAATAATAATAATAATAATAATAGTAATAAAAAAAATAATAATAATAATAATAATAATAATAATAATAATAATAATAATAATAATAATAATGATAATAATACTTATAATAATGAATTTTTTTCTAAATTAAAGCTTAGTTTTTCTAAGCAAAAATGAAGCTTATTTTGTGTTATCTGAGCATTTTCTCATTTCTATGCAAGAGATCATCTGTGATCTGTGTTTTTAGACAAGAAATTGTCTAAAATTAATAACTCATTTTGAAACTGGTATAAAAACATTTTACAATACAAAAGTTATAAACGGTTTTTAATAATAATAATAATAATAATAATAGTAATAATAATAATAAAAATAATAGTAATAATAATAATAATAATAATAAAAATAATAATAATAGTAGTAATAAAAGTAAGCTTAGTTTTCTAAGCAAAAATGAAGCTTATTTTGTGTTATATGAGCGTTTTCTCATTTCTATGCAAAAGACGTGTGATCTGTGTTTTTAGGCAATCTAAGCCATTTTATAGTTTTTAGGCAAGAAATTGGCTAAAATTAATCACTCATTTTAAAACTGGTTTAAAAAACAATACTATACAAAAGTTATAATCGGTTTTAATAATAATAATAATAATAATAATAATAATAATAATAATAATAATAATAATAATAATAATAATAATAATAATAATAATAATAATAACAATAATATTAATAATAATAATAATAATAATAATAATAATAATAATAACAATAATAATAATAATAATAGTAATAAAAGTAAGCTTAGTTTTCTAAGCAAAAATGAAGCTTATTTTGTGTGTTATATGAGTGTTTTCTCATTTCTATGCAAGAAATCATCTGTGATCTGTGTTTTTAGGCAAGAAATTGTCTAAAATTAATAACTCATTTTAAAACTGGTATAAAAACATTTACTATACAAAAGATAATAATAATAATAATAATAATAATAATAATAATAATAATAATAATAATAATAATAATAATAATAATAATAATATTAACAATAATAATAATAATAATAATAGTAATAGTAACAAACGTAATAATAATAATACTTTTAATAAGCAAAAATGGAGCTTATTTTGTGTGTTACATGAGCGTTTTCTCATTTCTATGCAAAAGATCATGTGTGATCTGTGTTTTTAGGCAATCTAAACCATTTTATAGTTTTTAGTATTTAACAAAAATTTGCTTTAAAATAAAATGTTTGAAAAACTGAAATTAAACTAAATTAATTGTGTCTAACACTTTAGTAGAGGAAAAAGAAGAAGACATAGAAGTCATAGAAGTGAAGTTTTTAGAGTCGTTTGTAAATGCTGCATTTTCGTCTTCGACGACAGTTACTGATCAAAAATGTAATTCAGTTTTCAATGTTTGAGACGAAGACGAAAATGCAGCATTTACTGTCACCTCCTTTTTCTTCTAATTAAGTATTGGACCCATAAAATTAAGTGTATTTTAAATCACAAAACATTTTCTGTTAAAACACATTTGTTTTTAATTATTAATTATTTTTAAACTTATATCTCGTTTATGGTTAGTTCTACATAAAAAATGCAAAAAACTATTTTGTAGGAAATTTTATCACCTTTAATTTTGGTGAAAAGGTAAAAATTGATAGGAGTAACTGTTTTCGAGATATAAGCAAAAAACAAAAAAACTGTTACATTAATTAAGCGCTTGCATATAAGCAAATTTAGTACTACTAGTATTGTTATTATAAATGTTATTGTTATTAATATGACGACTAAAGACAACTCTAAGACTTTAGTGACTTTTATGTCTCCTCCTTTTTCCTCTACTAGAGTGTTAGACACAATTAATTTAGTTTAATTTCAGTTTTTCAAACATTTTATTTTAAAGAAAATTTTTGTTACATATTATTTATATCCAACTCTATAACTCGCTTATGGTTGGTCCTACAAGAAAAATGCAAATAACTATTTTGTAGAAAATTTTATCAGCATTAATTTTGAATGAAAGATAAAAATTGATAGGAGTAACTGTTTTCGAAATATAAGCAAAAAACCAAAGTGAAAACTGTAACAGTTACTGAACAAAAATGTATGTCAGTTTTCAATGTTTGAGACGAAGACGAAAATGCAGCATTTACTGTCACCTCCTTTTTTTTCTAATTAAGTATTGGACCCAATAAATTAAGTGTATTTTAAATCACAAGACATTTTCTGTTAAAGCACATTTTTTTTAATTATAAATTATTTTCAAACTTATATCTTGCTTATGGTTAGTTCTACATGAAAAATGCAAATAACTATTTTGTAGGAAATTTTATCACCTTTAATTTTGGTGAAAAGATAAAAATTCATAGGAATAACTGTTTTCGAGATATAAGCAAAAAACCAATAAGAAAACTGTGACTGTTACTGAACAAAAATGTAATTCAGTTTTCAATGTTTGAGACGAAGACGAAAATGAAGCATTTAAAAACGACTTTGAAGACTTCAGTGACTTTTATGTCACCTCATTTTTTTTCTAATCAAGTATTGGACCCAATAAATTAAGTGTATTTTAAATCACAAGGCATTTTCTGTTAAAGCACTTTTTTTTAAATATCAATTATTTTCAAACTTAAATCTCGCTAATGGTTAGTCCTACATGAAAAATGCAAATAACTATTTTGTAGGAAATTTTATCAGCTTTAATTTTAGTAAAAAGATAAAAATTGTTAGGAGTAACTGTTTTCGAGATATAAGCAAAAAACCAAAGTGAAAACTGTTACAGTTACTGAACACAAATGTAATTCAGTTTTCAATGTTTGAGACGAGGACGAAAATGCAGCATTTAAAAACGACTCTGAAGACTTCAGTGATTTTTATGTCACCTCCTTTTTGTTCTAATAAAGTATTGGACCCAATAAATTAAGTGTATTTTAAATCACAAGACATTTTCTGTTAAAGCACTTTTTTTTGAATATTAATTATTTTCAAACTTATATTTCGCTTATGGTTAGTCCTACATGAAAAATGCAAATAACTATTTTGTAGGAAATTTTGTCAGCTTTAATTTTAGTAAAAAGAAAAAATTGATAGGAGTAACTGTTTTCGAGATATAAGCAAGAAACCAAAAAACTGTTACCTTAATTAAGCGCTTGCATATAAGCAAATTTAGTAATAAAAACAACTTTGAAGACTTTGGTGACTTTTATGTCTTCTCCTTTTTCCTCTACTAAAGTGTTAGACCCAATTAATTTAGTTTAATTTCGGTTTTTCAAACATATTATTTTAAAACAAATTTTTGTTAAAGATTATTTATAGTTTGCATATAAGCAAATTTAGTTCTATTAGTATTATTATTATTAATGTTATTGTTATTAATATGACGATTAAAGACAACTTTGAAACCTTTAGTGACTTGTATGTCTTCTCCTTTTTCCTCTACTAATGTGCTAGACACAATTAATTTAGTTTAATTTCGGTTTTTCAAACATTTTATTTTAAAGCAAATTTTTGTTAAAAATTATTTATATCCAACTCTATAACTCGCTTATGGTTGGTCCTACATAAAAAATGCAAATAACTATTTTGTAGGAATTTTTATCAGCTTTAATTTTAGTAAAAAGATAAAAATTGAAAGGAGTAACTGTTTTCGAGATATAAGCAAGAAACTGTTACCTTAATTAAGCGCTTGCATATAAGCAAATTTAGTAATATTAGTATTATGATTATTAATGTTATTGTTATTAATATGACGACTAAAAACGACTCTCAAGACTTTGGTAACTTTTATGTCTTCTCCTTTTTCCTCTACTAAAGTGTTAGTCTTAATTAATTTAGTTTAATTTCGGATTTTCAAACATTTTATTTTAAAGCAAATTTTTGTTAAAGATTATTTATATCCAACTCTATAACTTGCTTATGGTTGGTCCTACAAGAAAAATGCAAATAACTATTTTGTAGGAAATTTTATCAGCTTTAATTTTAGTAAAAAGATAAAAATTGATAGGAGTAACTGTTTTCGAGATATAAGCAAGAAACCAAAAAACTGTTACCTTAATAAAGCGCTTGCATATAAGCAAATTTAGTACTATTAGTATTATTATTATTAATGTTATTGTTATTAATATGACGACTAAAAACGACTCTGAAGACTTTTGTGACTTTTATGTCTTCTCCTTTTTCCTATACTAAAGTGTTAGACTCAATTAATTTAGTTTAATTTCGGTTTTTCAAACATTTTATTTTAAAGCAAATTTTTGTTAAAGATTATTTATATCTAACTCTATAACTCGCTTATGGTTGGTCCTACAAAAAAATGCAAATAACGATTTTGTAGGAAATTTTATCAGCATTAATTTTGAAAGAAAGAAAAAAATTGATAGGAGTAATTGTTTTCGAGATATAAGCAAAAAACCAAAGTGAAAACTGTTACAGTTACTGAACAAAAATGTAATTCAGTTTTCAATGTTTGAGACGAAGACGAAAATGCAGCATTTAAAAACGACTCTGAAGACTTCAGTGACTTTTATGTCACCTCCTTTTTCTTCTAATAAAGTATTGGACCCAATAAATTAAGTGTATTTTGAATCACAAGACATTTTCTGTTAAAGCACTTTTTTTTAAATATTAATTATTTTCAAACTTATATCTCGCTTATGGTTAGTCTTACATAAAAAATGCAAATAACTATTTTGTAGGAAATTTTATCAGCTTTAATTTTAGTAAAAAGATAAAAATTGATAGGAGTAACTGTTTTCGAGATATAAGCAAGAAACTGTTATGTTAATTAAGCGCTTGCATATAAGCAAATTTAGTAATATTAGTATTATTATTATTAATGTTATTGTTATTAATATGACGACTAAAAACGACTCTTAAGACTTTGGTGACTTTTATATCTTCTCCTTTTTCCTCTACTAAAGTGTTAGTCTTAATTAATTTAGTTTATTTTTGGATTTTCAAACATTTTATTTTAAAGCAAATTTTTGTTAAAGATTATTTATATCTAACTCTATAACTCGCTTATGGTTGGTCCTACAAAAAAATGCAAATAACGATTTTGTAGGAAATTTTATCAGCATTAATTTTGAAAGAAAGATAAAAATTGATAGGAGTAACGTTTTTCGAGATATAAGCAAAAAACCAATAAGAAAACTGCAACTGTTACTGAACAAAAATATAATTCAGTTTTCAATGTTTGAAACAAAGACAAAAATGCAGCATTTAAAATCGACTCTGAAGACTTCAGTGACTTGTGTGTCACCTCCTTTTTCTTCTAATAAAGTATTGGACCCATTAAATTAAGTGTATTTTAAATCACAAGACATTTTCTGTTAAAGCACTTTTTTTTTAAATATTAATTATTTTTAAACTTATATCCCGCTTATGGTTAGTCCTACATGAAAAATGCAAATAACTATTTTGTAGGAAATTTTATCAGCTTTAATTTTAGTAAAAAGTTAAAAATTGATAGGAGTAACTGTTTTCGAGATATAAGCAAGAAACCAAAAAACTGTTACCTTAATTAAGGGCTTGCATATAAGCACATTTAGTACTAAAAACAACTCTGAAGACTTTGGTGACTTATATGTCACCTCCTTTTTCTTCTAATAAAGTATTGGACCCATTAAATTAAGTGTATTTTAAATCACAAGACATTTTCTGTTAAAGCACTTTTTCTTTAATTATTAATTATTTTCAAACTTATATCTCGCTTATGGTTAGTTCTACATAAAAAATGCAAATAACTATTTTGTAGGAAATTTTATCAGATTTAATTTTAGTAAAAAGTTAAAAAATGATAGGAGTTAGTGTTTTCGAGATATAAGCAAGAAACTGTTACCTTAATTAAGCACTTGCATATAAGCAAATTTAGTAATATTAGTGTTTAATTTGAGTTTTTCGAACATTTTATTTTAAAGCAAATCTTTGTTAAATATTATTTATATCCAACTCTATAACTCGCTTATGGTTGGTCCTACAAGAAAAATGCAAATTACTATTTTGTAGGAAATTTTATCAGCTTTAATTTTAGTAAAAAGATAAAAATTGATAGGAGTAACTGTTTTCGAGATATAAGCAAGAAACCAAAAAACTGTTACCTTAATAAAGCGCTTGCATATAAGCAAATTTAGTACTATTAGTATTATTATTATTAATGTTATTGTTATTAATATGACGACTAAAAACGACTCTGAAGACTTTGGTGACTTTTATGTCTTCTCCTTTTTCCTATACTAAAGTGTTAGACTCAATTAAATTAGTTTAATTTCGGTTTTTCAAATATTTTATTTTAAAGCAAATTTTTGTTAAAGATTATTTATATCCAACTCTATAACTTGCTTATGGTTGGTCTTACAAAAGAAATGCAAATAACTATTTTGTAGGAAATTTTATCAGCTTTAATTTTAGTAAAAAGATAAAAATTGATAGGAGTAACTGTTTTCGAGATATAAGCAAGAAACCAAAACACTGTTACCTTAATTAAGCGTTTGCATATAAGCAAATTTAGTACTATTAGTATTATTATTATTATTAATGTTATTGTTATTAATATGACGACTAAAGACGACTCTAAAACCTTTAGTGACTTTTATGTTTTTTTCTTTTTCTTCTACTAAAGTGTTAGACACAATTAAATTAGTTTAATTTCAGTTTTTCAAACATTTTATTTTAAAGCAAATTTTTGTTAATTATTATTTATATCCAACTCTATAACTCGCTTATGGTTGGTCCTACAAGAAAAATGCAAATAACGATTTTGTAGGAAATTTAATCAGCTTTAATTTTGAAAGAAAGATAAAAATTGATAGGAGTAACAGTTTTCGAGATATAAGCAAAAAACCAATAAGAAAACTGTAACTGTTACTGAACAAAAATGTAATTCAGTTTTCAATGTTTGAGACGAAGACGAAAATGCAGCATTTAAAATCGACTATGAAGACTTCAGTGACTTTTATGTCACCTCCTTTTTCTTCTAATAAAGTATTGGACCCATTAAATTAAGTGTATTTTAAATCACAAGACATTTTCTGTTAAAGCACTTTTTTTTAAATATTAATTATTTTTAAACTTATATCTCGCTTATGGTTAGTCCTACATTAAAAATGCAAATAACTATTTTGTAGGAAATTTTATCAGCTTTAATTTTAGTAAAAAGTTAAAAATTGATAGGAGTAACTGTTTTCGAGATATAAGGAAGAAACCATAAAACTGTTACCTTAATAGAGCGCTTGCATATAAGCAAATTTAGTACTAAAAACAACTCTGAAGACTTTGGTGACTTTTATGTCTTCTCCTTTTTCCTCTACTAAAGTGTTAGACCCAATTAATTTAAGTTTAATATCGGTTTTTCAAACATTTTATTTTAAAACAAATTTTTGTTAAAGATTATTTATATCCAACTCTATAACTCGCTTATGGTTGGTTCTACAAAAATCTAAACTATATTAATTGGGTCTAACACTTTAGTAGAGGAAAAAGGAGGAGACATAAAAGTCACTAAATGTTTCAGAGTCGTCTTTAGTCGTCAAATTAATAACAATAACATTAATAATAATAATACTAATAGTACTAAATTTGCTTATATGCAAACGTTTAATTAGGGTAACAGTTTTTTGGTTTCTTGTTTATATCTCGAAAACAGTTACTCCTATCAATTTTTATTTTTTTACTAAAATTAAAGCTGATAAAATTTCCTACAAAATAGTAATTTGTATTTTTGATGTGTGACTAACCATAAGCGAGATATAAGTTTGAAAATAATTAATATTTAAAAAAAAAGTGCTTTAACAGAAAATGTCTTGTGATTTAAAATACACTTAATTTATTGGGTCCAATACTTTATTAGAAGAAAAAGGAGGTGACATAAAAGTCACTGAAGTCTTCAGAGTCGATTTTAAATGCTGCATTTTCGTGTTCGTCTCAAACATTGAAAACTGAATTACATTTTTGTTCAGTAACAGTTACAGTTTTCTTATTGGTTTTTTGCTTATATCTCGAAAACTGTTACTCCTATCAATTTTTATCTTTCTTTCAAAATTAAAGCTGATAAAATTTCCTACAAAATCGTTATTTGCATTTTTCTTGTAGGACCAACCATAAGCGAGTTATAGAGTTGGATATAAATAATATTTAAAAAAAATTTGCTTTAAAATAAAATGTTTGAAAAACTGAAATTAAACTAATTTAATTGTGTCTAACACTTTAGTAGAGGAAAAAGAAAAAGAAATAAAAGTCACTAAAGGTTTCAGAGTCGTCTTTAGTCGTCTTATTAATAACAATAACATTAATAATAATAATACTAATAGTACTAAATTTGCTTATATGCAAACGCTGAATTAAGGTAACAGTTTTTTGGTTTCTTGCTTATATCTCGAAAACAGTTACTCCTATCAATTTTTATCTTTTTACTAAAATTAAAGCTGATAAAATTTCCTACAAAATAGTAATTTGCATTTTTCATGTAGGACTAATCATAAGCGAGATATAAGTTTGAAAATAATTAATATTTAAAAAAAAGTGCTTTAACAGAAAGTGTCTTGGGATTTAAAATACACTTAATTTATTGGGTCTAATACTTTATTAGAAGAAAAAGGAGGTGACATAAAAGTCACTGAAGTCTTCAGAGTCGATTTTAAATGCGGCATTTTCGTCTTTGTCTCAAACATTGAAAACTGAATTATATTTTTGTTCAGTAACAGTTACAGTTTTCTTATTGGTTTTTTGCTTATATCTCGAAAACTGTTACTTCTCTCAATTTTTATCTTTCTTTTAAAATTAAAGCTGATAAAATTTCCTACAAAATCGTTATTTGCATTTTTCTTGTGGGACCAACCATAAGCGAGTTATAGAGTTGGATATAAATAATACTTAACAAAAATTTGCTTTAAAATAAAATGTTTGAAAAACTGAAATTAAACTAATTTAATTGTGTCTAACATTTTAGTGGAGGAAAAAGAAAAAAACATAAAAGTCACTAAAGGTTTCAGAGTCGTCTTTAGTCGTCATATTAATAACAATAACATTAATAATAATAATATTAATAGTACTAAATTTGCTTATATGCAAACGCTTAATTAAGGTAACAGTGTTTTGGTTTCTTGCTTATATCTCGAAAGCAGTTAATCCTATCAATTTTTATCTTTTTATTAAAATTAAAGCTGATAAAATTTCCTACAAAACAGTTATTTGCATTTTTTATGTAGGACTAACCATAAGCGAGATATAAGTTTGAAAATAATTAATATTTAAAAAAAAGTGCTTTAACAGAAAATGCCTTGTGATTTAAAATACACTTAATTTATTGGGTCCAATACTTTATTAGAAGAAAAAGGAGGTGACATAAAAGACACTGAGGTCTTCAAAGTCGTTTTTAAATGCTGCATTTTCGTCTTCGTCTCAAACATTGAAAACTGAATTACATTTTTGTTCAGTAACTGTTACACTTTCCACTTTGGTTTTTTGCTTATATCTCGAAAACAGTTACTCCTATAAATTTTTATCTTTCCTTCAAAATTAAAGCTGATAAAACTTCCTACAAAATAGTTTTTAGGATTTTTTTTGTAGAACCAACTATAAGCGAGTTATAGAGTTGGATATAAATAATCTTTAACAAAAAATTGCTTTAAAATAAAATGTTTGAAAAACCGAAATTAAACTAAATTAAATGAGTCTAACACTTTGGTATAGGAAAAAGGAGAAGACATAAAAGTCACCAAAGTTTTCAGAGTCGTTTTTAGTCGTCATATTAATAACAATAACATTAATAATAATAATACTAATAGTACTAAATTTGCTTATATGCAAGCGTTTTATTAAGGTAACAGTTTTTTGGTTTCTTGCTTATATCTCGAAAACAGTTAATCCTATCAATTTTTATCTTTTTACTAAAATTAAAGCTGATAAAATTTCCTACAAAATAGTTATTTGCATTTCTTTTGTAAGACCAACCATAAGCGAGTTATAGAGTTGGATATAAATAATCTTTAACAAAAATTTGCTTTAAAATAAAATGTTTGAAAAACCGAAATTAAATTAAATTAATTGAGTCTAACACTTTAGTATAGGAAAAAGGAGAAAACATAAAAGTCACCAAAGTTTTCAGAGTCGTTTTTAGTCGTCATATTAATAACAATAACATTAATAATAATAATACTAATAGTACTAAATTTGCTTATATGCAAGCGCTTTATTAAGGTAACAGTTTTTTGGTTTCTTGCTTATATCTCAAAAACAGTTAATCCTATCAATTTTTATCTTTTTACTAAAATTAAAGCTGATAAAATTTCCTACAAAATAGTTATTTGCATTTTTCTTGTAGGACCAAGCATAAGCGAGTTATAGAGATGGATATAAATAATATTTAACAAAAATTTGCTTTAAAATAAAATGTTTGAAATACTGAAATTAAACTAAATTAATTGTGTCTAACACTTTAGTAGAGGAAAAAGAAAAAAAACATAAAAGTCACTAAAGGTTTCAGAATCGTCTTTAATCGTCATATTAATAACAATAACATTAATAATAATAATACTAATAGTACTAAATTTGCTTATATGCAAAAGCTTAATTAAGTTAACAGTTTTTTGGTTTCTTGCTTATATCTCGAAAACAGTTACTCCTATCAATTTTTATCTTTTTAATAAAATTAAAGCTGATAAAATTTTCTACAAAATAGTTATTTGCATTTTTCATGTAGGACTAACCATAAGCGAGATGTAAGTTTGAAAATAATCAATATTTAAAAAAAAAGTGCTTTAACAGAAAATGTCTTGTGATTTAAAATACACTTAATTTATTGGGTCCAATACTTTATTAGAAGAAAAAGGAGGTGACTTAAAAGTCACTGAAGTCTTCAGAGTCGTTTTTAAATGCTGCATTTTCGGCTTCGTCTCAAACATTGAAAACTGAATTACATTTTTGTTCAGTAACTGTTACAGTTTTCATTTTGGTTTTTTGCTTATATCTCAAAAACAGTTACTCCTATAAATTTTTATCTTTCCTTCAAAATTAAAGCTGATAAAACTTCCTACAAAATAGTTTTTAGGATTTTTTTTGTAGAACCAACTATAAGCGAGTTATAGAGTTGGATATAAATAATCTTTAACAAAAAATTGCTTTAAAATAAAATGTTTGAAAAACCGAAATTAAACTAAATTAAATGAGTCTAACACTTTGGTATAGGAAAAAGGAGAAGACATAAAAGTCACCAAAGTTTTCAGAGTCGTTTTTAGTCGTCATATTAATAACAATAACATTAATAATAATAATACTAATAGTACTAAATTTGCTTATATGCAAGCGTTTTATTAAGGTAACAGTTTTTTGGTTTCTTGCTTATATCTCGAAAACAGTTAATCCTATCAATTTTTATCTTTTTACTAAAATTAAAGCTGATAAAATTTCCTACAAAATAGTTATTTGCATTTCTTTTGTAAGACCAACCATAAGCGAGTTATAGAGTTGGATATAAATAATCTTTAACAAAAATTTGCTTTAAAATAAAATGTTTGAAAAACCGAAATTAAATTAAATTAATTGAGTCTAACACTTTAGTAGAGGAAAAAGGAGGAGACGTAAAAGTCACCAAAGTCTTCAGAGTCGTTTTTAATCGTCATATTAATAACAATAACATTAATAATAATAATACTAATAGTACTAAATATGCTAATATGCAAACGCTTAATTAAGGTAACAGTTTTTTGGTTTCTTGCTTATATCTCGAAAACAACTACTCCTATCAATTTTTATCTTTTTACTAAAATTTAAGCTGATAAAATTTCCTACAAAATGTTTATTTGCATTTTTCATGTAGGACTAACCATAAGCGAGATATAAGTTTGAAAATAATTAATATTTAAAAAAAAGTGCTTTCACAGAAAATGTCTTGTGATTTAAAATACACTTAATTTAATGGGTCCAATACTTTATTAGAAGAAAAAGGAGGTGACATAAAAGTCACTGAAGTCTTCAGAGTCGTTTTTAAATGCTGCATTTTCGTCTTCGTCTCAAACATTGAAAACTGAATTACATTTTTGTTCAGTAACAGTTACAGTTTTCTTATTGGTTTTTTGCTTATATCTCGAAAACAGTTACTCGTATCAAATTTTATCTTTCTTCCAAAATTAAAGCTGATAAAATTTCCAACAAAATAGTTATTTACATTTTTCTTGTAGGACCAAGCATAAACGAGTTATAGAGTTGGATATAAATAATATTTAACAAAAATTTGCTTTAAAATAAAATGCTTGAAAAACCGGAATTAAACTAAATTAATTGTGTCTAACACTTTAGTAGAGGAAAAAGGAGAAGACATAAAAGTCACTAAATGTTTCAGAGTCGTCTTTAGTCGTCAAATTAATAACAATAACATTAATAATAATAATACTAATAGTACTAAATTTGCTTATATGCAAACGCTTAATTAAGGTAACAGTTTTTTGGTTTCTTGCTTATTTCTCGAAAACAGTTACTCCTATCAATTTTTATCTTTTTTTCAAAATTAAAGCTGATAAAATTTCCTACAAAATAGTTATTTGCATTTTTTTGTAGGACCAACCATAAGCAAGTTATAGAGTTGGATATAAATAATCTTTAACAAAAATTAGCTTTAAAATAAAATGTTTGAAAAACCGATATTAAACTAAATTAATTGGGTCTAACACTTTAGTAGAGGAAAAAGGAGAAGACATAAAAGTCACCAAAATCTTCAGAGTTGTTTTTAGTACTAAATTTGCTTATATGCAAGCGCTTAATTAAGGTAACAGTTTTTTGGTTTCTTGCTTATATCTCGAAAACAGTTACTCCTATCAATTTTTATCTTTTTACTAAAATTTAAGCTGATAAAATTTCCTACAAAATGGTTATTTGCATTTTTCATGTAGGACTAACCATAAGCGAGATATAAGTTTGAAAGTAATTAATATTTAAAAAAAAGTGCTTTCACAGAAAATGTTTTGTGATTTAAAATACACTTAATTTAATGGGTCCAATACTTTATTAGAAGAAAAAGGAGGTGACATAAAAGTCACTGAAGTCTTCAGAGTCGTTTTTAAATGCTGCATTTTCGTCTTCGTCTCAAACATTGAAAACTGAATTACATTTTTGTTCAGTAACAGTTACAGTTTTCTTATTGGTTTTTTGCTTATATCTCGAAAACAGTTACTCTTATCAAATTTTATCTTTCTTCCAAAATTAAAGCTGATAAAATTTCCAACAAAATAGTTATTTACATTTTTCTTGTAGGACCAAGCATAAACGAGTTATAGAGTTGGATATAATAGCTATTTATGTAATAAGTACATAATGCAGGTCTTTATTGGACGAGCCCTAAGTTTATGGACGAGCGAGCTTGCGAGCGAGTCTCATAAATAGGACAAGTCCAAAAAGCCTAATTATGTTCGAATTGCATACAAAGCTTTATGTTCGACTGCCGAAATTGTTTTATTAATGAATTCAATAAACTTCAATAAATTAATAAATTTTAATGAAACGCACCAAGTGTGCTTTTTCGGTTGTTTGGTTACGGAATTGTTTATTATTTTTGTGATGTGAAAATTGAGTTTGAAAGCAAAATGCAAACGTGCAGTTCAAATAAAGAAGAAACTTGCAGCGAAATATCAAATATTGCTGCTGATGCGAAAGATTCTCTGTTACCATCAAAATCCAAGCATTTGTACGAAGAAACATATAATGCGTATCGGAAATGGCGTTCTAATAAGAAAATTGATACAACTTGCGAAGATACCATTCTAGCGTACTTCAGCAGCCAGCTGTCCCGGTATAAAAGTTCATCATTATGGAGCAAATATTCTATGCTAAGATCAACCATCAATCTACGAGAGGGAATTGACATTAGTAAATTTCCAAGCGTCATACCTTATTTGAAACGAAAAGGTGAAGGACACAAACCACAAAAATCTCTTATATTGAGTAAAGACCATATAGACGAATTTTTGAGAAAAGCTGACACCAAGAAACATTTATTTAATAAGGTAAGACGTTTTTAAGGTTTTGTTTCGAGTATTTATTTTAAAAACATAATTTCTCGTAGGTTGTTCTCATATTTGGAGTAGCCGGTGCATGTAGACGTCAAGAGCTAGTGACATTAACGACAACATGTGTTCAAGACTGCAAAACCCATTTTTTAATTAAGCTGGAAGACACCAAAACCAAAGTGGATCGATGTTTTATAATAACAGCAGGTAAACTCGAAAATGTTAATCTACTTGAACTTGTCAGAAGATATATGGAAATTCGACCCACCAAGACACCGCACAACAGATTTTTTATCAACTACACCAAGGAAAAATGTACCATTCAACCAGCTGGAATCCACAAAATTGGGGGTGTGCCTGCTATAGTGGCCAAGTATTTGGGTCTTGAAAATGCTTCTTCATATACAGGTCACTGCTTCAGACGTAGCTCAGCTTCTCTTCTGGCAAATGCAGGGGCCACTATGGAAAGGATAAAAAGACACGGAGGTTGGCGTTCAACTACAGTGGCAGAAGGTTATATCGAAGAATGTGAAAATACTAAAATTAAGGTTGCAAACTTGATCTTGGGTGAAGAACCATTGGCCTGCAATAGCATCTCTTCGGAAAATCACGAAAAATTTACAAGTTTGCGTGGAACCGAGAGTGAAGCAAAAAACAACGAAGTTGTAGGAATGAATATTTGTGGCAACAATAATAGTGTTATAAATGTAAATTATTATTACAACAAGCAATAGTATGATTATATGGTTACAATGTTACAAAGTTGATATGTATGTATTATTATAACTTCAAATAAATTTTGACATTTCTGAAAATAAAACTACTTTATTTTACTAGTACCATAAAGAAGTACTTTATGGCCGCATAATTATATTATAAACATTACTTTATAACTCAGTCGTACATAAATAATATTTAACAAAAATTTGCTTTAAAATAAAATGCTTGAAAAACCGGAATTAAACTAAATTAATTGTGTCTAACACTTTAGTAGAGAAAAAAGGAGAAGACATAAAAGTCACTAAATGTTTCAGAGTCGTCTTTAGTCGTCATATTAATAACAATAACATTAATAATAATTATACTAATAGTACTAAATTTGCTTATATGCAAACGCTTAATTAAGGTAACAGTTTTTTGGTTTCTTGCTTATATCTCGAAAACTGTTACTCCTATCAATTTTTATCTTTCTTCCAAAATTAAAGCTGATAAAATTTCCAACAAAATAGTTATTTACATTTTTCTTGTAGGACCAAGCATAAACGAGTTATAGAGTTGGATATAAATAATATTTAACAAAAATTTGCTTTAAAATAAAATGTTTGAAAAACTGAAATTAAACTAATTTAATTGTGTCTAACACTTTAGTAGAGGAAAAAGAAAAAAAAATAAAAGTCACTAAAGGTTTCAGAGTCGTCTTTAGTCGTCATATTTATAACAATAACATTAATAATAATAATACTAATAGTACTAAATTTGCTTATATGCGTACGCTTAATTAAGGTAACAGTTTTTTGGTTTCTTGCTTATATCTCGAAAACAGTTACTCCTATCAATTTTTATCTTTTTACTAAAATTAAAGTTGATAAAATTTCCTACAGAACAGTTATTTGCATTTCTTTTGTAAGACCAACCATAAGCGAGTTATAGAGTTGAATATAAATAATCTTTAACAAAAATTTGCTTTAAAATAAAATGTTTGAAAAACCGATATTAAACTAAATTAATTGGGTCTAACACTTTAGTAGAGAAAATAGGAGAAGACATAAAAGTCACCAAAGTCTTCAGAGTCGTTTTTAGTACTAAATTTGCTTATATGCAAGCGCTTAATTAAGGTAACAGTTTTTTGGTTTCTTGCTTACATCTCGAAAACAGTTACTCCTATCAATTTTTATCTTTATACTAAAATTAAAGCTGATAAAATTTCCTACAAAATAGTAATTTGCATTTTTCATGTAGGACTAACCATAAGCGAGATATAAGTTTGAAAATAACTAATAATTAAAAAAAAGTGCTGTAACAGAAAGTGTCTTGTGATTTAAAATACACTTAATTTATTGGGTCCAATACTTTATTAGAAGAAAAAGGAGGTGACATAAAAGTCACTGAAGTTTTCAGAGTCGATTTTAAATGCTGCATTTTCGTCTTCGTCTCAAACATTGAAAACTGAATTACATTTTTGTTCAGTAACAGTTACAGTTTTCTTATTGGTTTTTTGCTTATATCTTGAAAACTGTTACTCCTATCAATTTTTATATTTCTTTCAAGATCAAAGCTGATAAAATTTCCTACAAAATAATTATTTACATTTTTCTTGTAGGACCAACCATAAGCGAGTTATAGAGTTGGATATAAATAATCTTTAACAAAAATTTGCTTTAAAATCAAATGTTTGAAAAACCGAAATTAAACTAAATTAATTAAGACTAACACTTTAGTGGAGAAAAAAGGAGAAGACATAAAAGTCACCAAAGTCTTGAGAGTCGTTTTTAGTCGTCGTATTAATAACAATAACATTAATAATAATAATACTAATAATACTAAATTTGCTTATATGCAATCGCTTAATTAAGGAAACAGTTTCTTGCTTATATCTCGAAAACAGTTACTCCTATCAATTTTTAACTTTTTACTAAAATTAAAGCTGATAAAATTTCCTACAAAATAGTTAATTGCATTTTTCATGTAGGACTAACCATAAGCGAGATATAAGTTTGAAACTAATTAATATTTAAAAAAAAAGTGCTTTAACAAAATATGTTTTGTGATTTAAAATACACTTAATTTATTAGGTCCAATTTTTTATTAGAAAAAAAAGGAGGTGACATATAAGTCACTGAAGTCTTCAGAGTCGATTTTAAATGCTGCATTTTCGTCATCGTCTCAAACATTGAAAACTGAATTACATTTTTGTTCAGTAACAGTTACAGTTTTCTTATTGGTTTTTTGCTTATATCTCGAAAACAGTTACTCCTATCAATTTTTATTTTTCTTTCAAAATTAAAGCTGATTAAATTTCCTACAAAATAGTTATTTGCATTTTTCTTGTAGGACCTACCATAAGCGAGTTATTGAGTTGGATATAAATAATATTTAACAAAAACTTGCTTTAAAATAAAATGTTTGAAAAACTAAAATTAAACTAAATAAATTGTGTCTAACACTTTAGTGGAGGAAAAAGGAAGAAGACATAAAAGTCACCAAAGTCTTGAGAGTCGTTTTTAGATGTCATAATAATAACAATAACATTAATAATAATAATACTAATAGTACTAAATTTGCTTATATGCAAGCGCTTAATTAAGGTAACAGTTTCTTGCTTGTATCTCGAAAACAGTTACTCCTATCAATTTTTAACTTTTTACTAAAATTAAAGCTGATAAAATTTCCTACAAAATAGTTATTTGCATTTTTCATGTAGGACTAACCATAAGCGAGATATAAGTTTGAAAATAATTAATATTTAAAAAAAAAGTGCTTTAACAGAAAATGTTTTGTGATTTAAAATACACTTAATTTATTAGGTCCAATACTTTATTAGAAGAAAAAGGAGGTGACATATAAGTCACTGAAGTTTTCAGAGTCGATTTTAAATGCTGCATTTTCGTCTTCGTCTCAAACATTGAAAACTGAATTACATTTTTGTTCAGTAACAGTTACAGTTTTCTTATTGGTTTTTTGCTTATATCTCGAAAACAGTTACTCCTATAAATTTTTATCTTTATTTCAAAATTAAAGCTGATAAAATTTCCTACAAAATCGTTATTTGCATTTTTCTTGTAGGACCAACCATAAGCGAGTTATAGAGTTGGATATAAATATTCTTTAACAAAAACTTGCTTTAAATTAAAATGTTTGAAAAACCGATATTAAACTATATTAATTGGGTCTAACACTTTAGTAGAGGAAAAAGGAGAAGACATAAAAGTCACCAAAATCTTCAGAGTTGTTTTTAGTACTAAATTTGCTTATATGCAAGCGCTTAATTAAGGTAACAGTTTTTTGGTTTCTTGCTTATATCTCGAAAACTGTTACTCTTATCAATTTTTATCTTTCTTTCAAAATTAAAGCTGATAAAATTTCCTACAAAATCGTTATTTGCATTTTTCTTTTAGGACCAACCATAAGCGAGTTATAGAGTTGGATATAAATAATATTTAACAAAAATTTGCTTTAAAATAAAATGTTTGAAAAACTGAAATTAAACTAATTTAATTGTGTCTAACACTTTAGTAGAGGAAAAGGAAAAAGACATAAAAGTCACTAAAGGTTCCAGAGTCGTCTTTAGTCGTCATATTAATAACAATAACATTAATGATAATAATACTAATAGTACTAAATTTGCTTATATGCAAACGCTTAATTAAGGTAACAGTGTTTTGGTTTCTTGCTTATATCTCGAAAACAGTTACTCCTATCAATTTTTATCTTTTTACTAAAATTAAAGCTGATAAAATTTCCTACAAAATAGTTATTTGCATTTCTTTTGTAAGACCAACCATAAGCGAGTTATAGAGTTTGAAATAAATATTCTTCAACAAAAATTTGCTTTAAAATAAAATGTTTGAAAAACCGAAATTAAACTAAAGTAATTGAGTCTAACACTTTAGTATAGGAAAAAGGAGAAGACATACAAGTCACCAAAGTCTTCAGAGTCGTTTTTAGTCGTCATTTTAATACCAATAACATTAATAATAATAATACTAATAGTACTAAATTTGCTTATATGCAAGCGCTTTATTAAGGTAACAGTTTTTTGGTTTCTTGCTTATATCTCGAAAACAGTTACTCCTATCAATTTTTATCTTTTTACTAAAATTAAAGCTGATAAAATTTCCTACAAAATAGTTATTTGCATTTTTCTTGTAGGACCAAGCATAAGCGAGTTATAGAGATGGATATAAATAATATTTAACAAAAATTTGCTTTAAAATAAAATGTTTGAAATACTGAAATTAAGCTAAATTAATTGTGTCTAACACTTTAGTAGAGGAAAAAGAAGAAGACATAAAAGTCACTAAAGGTTTCAGAGTCGTCGTTAATCGTCATATTAATAACAATAACATTAATAATAATAATACTAATAGTACTAAATTTGCTTATATGCAAACGCTTAATTAAGTTAACAGTTTTTTGGTTTCTTGCTTATATCTCGAAAACAGTTACTCCTATCAATTTTTATCTTTTCACTAAAATTAAAGCTGATAAAATTTCCTACAAAATAGTTATTTGCATTTTTCATGTAGGACTAACCATAAGCTAGATGTAAGTTTGAAAATAATTAATATTTAAAAAAAAAGTGCTTTAACAGAAAATGTCTTGTGATTTAAAATACACTTAATTTAATGGGTCCAATACTTTATTTGAAGAAAAAGGAGGTGACATAAAAGTCACTGAAGTCTTCAGAGTCGTTTTTAAATGCTGCATTTTCGTCTTAGTCTCAAATATTGAAAACTGAATTACATTTTTGTTCAGTAACAGTTACAGTTTTCTTATTGGTTTTTTGCTTATATCTCGAAAACAGTTACTCCTATCAATTATTACCTCTTTTTCAAAATTAAAGCCGATAAAATTTCCTACAAAATAGTCAATTGCATTTTTTTTGTAAGACTAACCATAAGCGAGTTATAGAGTTGGATATAAATAATCTTTAACAAAAATTTGCTTTAAAATAAAATGTTTGAAAATCCGAAATTAAACTAAATTAATTAAGACTAACACATTAGTAGAGGAAAAAGGAAAAGACATAAAAGTCACCAAAGTCTTGAGAGTCGTTTTTAGTCGTCATATTAATAACAATAACATTAATAATAATAATACTAATATTACTAAATTTGCTTATATGCAAGCGCTTAATTAAGGCAACAGTTTCTTGCTTATATCTCGAAAACAGTTACTCCTATCAATTTTTATCTTTTACAAAAATTAAAGCTGATAAAATTTCCTACAAAATAGTTATTTGCATTTTTTATGTAGGACTAACCATAAGCGAGATATAAGTTTGAAAATAATTAATATTTAAAAAAAAAGTGCTTTGACAGAAAATGTCTTGTGATTTATAATACACTTAATTTATTGGGTCCAATACTTTATTAGAAGAAAAAGAAGGTGACATAAAAGTCACTGAAGTTTTAAGAGTCGTTTTTAAATGCTGCATTTTCGTCTTCGTCTCAAACATTGAAAACTGAATTACATTTTTGTTCAGTAACTGTAACAGTTTTCACTTTGGTTTTTTGCTTATATCTCGAAAACACCAAAATAGTTATTTACATTTTTCTTGTAGGACCAAGCATAAGCATGTTATAGAGTTGGATATAAATAATATTAAACAAAACTTTGCTTTAAAATAAAATGTTAGAAAAACCGAAATTAAACTAAATTAATTGTGTCTAACACTTTAGTAGAGGAAAAAGGAGAAGACATAAAAGTCACTAAAGGTTTCAGAGTCGTCTTTAGTCGTCATATTAATAACAATAACATTAATAGTAATAATACTAATAGTACTAAATTTGCTTATATGCAAACGCTTAATTAAGTTAACAGTTTTTTGGTTTCTTGCTTATATCTCGAAAACAGTTACTCCTATCAATTTTTATCTTTTTACTAAAATTGAAGCTGATAAAATTTCCTACAAAATAGTTATTTGCATTTTTCATGTAGGACTAACCATAAGCGAGATATAAGTTTGAAAATATTTAATATTTAAAAAAAAAGTGTTTTAACAGAAAATGTCTTGGGATTTAAAATACACTTAATTTATTGGGTCCAATACTTTATTAGAAGAAAAAGGAGGTGACATAAAAGTCACTGAAGTCTTCAGAGTCGATTTTAAATGCTGCATTTTCGTCTTCGTCTCAAACATTGAAAACTGAATTACATTTTTGTTTAGTAACAGTTACAGTTTTCTTATTGGTTTTTTGCTTATATCTCGAAAACTGTTACTCCTATCAATTTTTATCATTCTTTCAAAATTAGAACTGATAAAATTTCCTACAAAATCGTTATTTGCATTTTTCTTGTAGGACCAACCATAAGCGAGTTATAGAGTTGGATATAAATAATATTTAACAAAAGTTTGCTTTAAAATAAAATGTTTGAAAAACTGAAATTAAACTAATTTAATTGTGTCTAACACTTTAGTAGAGGAAAAAGAAAAAGAAATAAAAGTTACTAAAAGTTTCAGAGTCGTCTTTAGTCGTCATATTAATAACAATAACATTAATAATAATAATACTAATAGTACTAAATTTGCTTATATGCAATCGCTTAATTAAGTTAACAGTTTTTTGGTTTCTTGCTTATATCTCGAAAACAGTTACTCCAATCAATTTTTATCTTTTTACTAAAATTGAAGCTGATAAAATTTCCTACAAAATAGTTATTTACATTTTTCATGTAGGACTAACCATAAGCGAGATGTAAGTTTGAAAATAATCAAAATTAAAAAAAAAAGTGCTTAAACAGAAAATGTCTTGTGATTTAAAATACACTTAATTTATTGGGTCCAATACTTTATTAGAAGGAAAAGGAGGTGACTTAAAAGTCACTGAAGTCTTTAGAGTCGTTTTTAAATGCTGCATTTTCGTCTTCGTCTCAAACATTGAAAACTGAATTACATTTTTGTTCAGTAACTGTTACAGTTTTCACTTTGGTTTTTTGCTTATATCTCGAAAACACCAAAATAGTTATTTACATTTTTCTTGTAGGACCAAGCATAAGCAAGTTATAGAGTTGGATATAAATAATATTAAACAAAAATTTGCTTTAAAATAAAATGTTTGAAAAACCGAAATTAATCTAAATTAATTGTGTCTAACACTTTAGTAGAGAAAAAAGAAGACATAAAAGTCACTAAAGGTTTCAGGTTCGTCTTTAGTCGTCATATTAATAACAATAACATTAATAGTAATAATACTAATAGTACTAAATTTGCTTATATGCAAGCGCTAAATTAAGGTAACAGTTTTTTGGTTTCTTGCTTATATCTCGAAAACAGTTACTCCTATCAATTTTTATCTTTTTACTAAAATTGAAGCTGATAAAATTTCCTACAAAATAGTTATTTGCATTTTTCATGTAGGACTAACCATAAGCGAGATGTAAGTTTGAAAATAATCAAAATTAAAAAAAAAAGTGCTTAAACAGAAAATGTCTTGTGATTTAAAATACACTTAATTTATTGGGTCCAATACTTTATTAGAAGAAAAAGGAGGTGACTTAAAAGTCACTGAAGTCTTTAGAGTCGTTTTTAAATGCTGCATTTTCGTCTTCGTCTCAAACATTGAAAACTGAATTACATTTTTGTTCAGTAACTGTTACAGTTTTCACTTTGGTTTTTTGCTTATATCTCGAAAACAGTTACTCCTATAAATTTTTATCTTTTCTTCAAATTTAAAGCTGATAAAATTTCCTACAAAATAGTTTTTAGCATTTTTTTTGTAGGACCAACCATAAGCGAGTTATAGAGTTGGATATAAATAATCTTTAACAAAAATTTGCTTTAAAATAAAATGTTTGAAAAACCGAAATTAAACTAAATTAATTGGGTCTAACACTTTAGTAGAGGAAAAAGGAGGAGACGTAAAAGTCACCAAAGTCTTCAGAGTCGTTTTTAATCGTCATATTAATAGCAATAACATTAATAATAATAATAATAGTACTAAATTTGCTTATATGCAAACGCTTAATTAAGGTAACAGTTTTTTGGTTTCTTTCTTATATCTCGAAAACAGTTACTCCTATCAATTTTTATCTTTTTACTAAAATTTAAGGTGATAAAATTTCCTACAAAATGTTTATTTGCATTTTTCATGTAGGACTAACCATAAGCGAGACATTAGTTTGAAAATAATTAATATTTAAAAAAAAAGTGCTTTAACAGAAAATGTCTTGTGATTTAAAATACACTTAATTTATTGGGTCCAATACTTTATTAGAAGAAAAAGGAGGTGACATAAAAGTCACTGAAGTCTTTAGAGTAGTTTTTAAATGCTGCATTTTCGTGTTCGCCTCAAACATTGAAAACTGAATTACATTTTTGTTCAGTAACTGTTACAGTTTTCTTATTGGTTTTTTGCTTATATCTCGAAAACAGTTACTCCTATCAATTTTTATCTTTTTACTAAAATTTAAGGTGATAAAATTTCCTACAAAATGTTTATTTGCATTTTTCATGTAGGACTAACCATAAGCGAGATATAAGTTTGAAAATAATTAATATTTAAAAAAAAAGTGCTTTAACAGAAAATGTCTTGTGATTTAAAATACACTTAATTTATTGGGTCCAATACTTTATTAGAAGAAAAAGGAGGTGACATAAAAGTCACTGAAGTCTTCAGAGTCGTTTTTAAATGCTGCATTTTCGTCTTCGTCTCAAACATTGAAAACTGAATTACATTTTTGTTCAGTAACTGTAACAGTTTTCACTTTGGTTTTTTGCTTATATCTCGAAAACACCAAAATAGTTATTTACATTTTTCTTGTAGGACCAAGCATAAGCAAGTTATAGAGTTGGATATAAATAATATTAAACAAAAATTTGCTTTAAAATAAAATGTTTGAAAAACCGAAATTAAACTAAATTAATTGTGTCTAACACTTTAGTAGAGGAAAAAGGAGAAGACATAAAAGTCACTAAAGGTTTCAGGTTCGTCTTTAGTCGTCATATTAATAACAATAACATTAATAGTAATAATACTAATAGTACTAAATTTGCTTATATGCAAGTGCTAAATTAAGGTAACAGTTTTTTGGTTTCTTGCTTATATCTCGAAAACAGTTACTCCTATCAATTTTTTTCTTTATTTCAAAATTAAAGCTGATAAAATTTCCTACAAAATAGTTAATTGCATTTTTTTTGTAAGACCAACCATAAGCGAGTTATAGAGTTGGATATAAATAATCTTTAACAAAAATTTGCTTTAAAATAAAATGTTTGAAAAACCGAAATTCAACTAAATTAATTGTGTCTAACACTTTAGTAGAGGAAAAAGGAAGTTTTAGTAAAAAGATGAAAATTGATAGGAGTAACTGTTTTCGAGATATAAGCAAGAAACCAAAAAACTGTTACCTTAATTAAGCGCTTGCATATAAGCAAATTTAGTAATATTAGTATTATTAATATTAATGTTATTGTTATTAATATGACGACTAAATACGACTCTCAAGACTTTGGTGACTTTTATGTCTTCTCCTTTTTCCTCTACTAAAGTGATAGTCTTAATTTAGTTTAATTTCAAATTTTTCAAACATTTTATTTTAAAGCAAATTTTTGTTAAAGATTATTTATATACAACTCTATAACTCGCTTATGGTTGGTCCTACAAAAAAATGCAAATAACTATTTTGTTGGAAATTTTATCAGCTTTAATTTTGAAAAAAGGATAAAAATTGATAGGAGTAACTGTTTTCGAGATATAAGCAAGAAACCAAAAAACTGTTACCTTAATTAAGCCTTTGCATATAAGCAAATTTAGTAATATTAGTATTATTAATATTAATGTTATTGTTATTAATATGACGACTAAATACGACTCTCAAGACTTTGGTGACTTTTATGTCTTCTCCTTTTTCCTCTACTAAAGTGATAGTCTTAATTTAGTTTATTTCCGGCTTTTCAAGCATATTATTTTAAAGCAAATTTTTGTTAAAAATTATTTATATCCAACTCTATAACTCGTTTATGCTTGGTCCTACAAGAAAAATGTAAATAACTATTTTGTTGGAAATTTTATCAGCTTTAATTTTGAAAAAAAGATAAAATTTGATAGGAGTAACTGTTTTCGAGATATAAGCAAAAAACCAATAAGAAAACTGTAACTGTTACTGAACAAAAATGTAATTCAGTTTTCAATGTTTGAGACGAAGACAAAAATGCAGCATTTAAAAACGACTCTGAAGACTTCAGTGACTTTTATGTCACCTCCTTTTTCTTCTAATAAAGTATTGGACCCAATAAATTAAGTGTATTTTAAATCACAAGACATTTTCTGTTAAAACACTTTTTTTTAATTATTAATTATTTTCAAACTTATATCTCGCTTATGGTTAGTTCTACATGAAAAATGCAAATAACTATTTTGTAGGAAATTTTGTCACCTTTAATTTTGGTGGAAAAGTAAAAATTGATAGGAGTAACTGTTTTCGAGATATAAGTAAAAAACAAAAAAACTGTTACCTTAATTAAGCGCTTGCATATAAGCAAATTTTGTAATATTAGTATTATGATTATTAATGTTATTGTTATTAATATGACGACTAAAGACAACTCTAAGACTTTAGTGACTTTTATGTCTCCTCTTTTTTCCTCTACTAAAGTGTTAGACACAATTAATTTAGTTTAATTTCAGTTTTTCAAACATTTTATTTTAAAGCAAATTTTTGTTAAATATTAAAAACTGTAAAATGGCTTAGATTACCTAAAAACACAGATCACACATGATCTTTTGCATAGAAATGAGAAAACGCTCATGTAACACACAAAATAAGCTCCATTTTTCTTTATTAAAAGTATTATTATTATTATTACTTTTGTTACTATTACTATTATTATTATTATTATTATTATTATTATTATTATTGTTATTATTATTATTATTATTATTATTAACTTTTGTATAGTAAATGTTTTTATACCAGTTTTAAAATGAGTTATTAATTTTAGCCAATTTCTTGCCTAAAAACTATCAAATGGCTTAGATTGCCTAAAAACACAGATCACACATGATCTTTTGGCATAGAAATGAGAAAAGCTCATACAACACAAAATAAGCTTCATTTTTGCTTAGAAAACTAAGCTTACTTTTATTACTACTATTATTATTATTTTTATTATTATTATTATTACTACTATTATTTTTATTATTATTATTATTATTATTATTATCATTATTATTATTATTATTATTATTATTATTATTATTATTATTAATATTATTATTATTAAAAACCGATTATAACTTTTGTATAGTAAATGTTTTTATACCAGTTTTAAAAAGAGTTATTAATTTTACACAATTTCTTGCCTAAAAACACAGATCACAGATGATCTCTTGCATAGAAATGAGAAAACGCTCAGATAACACAAAATAAGCATCATTTTTGCTTAGAAAAACTATGCTTTAATTTAGAAAGAAATTCATTATTATAAGTATTATTATCATTATTATTATTATTATTGTTATTATTATTATTATTATTTCTTTTATTACTATTATTATTATTATTATTATTATTATTATTATTATTATTATTATTATTATTATTATTAACTTTTGTATAGTAAATGTTTTTATACCAGTTTTAAAATGAGTTATTAATTTTATTCAATTTCTTGCCTAAAAACACAGATCACAGATGATCTCTTGCATAGAAACGAGAAAACGCTCATATAACACACAAAATAAGCTTCATTTTTGCTTAGAAAACTAAGCTTACTTTTATTACTATTATTATTATTTTTATTATTATTATTATTATTATTATTACTATTATTATTATTATTATTATTATTATTATTATTATTATTATTATTATTATTATTATTATTACTATTATTATTATTATTATTATTATTATTATTATTATTATTATTATTATTATTATTATTATTAACTTTTGTATAGTAAATGTTTTTATACCAGTTTTAAAATGAGTTATTAATTTTATTCAATTTCTGGCCTAAAAACACAGATCACAGATGATCTCTTGCATAGAAATGAGAAAACGCTCATATAACACACAAATTAAGCATCATTTTTGCTTAGAAAACTAAGCTTACTTTTATTTCTATTATTATTTTTATTATTATTATTATTACTATTATTATTATTATTATTATTATTATTATTATTATTATTATTATTATTATTATTATTATTATTATTATTATTATTATTATTATTATTATTATTATTATTATTATTATTATTATTGTTATTATTATTATTATTATTAAAAACTTATATTAAACAGACAGAAAACGTCGTATTCTGACACAAAAAAACGAATTACGTTATAGACTTGACGAGAACGGCGTATCTCGGACTCTTATAGGACTCTTATAGGGTCAAAAAGTATCAGTTCAAACAAAAACGGCTTATTTTAGACGATCTTTTGCTTTGAACAAGAAAACTTACATCGAACAGACTAAAAACGTATTAATCTGGCATAAAAGAGCAATTTATGTATCACTTTGGATAAAGGCAGCTAATCCTATTCGTTTCATTGCTTAAAATAGACAAAATTGTTAATAAATCTAACAAAAACGCTGTATTCTAGCACAAAATACTAATTGCATTATAGTTTCGACGAGAATAGCTTATTTGGAATGATTCTATGCTTCCAAACGAGTAAATTTTTATTAAGCAGATGCCAAACATCATGTTTTGTCCTATAAAGACATTTTATATTGCAGTTTGTATTAAAACAAAATATTTTTGTTGATTCTTTGTTAGAAGCAGCAAGCCTAACATTAAAGAATCTGAAAACTTTGTATTCGGACACAAACCACCGAATTTTGTATCAGTTTAGACAAAAACGGTTGATTTTCGACAATATTTTGCTTTGAACAAGAAAACTTATATCAAACTGACTAAAAACGTCTTATTTTAGCACAAAACAAAAGATTTGCGTTATAGTCTTAACGAGAGCTGTTAATTTCAAACGGTTCTATGCTTTGAAACGAGTAAACTTTCACTGTACAGAGGAAAGACATCTTATTTCGCCTTTTAAAAACGATTCATGCCACAGTTTGGATAAAAACCAATTATTTTCGTTAATTCATTGTTACAAACATGAAACCTTACATCAAAGTAACTGAAAACCCCTTATTCAGGCACAGAAATTCGAATTACGTTTCAGTCTGGACAAAAACTGCTTACTTTAGACGATCCTTTGTTTTGAATACAAAAACTTACATTAAAAAGATTAAAAACGTCTTATTCTGGCTGAAAACTGCAAATTATATATTACTCTAGATAAAAGCAATTTATCCTGATTACTCCTTTACTTAGAATAGAGTAAACTTGTATAAAACTTAATGAAAACTTTAAATTTCGTCTCAAAGAAATAATTTACGTTATAGTTTTGACCAGCACTGTTTATTTCAAACGATTTTATGATTCGAAACTAATGAACTTTTATGGGGCAGATGCAAAACCACATATTACCATATAAAGCGTTGTTTTAAAGCAAATTATTACCTTTTGCATCAAGAAATTTCACGTCAAAGAAACTGAAAACATCGTATCCATGCACAAATATCGAATTACGTATCAGTTTAGGCAAATACAGCTTATTTTAAACGATTCCTTGCTATAAACAAGAAAAATTTTATCAAACATATTGAAAATGTCTTATTCTTGAAAATAAGAGCAAATTATTTATCAGTTTTAAAAAAAGCGGATTACTCTGTTTGATTCTATGCTTAGAGTAGAGTAAACTACTATAAAACGTAATGAAAACTCTATATTCAAGCTCAAAAGAACAAATTACGTTATAGTTTTGACAAAAGAAAATTATTTCGGACGACTACATATTTCGAAGTAAGCAAACTTTAATTGAACAAGTGCAAAAGCTAATACTTCGCTTTAAAATAACGATTTATGTGGTAATATGGTATTTTGCATCTGTCCTATAAAAGTTTACTCGTTTCGCTCCATTGAATCATTCGAAATAAATTATTTTGACACAACAACAACGAAAATAATTTTTTTGTTTAAACTGTAACATGTCGTTTTTATAAAACGAACTAAGACGTTTGGCATCTGTTTAGTGAAAGTTTTCTCGTTTGGGGGCATAAAATCGTTTGAAATTAACAGTTCTGGTCAAAACTATAACGTAAATTATTTCTTTGAGACGAAATTTAAATTTTTTATTAAGTTTTATACAAGTTTGCTCTATTCTAAGCAAAGGAGTAATCAGGATAAACTGTTTTTATCAAAAGTAATACATAATTTGCAGTTTTGAGCCAGAATAAGACGTTTTTAATCATTTTAATGTAAGTTTTCGTGTTCAAAAGAAAGAATCGTCTAAAATAAGCAATTTGTGTCCAGACTCAAACGTAAGTTGATTTTCTGGGCCTAAATAAGGGGTTTTCAGTTTCTTTGATGTAAGGTTTCTTGTTTGTAACAATGAATTAACAAAAATAATTTGTTTTTATCCAAACTGTGGCATGAATCAGCTTTAAGACTATAACGCAAATCTTTTGTTTTCTTGTACAAAGTTTTCAGATTCTTTAATGTTAGGTTTGCTGCTTCTAACAAAGAATCAACGAAAATAATTTGTTTTAATACAAACTGCAATATAAAATGTCTTTATAGGACAAAACATGATGTTTGGCGTCTGTTTAATCAAAAATTTACTCGTTTGGAAGCATAGAATCATTCCAAATAAGCTATTCTCGTCGAAACTATATTGTAATTAGTATTTTGTGCTAGAATACAGCGTTTTTGTTTGATTTATTAACAATTTTGTCTATTTTAAGTCTGTTCGATGTAAGTTTTCATGTTCAAAGCAAAAGCTCGTCTAAAATAAGCCGTTTTTGTTTGAACTGATGAACAATTCAGACTGAGAGTCAACAAAAATAATTTGTTTTAATCCAAACTGATACTTTTTGACCCTATAAGAGTCCTATAAAAGTCCGAGATACGCCGTTCTCGTCATGTCTATAACGTAATTCGTTTTTGTTTGAAAAACTGAAATTAAACTAATTTAATTGTGTCTAACACTTTAGTAGAGGAAAAAGAAAAAGAAATAAAAGTTACTAAAAGTTTCAGAGTCGTCTTTAGTCGTCATATTAATAACAATAACATTAATAATAATAATACTAATAGTACTAAATTTGCTTATATGCAATCGCTTAATTAAGTTAACAGTTTTTTGGTTTCTTGCTTATATCTCGAAAACAGTTACTCCAATCAATTTTTATCTTTTTACTAAAATTGAAGCTGATAAAATTTCCTACAAAATAGTTATTTACATTTTTCATGTAGGACTAACCATAAGCGAGATGTAAGTTTGAAAATAATCAAAATTAAAAAAAAAAGTGCTTAAACAGAAAATGTCTTGTGATTTAAAATACACTTAATTTATTGGGTCCAATACTTTATTAGAAGGAAAAGGAGGTGACTTAAAAGTCACTGAAGTCTTTAGAGTCGTTTTTAAATGCTGCATTTTCGTCTTCGTCTCAAACATTGAAAACTGAATTACATTTTTGTTCAGTAACTGTTACAGTTTTCACTTTGGTTTTTTGCTTATATCTCGAAAACACCAAAATAGTTATTTACATTTTTCTTGTAGGACCAAGCATAAGCAAGTTATAGAGTTGGATATAAATAATATTAAACAAAAATTTGCTTTAAAATAAAATGTTTGAAAAACCGAAATTAATCTAAATTAATTGTGTCTAACACTTTAGTAGAGAAAAAAGAAGACATAAAAGTCACTAAAGGTTTCAGGTTCGTCTTTAGTCGTCATATTAATAACAATAACATTAATAGTAATAATACTAATAGTACTAAATTTGCTTATATGCAAGCGCTAAATTAAGGTAACAGTTTTTTGGTTTCTTGCTTATATCTCGAAAACAGTTACTCCTATCAATTTTTATCTTTTTACTAAAATTGAAGCTGATAAAATTTCCTACAAAATAGTTATTTGCATTTTTCATGTAGGACTAACCATAAGCGAGATGTAAGTTTGAAAATAATCAAAATTAAAAAAAAAAGTGCTTAAACAGAAAATGTCTTGTGATTTAAAATACACTTAATTTATTGGGTCCAATACTTTATTAGAAGAAAAAGGAGGTGACTTAAAAGTCACTGAAGTCTTTAGAGTCGTTTTTAAATGCTGCATTTTCGTCTTCGTCTCAAACATTGAAAACTGAATTACATTTTTGTTCAGTAACTGTTACAGTTTTCACTTTGGTTTTTTGCTTATATCTCGAAAACAGTTACTCCTATAAATTTTTATCTTTTCTTCAAAATTAAAGCTGATAAAATTTCCTACAAAATAGTTTTTAGCATTTTTTTTGTAGGACCAACCATAAGCGAGTTATAGAGTTGGATATAAATAATCTTTAACAAAAATTTGCTTTAAAATAAAATGTTTGAAAAACCGAAATTAAACTAAATTAATTGGGTCTAACACTTTAGTAGAGGAAAAAGGAGGAGACGTAAAAGTCACCAAAGTCTTCAGAGTCGTTTTTAATCGTCATATTAATAGCAATAACATTAATAATAATAATAATAGTACTAAATTTGCTTATATGCAAACGCTTAATTAAGGTAACAGTTTTTTGGTTTCTTTCTTATATCTCGAAAACAGTTACTCCTATCAATTTTTATCTTTTTACTAAAATTTAAGGTGATAAAATTTCCTACAAAATGTTTATTTGCATTTTTCATGTAGGACTAACCATAAGCGAGACATTAGTTTGAAAATAATTAATATTTAAAAAAAAAGTGCTTTAACAGAAAATGTCTTGTGATTTAAAATACACTTAATTTATTGGGTCCAATACTTTATTAGAAGAAAAAGGAGGTGACATAAAAGTCACTGAAGTCTTTAGAGTAGTTTTTAAATGCTGCATTTTCGTGTTCGCCTCAAACATTGAAAACTGAATTACATTTTTGTTCAGTAACTGTTACAGTTTTCTTATTGGTTTTTTGCTTATATCTCGAAAACAGTTACTCCTATCAATTTTTATCTTTTTACTAAAATTTAAGGTGATAAAATTTCCTACAAAATGTTTATTTGCATTTTTCATGTAGGACTAACCATAAGCGAGATATAAGTTTGAAAATAATTAATATTTAAAAAAAAAGTGCTTTAACAGAAAATGTCTTGTGATTTAAAATACACTTAATTTATTGGGTCCAATACTTTATTAGAAGAAAAAGGAGGTGACATAAAAGTCACTGAAGTCTTCAGAGTCGTTTTTAAATGCTGCATTTTCGTCTTCGTCTCAAACATTGAAAACTGAATTACATTTTTGTTCAGTAACTGTAACAGTTTTCACTTTGGTTTTTTGCTTATATCTCGAAAACACCAAAATAGTTATTTACATTTTTCTTGTAGGACCAAGCATAAGCAAGTTATAGAGTTGGATATAAATAATATTAAACAAAAATTTGCTTTAAAATAAAATGTTTGAAAAACCGAAATTAAACTAAATTAATTGTGTCTAACACTTTAGTAGAGGAAAAAGGAGAAGACATAAAAGTCACTAAAGGTTTCAGGTTCGTCTTTAGTCGTCATATTAATAACAATAACATTAATAGTAATAATACTAATAGTACTAAATTTGCTTATATGCAAGCGCTAAATTAAGGTAACAGTTTTTTGGTTTCTTGCTTATATCTCGAAAACAGTTACTCCTATCAATTTTTTTCTTTATTTCAAAATTAAAGCTGATAAAATTTCCTACAAAATAGTTAATTGCATTTTTTTTGTAAGACCAACCATAAGCGAGTTATAGAGTTGGATATAAATAATCTTTAACAAAAATTTGCTTTAAAATAAAATGTTTGAAAAACCGAAATTCAACTAAATTAATTGTGTCTAACACTTTAGTAGAGGAAAAAGGAAGTTTTAGTAAAAAGATGAAAATTGATAGGAGTAACTGTTTTCGAGATATAAGCAAGAAACCAAAAAACTGTTACCTTAATTAAGCGCTTGCATATAAGCAAATTTAGTAATATTAGTATTATTAATATTAATGTTATTGTTATTAATATGACGACTAAATACGACTCTCAAGACTTTGGTGACTTTTATGTCTTCTCCTTTTTCCTCTACTAAAGTGATAGTCTTAATTTAGTTTAATTTCAAATTTTTCAAACATTTTATTTTAAAGCAAATTTTTGTTAAAGATTATTTATATACAACTCTATAACTCGCTTATGGTTGGTCCTACAAAAAAATGCAAATAACTATTTTGTTGGAAATTTTATCAGCTTTAATTTTGAAAAAAGGATAAAAATTGATAGGAGTAACTGTTTTCGAGATATAAGCAAGAAACCAAAAAACTGTTACCTTAATTAAGCCTTTGCATATAAGCAAATTTAGTAATATTAGTATTATTAATATTAATGTTATTGTTATTAATATGACGACTAAATACGACTCTCAAGACTTTGGTGACTTTTATGTCTTCTCCTTTTTCCTCTACTAAAGTGATAGTCTTAATTTAGTTTATTTCCGGCTTTTCAAGCATATTATTTTAAAGCAAATTTTTGTTAAAAATTATTTATATCCAACTCTATAACTCGTTTATGCTTGGTCCTACAAGAAAAATGTAAATAACTATTTTGTTGGAAATTTTATCAGCTTTAATTTTGAAAAAAAGATAAAATTTGATAGGAGTAACTGTTTTCGAGATATAAGCAAAAAACCAATAAGAAAACTGTAACTGTTACTGAACAAAAATGTAATTCAGTTTTCAATGTTTGAGACGAAGACAAAAATGCAGCATTTAAAAACGACTCTGAAGACTTCAGTGACTTTTATGTCACCTCCTTTTTCTTCTAATAAAGTATTGGACCCAATAAATTAAGTGTATTTTAAATCACAAGACATTTTCTGTTAAAACACTTTTTTTTAATTATTAATTATTTTCAAACTTATATCTCGCTTATGGTTAGTTCTACATGAAAAATGCAAATAACTATTTTGTAGGAAATTTTGTCACCTTTAATTTTGGTGGAAAAGTAAAAATTGATAGGAGTAACTGTTTTCGAGATATAAGTAAAAAACAAAAAAACTGTTACCTTAATTAAGCGCTTGCATATAAGCAAATTTTGTAATATTAGTATTATGATTATTAATGTTATTGTTATTAATATGACGACTAAAGACAACTCTAAGACTTTAGTGACTTTTATGTCTCCTCTTTTTTCCTCTACTAAAGTGTTAGACACAATTAATTTAGTTTAATTTCAGTTTTTCAAACATTTTATTTTAAAGCAAATTTTTGTTAAATATTAAAAACTGTAAAATGGCTTAGATTACCTAAAAACACAGATCACACATGATCTTTTGCATAGAAATGAGAAAACGCTCATGTAACACACAAAATAAGCTCCATTTTTCTTTATTAAAAGTATTATTATTATTATTACTTTTGTTACTATTACTATTATTATTATTATTATTATTATTATTATTATTATTGTTATTATTATTATTATTATTATTAACTTTTGTATAGTAAATGTTTTTATACCAGTTTTAAAATGAGTTATTAATTTTAGCCAATTTCTTGCCTAAAAACTATCAAATGGCTTAGATTGCCTAAAAACACAGATCACACATGATGTTTTGGCATAGAAATGAGAAAAGCTCATACAACACAAAATAAGCTTCATTTTTGCTTAGAAAACTAAGCTTACTTTTATTACTACTATTATTATTATTTTTATTATTATTATTATTACTACTATTATTTTTATTATTATTATTATTATTATTATTATCATTATTATTATTATTATTATTATTATTATTATTATTATTATTATTAATATTATTATTATTAAAAACCGATTATAACTTTTGTATAGTAAATGTTTTTATACCAGTTTTAAAAAGAGTTATTAATTTTACACAATTTCTTGCCTAAAAACACAGATCACAGATGATCTCTTGCATAGAAATGAGAAAACGCTCAGATAACACAAAATAAGCATCATTTTTGCTTAGAAAAACTATGCTTTAATTTAGAAAGAAATTCATTATTATAAGTATTATTATCATTATTATTATTATTATTGTTATTATTATTATTATTATTTCTTTTATTACTATTATTATTATTATTATTATTATTATTATTATTATTATTATTATTATTATTATTATTATTATTATTATTATTATTAACTTTTGTATAGTAAATGTTTTTATACCAGTTTTAAAATGAGTTATTAATTTTATTCAATTTCTTGCCTAAAAACACAGATCACAGATGATCTCTTGCATAGAAACGAGAAAACGCTCATATAACACACAAAATAAGCTTCATTTTTGCTTAGAAAACTAAGCTTACTTTTATTACTATTATTATTATTTTTATTATTATTATTATTATTATTATTACTATTATTATTATTATTATTATTATTATTATTATTATTATTATTATTATTATTATTATTACTATTATTATTATTATTATTATTATTATTATTATTATTATTATTATTATTATTATTATTAACTTTTGTATAGTAAATGTTTTTATACCAGTTTTAAAATGAGTTATTAATTTTATTCAATTTCTGGCCTAAAAACACAGATCACAGATGATCTCTTGCATAGAAATGAGAAAACGCTCATATAACACACAAATTAAGCATCATTTTTGCTTAGAAAACTAAGCTTACTTTTATTTCTATTATTATTTTTATTATTATTATTATTACTATTATTATTATTATTATTATTATTATTATTATTATTATTATTATTATTATTATTATTATTATTATTATTATTATTATTATTATTATTATTATTATTATTATTATTATTATTATTATTGTTATTATTATTATTATTATTAAAAACTTATATTAAACAGACAGAAAACGTCGTATTCTGACACAAAAAAACGAATTACGTTATAGACTTGACGAGAACGGCGTATCTCGGACTCTTATAGGACTCTTATAGGGTCAAAAAGTATCAGTTCAAACAAAAACGGCTTATTTTAGACGATCTTTTGCTTTGAACAAGAAAACTTACATCGAACAGACTAAAAACGTATTAATCTGGCATAAAAGAGCAATTTATGTATCACTTTGGATAAAGGCAGCTAATCCTATTCGTTTCATTGCTTAAAATAGACAAAATTGTTAATAAATCTAACAAAAACGCTGTATTCTAGCACAAAATACTAATTGCATTATAGTTTCGACGAGAATAGCTTATTTGGAATGATTCTATGCTTCCAAACGAGTAAATTTTTATTAAGCAGATGCCAAACATCATGTTTTGTCCTATAAAGACATTTTATATTGCAGTTTGTATTAAAACAAAATATTTTTGTTGATTCTTTGTTAGAAGCAGCAAGCCTAACATTAAAGAATCTGAAAACTTTGTATTCGGACACAAACCACCGAATTTTGTATCAGTTTAGACAAAAACGGTTGATTTTCGACAATATTTTGCTTTGAACAAGAAAACTTATATCAAACTGACTAAAAACGTCTTATTTTAGCACAAAACAAAAGATTTGCGTTATAGTCTTAACGAGAGCTGTTAATTTCAAACGGTTCTATGCTTTGAAACGAGTAAACTTTCACTGTACAGAGGAAAGACATCTTATTTCGCCTTTTAAAAACGATTCATGCCACAGTTTGGATAAAAACCAATTATTTTCGTTAATTCATTGTTACAAACATGAAACCTTACATCAAAGTAACTGAAAACCCCTTATTCAGGCACAGAAATTCGAATTACGTTTCAGTCTGGACAAAAACTGCTTACTTTAGACGATCCTTTGTTTTGAATACAAAAACTTACATTAAAAAGATTAAAAACGTCTTATTCTGGCTGAAAACTGCAAATTATATATTACTCTAGATAAAAGCAATTTATCCTGATTACTCCTTTACTTAGAATAGAGTAAACTTGTATAAAACTTAATGAAAACTTTAAATTTCGTCTCAAAGAAATAATTTACGTTATAGTTTTGACCAGCACTGTTTATTTCAAACGATTTTATGATTCGAAACTAATGAACTTTTATGGGGCAGATGCAAAACCACATATTACCATATAAAGCGTTGTTTTAAAGCAAATTATTACCTTTTGCATCAAGAAATTTCACGTCAAAGAAACTGAAAACATCGTATCCATGCACAAATATCGAATTACGTATCAGTTTAGGCAAATACAGCTTATTTTAAACGATTCCTTGCTATAAACAAGAAAAATTTTATCAAACATATTGAAAATGTCTTATTCTTGAAAATAAGAGCAAATTATTTATCAGTTTTAAAAAAAGCGGATTACTCTGTTTGATTCTATGCTTAGAGTAGAGTAAACTACTATAAAACGTAATGAAAACTCTATATTCAAGCTCAAAAGAACAAATTACGTTATAGTTTTGACAAAAGAAAATTATTTCGGACGACTACATATTTCGAAGTAAGCAAACTTTAATTGAACAAGTGCAAAAGCTAATACTTCGCTTTAAAATAACGATTTATGTGGTAATATGGTATTTTGCATCTGTCCTATAAAAGTTTACTCGTTTCGCTCCATTGAATCATTCGAAATAAATTATTTTGACACAACAACAACGAAAATAATTTTTTTGTTTAAACTGTAACATGTCGTTTTTATAAAACGAACTAAGACGTTTGGCATCTGTTTAGTGAAAGTTTTCTCGTTTGGGGGCATAAAATCGTTTGAAATTAACAGTTCTGGTCAAAACTATAACGTAAATTATTTCTTTGAGACGAAATTTAAATTTTTTATTAAGTTTTATACAAGTTTGCTCTATTCTAAGCAAAGGAGTAATCAGGATAAACTGTTTTTATCAAAAGTAATACATAATTTGCAGTTTTGAGCCAGAATAAGACGTTTTTAATCATTTTAATGTAAGTTTTCGTGTTCAAAAGAAAGAATCGTCTAAAATAAGCAATTTGTGTCCAGACTCAAACGTAAGTTGATTTTCTGGGCCTAAATAAGGGGTTTTCAGTTTCTTTGATGTAAGGTTTCTTGTTTGTAACAATGAATTAACAAAAATAATTTGTTTTTATCCAAACTGTGGCATGAATCAGCTTTAAGACTATAACGCAAATCTTTTGTTTTCTTGTACAAAGTTTTCAGATTCTTTAATGTTAGGTTTGCTGCTTCTAACAAAGAATCAACGAAAATAATTTGTTTTAATACAAACTGCAATATAAAATGTCTTTATAGGACAAAACATGATGTTTGGCGTCTGTTTAATCAAAAATTTACTCGTTTGGAAGCATAGAATCATTCCAAATAAGCTATTCTCGTCGAAACTATATTGTAATTAGTATTTTGTGCTAGAATACAGCGTTTTTGTTTGATTTATTAACAATTTTGTCTATTTTAAGTCTGTTCGATGTAAGTTTTCATGTTCAAAGCAAAAGCTCGTCTAAAATAAGCCGTTTTTGTTTGAACTGATGAACAATTCAGACTGAGAGTCAACAAAAATAATTTGTTTTAATCCAAACTGATACTTTTTGACCCTATAAGAGTCCTATAAAAGTCCGAGATACGCCGTTCTCGTCATGTCTATAACGTAATTCGTTTTTTTGTGTCAGAATACGACGTTTTCTGTCTGTTTAATATAAGTTTTTAATAATAATAATAATAATAATAACAATAATAATAATAATAATAATAATAATAATAATAATAATAATAATAATAATAATAATAATAATAATAAAAATAATAATAATAGTAATAAAAATAATAATAATAGTAATAAAAGTAAGCTTAGTTTTCTAAGCAAAACTAAAGCTTATTTTGTGTGTTATATGAGCGTTTTCTCATTTCCATGCAAGAGATCATCTGTGATCTTTGTTTTTAGGCAAGAAATTGAATAAAATTAATAACTCATTTTAAAACTGGTATAAAAACATTTACTATACAAAAGTTAATAATAATAATAAAAATATTAATAATAATAATAATAGTAATAAAAGAAATAATAATAATAATAATAATAATAATAATAATAATAATACTTATAATAATGAATTTTTTTCTAAATTAAAGCTTAGTTTTTCTAAGCAAAAATGAAGCTTATTTTGTGTTATCTGAGCGTTTTCTCATTTCTATGCAAGAGATCATCTGTGATCTGTGTTTTTAGACAAGAAATTGTCTAAAATTAATAACTCATTTTAAAACTGGTATAAAAACATTTACAGTACAAAAGTTATAAACGGTTATTAATAATAATAATAATAATAGTAATAATAATAATAAAAATAATAGTAATAATAATAATAATAATAATAAAAATAATAATAATAGTAGTAATAAAAGTAAGCTTAGTTTTCTAAGCAAAAATAAAGCTTATTTTGTGTTATATGAGCGTTTTCTCATTTCTATGCAAAAGATGTGTGATCTGTGCTTTTAGGCAATCTAAGCCATTTTATAGTTTTTAGGCAAGAAATTGGCTAAAATTAATCACTCATTTTAAAACTGGTTTAAAAAACAATACTATACAAAAGTTATAATCGGTTTTTAATAATAATAATAATAATAATAATAATAATAATAATAATAATAATAATAATAATAATAATAATAATAATAAAAATAATAATAATAATAATAACAATAATAATAATAATAATAATAATAATAATACTCATAATAATAACAATAATAATAATAATAATAATAATAGTAATAAAAGTAAGCTTAGTTTTCTAAGCAAAAATGAAGCTTATTTTGTGTGTTATATGAGTGTTTTCTCATTTCTATGCAAGAAATCATCTGTGATCTGTGTTTTCGGGCAAGAAATTGTCTAAAATTAATAACTCATTTTAAAACTGGTATAAAAACATTTACTATACAAAAGATAATAATAATAATAATAATAATAATAATAATAATAATAATAATAATAATAATCATAATAATAATATTAACAATAATAATAATAATAATAATAGTAATAGTAACAAAATTAATAATAATAAGACTTTTAATAAGGAAAAATGGAGCTTATTTTGTGTGTTACATGAGCGTTTTCTCATTTCTATGCAAAAGATCATGTGTGATCTGTGTTTCTAGGCAATCTAAGCCATTTTATAGTTTTTAGTATTTAACAAAAATTTGCTTTAAAATAAAATGTTTGAAAAATCGATATTAAACTAAATTAATTGGGTCTAACACTTTAGTAGAGGAAAAAGGAGAAGACATAAAAGTCACCAAAATCTTCAGAGTTGTTTTTAGTACTAAATTTGCTTATATGCAAGCGCTTAATTAAGGTAACAGTTTTTTGGTTTCTTGCTTATATCTCGAAAACTGTTACTCTTATCAATTTTTATCTTTCTTTCAATATTAAAGCTGATAAAATTTCCTACAAAATCGTTATTTGCATTTTTCTTTTAGGACCAACCATAAGCGAGTTATAGAGTTGGATATAAATAATATTTAACAAAAACTTGCTTTAAAATAAAATGTTTGAAAAACTAAAATTATACTAAATTAATTGTGTCTAACACTTTAGTGGAGGGAAAAGGAGAAGACATAAAAGTCACTAAAGGTTTCAGAGTCGTCTTTAGTCGTCATATTAATAACAATAACATTAATAATAATAATACTAATAGTACTAAATTTGCTTACATGCAAACGCTTAATTAAGGTAACAGTTTTTTGGTTTCTTGCTTATATCTCGAAAACAGTTACTTATATCAATTTTCAACTTTTTACTAAAATTAAAGCTGATAAAATTTCCTACAAAATAGTTATTTGCATTTTTCATGTAAGACTAACCATAATCGAGTTATAGAGTTGGATATAAATAATCTTTAACAAAAATTTGCTTTAAAATAAAATGTTTGAAAAACCGAAATTAAACTAAATTAATTAAGACTAACACTTTAGTGGAGAAAAAAGGAGAAGACATAAAAGTCACCAAAGTCTTGAGAGTCGTTTTTAGTCGTCGTATTAATAACAATAACATTAATAATAATAATACTAATAGTACTAAATTTGCTTATATGCCAGCGCTTAATTAAGGTAACAGTTTCTTGCTTATATCTCGAAAACAGTTACTCCTATCAATTAAGTTTAAAAATTATTAATATTTAAAAAAAAAGTGCTTTAACAGAAAATGTCTTGTGATTTAAAATACACTTAATTTATTGGGTCCAATACTTAATTAGAAGAAAAAGGAGGTGACATAAAAGTTGCTGAATTCTTCAGAGTCGTTTTTAAATGCTGCATTTCGTCTTCGTCTCAAACATTGAAAACTGAATTACATTTTTGTTCAGTAACTGTAACAGTTTTCACTTTGGTTTTTTGCTTATATCTCGAAAACAATTACTCCTATCAATTTCCATCTTTCTTTCAAAATTAAAGCTGATAAAATTTCCAACAAAATAGTTATTTGCATTTCTTTTGTAAGACCAACCATAAGCGAGTTATAGAGTTGGATATAAATAATCTTTAACAAAAATTTGCTTTAAAATAAAATGTTTGAAAAACCGAAATTATACTAAATTAATTGAGTCTAACACTTTAGTATAGGAGAAAGGAGAAGACATAAAAGTCACCAAAGGCTTCAGAGTCGTTTTTAGTACTAAATTTGCTTATATGCAAGCGCTTAATTAAGGTAACAGTTTTTTGGTTTCTTGCTTACATCTCGAAAACAGTTACTCCTATCAATTTTTATCTTTTTACTAAAATTAAAGCTGATAAAATTTCCTACAAAATAGTAATTTGCATTTTTCATGTAGGACTAACCATAAGCGAGATATAAGTTTGAAAATAACTAATATTTAAAAAAAAGTGCTTTAACAGAAAGTGTCTTGTGATTTAAAATACACTTAATTTATTGGGTCCAATACTTTATTAGAAGAAAAAGGAGGTGACATAAAAGTCACTGAAGTTTTCAGAGTCGATTTTTAATGCTGCATTTTCGTCTTCGTCTCAAACATTGAAAACTGAATTACATTTTTGTTTAGTAACAGTTACAGTTTTCTTATTGGTTTTTTGCTTATATCTTGAAAACTGTTACTCTTATCAATTTTTATCTTTTTACTAAAATTAAAGCTGATAAAATTTCCTACAAAATAGTTATTTGCATTTTTCTTGTAGGACCAACCATAAGCGAGTTATAGAGTTGGATATAAATAATCTTTAACAAAAATTTGCTTTAAAATAAAATGTTTGAAAAACCGAAATTAAACTAAATTAATTAAGACTAACACTTTAGTGGAGAAAAAAGGAGAAGACATAAAAGTCACCAAAGTCTTCAGAGTCGTTTTTAGTACTAAATTTGCTTATATGCAAGCGCTTAATTAAGGTAACAGTTTTTTGGTTTCTTGCTTACATCTCGAAAACAGTTACTCCTATCAATTTTTATCTTTTTACTAAAATTAAAGCTGATAAAATTTCCTACAAAATAGTTATTTGCATTTTTCTTGTAGGACCAACTATAAGCGAGTTATAGAGTTGGATATAACTAATCTTTAACAAAAATTTGCTTTAAAATAAAATGTTTGAAAAACCGAAATTAAACTAAATTAATTAAGACTAACACTTTAGAGGAGAAAAAAGGAGAAGACATAAAAGTCACCAAAGTCTTGAGAGTCGTTTTTAGTCGTCATATTAATAACATTAACATTAATAATAATAATACTAATAGTACTAAATTTGCTTATATGCAAGCGCTTAATTAAGGTAACAGTTTCTTGCTTATATCTCGAAAACAGTTACTCCTATCAATTTTTAACTTTTTACTAAAATTAAAGCTGATAAAATTTCCTACAAAATAGTTATTTGCATTTTTCTTGTAGGACCAACCATAAGCGAGTTATTAAGTTGGATATAAATAATATTTAACAAAAACTTGCTTTAAAATAAAATGTTTGAAAAACTAAAATTAAACTAAATTAATTGTGTCTAACACTTTAGTGGAGGAAAAAGGAAGAAGACATAAAAGTCACCAAAGTTTTGAGAGTCGTTTTTAGATGTCATATTAATAACAATAACATTAATAATAATAATACTAATAGTACTAAATTTGCTTATATGCAAGCGCTTAATTAAGGTAACAGTTTCTTGCTTATATCTCGAAAACAGTTACTCCTATCAATTTTTAACTTTTTACTAAAATTAAAGCTGATAAAATTTCCTACAAAATAGTTATTTGCATTTTTCTTGTAGGGCTAACCATAAGCGAGTTATTGAGTTGGATATAAATAATATTTAACAAAAACTTGCTTTAAAATAAAATGTTTGAAAAACTAAAATTATACTAAATTAATTGTGTCTAACACTTTAGTGGAGGAAAAAGGAGAAGACATAAAAGTCACTAAAGGTTTCAGAGTCGTCTTTAGTCGTCATATTAATAACAATAACATTAATAATAATAATAATAGTAATAGTACTAAATTTGCTTACATGCAAACGCTTAATTAAGGTAACAGTTTTTTGGTTTCTTGCTTATATCTCGAAAACAATTACTTATTTCAATTTTTATCTTTTTACTAAAATTAAAGCTGATAAAATTTCATACAAAATAGTTATTTGCATTTTTCATGTGTGACTAACCATAAGCGAGATGTAAGTTTTAAAATAATTAATATTTAAAAATAAGTGCTTTAACAGAAAATGTTTTGTGATTTAAAATACACTTAATTTATTGTGTCCAAAACTTTATTAGAAAAAAAAGGAGGCGACTTAAAAGTTACTGAAGCCTTCAGAGTCGTTTTTAAATGCTGCATTTTCGTCTTCGTCTCAAATATTGAAAACTGAATTACATTTTTGTTCAGTAACAGTTACAGTTTACTTATTGGTTTTTTGCTTATATCTCGAAAACAGTTACTCCTATCAATTTTTACCTTTCTTTCAAAATTAAAGCTAATAAAATTTCCTACAAAATAGTTAATTGCATTTTTTTTGTAAGACCAACCATAAGCGGAGTTATAGAGTTGGATATAAATAATCTTTAACAAAAATTTGCATTAAAATAAAATGTTTGAAAAACCGAAATTAAACTAAATTAATTGTGTCTAACACTTTAGTAGAGGAAAAAGGAGGAGACATAAAAGTCACTAAAGTCTTCAGAATCGTCTTTAGTCGTCATATTAATAACAATAACATTAATAATAACAATACTATTAGTACTAAATTTGCTTATATGCAAGCGCTTAATTAAGGTAACAGTTTTTTTGTTGTTTGCTTATATCTCGAAAACAGTTACTCCTATCAATTTTTACCTTTTCACCAAAATTAAAGGTGATAAAATTTCCTTCAAAATAGTTATTTGCATTTTTTATGTAGAACTAACCATAAGCGAGATATAAGTTTGAAAATAATTAATAATTAAAAAAAAGTGTTTTAACAGAAAATGTCTTGTGATTGAAAATACACTTAATTTATTGGGTCCAATACTTTATTAGAAGAAAAAGGAGGTGATATAAAAGTCACTGAAGTCTTCAGAGTCGTTTTTAAATGCTGCATTTTTGTCTTCGTCTCAAACATTGAAAATTGAATTACATTTTTGTTCAGTAACAGTTACAGTTTTCTTATTGGTTTTTTGCTTATATCTCGAAAACAGTTACTCCTATCAAATTCTATCTTTCTTTCAAAATTAAAGCTGACAAAATTTCCAACAAAATAGTTATTTTCATTTTTCTTGTAGGACCAAGCATAAACGAGTTATAGAGTTGGATATAAATAATATTTAACAAAAATTTGCTTTAAAATAAAATGCTTGAAAAACCGGAATTAAACTAAATTAATTGTGTCTAACACTTTAGTAGAGGAAAAAGGAGAAGACATAAAAGTCACTAAATGTTTCAGAGTCGTCTTTAGTCGTCATATTAATAACAATAACATTAATAATAATAATACTAATAGTACTAAATTTGCTTATATGCAAACGCTTAATTAAGGTAACAGTTTTTTGGTTTCTTGCTTATATCTCGAAAACAGTTACTCCTATCAATTTTTAAATTTTTATTAAAATTAAAGCTGATAAAATTTCCTACAAAAAAGTAATTTGCGTTTTTCATGTAGGACTAACCATAAGCTAGATATAAGTTTGAAAATAATTAATATTTAAAAAAAAGTGCTTTAACAGAAAATGTCTTGTGATTTAAAATACACTTAATTTAATGGGTCCAGTACTTTATTAGAAGAAAAAGGAGGTGACATAAAAGTCACTGAAGTCTTCAGAGTCGTTTTTAAATGCTGCATTTTTGTCTTCGTCTCAAACATTGTAAACTGAATTACATTTTTGTTCAGTAACTGTAACAGTTTTCACTTTGGTTTTTTGCTTATATCTCGAAAACACCAGAATAGTTATTTACATTTTTCTTGTAAGACCAAGCATAAGCAAGTTATAGAGTTGGATATAAATAATATTAAACAAAAATTTGCTTTAAAATAAAATGTTTGAAAAACCGAAATTAAACTAAATTAATTGTGTCTAACACTTTAGTAGAGGAAAAAGGAGGAGACATAAAAGTCACTAAAGTCTTCAGATTCGTCTTTAGTCGTCATACTAATAACAATAACATTAATAATAACAATACTATTAGTATTAAATTTGCTTATATGCAAGCGCTTAATTAAGGTAACAGTTTTTTTGTTGTTTGCTTATATCTCGAAAACAGTTACTCCTATCAATTTTTACCTTTTCACCAAAATTAAAACTGATAAAATTTCCTTCAAAATCATTATTTGCATTTTTCATGCAGAACTAACCATAAGCAAGATATAAGTTTGAAAATAATTAATAATAAAAAAAAATGTGCTTTAACAGAAAATGTCTTGTGATTTAAAATACGCTTAATTTATTGGGTCCAATACTTAATTAGAAGAAAAAGGAGGTGACAGTAAATGCTGCATTTTTGTTTTCGTCTCAAACATTAAATACTGAATTACATTTTTGTTTAGTAACTGTTACAGTTTTCACTTTGGTTTTTTGCTTATATCTCGAAAACAGTTACTCCTATCAATTTTTATCTTTCCTTCAAAATTAAAGCTGATAAAACTTTTTACAAAATAGTTTTTTGCATTTTTTTTTGTAGGACCAACCATAAGCGAGTTATAGAGTTGGATATAAATAATCTTTAACAAAAATTTTATATAAAATAAAATGTTTGAAAAACCGAAATAACTAAATTAATATTAAAATAATTATTAATATTATTATTATTAAAAACCGACTATAACTTTTGTATAGTAAATGTTTTTATACCAGTGTTAAAATGAGTTTTTAATTTTAGACAATTTCTTGCCTAAAAACACAGATCACAGATGATCTCTTGCATAGAAATGAGAAAACGCTCAGATAACACAAAATAAGCTTCATTTTTCCTTAGAAAAACTAAGCTTTAATTTAGAAAGAAATTCATTATTATAAGTATTATTATTATTATTATTATTATTATTATTATTATCATTATTATTATTATTATTATTATTATTATTATTACTTTTATTACTATTATTATTATTATTATTATTATTATTATTAAAAACCGATTATAACTTTTGTATAGTAAATGTTTTTATTGTATTTTAAATCACAAGGCATTTTCTGTTAAAGCACTTTTTTTTAAATATTAATTATTATCAAACTTATATCTCGCTTATGGTTAGTCCTACATGAAAAATGCAAATAACTATTTTGTAGGAAATTTTATCAGCTTTAATTTTAGTAAAAAGATAAAAATTGATAGGAGTAACTGTTTTCGAGATATAAGCAAGAAACCAAAAAACTGGTACCTTAATTAAGCGTTTGCATATAAGCAAATTTAGTACTATTAGTATTATTATTATTAATGTTATTGTTATTAATATGACGACTAAAGACGACTCTGAAACATTTAGTGACTTTTATGTTTTCTTCTTTTTCCTCTACTAAAGTGTTAGACACAATTAATTTAGTTTAATTCCGGTTTTTCAAGCATTTTATTTTAAAGCAAATTTTTGTTAAATATTATTTATATCCAACTCTATAACTCGTTTATGCTTGGTCCTACAAGAAAAATGTAAATAACTATTTTGTTGGAAATTTTATCAGCTTTAATTTTGAAAGAAAGATAAAATTTGATAGGAGTAACTGTTCTCGAGATATAAGCAAAAAACCAATAAGAAAACTGTAACTGTTACTGAACAAAAATGTAATTCAGTTTTTAATGTTTGTGACGAAGACAAAAATGCAGCATTTAAAAACGACTCTGAAGACTTTAGTGACTTTTATGTCACCTCCTTTTTCTTCTAATAAAGTATTGGACCCAATAAATTAAGTGTATTTTAAATCACAAGACAATTTCTGTTAAAACACTCTTTTTTAATTATTAATTATTTTCAAACTTATATCTCGCTTATGGTTAGTTCTACATGAAAAATGCAAATCACTATTTTGTAGGAAATTTTATCACCTTTAATTTTGGTGAAATAGTAAAAATTGATAGGAGCAACTGTTTTCGAGATATAAGCAAAAAACAAAAAAACTGTAACCTTAATTAAGCGCTTGCATATAAGCAAATTAGTACTACTAGTATTGTTATTATAAATGTTATTGTTATTAATATGACAACTAAAGACAACTCTAAGACTTTAGTAACTTTTATGTCTCCTCCTTTTTCCTCTACTAAAGTGTTAGACACAATTAATTTAGTTTAACTTCAGTTTTTCAAACATTTTATTTTAATGCAAATTTTTGTTAGATATTAAAAACTATAAAATGGCTTAGATTGCCTAAAAACACAGATCACACATGATTTTTTGCATAGAAATGAGAAAACGCTCATGTAACACACAAAATAAGCTCCATTTTTCCTTATTAAAAGTATTATTATTACTTATGTTACTATTACTATTATTATTATTATTATTATTATAATTATTATTATTATTATTATTATTATTAGTATTATTATTATTTTTATTATTATTATTACTATTATTATTATTATTATTATCAATATTATTATTATTAAAAATCGATTATAACTTTTGTATAGTAAATGTTTTTATACCAGTTTTAAAATGAGTTATTAATTTTAGACAATTTCTTGCCTAAAAACACAGATCACAGATGATCTCTTGCATAGAAATGAGAAAACGCTCAGATAACACAAAATAAGCATCATTTTTGCTTAGAAAACTAAGCTTTAATTTAGAAAGAAATTCATTATTATAAGTATTATTATCATTATTATTATTATTATTATTATTATTATTATTTTTATTATTATTATTATTATTATTATTATTAACTTTTGTATAGTAAATGTTTTTATACCAGTTTTAAAATGAGTTATTAATTTTATTCAATTTCTTACCTAAAAACTCAGATCACAGATGATCTCTTGCATAGAAATGAGAAAACGCTCATATAACGCACAAAATAAGCTTCATTTTTGCTTAGAAAACTAAGCTGACTTTTATTACTATTATTATTATTATTACTATTATTATTATTATTATTATTATTATTATTATTATTATTATTATTATTATTATTATTATTATTATTATTATTAACTTTTGTATAGTAAATGTTTTTATACCAGTTTAAAAATGAGTTATTAATTTTAGACAATTTCTTGCCTAAAAACACAGATCACAGATGATTTCTTGCATAGAAATGAGAAAACGCTCATATAACACACAAAATATATTAATTTTTGCTTAAAAAAGTAAGCTTACTTTTATTACTATTATTATTTTCATTATTATTATTATTAATATTATTATTATTATTATTATTATTATTATTATTATTATTATTATTATTATTATTATTATTATTATTATTATTATTATTATTATTATTATTATTATTATTATTATTATTATTATTATTATTATTATTATTATTATTATTATTATTATTATTGTTATTATTATTATTATTAAAAACTTATATTAAACAGACAGAAAACGTCGTATTCTGACACAAAAAAACGAATTACGTTATAGACTTGACGAGAACGGCGTATCTCGGACTCTTATAGGACTCTTATAGGGTCAAAAAGTATCAGTTTGGATTAAAACAAATTATTTTTGTTGAGTCTTAGTCTGAATTGTTTATCAGTTCAAACAAAAACGGCTTATTTTAGACGATCTTTTGCTTTGAACAAGAAAACTTACATCGAACAGACTAAAAACGTATTAATCTGGCATAAAAGAGCAATTTATGTATCACTTTGGATAAAGGCAGCTAATCCTATTCGTTTCATTGCTTAAAATAGACAAAATTGTTAATAAATCTAACAAAAACGCTGTATTCTAGCACAAAATACTAATTACATTATAGTTTCGACGAGAATAGCTTATTTGGTATGATTCTATGCTTCCAAACGAGTAAATTTTTATTAAACAGATGCCAAACATCATGTTTTGTCCTATAAAGACATTTTATATTGCAGTTTGTATTAAAACAAAATATTTTCGTTGATTCTTTGTTAGAAGCAGCAAACCTAACATTAAAGAATCTGAAAACTTTGTATTCGGACACAAACCACCGAATTTTGTATTAGTTTAGACAAAAACGGTTGATTTTCGACAGTATTTTGCTTCGAACAAGAAAACATATCAAACTGACTAAAAACGTCTTATTTTAGCACAAAACAAAAGATTGGCGTTATAGTCTTAAAGCTGATTTATGCCACAGTTTGGATAAAAACCAATTATTTTTGTTAATTCATTGTTACAAACAAGAAACCTTACATCAAAGAAACTGAAAACCCCTTATTTAGGCATAGAAATTCGAATTACGTTTCAGTCTGGACAAAAACTGCTTATTTTAGACGATCCTTTGTTTTGAACACGAAAACTTACATTAAAAAGATTAAAAACGACGTCTTATTCTGGCTGAAAACTGCAAATTATATATTACTCTAGATAAAAGCAATTTATCATGATTACTCCTTTACTTAGAATAGAGTAAACTTGTATAAAACTTAATGAAAACTTTAAATTTCGTCTCAAAGAAATAATTTACGTTATAGTTTTGACCAGCACTGTTTATTTCAAACGAAATTATGATTCGAAACTAATGAACTTTTATGGGGCAGATGCAAAACCACATATTACCATATAAAGCGTTGTTTTAAAGCAAAGTATTTACCTTTTGTAACAAGAAATTTCACGTCAAAGAAACTGAAAACTTTGTATCCATACATAAATATCGAATTACGTATCAGTTTAGGCAAATACAGCTTATTTTAAACGATTCCTTGCTATAAACAAGAAAAATTTTATCAAGCATATTGAAAACGTCTTATTCTCGAAAATAAGAGCAAATTATATATCAGTTTTAACAAAAGCGGATTACTCTGTTTGATTCTATGCTTAGAGTAGAGTAAACTACTATAAAACGTAATGAAAACTCTATATTCAAGCTCAAAAGAACAAATTACGTTATAGTTTGGACAAAAAAAAATATTTCGGACGATTACATACTTCGAAGTAAGCAAACTTTAATTGAACATGTGCAAAAGCTAATACTTTGCTTTACAATAACGATTTATGTGGTAATATGGTTTTGCATCTGTCCTATAAAAGTTTACTCGTTTCGCTCCATTGAATCATTCGAAATAAATTATTTTGACACAACAACGAAAATAATTTGTTTTTGTTTAAACTGTAACATAAGTCGCTTTTATAAAACGAACTAAGACGTTTGGCATCTGTTTAGTGAAAGTTTTCTCGTTTGGGGGCATAAAATCGTTTGAAATTAAGAGTTCTGGTCAAAACTATAACGTAAATTATTTCTTTGTATCACTTTAAAGATTTGCGTTATAGTCTTGACGAGAACTGTTAATTTCAAACGATTCTATGCTTTGAAACCAGTATACTTTCACTGAACAGAGGCAAAACGTCTGATTTCGCCTTTAAAAAACGATGTATGTCACAGTTTGGATTAAAGCCAATGATTTTCGTTTATTCATTGTTACAAACAAGAAACCTTACATCAAAGAAACTGAAAACCTCTTATTCAGGCCCAGAAAATCAAATTACGTTTCAGTCTGGACACAAATTGCTTGTTTTAGACGATTCTTTATTTTGAACACGAAAACTTACATTAAAAAGATTAAAAACGTCTTATTCTGGCTCAAAACTGCAAATTATGTTTTACTTTGGATAAAAGCAGTTTATCCTGATTACTCCTTTGCTTAGAATAGAGCAAACTTGTATAAAACTTAATGAAAACTTTAAATTTCGTCTCAAAGAAATAATTTACGTTATAGTTTTGACCAGAACTGTTAATTTCAAACGATTTTATGCCCCCAAACGAGAAAACTTTCACTAAACAGATGCCAAACGTCTTAGTTCATTTTATAAAAACGACATGTTACAGTTTAAACAAAAAAATTATTTTCGTTGTTGTGTCAAAATAATTTATTTCGAATGATTCAATAGAGCGAAACGAGTAAAATTTTTTTAGGACAGATGCAAAATACCATATTACCACATAAATCGTTATTTTAAAGCAAAGTATTAGCTTTTGCACTTGTTCAATTAAAGTTTGCTTACTTCGAAGTATGTAGTCGTCCGAAATAATTTTTTTTTGCCAAAACTATAACGTAATTTGTTCTTTTGAGCTTGAATATAGAGTTTTCATTACGTTTTATAGTAGTTTACTCTACTCTAAGCATAGAATCAAACAGAGTAATCCGCTTTTGTTAAAACTGATACATAATTTGCTCTTCTTTTCGAGAATAAGACATTTTCAATATGTTTGATAAAATTTTTCTTGTTTATAGCAAGGAATCGTTTAAAATAAGCTGTATTTGCCTAAACTGATACGTAATTCGATATTTGTGCATGGATACGAAGTTTTCAGTTTCTTTGACGTGAAATTTCTTGTTGCAAAAGGTAATAATTTGCTTTAAAACAACGCTTTATATGGTAATATGTGGTTTTGCATCTGCCCCATAAAAGTTCATTAGTTTCGAATCATAAAATCGTTTGAAATAAACAGTGCTGGTCAAAACTATAACGTAAATTATTTCTTTGAGACGAAATTTAAAGTTTTCATTAAGTTTTATACAAGTTTACTCTATTCTAAGTAAAGGAGTAATCAGGATAAATTGCTTTTATCTAGAGTAATATATAATTTGCAGTTTTCAGCCAGAATAAGACGTTTTTAATCTTTTTAATGTAAGTTTTTGTATTCAAAACAAAGGATCGTCTAAAGTAAGCAGTTTTTGTCCAGACTGTAACGTAATTCGAATTTCTGTGCCTGAATAAGGGGTTTTCAGTTACTTTGATGTAAGGTTTCATGTTTGTAACAATGAATTAACGAAAATAATTGGTTTTTATGCAAACTGTGGCATGAATCGTTTTTAAAAGGCGAAATAAGATGTTTTTCCTCTGTACAGTGAAAGTTTACTCGTTTCAAAGCATAGAACCGTTTGAAATTAACAGCTCTCGTTAAGAGTATAACGCAAATCTTTTGTTTTGTGCTAAAATAAGACGTTTTTAGTCAGTTTGATATAAGTTTTCTTGTTCAAAGCAAAATATTGTCGAAAATCAACCGTTTTTGTCTAAACTGATACAAAATTCGGTGGTTTGTGTCCGAATACAAAGTTTTCAGATTCTTTAATGTTAGGTTTGCTGCTTCTAACAAAGAATCAACGAAAATATTTTGTTTTAATACATACTGCAATATAAAATGTCTTTATAGGACAAAACATGATGTTTGGCATCTGTTTAATAAAAATTTACTCGTTTGGAAGCATAGAATCATTCCAAATAAGCTATTCTCGTCGAAACTATAATGTAATTAGTATCTTGTGCTAGAATACAGCGTTTTTGTTAGATTTATTAACAAATTTTGTCTATTTTAAGCAATAAAACGAATAGGATTAGCTGCCTTTATCCAAAGTGATACATAAATTGCTCTTTTATGCCAGATTAATACGTTTTTAGTCTGTTCGATGTAAGTTTTCTTGTTCAAAGCAAAAGATCGTCTAAAATAAGCCGTTTTTGTTTGAACTGATAAACAATTCAGACTGAGACTCAACAAAAATAATTTGTTTTAATCCAAACTGATACTTTTTGACCCTATAAGAGTCCTATAAGAGTCCGAGATACGCCGTTCTCGTGAAGTCTATAACGTAATTCGTTATTTTGTGTCAGAATACGACGTTTTCTGCCTGTTTAGTATAAGTTTTTAATAATAATAATAATAACAATAATAATAATAATAATAATAATAATAATAATAATAATAATAATAATAATAATAATAATAATAATAATAATAGTAATAATAATAATAATATTAATAATAATAATAATGAAAATAATAATAGTAATAAAAGTAAGCTTAGTTTTTTTCTAAGCAAAAATGAAGCTTATTTTGTGTGTTATATGAGCGTTTTCTCATTTCTATGCAAGAGATCATCTGTGATCTGTGTTTTTAGGCTAGAAATTGTCTAAAATTAATAACTCATTTTAAAACTGGTATAAAAACATTTACTATACAAAAGTTAATAATAATAATAATAATAATAATAATAATAATAATAATAATAATAATAGTAATAATAATAATAATAGTAATAAAAGTAAGCTTAGTTTTCTAAGCAAAAATGAAGCTTATTTTGTGTGTTATATGAGCGTTTTCTCATTTCTATGCAAGAGATCATCTGTGATCTGTGTTTTTAGGCAAGAAATTGTCTAAAATTAATAACTCATTTTAAAACTGGTATAAAAACATTTACTATACAAAAGTTAATAATAATAATAATAATGATAATAATAATAATAAAAATAATAATAATAATAATAATAATAATAATAATAATAATAATAATAATAATAATAATAATAATAATAATAATAATAATGATAATAATACTTATAATAATGAATTTCTTTCTAAATTAAAGCTTAGTTTTTCTAAGCAAAAATGATGCTCATTTTGTGTTATCTGAGCGTTTTCTCATTTCTATGCAAGAGATCATCTGCGATCTGTGTTTTTAGGCTAGAAATTGTCTAAAATTAATAACTCATTTTAAAACTGGTATAAAAACATTTACTATACAAAAGTTATAATCGGTTTTTAATAATAATAATATTAATAATAATAATAATAATAATAGTAATAATAATAATAAAAATAATAGTAATAATAATAATAATAATAATAATAACAATAATAATAATAATAATAATAATAATAATAGAAATAGTAACATAAGTAATAATAATAATAATTCTTTTAATAAGGAAAAATGGAGCTTATTTTGTGTGTTACATGAGCGTTTTCTCATTTCTATGCAAAAGATCATGTGTGATCTGTGTTTTTAGGCAATCTAAGCCATTTTATAGTTTTTAATATGTAACAAAAATTTGCTTTAAAATAAAATGTTTGAAAAACCGAAATTAAACTAAATTAATTGTGTCTAACACTTTAGTAGAGGAAAAAGGAGGAGACATAAAAGTCACTAAAGTCTTCAGAATCGTCTTTAGTCGTCATATTAATAACAATAACATTAATAATAACAATACTATTAGTACTAAATTTGCTTATATGCAAGCGCTTAATTAAGGTAACAGTTTTTTGTTGTTTGCTTATATCTCGAAAACAGTTACTCCTATCAATTTTTACCTTTTCACCAAAATTAAAGCTGATAAAATTTCCTTCAAAATCATAATTTGCATTTTTCATGTAGAACTAACCATAAGCAAGATATAAGTTTGAAAATAATTAATAATTAAAAAAAATGTGCTTTAACAGAAAATGTCTTGTGATTTAAAATACACTTAATTTATTGGGTCCAAAACTTAATTAGAAGAAAAAGGAGGTGACAGTAAATGCTGCATTTTCGTCTTCGTCTCAAACATTAAATACTGAATTACATTTTTGTTTAGTAACTGTTACAGTTTTCACTTTGGTTTTTTGCTTATATCTCGAAAACAGTTACTCCTATCAATTTTTATCTTTCCTTCAAAATTGAAGCTAATAAAATTTTTTACAAAATAGTTTTTTGCATTTTTTTTGTAGGACCAACCATAAGCAAGCTATAGAGTTGGATATAAATAATCTTTAACAAAAATTTGATATAAAATAAAATGTTTGAAAAACCGAAATTAAACTAAGTTAATATTAAAATAATTATTAATATTATTATTATTAAAAACCGACTATAACTTTTGTATAGTAAATGTTTTTATACCTGTTTTAAAATGAGTTTCTAATTTTAGACAATTTCTTGTCTAAAAACAGATCACAGATGATCTCTTGCATAGAAATGAGAAAACGCTCAGATAACACAAAATAAGCTTCATTTTTCCTTAGAAAAACTAAGCTTTAATTTAGAAAGAAATTCATTATTATAAGTATTATTATTATTATTATTATTATTATTATTATTATCATTATTATTATTATTATTATTATTATTATTATTATAGGCATTTTCTGTTAAAGCACTTTTTTTTAAATATTAATTATTTTCAAACTTATATCTGCTTATGGTTAGTTCTACATGAAAAATGCAAATTACTATAATGTAGGAAATTTTATCAGCTTTAATTTTAGTAAAAACATAAAAATTGATAGGAGTAACTGTTTCCGAGATATAAGCAAGAAACCAAAAAACTGTTACCTTAAATAAGCGCTTGCATATAAGCAAATTTAGTACTAAAAACAACTCTGAAGACTTTGGTGACTTTTATGTCTTCTCCTTTTTTCTCTACTAAAGTGTTAGACCCAATTAAATTAGTTTAATATCGGTTTTTCAAACATTTTATTTTAAAGCAAATTTTTGTTAAAGATTATTTATATCCAACTCTATAACTCGCTTATGGTTGGTCTTACATAAAACGCAAATAACTATTTTGTAGGAAATTTTATCAGCTTTAATTTTGAAAAAAAGATAAAAATTGATAGGAGTAACTGTTTTTGAGATATAAGCAAGAAACCAAAAAACTGTTACCTTAATTAAGCTTTTGCATATAAGCAAATTTAGTACTATTAGTATTATAATTATTAATGTTATTGTTTATAATATGACGACTAAAGACGACTCTGAAACATTTAGTGACTTTTATGTCTTCTCCTTTTTCCTCTACTAAAGTGTTAGACACAATTAATTTAGTTAAATTCCGGTTTTTCAAGCATTTTATTTCAAAGCAAATTTTTGTTAAATATTATTTATATCCAACTCTATAACTCGTTTATGCTTGGTCCTACAAAAAAAATGCTAAAAACTATTTTGTAGGAAATTTTATCAGCTTTAATTTTGAAGAAAAGATAAAAATTTATAGGAGTAACTGTTTTCGAGATATAAGCAAAAAACCAAAGTGAAAACTGTAACCGTTACTGAACAAAAATGTAATTCAGTTTTCAATGTTTGAGACGAAGACGAAAATGCAGCATTTAAAATCGACTCTGAAGATTTCAGTGACTTTTATGTCACCTCCTTTTTCTTCTAATAAAGTATTGGACTCAATAAATTAAGTGTATTTTAAATCACAAGACATTTTCTGTTAAAGCCCTTTTTTTTAAATATTAATTATTTTCAAACTTATATCTCGCTTATGGTTAGTCCTACATGAAAAATGCAAATTACTATTTTGTAGGAAATTTTATCAGCTTTAATTTTAGTAAAAACATAAAAATTGATAGGAGTAACTGTTTTCGAGATATAAGCAAGAAACCAGAAAACTGTTACCTTAAATAAGCGCTTGCATATAGGCAAATTTAGTACTAAAAACAACTCTGAAGACTTTGGTGACTTTTATGTCTTCTCCTCTTTTCTCTACTAAAGTGTTAGACCCAATTAAATTAGTTTAATATCGGTTTTTCAAACATTTTATTTTAAAGCAAATTTTTGTTAAAGATTATTTATATCCAACTCTATAACTCGCTTATGGTTGGTCTTACAAAAAAATGCAAATAACTATTTTGTAGGAAATTTTATCAGCTTTAATTTTGAAAAAAAAAAAATAAAAATTGTTAGGAGTAACTGTTTTCGAGATATAAGCAAGAAACCAAAAAACTGTTACCTTAATTAAGCGTTTGCATATAAGCAAATTTAGTACTATTAGTATTATTATTATTAATGTTATTGTTAATAATATGACGACTAAAGACGACTCTGAAACATTTAGTGACTTTTATGTCTTCTCCTTTTTCCTCTACTAAAGTGTTAGACACAATAAATTTAGTTAAATTCCGGTTTTTCAAGCATTTTATTTTAAAGCAAAGTTTTGTTAAATATTATTTATATCCAACTCTATAACTCGCTTATGGTTGGTCCTACAAGAAAAATGCAAATCACGATTTTGTAGGAAATTTTATCAGCTTTAATTTTGAAAGAAAGATAAAAATTGATAGGAGTAACAGTTTTCGAGATATAAGCAAAAAACCAATAAGAAAACTGTAACTGATACTGAACAAAAATGTAATTCAGTTTTCAATGTTTGAGACGAAGACGAAAATGCAGCATTTAAAATCGACTCTGAAGATTTCAGTGACTTTTATGTCACCTCCTTTTTCTTCTAATAAAGTATTGGACTCAATAAATTAAGTGTATTTTAAATCACAAGACATTTTCTGTTAAAGCACTTTTTTTTAAATATTAATTATTTTCAAACTTATATCTCGCTTATGGTTAGTCCTACATGAAAAATGCAAATTACTATTTTGTAGGAAATTTTATCAGCTTTAATTTTAGTAAAAACATAAAAATTGATAAGAGTAACTGTTTTCGAGATATAAGCAAGAAACCAAAAAACTGTTACCTTAAATAAGCGCTTGCATATAAGCAAATTTAATACTAAAATCAACTCTGAAGACTTTGGTGACATTTATGTCTTCTTCTTTTTTCTCGACTAAAGTGTTAGACCCAATTAATTTAGTTTAATATCGGTTTTACAAACATTTTATTTTAAAGCAAATTTTTGTTAAAGATTATTTATATCCAACTCTATAACTCGCTTATGGTTGGTCTTACAAAAAAATGCAAATAACTATTTTGTAGGAAATTTTATCAGCTTTAATTTTGAAAAAAAAAATAAAAATTGATAGGAGTAACTGTTTTCGAGATATAAGCAACAAACCAAAAAACTGTTACCTTAATTAAGCGTTTGCATATAAGCAAATTTAGTACTATTAGTATTATTATTATTAATGTTGTTGTTAATAATATGACGACTAAAGACGACTCTGAAACATTTAGTGACTTTTATGTCTTCTCTTTTTTCCTCTACTAAAGTGTTAGACACAATTAATTTAGTTAAATTCCGGTTTTTCAAGCATTTTATTTTATAGCAAATTTTTGTTAAATATTATTTATATCCAACTCAATAACTCGTTTATGCTTGGTCCTACAAGAAAAATGTAAATAACTATTTTGTTAGAAATTTTATCAGCTTTAATTTTGGAAAAAAGATAAAATTTGATAGGAGTAACTGTTTTGGAGATATAAGCAAAAAACCAATGAGAAAACTGTAACTGTTACAGAACAAAAATGTAATTCAGTTTTCAATGTTTGAGACGAAGACGAAAATGCAGCATTTAAAAACGACTCTGAAGACTTCAGTGACTTTTATGTCACCTCCTTTTTCTTCTAATAAAGTATAGGACCCAATAAATTAAGTGTATTTTAAATCACAAGTCATTTTCTGTTAAAGCACTTTTTTTTAAATATTTATTATTTTCAAACTTATATCTCGCTTATGGTTAGTCCTACATGAAAAATGCAAATAACCATTTTGTAGGAAATTTTATCAGCTTAAATTTTAGTAAAAAGATAAAAATTGATAGGAGTAACTGTTTTCGAGATATAAGCAAGAAACCAAAAAACTGTTACCTTAATTAAGCGTTTGCATATAAGCAAATTTAGTACTATTAGTATTATTATTATTAATGTTATTGTTATTAATATGACAATTAAAAACGACTCTGAAGACTTTGGTGACTTTTACGTCTCCTCCTTTTTCCTCTACTAAAGTGTTAGACCCAATTAATTTAGTTTAATTTCGGTTTTTCAAACATTTTATTTTAAAGCAAATTTTTCTTAAAGATTATTTATATCCAACTCTATAACTCGCTTATGGTTGGTCCTACAAAAAAAATGCTAAAAACTATTTTGTAGGAAATTTTATCAGCTTTAATTTTGAAAAAAAGATAAAAATTTATAGGAGTAACTGTTTTCGAGATATAAGCAAAAAACCAAAGTGAAAACTGTAACCGTTACTGAACAAAAATGTAATTCAGTTTTCAATGTTTGAGACGAAGACGAAAATGCAGCATTTAAAAACGACTCTGAAAACTTCAGTGACTTTTAAGTCACCTCCTTTTTCTTCTAATAAAGTATTGGACCCAATAAATTAAGTGTATTTTAAATCACAAGACATTTTCTGTTAAAGCACTTTTTTTTTAAATATTGATTATTTTTAAACTTACATCTCGCTTATGGTGAGTCCTACATGAAAAATGCAAATTACTATTTTGTAGGAAATTTTATCAGCTTTAATTTTAGTAAAAAGATAAAAATTGATAGGAGTAACTGTTTTCGAGATATAAGCAAGAAACCAGAAAACTGTTACCTTAATTAAGCGCTTGCATATAAGAAAATTTAGTACTATTAGTTTTATTATTATTAATGTTATTGTTATTAATATGACGATTAAAGACGACTTTGAAACCTTTAGTGACTTTTATGTCTTCTCCTTTTTCCTCTACTAAAGTGTTAGACACAATAAATTTAGTATAATTTCAGAATTTCAAACATTTTATTTTAAAGCAAATTTTTGTTAAATATTATTTATATCCATCTCTATAACTCGCTTATGCTCGGTCCTACAAGAAAAATGCAAATAACTATTTTGTAGGAAATTTTATCAGCTTTAATTTTAGTAAAAAGATAAAAAATGATAGGAGTAACTGTTTTCGAGATATAAGCAAGAAACCAAAAAACTGTTACCTTAATAAAGCGCTTGCATATAAGCAAATTTAGTACTATTAGTATTATTATTATTAATGTTATTGTTATTAATATGACGACTAAAAACGACTCTGAAGACTTTTGTGACTTTTATGTCTTCTCCTTTTTCCTCTACTAAAGTGTTAGACTCAATTAATTTAGTTTAATTTCGGTTTTTCAAACATTTTATTTTAAAGCAAATTTTTGTTAAAGATTATTTATATCCAACTCTATAACTCGCTTATGGTTGGTCCTACAAGAAAAATGCAAATAACTATTTTGTAGGAAGCTTTATCAGCTTTAATTTTAAAAGAAAGATAAAAATTGATCGGAGTAACTGTTTTCGTGATATAAGCAAAAAACCAATAAGAAAACTGTAACAGTTACTGAACAAAAATGTAATTCAGTTTTCAATGTTTGAGACGAAGACGAAAATGCAGCATTTACAAACGACTCTAAAGACTTCAGTGACCTTTCTGTCACCTCTTTTTTCTTCTAATAAAGTATTGGACCCAATAAATTAAGTGTATTTTAAATCACAAGACATTTTCTGTTGAAGCACTTTTTTTTAAATTTTAATTATTTTCAAACTAATATCTCGCTTATGGTTAGTCCTACATTAAAAATGCAATTAACTATTTTGTAGGAAATTTTATCAGCTTTAATTTTAGTAAAAAGGTAAAAATTGATAGGAGTAACTGTTTTCGAGATATAAGCAAGAAACCAAAAAACTGTTACCTGAATTAAGCGTTTGCATGTAAGCAAATTTAGTACTATTAGTATTATTATTATTAATGTTATTGTTATTAATATGACGATTATAAACGATTCTGAAGACTTTGGTGACTTTTATGTCTTTTTCTTTTTCCTCTACTAAAGTGTTAGACTCAATTAATTTAGTTTAATTTCAGTATTTCAAACATTTTATTTTTAAGCAAGTTTTTGTTAAATATTATTTATATCCAACTTTATAACTCGCTTATGGTTGTTCCTACAAGAAAAATGCAAATAACTATTTTGTTGGAAATTTTATCAGCTTTAATTTTGAAAGAAAGATAAAAATTGATAGGAGTAACTGTTTTCGAGATATAAGCAAAAAACCAATAAGAAAACTGTGACTGTTACTGAACAAAAATGTAATTCAGTTTTCAATGTTTGAGACGAAGACGAAACTGCAGCATTTAAAAACGACTCTGAAGACTTCAGTGACTTTTATGTCACTTCCTTTTTTTTCTAATAAAGTATTGGACCCAATAAATTAAGTGTATTTTAAATCACAAGACATTTTCTGTTAAAACACTTTTTTTTTAAATATTAATTATTTTCAATCATATATCTCGCTTATGGTTAGTCCTACATGAAAAATGCAAATAACTATTTTGTAGGAAATTTTATCAGCATTAATTTTAATAGAAAGGTAAAAATTGTTAGGAGTAACTGTTTTCGAGATATAAGCAAGAAACCAAAAAACTGTTACCTTAATTAAGCGCTTGCATATAACCAAATTTAGTACTATTAGTATAATTATTATTAATGTTATTGTTGTAAATTTGACGACTAAAAACGACTCTGAAGACTTTGGTGACTTTTATGTCTTTTCCTTTTTCCTCTACTAAAATGTTAGACCCAATTAATTTAGTTTAATTTCGGTTTTTCAAACATTCTATTTTAGAGCAAATTTTTGTTAAAGATTATTTATATCCAACTCTATAACTCGCTTATGGTTGGTCTTACAAAAGAAATGCAAATAACTATTTTGTAGGAAATTTTATCAGCTTTAATTTTGAAAGAAAAAGAAAAATTGATAGAAGTAACGGTTTTCGAGATATAAGCAAAAAACCAAAGTGAAAACTGTTACAGTTAGTGAACACAAATGTAATTCAGTTTTCAATGTTTGAGACGAAGACGAAAATGCAGCATTTAAAATCGACTCTGAAGACTTTAGTGATTTTTATGTCACCTCCTTTTTCTTCTAATAAAGTATTGGACCCAATAAATTAAGTGTATTTTAAATCACAAGACATTTTCTGTTAAAGCACTTTTTTTAAATATTAATTTAATTGGTTTTTATCCAAACTGTGGCATGAATCAGCTTTAAGACTATAACGCAAATCTTTTGTTTTCTTGTACAAAGTTTTCAGATTCTTTAATGTTAGGTTTGCTGCTTCTTACAAAGAATCAACGAAAATATTTTGTTTTAATACAAACTGCAATATAAAATGTCTTTATAGGACAAAACATGATGTTTGGCGTCTGTTTAATAAAAATTTACTCGTTTGGAAGCATAGAATCATTCCAAATAAGCTATTTTCGTCGAAACTATAATGTAATTAGTATTTTGTGCTAGAATACAGCGTTTTTGTTTGATTTATTAACAATTTTGTCTATTTTAAGCAATGAAACGAATAGGATTAGCTGCCTTTAATCCAAACTGATACATTTTGACCCTATAAGAGTCCTATAAAAGTCCGAGATACGCCGTTCTCGTCAAGTCTATAACGTAATTCGTTTTTTTGTGTCAGAAAACGACGTTTTCTGTCTGTTTAATATAAGTTTATAATAATAATAATAATAATAATAACAATAATAATAATAATAATAATAATAATAATAATAATAATAATAATAAAAATAAAAATAATAATAATAGTAATAAAAATAATAATAATAGTAATAAAAGTAAGCTTAGTTTTCTAAGCAAAAATGAAGCTTATTTTGTGTGTTATATGAGCGTTTTCTCATTTCCATGCAAGAGATCATCTGTGATCTTTGTTTTTAGGCAAGAAATTGAATAAAATTAATAACTCATTTTAAAACTGGTATAAAAACATTTACTATACAAAAGTTAATAATAATAATAATAATAACAATAACAATAATAATAGTAATAAAAGAAATAATAATAATAATAATAATAATAATGATAATAATACTTATAATAATAAATTTTTTTCTAAATTAAAGCTTAGTTTTTCTAAGCAAAAATGAAGCTTATTTTGTGTTATCTGAGCGTTTTCTCATTTCTATGCAAGAGATCATCTGTGATCTGTGTTTTTAGACAAGAAATTGTCTAAAATTAATAACTCATTTTAAAACTGGTATAAAAACATTTACAATACAAAAGTTATAAACGGTTTTTAATAATAATAATAATATTATTAATAATAATAATAGTAATAATAATAATAAAAATAATAGTAATAATAATAATAATAATAAAAATAATAATAATAGTAGTAATAAAAGTAAGCTTAGTTTTCTAAGCAAAAATGAAGCTTATTTTGTGTTATATGAGCGTTTTCTCATTTCTATGCAAAAGATGTGTGATCTGTGTTTTTAGGCAATCTAAGCCATTTTATAGTTTTTAGGCAAGAAATTGGCTAAAATTAATCACTCATTTTAAAACTGGTTTAAAAAACAATACTATACAAAAGTTATAATCGGTTTTTAATAATAATAATAATAATAATAATAATAATAATAATAATAATAATAATAATAATAATAATAATAATAACAATAATAATAATAATAATAATAATAATAATAATAATAATATTAACAATAATAATAATAATAATAGTAATAGTAACAAAAGTAATAATAATAACACTTTTAATAAGGAAAAATGGAGCTTATTTTGTGTGTTACATGAGCGTTTTCTCATTTTTATGCAAAAGGTCATGTGTGATCTGTGTTTTTAGGCAATCTAAGCCATTTTATAGTTTTTAGTATTTAACAAAAATTTGCTTTAAAATAAAATGTTTGAAAAACTGAAATTAAACTAAATTAATTGTGTCTAACACTTTAGTAGAGGAAAAAGAAGAAGACATAGAAGTCACTGAAGTTTTTAGAGTCGTTTGTAAATGCTGCATTTTCGTCTTCGACGACAGTTACTGAACAAAAATGTAATTCAGTTTTCAATGTTTAAGACGAAGACGAAAATGCAGCATTTACTGTCACCTCCTTTTTCTTCTAATTAAGTATTGGACTCATAAAATTAAGTGTATTTTAAATCACAAAACATTTTCTGTTAAAACACATTTTTTTTTAATTATTAATTATTTTCAAACTTATATCTCGCTTATGGTTAGTTCTACATAAAAAATGCAAATAACTATTTTGTAGGAAATTTTATCACCTTTAATTTTGGTGAAAAGGTAAAAATTGATAGGAGTAACTGTTTTCGAGATATAAGCAAGAAACCAAAAAACTGTTACCTTAATTAAGCGCTTGCATATAAGCAAATTTAGTACTAAAACAACTCTGAAGACTTTGGTGACTTTTATGTCTTCTCCTTTTTCCTCTACTAAAGTGTTAGACCCAATTAATTTAGTTTAATTTCGGTTTTTCAAACATTTTATTTTAAAACAAATTTTTGTTAAAGATTATTTATAGTTTGCATATAAGCAAATTTAGTACTATTAGTATTATTATTATTAATGTTATTGTTATTAATATGACGATTAAAGACAACTTTGAAACCTTTAGTGACTTTTATGTCTTCTCCTTTTTCCTCTACTAAAGTGTTAGACACAATTAATTTAGTTTAATTTCAGTATTTCAAACATTTTATTTTAAAGCAAATTTTTGTTAAATATTATTTATATACATCTCTATAACTCGCTTATGCTTGGTCCTGCAAGAAAAATGCAAAGAACTATTTTGTAGGAAATTTTATCAGCTTTAGTTTTAGTAAAAAGATAAAAATTGATAGGAGTAACTGTTTTCGAGATATAAGCAAGAAACCAAAAAACTGTTACCTTAATAAAGCGCTTGCATATAAGCAAATTTAGTACTATTAGTATTATTATTATTAATGTTATTGTTATTAATATGACGACTAAAAACGACTCTGAAGACTTTGGTGACTTTAATGTCTTCTCCTTTTTCCTCTACTAAAGTGTTTGTCTTAATTTAGTTTAATTTCGGTTTTTCAAACATTTTATTTTAAAGCAAATTTTTGTTAAAGATTATTCATATCCAACTCTATAACTCGCTTATGGTTGGTCCTACAAAAAAATGCAAATAACTATTTTGTAGGAAATTTTATCACCTTTAATTTTGGTGAAAAAGTAAAATTGATAGGAGTAACTGTTTTCGAGATATAAGCAAAAAACAAAAAAACTGTTACCTTAATTAAGCGCTTGCATATAAGCAAATTAGCACTACTAGTATTGTTATTATAAATGTTATTGTTATTAATTTGACGACTAAAGACAACTCTAAGACTTTAGTGACTTTTATGTCTCCTCCTTTTTCCTCTACTAAAGTGTTAGTATTAATTTAGTTTAATTTCGGTTTTTCAAACATTTTATTTTAAAGCAAATTTTTGTTAGATATTAAAAACTATAAAATGGCTTAGATTGCCTAAAAACACAGATCACACATGATCTTTTGCATAGAAATGAGAAAACGCTCATGTAACAAACAAAATAAGCCCCATTTTTCCTTATTAAAAGTATTATTATTATTATTACTTATGTTACTATTACTATTATTATTATTATTATTATTACAATTATTATTATTATTATTATTATTATTACTATTATTAATATTATTATTATTATTATTATTATTATTATTATTATTATTATCAATATTATTATTATTAAAAACCGATTATAACTTTTGTATAGTAAATGTTTTTATACCAGTTTTAAAATGAGTTATTAATTTTAGACAATTTTTTGCCTAAGAACACAAATCACAGATGATCTCTTGCATAGAAATGAGAAAACGCTCAGATAACACAAAATATGAATTATTTTTGCTTAGTAAAACTAAGCTTTAATTTAGAAAGAAATTCATTATTATAAGTATTATTATCATTATTATTATTGTTAATAATATTATTATTATTATTATTATTATTATTATTATTATTATTATTATTATTATTATTATTATTATTATTATTATTATTATTATTATTATTATTATTATTATTATTATTATTATTATTATTATTATTATTATTATTATTATTATTATTATTATTATTATTATTAACTTTTGTATAGTAAATGTTTTTATACCAGTTTTAAAATCAGTTATTAATTTTATTCAATTTCTTGCCTAAAAACACAGATCACAGATGATCTCTTGCATAGAAATGAGAAAACGCTCATATAACACACAAAATAAGCTTCATTTTTGCTTAGAAAACTAAGCTTACTTTTATTACTATTATTATTATTTTTATTATTATTATTATTATTATTACTATTATTATTATTATTATTATTATTATTATTATTTTTATTATTAACTTTTGTATAGTAAATGTTTTTATACCAGTTTTAAAATGAGTTTTTAATTTTAGACAATTTCTTGCCTAAAAACAGATCACAGATGATCTCTTGCATAGAAATAAGAAAACGCTCATATAACACACAAAATAAGCTTCATTTTTGCTTAGAAAACTAAGCTTACTTTTATTACTATTATTATTTTTATTATTATTATTATTATTATTATTATTATTATTATTATTATTATTATTATTACTATTATTATTATTATTACTATTATTATTATTATTATTATTATTATTATTATTATTATTATTATTATTATTATTATTATTATTACTATTAACTTTTGTATAGTAAATGTTTTTATACCAGTTTTAAAATGAGTTATTAATTTTAGACAATTTCTTGCCTAAAAATACAGATCACAGATGATTTCTTGCATAGAAATGAGAAAGCGCTCATATAACACACAAAATAAGCTTCATTTTTGCTTAGAAAACTAAGCTTACTTTTATTTCTATTATTATTTTTATTATTATTATTATTATTATTATTATTATTGTTATTATTATTATTATTATTATTATTATTGTTATTATTATTAAAAACTTATATTAAACAGACAGAAAACGTCGTATTCTGACACAAAAAAACGAATTACGTTATAGACTTGACGAGAACGGCGTATCTCGGACTCTTATAGGACTCTTATAGGGTCAAAAATTATCAGTTTGGATTAAAACAAATTATTTTTGTTGACTCTCAGTCTGAATTGTTCATCAGTTTAAACAAAAACGGCTTACTTTAGACGATCTTTTGCTTTGAACAAGAAAACTTACATCGAACAGACTAAAAACGTATTAATCTGGCATAAAAGAGCAATTTATGTATCACTTTGGATAAAGGCAGCTAATCCTATTCGTTTCATTGCTTAAAATAGACAAAATTGTTAATAAATCTAACAAAAACGCTGTATTCTAGCACAAAATACTAATTACATTATAGTTTCGACGAGAATAGCTTATTTGGAATGATTCTATGCTTCCAAACGAGTAAATTTTTAATAAACAGATGCCAAACATCATGTTTTGTCCTATAAAGACATTTTATATTGCAGTTTGTATTAAAACAAAATATTTTCGTTGATTCTTTGTTAGAAGCAGCAAACCTAACATTAAAGAATCTGAAAACTTTGTATTCGGACACAAACCACCGAATTTTATTTCAGTTTAGACAAAAACGGTTGATTTTCGACAATATTTTGCTTTGAACAAGAAAGCTTATATCAAACTGACTAAAAACGTCTTATTTTAGCACAAAACAAAAGATTTGCGTTATAGTCTTAAAGCTGATTCATGCCACAGTTTGGATAAAAACCAATTATTTTTGTTAATTCATTGTTACAAACAAGAAACCTTACATCAAAGAAACTGAAAACCCCTTATTTAGGCACAGAAATTCGAATTACGTTTCAGTCTGGACAAAAACTGCTTATTTTAGACGATCCTTTGTTTTGAACACGAAAACTTACATTAAAAAGATTAAAAACGTCTTATTCTGGCTGAAAACTGCAAATTATATGTTACTCTAGATAAAAGCAATTTATCCTGATTACTCCTTTACTTAGAATAGAGTAAACTTGTATAAAACTTAATGAAAACTTTAAATTTCGTTTCAAAGAAATAATTTACGTTATAGTTTTGACCAGCACTGTTATTTCAAACGAAATTATGATTCGAAACTAATGAACTTTTATGGGGCAGATGCAAAACCACATATTACCATATAAAGCGTTGTTTTAAAGCAAAGTATTACCTTTTGTAACAAGAAATTTCACGTCAAAGAAACTGAAAACTTCGTATCCATACATAAATATCGAATTACGTATCAGTTTAGGCAAATACAGCTTATTTTAAACGATTCCTTTCTATAAACAAGAAAAATTTTATCAGGCATATTGAAAACGTCTTATTCTCGAAAATAAGAGCAAATTATGTATCAGTTTTAACAAAAGCGGATTACTCTGTTTGATTCTATGCTTAGAGTAGAGTAAACTACTATAAAACGTAATGAAAACTCTATATTCAAGCTCAAAAGAACAAATTACGTTATAGTTTTGACAAAAAAAAATATTTCGGACGACTACATACTTCGAAGTAAGCAAACTTTAATTGAACATGTGCAAAAGCTAATACTTTGCTTTAAAATAACGATTTATGTGGTAATATGGTATTTTGCATCTGTCCTATAAAAGTTTACTCGTTTCGCTCCATTGAATTATTCGAAATAAATTATTTTGACACAACAACAACGAAAATAATTTGTTTTTGTTCAACCTGTAACATAAGTCGCTTTTATAAAACGAACTAAGACGTTTGGCATCTGTTTAGTGAAAGTTTTCTCGTTTGGAGGCATAAAATCGTTTGAAATTAACAGTTCTGGTCAAAACTATAACGTAAATTATTTCTTTGTATCACTTTAAAGATTTGCGTTATAGTCTTGACGAGAACTGTTAATTTCAAACGATTCTATGCTTTGAAACCAGTATACTTTCACTGAACAGAGGCAAAACGTCTGATTTCGCCTTTAAAAAACGATTTATGTCACAGTTTGGATTAAAACCAATGATTTTCGTTTATTCGTTGTTACAAACAAGAAACCTTACATCAAAGAAACTGAAAACCTCTTATTCAGGCCCAGAAAATCAAATTACGTTTTAGTCTGGACACAAATTGCTTATTTTAGACAATTCTTTCTTTTGAACACGAAAGCTTACATTAAAAAGATTAAAAACGTCTTATTCTGGCTCAAAACTGCAAATTATGTATTACTTTGGAGAAAAGCTGTTTATCCTGATTACTCCTTTGCTTAGAATAGAGCAAACTTGTATAAAACTTAATGAAAACTTTAAATTTCGTCTCAAAGAAATAATTTACATTATAGTTTTGACCAGAACTGTTAATTTCAAACGATTTTATGCCCCCAAACGAGAAAACTTTCACTAAACAGATGCCAAACGTCCTAGTTCGTTTTATAAAAACGACATGTTACAGTTTAAACAAAAAAATTATTTTCGTTGTTGTGTCAAAATAATTTATTTCGAATGATTCAATGGAGCGAAACGAGTAAACTTTTATAGGACAGATGCAAAATACCATATTACCACATAAATCGTTATTCTAAAGCAAAGTATTAGCTTTTGCACTTGTTCAATTAAAGTTTGCTTACTTCGAAGTATGTAGTCGTCCGAAATATTTTTTTTTGTCAAAACTATAACGTAATTTGTTCTTTTGAGCTTGAATATAGAGTTTTCATTACGTTTTATAGTAGTTTACTCTACTCTAAGCATAGAATCAAACAGAGTAATCCGCTTTTGTTCAAGCTGATACATAATTTGCTCTTATTTTCGAGAATAAGACATTTTCAATATGTTTGATAAAATTTTTTTTGTTTATAGCAAGGAATCGTTTAAAATAAGCTTTATTTGCCTAAACTGATACGTAATTCGATATTTGTGCATGGATACGATGTTTTCAGTGTCTTTGACGTGAAATTTCTTGTTGCAAAAGGTAATAATTTGCTTTAAAACAACGCTTTATATGGTAATATGTGGTTTTGCATCTGCCCCATAAAAGTTCATTAGTTTCGAATCATAAAGTCGTTTGAAATAAACAGTGCTGGTCAAAACTATAACGTAAATTATTTCTTTGAGACGAAATTTAAAGTTTTCATTAAGTTTTATACAAGTTTACTCTATTCTAAGTAAAGGAGTAATCAGGATAAATTGCTTTTATCTAGAGTAATATATAATTTGCAGTTTTCAGCCAGAATAAGACGTTTTTAATCTTTTTAATGTAAGTTTTTGTATTCAAAACAAAGGATCGTCTAAAGTAAGCAGTTTTTGTCCAGACTGAAACGTAATTCGAATTTCTGAGCCTGAATAAGGGGTTTTCAGTTACTTTGATGTAAGGTTTCATGTTTGTAACAATGAATTAACGAAAATAATTGGTTTTTATCCAAACTGTGGCATGAATCTTTTTTAAAAGGCGAAATAAGATGTTTTTCCTCTGTACAGTGAAAGTTTACTCGTATCAAAGCATAGAACCGTTTGAAATTAACAGCTCTCGTTAAGACTATAACGCAAATCTTTTGTTTTGTGCTAAAATAAGACGTTTTTAGTCAGTTTGATATAAGTTTTGTTGTACAAAGCAAAATATTGTCGAAAATCAACCGTTTTTGTCTAAACTGATACAAAATTCGGTGGTTTGTGTCCGAATACAAAGTTTTCAGATTCTTTAATGTTAGGTTTGCTGCTTCTAACAAAGAATCAACGAAAATATTTTGTTTTAATACATACTGCAATATAAAATGTCTTTATAGGACAAAACATGATGTTTGGCATCTGTTTAATAAAAATTTACTCGTTTGGAAGCATAGAATCATTCCAAATAAGCTATTCTCGTCGAAACTATAATGTAATTAGTATTTTGTGCTAGAACGCAGCGTTTTTGTTAGATTTATTAACAATTTTGTCTATTTTAAGCAATGAAACGAATAGGATTTGCTGCCTTTATCCAAAGTTATACATAAATTGCTCTTTTATGCCAGATTAATACGTTTTTAATCTGTTCGATGTAAGTTTTCTTGTTCAAAGCAAAAGATCGTCTAAAATAAGCCGTTTTTGTTTGAACTGATAAACAATTCAGACTGAGACTCAACAAAAATAATTTGTTTTAATCCAAACTGATACTTTTTGACCCTATAAGAGTCCTATAAGAGTCCGAGATACGCCGTTCTCGTCAAGTCTATAACGTAATTCGTTTTTTTGTGTCAGAATACGACGTTTTCTGTCTGTTTAATATAAGTTTTTAATAATAATAATAATAACAATAATAATAATAATAATAATAATAATAATAATAATAATAATAATAATAATAATAATAGTAATAATAATAATAATAATATTAATAATAATAATGAAAATTATAATAGTAATAAAAGTAAGCTTAGTTTTCAAAGCAAAAATGAAGCTTATTTTGTGTGTTATTTGAGCGTTTTCTCATTTCTATGCAAGAGATCATCTGTGATCTGTGCTTTTAGGCAAGAAATTGAATAAAATTAATATCTCATTTTAAAACTGGTATAAAAACATTTACTAAATAATAATGATAATAATAATAATAATAATAATAATAATAATAATAATAATAATAATAATAATAATAATAATAATAATAATAATAATAATAATAATACTTATAATAATGAATTTCTTTCTAAATTAAAGCTTAGTTTTTCTAAGCAAAAATGATGCTTATTTTGTGTTATCTGAGCGTTTTCTCATTTCTATGCAAGAGATCATCTGTGATCTGTGTTTTTAGGCAAGAAATTGTCTAAAATTAATAACTCATTTTAAAACTGGTATAAAAACATTTACTATACAAAAGTTATAATCGGTTTTTAATAATAATAATAATAATAATAATAGTAATAATATTAAAAATAATAGTAATAATAATAATAATAATAGTAATAGTAACATAAGTAATAATAATAATAATACTTTTAATAAGGAAAAATGGAGCTTATTTTGTGTGTTACATGAGCGTTTTCTCATTTCTATGCAAAAGATCATGTTTGATCTGTGTTTTTAAGCAATCTAAGCCATTTTATAGTTTTTAATATTTAACAAAAATTTGCTTTAAAATAAAATGTTTGAAAAACTGAAATTAAACTAAATTAATTGTGTTTAACACTTTAGTAGAGGAAACAGGAGGAGACATAAAAGTCACTAAAGTCTTAGAGTTGTCTTTAGTCGTCATATTAATAACAATAACATTTATAATAACAATACTAGTAGTACTAAATTTGCTTATATGCAAGCGCTTACTTAAGGTAACTGTTTTTTTTGTTTTTTGCTTATATCTCGAAAACAGTTGCTCCTATCAATTTTTACTTTTTCACCAAAATTAAAGGTTATAAAATTTCCTACAAAATAGTTATTTGCATTTTACTTGTAGGACCAAGCATAAGCGAGTTATAGAGTTGGATATAAATAATCTTTAACAAAAATTTGCTTTAAAATAAAATGTTTGAAAAACCGAAATTAAGCTAAATTAATTGAGTCTAACACTTTAGTATAGGAAAAAGGAGAAGACATAAAAGTCACCAAAGTCTTCAGAGTCGTTTTTAGTCGTCATTTTAATAACAATAACATTAATAATAATAATACTAATAGTACTAAATTTGCTTATATGCAAGCGCTTACTTAAGGTAACTGTTTTTTTTTGTTTTTTGCTTATATCTCGAAAACAGTTGCTCCTATCAATTTTTACTTTTTCACCAAAATTAAAGGTGATAAAGTTTCCTACAAAATAGTTATTTGCATTTTTCATGTAGAACTAACCATAAGCGAGATATAAGTTGGAAAATAATTAATATTTAAAAAAAAAGTGCTTTAACAGAAAATGTCTTGTGATTTAAAATACACCCAATTTATTGGGTCCAATACTTAATTAGAAGAAAAAGGAGGTGACATAAAAGTTGCTGAATTTTTCAGAGTCGTTTTTAAATGCTGCATTTTCGTCTTCGTCTCAAACATTGAAAACTGAATTACATTTTTGTTCAGTAACTGTTACAGTTTTCACTTTGGTTTCTTGCTTATATCTCGAAAACAGTTACTCCTATAAATTTTTATTTTTTCTTCAAAATTAAAGCTGATAAAATTTCCTACAAAATAGTTTTAAGCATTTTTTTTGTAGGACCAACCATAAGCGAGTTATAGAGTTGGATATAAATAATCTTTAACAAAAATTTGCTTTAAAATAAAATGTTTGAAAAACCGAAATTAAACTAAATTAATTGAGTCTAACACTTTAGTATAGGAAAAAGGAGAAGACATAAAAGTCACCAAAGTCTTCAGAGTTGTTTTTAGTACTAAATTTGCTTATATGAAAACGCTTAATTAAGGTAACAGTGTTTTGGTTTCTTGCTTATATCTCGAAAACAGTTACTCCTATCAATTTTTATCTTTTTACTAAAATTAAAGTTGATAAAATTTCCTACAAAATAGTTATTTGCATTTCTTTTGTAAGACCAACCATAAGCGAGTTATAGAGTTGGATATAAATAATCTTTAACAAAAATTTGCTTTAAAATAAAATGTTTGAAAAACCGAAATTAAACTAAATTAATTGAGTCTAACACTTTAGTATAGGAAAAAGGAGAAGACATAAAAGTCACCAAAGTCTTCAGAGTCGTTTTTAGTCGTCATTTTAATAACAATAACATTAATAATAATAATACTAATAGTATTAAATTTGCTTATATGCAAGCGCTTTATTAAGGTAACAGTTTTTTGGTTTCTTGCTTATATCTCGAAAACAGTTACTCCTATCAATTTTTATCTTTTTACTAAAATTAAAGCTGATAAAATTTCCTACAAAATAGTTATTTGCATTTTTCTTGTAGGACCAAGCATAAGCGAGTTATAGAGATGGATATAAATAATATTTAACAAAAATTTGCTTTAAAATAAAATGTTTGAAATACTGAAATTAAACTAAATTAATTGTGTCTAACACTTTAGTAGAGGAAAAAGAAGAAGATATAAAAGTCACTAAAGGTTTCAGAGTCGTCTTTAATCGTCATATTAATAACAATAACATTAATAATAATAATACTAATAGTACTAAATTTGCTTATATGCAAACGCTTAATTAAGTTAACAGTTTTTTGGTTTCTTGCTTATATCTCGAAAACGGTTACTCCAATCAATTTTTATTTTTTTACTAAAATTAAAGCTGATAACATTTCCTACAAAATAGTAATTTGCATTTTTTATGTAGGACTAACCATAAGCGAGATATAAGTTTGAAAATAACTAATATTTAAAAAAAAGTGCTTTAACAGAAAATGTCTTGTGATTTAAAATACACTTAATTTATTGGGTCCAATACTTTATTAGAAGAAAAAAGAGGTGACATAAAAGTCACTGAAGTCTTCAGAGTCGATTTTAAATGCTGCATTTTCGTCTTCGTCTCAAACATTGAAAACTGAATTACATTTTTGTTCAGTAACAGTTACAGTTTTCTTATTGGTTTTTTGCTTATATCTCGAAAACAGTTACTCCCATCAAATTTTATCTTTCTTCCAAAATTAAAGCTGATAAAATTTCCAACAAAATAGTTATTTACATTTTTCTTGTAGGACCAAGCATAAGCGAGATATAAGTTTGAAAATAATTAATAAGTAAAAAAAATGTGCTTTAACAGAAAATGTCTTGTGATTTAAAATACACTTAATTTATTGGGTCCAATACTTAATTAGAAAAAAAAGGAGGTGACATAAAAGTTGCTGAATTTTTCAGAGTCGTTTTTAAATGCTGCATTTCGTCTTCGTCTCAAACATTAAAAACTGAATTACATTTTTGTTCAGTAACTGTAACAGTTTTCACTTTGGTTTTTTGCTTATATCTCGAAAACAATTACTCTTATCAATTTTCATCTTTCTTTCAAAATTAAAGCTGATAAAATTTCCAACAAAATAGTTATTTGCATTTCTTTTGTAAGACCAACCATAAGCGAGTTATAGAGTTGGATATAAATAATCTTTAACAAAAATTTGTTTTAAAATAAAATGTTTGAAAAACCGAAATTAAACTAAATTAATTGAGTCTAACACTTTAGTATAGGAGAAAGGAGAAGACATAAAGGTCACCAAAGTCTTCAGAGTCGTTTTTAGTACTAAATTTGCTTATATGCAAGCGCTTAATTAAGGTAACAGTTTTTTGGTTTCTTGCTTACATCTCGAAAACAGTTACTCCTATCAATTTTTATCTTTTTACTAAAATTAAAGCTGATAAAATTTCCTACAAAATAGTAATTTGCATTTTTCATGTAGGACTAACCATAAGCGAGATATAAGTTTGAAAATAACTAACATTTAAAAAAAAGTGCTTTAACAGAAAGTGCCTTGTGATTTAAAATACACTTAATTTATTGGGTCCAATACTTTATTAGAAGAAAAAGGAGGTGACATAAAAGTCACTGAAGTTTTTAGAGTCGATTTTAAATGCTGCATTTTCGTCTTCGTCTCAAACATTGAAAACTGAATTACATTTTTGTTCAGTAACAGTTTCAGTTTTCTTATTGGTTTTTTGCTTATATCTTGAAAACTGTTACTCCTATCAATTTTTATCTTTCTTTCAAGATAAAAGCTGATTAAATTTCCTACAAAATAGTTATTGCATTTTTCTTGTAGGACCAACCATAAGCGAGTTATAGACTTGGATATAAATAATCTTTAACAAAAATTTGCTTTAAAATAAAATGTTTGAAAAACCGAAATTAAACTAAATTAATTAAGACTAACACTTTAGTGGAGAAAAAAGGAGAAGACATAAAAGTCACCAGAGTCTTGAGAGTCGTTTTTAGTCGTCGTATTAATAACAATAACATTAATAATAATAATACTAATAGTACTAAATTTGCTTATATGCAAGCGCTTAATTAAGGTAACAGTTTCTTGCTTATATCTCGAAAACAGTTACTCCTATCAATTTTTAACTTTTTACTAAAATTAAAGCTGATAAAATTTCCTACAAAATAGTTATTTGCATTTTTCATGTAGGACTAACCATAAGCGAGATATAAGTTTGAAAATAATTAATATTTAAAAGAAAAGTGCTTTAATAGAAAATGTTTTGTGATTTAAAATACACTTAATTTATTAGGTCCAATACTTTATTAGAAGAAAAAGGAGGTGATATATAAGTCACTGAAGTCTTCAGAGTCGATTTTAAATGCTGCATTTTCGTCTTCGTCTCAAACATTGAAAACTGAATTACATTTTTGTTTAGTAACTGTAACAGTTTTCACTTTGGTTTTTTGCTTATATCTTGAAAACAATTACTCCTATCAATTTTCATCTTTCTTTCAAAATTAAAGCTGATAAAATTTTCTACAAAATAGTTATTTGCATTTCTTTTGTAAGACCAACCATAAGCGAGTTATAGAGTTGGATATAAATAATCTTCAACAAAAATTTGCTTTAAAATAAAATGTTTGAAAAACCGAAATTAAACTAAGTTAATTGAGTCTAACACTTTAGTATAGGAAAAAGGAGAAGACATAAAAGTCACCAAAGTCTTCAGAGTCGTTTTTAGTCGTCATTTTAATAACAATAACATTAATAATAATAATACTAATAGTACTAAATTTGCTTATATGCAAGCGCTTTATTAAGGTAACAGTTTCTTGCTTATATCTCGAAAACAGTTACTCCAATCAATTTTTAACTTTTTACTAAAATTAAAGCTGATAAAATTTCCTACAAAATAGTTATTTGCATTTTTCATGTAGGACTAACCATAAGCGAGATATAAGTTTGAAAATAATTAATATTTAAAAGAAAAGTGCTTTAACAGAAAATGTTTTGTGATTTAAAATACACTTAATTTATTGGGTCCAATACTTTATTAGAAGAAAAAGGAGGTGACATAAAAGTCACTGAAGTCTTCAGAGTCGATTTTAAATGCTGCATTTTCGTCTTCGTCTCAAACATTGAAAACTGAATTACATTTTTGTTTAGTAACTGTAACAGTTTTCACTTTGGTTTTTTGCTTATATCTTGAAAACAATTACTCCTATCAATTTTCATCTTTCTTTCAAAATTAAAGCTGATAAAATTTTCTACAAAATAGTTATTTGCATTTCTTTTGTAAGATCAACCATAAGCGAGTTATAGAGTTGGATATAAATAATCTTCAACAAAAATTTGCTTTAAAATAAAATGTTTGAAAAACCGAAATTAAACTAAGTTAATTGTGTCTAACACTTTAGTAGAGGAAAAAGAAGAAAACATAAAAGTCACTAAAGGTTTCAGAGTCGTCTTTAATCGTCATATTAATAACAATAACATTAATAATAATAATACTAATAGTACTAAATTTGCTTATATGCAAACGCTTAATTAAGTTAACAGTTTTTTGGTTTCTTGCTTATATCTCGAAAACAGTTACTCCTATCAATTTTTATCTTTTTACTAAAATTAAATCTGATAAAATTTCCTACAAAATAGTAATTTGCATTTTTCATGTAGGACTAACCATAAGCGAGATATAAGTTTGAAAATAACTAATATTTAAAAAAAAGTGCTTTAACAGAAAATGTCTTGTGATTTAAAATACACTTAATTTATTGGGTCCAATACTTTATTAGAAGAAAAAGGAGGTGACATAAAAGTCACTGAAGTCTTCAGAGTCGATTTTAAATGCTGCATTTTCGTCTTCGTCTCAAACATTGAAAACTGAATTACATTTTTGTTCAGTAACAGTTACAGTTTTCTTATTGGTTTTTTGCTTATATCTCGAAAACTGTTACTCCTATCAATTTTTATCTTTCTTTCAAAATTAAAGCTGATAAAATTTCCTACAAAATCGTTATTTGAATTTTTCTTGTAGGACCAACCATAAGCGAGTTATAGAGTTGGATATAAATAATCTTTAACAAAAATTTGCTTTAAAATAAAATGTTTGAAAAACCGATATTAAACTAAATTAATTGGGTCTAACACTTTAGTAGAAGAAAAAGAAGACATAAAGTCACCAAAGTCTTCAGAGTTGTTTTTAGTACTAAATTTGCTTATATGCAAGCGCTTAATTAACGTAACAGTTTTTTGGTTTCTTGCTTATATCTCGAAAACAGTTACTCCTATCAATTTTAATCTTTCTACTAAAATTAAAGCTGATAAAATTTCCTACAAAATAGTAATTTGCATTTTTCATGTAGGACTAACCATAAGCGAGATATAAGTTTGAAAATAATTAATATTTGAAAAAAAAGTGTTTTAACAGAAAATGTCTTGGGATTTAAAAAACACTTAATTTATTGGGTCCAATACTTTATTAGAAGAAAAAGGAGGTGACATAAAAGTTGCTGAAGTCTTCAGAGTCGTTTTAAAATGCTGCATTTCGTCTTCGTCTCAAACATTGAAAATTGAATTACATTTTTGTTCAGTAACTGTAACAGTTTTCACTTTGGTTTTTTGCTTATATCTTGAAAACAATTACTCCTATCAATTTTCATCTTTCTTTCAAAATTAAAGCTGATAAAATTTTCTACAAAATAGTTATTTGCATTTCTTTTGTAAGACCAACCATAAGCGAGTTATAGAGTTGGATATAAATAATCATTAACAAAAATTTGCTTTAAAATAAAATGTTTGAAAAACTGAAATTAAACTAAGTTAATTGTGTCTAACACTTTAGTAGAGGAAAAAGAAAAAGACATAAAATTTACTAAAGGTTTCAGAATCGTCTTTAGTCGTCATATTAATAACAATAACATTAATAATAATAATAATACTAATAGTACTAAATTTGCTTATATGGAAGCGCTTAATAAAGGTAACAGTTTCTTGCTTATATCTCGAAAACAGTTACTCCTATCAATTTTTATTTTTTTACTAAAATTAAAGCTGATAAAATTTCCTACAAAATCGTTATTTGCATTTTTCTTGTAGGACCAACCATAAGCGAGGTATAGAGTTGGATATAAATAATATTTAACAAAAATTGGCTTTAAAATAAAATGATTGAAAAACTGAAATTAAACTAATTTAATTGTGTCTTACACTTTAGTAGAGGAAAAAGAAAAAAACATAAAAGTCACTAAAGGTTTCAGAGTCGTCTTTAGTCGTCATATTAATAACAATAACATTAATAATAATAATACTAATAGTACTAAATTTGCTTATATGCAAAAGCTTAATTAAGGTAACAGTTTTTTGGTTTTTTGCTTATATCTCGAAAACAGTTACTCCTATCAATTTTTATCTTTTTACTAAAAAGCTGATAAAATTTCCTACAAAATAGTTATTTGCATTTTTCTTGTAGGACCAAGCATAAGCGAGTTATAGAGATGGATATAAATAATATTTAACAAAAACTTGCTTTAAAATAAAATGTTTGAAATACTGAAATTAAACTAAATTAATTGTGTCTAACACTTTAGTAGAGGAAAAAGGAGGAGACATAAAAGTCACTAAAGTCTTCAGAATCGTCTTTAGTCGTCATACTAATAACAATAACATTAATAATAATAATACTATTAGTATTAAATTTGCTTATATGCAAGCGCTTAATTAAGGTAACAGTTTTTTTGTTGTTTGCTTATATCTCGAAAACAGTTACTCCTATCAATTTTTACCCTTTCACCAAAATTAAAGCTGATAAAATTTCCTTCAAAATCATTATTTGCATTTTTCATGTAGAACTAACCATAAGCAAGATATAAGTTTGAAAATAATTAATAATAAAAAAAATGTGCTTTAACAGAAAATGTCTTGTGATTTAAAATACACTTAATTTATTGGGTCCAATACTTAATTAGAAGAAAAAGGAGGTGACCGTAAATGCTGCATTTTCGTCTTCGTCTCAAACATTAAATACTGAATTACATTTTTGTTTAGTAACTGTTACAGTTTTCACTTTGGTTTTTTGCTTATATCTCGAAAACTGTTACTCCTATCAATTTTTATCTTTCCTTCAAAATTAAAGCTTATAAAATTTTTTACAAAACAGTTTTTTGCATTTTTTTTGTAGGACTAACCATAAGCGAGTTATAGAGTTGGATATAAATAATCTTTAACAAAAATTTGATATAAAATAAAATCTTTGAAAAACCGAAATTAAACTAAATTAATATTAAAATAATTATTAATATTATTATTATTAAAAACCGACTATAACTTTTGTATAGTAAATGTTTTTATACCAGTTTTAAAATGAGTTTTTAATTTTAGACAATTTCTTGCCTAAAAACACAGATCACAGATGATCTCTTGCATAGAAATGAGAAAACGCTCAGATAACACAAAATAAGCTTCATTTTTTCTTAGAAAAACTAAGCTTTAATTTAGAAAGAAATTCATTATTATAAGTATTAATATTATTATTATTATTATTATTATTATTATTATTATTATTATTATTATTATTATTATTATTATTATTATTATTATTATTATTATTATTACTATTATTATTATTATTATTAAAAACCGATTATAACTTTTGTATAGTAAATGTTTTTATTGTATTTTATATCACAAGGCATTTTCTGTTAAAGCACTTTTTTTTTAAATATTAATTATTATCAAACTTATATCTCGCTTATGGTTAGTCCTACATAAAAAATGCAAATAACTATTTTGTAGGAAATTTTATCAGCTTTAATTTTAGTAAAAAGATATTGATAGGAGTAACTGTTTTCGAGATATAAGCAAGAAACCAAAAAACTGTTACCTTAAGTAAGCGCTTGCATATAAGCAAATATAGTACTATTAGTATTATTTTTATTAATGTTATTGTTATTAGTATGACGACTAAAGACGACTCTGAAACCTTTAGTGACTTTCATGTCTTTTTCTTTTTCCTCTACTAAAGTGTTAGACACAATTAATTTAGTTTAATTTCAGTTTTTCAAACATTTAATTTTAAAGCAAATTTTTGTTAAAGATTATTTATATCTAACTCTATAACTCGCTTACGGTAGGTCCTACAAAAGAAATGCATTTAACTATTTTATAGGAAATTTTATCAGCTTTAATTTTGAAAGAAAGATAAAAATTGATAAGAGTAAATGTTTTTGAGATATAAGCAAAAAACCAAAGTGAAAACTGTTACAGTTACTGAACAAAAATGTAATTCAGTTTTCAATGTTTGAGACGAAGACGAAAATGCATCATTTACAAACGACTCTAAAAACTTCAGTGACCTTTCTCTCACCTTCTTTTTTTTCTAATAAAGTATTGGGCCCAATAAATTAAGTGTATTTTAAATCACAAGACATTTTCTGTTAAAGCACATTTTTTTTTAATTATTAATTATTTCAAACTTATATCTCGCTTATGGTTAGTCTGAAACTGACTATGAAGACTTTGGAGGCTTTTATGTCTTTTCCTTTTTCCTCCACTAAAGTGTTACCCCTAATTAATTTAGTTTAATTTCAGTTTTTCAAACATTTTATTTATTTTTATTTTTATAGGAGTAACTGTTTTCGAGATTTAAGCAAAAAACCAATAAGAAAACTGTAACTGTTACTGAATAAAAATGTAAATCAGTTTTCAATGTTTGAGACAAAGACGAAAATGCAGCTTTTAAAATTGACTCTGAAGACTTCAGTGACTTTTATGCCTCCTCCTTTTTCTTCTAATAAAGTATTGGACCCATTAAATTAAGTGTATTTTAAATCACAAGACACTTTCTGTTAAAGCACTTTTTTTTAAATATTAATTATTTTCAAACTTATATCTCGCTTATGATTAGTCCTACATGAAAAATGCAAGTTACTATTTTGTAGGAAATTTTATCAGCTTTAATTTTAGTAAAAATTTAAAAATTGATAGGAGTAACTGTTTTCGAAATATAAGCAAGAAACCAAAAAACTGTTACCTTAATTAAGCGCTTGCATATAAGCAAATTTAGTAATATTAGTGTTATTATTATTAATGTTATTGTTATTAATATGACGACTAAAAACGACTCTCAAGACTTTGGTGACTTTTATGTCTTCTCCTTTTTCCACTACTAAAGTGTTAGTCTTAATTTAGTTTAATTTCGGTTTTTCAAACATTTTATTTTAAAGCAAATTTTTGTTAAAGATTATTTATATCCAACTCAATAACTCGCTTATGGTTGGTCCTACAAAAAAATGCAAATAACTATTTTGTAGAAAATTTTATGAGCTTTAATTTTGAAAAAAAGATAAAAATTGATAGGAGTAACTGTTTTCGAGATATAAGCAAGAAACCAAAAAACTGTTACCTTAATTAAGCGTTTGCATATAAGCAAATTTAGTACTATTAGTATTATTTCTATTAATGTTATTGTTATTAATATGACGACTAAAGACGACTCTGAAACATTTAGTGACTTCTCTTTTTTCTACTAAAGTGTTAGACACAATTAATTTAGTTTAATTCCGGTTTTTCAAGCATTTTATTTTAAAGCAAATTTTTGTTAGATATTATTTATATCCAACTCTATAACTCGTTTATGCTTGGTCCTACAAGAAAAATGTAAATAACTATATTGTTGGAAATTTTATCGGCTTTAATTTTGAAAGAAAGATAAAATTTGATAGGAGTAACTGTTTTCGAGATGTAAGCAAAAAACCAATTAGAAAATTGTAACTGTTACTGAACAAAAATGTATTTCAGTTTTCAATGTTTGAGACGAAGACAAAAATGCAGTATTTAAAAACGACTCTGAAGACTTCAGTGACTTTTATGTCACCTCCTTTTTCTTCTAATAAAGTATTGGACCCAATAAATTAAGTGTATTTTAAATCACAAGACATTTTCTGTTAAAACACTTTTTTTTAATTATTAATTATTTTCAAACTTATATCTCGCTTATGGTTAGTTCTACATGAAAAATGCAAATAACTATTTTGTAGGAAATTTTATCACCTTTAATTTTGGTGAAAAAGAAAAAATTGATAGGAGTAACTGTTTTCGAGATATAAGCAAAAAACAAAAAAACTGTAACTTTAATTAAGCGCTTGCATATAAGCAAATTAATACTACTAGTATTGTTATTATAAATGTTATTGTTATTAATATGACGACTAAAGACAACTCTAAGACTTTAGTGAATTTTATGTCTCCTCCTTTTTCCTCTACTAAAGTGTTTGACACAATTAATTTAGTTTAACTTCAGTTTTTCTAACATTTTATTTTAAAGCAAATTTTTGTTAGATATTAAAAACTATAAAATGGCTTAGATTGCCTAAAAACACAGATCACACATGATTTTTTGCATAGAAATGAGAAAACGCTCATATAACACACAAAATAAGCTTCATTTTTGCTTAGAAAACTAAGCTTACTTTTATTACTATTATTATTATTATTACTATTATTATTATTATTATTATTATTATTATTATTATTGTTATTGTTATTATTATTATTAAAAACTTATATTAAACAGACAGAAAACGTCGTATTCTGACACAAAAAAACGAATTACGTTATAGACTTGACGAGAACGGCGTATCTCGGACTCTTATAGGACTCTTATAGGGTCAAAAAGTATCAGTTTGAATTAAAACAAATTATTTTTGTTGAGTCTCAGTCTGAATTGTTTATCAGTTCAAACAAAAACGGCTTATTTTAGACGATCTTTTGCTTTGAACAAGAAAACTTACATCTAACAGACTAAAAACGTATTAATCTGGCATAAAAGAGCAATTTATGTATCACTTTGGATAAAGGCAGCTAATCCTATTCGTTTCATTGCTTAAAATAGACAAAATTGTTAATAAATCTAACAAAAACACTGTATTCTAGCACAAAATACTAATTATAGTTTCGACGAGAATAGCTTATTTGGAATGATTCTATGCTTCCAAACGAGTAAATTTTTATTAAACAGATGCCAAACATCATGTTTTGTCCTATAAAGACATTTTATATTGCAGTTTGTATTAAAACAAAATATTTTCGTTGATTCTTTGTTAGAAGCAGCAAACCTAACATTAAAGAATCTGAAAACTTTGTATTCGGACACAAACCACCGAATTTTGTATTAGTTTAGACAAAAACGGTTGATTTTCGACAGTATTTTGCTTTGAACAAGAAAACTTATATCAAACTGACTAAAAACGTCTTATTTTATCACAAAACAAAAGATTTGCGTTATAGTCTTAAAGCTGATTCATGCCACAGTTTGGATAAAAACCAATTATTTTTGTTAATTCATTGTTACAAAGAAGAAACCTTACATCAAAGAAACTGAAAACCCCTTATTTAGGCACAGAAATTCGAATTACGTTTCAGTCTGGACAAAAACTGCTTATTTTAGACGATCCTTTGTTTTGAACACGAAAACTTACATTAAAAAGATTAAAAACGTCTTATTCTGGCTGAAAACTGCAAATTATATATTACTCTAGATAAAAGCAATTTATCCTGATTACTCCTTTACTTAGAATAGAGTAAACTTGTATAAAACTTAATGAAAACTTTAAATTTCGTCTCAAAGAAATAATTTACGTTATAGTTTTGACCAGCACTGTTTATTTCAAACGAAATTATGATTCGAAACTAATAAACTTTTATGGGGCAGATGCAAAACCACATATTACCATATAAAGCGTTGTTTTAAAGCAAAGTATTACCTTTTGCAACAAGAAATTTCACGTCAAAGAAACTGAAAACTTCGTATCGATACATAAATATCGAATTACGTATCAGTTTAGGCAAATACAGCTTATTTTAAACGATTCCTTGCTATAAACAAGAAAAATTTTATCAAGCATATTGAAAACGTCTTATTCTCGAAAATAAGAGCAAATTATATATCAGTTTTAACAAAACCGGATTACTCTGTTTGATTCTATGCTTAGAGTAGAGTAAACTACTATAAAACGTAATGAAAACTCTATATTCAAGCTCAAAAGAACAAATTACGTTATAGTTTTGACAAAAAAAAATATTCCGGACGATTACATACTTCGAAGTAAGCAAACTTTAATTGAACATGTGCAAAAGCTAATACTTTGCTTTAAAATAACGATTTATGTGGTAATATGGTATTTTGCATCTGTCCTGTAAAAGTTTACTCGTTTCGCTCCATTGAATCATTCGAAATAAATTATTTTGACACAACAACAACGAAAATAATTTGTTTTTGTTTAAACTGTAACATAAGTCGCTTTTATAAAACGAACTAAGACGTTTGGCATCTGTTTAGTGAAAGTTTTCTCGTTTGGGGGCATAAAATCGTTTGAAATTAAGAGTTCTGGTCAAAACTATAACGTAAATTATTTCTTTGTATCACTTTAAAGATTTGCGTTATAGTCTTGACGAGAACTGTTAATTTCAAACGATTCTATGCTTTGAAACCAGTATACTTTCACTGAACAGAGGCAAAACGTCTGATTTCGCCTTTAAAAAACGATTTATGTCACAGTTTGGATTAAAACCAATGATTTTCGTTTATCCATTGTTACAAACAAGAAACCTTACATCAAAGAAACTGAAAACCTCTTATTCACTCCCAGAAAATCAAATTACGTTTCAGTCTGGACACAAATTGCTTATTTTAGACGATTCTTTCTTTTAAACACGAAAACTTACATTAAAAAGATTAAAAACGTCTTATTCTGGCTCAAAACTGCAAATTATGTATTACTTTGGATAAAAGCAGTTTATCCTGATTACTCCTTTGCTTAGAATAGAGCAAACTTGTATAAAACTTAATGAAAACTTTAAATTTCGTCTCAAAGAAATAATTTACGTTATAGTTTTGACCAGAACTGTTAATTTCAAACGATTTTATGCCCCCAAACGAGAAAACTTTCACTAAACAGATGCCAAACGTCTTAGTTCGTTTTATAAAAACGACATGTTACAGTTTGAACAAAAAAATTATTTTCGTTGTTGTGTCAAAATAATTTATTTCGAATGATTCAATGGAGCGAAACGAGTAAACTTTTATAGGACAGATGCAAAATACCATACTACCACATAAATCGTTATTTTAAAGCAAAGTATTAGCTTTTGCACTTGTTCAATTAAAGTTTGCTTACTTCGAAGTATGTAGTCGTCCAAAATAATTTTTTTTTGTCAAAACTATAACGTAATTTGTTCTTTTGAGCTTGAATATAGAGTTTTCATTACGTTTTATAGTAGTTTACTCTACTCTAAGCATAGAATCAAACAGAGTAATCCGCTTTTGTTAAAACTGATACATAATTTGCTCTTATTTTCGAGAATAAGACATTTTCAATATGTTTGATAAAATTTTTCTTGTTTATAGCAAGGAATCGTTTAAAATAAGCTGTATTTGCCTAAACTGATACGTAATTCGATATTTGTGCATGAATACGATGTTTTCAGTTTCTTTGACGTGAAATTTCTTGTTGCAAAAGGTAATAATTTGCTTTAAAACAACGCTTTATATGGTAATATGTGGTTTTGCATCTGCCCCATAAAAGTTCATTAGTTTCGAATCATAAAATCGTTTGAAATAAACAGTGCTGGTCAAAACTATAACGTAAATTATTTCTTTGAGACGAAATTTAAAGTTTTCATTAAGTTTTATACAAGTTTACTCTATTCTAAGTAAAGAA